>NW_027256884.1:109625161-110908911 GCF_029215685.1 Pituophis catenifer annectens | reverse complement strand
TCCCCCCCTCCCCACATACACACAGATGTGGGCAGCTGTGGTCCACAAAAAGAGGAAAAAAATATGGAAGAAGGGTTGCCGTCCAGGTAGTCCTCGACTTACGAAGAAACAACGGAGCAGTGGTGGGTTCTACTTACCTTTACTACCGGTTCGCAATGGGAGCGTGCGCGCTTCTGCGCATGCGCAGATCGTCAATTATGACATCCGGGCAGGTGGATGGAGCTTCCCGCCCAGTGGTGGGATTCAAGTAATTTAACAACCGGTTCTCTGCCCTAATGATTTCTTCCAACAACCAGTTTGCCAAACTGCTCAGAAAGTTAACAACTGGTTCTCACGAAGTGGTGCGAACTGGCTGAATCCCACCACTGCTCCTGTCGTTTTTATTACCGGTTCTAAAGAACCGGACAGAACCGGGAGCAACCCACCACTGCAACAGAGCCCAAAATTTCTGTTGCCTAAGGTAAAGGTAAAGGTTCCCCTTGCACATATGTGCTAGTTGTTCCCGACTCTAGGGAGCAGTGCTCATCTCCATTTCAAAGCCGAAGAGCCAGCGCTTTCCAAAGACGTCTCCGTGGTCATGTGGCCGGCACGACGAAACGCCAAAGGCGCGCGGAACGCTGTTACCTTCCCACCAAAGGTGGTCCCTATTTTTCTACTTGCAGTTTTTACCTGCTTTCGAACTGCTAGGTTGGCAGAAGCTGGGACAAGTAACGGGAGCTCACCCCGTTACGCAGCACTAGGGATTCGAACCGCTGAACTGCTGATCTTTCAATTTAGTAACTTTGAACGGTCACTAAATGAACTGTTTTAAGTTGAGGACTGTTGGTCGTTTCTTAACTTCTCAGCAGAATGAAAGCCTTCAGACCTTTGTGCAAAAGAATAGAGGAAGAAGGGATTGAGATTGGAGGACTCAAAGTCTAGAATGTACAGGAATTCCTTGACTTACGACTACAATTAAGACCAGAATTTATGTTGCTAGGCAAGGCAATTGTTAAGTGAGTCACACCCAATTTTACCACTTTTTTTGCCACAGTTGTTAAGCAGATTACTGCAGTTGTTAAATGAGTCAGAATTAACTAAATCTGTCTCCCCTAATTGACTTTGCTTTTCAGAAGCTGGCTGAGAAGATCTCAAATGCTTGTTCACATGACCCAGGGATGCTGCAAGCATCATTTATAATGTTGGTTGCCGAGTGCCTAAATTTCGATCACATGACCGTGGGCATGTTGAGGTGCTTGACATTGTGAGGACTGGTCATAAATTATTTTTTTTCCAGTGGTGGTGTAACTGAATGGTCACTAAACAAACAGTTGTAAGCTGAGGACTAACTCTATATCACAAACAATAGGCATAAAACTCACAGTCCTCGCATTCTGTTTAACTGCAGACTGAGGATCAAATGGGGTTGAGGGAGAGAAAAGAAAGCACTTAGAAATTTATGGTTATCTACTATATACCACTCAGAGATCAATCAGCTCATACAAATCTACCTTGATCTAAAGTAGGGCTGTCGTTTGACAGCCCTACTGCATCCCATCCAGCCCATGGGCATGATGCATCACGCGCTGGCCATGCCCACGCCCGGTTTAGCAAAGGGGGGGAAAGCCCCGATATGTCATGTGACACCTCTGTGATGACGTGAATTTGACACCCCTAATCCAGTGGTGAAATTCAAATATTTTTACTACCGGTTCTGTGGGCATGGCTTGGTGGGCGTGGCAGGGGAAGGTTACTGCAAAATCCCCATTCCCTCCCCACTCCTGGGGGAAAGATTTGCAAAATCTCCATTCCCACCCCACTCTGGGGCCAGCCAGAGGTGGTATTTGCCGGTTCTCCGAACTACTCAAAATTTCTGCTACCGGTTCTCCAGAACCTGTCAGAACCTGCTGGATTTTACCCCTGCCCTAATCTAAAGCATTCAACAAAATCCTGTAGGGATATTCCTCATAATTTCACCTCACAAGGAAGACTGGTGTTAATAGAGATTAGGAAAGGAAAGGTGTGTGGGCGAGACCTTAAGAAATTAAGTTCTGTCTCCAAGTTCATATTTCTTCATTCTGACGGGACAAGATCATTCACAAAATGCATAACAAAAGTGAAACTCTATGACATTATTTCCCTGTCAGGATATGTTGTTGAATTCCAAATAATAGGGTCCTTGTGTACATCAATAAGAGAATGCCAAGATAAAGTACATGAGTTTGTCCTGTAGCAGATATTGTAGAGAAAATGTTTAAATTTGAAATGTAGCAAGATCAAACATGAAGATTGGATATTGCCTTTTCTTTATATGCCAAAGAAAATATTTAAGGTAAACTGAAACATAGTTAATGTGACTTCAGCTGTAGCTTTCCAGAGGGTTGAAACATCATAAATATGTTCAGAGTGTGATAACTTTTTATATTACTACATTAGCTGCTTTTGTTAAGATCCAGACAAAAAAATTAGTGTACCCAATATTCAGAACTCCTAGACAGATTTGGTTAATTTTAGAAAACACGTTGAAACTCCTGCCTTTTCAACTTCTTAGTTGACTTGTAAAATAATTAGCATATAGTTTTCTCTATATCTTTCCATTACTCTTAAAAGTGCAGTTTGGTTTAAAAGTCCAGATTGTCATTTGGTAAAGAGAAGTACAGGATCACCTAACTCTGGAAAATATATATGTATTTACTGGATTTTCACTTTCCCAGGTGTTTCCAGATAAGGCTTTGAAAGTAATTAAGAGCAGTTAATCACATTGCAACAGCAAGTAGGAATTGCCTATTTGATAATGAGCCTGGATATATGTGATTTCTTTTAAATGTGTGCCTAAACACACTTTAACTAGCTATGCCTACGCATGCTAATGTATTTCTCTCTTTTCAAACTGGGCCTATTCTGGCTACAATTCTGGCAGGAGTATTAGAACACCCTATTTGCCTTCCAGATATTTTGGACCAACTCCCAGCAGCCCAACAGTTAATGCAAAGATTGTGAGAAATATAATGCAAAACATCTGGTGTGTACCCAGTTGCTTACCCCTGAGCTATGGTAAATATTTAGCGCACATACTTTACAAAGAAGAAAAATCTTTTGAACCCAGAAATTAGCTCTAACCGTCATTTCCTTTTGCACAATTCTGCACAAGTAACTAATGACAAACAAGTAGTGTCACAGGGATGCTCCTATTGGCAATCTAGCTCCCATAATATATTCCTTAATTTTTAGTTTCAAATATATGTACTTGGCTTAAAATAATTTCTTCATTGGAGGCTGTCAAAAAAAGAGCAGAGCTGTCCTTGAAGGCAGTGGTGGGTTGCTACCGGTTCTCCCCGGTTCTTGCGAACTGGTAGTGGAAATTTTGAGTAGTTCGAAGAACCGGTAAATACCACCTCTGCCTGGCCCCGCCCCCAATCTATTCGCTGCCTCCTGAGTCCCAGCTGATTGGCTAGAAGGAAAAAATCAGGGCTCACTTGACAAAGAAGGGAAAAAAACCCCAAGACACCGTCGCTTTAAATTGAGAAGCCAAGAAGCCTCCCAACTGATCGGCTAGAACCGATCTGCTCCTTGTAAACCGCTCGGTGGTGGTAGATTGGCAATTGAGGCCAAGCTGCCTGAAAGCGGTTTCCGATGCTCTCGGTGGTGGCAGAGCAGCAAAAAACTGTTTAAAATCTTGCCACGGTGCTTCAAAGGGCTGCCCTACAGCTGATCAGTGGTAAAAGGCAGTGTGGTGGTAGACCAATGCACTCCAAAAACAAATAGGTAGACCGGAACGCTCCAAAAACAAATGGGTAGACCGGTACGGCTCTGCAAGCAGTTAAAAGCCTGGTAGACCAGTACCTCTGCTAAATCCTAAAGAATTATTTGTCACATGACCATCAAGCCACGCCTACAAAATAAGCCACGCCCACAGAACCGGTAGTGAAAAATTTTAGAACCCACCCCTGCTTGAAGGGATTTCATTTGAAGCAATGTGCTGATCTGAATACATCCAGTTTTGGTCACCACATTACAAAGAAGATGTTGAGACTTTGGAAAAAGTACAAAAAAGAGCAATTAAGACATTTAAGGGCCTGGAGGGAAAAAAAAAACACGAAAAACAGTTGCAGGAATTTGGTATGGCCAGTCTAGAGAAAAGAAGGACTGGGGTGACATGATAGCAGTATTCCAGTATTTGAGGAGCTGCCACAAAGAGGAGAGAGTCAACTTATTTTCCAAAGCACCAGAAGGCAGGACAAGAAACAATGGATAAAAATTAATCAAGAAGAGAAGCAAGCTGGAATTAAGGAGAAACTTCCAAACAGTGAGAGAAGCAAGCTGGAATTAATCAGTGGAACAGCTTGCCTTCAGAAGTTGTAGATGCTTCATCACTGGAGGTTTTTAGAAAAGACTGGACACCCACTTAATCTGAAATCCTATAGGGTCTCCTGCCTGAACTGGGGAATGGACTAGAAGACCTCCAGGATCCCTTCCAGGTCTATTCTAACTGATAGATTGATTTGCAGGTAAGGGGTGATGAAATCATGTGATCAGTATTTATGCAGGGGTTTTTTCTTAGAAAGAAAATATGATCAAAAGAAATTCTTGCTGCAATGTTGGTGAAAGAGCCCCCCCCAAAAAAATTACCAGACAGCCATACCCCATGATGATAAAGGTGATGAAGTGTCAATTACTTCATTACAACCTCCCCCCAGAGATACGCACAATACCAGACCTCCGGACTTTTCATCGGGCCCTGAAAACTTATTTATTTCACCTAGCTGGGCTGGCTTGATCCCACTGTTTTCGGTTAAATTTAATTGGGTTGTTTTAAATTGTGGCCCAAAATATTTAATTATTTTTAAACTGTTTTTAAATTTTGTATGTTCTGTTTTATTTGAGTCCTGTCGGAGAAGGGCGGTATACAAATTAAAACAAATAAAATAAATAAATACTTATCTGCATTTATAAGATCCATTGGGTGTCCTCTGGTGGCCTTCTTTAAAATTAGCTGTTTTATATTGACAAACTTCTTTCAGTCTGCTGGGACAATTTTGCCAAGCCTTACAGACAAAATTGCTCACATTTCACTCAGAGGGCAGTATTGGCTGGGCAGAGCCTTGTGAGATATTTGGTTATTCATTTATGCAGACATTAAGCCACTTCAATCTGACCAACACTAAGCATTAACTTTGGGTCTCAGCAACTGCATTCAGACTCAGGAGCCAAGAACAGCTACAATTCCCTATCTTCTCTATCTATGGCTATGACCATTGTACTCTGGCTATGGACTCCAGGGAAGTGACATTTGCAGAAGTCATCTGAGAGCCATTTGAACTTGTGGATTCTGGAGTAGTGATTATGACACAATGAGTTGTGCCACAGATTGTCTGGATCTGGGTCTTTCTGAGTGGTTCAAACTGACGTTTTTGACAGAGGGAATGATGCTAAGGGCCTTTAATGAGGTAATGCAACTTCCCTCAGGAAGCCATGGATTGACAGCTATCTCCAATCTTCTCCTTTTGGGGAAGATTGCAGAGAAAGTGCTTAGGAGACAACTAGAGATAGCCTGCGCGAAGTGGATTATTTAAATCTCTTCATGTCTGGGTTCAGGTATGAGCATCGGAAAGTTGGCATGCACCAGCCTTATACAGGAGACTAAACCATGCTATGTAGATCTAAGCTACTTTTATTGGAACAGCTATAATAACAGAATCTTGTAAGTCTGAATGTGCTAAAAGTCATTTATCTGTTCATTAACTAAGATTAACAATTTTTATTAAAAAAGTGTGACAAGTTATTTGTGGAAGTTGAAAATTACTTTTCATTGTGGAAAATAAAGTGCCTTATGCATTCAATATGTAAAGCATGTTTTAACAATCGAATTTTTCTAAAACCTTTTCAAAATATTTAAACTAAATGAGGTATTTCAGGTAATTCTTGTGTGTATAAATTATTTTAATATTGCTAGCACTGATGATGTTACTTAGTTTGGGTAATGAAGCATCTGCAAGAAAACAACCAAGCTTAGAGAGCACCAAAGACCCTAAATTATTTTAATTCTAAAAGATTCTAATAAGTGAAATAGGGATGACCATGACTTGAATGACTGAAAATCTCAATAGACAAGTAACAAACATTTTGAAAGAACAAAAGATTCCTTAGCATATAAAGCTATTTTTTAAAAAGATGTGATACAATTTTTGGTTCTAAATTCAAATATTTAATATTCATGTTTTCATCACATTCAAGTTCTATGGAAGCTCAGGATATAATCCTTTTAGGTAACTGGAAAAATTACAAAATAATGCATCTCTGAACTTTTAAAAAAAATCATGGGAAACTAGGAAATTTAGGAAAAGAAAAATAGTAATTAAATTGTCTCTGTGGGCTTTAAATCAGCAACTTTCTGTTTGCAGAGTAAATGATATAATCATCATCCTATTATGTACATAATTAATGATAAAGCTGACCATAAAACATATCAGTGACAATAGTAAGCACTGACTCAGCTGAAAGGAAGAAGAGGGGAATTAAGGAGAGGGAAAAAAACCCTACAAAAATAGTATAGATAAATATTTGGTTTCTGAGTTCCCTCTTTTTTTATATGTCAAGTGATTTAGAATAGAATAGAATTTTTATTGGCCAAGTGTGATTGGACACACAGGGAATTTGTCTTGGTGCATATGCTCTCAGTGTACAGTTTACAGTGTTTATAAACACAAACTTTAGAAATCATATTGTTGCTTGATATATAATATGTCTGAGAGTAATTCTTGATTTTGTTCTGGTCTAAAACTGTAGTAATAAATTGTATTGTATTATATTGATTAAATTTAAACTAATAGGTATACACACACACACACACACACACACACACACACACAGAAAGAGAGAGAGAGAGAGAGAGAGAGAGAGAGAGAGGTGGGCGGCACATGAATTAACAACTGGTTCACCCAATACCGAAAATGTGAGCATGCACACACGCGCACTCATTTCACTCGGACACATGCACGCTCATTTTACTTGTGCATGCGCACACTCATTTCACTCACACACACGCCTTCCAGGCATGCACACGGCCATCCACACATGTGCTTTGGTCACACACGCGGCTTACACGTATGCACGTCAGTGGTGAATTCAGCCGGATCTATCCTGATTGTGCGATCCGGTAGGGCCGGTGACAGGAGGCTCCCCCCACCTGCCCAGACGTCATCACGTTTTTGACCCTCTGTGCATGTGCAGAGGGCCCTGTGAATGTGTGGCAGAAGTGTGTGCGAATGCTCACATTTGCGATCCGGTAGTGAAGGTAAGTGCATTTCACCCCTGATGCGCGTGGCTTAAAAATATGGGTAAATAGGATGGCATAGCGGCAGGGCAGGATGGTGGGGGGGAGGACCCCTCTGCAGGTCTCAACTACTGGTTCGACCGAACCGGTCCGAACCAGCAGCAGCCCACCACTGCACGCACACATACACACACAAGTTTAAATATATAAGTATATATATTGTTAATTCTGCCATTGTTGCTCATTCTCCAAGTTAAAGTTCCCAATCAGATATCATTGGTGCTGAATCCTTTTTCCAATGTTGGGCAAAGCATTTATCTTAATAAACTATGGTGTTTTTAATTGATATATTCTAGGATTATACTTAGTAAAAAGAATGTTGGTTTCATTTAGTCTTTGCTTTCTAAGTTTCTCTGAATGGTGCTGTCTATGTCTTTGCAATAGTTTTGGTTTATTTAAGAGGTTTACCACATGTGGTAGATTGTAACTTCAGTCTCATGGCATCTTATTGAATGATTTATTTATCTTGCCAATTATTGATGGAGTTGTATGCCATCTGTAAAACATATTTTATCACTTTTGTCTTAAATCCCAATTGTTTCTATCCAGCCTTCTTCTGTATGCTGATCTTGGGTTATTCTTTGGTTTTCTGAAGAGCTCTAAGAGATGATATGCCAGATGTGACACCTCTAGATCATAGGAGAAAGACAAAGGGTGAATCTGACCAAACACAAGTAAGAAATCATTTTCAGGCCTACATTATCGCTAAAAGAGTGATAAAACATTGCTATTTCTCCATCCCTTTTGAATTCTGATAACCATCCAGCGGCATTATTTAGGTTGGCCAACTCCCTATCGGGGTAGGGGCTTGGCCCACAGGATCATTTCCAGGTTTGTGATGAGGCATATTGATGCTATCTGGCAGATAAAGTTGTTTGGATTTACTCAGAGTTGGACTTCCACTGGGCAAATCATAATGAGTTGGCCTTGAAGAGCATTCAGAACTACAACTGGTTGAAAATGGAGCAGCACAAGAAATAACGGGCATCTCTCGGTGTGGGTTAGGCCTAGGTTCCACCACTGGTATGCAAGCTGCATTGGATAGCAGATGGGTTCTATGTGCAATTTAAGATGCTGATTATTACCTATAGGCCTGTATGGCATAGAGTGGCCTGCTGGAGGCCAGCAGAGCTGACAACAGAGTCGGACAGTGAGGAGGTTGGGGAGGAACTTGGGTCAGTCCTGGGGGCTGGGGAAAGCTCAGACGAGAGCTGTCCGAGCTCTCTGCTGGAGGCAGAGAGGGAGATAGACAGCAGCGAGGTAGAGGAACAGCTGGAGCCCGTTCCTAGTGTGCGCATGTGCAGAGGTGCCAGAAGACAAGAACAATTAAGAAAGCAGAGTCGACTCGGGAGTAAGGCCACACCTTAGAGATAATTGGCCCCTCCCATAGGACATAAAAGAGGAGTGAACGGGACGTGGGCTTTTGCAGGAAGCAATTAGTTCATTTGGTTGATTCAAGATTGGAAAGTTCTGTTCGTAACTCTGTGCCAAGTTTGGCCTTGCCCTGTGTTTGGAAATTGGTTCTCTGGCAGCGTTCCAAGTGAGATACGGTGGGTGTTGATAAACATTCCTCTGAAAGACTGTTTGCCAAAGCCTTGTTGACTGTGAATGACAGTAAGTCATTTAAATAAAAGAGATTTGGCCGGAATTAAGACTTTGCTTCATGCTTTCTAAGGAAGCCTAGGTCAGAACATAGAGGATGGATATCTGAGATATCACTTGTGTTTAACAGTTTCAGCCTACCCAGTATATTCTAGATAAGTGGGTGTGCTGCAGGTCCCCTCCATTAAATTTTGTTATTTTGCGGGACCTAGAAAGCATGACTTCTCTGTTTATTGTCCCAACCTCTGGAATAGTAGTCCCCCAGAGATAAGGATAGCATTCTCCCTTCTGAGGTACTGGAAATTTTTGAAAACCTTCCTTTAGTCGCAGACCTGGAACTGATGTTATTCTTTGTTCAACAGCCTCTGTTAGTTTTGTTGGTTTTACTCTCTGTTTGATGATTTTAGTCTGGGTTGTCTGATTCAGTGTTTTTAGTTGTTTTTATTGTTTTGAATGCTTCCCAGAGTCCACTGGAGCTGGGCAGCCAGTACATTTAAACAAATAAACAAAATAATGCTTGAATTAAATGTTATTCTTGTGATTTATTTTAATTTAATTATTCCACTTCATCTTAATTACTGTCTGAATTTAATTTGTCTCTGACTTACTTTTTGCTGTATCTATCAATTACATTTCAGTCAGGGGTGAAATGCTACCGGTTCGCTGCAGTTCGGGCAAACCGGTAGTGATTGTCAATCAGCTGGACTGCACGATCATCGGAACCTTTTTTTTAACTTTTTTAAAGCATTTTTTTTACTACCAGTTTGGGTGAATAGATAGTAAAAATGCTTTTAAAAAGAAAAAAAAAAATTGGCCACATTCACCCAGTCACATGATTCCCCCCACAAGCCACGCCCACAGAACCGGTAGCAACAAATTTTATATTTCACCACTGATTTCAATACAATATTTCCTTGTAAACACTTGTTATGAATTGTTATATAACCAATAATGCTTTCGGATTACTTTTGTGCTTTTTCCCCCATTCATATTATTCTCTTTTGCCTCTATTTTACCTCATACAATATTTCTTCTAAGTATTTTTATTGCTTGAACAATTCTTGTATCCAGGATTTGCATTGCTAATCTACGTAGATAGTTTGGGAGTAATTACCAAATAGTAAAACAACTTCTACAGATTTAAAAATCTATCTTTCTTTGAAGTCTGTTTATGGCTTGGTGCTTTATGGTAGCACTATCTGACCAGACGTCATAAACAAATTCTTTCATTCTTCATGCAAATTCCATACACACTCCCACAAACTCAGCAAACTGATCGATCAATACTAACTACAGACTACCCATGCATCTATACTATTTCTTTATTTTAATTTTCTGTCAATGTTGCCCATTTTTTAATATATTAATGGTGAAATGGCTTTTGAACCCATGGTGAATAACTACACAAAATATGTTAATGCAACATAGAACCACTATAAAAGCATCTGGACGTCATTAGGGATGGGACTGAAATCAAACTGCTGACATAGTAATGCTCTAATCTATATCTGTAATGACTGTGCTCAGAAGTGGCCACTATATGTCTACAGAAATATTGTGGCAAAGATACAGAAATTGTAAACAAAATAGCTCAGGGTTAAAAAATAGTTCCTCTGTAAATAAAGATTACATCAATAAGCTATGATTTCAGCATGATGATAGAAGTACATAGAACTTTGCGACTAAATTCTAATTTTGCAATATTAGAATGTGGAGTGTGAGATATTCAGGAAGCAATTAGTTATTTATACAAAGTGTAATTAAACTGTTCATTTGCTGACCAGTAATTTAGAGGTTTCTGATTTCAGATATAATTTTTAATGCTTAATGACTGTACTTTATATCAACTGCAGAATCATTTAAACACGACACTGGAAGATGATTATTACATTCGGGATCTGCTTGTGAACTGATACAACCGATAGGTACTGTGTGACACAACTTTTCTCCAGTTTTATCTAACCACAGGACTAATGTGCTGTGACAACCCCATTTTTATGGCAATGTATCCAAGATAGTATATTTTATAGCATGTCTTCATGATATTATCATATTGAACCATGCCTAAGATTGTTCTTAGCTGTTCTAGTGTTAAAGTAAGATTTTCCCATTAAGTAATAACAAGCCACAGTAATTCCAAGGTACAAAAAAACTTATGCCCACCCCTGCAGCCAAGCATTCTGTGCACCACTAGTCTATTTGGAATTTCTTTACCCACAGAAAGAATTAGACAGGGCCATGACTGGATTCAGTGGATTTGCTGAAATGTTGAGCTTTCACAGACAGTTACTGTACATCTGCAACCACTTGTTTTACCATATTCTCAAAAGATCTCAGTTTGATGCTTTTTCAGAACTTTACACTTAAGCTGCTGAACTGATGGATACATCAAATTGTTCTCTCTTGCTTTACTGTGCAGCAATGGAAAAGATGGGTCTACTAATCAATTTACAACTTGAAGAGGTGCAGAGTTTGAAAGAATTCCCAACCTACATTCTCCCAAGATTAATAAAGAAGGAAACTGACGGCCAAAACATCTGTCAAAATTTTCTACCTCCTCAAGCCTCTGAACAACTGCAGTCGGCAAGTAGACACATCCCTCCTCTTTTGCCACAGTAAAGAAACCTCCTTTCATAAGTTACCTCTTCTTCAGTCCCATTGAGTTTGTGGTGTTTGCTAATAATTATGTGCACTCCTGTTTTGTGGTGTCTAACCTCACCGCCTCCTTAAACTCAAAGGGCATCCACACAGTCTTTTGCTTTTGACAAAATGACAAAAGTGTTGAGCTGTTGCATCGCTCTTGTCGTTGCTGCATATCAAGTCACACTGTGATGTACAAAAGGGACAGGGCCTGCATTGTGACACTGCTTTCATTGTTCTGCCTCTTCCCCTTGCCTTCTTATGGATGGTAAGCCCATATTAGCATCACTGTGGTGACAGTGGATGGTTTCCCTTTGGGTTGTGGCATTTGGAAAGTTGGGGTTGGGTGGGCAGGTGGGAGGGAAATAGTAAAGCCAGAAATGCCCTGCCTATATGAAATCATGGCACTTGCAACAATGAGCCATGGTAGCGCAGTTGTTGGAATGCAGTACTGCAGGTTAATGCACTGCTCACTCCAGGAATTTGATTCCGAGAGGCTCAAGGTTGACTCAGCCTTCCATCCTTCCGAGGTTGGTAAAATGAGAACCCAGACTTTTGGGGGCAATATGCTGACTCTGTAAACCACTTAGAGAGGACTGTAAAGCACTGTGAAGCAGTATATAAGTCTAAGTGCTATTGCTATCCATTTGTGATCATGGCAAATCAACACCCTTCTGCAGCATGCTAAAATGTAGATAATAGATGCAGAATAGAGATCGCCAATGAAGCTAGCAAATGTTATGCTGAAATGCTTTGCTGATGCCCAAGGACAGATAGACAGCCCTTTAACTCAGTAGTCAAGCCAAGTCACATCCAAAGCAAATAATGAATAGTTTGCAGTCTGTACTATATGAGGGTGAGCGAAAGACACAGGGTGTTGCAGAATATGGTTTTTTAAAAAGTATTTTTTTAAAAGCAGCTGTGACAGTGCAACCAAAACTCTGTTTGACCACACCCTCTGGACACTTCTGAAAAGACTTAAGATTTGAATCCTGTGGCTATTATGAAATCATAGACTCTTTTGTTTGATTCTCAGTAGCTGATTTTTGTTATTAGTGTTTCTTGCCTTTTTACAATAAAAGCAATTGAATAAACAGCATCTACATACCATTCAAAAGAGACAATAAAAAACCCCAAAAGGAAACAAAAAGACCAAAATACTCCCTCATCAACAATTAACACCCAGATGAACAGAGATTAACACCAAGATGAATACAAGACCAACAATGTGAAGAAGTAAACAGTACTGCAATCAAGGAACCACCAACTCAGACGAACAAGGTAATGGCAAGGAGCCGCCTAATCAAGGAAAGAACCACCAAGACCATCCCCACCAATACTGACAGGGCAAGCCAGCAGTATATAAAATGATAGCAAACTCCACTCCCTTCTAGCACTGATGATATCACTTAGTTTGGTAATGAAATCTCTGCAAGAAAACAACCAAGCTCTCATTTCAACCCTGAATTATAAATATGCTCTTCTATTAAACACATTTGTATGTCTATCTGATCTAGTCATTGAACTAGTCTGTGACCATCGACTCTTCTATGGTTAAATCTTGGTTGGGTTTCCAGAGTGATATTTATTTTGTACAGTACAATTGGTGAAGCTTTAACTAACAATAGCTAGAACAGAGAACAGAGAAAGCCTTTGAATTAAAGATCTTATGAACAGCTTTAGTGCACATATTGTTTTGCCTCAAATATTTATTTACCTTTGGTAATAAATAAGTAGCCTAATTGCTGTATTTCCTGTTTTCTCTATGAACTATTTAAAATGTCCTATTCAGAACTGTCCAGTGCTGACTAAAGAGGTGTAGCAATTTTATTTGTTGATATAATCAATCATTACCTTCTTCTAAAGCCATAAATGAGGAAACGCTTCCTAGTTCATAAAGTGTGAACTACTCATACTGTATGTAAATAATTATTGTGTTTATTCATCTGTATTTCATAAGTTTCATAGCAGAGTTTAACTGTTTCGTTTTTAGTTTCTTATTTCAGTGCTAATATTTGACATCACATTTTGTTAACTGCATTTAAAAACATTTAAAATGTCCTTCCCTCTAGTTAGATCATCTGTTTTATTTTAACTTCAATTAAGCCAAAAATTACTATTATTTCAGTGGAACAAAGATATATACAGTGTTTTCAAGGAAATTGCCTTGAGTCTATATACTTGGGGGGGGGCAATTCATGTATAAAGAAGATTACAACTGAATCTATATACAGTGGAAGATATAATGATGATCTAATTTATGAATAGAAGTGTCAGCCTTGGAAGCCATATTAGGCCAGAAGGTTCAGTGCTGCCACCTTCTCATGTGTGGGAAAGTAGGATTGGGGATTAAGGAAAGGAGTTGTTAGTAGACATAATAGCATTCTTCCTGTCGGTCAAGGTCAGGGCGATCCAGCATCTGGAAAAGGAGTGGTCAGGGGGCTGGGTCAAGATGGAGCAGACGTTGATTGGAGCATGTGATCGACTGGGGAAGAAAGGGGATGGTTTTGGGGGGTTTGCTTTACTGAGGGAAAACCCAGGCTTTTCAGATTCAGGTTTTCCCAGATGTGCCAGTTTGCCTATTCTAGTAAAGAGAACTTTGGAAAATGCTTGCTTCCGTGTCTTTACTTGGGGTTGGGGTTTTTCTGCAACACTGACAAGAAGTACATTACTATATTTTATTTGAACTAAATTGTATCAATTTTATTCCATACATATAGAAGGAAGTATCCAGGGTGTTCCATTTTCTTTGGCAGAAAACGTTGATCTTTCGAAGCATAATTTCCTTATATTGCATTTTATAGCAGCGCCCCTCCCCCAGCCTTTTTGGCACAGGGCCTGATTTTATGGAATACAATTTTTCCACGGACTGGGGGGAGGGGATGGTTTCTGTTTCACTCACTTGTCTGCCACTCACCTCCAACTGTGCAGCCTAGTTCTTAACAAGCCATGGACCAGTACCAGCCACGACCCACAGGTTGGGGACCCCTCTTTTTTGGCACGCTTAAATTATCAATTTGCACAAAACTGATTTCAGGAATAATTTAAATAAGATGAAAGCAATTGAAATAAAGTTATTGCTAATAAAAAATTAACCACATTTTGAATCTAAATAATATATGTGAAAAATTCTTAAATGACTCAGAGACAGAATTGTTAATCTTACAGAAATGCAGTGTGTCCCTGTAATCCTGAATTTCCTTATCAAATTAATTCCTTACCAAGTTTAGCTCCTTACATTCTAAAGCCCTATAATAGAATCCTTGTTAAACCAAGATTATTCTATAAATACTATAGAATTTTCTGTGAAAGATATAAGTATGTACTTTTTAAAAGGGAATAGACAAACTCATGAACGTCTTCTTCACAAAAAACACTCAAAAACATGCATATTCTGGAGATGTCAAAGGAGGTGTGAAAAAAGTCAAAATGGCAGTCGTAATCATATGATCAAAGCTTTATCCCTTCAGTGCATGGGGAAAAAGGGGTGGGACTTTGATTGCATGGTTGTGACCTCATCTTGACTTTTATGAGCTTCTTTCTGTGGAAACTACTTAGCCTTGGACCATTTTTTACCCTCTTATCTGTTGTACCCCCACAAATCTTGTTCTTATCCCCGACCTACTGATAATTTCCCACTCCATTTTTTAAAGGCTCCATTTCAATTTCTGTTAATATATTGCATTATTTAGAGGCTCTGGAAGGAGGTGCTTTATAAATCTAATCAATCAACAATGGTAGAGGTAGTGATATATTAGTTCTTTTTATACTCTAAACGACTACATACTGTATCACATTCTATGGGGAAGGCAAAGGACTTTATATTAATAATCTATCTCCTGGAACTATCTGATCCAGCAAGATGCTCTTATATATAACTATAATTTTACGTGTACCATTGTATTATAAACATTTTAATTGGATGAAGATCCTAGTTTGAAAAGCTTGTTCATTATTTTTCACATTGAGAGGTCTTATTTTTTGGCAATTTATGTCTCCTTGGTTAAATATTAAAAGATAAGTAAATGGTTCTTTTTCAGATTTGTCTCAAGGTATACGCATATACCCAGAATCAGTGTACTTAAGGATCACAGTTCATTTGGGCTCCAAATAAAATACAATAGAGTGCAACTTTAGTTGGACAGACTAGTCTGAACAAACGTTTATACAGCAAATAAAAGGAAGGACATACAATAGGTAAATCATTAGAGGAATTTAAGGTGCACTAAATCAAACTCTTATCAGTGAATTTCATTGATTCTTGCTTAATGTATCTCAGCCTTCACAATATTGGAAAATTGCAGCATCTTCTGGCTTGCATTTTATAGAAGTTATCTTAAATATCAACAATGTATAATTCCATTCCAGTCCAATCACATTTCAAATCTGGTAGGTTTTGATTTCAATACAGTTGAAATTTTTCAGGCTAGTTATCTTTTATTTTCAATAATATGTGTGAAAGTAGTAAGAAAACAGAGTCACTTATCTCTTGTCACTTGGTGAAAAAGAAAGAAGGATGAAGACTAGGAACAGTTCATTAGTCTTGAGGCATGTGGCTGACCTTTGCCTCTTCTTTCTAACAGTTAACTTTTCCCTGCTTAACCTTCCAGTGTCATCAAATTCAGTTTCTGCACTTTTCAACTAGAATAGGTTCTATCTCGCTTATAGCAATACTTGAAGAAGTATATATTTTTATGTGGGTCAACAAGATCACAAATTCAATGTAAAATACAACATTGATCCTCATTTTGGGCTAATGCAGAGTTTTTCAAGTTTTTCAAACTTGGCAACATTAAGGGTTTCGTTTTTTTTAAATTTCAGGCAAAAATATATTGGCAACTTTAAGATACGAGCCAGTATTTCTAGGAGTTGAAGTCCTCACAACTTAAAGTTGCCAAGTTTTAAAAAGCCCTGGACTAATAGACACGCTGTAATTTTGACTGGGTGCTCTCACAAAATATTTGCATGGTGTGGTGGTTTTCCTATATTCACATGAAAGGCTTTAAGACCAAGAGCCTTGGTAGTACAGAGGTTTAAGGCACCCTGTTATTAAGCTTATTAAGACCAGCTGCCTGCAATTACTGCAGGGTTCGAATCTCGCCAAGGCTCAAGGTTGACTCAGCCTTCCATCCTTTCTAAGGTAGGTGAAATGAGGACCCAGTTTGTGGGGGCAATAAGCTGACTTTGTATAAATATACAAAAGGATGAAGGCTATTGCTGAGCACATTGTAAGCCGCCCTGAGTCTTCGGAGAAGGGCGGCATATAAATCAAATTAAAAAAAAAAAAAAAGAAAAATCTAAAAAGTCACAAAGCACTACAGAGCTGATAGACTTGAAGAAACTCGGTGTAATTTTTTACTCAATCTTTGTTATTTTTATAGGTAGGTGGCAGTGGTGGGATTCAAAATTTTTTACTAGCGGTTCTGTGGGCGTGGCTTGGTGGGCATGGTGTGGCTTGGTGAGCGTGGCGGGGAAGGATACTGTAAAATCTCCATTCCCTCCCCACTCCAGGGGAAGGATTCTATAAAATCTCCATTCCCACCCCACTCCAGGGGAAGGTTACTGCAAAATCCCCATTTCCTTCCTATCAGCTGGGACTCGGGAGGCAGAGAATAGGTGGGGGTGGGGCCAGCCAGAGGTGGTATTTACCAGTTCTCCGAACTACTCAAAATTTCCGCTACCGGTTCTCCAGAACTGGTCAGAACCTGCTGAATACCACCTCTGGTAGGTGGGCATATTCATTTATTTACTTATTAAATTTGTATCCGGCCTTTCGTCCAAGAGCTCATGATATCTTCCATGAGAATCATATTTTACCTCCACAGCTGCAGCCCTGTTATGATAGTTTGAGAGGGAGTAACTAGTCCAAAGTGACTTAGATAATTTCCAAGGTTGGGAGTGGTTTTGAACTTAGTCCAGGGCCGATGTTTTAACCATTAAACCACATTAGATCTTTCCTTCCCACAATAAGTTTATGGATGCAGCTACCAATCATGTATATTTTTTAAAAGAAAGATTGGGGTCCCATTTAGATCTACATGCATCCTTGGAAATGAAACTAATGTTGCCTTCTTATTTTTAAAATGAAATTTTTTTTAATATAATTTTTATTGGAGCAATGAACCTAGCAGGAGCTGAAGAAAAAATCTGTCTGAAACTCAAATGTCAGTGAGATGTTAAATAGAACTTGAAGCTAACATTTAAATAGAAGCTATTTAAAGTTAAAAGATATTGTATTTTTATAATAATAAAATTAAAATGAGAGCACTGGAAAATATGAACTACATTTTAAAGTACTGAATACTATCAGTTACTGTATATGGAACAGGAAAGAAGATTAGTGCTAGAAAATAAATAAAATTATTTATGCATTGAACTATGTGCGATTTTCAAATATTTTACAAATGAAATGAATTCAAATTGTCAATGTGACTTTTCATCTGTATTTCTGTACACAATTATTTGCAAGTAATCTCTTTTGAAAGAAAAACAATTGGATTTTCTTCTGGAATCACATTGCAGGTTGTAATTTAAGACTGGCCAATCTGCAGACCTCAAAAGCTTGACATAATCCATAACTTTTCCTAGACCCTTCTCTTATCTTACTCCTCAACCTACTGTGGCTTTCCAATGGGCTGTCAAATGAAAAATTAAGGTAGTACCCATGACTTCTACCCATTATTTTTTAAACATGCAATGAACCTACAAAAAAAGCAGGGCCCTGTCTCATGATTGAAGGATGCCACCTTGATTACAAATGACCCCAAGGCAAAAAAGCAAATATTTAGGATGAAAGTAATATTTGCGTAAATAGTATATCCAATAGTATATGGTTCATTTAGGTGAAAATGATGTACTCTAATGCTTAAAGAATAGGCACAATTTAGATAAAATTAAATACCTAAACAATATTTCACAGAAATATCCATTTTAATTTCAAATGTAATCATAAGTAGATGATTAAATCTACTTATCACTTCTATCAAATCATTACAACAGGATCAGTGTACAAAAGTCAGATACAGATTGCAACATTTTATTTATGCTGGCATTTTTAATTACACGTACATGGAGTGAAAAGCAGCTTGTGTCTATGATTTTCCATGAGATACAGTATGCCTTCTATGCAGATTCAATTCCTTATATGGGACAGTATACCTGCAGAGTATAGGTGCAAAGAAAAGAGCATCTCTTTCATGTTTTTTAATACAGAAGATAATATAAAAGATTAATACTTGAGAAATTGTGAAATTAGATCATGCCAAATTGTAACTTCAGTTCTAGGAAAGGGATTCTCTGCTTATACGCGCAAAACTATTTGATTTTGCTTGGTTCCTATTAGTGCAAACTGGGATGATTTTAAAAAATAAATAATTGTTTACAAAGTACAATACCAAACAATGTTAATTTATGATTAATTTGTATTTTTCTATCTTTTACTCTCAGGGGATGAATGATAATGCACAGGGTCATTTTGAGCAGATTAAAATGCAGTTGGCAAGTTGAGGATTTTCTATGACCATTTTAATAGCTTCATTTTCAAGTGCTCGTAGTTATAAAATGTAGTTATTATGTCAGGTAAATTAAGGTCTCAATCTATTCATTCTCTGTCAAGTAGATACTATCAAGTTTCTGAAAGAAAAAAAAAATCACATTTCTGTTTAGTGTATGATGTGTTAGCATTTCAAGATAGCCCAGACCAAAAAGAACCCCAAATCCATGATTATTAACAATACCTTTGTTGTAAGTCTCAAAGCACTTTTTCCCCTTCCCCCAACTTGCCTTTACTTTCTAAAAAAAACTGTGGAGAGTCCCTTTTGAAGTGCTTTCTCAGAGCCCATTGCTGGTAGCAAGAATACTGAGCTTATTTATCAAAAGCCTATCAGAGGTTTGCTAAGGTGTTGCTATCCATTCAGTCATGTCCGACTCTTCGTGATTCCATAGGCCAGGTGTCTCTACTTCTTCTGATCCTACACTACCTCTTTGAGATTTTTCTATGCTCTAGCTCAGGGGTCTCCAACCTTGGCAACTTTAAGACTTGTGGACTTCAACTCCCAGAAGTTGAAGTCCACAAGTCTTAAAGTTGCCAAGGTTGGAGACTTCTGCTCTAGCTAATGTCAGCTTTGATGGGGTCCAGCCATCATGTTTTTTGACGGCCTGGTTTCCTTTTACTGCTAACTCTTCCTAACATTAGTGCTTTCTCCAGTGAATTCCCCCACACAACATGGCCAAAATAAATGCAACCTGAATCGGCAAGAGTCGGAGACGATGAATGGATAACATCATCATCAGAACACTGGAAGGTATTGGTGAAAGCAAAAATAGGGAAGCCTAAAATACGAAGTGACTGCAAGGAAAACCTGAAAAAAGGAAAAACCTAGAGCTGTTCTTTCAAGTGTGACAGGGACTAGCATATTACGCTACCTTTTGCTCACAAAGAATTCCCCTCCATCTCCCCACCATTGGTGTCTCTCCACTTAAATAAAGCATTGGAAAACCAGGAACCTGACTGGAAAATCTTCATGGGTCATAAAGAATCTTTATGAAAGTGTATAATTTATACACCCTAACATAATCCATAATAATGGATTATCTATAATAAACCATACATTTTTCTAAAGGCAACTGGACTTCATTTTTCCTTGAAGACTTTTCCCTACTCATCCAAGAACCTTCTTCAGTTCTGACTCAAAAGAAGCTTCTTGGATGAGAAGTGAAACATCTTCAAGGAAAAACAAAGACCAGTTGCCTTTGGAAAAATGGTTTGAAAAAGCACCTTTGGGACAACCATGACCTGGATAACTGAAAATCTCCATAGACAATACACCATACATATAACCCATAATCCATACATATGTCAGTCATTGCTTTTTTCTGGTGGGGAAAATATATAAGGACTTCCACAACAAGATGGAAAGTTGAGGCTACTAAACATTTCTACAGAAATCACTTGCAAAGAATATTCTATACAGTGCCATCTTGTGATTAAAAATATAAAACAGTTCAGATTTCCACACTATTATCCTTACTAATTTTATTACCTGCATAAGAATAGATTTAGGTTGTCTGTTTGCCAAATCACAATCCAATCTTGCTCTTTCTTTCATAAACTAGAAATAAATCAGTTATGCTTAATTGAAGTTTATAATGAGTCATCTTTTGTTTCTCTCCATACCTAAAAGGATTGAGCATTTCAAATCTATTTCTCTATGCTCACCCTTCCCCAATGGACATGCAACTTCCAGGTACATCATCAGGCTGAAGTTTTAAAACAATTTCCCCCCTTAATGTCAGCTTTTTTTGACACAAATGCTTTACTTGGTTACAGGCTAACCCCAGCAGGCTACACTCCTCAACTGAATCAATGATTACCCCAGTCTCTAATGTCTCCTATTGTTTTTTTAAGTAGGAATGCTGTAATAGTGCAATGGATATAACACTTGTAAATACAGATAGTCCTCAATTTACAACGGTTCATTTAGTAACCATTCAAAGTTACAACGGCACTGAAAAATGTAACATGACCATTTTTCACAGTTACGACCTCTGCAGCATCCCCATGATCATAGAATAGAATAGAATAGAATAGAATAGAATAGAATAGAATAGAATAGAATAGAATAGAATTCTTTATTGGCCAAGTGTGATTGGACACACAAGGAATTTGTCTTGGTGCATATACTCTCAGCATACATAAAAGGAAAGATACATTCATCAAGGATCATAAGGTACAACACTTAATGATAGTCATAGGGAACAAATAAGCAATATTAGGAAACAGTCAATATAAATCATAAGGATACAAGCAAAAAGGTTACAGCCATACAGTCATAAGTGGGAGGAGATGGGTGATAGGAACAATGAGAAGATTAATAGTAATGCATTAATAACTAGTTTGACAGTGTTGAGGGAATTATTTGTTTAGCAGAATGATGGCGTTTGGGAAAAAACTGTCCTTGTGTCTAGTTGTTCTGGTGTGCAGTGCTCTATAGCATTGTTTTGAGGGTAGGAGTTGAAACAGTTTATGTCCAGGATGCGAGGGGTCTGTAAATAACTTCACAGCCCTCTTTTTGACTCATGCAGTATACAGGTCCTCAATGGAAGTCAGGTGGGTAGTAATTGTTTTGTGAACAAATCATGTGAACAAAATTCAGATGCTTGGAAACTGGTTCATATTTATGACCGTTGCAGTGTCCTAGAGTCATGTGATGACCTTTTGCAATCTTCTGGCAAGCAAAGTCAATGGGAAAGCCAGATTCATTTAACAACTGGGTTACTAACTTACCAAGTGCAGTGATTCACTTAACAACTGTGGCAAGAAAAGTCGTAAAATGAGGCAAAACCCACATAACAAATATTTCACTTAACCACAGAAATGTTGGGCTCAATTGTGGTCATACGTTGAGGACTACCTCTAGAAGGTTGTTAGCTTGGAACCCAGCCAAACATTTTAAACTAACTACCGTATTTTTCAGAGTATAAGACACACCTTTTTCCCCCAAAAAAGAGGGTGAAAATCTGGGTGCATCTTATATTCCGAATGTAGCCCCGCCCAGCCTCTCAAATGGAGGTATCAGAGGCTGAACAAAGCCTCAGAAATGAAGCTTCAGAAAAAAAGCCTCCAAACAGAGCTTGGAAAAAAAGCCTGCGTCTTATACTCTGAAAAATACAGCATTTTTCTTTCTCTGAGCTAGCTATTTTCTCCAGGGATTTTGGCATTCTAATAAGACCAGCAATATACCATGCCATCATTTTTCCAGTCACGAGGTAGGTACATTTTATGTTTAGAAAGGCCAACCTATAGGAACATGTCAGCTGTATAGGACAGACCAAATTAGAAACCAGGGCTAACTTTATTGTAACAGCTACAGGAAAAGAATCTTGCAAATCAGAATGTGCTTCTCCCCCTCCCTACTTTATTTTTGCGTGAAGTAGGGAGGTGCCTGAGATGTTTACTCAAATTAGTTTCTTGGAATTGGCCCTGTATATCTGACTGTTACCTTAATAGCAGTTGTTCCTCTTGTGCGTCATGGGACATTCCCTATGTCTTCCACAGAAAAAAGTGATTGGCTATTATTTTCCTAGAACATCAAAATATTTTAGTTCCCCACTCCAAAAAAGCATTAAATAGTATAGCATCAGTATTATTGTCCAATTAAATAGTAGCCTACTAGCTACTAAATGTGAAAGTGCGCTCTCTTGCTACGCTTGCGTGCGTGCGCCTCTTCTGCACATGTGCAGAGCCTACTGCGCATGCACAGAGGGTCAAAAATGGGACATAATGATGTCCCAGCAGATGGGCGGAGCTTCCTGCCTCCGGCCCTACCGGTTCACACAAGCCAGATAGATCAGGCTTGATTTCACTGCTGATATAGTTTCTGAGTCTCTACAGGATATCCACAAGCCATTTTAGAGAAGGAAGCATGATTATAAGAGCAACTTAAGAGTATAATGAAAATGTTCCCTTAATATTGATGGCTATTTCTAGATTATTGTAACTGAAGATAACATGATTTAATTTGAAAAGGCAATTATCCAATCACACCTGAAATAAACTCATAAATAAATGAGACTAATAAATTTATTAGTCCTGAAAAATAACTGTCATCTTCAGCCTAATTACCGTAGATGCTTGTCATTGGGTTCTTATTTGCCAATTGGTAATGTCACAACTGCCTTTAGTAACGCAAACCGTTAGGTCACAATACACCCACAACCGACCTGTGGACTAATCCCTTTTGCCTTTAGTATGATAAGTATAGGATAGCGTATCAGCTAAATCCTACACGAGAACAATTTCATTCCTCTTGAAGTTAAATTTGTAGGAACTTCAATTTCTCAATATCTGCTGACACTTGGGAACAAAAGATAGAAAAGAATCTAAACCTATATGGGCTTCTAGAGGCAGAATAACTTGATAGAGTGGTGTTAGCATTTAGTTTTATGTGGTACATGCTTAAGCCTTGCTTGAATTTTTTCAAGAGAGCTTTTCTGATCACCATCTAAGATCCATTGTTTCCCTATTTTTTAAGCCTAACACATATCTTTGTTTTTCTTTGAAAATCTGAGTTCTTATTCACTCTATGTACTGATTAAATAGATATTTTGGTATCATTTTGTGTCTTAGGGACTTGTGATCTGGTAGCTTGTTTTGGTTAAGAGAAGGTAAAGAAAAGGATAGCAGATAATGCCAGTGAAAGCAATAGTTGCTACATCATCCAAGGCTATACTGGCTGAGTAGACCAGATCAGATGGTAGAGAGAAAGATCTTTTACAGAGGTAATTACATTGTAAAGTAAATAGGACATTGCATTTTTGTTAGCATGCTAATTCTTAGTGGCATTCTCATCATCATTACTACAATCATTCAGCAGAGTCATTGGATAAAATGAGCATCTATACACCATGAAAATGATAAAGAAATAAGTGTAATCAGGTTTTAAACCAATATATCCAATATTTTGTTTGAATGCTTAGATTCAGTGATATTTTATGGCCAGTGGTGGGATTCAAATTTTTTTACTACCGGTTCTGTGGGTGTGGCTTGGTGGGCATGGCATGGCTTGGTGGGCGTGGCTTGGTGGGCATGGCAGGGGAAGGATACTGTAAAATCTCCATTCCCACCCCACTCCAGGGGAAAGTTACTGCAAAATCCCCATTTCCTCCTGATCAGCTAGGACTCGGGAGGCATAAATAGATGGGGGTGGGGCCAATCAGAGGTGGTATTTACCGGTTCTCCGAACTACTCAAAATTTCCGGTTAACGGTTCTCCAAAACTGGTCAGAATCTGTTGAATACCACATCTGTGTATGGCTGATGTGGAAGAACATTATTTGTATGTTGTAAGCAAGTTTTAGTACAAAAGACATTCTAATTTTATAGCTCAGTTTTATAAAATATTAATAATATTTATTCCAAAGCAGTTCCTACTTGCAGCTCCTCCTCCTAAGCAAACTTGCTTACAATTGTAGCCTAAGTTATATATTTTTGAATGATTTATTCAAAATAAAAGGTTAATTTTTGAAAAAAAGCTCTTAAGCAGCTCCTTGATTTTGAGTAGGGCATACTTTGGAATAAAGTCTTAATTCACTCTAAGTTTATGAATTACATTTTTATTCTAATGTTGATCAAATAAGGTAATATCCTTCCCTGATGGGTTATTTTTTAAATTTGTAAAGAGAGATTCAGAAATGAATCTTTGCAAATTCCCTTGTATGTTTCAACTCTTTATTATGAACTTTGACTATATTCCAACTCATAAATTTAGCAGAAAATTAACGCACGAATTCATTGCAGTTAGGTAGTATGATGTGAAGTCAGCTACAAGGAAAGCTTCTCTTATGGGCCGGTGCAGACATGACTTTATGATGTGTGAACGTTTGTCTTTAATGATTTCAACAGCCTCTTCTTCTAAAGATAAAGATCTCAGAATGCCAAACCCTGAAGCATAGTTAACATAATTTATTTTTTATAATGCACAGGCAAATAACAAAAACAACTTTCACTGTGGCACAAATTTGGAAAAACATTGGTTGGAAAGTAATAGTGGACATTGGCTAGAATGTTAAAATTTCTTCTAACCCAGAGATAGTTAGAAGATGGCTGGCTATATACTAAATGTTTTAGATAAACAAATAAATTGTATTCTGTATTATTTCCATTCAGTTTTTAAGATCCTTTGTTATAGCTATAACTTTATTAGATATCTCTTCATAAAAGGCTTTTCTTTTTCTTTTCTTACTCTAAAAACTCCAGTGTTGGGAATGCAGATAATGGCAACTTCAGGGGAGGTCAAAATCTTTAAGATGGCTGCTGTGGCATTGGGTATCAACCGGCATGCATTTTGTCTGCGCATTATATGCATAAAAAGGGCCGGGCTTGGAGGAAAACCTTAAACCTGCCATCTAGCAGATTTTAAACTCCCCTTCCTGAATGCAAATGTGTTGCCATTATTTGTTATAAACTGAGATTCCTCTTGATTATATGCTGATAAGCTGTGACGTTTAAATGAAAACTGCTAACCAGTTTCCTGTTTAAGAAATAGGGTCTTTGAGGACTGAGGTTTGTAGCAGTTATTTCAACTTTCCCTTCTCAGATGTTAGAAAAAATAAAGATGTAATGCAGTGGTGGGTTCCTCCCGGTTCGGCCCGCTTCTGCCGTGACAATAGCGGTAGTGGTGACAATATGACGTCACCGAACCAGTTCTGTCCCCCCGCCCCCCCCACCCCCACGTTATTCTTACCTTTTATTTGGCCCCACCCTCAACCTATTGCTGCCTCCTGAGTCCCAGCTGATGGGCTGTAACGAAAAACTGTTTAAACTCTTGCCACAGGGCTTCAAAGGGCTGCCCTACAGCTGATCGTGGTAAAAGGCAGTTTGGTGGTAGACCAGTGCCTGCAAAAATAAATGGATAGACCAGTGCTTGCAAAAATACATGAGTAGACTGGTGCCTGCAAAAATAAATGGGTAGACCAGTGCCTGCAAAAATAAATGGGTAGACCGGTACAGCTCTGCAAGCAGTTAAAAGCCTGGTAGACCAGTACCTCTACTAAATCCTAAAGAATTGTCACATGACCATCAAGCCACGCCCACAAAATAAGCCGCGCCCACAGAACCGGTAGTAAAAAGTTTTAGAACCCACCCCTGATATAATGAGAAAAACAGGTGTTGTAACAAATGGAAGATGAAGTGGATCATCTTGTAATGCAATAAGTTTATTGCACAATAAAGAACGTATGTAGAAAGTAATATCTATTACTTTGATCAGAGTGTTGCCTGACCCTCGAATTTATAAGGTATTTATATAATGCATGGATTTTGGATGGCTTACATATAAGTAAAAGAAATAAAATTGAGACCACAAAATTTAGTCCAAGTCCTATACTAAAGGCACATATTTTTCATGGATTTAAGAGATACTTGATATGTGTGGGACCCTACAAATAAGCATATTCTATTCAGATATAATACTTTAATATAAATCATATTATTCCTTTGAATTATTATTCCATTCCATCTTCCACAACTGCAAAGCAGGCTTTACAAAATTCTGCTATCCATACTATTTTGGTCAAACATGTTGATTAAATCTTTGAAATGTCCACACACTATTATAGTACTTTTAATAGAGGATTTTGACCCAGCCTTTCAAAGATGTTTGCTAGCTACCTCAGATTGTCCTTGTCAAAGAACACTCTTTTTCTTTTTCCCTTGAACTTCTAATGCGTTTTCACAGTTCCTTTCTTACCACCTATAAATTGTCAATTTTCAGCTGTTTAGCTTCCCAGCTGCATGCTCAAGAGATCAGAGCAATGCTATTTCTTCTTGTGGGCCATCAGTCTCCTTGTCTCAAATGTATTTGTGACTCAAAGAGTCTTAGGTTTCCATTTCCTAGTTTAGATGCCAGCTAAAACCTTCAGCTAAAATTCAGATTAGACAAGAGAGTGGATTAACTATAGTCCTAAATATTCTTCAGATTGTACAAAGGTAATCAAAAGGTCTTGTTCCAGCACCATTTTCCCCCTTGCAGAGTGATTTATGAGCTGCACTTAATACTATATATTTTAATACTTTTTAAACTATGGCATTTTCCTGCATTTTATTGTTGTTATTACTGCTTTTTATATATTTATTAGATTTATGTGCTGCCCATCTCATCTGGAGGCTACTCTGGGATGCTTACAAACATGAAAACTGGTCAACATTAAAATGATAAGACAATAAATAACAACAATTAAATAAGTAGAGTTAAAAGATGGGGAGCATGGAGTACATGAAGAAGTGGGGGCCTTTCTTAATTCAATAGCCAGCTCTGGAATGATGCACCCCCATTGGGGTTCCAGGTCAACTGACACGCCCTTACAGAAGGTCAGCAGGGTGGGGTCAGAGTTCACCTCAAGGGGTATAATTTCTAAAGAGTAAAAAGGCTCTTCCCTTGGACCCTGTCAACCAAAATTCCTTGACCTGTAAGGTCGACAGCATGCCTCTTCTGCCGACACAATGGAGCAGATCAATCCAATTGGAGTGAGACTGGTTCTTCAGACAATTCTTTACTGGGTTTCTTTTGTTTTGCTTTTAAATGCGTTTATTAATTTCTTGTACATCGCCTAGACTTATTTTTGCAATTGAGATAGTTTAAAATAGACTAAATAAATAAATCGTTACTTTCCTGTTCTTTGTTGTAACATACAATTATTAGTGCTATTTAAAATAATTTGCTTACTTTGACATCATTATCTTATGCAGGTGTGCTTTTTATTATTGTTCTATTGTGTAGTATACTGGCAGAATTCGATGCTATTACATGTGATGTAATAGTATTTAAAATGTTGCTTTATATTTTGTCCATAATAAGTCATTATGGGATTAAGTATTAGCTATCAGAAAAAGACTCCTAATATTTGTCTTTGTAGTTTAAACATCTTTGAACTCAAGGTGCTATTAGCCAATTAACAGAATTTAAATGTCCAAAGTGCATAGTTGTGTGAAGGACTGGGCAATTAGAGCATTTAAAGTATCTTAATGCTCTTAATCTTAATCATTAAAACAGCTGTGGTGGCGCAGTGGTTAGAATGCAGTACTGCAATCTATTTCTGCTGCTTGCAGAATTTGGCACCAAGCTCACCAAGCTCAAGGTTGACTCAGCCTTCCATCCTTCCAAGATTGGTAAAATGAGGACCCAGATTGTTGGGGGCAATATGCTGACTATAAACCGCTTAGACAGGGCTGTAAAGCATTATGAAGCAATATATAAGTCTAAATGCTATTGCTGCTATTGCTATTGCTCTCTCTTATTTTGTGTGCCAGATAAATGCAGATTGTGGCAATTTCATTGTGGAAAAATATCTACACTAGATATTCTAGTTTTTGTATTAGTAATTTCAAAGAATGGGAACCAGTTTGGTGTAGTGGTTAAATGCTGGCCTAGAACTGGGAGACTGTGAGTTATAGTCCCACTTTAGGCATGAAAAATGGCTGTGTGACTTGGGCCAGTCATTCTCTCTAAGCCCAAACCACTTCACAGGATTGCTTTCTGAGGAAAATATGGAGTTTTATGTATGTTTGCTGCCTTGAGTTCCTTATAAAGTAATAAAATCTAATCTAATCATGATTGTAATAAACAATCATTTGCACTTTCTCTGTTTAAGCTGCTTCTGATCACAGTACCCTTCACAATTATGTTTTAATTATTAAATCTTATATTATTTTTATTTCTCAAGTCATTTTCTGTCAGTCAATTAATAGTAATTCTTCTCAGAAAGATTGTGCAGATCAGTCCTGAGTCATAGCATATATAATCTGACAAGACATGAAAGAATTATCCTTCTGAGATGCTCTTTTAGTTTCCCTCAAAGTGCAGAATGCCACACAATACTGAACATGTGCAAATGCAACCACACAGATTAAATGATGCATAAAATTTGAACACTAATGTTATAATGACTGCAACAATAATCCCAAAGGTGCTTTTTCAAGAGGCAATTGAGCTTTCTTGTTTTTTCTTTGAAGACATATAGCTTCTCATCCAAGAAGCTTCTTCTGCTCCAATTGCCTCTTGAATTGCCTCCCAGTTGCAAGATAATTGTTAAAGGAGTCAGGGATTTGGCAGAATCTACAATAAACTATTTGGTGGAAACTACAATAAAAAACTACAATAAATAATAAGGGGCAGCTGCAAAGAAGATGTGGTCATCCTATTCTCCAAAGCACCTGGAGGCAGGAGAAGAAGCAATGGATGGAAACTAATCAAGGAGAGAACCAACCTAGAACTAAAGAGAAATTTCCTGACAGAACAATTAATCTTTGGAATGACTTTCCTCCAGAAGTTGTCGGTGCCCCAACTCTGGAGGTTTTAAAGAACAGATTGGACAATCATTTGTCTGCAATAGTATAGGTTTCTTGGTTGAGCAGAAGGGACCTCCAAGGTCCTTCCAACTCAGTTATTCTTTTAAATGTCACACCCTAATTTTAAAAATGTGTCGCAATGAAGAAAATTGGCATAAATACATTTGACCCCCTAGCCATGGTAAATTTCTGCTGCTTCAAATAAATTTTAGTCCTTTTTAACCAAGGTAATTAATTATCATATTTACCTGATTTATATTCCATATTTCTGCTTTAGAAACTGCTCAAGGAGGTGAATAAAATTTTCTAAGGTGCTTTTCTTTGAGGAAAGGATATCTATGGGTACCTAGAGGTCAACCTTCCCGGCAATAGCCTCACTTTTTTGGAGAGGAAATATCACATATTCAATTGCCTTGTTGGACTTCCAAGGAGCTATGAAGACCTGAATGTTTAAAGAAGGCATTTGAGGATGAGAAGCCTTAGCCCCTCTTATCAAATTTAAGATGGGTGGACTTATGGACTTCCACCCCTTTTATAGTTGATAAAACTGGCAAACACCAGTGATATTGCTTATATTTTAGAGTTGTTATTAGTCACTTAAAGAGGCTATTGAAATTTAGCAGTATAGAAATTTTGGTAAACAAAAAGTATATTAAGTAAAAACATAGACTAAAACTAAGATGAAATAAATACTAAAGGCATGCAATAATTAAATCCAGTAAAGGGAATATTTTCTAAACACTAGGAAAATGAAAATTAAATAGAATTCTTCAGGAAGAGTATATCATAGCCAGGAGCAACCTAAGGAAAGACCTTCCTTTTGTGCCAGGAGGATCTTGTAGGTTTTAACAAACGACTTAACACATTTTTAAGGAGCAAAATGGATCCTTAAATTAGAACATTAAAAATTAATAACAATATCTTAAATTGTGCCTAGTAAGCAACTGGAAGAGCCAGTAGGGTATAATGGCTGAAGCATCAGGCTAGAAACCGGGAAATTGTGAGTTTTTGTCCCGCCTTGGACACAAAGTCAATTGAGTGACCTTGAGCTAGTCACTTTTTCTCAGCCTCAGAAAGGAGACAATGATAAACCCACTTATGAAAATCCTTGCCAAGAAAACCACAGGTACTTGTCCAGGAAGACTCCGAGAATCAGACTTGATTGAACAGAAGAAGGAAAAAAAGTAACTGCTAACCAGTGCAGATTCTTTCAGTGCAAGCATCATATTTCCTTGTGCTGGTGAGCCCAACTGGGAAGAACTGAAGTTGTAAAACCGTCCTCTCCAGGTTCATTTGCGTCATGAAGTCCAGAAGGATAGTATGGTTGATGGTGTTAAAAGCTAGCATAAGGTAAACTAGCAGAACTGCATAGCTCCCAATCTGTTTCTAGCTTTGGTTATGAAATAACATGATCAAGTGAGTTTCAATATCCTATCTTGGCCAAAAACAACCTAATCTGTGTCTAGAGAATTAGATACGTCACTGAGGAACGTGTTCACTTCTTCATTATTTTTCCTAGAACTGAATAGTTGAACAGATCTCATAGATGGACAGGTATTATTATTCTAAGAATAGAGAATAACACATGTTCCACTGCAAACAGGCAATGATCACTCTCTCGTAGCCATGAGGCTAGTCTAATCCTAGCCAATTTGATCAGCTAAGTTGAGGCAAGAATCGTGTAAGCACTCATCTATACTATTAGCCTATATCCTCAGGATCTATAAGTCAGAAAGAATTCAAAATTATACAACAAGCAAATAGCTATGGAGATTCTCAGTCATCCAAGTCATGGTTGTCCCAAAGGTGCTTTTTCAAAAAGCAATTGGAAAACAAGGAAAAACAAAGTCCAGTTTTGAAAAAGCACTTTTGGGATATAGAACAAGCATTTGCCAAGAGTACATATCTACGATTGGTCCTAATATTAAGAGAGTAAGTTAAAACAGAAACAATTGATCCTCATCATAAAGAATGATTCAATCAACTCAGAGCAAATCCAGCTCTTTCCCTCTCACTTCTTGGTGGAGGAAATTTTGTATAGTATGGAAAAGCAATAAAAGCCAGTTATCTATCTATCTTTTGTCCTCAAAACATCTACAGGTAGTCCTTGATTTACGACCACAATTGAGCCCATAATTTTCATTGAATAAGCAAGACAGTTGTTAAGTGAGTTTTGCTCCATTTTATGATCTTTTTTGCCACATTTGTTAAATCACTGCAGTTGGTAAGTTAGTGACATGGGTATTAATTGAATCTGTCTTCCCCGTGGACTTTGCTTGTCAAATGGTCACAAAACCTGTGATCGCATGACCTTGGAACACTGCAACCATCATCAATACATGCCAATTGCCAAGCATCTGAATTTTGATCATATGACCACAGGGATGCTGGAACGGTAATATGAAAAAGGGTCATGAGACATTTTTTTTAGTGCCATTGTAATTTTGTAACATTAGTTACAAACGATCTGTATTCAGTATGTGAATTAGCAAAGATTCCATGCAATCTGGCAAGATCTCAAAAGGTCCATTGGATTAAATGGAAAGGATACAACGATATAAAGGGGGTATAAAAGGGAAGGAAGATAGAACACAAATAGTTTTGCAAGATTTCCTACAATAATTTATCTCAATAAGTTATAGCTACAGTCTTCCAATGGAATTAATTTCTTGATGTAGTTTACCTCATAGATTTGACCAATGGAGTATAGCAACATCTGCAGTCATGTGACTAGGAATAGCCCAGTTAAGGCAAAGAGGACAAGCACAAGCTATCTAATATCTCTCCTTTCCTGGCATGTTAATAGCCCATCTTTTCTTCTCTCCATAATATGCCAATTAGAGCCCACTCCTCCCTCTTCAAAAGAACATAAAACAAAGTAAAATCTCATGGGGAAGAAATATTGATGGAAGCTGAAGGGGGTGTCCACAAAGATATTTTGGGCCTAAGGATCATGTTGAAGACCCAAGTCTTATGACATTATAAATATGCTTGTCTTTAAAACGTCACAAGATTCTAAATGATTAAAATGGCTTATTCACGGGATATAGTTTTTGCTCAGATTATAATCTACATATTTCATAGCCAACTTTTAGAACCACAAGTGGCGATGCAAGATGTTCATCCTCTTTTCATAACTCTTACTCATTTGCCAAACATGTGACACAGAAGGAGCACCCTGGTACTTTTGGAAAGTTTCCTAACAAAAAAGACCAAAGTTTAGCATAAAGGTCAAAGAAGTTATGGATTAACAGCTCACCATGGGGACTTCGCAATTTTAGGAGAGCAAAACGCAAAGAGTGAGTATGACACTGAATCACAGTTTTTTTGTGACTGCTTTAGACAGCTGGCTCAGGCTACAGGATAATAGTCATTGGAAGAAACCAATGATTTTTTGCTCATGGTATCTGATAGCATCTCCTAAAAGCAGGCACTGCAACATCTAAATGTGCCATTAATCACTTCTTTGATTATCCTTAAAGTTAATGATGTGATTATCTTTGCAAGGAGTTCATACTGAGCAGAATATGAAACAAGCAAACATGTTTCGTTTACTATTATCTCTTTTTAAAAGATCTCTCCCTCCCCCCCGCCCGTTTTTGGGAATTCTAGTTTCAAGAGAACCAAAGCTTACAGAAGCCATTTCTAGATGGATTGATAATTTATAGAAACAAAAAGCTTTTTTAAAAAAATAATTAAAATTGTGTAAAACGTAACATGGTTATTCTTAGCACAGTTCTCCATACACTGCATTATCACAATAATTGACATCCAGAATAAATATGTTAAATATTAAAGAATAGAATGACTCTCTGTTTTCTAAGGGGTGCCCATAACTAGTTTGCCCAAATACAGAGAAGCCACTGATCATTTCCAAGAGCAGAAAAGCATGAAAATTTGCAACCTGCACACAGCAGTGCTGTCTAATCTGTGCTATTTTTTTACAAGTTCACTGATGGGACAGCCAACAATTTTTGTTTTTTTTTACAAATTCATCTAAAACAGGACCTGGAGCAAAGTTAAACAACAACAACAACAACAACAACAACAACAACAAAGGACAGAATTTTTAGGTAAAATAACTATAGGTATGGGAAGTTTAGGAACAAGTTGCAAACTTTAAAATGCTAGTTCCCAATGTGAGTGAATCATTCCCACAATTTGCAAAGGTATACTAAAGCCTGACTAATATTACAGCACTTCCCTAATAATTAAACTCTCTTGGATCATTGGGAGGAGACAGATTTGTCATTTTAAGTGCATGTTAGTGCAATTCTCAGTTTTGATTCACATGGCAGCAGAATTCTAGCTGTTTCATTACTCCGGTATTTTAAGTAATAAAAGACATTTAATCCTGCCTCAGTCATTTTAAAGTTTATAATCTAGACATATTTTCTAATATCAATTATGTTCCTGAGTACAAATTTATAAAGTATGATACAAAAGCAGATCGCATGTTAATATCAGTAAGAACATTTTCACAAAATTTCCTGTACACAATTTTACTTTTGTTTCTTTTATATGCAGATGATGAACCCACTATAAATGAAAAATGAATACTCTAGACCATCATTCATCAAATGTGAACAAATATTTATTGTTCAGATTTTGAATTCTGAGTTGGAATTGCAAATGCAAAGAAGTTGGGCCTTTTTTTGTTATCTCTGGTAGACTTGTAACAAAGCAAAGAAATATTGCGATCAGATTTTTACTTTAACTCAAGATTCTTAAAATAAATATAAGATTGAAACCAAAAAAGTCTCTTTTTAGGTTTGATGGATAAGGAATTTGAAAGAAAATTTGAAATTTTGTTATTATTTATGTTGACAATGCGAGAATCTTATGTGCACAAAGATGAAAAGGCACACCAATCCTCATAAAGAATGAGTGGTAAAGGTGATGGTTAGCGGAAGAGGTGAAACTGGAGAAGAATTTATCTAATTTCATTTCTGCTTGGAAACTGCTCCTGGATTTTTTGCTCAAAAGTGAAAAAAATGAAACTTTGATTGTAGGTGTTTATGATTAGATTATGGTTTTGTTATTATATAAATAGTTTGAAATGTTGCAAAATGTAAAGCAAAAAGTTGAGGTCGAATTTTTGTGTTTGTGTGTGCTTGACTGCAGCGAAAAAAGTCAGAAGTCAGCAATGTTTTTCTCTTTCTCTGCACATTTCTCTCTCTTAGTTTTTTCTAACTTTTGTTTTTTTCTGCATTTTTATCTTATAATGAAACTTAAAATTTATTTTAAAAAAGGTTTCTGAAGGAAGTAAAGAAATGTAAATAATGCATTTCATTGGCTTTTCATTAGGCAAAATTTTCTTTTGCTTGTAAATTTTGGAGTTTCCTTTATGAAGAAGGGAAAGCATCTTTTGGTCTGTTTTCCTGGTTCAAACTGTGCATTGAGAGTTAGTGTGCATGTATTCTTCCTAAATGTCCTGCATTATCTTTCCTTATAACAGGAGTCCCCAACCCCCAGTATGCGGATCGCTACAGGTCTGCAGCCTGTTGACAACCAGTCCGTGCAATTGTGAAATTCCATTTGCCTAAGCGGCATGCATGCGTGCAAAACCATCCCATTCTTCCCCCCTGCCACTAGCGCTGTCTGCCCACAGAGCTGGAAAGCTTGGGGACCACTGGCTTACAGCATTAATGTTACTGACATATCAGGAAAAAGGTCAGATAACATTCTATTTTTTTAGAAGTAAGTAATTTCTAAATAAAGAATTACATTATAAAATATCAGTCTTTTCAGGTAGAATTACCGTGTGTATGTATGTACACATGCTTACACCACATATTTTATTTATTTATTTATTTACTTACTTACTTGCATCCCATTTTTATTATTTTTACATATCTAATACTCCTTCCTCCTCTTATTTTCCCAAGAACAACAACCTTGCAAGGTGAGTTGGCTGAGAGAAAGTGACTAGCGCTAGATCATCCAGCTGATTTCATGGCTAAGGCAGGATGTGAACTCATGGTTTCCCAGTTTCTAGCCTGATGCTTTAACCACTACCCAAACTAGCTCACATATATACGGCATGTGTCTTTCCAAAGTTGGTTTGAGACTAAAATTTCTTTTTATGCTGTTGCCAATCATTCTAGATCAGTGATGGTTAACCTTTTTGCCATCGTGTGCCAGGAGTGGGGGGAGCGCAGGTGGGATCGCATGCCCGCATGCCCACACCCATAATTCTATGGAGGTTGGCAAATGGGCCGCTTCCAGCCTCCAGAGGACCTCCAGGGTGGGGAGTCCGTTTTCTCCCTCTCCAGACTCCTAGAAAGGCTCTGGAGCCTGGGGAGAGAGAAAAACAGGCCTTCCCCACCCCCCTGAGGCCATCTGGAGGCAGGAAACAGCCTGTTTCCTGCCTCCCAGGAAGGAGGCAGGAAGACCTCCCAGAAGGCCTGAAAATCATCTGGCCAGTGTGCACATGCGCTCTGGAACTGAGCTTACGTGCCCACCGATATGGCTACACGTGCCACCTGTGGCATGCGTGCCATAGGTTCGCCATCATGGTCCTAGGTGGTAATACAAGTGCTATAAATACAAAGTTTTTTTTGTTCTTCTTCTTGGTATCTTCTAATAGGATTAAAAACATTTCTCTTTTGAATCTCTGCAGCAGCAATGAAATTAATTCAAACATTCAACACTATTAGAAGGGCCAATGATTTGACTTGATATGGATTAACCACCTCACGTGGAATAATAAAGGATGATGATGATGATGTATCATGTTACAAATCATTGCTAATGTTGTGCTGAATTTGCAATAATGCTCTGCTCGAGTCTTTTAAAAACCTGACTGATTTAAATTGCTGAAGATTTTAGGATTCTTCCAAAGATGCATCATTTAGAGTGCTGCATTAAAAGGGATAAAAGTAACCAATTTTTCCATTTGGTAGCATTTAAAAAAACAGAAATAATTCAAAGGAAAAAGACTGAAGAGATAAAGTTGGCTTTAATAATATAATTATGTCAACGAAGAATTATGTTCAATGGTCAACACAGGCCATTGAAATGCACTCCAAGGATTGCACGTAAATTTTTTCCATCAGATTATTTCATTACATCATTGTACTTTTCCACTGTTCCAAGCTTTTAGAGGTGAGGGGTCATCTTTACTGGGATCTATACTAAAATTAATATAAATAGTTGTCTATACTAAAAACTCTGTAACGATAATCTTTAAAGACAGAAGTCACACATACCACTTTATTTTCTAAAAATGTCCAGATAGAACTATTGTCTCCATTTCAACCACATCAACAGAACCTATAAAAATCAATCCCCACTAATTTATTGTCTTCATCTATAGGTTGCACTAAGCATTTTTTTAACTATGGTTTACTGATTTGGTCACAATGGGATGGATTCACATTACATCACAGTAAACTATCCATCATACTTTATAAACTGAACACAATGTGCTTAATACAACATACTAAGCCAAAACTAAAGAAATCACATTATTGTTCGGGATCCATCGACACAATAAATCTAACCACAAATTTTTTTTTTAAAGTACATAATAATGTAAATGGAGCCTTCTATCTATTTCAATATTCTGTGTCTCACAATAGCTGAACAGATGCATTGAGGAAAATCATAAGCAGAACGGAATAATTTCCTTTCAATATTCTTTAACAAATGGTATTTACAACATGCTACCTAACATCTCTTTTTATGATACTATAACATACATCTGAGTGCCCTTCACTACCCATAGAACACTGAAATATATTACCCTTCAGTAATAATCACATTATGTTCTTTTTTAAAAAAAGCTTTCAATATTTAAATATTATACTTCATAACATAAAAATGATATAAAAGGAGGAAAGAGGAGAAATACTCAAAAGTCATACATTTATATACTGATGCACTTTTCTTCATGGGTCAGATTGAGATTTTATTTTTTACATTCAGAATATATTTTCCTACAAAAACTACTTTGCACCAATATTCCTTCTCAATCTACCAGCTGATTTTATATATATTGATATAAGTATGTTACTTGTTTTGACGATTAACAATAGGGAAAACAGCTACAGTTTTGATAACATGACGCATTATGAGAGGTAAAAGAGCCTAATTTTTCTTAATAGCTGGAAAACGCTTCCAAATTTGGAGGATGGTGTTCATCAGCTAGTGGGAAAAAGAGAAATGGATTCATAAAACAATGAATTGTAGTTGGAATAAACAAACCGGGTGCATCAGTGGTGGGTTTCAAATTTTTTTACTACCGGTTCTGTGAGTGTGGCTTGGTGGGAGTGGCATGGCTTGGTGGGCGTGGCGTGGCTTGGTGGGTTTGGCAGGGGAAGGATACTATAAAATCTCCATTCCCTCCCCACTCCAGGGGAAGGTTACTGCAAAATCCCCATTTCCTCCAGATCAGCTGGGACTCAGGAGGCAGAGAATAGATGAGGGTGGGGCCAGTCAGAATTTTTACTACCGGTTCTCCGAACTACTCAAAATTTCCGTTACCGGTTCTCCAGAAGTGGTCAGAACCTGCTGAAACCCACCTCTGGGGTGTACCCTTAAGGAAACTGCAAATATTTGGTAATCAAAGGTTGTGCAACTACAATATATATATATTTTTTAAAAAGTTATGAAACAACTCACAGACTTAACTTTGTGGGTAAGCAGATCATCATTAACCAAAGAATTTCAACAAAATCTTGAATACAACCATAAGCTCTTTGTTCATACCTCTCTTTTGTATTTTGTTTGCAGGACTCTTTAGACAGATTTCCAAGAAAAACATAGCCCAGAGGATTCAAGAAATAATACCTGTATTTTCCATTTGACACAGAGTGTAAGCAATCAGCTTTTATAAGCACAATATGGGTTTCCTTTCAACTCACCAGCATTTTCTCAAAGTTTCGTGTGCAGGTATTTTCTGATCTCTCAGATTTAGGACCATTTATGACCTGTTTCATGAAAATAAACTTGAACAACTAAGAAAAGGGTATACATCAAGTTCAGCACTGAGACCATTCTCAGTACGCTGCACACTGGTAGATTTCTAAATATCTGTGAAGTGGGACTAGTTTCCCATGGCATAGTCAACATGCAGTTTGCATTACCATTGTTTTAAACAAGTAAACAAGACTATATTTCTGTTTCCTTATATTTCACTCCAGTGACTCCTCTGTCATGAATGAGTTTCTTATTGTAACTTAGTCCCCATTTGAGAAAATGTTTTGTTTTTAATGTATTTTTCAAGTTAGCCACAGAAATGTAAGAGAATGCCATTGCTATTAAAAATGGATAAGTGAGTTCACTCATCTGTTATATCCTTCAGCTGAATAGCATTGCTACAAATTATGCCCAACAAATAATGAACTGTTTGATACCTCTAAGTGCACAGTGGGTAGGAGTAATACAGGTAGTCCTTGACTTACAACCACAACTGAGCCCAAAGTTTCTGTTGTTAAGTGAGACATTTCTTAAGTAAATTTTGCCCAATTTTATGACCTTTCTTGCCATAGTTGTTAAGTGAATCACTGCAGCTGATAAGTTTGTAAGCCAGTTGTTCAATGAATCTGGCTTTCCCATTGACTTTACTTATAAGAAGGTCACAAAAGGTGATAACATGACCTTGAGACACAACAACGGTCATAAATACGAACCAGTTGCCATGCATCTGGATTTTGATCACATGATCATGGGGATGCTGCAAAGCAGTGGTGAAATCCTGCCGGTTCTGTCCAGCTCGCATGAACCAGTAGCGACAGCTGTGCGTGGTTTGACAAACTGGAAGTGGCGGCAGCGCGAGGCTCCACCCACCCGCCCGGATATCGTTACTTACTGGTTTTAACCAGGAAATAACCTAGTTTTGACCTGCACAAGTGCAGAAGGCTTTGCACATGCACAGAGGGTCAAAATTGACCTGATGATGGCACGTGTGTGGTGCGCACACTTCCGAACCAGTAGGGAAGGTAAGTAAATTTCACCCCTGCTACAAAGGTTGTAACTGTGAAAAACGATCATAAGTCATATTCTTCACTGCCATTGTAACTTTGAAAGATCACTAAACGAACTATTGTAAATCAAGGACTATCTATATTTAGATGATATTTTCATTATAAGTTAAGACTACAGTGCAGCTCCCTAATTCTCATCCAACAGTACATTTTACCATGCCAGCTGAGAAGTGTTAGATAAAGAGGATTCCAAGTTGAGGTGGGAGAAAGCTGGTTTTTAAAAAAACTTTTCAACATAAGCATTGGAAAATAAATAATTCCATACTCAATTTTGCACTGGCAAAGAACTGTAGTAAAAAAGATATCGCCTATGCTTGATGCTTTGTTTACAAAGAATTCCCTGAACAGCAAAGTTTCTTAAATGAAACGTGAATCATAAAAGCAAAGTCTTTCCATTGGGTGGGGCATAATCAAACAGAAATTTTAACAGCAATGTAAGCTAAGGAAAAATAACTAATTCATTAGCTAATCCATTAAACCCATTATAGAAAAGTGAAATTCTGGCTTTTATTTGAAATGAAGTAGGAGGGAACTGTAGACTGAGCTTAAACAATCAAAATAATTTTATTCAGTGTCAGACAAAGTGGATGTTATGATTAAAAAAAAATCTTATATAGTCAATGCCAAGACAAGAGTTCCATGGAAAGGGCAAATAAAAAAAGTCAAGACTTTAATTGCAACCACACTAAATGCTGCCTCTTTGCGTATGTGTATTGTGCATGTGACACATGAAAAAGAAGTGGTAGGGCTTCAATTTTGTGGTCATAGCCACCATCTTGACTTCACTAACACCTCCCAGTTCCTGCCAAGAGTCAGTGGGATAAACTGAGGTGAGTCAAAACTACAGAATAAAACCAAAAAGGGTTTTACCATTTAAACTCACCAAAATCTCAATTGGAATAGTCTTTATATAGTTACTGTTTGATACCTTCATATGCACCCATTGGAATCACAGTATTAGGGAGACTGCTATTGTGATAGAAATTAAAAATAATACTAGAGAGAAAACCTTGTTCGCCCTGTCTCACTGGTGAACAGCCATCTTCTAGCTCAGGGGTGTCAAACCTCTGCCGCATCAGGGTTGTGTTTGACCTTGGGGGTGGGGTGGAGGTGGCCAGGGTGGGCATGGCCAGCTTGATGACACTAGTGTTGGGGGCGCCTGTGGTGGCCCAAGTGCTCTGCCAGCGAAAACGGGCTCCAGAGCTCCATTTTCAGCTGCGACGGCCTTCTGCCGTCCTCTGCCAGTGAGAATGAAACCTGGGAGGGCCACACACGGCTCTCCCGAGCTCCGTTTTCGCAGGCAGAAGCACCACGGGCCGGTCCTTTACTGTTTCTAGGGTGGCCTCACAGGCCAGATTTAAGGACCGTGGGGGCCGAATCCGGCCCCCGGGCCTTCAGTTTGACATGCCTGTTCTAACTCCTTAACCTTAAGATCTGAGGTGCAAGAATTAATGTAGGAATGCTCTGAGACTAAATAGTGCCTGAAAAACATCTATTGTAGATATTCTAACTTGCAATATTTCAGGTTTGTAAGGATTATTTTCCTGCTGGCTCATGTCATGACAAGTCACTGAGAGCTGTAAATATAAAACAAACAAGAAAGGAATAATGATGTGTGAAAAATATATTGATGACATCTTCATAACATGTCCTGCAAGTCATAACTTATGAAGGCAAACAAATGTTTCTTCATTCGGGAGGAGGTTTTTTTTTTTAAAAAAACATAGAGCAACAATTTTAATGCACCACCCTTGATGCTTCAAGAACCACATAAAAAAAATAATGATAAACTTGCAATTAAGGCAGAAATCCGTTTTTGCAAGCTTTTTGCCAATTCTGCTAATAGAGAAATAATTGCATTTGGAGTTAATGATAAATCTATGTATCTAAACATTCAGGTATTACATGTGCAGTAGAGAAGCAGTAGAGAAGTAGAGAAGAGCAACAGGAATGATCAGGGATCTGGAGGATAAAACATATGAAGAACGGTTGCAGGAATTGGGTATGTCTAGTCTGGTGAAAAAAGAGGCTAGAAAAGGAGATATGATAGCGGTATCCCAATATCTGAGGTGCTGCCATAGAGAAGAGGGGGTCAACCTGTTCTCCAAAGTACCTGAAGGCAGGAGAAGAAGCAATGAATGGAAAATAATCAAGGAAAGAAGCAATCTAGAACTAAAGAGACATTTCTTGACAGTTAGAACAATTAATTAGTGGAACAACTTGCCTCCAGAAGTTGTGTTTGCTCTTTTAAAAAGAGGTTGTCTGAAATGATATTGGGTTTCTTGCCTGAACAGGAGGTTAGACTAAAAGACCTCCAATATCACTTCCAACTCTGTTATTCTATTCTGAGCTTTCCTGGAAATAACTATACCATAATTGCCTCCATGTGATCTGGAACTTCTGGTTTTGTCTTTGTGGTTGGTTGAACTGGGCTTGTTACACCAGTCAATGTGGATTTCAGACTTATACCTTGCATTACTTCAACTACTACTTCAAGAATAAGGGACATTTTTCTTCTGTTTCGTCTGAGTCTGAATGTTTCATCTGAACTTGAACAATCTATTAGGCCAATCTCCAGTCAAATATATACTTGCTGCAACAGGTTTTCTTCTCATGAATTTTGTCATACCCCAATACTTTGCTATTTGTTTGTGTACTGATTTTAATACTGAATTAATTGATAAATAAAATTCTAATCACTATTCAGTATGATCTGTGTTGTGAAGCCTCTTCTTTCTCACACCCAGTGAATTATGAACAAATATTCTGGTGTTGTTTTCCAAAGTCAGGGATACACATTTGAAAGAGCCAATCTTAGATCATTTTAAGGTTTCCTTCAAAGAGAAAACTCCCATTGGTCCTGCATTTCATCATCAAAAAATATCCTCTAAATGTTTCAGTTTATTGTTCCTCTATTTTATCTGTCCTGTTATGTTTTTGGTTGTTAGTTGTGAAGTTGTGTCTGACCCATCGCGACCCCATGGATAACTTTCCTCCAGTTTTCCTGTTCTGTTATAGATGGGTCTAAATTCATTGAAATGTTCTAGGAATTATATTAAAAACATGAAATAAATTGATTCAGAAAAATAATACATAAAGGAATTAATTCACTAGTGACATTATTATACCAAGAGAAGTTTTAAGAATTGTTCATAGAATATTTTAAAATTTAAAATTATATTACTAAAATCTGTCAGGAAAAAATTTCATTTTTTATTGTAAAGATTCTTAATTATCAAAAAAGACTTCAGTTCAATAATTTAATATCTTAGACAATGGCTTTGTCTGAAGTCTATAGTGTCATAGTTTTAGGTTCTTGTTTATCTGAGCTTTTGAGAGGAATGCCATTTGCTTTGTAAATGACAGTGAATCTGAAAAAATTAGTCTAGGGGTTCTGATTAAAGTCACCATGCTTGTTTGAGTATTGACAGAAACTATATACAAAGTATACCTATATACTTTGAGTGATTTTAAAATGGAAATAGCAGAAGGAAATTTAACAGATAATGCAATATTGTTCAGTCAGGAAACAAAGAACAAAGCAAAATTAATGCTAATCAGACTGAACACTACATCTTCTACTAATGTTCATGGTGTGAATAATACACACAATATTGCATTTCCTGTCTCTACCACCGCGATAATTTTGTGGTGATAAAACAACTATAATAAAAGGAGTAGGCTGATCTTAATTTGAACTAATTTTCTAATGAACACAGCATCTCCTCCCAACATTATTTTGCCACCCACCAAAAACCCCAGTCAATGATTTGTATTTGTACTTCTAATATTTGATGCAGGAAAGTACTAGTAAATATGATTAAAATATTTATCTTGCAAGCACGAAAAGACCAGTATATTCTATGTACAACAAACTTCTAGATGCTAGGCAAGCATGAAGCAGAAATCAAACTATTCCTCGTGGATTCAGCTTCATTCTTGAAACGTTTGCCTTATTGTATTCCTAGATACGTACACAAATGCATATAAATCTGCTGCATTCCCTTGCATAAAACAAGACAGATCAATAGATTTTGAATTGCAACTATTAAAATTTGAATCACATCATCATAATTCTATCCAAGGCATTAGTACCTTGGTATATAAACTCTTGAAGGAAAGCTGTAGATACATATTCAATGAAACCCTACCTCATAGATGGTCTCCTTTCAGGTCTTCTAGCTTCAAGGATAGATTTCAGAAGATACAACCTTGTCTTCTCAAAAGAATGGCGCGGTGGTATTCATGCATCTCCTATGACATTGTCTCATGCAAGTGGGGGATGCGGTCATAATAATCCTCTAGGAATGTAGCGCTCATCCACTATCTATTGCTGCACCCACAAGGGATTATGTGAAAATCCATCAGAAACTGCCTTGGTCTACTGGAAGAATGCAATGCCTTTTTAACAGGTTTCAAGTTGATTTAGAGACATATGACATGGGCCTTTATTACTAATTCACTTGTACAGTGCTTAAAGGGAGGATTTAATGTCCCAATAATGAATTGATTGATCTTCAACTATTTTCTTATTTATTTGATCTAGTTCCCTGTGACAATTGGTGAAATTATTTAACGTAAAGAGCTATATCTGTTTATACAAATGTCTTACTTAAATTTAAAATAGGACAGCGTTCTTGATAAACTGAATAGGGAATAATTATTTTTATGATTTTTTTTAAACAGCAAAATAAAACTGTTGCTCAGAATCCTTGTCAGGAAATACAATTTTATAAATTACATTCGTACGTCATGTTTTGTAAACTCAATAGGTTGTACCACTGAGATTATGAATGTACCACTAAACAAACAGGTAATTCTGTAAAAAAAAAAAATCTTAATAGAAAATGTTCATTTTATGTTCCACTGTAAGTGGTTTGAGGACTTTTGGTGTTATACAGATACATTACACCAAATCTTTCAGCAGGTATTATATCTAATGGCAAATACAATAATATCTGTATGTTTCGATGCAGAAACCCAGATTGCTTTGATTGCTCAGAATCAACCGCCACAAATCAAATATGGAAATAATTTGCTCAGTGCTCCATGCCCTGCCAACCTCATGGTTGAACTACCTATGGCAATGTGCTATTGGTGCATATGGCAATGTTGGGCTGCCCTTGAAGAAAACTCTGAAAGTTCAGTTTCTGAAGGTTCAATTTGAAAGAATTTGGCTAGAAGTGTTAGAAAGATGAGGCCAAATGGGATCATACTGGGATAATTCTAAAACAAATGTCATATTAACGTACTGGATTCTAAAGTCAATTCAAACTAAGCTTGTATAACTAGAGAGCCAAATAGCTAAATAAATCATTTTCTATACGGTGCCCATTTGAAGACTCTTCTCCAAATGATGATCTAGCATTAAAACTCTCTATAGAAATTTTGCCAAATCTGATCTTGCAATCATGTTGAAACCAAGTCAAGATTCCCTTCTTGATTTAGGGAATTTCTGTTGATATAGCCTGCCTGATCAATTTCATTTCCTTTGAATGCACTTAATGGTAATTTGTATTGCAGTTTAACAATACAAGTGGCAACTTCCATTTAATGACCCCTTATGTTAGATACAACAAATCTAATTTTGATTTAAATATTCCCACCTGCCAAAACAATAGACAAGTCCACTATACCCAAAGAAATCCAGACAAGCAGTTTAGTATGCATTAAATTTTGTGTCATTCACGGCAATTCATGTTACTTGTGTAATGATGCCCACAAACTCATCCTTGAATATAAAAAGTTAAAATGAAAAATGATACAATACTTCCATATAAATATACAAGGCTGATTTCAATAAAGATATTTATTGGTAGGCAGATTACAGATGTACAGATATTTCATTAGCTTGAAGAATAAAGAGAAACATAAAATTTAGTATTTTTGAGCGTTGCAATTTAACATAATGTAATGATTGCAGAGTCGTCTATGATACATTTAAATATTTCTTCTAATTAAATGTCTTGAACTTGTACTAATGTACTAATGTTCCTGAGCTTTGTACTGATGAAATCTAATAGTTAATGAAACATATATATGCCTGGCAATAAAATACATTAAATGTTATGGCAAGTTATTGATTTTGGAACAGAAGTCCTCAGTGACAATATTAATAAAAATTCATAACACAATCATGCTCAGTTAAAAAAAAATAGAAGGCCCCATCAGCCAAGTATGAAATCCTATAGGATTATGATCATTAATTCATTGGAAGTCAATCTTGTCAGGACAAGCTATAAAATGTCACAAGAGACTAGGTTGGTCTCCTAACTGCAGGAATTCCTAAGACTGAGCAGCCTTCTCAAGAAAGCTTTGGTAATGTAGTTATCACCCATACTTTTACAAAGAAGACAAGGATATGCTTCCTCAGTTGAACAATCTCCAGTGTAGGTTAAGTCATATAGAAAACCTCAAAGAATTCCCCATATTGCATAAATGCAATGAAGAAAGAGATGTACAGGTATTTCAGTTGTATTCTCCAGTTTATAGTCCATGGACTTGCCTATAGTTCATGGTTCACGGGGTTTATTTCTCTGAGTGTAATCTTTAAAGAGCTCTCACTGCCAGGCTTTCAGATATACTGATCTTACAAATAGGCAGAGTTTGTTAGTCAGCAACACTAAAACCCAAGCCACCCATTTCTCCACAAAAATAGTTTCAATCAGATGTTGGTGCAATGATGAAATAGTGCAAGGAAATCTTGCTTTGAAATCACTGCGTCTACTTTTGCAGCCAACTGGTAATGTTGTATAATACCAAGAATCTTCCACATCTAATATAATACCTTAAAAGTGGCACTCTGATCTAGCACATCTGCTATTTGACAAAGAATCCTAAAACATCCATGACATAAAATGAAGGAATTGTTAAGGACACAACTCCAGTCTTAAGTAGTTAATGTCCCCTTGCAGCTGGAAGAACTGCCAAGGGGAACAAATTATGGTCTACATTACCATATCTTCCAGTCCTTTGTTCCCATATTGGTATGATTGCTAATCTGCATAATACATCAATACAGCACAAAGCCTCTAATGTGAAACATAATCATTTGAATATAAGATCCATTCATATAAAAACTAATATTGGAAATCTTATTTGGCTATAATCAGAATAAGTACAAACTTGGATATCATGGTTTATCTTGCCTATAAATACACGAACAGAAGAGAATGTAGGCCAGAAAACAGCATTCCCCCCCACCTCACCCTCATTGCCAAAATAGTTCGATTCATGCAAAAAAAATAATCGATGCTTGGGCTAAATTAATCACAAGCCAGACTTTAAAAAGTTAGTTTTAAATAAATATTACTGTTCTGTTACATTGTAGTTTAAGAGTAATATGAACCAAGAACTGATACAGATAGTCCTTGACTTATGACTGGTTGCTTAGCAACTGTTCAGTTATGATGGACAACCCTCCCCCCCAAAAAAAACATACTTGTAACCTGGATTTGAACTTCTGATGGCCATTCCCTCCCACTGTAGTCATGTGATTATATTTTGGGCGCTCAGCAACTAGGCCATATTTAGAACCATTTGCAGGATCCCCACGGTCATGTGACTGTGATTTATAGGTTTTCCGGGGACCAGCATTTACTTCCAGTTTCTGGCAAAATGTGCCCATTGCAGAAAATGTGATGCTTTAATGACGACAGCGTTTATTTAATGACTGCCACAAAAGAAGTCATAAAATCAGGTCGACATGATTTACCATCTTAATTCTGGGCTCAATTATGACTCAATTGCAAGTTAAAAAACTATATAAAAGTATAAAACTATTTTTCATTACGGAAGCCCAAGAGCAATGCAGTTTTTGAAGTTCAGCATCTTGTTTGAAATTTATTTCGCTTTGCATCCCGTTTGTTTCAATGAGGAAAATTGCAAACTACTCTCAACAAATACATTTCTATGCAGCCCTCCCACAAAATGCAAGTATCTCAAGCAAGGGTCTCAAAGGTGGGGTTCCCCCACCCCTTAAAAGGCAACTGGACTGTTGTTGTTTTTTTTCCCCTGGAGGGAAAAAAAAAAAAAGCATTCCAGTCGCTTTTTGAAGAAAAGAAAAAAAGCATCTTTGAGACAACTATGACCTAGAGCAGGGGTCTCCAACCTTGACTACTTTACGACTTGTGGACTTCAACTCCCAGAATTCCTCAACCAGCGCATGCTGGTGGAGGAATTCTGGGAGTTGAAGTCCACAAGTCGTAAAGTTGCCAAGGTTGGAGATCCCTGACCTGGAGAACTGACCATCTCCCCAGATTCTCAACCAAGGGGTTTAAGACTGTGGCTTTAAAATATCACATAGAAACGTTTTCGGATAAAAAATGTTCCAGCCTTAAATAATTGACTTAAGTGGTTCAACTGGCTTTTTTTGCATGTGTAATGTTTGGCCATGGAAGGGAGGAGTCCTCTTGAATGCCAACTTGATGATGCCCGTTTCTGTGATTTAAACGTGGTTCATGTCATCCGATTTAATATCCTTTTTCAGCTTGGCCAGGCGCACGAGACAATCATCTCTCCACTGTCTCCTGGCATTTAGGTGCTCTGGATCACTTGGAGTTTTTTTAACCATGGCCTGAAACAAAGACAAAATAAGTTATACGTTAAGATAAAGGTTTGCTTTAGAGTAGCCTGATTTGGCACGACCTATGATCGTGCCCATACAGTTTTCTTGGCAATGGTATGGAAATGATCTGCCACTGACTTTTTTTTTTTTTTTTGACTTTCCAGTTTAGTCTGGATTTGGGGTGGTTTCCTGGGCAAGGATTGTTCAACGTTCCTTTTAGCTTCCTTTTAGCAATCCTTTTAGATTTAGCTTCTAAATCAGGCAAGGTCAGTTAGGTGCTGCCATCTAGCTGGGACTGCTTAAGCAGGAACCCAATCAGGCAGCCCAACAGCATTCCATTCCCCCCAGAACACTGTTTCTAAAACCTTGGCCAACTGAAGATACGTGGACTTCAATTCCCATAATTCCCAGCTAGCTAGGGGAATTGGCTGGGGAATTCTGGGAGTTGATGTCCACACATCTTCAAGTGGTCGTTCTACAGCAGCTAAGCAAACTTTGCTCTTTTTTACGAGGGGGGGATTATTTTGTCTTTTAGGGCAGAGATCCCGAACCCTAAAAACCCAGTACCAGGTCCACAGCCAGTTGGGAACTGGGCTGCACAAGCAACAAGCTAAGCGCACGAAGCTACATTTGTGCAAGCGGCAGGCATGTGCGTGTGAAACCATCCCCTCACCCAGCCTGTTTGCAGAGCTGGAAAAGTTGGGGACTGCTATTTTAGCACTTCTAAAGTGATGGTAGCTTTGTTCTTTTTGATATCATGGAGTAACTTGTTGGTAGTTCTTCCTTGTTGCACAGTAGCTCCAGCTTGGCTCCAATACAGTAGTTCAGTTTATAAGTGAGCACCTGCTCTAGGTGTAATTCTAATGTGTTACACCCCCCACCCATAGTTTTATTTATGAAGAGACATCACATCTCCCTCACACTAGATCAGCAACAGTTTATTGCTAGAAAAATGCCTTTCTTTTCCAATCTGTATGCTTGTTATTATATGCATGAGTATACTGGTGTTATAGGGACGCGGTGGCTCAGTGACTAAGATGCTGAGCTTGTCGATCGAAAGGTCGGCAGTTCAGCAGTTCAAATCCCTAGTGCCGTGTATTGGGGTGAGCTCCCGTTACTTGTCCCAGCTTCTGCCAACCTAACAGTTCGAAAGCACGTAAAAAAATGCAAGTAGGAAAATAGGTACCACCTTTGGTGGGAAGGTAACAGCGTTCCGTGTGCCTTTGGCGTTTAGTCATGCTGGCCACATGACCACGGAGACGTCTTCAGACAGTGCTGGCTTTGAAACGGAGATGAGTACCGCCCCATCATTTCTAGAGTCAGGAACTCCGCCCCCTGTCGTTCCTAGAGTCAGGAACGACTAGCACATATCTGCGAGGGGAAACTTTACCTTTTACTGGTGTTAATGATAATAGAAGTGTCTCCTCTAATCCTTGCAGACTTTTAAAACATTTAAAATATATTTTTCCAATGTTCTTACCCTATGTGCTACTGCAATGTTTGGCAAAACCTGGTATTGCCAAATATCCCAGGGCACATCACCCCAAATACCAAACTAATGGACCATTGGTTATAAAGACTGACAGTTCCAGGAACTGTAGTCTGACACATCAGGAGACCATCAGGCTGCAATGAAAACACTACTGCTTTTGAAAAGATCTTCTCATTCACCTGATTTTTAAAAAGCTTCCCTGCTCACCATGTCATCAAACTATGCTCCACATTGTGAGGTTGTTAACAATAACATGCCTGTCCCTTTCTAGCAGAACTATCCTATCTCTATTACATGGGAAACAGATACTTGAATGCTGGCACTGGATGAAAGATTGAGAGATTATCCAGAACGAATGGGTTTATGATTTTGCCATCTTTTTTGACAGTGAAATCCTAGAAAAATAAATCTGATGCGATGATGGCCTATTTAATAAAAACCTCAAGCCAAGCAAAGGGAACTCACTTATTTGCTTTACTAAACCTCTGAAGAATAAAAGAGGATGATGGCCCAATTACAATTACCTTGCCTAGTTCTTAACTTGTCCCTGAATCCACTGCCTTCTGAAGCTAAAAAATAAGGCTGCCATATTGTTTTTCAGATTATACTTTAATCATCTGACTACTTTTTCTCCTCATATATTTTATAAAACACACTGGATTAGAAGTTGTTTTTATACATGGCTCTTTACAAATCAAATTACAAATCACAAAGCAAATTATAGAATGACATGCAGATGAATAATTCTCTATTTTACATAGTTTTAAAAGGTACTACAGTCCTTAAAAACCAGGCCTTAGAGATTAAATAAATACTGGGGACCCCAACATAAAAATGTCTGGGCAGGGATTACTACATTAAGGAATGGGGATCTGAACAGAAAATTGTGGAAAAAATGAAGTAGCTAAAAAAAAAAAGGAACAGTGAATTCATATTCATAACAGATAGTCCTTATGTTTGCTAAATACAGAAGATAATTCATTACATTTAATAACAGTCACACATGTGTTGAATGAATGATGTAATCAAAACAAAATGATGTAATCAAATCAAAACTGAGCATTTTATCCCATTTCGGACCATTATATATAATATCTATCTAAAACAAAATATGGTATTTTTGGGACCTGCAGAGTAGAATTTGATTTTGTTTCTTAAAAATCACACTATCATATTTCCATTTTGCTCTTAACCTCCATTTGACAATAGGAACAACGTAATGCATGCTGCATATAAAGAAGCACATTTGGTTGTAATGCATTCTATATGCTGAAGTTTATATGTGTCAACCACACAGAAAATTGTAAGACTGTTAACAAATAACAACATGATAAAAAAATTAATGAACCCAAATAAGGTAACCTAAAATTGATAAATTCATAGAGCACCTACCGTGTTTTCCCGAAAATAAGGCCCCGTTTTATATTTTTTTGAACCCTGAAATAAGCGCTTGGCCTTATTGCCATGCATCCAAAAGCCCGATTGGGCTTATTATCAAGGGATGTCTTATTTTGGGGGAAACAAGGTAATATGATAATGCAGCCGATACATTTTGCCAATTCCGCCCGATATTCAGTTTGTATATATACCTCATTGATTTTCTGTTCTGTTTCCCCAGAAAAATCTGGTATTGGTCCAAAAGTTTTCAAGACATGGATAATACCTTCACGGTATCTATCGCAATAGTTCAGCATTCCTGAAAGAGAATTGGAAACTGTTTAATGTTTCCCAAACAAAGAAAGTCTACAACTGAATTTGAGAGGAATTATTGACTGTCTGGAATCCTTTCTTTCTTTTTTCTGTCTAGGGGTTCCAAACAGATGTCTGCTAATTCTTTTTCAAAGAATGAAACTCGAAGAAAAACAATTCTATACCATCCTTTGAGAACTTCTTTGTTTCCAAGTTAGGATGTATTTTACATTTAACAAAAATCCTCTTTCTTGAGATTGTTCCCAGCAATTCAAAATTTCAGACTGTTTAATAGCACTCATAGTTTCAGCCAACATTATGTTGGATGGAAGAGAAGCAGCTGGGAGCTTATGAGCAGAAGAAGCAAATACAACAGTCAAATAGATATAAGGGAGTTTTGTTTTTGAGGGTTGTTTGGGTAAATGCTTTTTTTCCTTATTATTAAGGAACTGTATATGCTTATTTAAAGACTATAGAGTTTGGAGCAATATCAGCTCCATCAGATAGACCAGACCAGTCTGGGCCTAACTATTTAATTTGATTTTATCTCTGCTTTTTAAATTTTGTATGTATGTATTTTATTGTTGGCTGTTCACCGCCCTGAGTCCTTCGGTAGTAGGGCGGTATATAAATCAAATAAAAGTAAAAAGTAAAGTAAAAAGATTGGAAAAACAATCAAGTGAGCTAATTCTACTTGTTGTAAAGCTATATTATAGAATCTTGCAAGTCTGGAAGAACAATTCTACCTTTCTCTCCTTTACCAAGAAATTAGGAGTATCTCTTTTGAGCATCTTATCCCACCTACTATCCCACTGCAGATGATGCTGTCTTTTATCTGACCATTCTCTAGGCAGCATCTTTGGGCCAGTCATCCAAGGTCATTCCCACATACCATTAAAATCAGGAACTTAAGTTGCAGGTAATTGATTGATCAAGTGAATACTTAGCCAACAGCTCAGTCCTAAGTAGCATTAAGAGAAAAAACATTTGGGAGCTTACAATCAGTGAGCAAACAGGACGGCAAACAGGAAGAGGGGATTAGGTGAATAGAAGAAAGAATTTACTAATCTCTCACTTTCAGAGACAAAACAAGATAAATTCAGAGTTTGGATGAAGAATCCAGAGTTCAAGGTTCTGAAAATATAAGTGTCACAGGTTTTTTTACATATATCAAGGTTAGTGGGCTCCAAAACTCGAAGGGAGCCAACACAACTCCTGACCATTCAGCAACACACCGTAAGTACTCAAAGGCTAGTATTCATAGTTTACTATACCACTTCTCCCTTCTCTTCTTCCTCAACTACAACTTTTTTTCCTCCACTACTTCTCTTTGTGAACCTCTTTCTGGAAAATAGTAACTCTTATATTTGCCTTAGGCAGTTTTAGTTTCCCAAATGAACACAAACCACCTTCCTCAACGACCCCTCACCAAACACCCACCCACACGAAACTCAACTGCCCCTCTGCTCAGCTTTTATAGTGAAAACATTTCTGGGCTAACTATAGAGAGGTCTTAAAGCAGGGGTGTCAAACTGATGGCCTGTGGGCCGGATGCATCGCGTGCAGGCCACGGCCACCCTGGCTCCACGAAGGCAAAAAATGTCATGATACATCACCATAGGTCACGTGACGCGATTGAGTTTGACACCTGTGTCTTAAAGGGACAGGGCACCAGGAGTCCAGGTGCTGGCCATTTTGCAGGCAGCAAAGATCTACCTTCTACTTCAAACAATTCTTTAAAAAGAATAGACAGTCACTAAGAATGAAAATAGAAAGCCAGTAGGAGAAGGAAATATTTTCTGGTTTATTAAATATACATACATTTGGCGTGTCCCCCAATTGGTATGACTATCTGCTGGTTGGCAATATTTCAATAGCAAGTCCATTCCCCTAAAATCAGAATGGCTGAACTGGCGATACTTAGGCAACCAGAGACATAGCTGGATGAGAGCCTTCAAGATATGATAACTTCTTCCTACTTCCAAAGTGATGAATTTCTTATTTTTAAGGAGAATGGGGAAGGAGGACATTGAGAATGAAACTTATGTTCCTAAATGAAGGGTCCAGTCTGTGGATGATGAAATCTTCTCGTATTGAAAACATACCTCCAGGAGGTTGGGGGGATTTTTATTGCAATTTGACCTTTACAAACAAAACATAAACATATAAGCTTGAGGATCACACGGTGACTTGTTTGCCTGCTCCAAAGGTTGTAGACATAATGAGCCATACAAATCAGTTGCTAGACCATGGTGTAAGCCAGAGCAGTTTAGATTTGTTAGGTGACTGGGAATGTTGGGGGGTCAAGCCAAGTTTGGGAAATGGGTTCCACTTGGAACCCAGCTGCTATGGCATAAAACCAAAATGTTGATTCTTGGGGGAGAGCCAAAACAAAGGTTGTGTAGCATCCAGTTCAAAAACATTTAGCTGCAGTATTTCAGGAAACAAAGGACCAATACTGGAAGAGGGTTAATGAAATATGTTAGAACAGATTCATATCAATATTTTAAAAAAGGACTTCCCGTTTTTGAGCTACTTCCAAGAAGTTTGAATTATTTTAAATGTTACTTGTGACTAGTGCACGTATGCATATTTGTTATTTAATTAAAACAATATTTAGTCATGATCTTTGTGTAAGTGGTTGGCTATAAAATCAGAACTCTAAAGATGCCAAAGAGCAAGCTCTGCATGAATATGAGAAAATTCTACTCTTAATCTCAAGAAATATGTCCAGAAGTCTGCAATCCTTGGCATACTTACTTACTAAAACTGATAGAAGTGTAATAGAGTTCATTCTGAGTAAACATGAATAGATTACAAACATCTATTGTTCGTATATTAACCCAAGGACTATACTATTTAAGGAGCTAATGTAAAAGGGGGAACCATCAATTGATATTCTATTTCAAAATATTTCTAAGAGAACAGTCAGAAAATCATTTGATTTTCAATTGTAACAGTGCTTCTTTTTTATATTCTGCAATTTTTGCAGAAGCAAAATGGAGCACAAAGGGTTCCCTGGTTTTTCTAAAGTGTTAATAGCAGAACTAATAAAAGTATTAGTTGCTTCTACTTACACACACAATGATGTTTAGTGAGAATTCCCAAGCATACTCCAGCCGTCACAAGCTTCACAGCATTTGTAAATGGCTATACTTAAGTGACAGGCTGAGAAGCCTTTTAAAGCTGTTACTTTTTACATTATAAAGATCACAGTTGTAAAAAAAAAAAAAAAGGTAGAAAAAAGTACTTTTGCTAAAAAAAATTAAAAGCCCTAGGTTATGCATTTTTACTGATATGTATTTCCTGTTGGCATGAACCATACTGAGATTAAAAAAAGCAAATTTGGGTGAAGCTATTTAAGAATCTGGTTGTTAAGAGCCAAATAGCCTGTCCCAAAGTGTTTTTGGGAAAGTTGAAAAGAAGCAGGTAATTCTACCACCTCTGCGGAACCTGAAAAGATTATATCTATGCACAGGAGGTCCGTTGTTTCATGATTATATAGTAATAGGGTATCTGAGAAAATTATTTTAGTAGCACTCACTGCTGATTGTTGTTGTTTTTCTTTACTAAATGTGTTTTAGTGCCACCCTGCCAAACTGTTAAAATGTCCAGTTCCAAGACATAAAATCAGGACTCACCACTATTTATATTAATTCAGTTGGGTGTCCTTAAACTACCTTTTCCTATGAAAAACACTGTGGGTTTTTGTCCTTGTTCTGTTTCTTTTCATTCTCATGTTTCTTTTCTCTTTCTGTCTGCAATGACTTGCTGTTGGCATTTGCTCTTTATCCCAAAGCTTCTGGCATACAGTATTCTACTGTTGGATACAGAGTTCTCTTCTCAGGAATGAAAGCTGAAACTCTGCTCCTGTACTGGTTTACTTCGAGGTAAATCTCACAGGTATCCAGATTTATTCCCATCTAAAGCAGGACCCTCATCAACGGCTCATATCAGGGCTTCTCAATCTCAGCCATTTTCAAATGTATGGACTTTAACTCCCAGAATCCCCCCAACCAGCATGCATCTTAAAGTTGCTGAAACTGGGAAGCGGATGGAACTCACCAATGGCTGAGAGATATTAGAGCAGGGGTCTCCAATTGTGGCAACTTTAAGCTTGGAGGACTTCAACTCCCAGAAACTGCCCAACCAGCATGCATCTTAAAGTTGTTGAAACTGGGAAGCACGGATGGTTATTTAAACATCCTTGAGTGAACGGAACTCACCAATGGCTGAGAGATACTAGAGCAGGGGTCTCCAATCTTGGCAACTTTAAGCCTGGAGGACTTCAACTCCCAGAATTCTGGGAGTTGAAGTCCACCAGGCTTAAAGTTGCCAAGGTTGGAGACCCCCGTACTAGAGGATTCTTTATAACTTCATTGTGTGTGTTGTGTGTCCAATCACACTTAGCCAATAAAGAATTCTATTCTATTCTGTTCTGTTCTGTTCTATTCTAGTAAAGACATGGCGCATACACACACACACACACACAGAATGATAGCTTTAAGAAATGTTCTTGGATGGAGTATGGAAGTGCACCAGGAGTGGGTTCTACTTAACTTTACTACCGGTTTGCACTGTTCTCGCGCGCTCTTCTGTGTATGCGCAGATGGTCTATGATAACGTCGGGTCAGTGGGCGGAGCCTCCCACCGGTTTTACTACCAGTTCTTGTGAACCGGTCTGAACCGGGGGCAACCCACCACTGGAGAGCACACATTCTAATGTTTACATTTTTTATTAAATTAAATTCAAGTAAACATTCTGTACAAAAAGAGATTGGGGATGCTCTGGTTAGGGGTGTCAAATTCAAGGCCAGTGGGCTAGATTTGGCCCGCAAGGTGCTTAGATCTGGCCCATGGAAGCAACGAAGGAGCGCCTCATGGTGTCTCTGCCAGTGAAAACAGAGCTCAGGGAGCCATGTCCAACATGGCCACACACCCCATCCCCCGAGATCAAACACAACCCTGAGGTAGCCCTCAATGAAATCGAGTTTGACACCCTGCTCTAGGTGAAGAGACCTGAGGCTTTTGAATAGGGATGCAATATTATTTGTTTGCAAATGATTAGGCAAACACGTAGCAATGCCTCTTCTTAGGCATCCATGTCTGCATAAATCCAAGTACATGGTTTTCAACACTATGTTTTAGTTTATAATTCTCATAATTCCCAGGCAACATGTTCGAAAGCAGGACATTGTAGGAGCTATGGCAAAAACTTCTGGAAGATACCAAAACAGCAGCCTCTATTTTAAACCTTCAAATATTACATTATTTATTCCAAAATAATGACACAACTTAGCAAATACATTTTTTGCTGGTTGAGGATGGAACAAGTTAACAAGCTCGAGAAAGCTTCTGTGACCCAGTGGACTCAAACGATTGTTTCTTGTTAAATCAATTGAGAAAACTCCCTGCCCTGTGGAATGAACTGCCCCCGGAAATGCATAAGATCTCCGACCTCCGTGTATTTCGCTGTGCTCTCAAGACCCTGCTGTTCCGCCAAGCCGGGCTATCAATGTAATGATTTTTAAATTGGGTGTTTTAAATTTTTGGGGTTTTAAATCTGAGCCAAAATTATTTAATAATTTTAATTATTTTTAACTGATGTCTGTCTTTGTGCTTTTAATAGGCTGCACACTGCCCTGAGTCCTTCGGGAGAAGGGCGGTATAGAACGAACGTTGTCTTACCTGAACGTTCCTTCTCTGCGCGCTGATGGAGAATCCAAATAATGGGTAGTTCCTCAGCTTCATTGCTGGACTGGGTGACTGTTTCTTTAAGAAACATCCTTGGCCACTCCTCCTTTGCCTGGCTAATCTCCAGTTCATTCGCGAAGTCAACAGAGGATGGTATATTCCTGAAACAACAGAAGGAAAGAGAAAACAAGGCAGTCCTGGCCGGAAGCAGCCCAGGGATGGGTTGGATTCTCCATCAGCGCGCAGAGAAGGAACGTTCAGGTAAGACAACGTTCGTTCTCCAGCGCGCTGCCTGGAGAATCCAAATAATGGGATATACCCAAGCTAGTTAGAAGAAGGGTGGGAGGCTGCGTCACCCCGGTGAGGAACAGCCAGGACAGACTGCAGTACTCGACGTCCAAAAGAAGCTTCAGCCGAGGCAAAGGAGTCAATTTTGTAATGTCTAACAAAAGGAGTCAAGGTAGTCCACGTGGCAGCCCTACAGACATCAAGGATGGAAGCCTGAGTAGCCCAAGCCGCTGAGGTGGCTGCGCTCCTGGTGGAGTGTGGAAGTATCTTCCCTGGCAGAGGAGCCCGTCTTGTGCGATACGCCATGATGATGCAGGCCCTGATCCAACGGCCTATCGTGGATGAGGAAACCTTCATGCCCAAAGTAGAAGGATTGAAGGACAGAAACAAGGCTTCGGATTTACGGAAGGCCGCAGTCCGTTTGATATAGCGGCGGAGAGCCCGTTTAACGTCCAGGGTATGCCATTGCTGTTCAAGATGATGGCTAGGAGCCGGACAAAAGTCAGGCAGAATTAACTCCTGGGCACGGTGATATAGAGAATTTATCTTCGGCAGGAAAGAAGGATCTGTACGAAGAACCACCTTGTTGGGATGGAACACGCAAAGGTCCGGCCGTACCGAAAGCGCCGCCAACTCAGACACACGTCTTGCCGAAGTAATTGCCACTAAGAAAGCAACCTTAAGCGTTAGATATCGTAGAGATATAGATGCCAAGGGCTCAAAGGGATGTGACATGAGAGCTGATAGAACCAGTGGCAAGTCCCAGGTTGGGTATCTATGAATAGTAGGAGGACGGAGATTGGATGCGCCCCGTAAAAATGTCCGTATACTGGAATTCTGGGTCAAAGGACGATCGTTCCCAGATGACAGAACTGTGCTAAGGGCGGCCACTTGTCGCCTCAGGGTGTTAGGAGCAAGGCCACGGTCCAAGCCGTCCTGTAGAAAGACAAGCACGTCAGAAGGAGAAGCAGTAGTAGGGTCCTGATGAGACTTGGAACACCATGTGCAAAAGGCACGCCAGGTGGCGTCGTATATACGGTTAGTGGATGCACGTCTGGCAGACTGCATGGTGTGGATCACACAGGCCGGGATGTTGTCCTTCCTCAATCTGATCCTCTCAAACGCCAGACGGTCAACTGCAGCCATTGAGGATCTGGGTGCAGTACGACCCCCTGGCTGAGAGATATCCGGTCGTTGGGAATGTGCCAAGGACGTTCCACCGAGAGGTTCCGAAGGTCCGCGTACCAAGGGCGACGCGGCCAATTGGGGGCGACCAGGATGAGGTCCGCTTTCTCCTCCAGCAACTTGCGAATCACTCGGGGAATGAGAGGCAATGGGGGAAAGGCGTAGAGAAGGCCTTGTGGCCATCTGCTCCGAAGAGCGTCGCACCCCTCTGCTCCTGGACAGGGGAACCGGGAGAAGAACCGGGGAAGATGAGTGTTCAGCTGGGTTGCGAACAAGTCGACCGTTGGAAGGCCGAACCGCTTCGACAGCTCCCCGAACAGCGCCGGAGCTAGACGCCACTCCGCCTGATCTATTGGAGTCCGGCTGAGCCAATCTGCCGTGATGTTCTCGACCCCGGATATGTGTTCGGCTGCTAGGGAGAGGACGTTCCTCTCTGCCCAAAGGAGCATTCTGGTCGCTTCCTCCATTAGCTGTCTGGAGCGAGTTCCCCCCTCTCTGTTGATGTGGGCTTTCGTTGTTGTATTGTCCGTTAGGACTAGGACATGATGCCCTCTCACAGACGTCTTGAAGTGACGGAGAGCGAGGTGGACCGCTCGTAGTTCCAGCCAATTTATGTCGTGCCGTAAGTCCCGAGTGGACCAGCGGCCCTGGACAACTGACGACTGCAGATGGGCGCCCCAGCCGAATTGACTCGCATCCGTCGTCAGGGTTAAGCGACAGGGTTCCAGGAAGAAGGAGCCCTTCTGTATGGACGGGGAGATCCACCACCTCAGAGACAGCCGTACCGTCGTTGGAAGGACCACGGTGATGTTTGAACAGGCCCGGTGGGATCTCTGATAGGGCAGGAGGAACCATTGGAGGGGGCGAGAGTGTAGACGAGCCCACGGGACGATGGAGATGCACGAAATTAGCTTGCCGAGTAATTGGGACAAGGTGATCAGGGACACGGACCTGCGGGCAAGAACCTTGGTCACTGATGACTGAATGCTTTGAATCCTGTCGGGGGATAGGAAAACCCGGCAGCTGATGGAGTCGATGAGAGCACCCAGATGGAGGATGCGAGTGGTAGGCCAGATTTGACTTTTGTTGAGGTTCAGGGAGAACCCGTGTTGTCGCAGGACACGAGAAACGACTTTCAGATCGACGACAGCCTGATGACGAGAGGCAGAAAGGATAATGATGTCGTCCAGATAGCACATAATCCTGATGGGGACTTGTCGCAGAGAAGCTGCTAATGTAGCCAGCAGTTTCGTGAAGGTCCGAGGGGCGGACGAGAGGCCGAACGGCATGGCCCGATACTGGAAGTGCCTGTTGGCATAGGCAAATCGAAGAAACCGTCGATGACAAGGACGGATCGGGACATGCAGGTAAGCCTCCTTGAGATCGATTGATGTCATAAAGTCGCCTCGTCGGACGCCCTGCAGAATCGATCTGAGCGAGTGCATCTTGAAATGGTGGTATTTGACGAACTTGTTCAATGCTTTTAGGTCCAAGATCCCTCTCCAGTCCCCGGAGGACTTGGGGACGAGAAACAGGCGCGAGTAGAACCCGGAGCCCCGTTGTTCTACTGGCACTGGCTCGATAGCGCAGATGTTGAGTAGGTGTTGAACCTCTGCGTCCATTAACGCCCTCTTTGCCGGATTGCTCGGAAGAGGACATCGCAGGAAGCGGCTCGGAGGGCTGGAGAGGAAGTCCAAGGTGAGACCGAAGCGCACAGTCTGAAGGACCCAAGCATCCGTTGTGGAAGAGATCCATTGGGGCAAAAAATGGAGAAGACGACCACCGATAGGAAGCTCTGCGGAATAGTCACTTGCCCCTCCTGAAAGATCGGTTGGATGCTCCGCGGTACTGGCGTCTGGAGGAGGGTTGGCCTCTGCCTCGATCACGGTAGGCGGGCCGATCAAAGGCCCGATCTGCTCCGTAGGTGTAATGTTGTCTTGGAAAGTAGGACCCCCTGGGTCCGGAATCAGTCCGAAAAGGCTGACGCTGGCCATAAGGGGTAAACCGCCTATCGTGGCGCCTGTAGGAGGATGGCATGATTTTACGCTTATCCTTGTCCTCCACAAGGATAGGGTCTAAAGCGTCACCAAAGAGGAGAGACCCCTTGTAGGGAGCAGATGCCAGCTTCCACTTTGACTTGAGGTCCGCCTTCCAATGGCGGAGCCAAAGAAGACGCCTGGTGGTGACATTGGAAACAAGGGCCCGGGACGAAAACTTTGCTGCATTTAAAGAGGCGTCCGCACAGTACTCAGTGGCTGCAATGATTTTATTAATGTCGTGATGCAGCCTGCTGTCCTCGGGTGGGAGCCGCTCCTGTAATTGGCGCATCCAGATGAGCGATGCGCGGGCAAAGAAGGAAGTCGCAGTAGAAGACCTGATGGCCCAAGCAGCGGCTTGGTGTGTCTTACGGAGAGACAGCTCAGACTTCCTGTCCTCGGCCTTGAGGCCATCAAGGACGTCGTTAGATATCACCGAGGAAGACGTAAGGTGGGCCACCGGGGGGTCAACAGCAGGCAACTGGATCAGGTCCTGGAAGGAAGGATCAGAGCAATACAATCGTTTGTCAAGACCGGTGGGAGCCGAGATATAGGCCGGCTGAGACCAGGACCTTTGAACCACATCGGTGAATAATTCCGGACATGGGATAAAATCCTGGTCCGGTTTCTGCAGGAGAAATAAGTCACCATGGGGATTGGGATCCGAGGTCTGAGATGATTGAGATGGAGCAATCCCCATGTTAGTTGTAACCTTGGCCTTGTGGAGCAAGGACTTAAACATGGAAGGTCGGAAAAATCCCGTAAAAGCAGGCCTTTCCGGAGTTAGATCCTCATCCTCGGATAATTCCCCTTCCTCGAGCTCGTCTTCCTCCCAAGGAGAGTCCTCCATGATAAGGGGATCCGGATGATAAGAATAGGCAAGTCGCGGATCATCACAGACATGAACCAAGGGAGGCTGAGCCCTGGCCGGGGCGTGAGGCACTTGGTGAGGATCCGAAGACAGGATGCGAGACATCGTCTGAGACACGAGATCCTGGATGTCCCTAGAAAGCGCAGGCTGGAGGCCCTCAGATGTGCGAAGACCAGCTGCAGTTGGCGTAAAGGTAGCCTCTGGAGGGGACTTTCCCAGAGGTCGGGTGACAGGTGCACTGGGTCCTGGGTCCACAGACGGGAAGGCCGCAGCTCTCAAAAGTTGAACATCAGAAGAGCCGTGAGGCGACCCAGATGTAGCTTGAGGCTCAGGGAGTGGCCTGGCTGGAGACAGCTGGCGATGACAAGGTTGAGCTCTTTGTTGGGCAAGAAGATATTGCCTTTCAAAGGCCTTACGCTTCCTTTCCTCAGCTCTGTCAGCAGCAGAGGAGCGTTTAGAAGAATGAGGGCTGGCAGACCTAGCCCTGACTTCACGATTTTTAGGACCCTTGGATGAGGTTTTAGCTCTCTTCCTGGTCTCAGGAGGACTGTAGACCTGCTCAATGTCGGAAGACATGTCCGAATCCGCCATAACGACGACACAGAAAAGGTAAGCAGCTGAAACAAGTCAGAGATGCAAAATAATTAATTAATTCGTTTTTTTTTTTTTTTTTTTTTTGGTATTATAAAGATTCCTTATCATAAACCGAATATTTAGAGAGCTCCACTTCTCCTATCATTTATTATTATTATTATTATTATTATTATTATTATTATTATTATTATTATTTTATATATATATATATCCAGGGATAAGCCAATCAGGAGGAAAGAGCAAACTTCGGAAAAAGGAACCAATTAATCAGGGCAAACAGGTGTCACAACACCCCCAGCCTATTGGCCACAAAGGAACCCAGGGTTGCCTAGGAGAAAGGAGGTTGGAGTGGCTTCAGCTTTGGATATCAAACCATAGTGGATCAGCCCATCTTCACCACACTCTGTGGCAGATTCGTCCCGCCCAGCAACAGAAATGGCGGGAAAACTGCAGGGCTGACAATAAACGGGCGCTAGGCTGAATTCAGCCCTCAAGCGCCTCAGCTCCCAAGCGCCGAAGATAGGACAGGAGAGGGAAGCTGCTAGGCTCCCCAAAACAGGCGCACACGGCTAGCAAAGACCTATGTAGCCGAAATCACGAGAAGCCTGAGAAGCGCTGAGGCAGTTTAAAAATGGCGCGCGGCTAGAATTTTCGCCGCCAACGCCATAACGGTCGAGCGCCGAAGCCGTCAATCAAATCCAAACGGCGCGCTCAGCTCAGCCTAGCCGCCGAGCGCTGCCAGCAGAAAAAAAGGGGAATCGGCTCGCTCTTTGAATTACGATCGCTTCAGACCTTGAGGAAGCGATCAAGGGGGTTTGCGGGGTAATGTAGGGACCCCCAGCCGCCACAGAGATCGTTGGAGTGGTGTGGGAGGCAGAGGGGGGGGTCCGGCTATCCAGACCCCCACGCAGCACCCCGGCGGCAGGCCAATCACTCGGAGTTGCCTTCAGGTAGAGCTCCGAGGAGTCTGTTACATAAAGAAATAGCGGAGAGGAGTCCCCTGGATAGAACCCCAGGCTAACTCACCCGGCGCAGTAACAACAGGGCCGTTCGTTGTGACACTGAATCCACACCACTCTGAAGAAGTTATTAGAAGAATTTCAGATGGAAAATCCAAATAATGAGGTATTTCACCAGCCAAATTGCTAGAGCCAAGGAAAAAACCCAGTCTCTCACTTGACTGAGTGAATGAACTGGAGATTAGCCAGGCAAAGGAGGAGTGGCCAAGGATGTTTCTTAAAGAAACAGTCACCCAGTCCAGCAATGAAGCTGAGGAACTACCCATTATTTGGATTCTCCAGGCAGCGCGCTGGAGAACTTTATCTATCTATCTATCTATCTATCTATCTATCTATCTATCTATCTATCTATCTATCTATCTATCTATCTGCAGTTAGAAATGATATAGACTAGATTAGACAGGCTTTCAAAATCCAGAAAACCAGAAACAGCTTGTCCAATTTAAATAGGAACAATGGGTTTGCCTGTTAGAAAGGGGAAGTGGGACAGCAAAGTTTCTTTCTAGGCCACAGGTGTCAAACTTGCGACGTCACATTGTTATCACATGACGTATCACAACTTTTTTCCCCTTCACTAAACCGGGGGTGGGGGTGGCCAGTGCATGACACATCCAGCCCATGGGCCACAAGTTTGGCACTTCTGTTTGGCCCTAACAACCAGTTGGAAGTTTATTATGTTTATTTATTTAATTTATATTTGATCTTTCTGTATACCTGGGAAGGCCATGGCAGCCTGCAATTTTACAAATACTAAATAATAAAGTTCATAGTGAGATGGGCGGCAAACAAATTTAATATTAAAAGCTATAGAACTAAAATATAGCTAAAACATGGTCACTAAGTTTAAGTCATGGAAAAATGTTTTAAATTAATAACCTTGAAAAGATGGTGGTTCTCTGAACTGGAAAGGCAGACACTCCCAAATCATGTGATACTGAGCGATTGTCATAATTTTTAGAGAATGCAAAAGTTATAGTCATGCCAGGAGAATAATAGTATGTTTAAACATGGTGTAACTAATACATATTTTCATGAAATAGCTCCAACCAACACAATGCTTGAGCCTAAAACTTCTGTTGCAAAGTGAGACAATTGTTAAGTGAACTTTGCCCCATTTTACAACCTTTCCTGCCCCAGTTGTTAAGTGAATCACTGCAGTTTTCAACTTAGTAACATGGCTGTTAAGGGAATCTGGCTTCTGTACTGATTTTGCTTGTCAGAAAGCCACAAAAGGGGATCACATGATCCCAGGACACTGCAACTATCATAAATATGATCCAATTGCCAAGCATCCAAATTTGGATCACCTGACAACGGAGTTGCTGCAATGGTTGTAAGTGTGAAAAACAGCCATAAGTCGCTTTTTCAGTGCCATTGTAACTTCGGTCACTAAATGAACTGTTGTAAGTTAAGGACTACCCGTATGTATGTATCTTTATATATCGGGGTGTAAAACTTGCAGTCCACGGGCCAAGATGCGTCACGCACTGGCCACGCCCATGCCCGGTTTAGCGAAGGAGGAAAAAGTTGCGATATGTCACGTGACAACGATGTGATGTGAGTTTGATACCTCTGCTATATATGTATATGTGTGTGTACCAGGGGTGGGTTCTAAATTTTTTTACTACCGGTTCTGTGGGTGTGGCTTATTTTGTGGGTGTGGCTTGGAGGTCATGTGACTAGGTGGGCGTGGCTAGCTGGTCAGAGTCATTTCTGGAAGGTCCTCACACTTATGACCAGTCCTCGCACTTACGACCCGACTTATTTGTTTGCTTTTAACACTGATCAGCTGTAGGACGGCCCTTTGAAGCCCCGCGGCAAGAGTTTAAACAGTTTTTTTCCTTCTAGTCATCAGCTGGGACTCAGGAGGCAGCAATAGATTGGGGGTGGGACCAAATAAAAGGTAAGAATAACGTGGGTGGGTGGGGGGGGTGGGAGGGGGAGAACCGGTTCGGTGACGTCATATCGTCACCGCTACCGGCTCGGCCGAACCGGGACGAACCCACCACTGGTGTGTACACACATACAGAGAGAGAGAAAGAGAATGAGAATATTCTTGATGTAATCATGACTTTGGGGCGTGGACAAAATGACTGCACATATCTGTTCATGGAAATGCTATGATTTATGCATGCGTCGGGTGTCACCATGCCAGTAAATAACCTCAACATTTGCATGATACTATCGCACATATGTCATCGTTTTGATGTCATCAGGTTCGTAACAGAAATTGCTGATCAAGACCTATTTAGTTTACAAATGTCTGCTGTTTAAATATCACAACAGTTACAAACCTTCAGCGTTTAGATGCATTGTTTCCAGAGGTCCCATAAACGCATACCGCATTCCCAAACCATCGGATATCACAAGATCTAGATCATCTGGTGATATTACTCCATCCTGCATAGAAAAAAAATATTAATTATGAATATTAAAGAATGCTAGAATTCAAATCTACTCTATAATCACTTTGCTGATAGGAAATACTGGAAAACAAAAAGGGTAACATTCATTGTAGAACAAAAGTTGTTGACATGTCAATCAATCTGCATGGTGCTTTACAGAGTAATATGGTCTCTCAGATTATTTCTGATGGCTGGGGAGGATGGCGCAAAGATGTCAGTTTTTATTTAAAAAAACATTAAAGGAAAATAATTCAGAAGAATTCAGAACTGTGGGGGTTTTGTTGCTAATTTAGATGTAGCAAGCTTATCTGAAGGCATAGCGCCTTACTTCTTTAGCTGCCAATGGGAAAACCATACAAAATTATACCTCTGATTTTAGCAATAGCAATAGCACTTAGACTTATATACCGCTTCACAGTGCTTTTACAGCCTTCTCTAAGCAGTTTATAGAGTCAGCATATTGCCCCCAACAATCTGGGTCCTCATTTTACCCACCTCGGAAGGATGGAAGGCTGAGTCAACCTTCAGCCTAGTGAGATTCAAACTGCCAAACTTCTGGCAGCCGGCAGTCAGCAGAAGTAGCCTGCAGTACTGCACTCTAATCACTGCGCCACCTCAGCTCTTACTGAAGAGCTCTACAAAATGATCAAAAATAATTTTGAATGATTTGTGCCTGATGAACAGAAAGATCAATGGCATAATCTAAAAGGGTTATTAGATGAGCTGAATTCAAATTGAAGGAGACTTTATTTTTGGCAGGACAGTCAGAGTGCTTCTCTCAAAATTAATAACCATACATTATGCAGCCTTCCTGAACATGATATAAAATTGCTTTCTAAATGATACAAGTCCTGGATGTAATTAGAAACATAGGTCCTTTACAGGTAATCCTCAACTTACAACAGTTTGCTTAGTGACCATTTGAAGTTACAATAGCACTAAAAAAAGTGACTTGTGACCAGTGGTGAAAAAAGTGACCAGTGTGACCAGCATATTATACAGTGGTGAAATGTAAAATTTGTTACTACCGGTTCTGTGGGTGTGACTTGGGGGGGTAATGTGACTGGGTGGGTGTCGCCAATTTTTTTTTACTTTTAAAACCATTTTTTCTACAACCTCTTCAGCGAAGACGTTGTAAAAAAATGCTTTCAAAAGGCTCTGACGATCCCAGCTGAGTTGCCTGATCGGCAGAGGCTTTTTAAAAAACTCAGCTGGGCTTGTCAGAGGCATTTCTTTTAAAAGCCTTTGACGATCCCAGCTGAGCCGCGCGATCATCAGAGGCTTTTTTACTTTTAAAAGCATTTTTTCCGCCGAAGAGTTTGTAGAACAAATGCTTTTAAAAGTAAAAAAAAAAAAGCCTCTGATGATCGTATGGCTCAGCTGGGCATGGGGAGGGGGGCAGGGATTTTTGCTACCGGTTCTCCGGTAGCCTCCATCGCTTTTTGCTACCGGTTCACCTGCCTCCATTGCTACCGGATGAGGCGATTCGGTCCGAACCGGGAGCATTTCACCTCTGCTTGTGACCATTTTTCACCTTTAAAACCGTTGTAGTATCCCCATGGTCATGTGATCAAAATTTGGATGCTTGGCAATTGACTCATATTTATGACTGTTGCATTGTTCCAAGGTCACATATTGTGACCTTCTGACAAAGTCAATGGGGAAGCGGATTCACTTAACAACCATGTTATTCACAACTGCAATGATTCATTTAACAAGTGTGGCAAGAAAGGACGTAAAATGAGGCAAAACTCACTTAACAACTTAGCAACAATTGTGGTCGTAAGTTGAGGACTATTCATAGTCCATAATATTCATATTCAGTGGTGTTGTGAGATCTTGCTCTTTTGGTCAGAAGGACAAAAGCAGCCTTGCGTTCAAGAGCTGCAGTGGCGCAGTGGTTAGAGTGAAATACTGCAGGCTACTTCTGCTGACTGCCGGCTGACAGCAATTTGGCAGTTCGAATCTCACCAGGCTCAAGGTTGACTCAGCCTTCCAGCCTTCCGAGGTGGATAAAATGAGGACCCAAATTGTTGGGGGCAATATGCTGACTCTGTAAACCACTTAGAGAGGGCTGTAAAGCACTTAAGTCTAAGTGCTATTGCTTTTGCTCTTTGTGGTCATGAGTGTGAGGTTATGATGCAAAAAGGGGGGCTTGCACCTTAATGCTACAATGTTGTCTGCCCGCCACTACCCCTTAAAAAAATGATGCAATATCACTGATATTTTGCAGCTTGACTCTTCATCATATAAAATACCAGTTTCCATTGAAGTATGATTTTGGAGGCTTTCATTAACCTTTTCAACTGGGGTGTGGGATGTGTTACAGTATGTGAATTATGCAGAGGTGGAAATGGACAAACATGATAATTAAATACAGAACATCCAACTGCCATATGCGTTTTTTACACTTTGGTTGCCTCATGAAAGCAATCCGCATGGCCTAAACATGCCCAGCTCCTTAGGTTTATTAAGAGGCAACTCCCAGTTTCCAACATAGGCATGCCATGAGCTGCTGTTTGAAACTCAGTTAACATCCAGAGGATAAATTTCCTAGCAAACCAGCACACCCAAAAAGCAAGATAAGACAAGTCTCCCTGTTCAGATTCATCTGCCTCTTTCTTGAAAGCTCTTCCCAACAATATACTTTTAAATGAATTGTTTTTACAATAATCTCAGTTCAGAATATATGTTCTTGGCAAGAAAATCAAAAAAAAAAATTATGTCTTCCAATCGAAGACCAGATTATACAGGGAAATTGCATTAAACAGAAAAAGATTAAAAATAATCAAAAGGAGGCACATCATACATACATCAATATAAGCAGTAACATAAGACTTGTAGTCCACATTTTTGATAGTCCTAAACATTCCAGGAACTTGATCACAGATTCATTTCAGAAACAGTGGCATAAATAACCAATCATACCAATCCTTTTGTTAAAATCTTTTCATTAAAATAGGATTTAAGTAGCAAAATGTATGGTCAGATGTAGTCCTTAGCAGTGGGGAATTCCAATTTTTTTTAGTATTGGTTATGTAGGTGTGGCTTGGTGGGCATGGCAGGGGAAGGATACTGCAAAATCTCCATTTCCACTCCACTCCAGGGGAAGGATTCTGCAAAATCCCCATTCCTTCCCCTCTCCTGGTGGAAGGATATTGCAAAATCTCCATTCCCACCCCACTCTGGGGCCAGCCAGAAGTGGTATTTGCCAGTTCTCCGAACTACTCAAAATTTCCGCTACCGCTTCTCCGAACTGCTCAAACTTTCTGCTTCCGATTCTCCAGAACCTGCTGGATTTCATCCCTGGTCCTTAGTAATAAAGGGGCTGTGTTGGCACAATGGTTAGAATGCAGTATTGCAGGCTAACTCTGCCCACTGTCAGCAGTTTGATCCTGACCGAGTCAAGGTTGACTCAGCCTTCCATCCTTCCGAGGTTGGTAAAATGAGGACCCAGATTGTTGGGGGCAATATGCTGACATTTGTAAACCTCTCAGAGAGTGTTGTAAAGCACCATGGAGCAGTATATAAGTTTAAGTGCTATTGCTAATAGTGGAGGAATTCTACTATATTCTTTCTACTGGCAGTGTTCCCCACAACACATTTTTTATGAATGGAAAAAATCCAGTTGATACAGTGCATCAGTTGAATAACTCTATTATGTCTTTGCAATAGTGGTGGATTCATTGCTGAACTTCCACCACTAGTCAGCATGGCCTATGGTGAAGTTATGGTTTAGAAATAATTGGACAACCACAGTCTTATCTAATATGAATCAGAGAGTTAAGTGATAAACTTACAGAACCAGCCTGATTGCTTCAAAACACCCAGAGGAAATGCATAAGCTATAGACAACCTTTGCCCAATATTTAAACTGTTTATACAGCTGTTTTTTTCAAAAGATGAAATTACATGGCTGATACATAGACCATAAACATTACTTCTTCATTTACTTACAGTTGGCTGCAATCAACTATGATGCAAAATTTTAAACCATAGTTTCTTATGCAAGCCATACTGGTATGAATTATGCAGTATTATGCTATAATGAATGGAATAATAATGGCTTATTTCTTGAATTCATAAACCTCTCTATGACCAAACCAAAGAAAGTTAGGTCATTAGCCAAAGTAAGAAGACGGATCATTCTGGCGAACCATCGTTAAAATGAATACTTTTTCTTAATACTGTAGAGTGTTGCTTGATCCAAGTGCCCTGATTTCTTTCTCCCAATCACACTAGAGCAGTGTTTCTCAACCTTAGTAGCTTGAAGATGGGTGGACTTCAACTCCCTTCAAGCTTCCAAGGTTGAGAAACATTGCACTAGAGGAAGGAGGTCAATTGTATGTGCTGAGGCTAGATCATAAATCTAGAAGTGCCATAAATCTAGAGGTGCCAGAGATGCCCGATGAGAGGAGTGTCTTAGAGGAGTGCTTTAAAGCAGAGGTCTCCAACCTTGGCAATTTTAAGACTTGTGGACTTCAACTCCCAGAATTCTTTGCTGGCTGAGGAATTCTGGGAGTTGAAGTCCACAAGTCTTAAAAGTTGTCAAGCTTGGAGACCCCTGCTTTAAAGCCCACTGCTTGCCTTTCCACTTCTGAAAATCTGTGGAATTAACACATAACATACCTCATCCATACCCACAAAAGTTTATTTCCATAAAATACCAGAGAACTTATTCCAACATTCTAATAATAATAAAAATGAGGCTCTAAGTGCCTTATATCTTCATTTATTTCCCATTAGTCAAGAACAAAGAACAAAAAATATAATAAACATTTAAAACAAACCCCATTTAAGACAAAAAAATTGGCACAAATCAGAAGATTTCCATGCTAGTAATTTATAACATTATCTTGATATAAAACATGTTGTGTATTCACATTTCAGGAGCCATTGGTCATGCTTAATATTTTTGAGGCCCAGAGGACACAGGAGTAACTTGTGGACCCAAACTAAGAACAGAAATACACACACACAGACACACACACAGACACTATAATCTGCTGTAATTCCTACTAGTGTTTTCTCATGAACTGTGTATAATGATAATTTCAGGAAATATAAGTATATTAGGAACAGATGTGAAACAGGATTACAACTGGCACAAATTCTTCAGGTAAACACATGTTCTTACAAGCTATTAGCACTGCCTCTTAAGAAATTTTCAACGTTCTGGGTTTATATTGTTGAAAGACTAAATCCAACAGAAATTTTAGAATTCACAGATTTCAAAATTGTTGTGAGTATTATGATTCCTTCCATCATTCTTAACAACTGGTAAAGAAGAAAGGTATGCATGTGTAACTGTTTTCTTTAATGAAGTTTAACTCCGCAAAGTGAATCAAATTCAGAACTGAGGTCTATAAATGCCATATAGAATGTTTCTATGGGTTTATACTGTATTACTATAAAAAAAGAACCTTATTATATCTCCTTTGGAAAAGCCCACATCCCAAAATGATTCTGGACTATCAGCATAAAGACTTCATAGAATCCTGAACCAAAGGTATGACATATGCTGGCTCACACTTATTTTATGATACCAGTAGCCACTCCCCTTTGTTAGAAGAAACTCAAAACTCTTCCACAAGTTTAGCAATTGAGAGCAATTGAGAGTGAAGCAAGTGGCCAGTTTTAAATTTTTGGTGTTAATCATAAAAGAGGACCTGACCAGGGGTGCTCACATTGCAGCACTGATCGAAAGGGCTCAGCAGAGATTATACTACCTGAGACTTCTCAGGAAACAACAACTGAATGAAAAACTGCTGGTGACCTTCTACCGTTGCATCATAGAGAGTATTTTAACTTACTGCACCTGTGTATGGTTTGCCAATTGCCCAGTGGCAGATAGGACAGCACTCCAGAGGGTCAACATCATTGCCCAGAGGATCATTGGTTGTCCTCTCCCCTCCTTGGAAAAGCTTTATAGCTCCCGCTGCCTTAAGAAAGTTCAAAACATTCTTAAAGATCCATCTCATCCTGGGCACCCTTTTTTTGAACTATTACCATCTGGCAGACGGTACAGGACAATAAAAACAAGGACCAATAGGCTTCTATCCCAGAGCAGTAACTATATTGAATTCTACTGTAGAGTGTAATATTAATGCAGTATCAGGGGTTTTCAATTCAATTGTAAAGAATGTGAAGGATGTGTCTTTTTATTTTATTTTTATAGCTTTTTTTATGTATGATGTACACTGAAGATGGCATTTAATTTTGTTGTACGAGGTGCAATAACAATAAAGTAAACTATTGAAACTATTCAGATTTGAAAATGTTCCAAAATCAAGGAACAGGTCTTCTGGTAAGAAAGAACCTATTGGGGTTCACTCATGAGCAATCATTTCTGAAAAGTATAACTATTATCACAATCTGGTTATAAGCACTCAGTTCTGAATGGCCATGCTTTAGATGGTTCTTCACCAATTTCTGACCTTAATTTGATTGCAAATTTAACTGATGAGGCTAAAATTCTGCTTTCTGTTTTCTACTCTTCTGAGAATATTTGATGTTCTACAGTCCTAATCTTATTAGCATGCTGGACATTTGAAAGTCAATTTTACTTGAAATAGGCCAAGCCCAGAGTGGAAAGTTACCAATATAATTAAACCGATCCTTTGAGACATGACACTTACTAAAATAATCTCTTCAGAAGTGCAATGTGAGAAAACAAGGCAAGAAATTTGAACATACAGATAGCATATTTATAAACAGGTAACCAAATAAGAGTACTCATAAGTAGCTCCTGCATAAGTTTTTGAAAATGCCCTTTGAAATTCACATAAAATAAGAAATCTCAATTGCGTAACAATTTAACAGATTAAGAATTTTGGATTTTTTTCAAATGTTTTCCTTTTCATGTTTAAAACACATTTGTTTCTTTCCATGTTTTAGCTTTAGCATGTTCACTACAGAATCAAACGTCTCGTCATTATGTCAACAGAAAATGAGTATGAAAAAATCTTAAAACTGCTATATTATGAAATGAATATTACTTTGACTTGTTAGTCATGTTATCTACTTTAATTTTATTATACTTAATGCAGGATTATATTGTGTTCATTAAAGATGGAGTAGAAATATGAACTTCTCTATTACATGATGGACCAAATCCAGGTATCCAAATCCAAGTTTAATGAGTAATGTGTTTATTTTTGCCACCAGTTCTCTCTTGATCAATTTTTTCCTCCATTCCACAAACTTAGTTATACAGGAAAAGTAATATTAGACCCAACGTTCACAGCATATGGTGGTCCTTATCCAGTAACTAGCCTGATCTCACACTAGCTATCTTGTTCTAGATTAGCAAAGAATAAATATGTATTGCCCCAAGCTGTGGGTCTAGACTCTCCAACACTTCTACCTGACAAAGTTCAAGGGCAACATAAAATACTATTAAAATATATAGTGCAATCCTATCTGTCTATTAATCAATCTTATTGATCAATCACTAGATCAATGAAACTCCTGTTGGATGTCTTACTGAGTTCTATAAGACTTGCTTCTAACTGCAATGTTATACTTAACTTGTAGTAAATTCCACATATTTTTGAGTAACTATGTATAAGGTTATACTATAAGACTAGGTCTGTATATCATACTAAGCCATGATGTGGTTTTATTTAATAGTGATTTAGTATAATCTATGGACCCATTCTTTGTAAACTATTATTGGCTTAGTGCTTTACATACAATGCCAATTGTGTTCAACAAATCCAGTTAAACAAACCCAAACTCAATGCAATTTGTAGGCCAAATTTTAAGTCATATATTGTAGACTGAAGAAGTCCGAAGGAGAATAGAGATTATACATACCCCAACAAGTCTCCATGTTTCACTAATAAGAGCATACTGAAGTCGGTTCAGAACAAATCCATCTATCTCTCTTGTTAATTTAACTGGTGATTGTCCTATATTCTTCATCAAAGCATAGGTTTTCTCCATTGTAGAAGGATCTGTTTTCGGATGAGGAACTAATTCAACAAGCGGCACATAATATGGTGGATTTACCTTGACATCACCATTTAAAGAGAGAGAGAAAGAAAGAAAGGATGTTAATGGATCTATTATTTAATCAGGCAGCCTTACAGTAATTTTAAAGCCAAAGGAGCACAAGGACAACATGATTTGATCATAACAAAATCATCTGGCACCCCAAAGCCTAGTTATCTTAAGATGAATATAAAGGACAACGAAGCAAACTACAGAGTAAATCTCCATGATGCAGTCTGACAATTATTTTAATAAACTTTAATCAAATGTTGTTAAACATTCCTCATTTGCTGCTCTATATATTTAAAGGTAAATGTTCCCCTCACACATATGTGCTAGTCGTTCCTGACTTTAGGGGGCAGTGCTCATCTCCGTTTCAAAGCCGAAGAGCCAGCACTGTCTGAAGACATCTCCGTGGTCATGTGCCGCCATGACTAGATGCCAAAGGCGCATTGTTACCTTCCTACCAAAGGTGGTCCCTATTTTTCTACTTGCATTTTTTACGTGCTTTCGAACTGCTAGGTTGGCAAAAGCTGGGACAAGTAACGGGAGTTCACCCCGTTACGCGGCACTAGGGATTCGAACCGCTGAACTGCTGACCTTTCGATCAACGAGTTCAGCGTCTTAGCCATTCTTTGATCATATCTCCAGGGCAGTTTGTAAAACTGTTATGACCACAGATATAATACAAGGCATCACTTTTTGTAAGTTTGCATTTCAGAATGACAGCCTTTTGAAAATTTCACATGCCACATGCAAAAATTTCATAAAATACATATAAATCTCTTTCCTTTGACTTCCCATTTAGGCTTAAAAAAAAACATATCTCCAAAATACCTTGAGATACTTACAGGATGCGCAACTATACACTGCTTCACATGCTTCAGTCCAGTGAATAATTTTGTAGGCAACAGTGTTGAGGTTGAACTAGCTAGGATAGTATCGTTATTGACTATTAGATCTAACTGAGAAAAAATCTTCTTTTTCAGATCTACATTCTCAGGTGTACACTCCTAGAATACAAAATGGGTATGTTAAAATATATAATGGGAGCTTTTGACAAATATTTCAATACAATTACAGATGCTTTTGGAACCCAAGCTATGCAGTGCTTAGAAATGTTTATTACTGTATTTTTCGGAGTATAAGAAGCACTGGAGTATAAGATGCTCCTACCTTTTTTGGTAAGGAAAAGAAGAAAAAGAAATCTCCCTCTGCCTCTGCGTTGCAGCAAACAGCCTGTTTTACTTTCATTTTCGTTTTCAGCATAGCTTGATTAGCACAAGGAAAAAAAAATCTGTTCTAGCAATTTACCTCTTTGCAGCAAGCAGCAGAGCCTTGCGCAAAACAGCTGAGAGTCGGGAGGCTGATCCAATCAACTTGTGCTAATTAGGCTGTGCTGAAGCTGAAAGGAGCTGTTTTTTCTTGCTGTTTGCTTGCAAGGAGGTAACTGCTGCGAGGCAGAGGCCAAAGGGTGGGGGCCAGTGGGTGGGCAGGACTACATTTGGTGTATAAGACACACCTAAATTTTTACCTCCTTTTAGGGGGGAAAAAGGTGCATCTTGTACTCCAAAAAATACGGTAGTTTGTCCTGTAATTTATTTCACTAGTATTGTTGACAAATTGTAATACATCCTGTTACTTTTGAAACAAAAGCCTTTGCTTTTCTCCCAATTGCTGGATCATTCTGCAAAGGAAAGATTACTTTCAAATACTTCTGTAACAAAGTCACAGGGTTGGAGAGCGGTGAGGATACTTGTACACACGAATAAATGAGTGGCATTGAGTGGTGTTTTTATGAAATTCTCCACCTGAAACCCAAAGCCATTTTTTTTTTTACAGATCTGGCGATAATCACTGAATACCTTCAGTAACTCAAGCCTGCAAAAATTATGCAAAGTCACTGAACAGGAGCATTTCCTAAGAATGTCTCTGTTGGAGAGACAACTGTATTCAATTTGTTGGATACTGAATGGAATAAAAGTCCTTGTCCTCAGGGATGGATTTACGTTCTTTTGTGAGACTGGCTCCCTGAAGAACTAAATTAAGTTCTAATCTGCTGTTAATCATGGGTTGCATAAGGCATTAAAAGCTACAAAACTGTAGAACCTATTCACAAATGGAAAAAGCACAGTTTTATCAGCTGGATCCTCACAAGGGTAAGCCTGAGCGCTTTTTAAAGGACTCTAATGTAGGCTTGCCCATTTCTTCCCCCCCCAAAAAATTTTTTATTTATTTTTTAATAAAAATTTCAAATCAATGTGTGAGCAGTGTGGCACTTGGGCATCATACAGAGGTGGGTTTCAGCAGGTTCTGACCAGTTCTGGAGAACCAGTAGCAGAAATTTTGAGTAGTTTGGAGAAGCGGTAGTAAAAATTCTGATTGACCCCACCCCCATCTATTCTCTGCCTCCCAAGTCCCATCTGACTGGGAGGAAATGGGGATTTTATAGTAACCTTTCCCTGGATTGGGGAGGGAATGGAAATTTTACAGTATCCTTCCCCTGCCACACCCACCAAGCCACGCCCACCAAGCCATGCCACGCCCACCAAGCCACACCTACAGAACCAGTAGTAAAAAAATTTGAAACCCACCACTGGCACCATACATTCCAATACAAACAAAACTGATCAAATGAAACATTATTCTTACATTTAATCGACTTATGTAATTCCCATAACAATACACATCTATAGTACATTCTATCATTATTCAATTATTCCACCTATTTCTCATTATTTTCATTTTATCAAATGAAAATATGGTACATTAATATTCCCTTTATTTCTATCACTTATTCTAGCTTTTAATCATATCACCCTATATTAAAAAGCTTTTTCTTTCTTTCCTGTCTAACGTCTAATCATGTCTGGGTGAGAGATCATGTCTCTCACCTGCCTAGGTGAGAGAGAAAGAAAAAAGAATAGAGAGAGAGAGAGAGAGAGGAAGGGAAAGACAATTCAAAGCAGCAACTGAGAAAAGGAATCATCCATCCATCATCTCTTGCCTGCTTATACTTTAATTGCTATGCTTTAAAAGAAAGAGGGGGAAAAGGAAAAGCAAGTAAAAAACAACAATAAAAAGGAAATCATCTACCCATCATCTCTTGCCCGCTTCAATATTTCAATAGTTATGATTTCTTTTTTTGACTCGCCTCCCCCATTCCTCTCTTAAGTCTACATCTATATCTATTTCTTGGATGTCCGATCTAGGTATTTCTCCCACCTCTACCCTCTTCCACTGCCTATTTTCTAAAGTTTAGGCTTCCCCATTTCTGTACTGACAAGGATTACATTTCTCATTTGTACAGAAACCCTTAATTTCAGATATCTAACTGACCTCTAAAATGTCAGTAAGGACCCTGTAACACACCTTTCAATTTTAACGGAATCTTGCCAAAACATTCCTTGTAACATCCCTAATTAGGACATATTGCTGAAATTTTTGCCTTTCACTTCTGTATTAAAACTCTATACATTAAAACTCTATACTATGAAAAAGTATGCAATTTAGAACAAATCATATACCAAAGCCATAAGGATACCATGACTCTAAAAACCACAATGAAAGCTGCATGGCTCTGAGTTATTTTTCATACATGCACCCATCCAGATGGGTCTAACCTAAATGGATTTGTTTTGGTCTTCACAAATATGTTGTGTGATGTACCTATCAAAATAATTTTACCGGTTGTAGTTTTTAGATTTGGATCTCATCTGAGTAGTTGTTCAAAATGTCTTATTAAAAGGAAAAGGTTTTAACCAATTTTAACCAAAGGTTAAAATTTATTTTAGGTACACTTAACTCCATTCCAAACTGGGTCAAAAGCAATGCAAAGAATAAGAGAATAGAAAACTATCGATTATTGATTGGAAACATGTTTCTTCTTAATATTTTCGGTGTAAGAGTTGTCACTATTTGATATCAACTAAGTATTCCAACTTGATTTCAAATAAAAGTACAATCTATATGGTGTATATCCACATAATTAAAATAATAATTAAATATTATGCAAAATTGTTACATTAAATTACAACAAGCTCTTTTAACAGAAAGTATGGGAAGAGATTTACATCTGATAAGTTTGCTTAGAACTCTTTTATAGCATTCCCTTTTAGTCTATTTCAGCCATTAACCAAGAACTGAATGTAAAAATAATCTACATAAAACAATTGTTTGAAATGAATTAATCAAGATTTCTGAACTAGGGAATAATTAAATCACTTATCTCAGTTGAATATTTTGTAGGAAATTGGATAAATAAATAATATACTCTAGTAGTAATAATTAAAAATGCATTGTCCCCCAGACAATAAACATGAAACATGATTACACTTGAAATTTAATCTTTGTTGTTAGTGGTGATGGTCATAATTGCCAAATTTATTTTTGTAAAGCTACAGAAAAATTAAAGTTTAGTGGCAAAACTTTGGCCAGGGTGATATACTAGGAACTGTATTCCTAAAACTGTTTGAGGCTAGGTAAGAAATAAATTTTATGATTAAATGATATTTTAAAAATATTGTTATATAATTTTCTGCTCCATAAATATAGCATCTGCTAAATAAAAATTACAGTTCCAATGGATAATTTTTTTTTTTAGACAACTAGAATGCATTTGGAAAAATTATTTTCACATTTTTGGGGAGTCGTGAGTTTTGAAGAACCCTGATTTTATAAAGAAAATACATTGGCCAAATGTAATGAAGCCAACAGCACCTGTTGAATCATCAATATTTCCTTAAAATAACAAGACATACGTGTTATCTTATAAAAGCTACAAGAGTATTACTGTGCTGAAGTACACTGCTTTTTGGCATGCAACATTATTTTTCATCCATCTGAAGTCATAAAGAAATTTTATCTTATTCAAACTGGCTGGTGATCCTGTGGATTATTTCATTCTTTGTCTTCCGAGTAGTAAAAGGTTTGCTTTATTGGCTCCAATTGTCTGCTTTGCAGAAGCCAGAGACAAATACTGCGTGTAAGATGTTTACTCTAGTTCTGTCTGGCACACAATTACCTTGATTTTAGGGCTTAATCTTTAAGGGGTAACGAGGGAAAGGTCATATACTCTGAAGTATAAATTTTTCCATGGAATTATAAAATAACTTTTTAATAAGGTTAATTCTTTAACCTTATTTACACTCTGAAGAATTTTTTTTTCTCTTTTGTGTGTAATAATTCCACAGAGTTCCTTTTATTTAACTTGAGATTTTCTGTTCTTTGGTTTTCAAAAGTAAGGGTAGGTGTAATAGATTTTAGAAATAGAAATTTGCATTTGCTTTCATTTTCACTGTTATATTAAATGAGTTCATCTATTTCCTAGTGTACAATTCTCAAACAGCATTCAAATATTTGAGGGAGGACCTTCGATTCTGCCTGCCATTAGGGCTCTGGTTTTGGGTTAGTGGGTTTTATAAATCTATTAATAAATCCATCCAACTGGCTTGTTTAGCAAATCACAATCCAATGTCAGCTTCATGTGATTTGTGAATCTAGCCTCTGACTGAAAGGGGTGGGGGGCAGGGATGGGTTCTACTTACCTTTACTACCGGTTCGCAATGGGAGAGTGCACATGTGCAGATCATCAATTATGACATCCGGGCGGGTGGGCGGAGCCTCCTGTCTCTTTTACTACTGATTCTAAAGAACCAGACAGAACCGGGAGCAACCCACCACTGGGGGGAGGGGGGAAGCAAGATATTCATATTCAAGATATTCAGCACAAATTATTACCAAATAGTGATTCTCAGTCTTTAAAGAGATATTTGTACTATTGTGAGGTCTTTCCCCCATGTCACAGAAGCTTGACAATGCTGCATACAGCATACTGATATAGGAATGTGAGCCTAGTGTCAAATGTGCAAGAGAGAGGATTAATTCGCTACATCCATGTGTAGTGAATGCTTGAGAGAGCTTGGCTCTCGCCGTCCTTCCGCCTGCATGCCGCCCGGTTGCCCTGCGCCTTGGGTCGGGGATGCGCCAGTCCCTGGCTCTGGCCTTCTCTGGGGCCTCTGCCTGCATACCACCCACTTGCCCTTTGCCTTGGGTCGGGGGACGTACCAGCCGCCGGTCTTTGCCTGCGCAAGAATCCTGCAGCCGCCAGTCTTTGCTGGCACGAGAATCCTCCAGCTGCTGGTCTTTGCCGGTGTGAGAAGCCTGCAGTTCCCAGTCTTTTTCAGTGTGAGAAGCCTCCAGCTGCTGCACACGGCTTGGCTACGGCTGGCAAAGAGGCAGCTGCTGCAGGCCCTTTGCGCCAGCAAAAAGCGGAGGCTGCAGGATTCTCGCACTGAAAAAAGTGGCAGCTGCAGGATTCTCACGCTGAAAAAGAGCGGCTGCAGGTTTCTCATACTGAAAAAGACCGCTGGTGGCTGCAGGCCAGTGTCTCAGAGCAGGATTGTGTGCTCAGCTACACCAACAAAGGCCGGAAGTAGCCGCCTGCCGTTTCCTGCTGCAAAACCCTTTTTAAAATCCTGACTGTCGGGCAGCAAGACCCAGCAAGAGATGAGGCATCGGAGAATCATTGTTGCTGATGCTGCACAAAAGTAAGTCTAAGGCTCCGGCCACCGCCGCTTCGGCCCACCTGTGCTGCCCCACCTTGCAGTGAGTGACATCGAGTTGGGCAAGCCCACTCAGTCACATGAGCCCTCCCCCCAGCTGCGCCCATCTGGTCTTTAGGATGAACCAGTTGTTAAATTAGTTGGAGCCCACCACTGAAGAATGCCTATGGTAGCCTTCCTCAACTAAGAGCACCCTAGCTGTCCTGAGATTACAATCCCCATCCTACCTAGGCAGCTTGGCCAGAATTAACTAAGGATGAGGACCAGAGAGGAGAGGTTGACCTAAAGCAGTGATGGCTAACCTTTTCTGCATGCGCGTGCCCAAACCCCCAAAATGCAATGCGCGTGCAGCCCTGTGCATGTGCCCCACTCCCCATGCATGTGCATACGGCCCCCACATGCACTGTTGCCCACGCATGTGCATGTGGCCTCCCTGCACACCCCTGCCCCCCATGCATGTGTGCATCCCCCCTGACCATGCACATGCGCAGCAGAGACCCAGAGACTAGCTGGCCAGTGGGAGGCGCATGCACAGGCATGGCAGAGCTGAACTGGAGCAACAGCTCATGTGCCCACAGAGAGGGCACTGTGTGCCACTGTCACCTCTGGCACGCATGCCATGGGTTTGCCATCACAGACCTAAAGTATATTGAACTTCAGAAATGTGTCTCATTTAATGACTGTTCATAGGATCCATTGGTTTCTTATTACAGAAAGACAAATAGCAGGTTTATTTCATTGGTTCATGCTGGATTATTGCAGTAATCCATTGGCTGGATCACTAAATGATTTTGTCATTTTTTTCTCATGAAATCCTATTAATAAGTAGCTTGGACATATATAAGGTGTCTTTGTGAAAAGAAGGGGAAAGGAAAGAGAAGACTATATAAATCAAGTCGCTGATATTTTGCTATGGTCTAGAAAAATCTCTCTCTCCCCCCCCCCTCTCTCTCTCTCTCACACACACACACACACACACACTAAGTTACAAGTGTGTAACAAGTCTTAAAATTAAGCCACGGCTCTATTCCTAAAAAGTATTCCAAAAGAAAGTGAGAATTGTCACTTGTTGAATAACCTTGCAATCATTTTCTCAATACCTTTAGCGCATTGCCCCCTCTAGTGGCACATGTCCTCAATACAGCTGTCAAGGATAATTATTTATCTATTTTTTTTAATAGCTACCTGTCTCAAATATATAATGCTGGGTGGTTTACAATATGGAAAATATATACATATATTAAAAAAAATAAACCATGCAGCAGCCAGAAAAATCATAAAATACAGCCATGAATACAGCCAGGAGAGAGTTCTATCGCACAAAATCTGGCTCTGGCACAAAATCAAGTCTTCAAAGTATTACAAAGAGTCAGCAGGGTTGGAAGCAATCTGATTTTTGGAGGGATGATGCTCACTTTTAGAGAGAAATTTTAAGTAAAGATGGTCCTGACCTTGCTGGTCTTTTGTGAAGGCCCTAAAGGCCTGGCTCTGGGTCCCCCGAGTGTGTGAACGGACTTGTTTTGGGTTGCGTTAGTGATTATGAGAATTATATTTTCTTGGCTGCTATCTATTTTAATGTTTTTATTTCTATTGTTATTTTTATTTAAATTAATTTTGTTCATCACACAGAATTACTTGTTTAGTTGGGCAAGTGTACAATTTGAATGAATGAATGTTTGAATGAATGAATGAATGAATTTGGCAAACATCTATTCAACCAAGGTATGTATATGCCTACTTTAGGACTGTGCTTTAAATTTTGCTTTGCTTTGGTTTAATAGCCTAAACTTTTCTTTACTGTATTTTGAGTGAAAGGTTCTATATTTTATGACCATCACAATTTACCACCATGCTGGGCAGGCTCCATTAAGCCGAGGACTATCTTTAACTGAAACAGTTCAAATGAACGGAATAGTTATTGATGTTTTGTAATATATACAAAAGGTAGATTAACTCACAAAGTCTCTTTCGTGGGAATTCCACTGGATCATCATGGACTCACCTGAACATAAATGGCACCTTTGACAGCTTCTTTTAAATCTGTGCAGCCACTAATGAGAGTGATCTGCCGGTCAGCTTTGAGGGAGCCTTTCAGCATTCCAGCTGTTTCGAGTTCTTTCATTTGTTCGCTATTTGGAACATAAAGTGAACATTGGGATTATTCTTTAAAAGCACTTCCAGGGATATATTGGGTTTAAGCACATGTTAAATGCTTCATTGATATCAGTATCAAATTCCAACTTTTGTAGATCACTATGGCTACCTCCATATAAAAAGGTATAAGGCAGTTTGTACTGCAGCCTTTCTCAACACAGCATCGTTCAGTTGTGTAGGATACAACTTCCAGCATTCCCAGTCACCATGGAAATAAATTTAAAACTTGAAGAAAGTGTGAGATAACTGATGATAGCCAGTTTCAAAAATCCCTTGTAAACCTGGAAACGTCAAATAAGCTTTATTAAAAGAAATTCACGTTTTTTTCTAGTAGATCTGCATGAATCTCCCTATTATCAATCAATGGGATCCACTGGAATGCCTGCTGGAAGTATGATACCAGATTGCCAACTAGTAAATTGCTGAGGTCAAAGTCAAGTGTTTGATGGGGGAAAAAAATCTAAGGAGGATGGTCATTGAAGTTTCTAGACAAGTAGACAGCATATATCTGAACCTTTTTATTTCTGCATAAATTTTCTAAGTAAAATCTGCTGCTATTTCCCCTAAAATGGGGAATTGTTTTCCTGTTTTGTTTTGTGCAAAATATAGTAGCATTTGCAACAACTAACCAGCAGATGGCCCTCAAACATACCTGCAGTAGATGAAGACTTACAGTATAAATTTAAACACCATTTGTAACTGGAAAAGGTAATTAACAGCATAACCAACATTATCCCTTATTTATTTTAAAATATATTGAAATTAAATTTCAAGATTGTTTTCCACTTCCTCTTGGAAACTTTCAAGTTTTTCAAGATCTGTTCACAAAATATTTTCTTTTCATTTTGACTGCAGCATTTTTTAATCCGCATAAAATAAAAAAAAATGCATTAATAACTAATTTGTTTGTTTGTTTGTCAAACATGTACAAGATGACAAGTATAGGTATGAACATAAATCTAAACAAAGGAAGTAAATACAAATAAATGGGGACAGTAAGACAGGGACGGTAAACACGGTGGTATGCTTATGCACACCCCCTTTACGGACCACTTAAGAAGGGAATGAGGTCCATGGTAAACTGTTTGAAGTTGAAACTGTGAGGATTTGAGGCTGTAACAATGGAGTTGGGTAGAGCATTTCAGGCATTGATCACTCTGTTGCTGAAACTGTATTTCCTGCAATCGGGTTTGAAGCAGTTTACCTTGAGTTTGTATCGATTGTTTGCCTGTGTACTATTGTGGTTAAAACTGAAGAAGTCGTTGATAGGCAAGACGTTGTAGCAGACAATTTTGTGTTACTATGCTTAAATCGGACCTTAGGTGGCGCAATTATTGAAGGAACAAACAGTACACAATCTCAACCACATTTCTATTCTGTTGCAAGTACAACTTCCAAGATACTGTCTCCAGCTATAAACAGAACAGCGAATCATTCCAGCCCCCAATTTCTCAAAATTTATGAAATTAATACTAAGTAGGCTTAAGTGAGATGGCAAGTCTTAGGAAAGAGAGAGGGAGGGAGCTTTAAGGAAATGAACTGTTCCATAGCTTCCCAGTCATTGATCTAAACCCAGCTGGGGTGTTGCATTTAAAGCAGGGGTATCAAACTTGCGGCCCGCCCATGGGCCGGATATGTCACACTCTGGCCACGCCCATGCCCGGTTTAGCGAAGGGAGAAAAGTCACGATACATCACATGACAACGCTGTGACGACGCAAGTTTGACAGCCCTGATTTAAAGTTTTTATTGCTTCAAATAACCCTGCATGATTAAACAGAGCAAGTTCAAGGCATATTTTTCTTCAGTTTGAAGAATTAACAATCAGGATTGTTAACAATCAGGATAATTCTTCAGGAATTAACAATCTGAGTTAACCTTTATGCATCAATTGTTGACAAATTTTGGAAAGCCAACAAATGTCAGGCATCTTGAGGAGAGCAAATATTACCTCTTTTCAAAAAGGGGAAAGGACAATCCAATCAATATAACAGTGATACTTGGGAGACTAAACGTATCTCATTTTTTAGTTGAATAGCTTCCTTGATAGATTGTGAGAATGCTGTGAATATAATTTCACTTAAGCAAAGAATCTGATGAAGTAGCCCATGAGATTAATTCCCACGGTAGTTGTGTGAGCTAAATGTACGACAACTTGATGGAAACGTAACTGGTTTGAAAATCACGTCCCATTTGCAAGCAGACAAAGCTTTGTTTCCTTCTGGCCGAAAAGTGCACGACGGACCCAGGGGGAGGCAGATGCATAGAGGGGGAGGCAGGCAATCCCAATGCTCCGCCCACTCTACCCCATTGTCTCTCGGCTTGCCGCAGCCGTGCCGGTGGCCGTGTGGGGTGTTGAGATCGCCTGCCTCCCCTCTCCCCTGTGCCTCTGCCTCGGCCACCATGCAAGCCTCTTGCGAACCTCCCGTGAACCAGGCAGTCACACAGTACGTCTGGATCACCCGTCTCCACCACCACCACGCCTCTGTGCTCAGACTTATCTGCGCTGCGCCAAGGGGCCAGCGGGCTGCAGTCCCTGCCAGACAGTTGGCCCCTGCGCTGCCTCTTGGGTTGGCCACGCCTAACCCTTGGGCTTATTTTGGGGGTAGGGCTTATATTAGACCCACCCAAAAAAATAGGCTACGGCTTATTTTCAGTGTGTATCTTATTTTCATGGAAATACAGTATAACAAAAACACCAGCAATGAAGATAATGAGATCATTCCTTTTCATCTAGTAATCCTATGCTTTGAAAAATGAGACTTCTCTCAAGTATTTTGTTTCAGAATATGATATGCCAAACAATACATACTAGAGTAAATACAAAAGAGACATCATGTGCAAGTAGCTTATCTCCATGGCCACAAGGACTATAAATCAGGTTTTTTACATTTCATTCTTGGTTGAGATTCTCAGGTAATGTTGAAATTGAACCTTGTTAATCTTAATGCAAATCAGAGATCAAACTAAGATTCCTGTTTGAGAAAATGTCTGTTCTTTGGAAGATTTAAAAACCTTTGAGAAATTTTATAGGAGACTTACAAAGTTTTAACATGTTCATCTGGAATCACTGAATCAATGAAAGCTAACATTTTTAAAAATATATAATTATATATCCTGAGAAACTCTAATTGTAGGAATAATATTTGCTATATTCTGAATCATTCTGTTTTATAGAATTTAATAATTCTGTAATAATTCAGTATCTTAAACATACAAGGATCAATTTCAAATTTAACAACTACAAAATCTTTGTTAAACTGAAAGTTGATCTCTTTCTGCTTTAGAGATTTAAATTTATGCTTTAGAAATTTCTGAAAACAATAATGTAATGAGATAACTACATAATGTACATTGCAGTTTATTAGCTGATCAACCAAAGAGCAAAGTTTTAAAAATAATGATGTCTATCTAGATCAGGTATGATAAGGCACTGGGAAGAAAGAAGTATACACTTTTGTGACACAGTTCTCTGTTGTTGTATATTCATTAAGTTCAAGTCATTTAACATTCAGATTTTGTGAATTCAAATTATTTACTTCAAAAACCACTGGAGACAATTAAAATGTTATAATTTGATATTTATTTATTTATTTATTTATTTATTTATTTATTTATTTATTTATTCAATTTATATGCCGCCCCTTTCCGAAGACCTAGGGCGGCTCACAATAGACTCAAAAAAACACTATAAAAACACTTAAAAATTAAAAACATTAAAGACATTAAAACCCATTCACACCATTGATGGCCAGATCTCGTCAGATCGCAAAGCGAGATCAACAGCCCCAGACCTGCCGGAAAAGCCAGGTCTTCACCACTTTTCGGAAGGCCAATAGGGTGGGGATGATCCGGACCTCAGGAGGTAACTGGTTCCAGAGAGCTGGGGCAGCCACAGAGAAGGCCTTCCCCTGCGGGCCCGCTAGCCGGCATTGTTTAGCTGATGGGAGCTGGAGGAGACCAACTCTGTGGGATCTTACCTGTCGCTGGGAGCTTTGCGGTAGAAGGCGGTCTCGAAGATAACCTGGCCCTGAGCCATGTAGGGCTTTAAAGGTAATAACCAACACCTTGAATTGTGACTGGTCTTGACAGGGCATTGGTTTTTGTTTTTATTTTTTGTAAAAATTTAGTTGTTTTCCCAGTTAAAGGTTGTTCATGCATTTGGAAGATTTAGAGATAGAAGTTTGAGTTCAATTCTTTATGTAAAAAAGAGATAATCTGGAATAAACCCAATCTAAAAATCTCTGGTGAATTTTTGTTATTACTTGGGCAAAAATGGTACTTATCTTACTGTTAATGTTTTGACAATAAAACATTTGAGGAACTTGAAGATAAATTTGGACTTCTAAAACTGGATGATAGTTATATTTTAAATTAAAAGGCTTTTGATTTCTTATTATATCCTTGATGTGCCAACAATTTTTGAAACTCTCAAATTCTTTTCAGTATCTCTTATATAATTCAATAGAGGATTAAGGGAGGGATGTCAATGTTTTATATTAAAGATGCAAAATATTTTACACAAATATTTTATCATATGGGCCTGCTTTATGATTTTCTAATTTTGGTCTAATATTCGCATTATTCTTGATGAGACTTGAGGAGAAAATTAGGATCAAAATGTTAATGTTTACAATACCTTATCTGGACTTAGAGAAAGTTAGATGACTTACCCAATTTTTTTCAAGCTTTTTGTAACCTGTGCTTCCACAGTATCATAAAGCTTTACTTGAAAACCACCAGATGCAAAAACCATGGCCCAGCTGCTCCCAATGAGTCCACTAAGGAAGAAATCAAAAGAAAAGGTCAGTGTGCATTTTTATGGTTGTTAGCAAGGACACTGTCAAACAGAGCTGATGGAAATTGGTTCTAGATTTTCAATTTGAGTATTTCCTTGAAGGCAACAGCAATTTAAATATGGAACACATTATTTCTCACACACATTAACTGATTGTTCAGATCCAGTAGTGGAAGTTCAAAATCTGCCTTGAAGAAGAAAAAACAGGACAGACATGTAACAAAGAGATCAGCTCACACTCAAGCTCTGAGATGGCCATTCATCACTTATAGCAGCTTCTAGAGTTACTTCTTTATTTCTTCTTTATTTATTTGTATCCTGCCTTTATTATTTTTATAAATAACTGAAGATAGCAAAAATATCTAAAACTACTTCCGTTTTCTATTTTATGCACAATAATGACCTTTGAGGTGGATTGGGCTGAGAGAGTGAGAATGAATAGCTGATCCAAAGTCACCTAGCTGGCTTTCATGTCTAAGGTGGGACTAGAACTCATGGTCGCCTGGTTTCTAGACTGATGCCTTAACCACTAGGCCAAACCAAACTTTTGTAACTGGATAACCAGACAAGTGACATATAAATTTAAATAAAATTATATTCAACTACCCCGTTTCTCCAAAAATAAGACATCCCCTGATAATAAGCCCAATCAGGCTTTTGAGCACATGGCAATAAGGCCAAGCGCTTATTTCAGGGTTCAAAAAAATATAAGACAGGATCTTATTTTCAGGGAAACACAGTATTATATTCCACTATTCTAATATAACTGTGCTGATATAACAGTACTGATTTTATATCAGTTCAAAAATGGTTAGCTGATTCTAGAAGACACATTGAACTAGTAATGTGGAAATAGACATAAAAAAACACCACTAGGCAAATGGTCTTGTACCAGAGACACATGAATATCATCTTAAAGACCTGTGTTCTGACAGACGAGCACAACTCAAAATGCACTGACGATTATCCTCGAATGGTGACGAAATGTTTGCAACCAAATTGCCAAGCTCGGAGCTCAAACCAACAGCCCAACTATTTATTTATTTATTTATTTTGTCAAGCATGTATAACAGATATAAGTATAAACATGATTATGAATACAGGAAATGGATACGAATAACTGGGGACAGTAGGACAGGGACCGTAGGCACGTTGGTGCGCTTATGCATGTCCCTTACCAACTATCAACCCAAGCTACTAATATTCAAACACACTGCAATATCATCTTATGTTTTGACATTCTGTGAAAGGCTAATTCTGCAAATTAGAGTCCAAAACCATTACTGAAGAGAAATCCTCCACAAATATTATTAGTGAGAAACACTTTTATGCACTCCCAACCCACACATATGGCATCCGTATAATTTGGATATTTTAAATAATTATTGAAAATATGAATTTCCTTTTATCAAGTCAGGACAACTATCTGGCAGAATCTGGCAGAAACTATTCACTTTCCTAGGCTTTTTCCCAATCCTGCATTAATAAATATTCAAACAAAGAATGCCATATCTGAACATAAAATAAGGTGCAAGCAAGTATGTATTCCACTGCTAGTGGCATAGGAGTTTCTACACTAGTCATTATTTTTTGCTACTAGAATACTACTGGAATACAATATTACATTTAGACTCTGTTTCAACTCCTACCCTCAAAACGACGCTATAGAGCACTGCACACCAGAATAACTAGACACAAGAACAGCTTTTTCCCGAATGCCATCACTCTGCTAAACAAATAATTCCCTCAACGCTGTCAAACTATTTACTAAGTCTGCACTACTATTAATCTTCTCATCGTTCCCACCACCCATCTCCTTCCACTTTTGACTGTATGACTGTAATTTTGTTGCTTGTATTCTTACGATTTATATTGGTATTGTTTCCTGATTGCTTATTTGTACCCTATGACTATCATTAAGTGTTGTACCTTATGATTTTTGATGAACATATATTTTCTTTTTATGTACACTGAGAGCATACGCACCAAGACAAATTCCTTGTGTGTCCAATCACACTTGGTCAATAAAAAATTCTATTCTATTCTATTCTCTTTTTTGACAGTCCTTTATAGAGTATTTAAAAAGCATAATACATATTCTATGAAATTCAATCTTTAGTGCAAACAATTTAGATGATATAACTGCTTAAGATAACTGTTTGAGTCACAACTGAAACTTAATTTTAAAACTTTCATAATATAATCAGACATATATTCTATTGTTTCATGTTGTTTATGAGTTCAGAAGTGATGTCACTGTTCTTTCAAAGTATGTGGATACTCTTCTATTCGAAATATCATAAAGGCGCCATGGACAGTGTTGTGACATCATTGGACTGATCAGACCAAAATATGAGGATTCTTTTTCGTTATCCCTTAACGAACCCAATAGGAGAAATTATGCTTTCAGTTATGTTTGCAAAAAATGAAAAAAAAAAAGTCTGAAATGTTTGGTCCCATGCATTCTGGGGACATCTGGAGTCATGTATCTAGTGCTGGGGGACAGAGAATACACACCTGCTGTATTGGATTAAACATTTAAATTATAGTTAACATTGAATTTTAAATTGTGGTTAAACATTGATCAAAGTTCTCCAATTTCTTCCCTGCTATAACAGTAAGGGAGAATGATAAATATTCAAGTTCAAGGTTCAAGGTCTTGCTTACATAATGATAAAACCAGGGTGGATTTGATTTAAATCGAGTCGATTTAAATCATGATTTAAATCACTAGTAAAAAGACTTGATTTAAATCAACTCGATTTAAATCATAATTTTTAAAGAGCAACTGTCATCTCTGCTACTCCTTTGACCCACTGTTGACTCACCTATAGTCCCAGTGTTGCAGAATATACAGCCTCATGCTACATAACTAAGCTCCATTTCATGCTGAATAAACTAAATTATTTATGTATCTTAAATAGAAAACTATCTTACGATAGATTTTTACCCCAAAAGTTTTTTATTAAAATAAATTCGATAAAAATCAAAAAAATCTGATTTAAATAAAAAAATCCGATTTAAATAAAAAAAATCTGATTTTTTTTTTATTTTTTTAAAAAAATCATTGATTTTTATCCACCCTGGATAAAACTATAATTCATTTTAGCATTTAAGCATAGTATACATACATACATACATACATTACGAAAATTCAATCCCTAACATTCCATTTCCAATCATATATGGTTAGCAGTTCTGGGGGTTGCAATCCCAACACATGCTTAACGCATTGTAAGCCGCCCTGAGTCTCCGGAGAAGGGCGGCATATAAATCAAATTAAAAAAAAAAAACATTAGGGAATGTTGCATTAGAGAAGGATGGTTGAATCACTTCTATAATATTCTGAAAAACACCTATTTTAAAATGAAAAATGCTTGAATATAAAATTGCCAAATTGACAAGAGTATTTATATAACTTCAGCCTTGCTTTAAAGCTCAGCTAAACTGCATATATAGTATTCTGAATATCTGTCTTTTAATGGACATAGCTACTGAATATATGCTGACATTGTGATTTCACAATCAACAAGTAGAAAATGGTTAACCTGTTTTTAAACACTGTAATAAGTGCCAGTAGATGCATATCAATTAGACAAGATTTCCAATTTGTTGCAGAATGATTCTGTAGAAACAAAGACAAAATTGTTTTGAAGTCAAGAGAACTCTATGTACAGGTCTGTCTCTAGGGATTAATAAAACCAAGCACTGATTTCCCCATCCTAAAACCTTGCTTGTCAGCAGGTAAGCTTTCCTGATTGGAGGATAAATAGGGGAAACAGGAATTAAGCAAGTTGTGTTCAGAAGAGCCTGGGCAGATTCTCTTGTGATTGCTCTATCTAGACCAGGAGTGTCAAACCCAAGGCCCACGGGCCGAAGCAGGCCTGCTGGGTGTTTAGATCTGGCCTGTGGGGCCACCCTGGAAACAGCAAAGGACTGGCCCGTGGTGCCTCTGCCAGCAAAAACGGAGCTCAGGAGGGCCACGTGCGGCCCTCCCAAGCTCTGTTTTTGCTGGCAGAGGGTTGCAGAAGGCTGTCCCAGCCGAAAACGAAGCTCTGGAATCCATTTTCACTGGCAGAGCGTTCGGACCACCATAGGCGCCCCTAACATGAGTGATGTCAAGCTGGCCATGCCCACCCTTGCCACGCCCCCTGCCCCCCCAAGGTCAAACACAACCCTGATGTGGCCCTCGATGAAATAGAGTTTGATATCCCTGATCTAGACTCTGCTCAAAAAAGATTACTCTTAATTGAGGGGGGTTTCATTGAGTAACCATGTGTGCCCAACATTCAGCCAATGTTGAACAATTACAGTTGGAACTTAGATTATGGGCTTTTTGATCTGTTTTGATCTCCTTGCACACTCATGGAAACCTCTGCAACACAGCTGGGATTATGACATGTTCCAACATTAGCAAAACCTCTTCTCTCACCTGTCAGTCTGATAGCTACCCTACTTTTTAAGATCAATCAAATATATTGTGCAATGAAAAAGTTAGCTTTCACAGTAAATAAAGCATTCCCTTAAATTACCACGTCCCTCTGTTTATCCTCTTATAAGCAAGATTTAGTATCATTTCATTTTCAATAAAAGAAAATACGAAGGTTTTATTTTGTTGGTAGATAGAGGAATTTCTCCTATCCCTTTATAAGTCTTGCTAAACAATCAGAGGGTTAAAAGCTTGCTTGTTAGTAATCAACCTTAGCAGGTAAATTAAGATCTTCATGTGGCTTAGAACTAGCCAAACAGATCTTTCAACCCAGCTACCTACTAACTATTGCCATCTGCAATAGTTAACTGTCATTGTTCCAGCAGTTAAAAGAAATTGTTTAGTCACACAATTTTTAATAGAGTTTTTATAATATGGATGGTTGTATCTTTTTTGAATATTTTATCTAGTTCATCAGTTGGCTTCTTGGATAATGCAGTGCCCCATAGGGGATATTAATATACAATGAATCATCACCCCCAAAGGTTTTGGTTTAAAGAAGGTAAATGGGAATGTGTATTGTCATGGACATTAGAGAGCGGTTCTACTATAATAACCTTAATCTATTAGGCCTCTTCAAAAATCTGAAACACTTTGGTTATTTACAGGTTCCTTTGGGGACAAGGAATTGCCCATTTTTTTGTTATTTAGATGCTTTCAGTCAATTTTTTTAAATATTTTATTACCCACATTACAAAGTTATTGGAATCTAGCAGCATTTCAAACCTCACATTATCATGGAGTGAATATTTTTCATTCTCTTTTGCAATTAAATACTTTTTATGACCCAGGGTACAGAGCAATAAGTAATTCAAAATGAAAAGACCTGTCAACATCTGACTGTTGCTAAAATCTTGCTTTCCATGAATATCTGTAGGGCTAGTGCTCCTAGTTTCTGCGATTACTGGAATAGTCCTGGAATACCAGGAGTTCGCTGTGTTTTCAACCACAGAGTCTTACTCATTGCCACAAAATTTCTTGTTATCATGAATACTCTTTCATGAATCTCAGGTGATGTCAGGACTAACAAGATCCATCAGATTTCTGTTAATTTTTTCATAAATAAAAACATTTTCATTAAATAACTACAGCAATCGCCGCATGAATAGATACAAAATAAGCATATGAATCAGTGATGTGTTTCCCCCGGATTGGGCGAACCTGTAGTGGCGGCAGGAGGCTCTGCCCGCCAGGACGTCTCTGTGCATGCGCAGAAGTGTTGCATGCATGCATGCACGTGCACCCATGCACATGCACGCTCGCCCATGCATGCATGCACGCGCGCCTATGAGCGAACTGGTAGCGAACTAAATTGAAACCCACTCAGGGGTGAAATCTACTTACCTTCCTTACCAGTTTGGAAGCGCTCACACACGCAGACATTCTGCGCATGCGCAGAAGGTAAAATACACATTACTTCTGGTTAAAACCAGGAAGTAATGACACCCAGGCAGGTGGGCGGAGCTTTGCTCCGCCATCGCTACCGGATTGCCAAACCACCGGCCAAGATCGCTACCGGACCGGGCGATCCGGCAGCATTTCGCCCCTGAACCCACTACTGATATGAATCATATAAAACAAAAACAAAAACTCTTCTCTGTTCTTTATCAGCCACTGAAAATAATCATTATGGCAAATTATAGAAGGTGAAGATTAGAAGATTGGTGGTTTGTTATGAACAAGCTTAATGGATAGCAGAGTTCTGGGCTAAAAGCCACAGTATTTTTAATTTTTTTTTTGCTAGCGTAATTTTTTATTCTATGTTCTAGTTTCTCTATGTTCAATTTCTGAAACTGGTATCCCACCCACTATTGTCCTTAAATCTTCCCTGGGTATCCAAGATCTGTAAGCAGAGGATAACTATGACATGTAATCTGACTGCCACCCCTATTCCACATACTAATGAAGAATATCATACGTAGATTAGATGTATGCATCTAATCTACATATTAGATGCATACATAATGCATCGTATTAGAAACTCTTTCTGATTCTGTAAATATTATATTTATGGTTTCAGTTATTCTTCTGATGTTCTGTATCACTTAGGGGAGGGGAAAGGCAAGTTTGGTGACCCTAGATAAGAGGTGTCAAACTCGATTTCATTGAGGGCTGCACCACAGTTGTGTCTGACTTCAGAAGGCTGAGGTGTGTGGCCATGGTGGGCATGTTGAAGGCACCTGTGATGGCCAAGTGCTAAGGCAGGACTTCCCTGAGACTTGCCCTCGCTCTCATTATAATCTCCTTCCTTCCTTCCTTCCTTCCTTCCCTCCTTCCTTCCTTCCCTCCCTCCCTCTTCTCCTTTCTTCTTCCTTCCCCTCTTTCCTTATTTTTCTCTTCTCATCTTCCCATCTTTTTCTTTGTCTTTCCTCTTTCCCTTTCTCTTTTCCTGTCCCTTCTTGCATGCTCAAATGCAAAAGGGGAAGCATTTCTCCTTTTGTTTTGTTTTTAGTTTGTTTTGAAAGCCGTCTGCCAGCAAAAACGGAGCCCACACCCCATTTTTGGCCGTGACAGCCTCCTGCAGCCCTCTGCCAGCAAAACCTGAGTTGTTTTCGCTGGTAGAGGCACCGTGTACTGGTCCTTTGCTGTTTCCAGGCTGGTCCCATGGGCCGGATCTAAGCACCCCTCGGACCGGATCTGGGCCCTGAGTTTGACACCCCTGCCCTAGATCCTCAAGTCTGAAGCTATTGCCTTTCAATCAAATAGATTAAAAAATACAGTAGAACAAAGTCATGTACTCAATGTTACTAAACATTGTTACTAAACAATGTTACTAAAAAATAAATTAAGAACAGTTGCAGGAATTGAGTATGTCTACTTTAATGAGAAGGACTAGGGATGACATGATAGTAGTGTTCCAGTATCTAAGAACTGGAGGCTCAACTTATTCTCCAAAGCACCTGAAGGCAGAACAAGAAACAATGGATGGAAACTAATCATGCCAAAACAATCTTATTTCATTCTTTGACAAATTGACTAAATTAGTAGACTAGCAAAATGCTGTGGACATAGTATATTTAGACCAGTAAGGCATTCGACAAAGTAGACTACAACCTACTTCTTGGTAAGCTAGAAAAAAGTGGGATACATAGCATAATTACCATACAGATTTGTAACAGGCTGAAAACCATACTCAATCAGTAGTCCTTAATGGTACTACATCTACAAGGAGAGAAGCAAGCAATGGGATACCACAAGGTTCTGTCTTAGGCCCAGTACTCTTCAATATTTTCATAAATGACTTAGATAAGGGGCCAGAAGGAGAACTCATTAAATTTGCTGATGACACTAAGCTGGCAGAAATAGCTAATGCCCTAGATCCATGATGGTGAACCTATGGCACACGTGGTTTATAATCCAATGTACTGAAATTCCAATTAAATAGTTAGTTATATGTGTTACACAAAATAATCATTACATGTTTTATTAGGTTTACCACGGTGGCGCAGTGGTTAGAGTGCAATACTAGAATGCAAGCTACTCCTGCTGACTGCTGGCTGACCACAAATTGGCAGTTCAAATCTCACCAGGCTGAAGGTTGACTCAGCCTTCCATTCTTCCGAGGTCGTTAAAATGAGGGCCCAGATTGTTGGGGGCAATATGCTGACTCTGTAAACCGCTTAGAGAGGGCTGTAAAGCACTGTAAAGCGGTATATAAGTCTAAGTGCTATTGCTATCGCATTTGGCCTGCAAAGTGAGCCAGAATCCACTTGTTCACTAGATAAGAGCAAAGAAAGTGTTCTGCATCTCTTTGGTACAACCTTTTCCAGGTCTACTTTGGTAGCCCAAACTTTTCTAGGATGTTAATAATGTTTTTATGTTCTAAACTTCAGGTTAGAAGGACAGACAATTCTATCTGCAGCTTAATAAAAACAGAGACATGTTCTTCACTGTTCTATTCCACAATGTGACCTACTTCCTCCCTAAATTTGCAATCACATATTTCTAATCATATATCATAAGCAAACGCTGCAGTGTAGTACAAGGTAGCTAATCAACATTTTAAATGCAGAAAACGCTGGTGACTGAGCTTTGCTCCTTGATCACTGAATCGTTTCAAATGCTGACACTTAAATTCTTTCCTGGTTGCTGTCACAAAACTTGTGGCAAACTGGGCAAAACCTGACTTGACTCTACATACCATTGGTGAATGAGGCATGACTTCATGTAGTAGACCTTAACTGCTATTTGAACCAAAGACCATGTGACAATCTAAGATAAACATGCTCCAAATACCTCTAAATTCTACAATTGGGAAGCCATTGTGGAAACCTCTGTTCATACCCTTTTATTTGAAGGGCTAAGGTTGAATCATAAATAGGGTGGAAAAATCAGCAATAAAATGAAATACAACAGTATCTTAAGATTTCACTCAACAGAAAAAATACTGTAGAAGCGCAATATAAATTAATTTTATCCCATAATTGTTTATATAAAATAGAAGTAATTCCAGCTACAAGGTTGTTGTCACTTTTCCAACTCGATGCAATTCAGAAAAAGAAAAGATGACTATTTGACCCCCTGGATGTCATTTTAAAAGGCTACAGAAGGCCAAAATGGGACTTACTTCTACATTAACTCCCAAAAGATAAGAACGGATGCTTGCATTGCAAATGAGCTTCTCACAAGTTGTATTTCTCATTTATAGAATTTTTGAAATGATACGGCTGATAAATAAATACCCATTCCAAATGATAAGAGGGAAGAGGAGGAAAAGAATTGTTCCTTTTCCTGGAACCATCTCTTGATCCAAGATAACCTGCCAAGTAATAGTAAAGGGATCAAACATGGGATAGACTAGAGTCTTCATTTGCTTGTTTCAAGGCTCTGTGCAACAAGTGCTGATGGAGGTTGTGCTACTGGGGCTTTTCATGACTGCTAAATTCTGTACCTAAAATTGCATCAACCTGCCCCCCCCCACCTTGGACGTGGGGGGCTGGGAAACGTCAAGTACCTTCTGAGCCCCTCCTGTTTGAACTGTCCTACCTCTTCTTCCTCTTCTCTGGGCACAGGAAGCAGGAGCAACACAAGTGCATGGAAAGATTTACCTGCCAACTATCACAATTCGCCCCTCCTGGGTAGGATTCATGATGGTGGAGAAACGCAGAGCCTTCGGCAGAGGAAGCGGGCTTGGCAAAGAGGACAACCTCTGGGCCACTTGGGCCACCTCCCGTTTAAAAAGGGAACGCGTTCTCCCCACCCCCAACTTCTGGGATGTTACGGCCACTGCCATTGGTTGCCAGCAAAGGATGGTTCCTATTGGCTGCCCGAGTTCCCCAAACAACTGCTCGAACCCGAGACTCCGAGGGGTTACCCAACACGTTCACATGATTTATTATAGGATAGAGTCGATACGGGGAGGCGCCTCGGGATCAGGGAGCCCTGTCGCTTAGGTCTCTTTTCTTTCCTTCCGATTGGTTCCGGTTGGAAATCGGCGGAGAGCGACCGTGCCTTCGAAGCCACCCCATTTCCGACTGTGTCTCTTCTCCCTCCATCTTTCCTCCCCCTTTCTCCTTTTTCGGAAAAACCAGGGATCCGAACCTTATTCTTTTCCTTTAGGGTTTTTAGCCCTTGTCCTCAGCCTGGTCCTCTCCACGTGTGCTATAGGACCCAGATCCCATAATCCCCGACCCATTAGTGTTTGGGGAATGAAGGGAGTTGAAGGTATCAAAGGTGGAGAAGTTTGTTTTTGCTCTTTTTTTTCCGGGTGGGCCAGTGGAGGATCCAGGGATCCAGCGCGTGTCTCGAGGCAAAGGATCAGAAAGCTCACTCGCTCACTTTCCTTTCTGGGTCTCGTGTGCACCAAGACAAATTCCTTGTGTGTCCAATCACACTCGGCCAATAAAGAATTCTATTCTATTCTATTCTATTCTATTCTATTCTATTCTATTCTATTCTATTCTATTCTATTCTATTCTATTCTATTCCATTCCATTCCATTCCATTCCATTCCATTCTAAATCTCTGCCATGGAAGTCATGAACCCAACAGAGTCAATCTTCACCCGCTGCCACTTGCTTGCCCTTTTTCTGGGAGTCACTGGGGACCTTGTGAGTCCTTCATATTAAAACTAAGCTACTGGTGTGAGTTTCCAATGTCAATGATGGAGGTGCCAAGTCATAAGAACAGGATATGAACAGACCCTACAGGGCTTCCAACATCATCCTGTCTATTTGAATTCCTGCTATGCAAATCAATATAGTTTTGAAATATTTTTGTATTTCATGTTTGCCTGCTTTGTGGAAAGTGGTTGCCCACATTTATTTGGGAACAATATGAATTTAATTGCCATTATTTAAACTTTGCTTTTTGTTGTTCTGGAGTTACAAGTTCAAGAGAGCTCCAGGCAAAATTATGTTGAAAGAAAGAGAAGCCATGGGAAAAGCAAAGGCGTTAAAAGATCATGCCGACATAATTAGCAAGATTTTAAGATTGGATGTGTGGATGGTATAATTTGAAAAAAAAGCATGAAATGCATAAAAATAACAAAATACTAATGCTGAACAATTAAAACATTGGTTTATTAGTAATATACAAATTTCAATACATTTTATTTGATCTTGATCAGAATATGACCTACAATTTCCATTTTCAGGTTGTTAAAATATTAGAAATTTACCATTTTATTTTAAAATTTTAGATGAAGTTTTAATATAATAGATTAAAAAAAACCCAATCTATAACCACATGATTATGTAAATTTTATTTGGGTTTTAGAAAAGCATGGCCTGCTATCCACTTTTGATCTTCTTCCCTCAAAGTTTAAATTAGCCCTGTTAATAAAACCAATCCAAGTAAAAAGTTATTGTTATATATGCCTATTGTAGCAAAAGCAAAAGTCACACTGAATTCCCTCCTGGCAGAAATATTTAATTGCATACTTTTTTGTGCATAAGATTGTAGATAGTATTAAAACTAAACTTGAAAATATTGCAGCAAGTCTATTCTTATTCTAATTATCCTAGAAAAAAATTATGAGGAGCATTTTCCAGGTAAGAAAGAGCCTTAGAGGATCTGCAAATAAAAGATAACGATAGGCTGTTTTCTTCCAAAAGAACCAAGGGAAGGGATTCATGGGATAACCACCTCTTTGTAGGCAGATTCTTCTTCATTTAGAGAAAGCTTTATCATGCAGGCAAGTATGTTTAATCCACTGATGAGACAGGAGGAGAAAGTGACACTAAAGGGTATCATGAGCAAATATTTACACTGATTGTCTACTGATAGGCCTTCATCAACAAGGCTTTACAAACCAGCTCCATATGCTGTACAATACAAAGAGATATTGCTTTCCTTCTTTTCATTTTCATGTGCCTAAATAATTGAAAAATAAGGAGCCATTAAAAATTATTTTTAAAAATGTACTATTGCTTGTTTGTGAACTTTTTTTCAAAAGTGATCTTGATAACGTGCTTGAATAAAAAGCAGTAATTGTTTAAAGTTCATTTTCCTACCTTTTTAAAAACACTTTTAAAATGTGTTATTTTTATAGTAATTTTTAAACCATATCCTATATGGGTACTAGTACATCACATGAAATATATTGAATTAAATAAGATTATAATATGTTGTTAGTTGCAAAGTCGTGTCCGACCTATTGCGACCCCATGGACAACGTTCCTCCAGGCCTTCCTGTCCTCTACCATCCTCTGGAGTCTATTTAAGCTCACACCTACTGCTTCAGTGACTCCATCCAGGCACCTCATTCTCTGTTGTCCCCTTCTTCTTTTGCCCTCAATCTTTCCCAACATTAGGCTCTTCTCCAGTGAGTCCTTCCTTCTCATTAGGTGGCCAAAGTATTTGAGTTTATCTTCAGGATCTGGCCTTCTAAAGAGCAGTCAGGGTTGATCTCTAGGACTGATTGGTTTGATCACCTTGCAGTCCAAGGGACTCACAGGAGTCTTCTCCAGCACCATAGTTCAAAGGCCTCAATTCTTTGGAACTCAGCCTTTCTTATGGTCTAACTTTCACAGCCATACATTGCAACTGGGAAAACCATAGCTTTGACTATGCGCACTTTTGTTGGCAGGGTGATATCTCTGCTTTTTAGTATGCTGTCCAGATTTGCCATAGCTTTCCTCCCCAGGAGCAAGCATCTTTTAATTTCTTGGCTGCAGTCCCCATCTGCGGGGATCTTGGAGCCCAGGAAAATAAAACCTGTCACTACCTCCATTTCTTCACCATCTATTTGCCATGAATTGAGAGAACTGGATGCCATAATCTTAGTTTTCTTAATGTTGAGTTTCAAGCCAACTTTTGCACTCTCTTTCTTCACCAGCATCAAGAAGAGTCAAGAGGTCTTTAGTTCCTCTTCACTTTCTGCCATTAGAGTGGTATCATCTGCATATCTGAGGTTGTTGATATTTCTCCCAGCAATCTTAATTCCAACTTTTGCTTCATCTAGCCCCGCCTTTCTCATGATGTGCTCTGCATATAAGTTAAATAGGCAGGGTGACAGTATACAGCCTTGTCGGACTCCTTTCCCAATTTTGAACCAATCAGTGATTCTGTGTCCAGTTCTCACTGTTGTTTCTTGACCCGCATAATAGGTTTCTCAAGAGACAAATAAGATGGTCTGGTACTCCCATCTCTTTAAGAACTTGCCATAATTTGTTGTGAGCCACACAATCAGGATTGTATCAGGAATAATAATAGGAAAGTTCATTTAAAATAACTGATAGAAATGTGGGTTTTCTATTTAAATTTGTTCCTATTCTTACAAATAAACCTCCAGGTTTACTTCAAGCTTTCTCAAGGTATTAGTAATAAGCATAACCATTATTTTATTTTGTAAAAGCTAGTGATATTTATTTGTCATTTAACAATCATGGTGGTTTAATGCACCATTTCGGCTTCTTCTCCCTTTATATAGCAGGCATGCAACATTTCACCCAGCAAATCTATATATCTATATCTGTATCTGTGTAAGGTCCTCGCTAAGAAAGGATTTTTCAAAATGACCATCAGATCATTAGTATTTCATATACAGTATTATATTCACATGCTCTGATGCTAAGGAGTTAGACATTCTACTCCCCCTCCCCACCTGAAAGGAACTCTGTCCCAACTGCCAGTTGCCTTAAATTAACACTTTCTGATGCTACCCTTTTGCTAAACCGGGTGTGGGTGTGGCCAGCACATGACTCATCTGGCCTGCAGGCTGGGACATTCTACTCTACTCATTCTCTACTGAGAAACCTATTATGCGGGTCAAGAAGCAACAGTGAGAACTGGACACAGAATCACTGATTGGTTCAAAATTGGGAAAGGAGTCCAACAAGGCTGTATACTGTCACCCTGCCTATTTAACTTATATGCAGAGCACATCATGAGAAAGGCGGGGCTAGATGAAGCAAAAGTTGGAATTAAGATTGCTGGGAGAAATATCAACAACCTCAGATATGCAGATGATACCACTCTAATGGCAGAAAGTGAAGAGGAACTAAAGACCTCTTGACTCTTCTTGATGCTGGTGAGTTGCTACCGAGTTATACGTTCTACATTAAGTTTCAGGCTTTAAGTGTCAATTTATCACGCCCGATCACATAGTTTCGTAGCAAAGCATGGGCGTCCAGCTAGTGATGCATAAGGATATAGATTTGGATCTGATTCCACCCCACACAGCTGCTTTTAAAGAACAAATTCCACTAAATAGCATCAAGTTGTGCCATGTTAGTTGCACAATTGTTTTCCAGTTAAATAATTATAAATGCGTGTAGTGATTTAAGAGGTGTGCCTTCAATTAATCTTACATAATACTTGTGGAATTAGAAACCCCCCCACCCCTTTAGCAGAATTTTATTCCTCATTATAATAAACACTGCCCATTTTCAGTAAGCCAGTAGAAAGGTGCACAAATGAAAAAGCTAAAAATGATTTTCTCAAATTGAATTTGACTTCTGATGACCATGTCCATACAGTTTCCTTAACAACATTGTGAAAATGATTGCCATTGCCTTTTCTAATTATTTTTTACTAATTTACAGTCCTGGAATTTTCTGGTAATCCCCTATCTAATTTCTAACCAGGTGTGACATTGCTTGATTTTTTAAATCAGCCAAGACATAATCCCTTATTCCCTCCACAAATATATTTGTACTACAAGATATATAGAAGTATAATAGTATGATATAGAGGTATGATATATTGGCTGGCGCTTGGTGGAATCTGAAGCACGAAAAGTTGGAAAAAAGTACTGTAAATCAATATTTACTAGCTATTCTTTGAAATGCTCCTTACTTTCTTTTTTTAACCTCTACTGCCAAATTTCTAGCTATGACTCACCGCTGGCAAACAGGATGCTGCAATAATTGTCTAGCGCAGGGGTCTCCAACCTTGGCAACTTTAAGACTTGTGGACTTCAACTCCCAGAGTTCCTCAGCCAGTCAGTCCACAAGTCTTAAATTGCCAAGGTTGGAGACCCCTGGTCTAGCGGGAGCTTCGTTAGGGGCTACTGCGCATGCTCGGATATTTTCTTCCTCCTAAAAGAGCGTTCTTGTTCCCTAGCAACCGGAAGTGATGCATTGTGGGCTTGAGAGTCCAGGCCCTGTATTTCCAAAACAACGAGGGTCGCTTTTCTCCTGCGAAGCCACTTTGTTTGGGAAGAGCCAAAGAAAAAAAACGCGTTAATGGGAGGGAGGCTTAGGCTATCTGGGAGATAGCGGGACACGGAAAAATTCCAAGTATGCTGGGGGTGGCTGCTAAGGATTGTTTTAAGAAAGGATTTGAGCCAATTAACATCCTTCCTTTTTTCCTGCATTTTTACAGATTCTGATCGTTTCCATCACTGCTGGAGCTCTCGATTTTGGAACGGCTCAGCCAGGTGAGCATTAAATCAAAACTCTCCCTCTGTTGCTTGACAGAAAATAAACGATTGGAGAATCGCTGGAGGCAGCTAGGCTTGTGCGTTCAGTCAATCCATCAGAATAGAGTAGCAAAGAACCTTGGAGGTCATCTAGTCCAACCCCCTGCTCAAGTCAGGGAAGGACTTTCTATTTTTTTTTTATTTATTAAACTTGTATGCTGTCCAACTTCCAATGACTCTGGACAGCTCACAACAATGAACACCAAGGAATTACAACGAAGGCTTTTCCTTCCCAAAAACCACTTTTCATCTAATGGTTAAAGAATCATAGCTAGGATGTGGTACTGCATCCTGGGAATTGGATAGTGGCCAGATATGAATTTGGGAACAGAAATGGCCAGAAGTATCTTTTAAGAAACTGGCTATATAGCCTTGTGTTCTCCAGACTTGCCCTGGTTATCTCTCGAGGGGATTTGTGAGAGAAACGTTATTTCTCAATTGCTGTGCCTATTTATTTATTTATCATTTATTTATTTGTCAGATTTATATGCCGCCCTTCTCCCGTAGGACTCGGGGCGGCTCACAACAATAAAACAACCCGACAATAGATAAAAATTAAATAATATTAAAAACCAATTAAAAACCCCAAATCCCCAAGTTAAAATCCACAGCAGATCAGGGAAGTTGCTGAAAGAGCAATGTCTTTAGGTCAGCGCGGAAGGTACGGAGGTCGAGGGCCGTCCGGAGCCCGGTGGGCAACCTATTAATGGCTTTTGGAATGGACAAGTGGGTGAGCCAATCAGAAGGCAGCTGATGAGTTTGAATCTCCAGGGTTTTTATGTTCCCTACCCTAAGTGTCACAGTTGACAGTATAAAAGGAGATTATTGACGGAAAACCGTTGGCAGTCCAGAAGGCAGTCCAGAAGGCAGTTCGGAGAGTTCTGTTCAGCTCTTCTGTTAGAAAACTGTGGGCAGTTTGGAAGTCAGTTAGAAGGGCAGTTCTGATGCAGTTCTGATGGTTTACAAGAATCTTTCTTCTAAGGAAGAATAGCCAGAACTAACATCACTTAGTGCAATTACATATATATATATATATATATATATATATATATATATATATATATATATATATATGCATATTCTTTCTAGCCAGGTTTTCCCTACGTAACCAAGGTTTTTCTGCAGCCCTAGCTCAGTAGAATCACATCCACTTGATTCTGGGCTTTTTTCTTTTCTAGCAGCCAGCAAGTTCTTCCTGCTAGGTGGGATTCCCAGAAAGAAAAAAGCCCAGAATCGAGTGGATGTGATTCTACTGAGCTAGGGCTGCAGAAAAACCTTGGTTACGTAGGGAAAACCTGGCTAGAGGAAACACACACACACACACACACACACACATATATGTATGTGTGTGTGTGTGTGTGTATATATATATATATATATATATATATATATATATATATATGTTTTCTCAGGTTTTCACGGGTGTTTGTATGTAGGTCTTTGGTTATTCGGGTCTTCTCCCACGTAAAATTGGAAGTGTCTTGGCGACGTTTCGACGAAGTCTCATTTGTCATCTTCAGGCTGGTGTTCTCGGCTTCGTGCTTCCAGGAGCAATGTGAGATCTCAGCTGTCTCTTCCTTTTAACTGCTAGTGGGGGTGTGAGCTGATTGGGTGGGGACTTGGCTGTGTTCTGATTGGGTGGAGGTGTGTTCTGATTGGTTAGGGGCTTGGCTGTGCTCTGATTGGATGGGGGGTTGGTTGTGCTCTGATTGGATGGGGGTATGTTCTGTTTGGGTGGGGGCTTGGTTGTGCTCAGCTTAGTCTGAGTTGCAGGGGGATTTGAGCTGGTGAGCTGCGTTGTTGTTTGGCTTCGTGTTTGTGGCCGTGCAAGCTCTTCATGGTGGGTGTCAGTCTGCTTCATGTATGGATTGGAGGGGTTTAAAGTGGCTAATGATGCAGCTGCGGTCTGGCTTCTGGTCCTTGGTCGTGGCTCATTATCAGTGTGGGTTTGAGTCTGCTTTCTGCGTGGATGTGGATCCCACGTAAAATTGGAAGTGTCTTGGCGACGTTTCGACGAAGTCTCATTCGTCATCTTCAGGCTGGTGTTCTCGGCTTCGTGCTTCCAGGAGCAATGTGAGATCGCAGCTGTCTCTTCCTTTTAACTGCTAGTGGAGGTGTGAGCTGATTGGGTGGGAACTTGGCTGTGTTCTGATTGGGTGGAGGTGTGTTCTGATTGGTTAGGGGCTTGGCTGTGCTCTGATTGGCTGGGGTTGTGTTCTGTTTGCCAAATTTCTCGCCAAACAACTGCAGCCCTATGCAGAATCCATCACCTCATACGTAAAAAACTCATTCCAGTTCATAGACATCATAAAGCAACAAAACTTACAGCCCAGTGACCTACTCGTGAGCTTTGATGTCATATCCCTCTTCACCCAAGTACCAATCAAAGAAGCCTTGACAGTTATCCAAAACAAATATAACCCCCCCAAGCACATCTTAGATCTGACCAACCACTGCCTATCCAACACATACTTCATCTATAATAGACAGAAATACAAACAAACAGAAGGAGCACCCATGGGATCACCCCTCTCACCTGTCATTGCCAACCTCTATATGGAATACTTTGAAACCCAAGCTCTAGAAAAATCCGATCACAAACCCAAACTCTGGCTCAGATATGTGGACGACACCTTCATAATCTGGCCACATGGGAAAGAAAAACTGGACAACTTCCTCACACACCTCAACAGCCTACACCCCAAAATACAGTTCACCATGGAAACAGAAGTGAACAACCAACTTCCCTTCCTGGATGTCTTAGTCTACAGAAAATCCAATGGCTCCCTAGGACACACTATATACCAGAAGAAAACACACACAAACCGCTATCTGCACGCACTCTCACACCACCACCCTGCCCAGATCAACTCTGTAGCCAAGACACTCATTTCCAGAACAAAACGCTTAGCTGACGAACAACACCTAAAAACCGAACTACACACCCTCACTAACGTACTCACATCCAATGGATTCCAAAGAAATAAGATCACCAACCTAATCCAAAAAGAAACCCCCACTAAAATCCAAGACAGAGAACAAGAAAACGGCAAGGCCCTCCTCCCATACATAAAAGGCACCACAGACAGAATAAGCAAAATCCTCCACAAACATAACATCAAGACAGCATTCTGCACAAACCGAAAAATATCCACCATCCTAAGGAACCCCAAAGACAAAATTGAGTTAGAAAATCAAGGAGTATATGAAATCCCATGCACCGCCTGCCCCACCACATACATCGGACAAACCAACAGACGAATAAGTGCACGCATAGAAGAACACAAGAACTCAGTCAGAAAAGAGGAACCAACTTCTTCCCTGGTCCAACACCTTAAAGCCACAGGACATGATATTGACTTTAAAAAGACCAGAACTATCGCCAAAACTGAACACTTTAACAACAGAATAATCAGAGAAGCCATTGAGATAGAAAAACGCCCACACAGCATGAACAAACGAGACGATACCTCCCGCCTACCAGCCATTTGGAAACCCGCCCTTATTGACAAACGAGTCCCTAACACGACGAATGACACCAGACCCACACTCACGAGTGCCACACCTGATGTCACCACCACACATCCACGCAGAAAGCAGACTCAAACCCACACTGATAATGAGCCACGACCAAGGACCAGAAGCCAGACCGCAGCTGCATCATTAGCCACTTTAAACCCCTCCAATCCATACATGAAGCAGACTGACACCCACCATGAAGAGCTCGCACGGCCACAAACACGAAGCCAAACAACAACAACGCAGCTCACCAGCTCAAATCCCCCTGCAACTCAGACTAAGCTGAGCACAACCAAGCCCCCACCCAAACAGAACACAACCCCAGCCAATCAGAGCACAGCCAAGCCCCTAACCAATCAGAACACACCTCCACCCAATCAGAACACAGCCAAGTTCCCACCCAATCAGCTCACACCTCCACTAGCAGTTAAAAGGAAGAGACAGCTGCGATCTCACATTGCTCCTGGAAGCACGAAGCCGAGAACACCAGCCTGAAGATGACGAATGAGACTTCGTCGAAACGTCGCCAAGACACTTCCAATTTTACGTGGGAGAAGACCCGAATAACCAAAGACCTACATATATATATATATATATATATATATATATATATATATATATATATATATCTGACAGGATATTTATTGTTATGTAAATAAAATATTTATTGTTAACTACTTCAGAGGCTCATTTGTTAAAGTAGATCTTAATAGAGATAAAGGTTTACGGTAAATTTATTTCCTCCACGACAGGGTTGTTGCCACATGTTTTGCATGGAAATCCCTTTGATTTGAAGATGATCTGGTTGCCATAGTTATTTGGAAGCTATGCAGTATGATTCTGTGCCAGTGGCTGCCAATATCTGATACTAATTCAGAGGGCTAGCCTAAACCTATAAACTTTGGGATTGCATAAATGGAGAAACATACTCACCATACAATAGAAAAATCAGCTTGATTTAAATTTGGGGTTAGTATCCCAGCACCCTGGTGCCCATTTTAGTGCTGGTGTTAATATGAGATTTTAATGAGCTATGATCAATTTTTTTACTATTTTTGAAATGAGTTTCCGATATTACTAACAGGGCAGTGATATAACAGCTCCTGAGAAGCATGTGCAAATATTAATAGAATGAATGATACTTTCCAGAATTACTGCCTTAGAAGTGTGCTTGTGATCACATACACAGATTAAACCTCAGTCCTCTGACACTAATTTTGGAATAAGTTCTTTTAAATTCAATAGACTAGCTTCTGAATTGTAGTGTTAAGATTACTGTCTTATACTGTACTTGTTTTCTTGACAGTCAGTTTGGTATAGCGGAAGGATCAGGATAAAAACTGGGAGATTGTGAGTTCTAGTCTGCTTTAGGCATAAAGCCAGCAAGGTGACCTTGTAGTCTCCTCCTCTTAGCCCTAGGAAGGAGACAATGACAAACCATTTCTGGGAGGAAAAAAAAACTTCCTAAGAAAACTGCATGGACTTATCTACGCAGTCTTCCACAATCAGACAAGATTGAACAGAAAGATAAAATGTGTTTTCTTAAGATAAAGTCAGATTATGTCAGTGGGACTTCTTAGTGAATAGACATAAAGCTGCATTCTCTTATCATTTGCTGTTTTGCTGCTGCATCATAATGAAAACTGGGCTCTCAGTGCCTTGGCTTCTTCTCGTATTCTTTCTTTCACATGCACTATGGAATAGATGCTTAAAACTGTCCTTGTTGACAATTTGTCTCGAGAAAGTATGAAGGAGTACTGAGAAAGAAAAAGAAAAAGAGAGCAGCCTTTGGTCTGCAGACTTCAATTGTGATTTTACAATTTTAGACTGGAACATTCTTGATGTCATTTTCAGGCATAACTTTGTTTTTAAAAATAAGTTTATGATGAAGTCATTTATTATAATTACAAGTAGATTTACTTATGGAAACATTGCAGGGTCTGATAGATATTTACTGACTGCTAAAACTGAAAGTCAGTATTTTGACACCTTTAATGTTTCATAGATTAAAATGATGAAAAATGTCCACCTGGCACCCGAAGCAGATGAAGATGATCTTTATTCTGGTTATAATGATTATAACCCTACTTTTGATACAGAGGTAAAATATACTACATATTTACCCATTGTTTTGCGTTGTAATATTATTAAAGCACAGAAAAAGAATAAAAAATAATAAATTAAAGGTAAGAGATAAGATAAAAAGAAACAAAGTTTGAGTAAATCAGGTTTGCACAAATACAAATACATAGTAAATTTGGTAAAACATATATTTTAAAATTCATTTGAATATCATAGGATACCATAGATGAGATTTATTATGCTAAGGAATAGTAGTAGTAGTATAATATAATAGTAGTCTATTATATTATATCAGCACTCAAAATAGTAAAGAGGAAGTAACTGCCAACAAAAGGGTGTATAGTCAAGGCTGTGGTGTTCCCAATTGCAATGTATGGCTGTGAAAGTTGGACCATAAGGAAGGCTGAGTGTCAAAGAATTGAGGCCTTTGAACTATGGTGCTGGAGAAGACTCCTGCGAGTCCCTTGGACTGCAAGGCGATCAAATCAGTCAGTCCTAGAGGAGATCAACCCTGACTGCTCTTTAGAAGGCCAGATCCTGAAGATGAAACTCAAATACTTTGGCCACCTAATGAGAAGGAAGGACTCACTGGAGAAGAGCCTAATGCTGGGAACGATTGAGGGCAAAAGAAGAACGGGATGGCAGAGAATGAGGTGGCTGGATGGAGTAACTGAAGCAGTCGGCGTGATCTTAAATGGTCTCTGGAGGAATGGTAGAGGATAGGAAGGCCTGGAGGAAAGTTGTCCATGGGGTCGCGATGGGTTGGACACAACTTTGCAACTAACAACAAAAGAAGAAGAAGGAATAGTAGCTGACATGTATCTGTCATTTGTATAGAAACATAAATAAATGTTTAGTATAAATTCAATCCACATGATGCATTTTAATATACTAATGCAAGATAAATATATATGCTAATACATGCAATTTTAAAAAGAAAAATGCTATTTAATTATTGTAAAGTCGACATTCATAGTTTTGTGTGTTTTTCTAGGATTTAGAGAATGATCCAGCTTTTCAACAAGCTGTGAAAACTAGCCATGGTAGAAGGCCTCCAGTAAGTTAAAAATTACAAAGCATCTGTTTAAGCATTTACAAAACTTCTTCAGAGCCACAGTTCTTTTATGATATTTTTAACCTAGTCCCACATCTTTGTTTACAGTACTTGTTTAAGGTACTTTAAGGACTTAAATTAAGTCCTTCCTTACTTTACACTTAATGGAATAATATATATGATGTTGTTCTTTAGTTGTTTGCTTCTACTTTTTAAAAAGTTCCTTTGCCAGGGTTTTTTACTTTTCTAAAACATGTATATGAACACATACCTGCACAAACATGAATAACATGTATGTCAATACTGTAACTTAACAACAATATCATGTTCTGATAATCATTCTGGTATTCCAGACTAGATGTAAAGACAACACATTTTCATGAATTACAAAATACATGCAATTATTAGCCAATTAAATGAAGTCAGCGAAGAAAATCATACAAGAGCATACAAATTTACCTTGACAGAAATAAAGGGCCACTAGTCCATTTCACATAGCCAGGCAATAACAATATCAATTAACAACAGATCGCATATCTGGATCTGGAACAGAATTTTAAAAAATATAAAAAAAATATTACTAGTTGATCACTTAGTTGGATATTTTGGAGATCAGATCTCCAGAATAATTGCATACCTACAGAGGACATATATCAGTTTGTTCATTAATGCTGATAATTGATCAAATATTTATATATTTATTTTAATAGATTTATATGACAACCTCTCTTCCTAGTGTGATTCTGGTGGTTAACAGAACACAAAATACAAAAAATTGAAAGAATAAATAACAATAATGACCCAGAGTAAAAACATGGCAACTCAGGAAGCCACTCAACCAACACATTATGGGACTCACTTTACCTCATGATTCCCCATGCCAGAAAAGCAGCTAAGTCTTGAGGACCTTTGTACTTACAATCAATTTCACGGTGGCACAGTGGTTAGAGTGCAGTACTGCAGGCTACTTCTGCTGATCATCAGCTGCCAGCAGTTTGGCAGATCGAATCTCACCAGACTCAAGGTTGACTCAGCTTTCATTCCTTCCAAGGTCGGTAAAATGAGGACCCAGATTGTTGGGGGCAATAGGTTGACTCTGTAAACCGTATAGAGAGGGCTGTAAAGCAGAGGTCTCCAACCTTGATAACTTTAAGACTTGTGGACTCCAACTCTTTCTCAAGCTTTGCTGGCTGAAGAATTCTGGGAGTCCACAAGTCTTAAAGTTGCCAAGGTTGGAGACCCCTGCTGTAAAGCACTATGAAGTGGTATATAAGTCTAAGTACTATTGCTATTGCTATTCTCCATTGCCTACCTGTTCAATAATGAACACAAACGGAGATTTTATCTTTGATTGCGCTTTGGAGATAACAAATTTTCTTCAAAAGTTTGTACCAAAAGTTCAAAGCAGCAAAGTCAAGATTTCTTTGAATGAAGCTCAAGTCCTGGTAACTTCTTTGATGTTTTCATGCATTTTCCTTGGCAAGTGATCACAATGGTTTGCTTATGTGATGTTTTTCAACTTCTATGTTTACTCTATGCTTTTCAAAAATGATGCTAAAACAGTATTGACAGGTTTGATGTAATTTTATAGAGATAATTATATAATTTCATTGTAATTATACATAGTAATTATATTTAAACTACTGCATTCTAGTTCTTGTAAAATTAAGGCTTAATTAACACTTAATTCCTTTTTACAAGCTTACGGCCAAAGTTCCAGGTACATCAAGTGCACGGACTTTAGCTACAGGGTATATGGTAAGTTGTTATTCTCTGCATATTTTTCTCCTGCTCTTCTTTCTTTGCTTATGCTTTTTCACCAACAAGACATACTAAGTGCAAAGTTCCTGATCCCAGTCAGCCTGTGAAATTATGTAGCTCTCATATTTTGAATGCTCACAAGGAGGACTAAAAACCTGGAAGGGAAAAGCAAAGTTCCACAGTTGAGGGGTGATATCTCTTGAAAGCTAGAGAGAAAGGCAAAAACTATTACTTAGGGATACTTATTTCAGTCATTTGAAACAACATGTCCCATTTTAGAATGCATTAAGTCACATCAAGTATTGGTAGAGAAAGGGAAAAGGAAAAAATGCAACTTATTGTTAGGTTGTTGAAATCAGGAATAATCAGAATATAAAATACCCTTCCAATCTTTATTCTCTGGATTTGTTGGAAGTTGGAATACTCAACCAGTAGTAGTTATGACCATCCTGCCTGGGAATTCTGGGAGCTGCAACCCTGTAAATGTATGTTCACCAAGTTAGGGAAAGTGGTATCCTATGAATGAAGAGAGCTGGAAAATGGAACCACAATTGAAAAACACAAAAGACTAGGAACAGAACTGCTGAATTTGTTGCAAGAAATGAAAGAAAGTAGTTTAAGCAGTTTTCTATGGCAGTGGCTTATGGATATTGAAATGAATTGAGCAGAAGCCATTCCTCTTATAAAAGGCCAGATGCTATTCTGCTCTCTGGCACCAGTTTTAATTTATATACATATTTCAATATATTTAAAAAACAAATAACAAATAGGAGATTAGCCTGGTGTCCCCTAATGCCATAATTTATAAATCTGAGGCTTGAAGTGAGAATTCCATATCATAGACATAATAAAAATTTCTGGCTCTTGCATTGGTATTTGAGCAGTGTTACTTTCTGCGCTGCTAGAATAGTGATTTTTGTGCTCCAGACCTGCTTATTCCCCTAGAAATAGAACTTTCAGTGATGATTGATCAAAATATTTTCTTGCATCATGATAGTCAAAGACAACATTGTCTTCATCAATGGGCAGACCAATGACAGCAGCTGTACAGGTAATACTGTTATAATTTTTGCTAAAATTAATTCATAGACAGCAGTTAGTGAATCTAAGACTATATGCGTCATGATGGGGAACAGCTGGTTTTAAATGTAAGGAATAAAACGTGTGAAAATGAGAATATGTCATTAGGTACTCAATTTTGGCATTTAATAAAAAGTTCTTACCTAAAAGGTATATTTCCATTTATAGCAGAAAATTTGAAAAATAAAATTTTCCTTAAAATATGGGTTATGTTTGAGGAGAAAGATTGCTGTACAATAAAAAAAAGATAAAATGGAAGAAAGGCAGCTCTGAACAAACAAATGTAAATATATTAAGAAAAAGAATGAATTGTTTAAGAATAACAGAGGATAAATATGTATATAGTAAAGTTAGAATTTAGGGATAAATAAAGAAGATGTTTACGTATGCAAGTATAGAAATACTGAGGTATATTAAAAAAAAAAAAGGAAAGGGTGGAAGACAATATTGACAAAAATTGTAATTGAGTAAAATGTATTTGAATTTGACTAATTGTATAAAATAAGAAACGACCAACACTCTGTTCAAAAAAAAAAGAAAGAAAGATGTGGGTGAAGGTGGGAGAGGAGAAAAGAAAAAAACCAATAAAACTTGTTTTTTTTTTAAAAAAAAATGGGTTATGAACCTACAGTAGTAAACTTCGTAATACTTCTGTAAATTCACAATGATGGGATAAATGAAATATATGCAGATAGCCCCTTTGAATTAAACTAATGATTTCATTGCACAGTATTAAACAATAAATAATTTTTAAATATATATATATAGAGAGAGATAGTCCTCGATTTATGACCACAACTAAGCCCAAAATTTCTTTTGTAAGACAGTTAAGTGAGTTTTGCCCCATTTTACAACTTTTCTTGCCACAGCTATTAAGTGAATCACTGCAGTTTAGTAACATGGTTGTTAAGTGAATCTGGCTTCTTCATTAACTTTGCTGGGCAGAAGGTCACAATGGGTGATCGCATGACCTCGGGGCACTGCAAATGTTATAAATACATGCCAATCATCTGAATTTTGATCATGTGACCACATGGATGCCGCAATGGTTGTAAATGTGAAAACGGTCATAAGTCACTTTTTTCAGTGCTGTTGTAACTTCAATCGGTCACTAAGCAAATGGTTGTAAATTGATAACTACCCTGTTTCCCCGAAAATAAGACATCCCCTGATAATAAGCACAATAGGGCCTTTGAGCGCATGCGCTAAAATAAGCCTCCCGCCGAAAATAAGCCCTCCCTGAAAATATTTAAACGCAGAGCTGGAAATCATATAGATAAGACGGCAAGAGGAGCCCCATCTTGCTCCACGCATCCCAAAATAATAAGACCTCCCTGAAAATAAGGCCAAGTGCTTATTTTGGGGTTCAAAAAAATATAAGACAGGGCCTTATTTTCGGGGAAACACAGTATCTGTATAACAACTAACTTAAAAAATCCTACGCACTACAAGTTATTATTGAAATTCTCAAACTGAAATTACTGTATTGAAATATTAATGCAGTTCAGTTTCATGTATTTGTCTTACTCTGACAGTTAATATGAGCATTATATAATAATAATGCAAGAACCTGCTTCCCTCATGATTTTCATCATTTGTTCTTTAAGGACGGTGTTACTCGGCCTATGACAGCAGTGCAGGCAGCAGGTTACACCAAAGCAGCTTCAAGAGGTATTTTTTTGTGTGTGTCATCAACTATGATGTCCTTCCAGAGCACCTGACAAAGTTGTCTGTTGAGGATATGATTTAAAAGCAGTTCTAGTCCTTCCTGTGATGCTAAAGAACAACTAAGTGACATTTTGACGGCGGCTGTATAGTGTCCCACAGAGTGCCCTTGTTGTGTTAATATCTGCATAAAACTGGTGGGAGAAATAATTCAAAGATTTGGAATGGGGTGAGATTATTATGCTGGTAGCATCCAGATATACTTCTCCCTGTTATTCAATTCTATGGAAGCAACTCATATCTTTGAGTGTTGCATCAATTCAGTTATGGGCTAGATTAAGCTGAAATTTAGACCAAACAAGGGAGAGATGCTTTCGGTCAATAAGAAAATGGACTTGGGTACTGAAGTTTATGATGGGATTGCATTTCACCTGAAAAAGTAGACTTGAAATTTGGGGAGTTTTTCTTCGATCCTCAGCTGACATTAGATTTTTGCACACCAGATGCAACTCTTCTTAAACCAGTCAGATTTAGCAACAGTTAGCCATACCTTAGTTGTGTCCTGTTTTGATTCCTGGAAATTTGAAATTGCCCTTGAAAAATGTTTAGAAATTGCAATTTAGTACAAAATCCAGCAATAGACTCTTAACTCTGCAAGATACAGAGATTACGTGCTGTTTGTACTTAAAGACATGCACTGCTTGCATGTACTGGGCACGGTTTAAAGTGTCATATATAATGCTTTAGAGCTTTAAACAACTTGCTTAGAATTTCACTATCTAAGGGACATTTATCCTGTTATGCACCTATCTGGGCTGAAGATAGGTTCACTGACATGCCATGTCAGAGAGTGCTTTTTCCTGCCTTGCTTCCAGATTATGAAACATCGTTCCTCAGGAGTGGTGCTTGGTGCAACATATATGGTATTTAGAAAACTCTGTAGACAATTCATTTATCAGGCTTTAAACTGTTAAATTTAAGTTTTATCTTCTAGGATTGTATTTATTTTTAATTTTGGAAGTGCCTTATATATTTATTTGTGTAGAAAGAGCAGTTATATATCAAATAAAGATAAATTGTAAAAATTATTAAAAATGAGGCTTCAATAGAGAAACATTACTAGAGTTCTCAGTTACATCTATTAATTTGTAGGTTCTGCATTTGATCCTCTTGGCCAGGCAAGAGGCCCAGCTCCTCCTCTAGAAACAAAGAATGAAGATAGGTATGTAGATAGTATTGTTACAGTTCAGGGGTGGGTTCTACTTATCTTTACTACCAGTTTGGAACGGGATCGCTTTGCTCGCTTCTGCGCATGCACAGAACACCCCTGATGATGTTGTGGGGAGGTGGGTGGAGCCTCCCGCCGGTTTTACTACTGGTTCTACAGAACTGGACCGAACCGGGAGCAACCCACCACTGTTACAGTTACTTTGTCATGTCTTTCTGGGGAAAAAATCAATAGCGAATACATCATTCATTGTAAGGAAATAAAACAGAATTTGATTGGAAAAAGGCGGATCTTCATTTTTCTATACTGTTCTAATATGACATTATTAAAAAACAGTGTTTGTTTTAAATTTAGTGCCAAATTATAAAGAGTGATATTTGTATTGTGGATTAATTACTGTGGGAGAATGTTTTGATGTCACACAAATCCATCTTCAAATACTTTCCTATGATTGGATAGATGTGATTCATTATTAATTTCAGTGTTTTAATTTTAAAAAATATACTAATTAATCAATTGTGTTGAGTCACATATACTAACAAATATCCATTCCAGTAGAGTTGATATCACCTTGCAGGTTTGCTTGTTTGTTTATATGTTTGTTTGTTTGTTTATGAAAATTTATATTACTGCCTACTCGCCCATGGCAACTCAAGGCCGCTTACACAATATTAAAACAACATATAAGAATTATAAAAAATAATAAAAAATAAAAAAACAATAATTTAATAAAATAATAGCCTCTCACCCACCCCCATCCTGGCAACAGCACATATTTATATGAGCCATTTAATGGGTTCCATCCCTCTCTGAACAATGTCTTCAGCGCCTTTCGGAAGAGTGTTAAATCCTTATGATGATTTGTGTTGCAATAGTATGGTGTTGGACTACGGGGTGGGGATTGGGGGCAGGTTGTTCACTTTTAACTATGGAAATTAACTGAATAACTTCGGGCTACTCATTTCTTTTCAGCCAAGGCTAGCTTCATATGATGAACAGAGATGCCATGGAAGTTGTGTTGAGCTGTTGAAAGAATGGCAGAATATAAATTACCCAGCCTTTTTTGTATCTAGTGTTAGGCTGCAGATTAAACAGTCATTGTTATAAATCGGATTGTTTTCACTTCATGCTATTGTGTATGCTTCTCAAATTTGTCCTGGATAGTTGGGAGCATATTTGAGAGGTGGGCAGGAAATCATTTCTTTATAAATCAGATTGGCCACCATACACAGTAGCATTGGAATCTTTCATTAGCTAAAAATCATAATACCTCAACAGTTTTTGCTGCAAAAAATTCTTGGGAGATCTTTTGAGGGACCGTGTATTTTTGAATTTCTTATTCAGAAATAGTCCAGCCTGAATATTTCATTAGAAAAATAAGCATAGAATTATCTGTATAAAACAAATATATATAAAAATAAGGGCAGCCCCAAGCAGAACATAATGTTGTACACCTAATATATATACAAAGGGTAGATTTTTTGCCTTGGTGTTTCTGATGCCTTATGAGTCTGTTCTTTCCTTATTTCAGTCCAGAAGGAAAGATTAAACAGTTAGAAAAAAAAGTGAATGAGTTGGTTGAAGAAAGCTGCATTGCTCACAGCTGTGGAGATTTAAAATTGGTAAGATGTAAATTATTACTTCAGCCTAAGATGCAAACTGTACTCTCGCTTTTATAATTTTCAAATTGCCAGTTTCTCTTTAGTAATAAAAGATGAAGAACCATCATAAAAATCTTAGCTGGATAAAAATTCAGCACAAATCTCATCACATCTAGATATAGGTGCTATATGAATTCATCCATTATATATAAAGTTAAAAAAACTAACGCAACTCCCTTGATTAACCAATTGATTCATAAGGCAAGTATGCTTATATAAAATTATCATTAGTGGCCTGCTCATATTTTTGCTTCTGGACACCATTGTATTTGTTTAAGGCCTTTTATGGAAAATGATAAAATATTTGTTTCTAAGGAATGCTGAAAGAGTCCATAATCTAGAATGTGTATATTTTGCAATTTTTGTAAGTCTGAGGGTTTTAGAATTAAGTTTGGACTGGAATTCAGCTTCCTCTGTGTTCATTTAAAGAAAAGTCCATCTATCTATAATACATGATGAGAGCAGTGAGAATTTCAAATTGGAAAGGTAATATGTTATTCCATGTTCCAAAAATCCAAAAATCCTGTAAAACTATGCTATGGGAGACAACCAATTTTTGTTGAGAAGGAATTTGCTACAGGTGTCCAAATAATTGTTCATTTCTTTCTTAGTATATATAGTTTTTTTTAGATTTCATATTAGTATTCAAAAATAGAATTTGTAAACTCACTTTCTACCAAAGAACAGCATTAAAATATGCTAGTGAGGGATGCATTCCCTACTTGAGTATCCTTACGACATGAACGTATTCATTGCTGTTGCATCTTATTAGTGATTTTATAAGCATAGAAATAGGTTTGTGTAAATATATACAGTATGAAAATTGTTTTATGCAGCATTGTCTAAGGGAGGGCATAAGACACCAGTAAAACATAAACTATTTTCTTTAAGGCTCTAGAAAAGGCGAAAGATGCTGGAAGAAAAGAAAGAGCCTTAGTAAGACAACGTGAACAGACAATGTCTCCTGCTAATATTAACCTTGATCTTACTTATACTGTAAGTAAACCATAAAAGCACTCAGTGCACATTCAGAATCTTAAGAATGGGGTTAATCATACCTGAATGATGACCCTCTCAGATGAATATTTGTATGTACATATTAAAGGGTGTGTATTGTAATTATTAGGGATGCGGTGGCTCAGTGGCTAAGATGCTGAGCTTGTCGATCCAAATGTCGGCAGTTCAGCAGTTTGGATCCCTAGTGCTGCGTAACGGGGTGAGCTCCCGTTACTTTTCCCAGCTTCTGCCAACCTAGCAGTTCAAAAGCACGTAAAAAATGCAAGTAGAAAAATACGGACCACCTTTGGTGGGAAGGTAACAGCATTCCGTGCACCTTGGGCCATTTAGTCATGCCAGCCACATGACCAAGGAGACGTCTTTGGACAGCGCTGGCTCTTCGGCTTTGAAACGGAGATGAGCACCGCCCCCTAGAGCCAGGAATGACTAGCACCAGAGGTGGGTTTCAGCAGGTTCTGACCAGTTCTGAAGAACCAGTAGTGAAAATTTTGAGTACTTCAGAGAACCGGTAGTAAAAATTCTGACTGGCCCTGCCCCCATCTATTCTCTGCCTCCCAAGTCCCAGCTAAGCGGGAGGAAATGGGGATTTTGCAGTAACCTTCCCCTGGATTGGGGACGGAATGGAGATTTTACAGTATACTTCCACTGGAGTGGGGTGGGAATGGAGATTTTACAGTATCTTTCCCCTGCCACGCCCACCAAGCCACGCCCACCAAGCCACACCCACAGAACTGGTAATAAAAAAATTTGAAACCCACCACTGAGTAGCACATATGTGGAAGAGGAACCTTTACCTTTACTTTATTGTAATTATATTTAATTGAATGTTAGCATTCGTGTTTGAATTTAAAGACCATAAACATCATAAATCAGATGGCTCAAAATTATCCTAGAACTGTAAGCTTGCACTTGCCAATATTGATAGTAGGCATATGTTATTTGTTTATTTGTTTAAAGATTTATATGCCCACCCATCTTATACAATATAACCCTGTATAAGTAGCAACAGCAATATTACTAAATAAAACAACCCCACAAAATTAAAGCTATGACAGCTAAACTTTAGTTTAGACCAGTCGTTTTAATCTAGAATTAAAGCCTATAGCTGTTGAACCATCATATAAATTTGAACTAAATTAATGATTTCTGAAGAGTTAATTTACTTTAGATAAATTACATGTAGCTTATTTCCCCCACATTTGGCATCTGCAAAATGTATTCTGGAAAGTGCTCTATAAATATTGAATGTGCTAATAGATTTTATTTGTATTTCTGTTTATAACGCAACACAGAACATTTTAGTAGTAATTTTCATTTTTTTTCTAGAATAAAAATAATACTGTAATATTTTTATTTATTAAATTTGTATGATTTCCAAAATAATAGAAGTAATGATATCTAAATATGAGGAAAGGAATGAAAGACTTCTGGTCTGTATCTTCAAACCTAGCTCTATATGTTAACAGCATCTGCTTGCCATATTCTACGCCTTGCAGTAGGGATGCGTAAGGCTTCATATCTAAATGGATATGTACATGATACCTGTCAGTATCTCCTTAACACAGCTGTATCCTTTCATAGGCTTATCTGCAAATCTTAGATGTGCATTTCAGGAAGATGGTATTTGGGTAAAGGAAATGATAACACGCTCATACCTCCTTTACCTTATTAATAAAAAGATAAGTAGAGAGGGAGTGTAATAGATAGCGAGGAGGTTGTAGGTAATTCATTGTAAAATTTCAAAAGAAGTTGACATGCTGCAAAGCAAAGCCTATTCACTAGCATCACCCTTATTTCTAAAAATGCACTTGGGTCCCAAATTGGCTTTTTTAGGAAATACAAATGACAGCACCACTTTACTTGAAAATATGACCGTTTGCCTTTAAAAAGAGCAAAGTTAAATAGGGCAATAGGGAATGTTTTCTGGAAAAAACTGCTTTAAATCAATTATTTTGGCTAGGCTGCCATATTTTTAAAAAAATCCTGGAAAAAGGCAGTGAGAAATCTTTTCCTATTGTTGCCATGAAGCCTGCAGCGTCAAGCTTCACTTGACTTCCTTTACATTTTAATCAGTTGTGTCCCCAGAGTTGCCATGTGTGAATGGGGAAGGCTTCATGGCCAGTACCCATCATGCACAAGCTCTCACAAGGGGTTCTTGCAATTCCAAATGTACCAGTGAGCTCAAAGGGCTCCTGGTTCAGAAGTAAAAGACCACATATCTCAACCCTTTCCTTGAGGAATAGGGTATACCACACCAAATTTTCAATAATGTTCTGCTATTGTGATCTCTCCCTTGGTGTACAGTAGCTGCTTTCTGTTTTCTTCCAAATGGCAGCGGTTCTCCTTTTTCCTATATGGTTGCTACACTATTGACTGCTGCAATTTTATGATGAAGAAATTTAAAACTGTTGCTTGTGGAGGACAATGGAAATATTCTCATTTCTTTCCTTTTAGGTACTCTTCAATTTGGCTAGCCAATACTCTGCTAATGAAATGTATGCAGAAGCACTAAATACATATCAGGTCATCGTAAAAAACAAAATGTTTGTCAATGGAGGTACTTTACTTTTATCAAATCAAATCATGCTGAATAATTAAACCAAATGGAAACTATTTGTTTATTTATAAACTTAAATAGCCACCCAGCACATACATAGGTGATTCTGAACAGTGTATAACATTTATCATAGTCTGTTCGTTGATATTGGAATGTAGAAATGTAGAAATTGGTGCCATTTTATAAGCCCAGTGAGATATTTTTCTTTTGTCAGATATGCTTTCAAATCTGAAGTAACAACTTTTTGTGAATTATTTAGCAAAAGAGATTGCCAGTTCAGTAGTACCTTTGAGTTTTAATAAATTCCTCTAAGTCAGGAATAAGTGAATTTTGCAGCTATCTTTTGATCATTTATATTTTGCAGTCCAGATATCACAACTCTGATAATCTCTGCATTTAGTTATTGTATTCTTAAAAGTATGTGTTCTGATAACTGCCTGCTAGTTACAAGCTACAGGAAAAATCTGTGTACTTTTCCCCCAATTAAATTTTGATATTTGTTCCAGCATAATTCTCAAGTGATAAAAGAATTGAGGTTTTTCTTGAGGCCCACTTTTTCAGGTCTGTAAATTAGGCAGGCCCAATAAAGCTAGCATTTTACTATTTAAATGTTGTTTTTAAGTAAAATGAGAACCAGTTAGGGATAGTTGTTAAGGCACCAGGCTAGAAACCAGGAGACTAAGTTCAAATCCTGCCTTAGCCATAAAAACTAGCTGGGTGATCTTAGGCAGTCACTTTCTCTCCCCAACTCACTTCACAGGGTTGTTGTGAGGAGAATAAGAGAAGGTAGGAATGTTACGTATGTTCACTGCCTATTATTTTCTTAAAAATAATAAAGGTAGGATACAAATAAAGCAAGTTTGACTAAAGTGGCATAGAAATTATGGTTTGCAAATAAATAAGTACACTTGCAGCCCAAAGTAAGTAAAAAAGACCACTGTGTATATAATTATGGACCGCTGTGTATATAATTATGGAAAATAAAGGTGCCAAACATTCCCTTTCTTTTTTGTCCAAAGTAGTCCCTCTTCTCCAAATTCTTCCAAATCAACTATATATCTACATATAGCCTAAACGATATTTTGGAAAATTACTGGGATATGAGCTACATCTCATTCTGTATTGTTTTATAGGTATGCTGAAAGTGAACATGGCAAATATTTATTTGAAACAAAGGAACTATTCAAAGGCTATCAAGTTCTATCGAATGGCTCTAGATCAGATTGCAAGTGTCCACAAGGAGATGAGGTAAATTCCAACAAGATCTGACCATTTGTTGTTTAGTGTAATTTTCTGTCTACAGTGGCCTGCTGGTCTCGTCTATATGCTATCTACTGAGACTACTTATGACGTTTCATTTATTTCACTGCTATCTTCATATTATCTTGAGGGCAAAATAGACATGACAGAAGGAAGCATTTTGGTTATCTGCCCTGTTTAATATGATGTGGGATCTTCAACCAAAAGAGCATATGGAAATAAGGTGGAAAGCAATTTAGTGTCCTTACAATTGTGTATCTTTTACAGATAAGTCTTCCTTTTAAGGGTTGTAGGTAGCTGATACCTGATTTTCTTTCATCTACCTCTCATTAATAGTTTGATAATACTTTGTGATCCAACTTAGTTGACTCAGAGAAAATAGCAAATGTCCTATAACATTACCTGATATTCAATAAGGTATTGAATAAAGACCTTGTTGATCAAGAGACATCTTAAGTGGGAATTGGATGAAGGCTATAATGATTAGGCCAATTTTGTCAAGAATTGCTTTCCTCCATATAAACGTATCAGTCATTAGTTACAACTTGGTGTAATTTAAAAAAAGGCCTTTTCAGTAGTGAGCCCTTATTGTGTATTTTCCTTTTAAGGGAGATGAGATTATCACCCCATATTACTTTGCTTTAAATAGGCAGAAAAACAGTTCTGATGGTTTTTAATGGTCGATGGTTGATTTGTATCCATTCTTAATTGTAGTAATATAAATATTGTTTTCAAATGTTTTTGTATGACATACTTGTGGTTATTGCTTTTATAATGATATACTTTTATAATGTTTTATTGTATATTGCCCAGGGGTATTCATAGTTGGATTTATAAATTGAATCAGTGGAGTAAAAATATCAGATCCCTACTCTGATATTTGCATGCAAACGGGAATTTATGCCGACAATTTTTCATATTGAATTTGTTTTGGTATTGTTACTACTTTCTTGTACACAGGGTTAAATTGCACTTTTGACTGTATTCTAAGCAGAGTTCAGTAGTCTTAGGTTATTTATTTTAAGATACAGTTTAATATTAGATTCTAACAATGGTGTATTTCATTAGGATTAAAATAATGCAGAACATTGGAGTTGCGTTTATTAAAACCGGCCAATATACTGATGCCATTAGTTCTTTTGAGCACATTATGAGCACATCACCAAACTTGAAAGCAGGCTTCAATTTGATCTTGTGCTACTTTGCTACTGGAGACAGAGATCAAATGAAAAAAGCCTTCCAAAAACTGCTTGCTGTTCCACTAGAAATTGATGATGACGACAAATATATTTCACAAGGAGTAAGTATGCACAAATAAGCTGCCATTTATAGACAAAAACAGTTGCAGAAAGGAAAACAATGTTCCATATACTATAACAGTGGCATAAAAACTCTTTATGATCAATATCAAGCAATGGTAATTTCATCCCAGCAGATCTTTTTTTTCCAACAGACAAATATTTTAAATGCAGTTTTGAAGCAAAGTTTATTACACAGATGAGATAGTTGCATTCTAGCAATATTTAAATAGTTCTCATTTGGATGTGTATATCATCCTACAGATTATAAATAAGATTATAAATAAGTACAAAATTATTTAATAAAGTCCCTATGTGCATAAAGGGATTTTTAGATCAAAAAGTAAATAGAAATTGATACATTTGGAATTGAAATATATCCTCAGCTCAGCACAGAAATAAGCATCAAACCTGCCATACAAACATAACTCAGTTATTTAAAAATAAATCTTTTGCTTAGATTGGACTACTGAAATCTTGCAATGAGATGTGCTAAGTTAAGTAATTCTGTTTTATTGACTGAATAAAAATAGTTTACAAAATGTGACACATAAAACGTTATGGTTTTCATGAACACATTTCTGTGTCCATATATCCATTCCTGTTTTTTATGTAACGTCAAGGACTAAATTTTCCTCTTTGCTGTTAGGATGATCCACATACAAACCTGTTGATAGAAGCTATTAAGAATGATAGCTTACGACAAATGGAACGTGAAAGGCAAGTCTCTCTCATATTACTGTATTTCCAAAGGCCTTTCATTATTTTTCGTATTTTGTGGCTATGTTTAAGCAAGTGAACAAGTAAATGAATTCAGTGTGCTTTTCTATCTGTCTACTTTGGTTACGCTAAGTTAGAAGTCAATTTATTTTCATTTATTTACCAAATTTCCTCACCTCTGCAATCTCATAAAGGGTTTGAGAAAATATGTGGGAAGGCAGGTTTAAAAACTGGACAGGTGACATGTTAATAATAGGTTACACCATGGAATGCTCCTAGTTAAGTTGCCAGCCAAATAGTCTTTCCCTCTTCAAGGTATTTGATTCCATTCCCCCACTCCTGATTTTCTATTCCGTCTTTCTTCCTATGATTTAGTAATATTAGCAATATCCCATAATCCTGGAACAGAATGTCTATGGAGATTTTCAGTCATCGAGGTCAGTCCCAAAGGAGCTTTTTCAAAAGGCAACTGGACTTTGTTTTTCCTTGAAGACGTTTCACTTCTCATCCAAGAAGCTTCTTCAGAACTTGGATGAGAAGCGAAATTCATTTGGGACAATCCTGAAGCAGGTTCAGTCCTATTTAACTCTTTGCTCTTTAGAGTTGGATGGGTGGTAGGATAATCTAAATATTTGTACCCTGTTTCCCCCAAAATAAGACATCCCTTGATAATAAGCCCAATCGGGCTTTGAGCTCATGGCAATAAAGCCAAGCGCTTATTTCAGGGTTCAAAAAAATATAAGACAGGGTCTTATTTTTGGAGAAACAGTACTTTTGCAAAATCTTCAAACTTCCCAAGCTTACTGGTATTTTACTTTATTTTTCATACTCAAAAGAATCAGGGTTCAAAATAAGGATGGGATGAGTGTTATAATCAGTACTTTTAATGGAGGATTATACCCTAAAAGCTTATCTTAAGCCACAAATCAGTTCATTTCAAAGTATCTTGAAGTTTTTATTTAGTATTTATTATTTAAATATTTAAATCTAATATTTATTTAATAATTCTTTCAATAAAGTTTTGTGTTAGCTATTATATCTATATAGGCTTTGCCCTTTTTCACTAGAATATTTTTTTTAGGAAAGCTACAGCAGAAAAGTATATTATGACAGCTGCTAAACTAATTGCTCCAGCAATTGAAACTTCATTTGCAGTAGGTTATGACTGGTAGGTGTCAGTTTTTAACTATGGACCTTTGTTGTTCACCTGTTATCCTTTGGTTGATTCTGTTAAAGATTGGATATTATGTCATGGTCATATGCAATGAATGAAGTAAAATGAAATAATTTCTATTTTATTGATTGTGTGATTGCACTTGAAAGCCTGGATCGTGTATAGCAGGGGTCTTCAAACTTTTTAAACAGGAGGCCAATTCATGGTCCCTCAGAGTGTTGGGGGGGCAGACCGGCTGGGTGGGCGTGGCTAGGTGGTCATGTGACTGGGTGATCATATGACTTGGGGGGCATGGCCAATTTATCAGTTTAGCATACACACACATGAATATATCTATCAAAATTGTTCAGCAACCAATTTGAAGAATGTACTATATATATGGCAAGAATCAAATCAGTGGGTGAATTCTCCTCGAAGCATTATATTCAGGTACTCCAGCGGTTGTCTTAAAGAGCATTTGAATGAGTGTTAGCCAACTTCAGCTGATTTTGAAAAAGCTAGGAGACAGAGATTGGGAGCTGAAAAACATCCTGAAAGGCCAAACAACGCAAATACAGAGAAACGAGCCTTCCTGCTCCTGCCCCCCTCCCCTCGGGTGGCATCAAGGCGTGAAGTGGCTCTAGCAAGCTTGGGTGAGCGGCTGGGCAGCGAGACAAGCCGCCCAGAAAGCAGAGACTGAGAGGGAGGGGTGAGGCTTCAGCCAGTTCGCAGAACTGAGCAAACAGTTAACAGGTTTGCTAGAATGAATCCCACCACTGCAGCCAGCCCTTCCTCCACCCACCTGCCAACCTGGGAGCACATGGCTGCTGCGCCGGCGGCATCACTACTCCACCAGCTGGCCGCAGCTGCTCCCCTGCCCACCCACTGACCCAGAACACGTGGCTGCACCGGCAGCATCACCCCTCGGTCAGCCGGCCTTCCCCCAACCACCTGCGCCCTTTGGCCTTACCTTCAGCAGCAGCAATGTGATGAGAAGAAGTGCAGTTGAACTATCAAAATAACCAGAAGTGCAGCTGGATGCTGGAAGATAAGGCTGATGGCGAGGGGTTGGGTGACAGACAGGGCTGAATCCCACCACTCTGTGCGCCTGATACTTTGAGTGGGCGGGCCGTATCCATCCCATGAGCTGTAGTTTGAGGACCCCCGGTGTATAGTAACATACAATATAACCTTTCTCAAACTCATCTATGTTTTGGTAATTTATTGGGTACTCAGTGAGTCTCCTTTTAAATATTTGGGTCTGTACAATTGTCAAGTATCTAAATCAGTTTATAGGATCAACTTAAACAATTACCTTCTTAATGTAGAAAGACTCACTATAAGAAAAAAAATCTCTTTTTTTATCTTGAAGGTGTGTAGAAATGGTAAAAACATCTCAATATGTAGAGTTAGCCAATGACCTGGAAATCAATAAAGCAATTACCTATTTGCGGCAAAAAGATTTTAATCAGGTATAGTATTTTCATAAACACTTTACTGGTAAATTTTTACATTGAATCATGAACAGAATATAATTTCATATCTTTAACAAATTGAAATATTATTTTACTCCATGAGTCAATTTATGAAACGATTTAAAAAAGTGAGGTTAATGAACCCAGTGTCCTTATAAAGACTCTGTTGCTGTTGAGAGCTTGATGGCTTCTCTTCATCTCATGGCACTCCTGAGGGAAATTACTGTCCTGAGCTTGTGAGAAGCAAGCATCCTGAGCATAAGTGGGCAATGTCCCATCATTTTCTTTCTCAGAGAAAGATTCTGTAGGATTGAACTCTCTTGTGGGTGACATTCTAGAAGCACCCTCTGATACAGATTTCTTCTCTCTTTTTTTGCCACTAGATTTCAGAAGTAGCACCTGAAAGGGGGTTCAGGACTGAGCTAATTGTCCAGGCTAGTACACCCAGAAGGAGTTGCATTGGTTCCAACCCATTCAAGGATTTTAAGATTGATATTAACAGGACTACAATTTCTGGGCTGTAGAAAAGTAGACAAGTCAAAAGAAAATTCTAATTCGTTACTGCCATCTAATGAACAGATGGATTTCTCCTGGCTAGATCTGGCAGTTCTAGCATCAGTATATAAATTGATCCTGAAATAGACTGGAAGATCATGCAGGTGCTGTAGAGTTTGGAATCAATTATTGTCAACATCTACTAGTTCAAAACAGGAGTTTCACTAACTGAAGTTTTAGAACAATTTTCAGAAGCAGCTCATGCTTCTGCAACTATCCAGTAGAGTTGAGTAGTTTTTTTATATTGAGAGTAATTTCACTTTTGTAATTATTTCTAGGCTGTTGACACTTTAAAGATGTTTGAAAAAAAGGATAGCAGAGTTAAAAGTGCAGCTGCAACAAATCTTTCTTTTCTATACTTTTTGGTGAGTAAATAAAGATTTTTTTTAAAAAAATGATTTAAGTCTGAGGATATGGAGCTTCTCTGGATTTTCTCATATGGTTACTTTTAAATATAGTCAGTAGTTTTAAGAACAAATAACCACAGAGTATATTTTATTAATTGTTGAAGTTAATTATCTTGAAATTGTTTACTTCAAGTGAAATGTGCTTCTTTTCTTAAAGATAACAGTTCAAAGTTCAAGTAGGCTAATCTTCTTTCCTAAGTAACAGAGCAGTGAGTTCAGTGGTACATGTTGACATCAGTTGGTTTCTTCTAAGTGACATAGATTCTAGGCCACAGGTTATCCATTTCTGCCACAGCAACTTTCCAAGATGTATTATTTAATAGGTGCTTAACATGGATTAGAATGATACCCTTTTGGCAACTTTGAAATTCCCTTGCTTTACGACCGCCTGGATCTTTGGGGAAATCATCAGCAAAATATATGCAAGATATAAAGTTAAACTATTGATAATGGAAACAGGATTGATTAAATATCTTTTCTCCTAATATTTAATTGGTCAGTGAAAGGCAACATTGATTGGCTCATGGATTCTCAGAGGAAAGAAGCAATGAAGAGAACCATGGGTCATATTCAAACTAATTCTGAGGAACCGGGAGTAGAAATACTTCTGGTAGTCAAATGTCTGAAGAAAAAGATAACTGAACTGGATTCATTAAATTCGTAAGAATTTGATCTGTTTAAAACCATGCCAGCAAAATATTTAGAAAGTAGATATACTATTGTATCACTTAACCAATGGGTTATAATCTTAATAGGTACTAAAATCTAATGGTGGTGTATGGTTTTAATAAAAACCTTGGGCTAGAAACAACACTTAACAAATGTATATCTGTATTCCTGTATATCAGGAATCAAAATATATTTTTAAATGGTCAATTTCCAAACCATCAGCAACCAGATAAGATACTTTCTTTGTTTAATTTAGGAAAATGAGATCACACAAGCAAGCAATTATGCAGATTTAGCCGTAAATTCTGACAGATACAATCCAGCTGCTCTGACAAATAAAGGAAACACCATTTTCATAAATGGAGATTATGAGAAGGCAGCAGAGTTTTATAAGGAAGCCTTAAGGAATGATTCATCATGCACCGAAGCGCTTTATAATATTGGTAAGTCACGAGTCAATTTGGATTGCAATTTGAGATGATTGGAACTAGTTATGAGTCAATTTGGATGGCGATATGAGATGATTGGAACTCTGGATAAGAATGTGTCATTTTTAAAACTGGAAATTAAGAGCTAGTTGGAGGGAGTTCCACAAGTTAAGAGCTAATTGGGGGGGTCCACAGTCGGAGGGCCAAGATGGTAAGTTCAAGTGCAGACAGAAGCTACCCCTCTGAAGGAATGTAGCTGCCCTCGGTAGGCAGCTCTTTCAGCCAGCACACAGAGTTGAGAGGGACTTCTCTCAACAGGCGCCAGCAGCAGTTTACAACCTTCCCTGCCTGCTTCCCCACCGACTTTCTGGGGAAGCCAGCAGAGAAAATCGCAAATGACAATTACACGATTGCCGGGTGCTTGGCAAGTGCTGACCACTGGGGTATATGGTGGGCCATAAAGCTCTTTTTCTGAGGCTGTCATAATTCCAGACTGCCATTAAACGAAGAGTCATAAGTGGACGATTACTTGCATGTCATTTTGAAATTATTGTGGTTTATTATAGATGCCTTAGATAAAATCAAAGAGTTTTGAAGACCCATGATTATCCCATTTTGGCATTGTGAGGGAGTGGGAATAAAGCAAAGCAATAGAAGCTCCCAGGACACTTTTATCCACAATTTCTAATTAGTGCCATAAGATGCCAAAGCTGCAGGCTAAGCTCCGTATCAGAGTTTTGTCACCGTTTATTATTAAAAAGATTCCCAAAACGGATAACCTTCGAGCATGTGTGAAATTGCATTTAGTTACATCATGGAAAATGATGTACCTCACTTTATTTCTATTTTTCATAACAAATATGATCTCTTTTTGCAGGTTTATCATACAAAAAGCTAAATAGACTAGATGAAGCATTGGATTCTTTTCTGAAGCTTCATGCAATTCTTCGAAATAGTGCCCAAGTTCTTTTCCAAATTGCAAGCATGTATCTTTTCAACAAATCCAATGTTTAACACTATAGATATTCAGCGTCCTGTGGCTCTCAACTGTAGCACAGCAGGTGCGCATCTAAACCTTGCAAGGGTATGAATAAAGTCCTCATAAGATATTCCTTAACTGACAATATTTCAGATATGAATTAATGGAGGACCCTAGTCAGGCCATTGAGTGGCTTATGCAACTTATTAGTGTTGTTCCCACGGACTCACACGCATTGGCAAAGCTTGGGGAACTCTATGACAGTGAAGGCGACAAGTCTCAAGCTTTTCAATATTATTATGAGGTAGGTGTTTTAAAAATTACATTTCTGTATCAGCTTTCATCTTGCACCTTATCTGGGGCTTAATGGAATTAAAATCTGGTGCGTCTGAGGGTCATTATTAAGGAAGGGTAATTTGTTGTTTTTTCTTATATACAATAGGCATATTATGTAAGTGAAAATAAGTTTAATTTGATACTTTTAAGATGGCAAAGAAGTAAACATTCTGATGAATAAAAATAATTCTAATCTAAATACATTTTTATTGGTCAAGAATATGGACTTCATAGTGAAAACATTTTATTAAGTAATACAACACTTAAATTTGATTTTTAACCTCATTCTTCACATGGAAAAATCCTCATACAGGATTAAATAGATTGATTTCCCTTATACACATATTGTCATTCACCATGGTAATATGAAAGATTTTTTTGGAAAATTTGAGATAATCTATATTAAGAGATCAAGAGAAATAGAGTGCTCCCCTTATGAATATTCCTGGAGTTTATGTCTAAAGGGCATTGGGTTGGGGAAGACTAATAAATCCATCACTACCATAGAACCAGAGATTTATTTTAAAAAATGCTGATAATTTAGTACTATTAAGCCTCTCCAATTGTTAATCAGATCTAAGCGATTTAAAATCCTGCCATGTTTAAATAGGATTCAAATAACTAAGAAATAGCACTAGATAAATAACAATATCCACAAGTTTAATACAATAATAGTAAAACATTCCAATGTCATATTCCTATATCCTACATTACTCATACATAAGAGGAACCTCTCTTAATTCATCTGTACCTCTGTTTTAAAAAAATATTATTTTCCTAAACCCCAATAATATTGGAGCAAGTTGAGTTCCCAGGGGAATGCAGTTTCAGAGAATAGGGCCACATTTAGAATTCCTGTCTCCAAAAACTTCGTAGATAACATTCTTTAACAAAGGGAACAATTAATACAGTTAACTTGGTTTTGGTGACATGTGCAGATTGGAAAAGGTATAGCTAATCCATCACCTCCAGAGCCATCCACAATTGCTGTCTGATTATATGTGTCATATCTGAATTGGGCTTGTCTAAATACAAATACTTCAATTATAGAACATTCACCTAAAATTCAATATAATTTTATTACATTTGCTAGTAAATTATCCTCCTTGCTTTGATGTGCGGCTTCTTTATATAACACACAAAGATCCCTTGAATCATATTCTGACTATAGCCTTGCCCTGGCAACCGACATTTTGAATTGTTTACAGAGAGAGTAAGAGGTGATGGGATGATCACTTTATATAATTTTTCTCTTCAGGACTCATGTTTTCCAATGCATGAAATGGCCACCATGTTTAGCTACCATAGGCTATCAGAGCTCTTTTCCTATATTGTCAATAGATTTATGATACATATAAATTTTACAATTGGGTCATAATTATTAAGCTATATAATTTGCTTACCCAAAATAAATTAGTTTTGGCTACTGTATAGATTCAAAGGAAACACATCATACATTGTAATTGTAATACACTGTAACAAATGTCATATACTGTATTTTATTACAGTATTATTGACCAGTAAAAATCATAATTTGAGGGAGTGATTCCTTACTTCATTTTTAAAATGCTTGAAAATGAAATATGCAAGAAATAAACAATTTTTTAAATCAAATGTTGTGATTTTTCTCTTAATTGCAAATGGATACATTCTCTTTAAGGGATGTGGTAGCTTAGTGGCTAAGACGCTGAGCTTGTCGATTGAAAGGTTGGCAGTTCAGCGGTTCGAATCCCTAGTGTCGTGTAATTGAGTGAGCTCCCGTTACTTGTCCCAGTTTCTGCCAACCTAGCAGTTCGAAAGCACGTAAAAAATGCAAGTAGAAAAATAGGGACCACCTTTGGTGGGAAGATAACAGCGTTCCATGCGCCTTTGGTGTTTAGTCATGCCGGCCATATGACCACGGAGACATCTTCAGACAGCGCTGGCTCTTCGGTTTTGAAACGGAGATGAGCACCGCCCCCTAGAGTTGGGAACGACTAGCACATATGCGCGAGGAGAACTTTTACCTTTACCTTCTCTTTAGTGATTAATGAATGTATTAGTACACTACTTTTATACATATATGTACTATGTATTTTCAGTAGCTGGAGAATTACACATAAATGTGTAATGTATTTTAGAAATGAAATAAACCTTATCACTAATTTTACATTTCTTTCAATCCTTTTATTTTCTTAGTCCTATCGGTATTTCCCTTCAAACATTGAGGTCATAGAATGGCTTGGAGCCTATTACATTGACACACAATTTTGTGAAAAAGCCATTCACTACTTTGAAAGAGCAGCACTTATTCAGTAAGTAATCACAACACTTGTATGTTGAGAGTCATTTCACTTCTACAGGCATTTTCTGCAATATTGTTATCACTGACATAAATTAGATATAGAAAATTGGGTGATTTTTCAAGAATTATTTTCAGTGTTTCTTTGATGCTTTTAAAATAGTTATGCTATGATTTAACTTTAAAAAAAAATCAAGTAACTCTTCAAGAAATTAGAAGGATGAATTATTCTGGATTACAGTTTTCTAGATCTTTTCTGATATAAAGAGGTCGATATCCTTAAACTATTCCGGTTTAGCCAAGAATACATATAATATTTTGACTAGATTCTACTGGGTTTACTTGATAAACGTTAAAAACTTTAGTGGTGACAATAAAAATGACAAAGGAATAGCTGAAAACATTCTATCTGAGCCAGGAGATTAGACAGATAGGTAGGTAGGTAGGTAGGTAGGTGGATAGAGGGAGGGAGGCAGGCAGGCAGGCAGGCAGGCAGACAGACAGACAGACATGCTTTCTTCTTAAAGAATGTTGAGGTGGGATATAATTCTTTGAAACAACTATTTTCTAAAAACATTGCTTTTATAGAACCCAATAGCTATGATAGATTTTAAAGTTTACTTCCAGTTTCCTCAATTTAAATATAAACTCTTTTGAAATAATACCATATTAGTGCTTCTCATGAATTGGGTAGTAGAGTTTGTTGATGGATCCCATTGTTTGTATTCATGCATCATATGAACCCAATTTTTTTCAGGTATTGTCTGTGGTATAAACCAGCGGCAACCACTGAAACAAAATCAAACAAATCAGAACTATTTCATAAACATTATTTTTTTATGAGAAAGATTTAGAATTGAATGGTATAATCCTGATTTCAATAGAATCTCAGTTCATGAAAGTATTAAGAATTTAACAGAAATAAATTCAACAGGACTAAACCATTTTCCTTTTATTGTTATGCTATTAAAAGATGGAATCATCTTTTAAATGAAGCCTAGTAAGAATTTCATAATATATCAAAAAACATTTTATGATTATATCTTGGTAATTCAGGAAAAATACTTTCTCATTCACTAGTCTTTTAGGAAATGACCAATAGAAAAGTACTTATTTCTTAATGAATGTAGATCAATAGAGGTACTTACAGAAACTTGAAGCTTTGTTGAGTATTTCAAAATCAATAGTCATGGATAAATAGAAAAGATTTTAATTTTAAAATTACAAAAAGAAGGCAATATAATAACCTTGGCCTCTAACTGTGCTTCAAATAAGTTGTGCTCCCCTTGGTATGTTACACTGAGCATTAAATGTATAATCTCAATAATGATCTCCCCTGTTCTAGAAATCAGCTTTCTGGGAAATAGGTTTCTGCTTTAAATTTTAAAATCAGTGGTTATATGCCAAACATAACTCACAGCATCTCTCGGTAGGGCCTGCGGGAAAATGGGCTTCAGAATTTCTCTGAGGCAACGTAATAATATAAATTATGTGAATGTATGGTTTGACTTAAGAAGCAAAAACTGTGTGATGCTGAGATAATATAACCATCTAATAATTCATATGCATGTGCTTTCTGCTCTCCAGATGAAGGAGTTGAAACACATATGTTCCTGTTAGCTGGACCAAGTAGTGTTGAAAATGGTTGGAGTTCATCCATCCAGAATAGAGTACGATCTTCAGTGCTGTTCTTTTCAGATTACAAATTGGCAATGAAACTTACTTCAGATGCATATTTTTACCTTCCCTTAGAGAGAAAGAAATCATTAGTTTGTCCAAGAAAATATTCACACTGAGCAGTTCCATTTTGATTAATTTCATCCATATCCTAGATATTTAAGGAAAGTTTTTCAGTTTCATTGCACTGTGATATGTGTACTTACAGGCCAACCCAAGTGAAATGGCAATTGATGGTTGCCAGCTGCTATAGAAGAAGTGGTAAGTGTCCATACCTATTGCATTTTAGTTTAAATAGTTTTCCCTGTCTATAATTTAGCCTATCTGCCTGAGCTTGTTTCCTTCTTTATTTACTGGCTAATAGGTAACTATCAAAAAGCTCTGGATACCTACAAGACAATTCATAGAAGGTTTCCAGATAATGCTGAATGTAAGTAATTTATCTAATATAATGCTCACTGCATTTTATAGTATTTATAGCATTTCTCACTTTTTTGCTGGATTATTTCATGCACAAATATTTGCCTTATTACTTAGGGGCAGTCCTAGTCAGTCTAAAGCAGGGCTGTCAAACTCCCAGTCATGCGCTGGCCATGCCCATGCCCAGTTTAACGAAGGGGAAAAAAGTCCCAATACATCACATGATGTCGCCATGAACAAGAAATTTCCTGACAGTTACAACAATTAGTCAGTGGAATGACTTGCCTCCAACACTGGAGTATTTTAAGAAGAAACTGGACAACCACTTGTCTGACATGGTATAGGGTTTCCTGCAGTGGTGGGTTGCAGTGGTTCTATAGAACTGGTAGTAAAACCGGTGGGAGGCTCCACCCACTGAGCCTGACGTCACCAGAAGTGATCTGCGCATGCACAGAAGCTTCTGCGCATGCATGGAAGCAAGGCATGCGAGCGAAGCGCGCGAGTGACCCCATTACGAACCGGTAGTAAAGGTAAGTAGAATCCATCCCTGGTTTCCTGCTTAAGCAAGGGGTTGGACTAGAAGGCCTCCAAGGTCCCTTCCAATTCTGTTATATGGCAGGGCATCAAATGTGATAGAGAGCAAAATGAGATTGATGGAATCTCGATTGCACAAAGTAGATTCTTATGAGACTTCATAAATGTCTGTCAGGCACAGGTACTCTCTAGAAGTACATTCTGATGTATGGTGTACGAAGTAAGTGCTATAATATTTAATAGGCATTACTACCTAATAAATTTATGATGATAGATTATCTAATTAAAAGTGACTTTTAAAACTCTTTAGTCTATTCAATTTAAAAACTATCCCTCTTATTATTCAGTATTTATTATAGAAGTATGAGAGTTTGGTAAAAGACATGCACTCTTTTATTAACAAAAACAAAAAGAGGTTTCGTAGGCAGGATTCTAATAACTCCTGTTGTCTAAGAATTCAAATGTGGTGCTATGAAATCTAGCCAATTTAATGCCACAATGAAATATTGTCCATTCAATTACTTCCTTGTTGGCAAGCTAGCATTGTCAAGGGGCTGCCAGCCTTCTTGACCAGCAAAACTTCCATCTATAACTGCAGAGATGAAGGAGTGAAAGGAATCTGCTCCTTTACAGAAAAAGTTTCCCGATCCATATTGTGTTGTGTTGTGTTGTATTGCTGCACCTGTGAATGCATTTTTTACTCCCATTCAGTTTTGCTATGATCTTAATATTGTGTATATTATACTCTAGGTTTACGGTTCTTGGTTCGACTCTGCACAGATATGGGAATGAAAGAAATGCAAGAATATGCAACAAAGCTTAAAAGAGTAGAAAAATTGAAAGAACTAAGGGAACAGGTATAAGTCATTTTTAAAAGCACAGGTTACTTAAATGCTCTTAAGAATACAATCTGATTTTATTATGTTACACCCTTAGACTTTCTAATAATATAATTCTACCAAAATAGCTTTTGAGTGCTACAGCACATAATGGTAAAAACTTCTTTATGTCAACTGTGATTTTCAGATCTTGATACTCTCTGATTTTCTCCCATTCTTTATCTTTTATTCTACTGTCTCCCATCTGAATTATCCACGCTTTCTTCTTTTCAATCACAGTTATGTATCAACATGTTATTAGCTTGAAATAAAAAATTCCACCATATTTAAACCTGCTCATTTTCAACAACTACTTCAACTCTATGTTGCCACTAATGTTTCATTACGGGCACAAGTTAATTTTTACCTTTTTAATGACAGTGTGACATAGTTGTTTTTAATTTGTATAATCATCTTGCATAAACTGGAATATATGATCTGCCTTTTCTTCTGTTTTTTTGCACAATTCGCATTTTGAATCATCTGATGATTTTTTAAAATTCTTAATTGCATTAGTTCAAATAGCTTGCTCTTCTATAATAATAAATAAATGCAGATCAATAAAATTTTTAAAGAAATTACTGAAGCTTTTTCTGCATGCCCCTAGATGTTCCTATTGCTAAAACAGGATTAATGGTCCATCACTCCAATAAAATCATGCATTTATTAATTCAGCAAATGAGATCTGTTAAATAAAGGCAATTTTCAATCTCTCATCACTTTTTCAAGCCACAGGAGTTGCATTATTAATGTTTAAGGCTCACAATCCAAGAAGTTCAGAGAAATATATTACATTTTGAGAAGTATGTAGTAAGCTAGACAAATGTATATGTATTTGTCCTCCCAATCAATCCTTTCTTAGCCTTAAAACTTAGTAAGTAGTCTCAGGAAGAATTGTGAGGTATAATTTGTATAAAAGAAGGGTCTACGACAACTCGCTGCAGGACAACTTGCCACAGGACAATTCAATAGTTCAATTTAATTATTTAAAATAATTTTAAAAATATTTTAATTTTTGTAATTCAATTTGTCCCTCCTTTGGCATACTTTCTTTAATGATTCCATTCCACCATTTCTTCGATATTAGTGTAACTCTTGTCCCGCAGTTAGTTGTCTCATGGCAAGTTGGCCATGGCGAATTGTCTATAGTGAATTGGCTGCAACAGGTTGGTTGTGGTAAGTTGGTTGCGGCAAGCTGGCCAAAGTGAGTTGTCTGTGGCAAGTTGTCCCATTCTGGTAAAAGAATGCTGTAATAATTATTGATATTAAACAGTAATTCTGTCTTTTTTATCATTTGTAGCGTGTCAGGTCTGGCAGAAATGGCAGCGCCCGTGCCCGCAGAGAAGGGAGTGCTGGAGGTGGTGAGTACTTTTCTAATTAAGATTAGGATTAGAATTAGGGTGAACTATTTTTGCAATGTCTCAATTTAGTTTATCTCTGTTCCTCATCTTGCAGATCTGTCAGGTTTGCTTTATTAAATTTGGTAGATTTTTTTCAACTGCGACGCACAAATTTGTTACATGCTTTCATGCACAATCCACTACACATACACAATTTGCCTACTACAGTACATATTTTTTACATTTTTATAAGTATTTGGTCTAACACAAATGCCATGGCATCACGCATTGCTTTAGAACAGAGGTGTCAAACTCAAGGCCTGGGGGCTGGTGCGGGCCAGCCCGGGGGGGTGCTTAGATCTGGCCTGCATGTGGTCCTCCTAAGCTTTGTTTTTGCTGGCAGAGGGTTGCAGGAGGCCATCCCAACCAAAAATGGAACTTCCAAGGGCCGTGTGTGGCCCCCCTGAACTCTGTTTTTGCTGGCAGAGGGTTGCAGGAGGCTGTTGCAGCCGAAAACGGAGCTCAGGAGCCTGTTTTCACTGGCAGAGCATTTGGGCCAGCATAGGCGCTCCCCAACATGAGTGACATCATGTTGATCATGCCCACCCTGGCCACATCCACCCTGGCCCCCCGAGGTCAAACACAACCCTGATGTGGCCCTCAATGAAATCAAGTTTGACACCCATGCTTTAGAACCTGGGACAAATTTCAAAAGTTGTTTGTTATGTAACTTTTTAAAGAACAGATGTTCTGTATTCTCTCTCTTTGGCATGCTATACTGCATAATGTTTTTAATTCAGACCATGAAACATTGTCATAGAAATTTGAGTGCTATTAAGGTATATTCTCTTAAAGCAATGATTCCCAAACTTTTTTCTTTATTATCCAAAACTGCTTATCAGAAAGTCCTTTTTACCCAATATAGGTAAAACAGTTTAAATCAATTTAAATGTCCTTGTTGTGATTGGGTAATGGATTCCTGTGTCAAAGAAAAACCATTTTTTATCAATTTTAGGTAATTTACACAGGTTTGGGAAACACTGCTTGAAAGAGACAGGAAGAATAAATGATTGACTAGAAAATTTTATGCCAAATGTTTTATTTTTTTCTGAGCAACATTCCATAAAACCCAGCAGAGAACTAAAACATCAAAATGAAAGAATCATATGTTTAAACTCGGATCTCTAAAATATATGGAAACAATCAATGTGAGCAGTCATTCAAATAAAATTCAGTCTCAGCAAAACTAAAATGCAGGTAGTTAATTTGCAATTTAGCAACTTGTTAAGCAAATGAAAATAAACAGTGCTTCTCTGTTAAAGAACAGAAACATGCACCTTATGGAAGTGTGTAATTTCAGTAAGAAACATACTTTCATGAAAATATTTGCTCCAAGAGAACCAGGTTTAAGGAAGCCTCTTAAGGTCTACAGGGAATGGTAGGGAAGAACCTATGAAATGTCATAACTAACAAACTAACAAATTATAAGATTCCCGATGATTCTGATTCAGATAGAAAAAAAAGTAGCCTTCCTTGGAGGAGAAGAACGTGACATCATGTGCTATGCCATTGGTATTTATTAGATTTATATCTTGCCTTTGTGGCAAATTATATTATGACATGCGTTATTTACCTTATTGTGCCTTGGTGGCATATTGTGGGTACAAGTTGTAGTTAGGAACGTTGATTATGAGCCAGGAGGGCATGTGGAATGCTCTAACTTTCATATTTCATACAGACTTTGTTTGTGCTACGTTCACCTAAAATCATATTGAACATTATTCTTTCTTATGTCAGAACCTGGTAGCACAACAATTAAAGGAGAACGTCTGAGTGCGAAATTGAAATCTTTGCCAGGAACAAATGAGCCATATGAAAGTAGTGTTAATAAAGAAATAGGTAAGTGTGTGCCTAATTATTTACTTTCACAGAATTGGTCAGATGCACAGAGAAGCCCAAAATTTAACGCTTTACGTCATTGGCATAAGTAAGGTTTTATAGTGGGAGAAAAGGGGAACTATTACTCTTTAAGCAAATGTTTATATGAGAAAAATAGTTTATAAAACTACCATGTGGACTTTTTCCAGTATGCAAAATATATCATCATTGCTGAACTAGAAGAAATAAAAAGTGGAATTAAAACTGCCTGTCAGCTTAAAAGTGATATCAAAGGGACATCATTAGCATATCTGGGAAGAAACATCAACCTAGATATTCCGGCGATGACACTTTGGTATCCAGAAGTAAGAAAGACTTATGGAGTCTTCTGTTAATTGTGAAAAAAATGCTAAAATAAGATTATTCTTCACTTGTTTTGTAAAAAAAACCTTAGGTTATGACAAATGCAATGCAAGTAGAGACATTGACATAGTAACAGATATCTTTGTAGGCTCAAAAATTTACAGGGACAGTGACTAGTCATAAAAAAGGTACGTTACTTCATTATGTTTGATATATCTAACCAACATGTGAAGAAATATCAGAAATGGGATATGTTTTTTTTTTTTTTTAATTTGATTTATATGCCGCCCTTCTCCGGAGACTCAGGGCGGCTTACAATGCACTAAGCAATAGCTTTCATTCTTTTGTATATTTATACAAAGTCAGCTTATTGCCCCCACAACTGGGTCCTCAATTTACCTACCTTAGAAAGGATGGAAGGCTGAGTCAACCTTGAGCCTTGGCGAGATTTGAACCTGCAGTAATTGCAGGCAGCTGTTTTTAATAACAGGGTGCTTTAAACCACTGTACTACCAAGGCTCTTGTTTTCCCAGTTATTAATGCTAAAGTCTTGCATGAAAGCCAGACCATCAGAAAGGTTGAAGAAAAGTCAATGCCTTTGAAGCATGTTGCTAGAGAAAATTGTTGAGAATACTTTGGACTTCAGTAGCAGTACTTATATACTGCTCCATAGTGCTTTACAGCACTCTCTGAGCGGTTTACAATGTCAGTCTATTGCCCCCAACAATCTGGATCGTCATTTTACCGACCTTCAGAAGTATGGAAGGGTGAGTCAACCTCAAGTCCTGTCAGGATTGAACTCCAGACTGTAGGCAGAGTTAGCCTGCAATACTGCATTCTTACCACTGCGCCACCAGTGCTTATAATGGACTACAAGAAGAGTATATTATTCAATTCTAAATGAAATAAAACAGGCTGCTCAGTGAGAGTGCTGATAATGTAGCTTAAATATGTAGCATATATAATATGAATCCTTGGAGAAGAACTCAGTGCTTGGAAGGATAAAGACAATTGAAAAAGAGTGACATAAGATAAAGTCACTAGTTACTGTTACTGGGTACGATCTTATACCGGTAAATAATCCTGGCAAAATAATGTCCATTGAAACACAAAGAAGCTCCTGATTGACTGAACAGTCACATCAAAGTATAATTCACTTATATAATCAATGTAGCTTTATGAAATTCAATAGCATCATGTATAAAGTGTACTTCAGTAATAGCCTGCATGTACATTCTGCAAACCTGTAGAATGCAAAGTGAGCTGTATAAAATGTTTCTTCTGTTTATATATTAACTTAGAACACCAGTAGTGAAATTTTCTCTTTGCAAACGGTAACGCTCCTAGAGCGTTTCCTATGGAAATGAAACTAAGTTGTAGGATAAATTGAAATTAAATACATTGATGATATGCCCACTAAAAATAATTCATGGTGATTTATTTACAGTGGTATCTCGGTACTCATCATTAACTGGTTCCGGGAGGCACGATAAGTACCAAATATGATGAGTATCGAAACAAATTTTTCCCATAAGGAGTAATGTAATGAGTCACAAGGCAGCTGACACAGACAAGTTCTAGCTTGTGCATTGAGTACCAAACAAGCGATGAGTACTGGGACAAAAAGTTTTCATCAAAATGCGTTGAGTACCAAATTTGATGAGTTTCAAAGCATTGAAAGTGGTTTACAGGAAATGTTTTCCAGAGATTGAATATATGAAAATAATGAGAAATTATAGGCCATGTTTTCCCTGAAGCCTGTACCCAACTTCATGTATTTCCTGCAATAATTCTTGTTTTTGTTAAAGTTACAAAGAATGGCTTCAGGGGTTACATTAAATTTCCACTTGCCAGAAACACTCAGATGACTTATTCTGTCTATTGGCTGGTAGAAAGTAGAGTTGGAAATTGAAGTTGAGCAACCAAGAGGGGAGCTGATTATTACCCAGTGTTGGAGCTGAAGGAGGAGGTTATAAGCAGACTGGGGCTAATTATTATGGCAATAAGTGGAACTGAAAAAATGAAAAATGGAAGCAGTAGGGATGGAATTGGGGAGACTATAAGAAGAGGGAGGGAAGGAAGCCAAGAGTCTTTGGATATTTGTCTGTTATGGGATATTGAATTTATGTTTGTGTGAGTGAAGGAGCCTCCAGTGGGATAGATAGAAATAGAGAGGAATTAGTAATTGAATTGAGAGTTTGGAAGAGAAAGCCAGAACTGTATGGGAAGAGAAAAAGTTTACAGTTTGAGGCTGATTCCTCCCTTCTTCAGATATTCAAGATCTGAGGCAAGTTACTTATATTGTGGCTGCAGCCATTTGCCTGTGAAATGTGGGCTTAATGGAGCAGTTTGTGTTCCAACTACTTTTTTTCATTCAAGTTATGTGCCTAGTATTCTTGCTTTTCTGAAGAATATGTATTTTGCAACTGACCCCAACATAACTGATTCATGACATTTCTTTGCTCCCAAATTGGAGATTCTTGTCTTCATGGGTGCAGAAGAGAAGATACGGTAGTATTACTGGGAAAAAGATCTCTAAAATTTGATAGGACATGACACGAGAGCCTTCAATTTTGGAGAAAAGTGGACGACTACTTTCCTTGGACTGTGAAATGTGATTTATTCTAACACAGAATTAAAGGGGGGGGGCTCTAAATCAAGCTTCTGTTGGGTACAAGAATCCAAATTCAAACATGTGCAACAGATGGCTGCCTGGCCTCCATGTGAATACATTTAGTGAAGAGAAGCATGCACTGGATAATTGATTTCACCGGGTAATTGATTTTACTGGGCAATTGGTTCCACAGTATTATTGCTTTTAGTATTAGGAAGTTTTTATTTTAACATCTAATTAGAATCCATTTACCTGCAATTTAATCTTTATTTTGTATGTTGTACTGTGACATAATAGAGAACAGGTCATGACCTTCCTCTGAGCGAATACCCTTTCAGGTATTTGAAAAGTGCTGTTCCACCCCCCACACCTTTTCAAAGCTAAAAATTCCCTAATTGTTCAGTCTCTTTGTATGACATCATTTTTAGTCCCTGGTTATCCTTGTTGTACTTCGTGAATTTATTCATTTCTGTAAAACCTTTTTAAAGAACAGGTGCCTGAAAGTTGGGTTTTTGAGCAAAGTAGAATAAAGTTTCCTACAGTTTAAAAACTATGCTCATGTTGATGTAGTCTAAAATTGCATTTGCTTTTTTTGAAGTCACATCACACTTCTCACTTATCTTCCTTCCTTCCTTCCTTTTCCTGCCTTCCCAAATATTCCTCTAAGCCTTGTATTCTGTATTTTCAAATCTGTGAATTTGATTTCTGTTATCTGAATTAAAGACTTTGCATTTGCCTTTGTTTAATGTAATGATTTTAACTTTCAGCCCGTTTCTCTAACCTAATAAGATAATTTTGGATTATATTATTAGTATATTGATACCACCCAGTGGATAAATATAAAAAGTTGGAGGAGCTGTTCCAGCTATTCAGTAAGTGAATAAATCCCTTAGATCTATTTTTTTCTCCTTCTTTTCAAAATGTAGATGCTTCCTACCTGGATCCACTTGGACCTCAAGCTGAGAGGCCAAAAACAGCACTAAGGAAAAAAATGGATGAAGATGAGTTTGCTGATGAAGACGTAGGCGATGATCTGCTTCCAGAATAACTTTTTAGACCAGTTCAATTATTTTTTAAAAGTTTCAAAAGAAAAATAAATTCTTAAGAGACATTTATATTTATTTGAACACTATATATATATATGAAATCTTTATTTTAAGTAAAGTTTTTATAGTAAGAATTTAAAATTTTGTGCATTTGTTATCAATCATATCTTTTGTCTCATATCTTTTATACTCACCCAAACCGCCTAAATGATGATCTATGGGACCAGTGAACAGCCTAAGGCTGAAGCATTAAGCATCTTTATATCATAACCCATATATTTGCCTTGATAAGCATAGAGTTTTGTTGGAGAGCAATTGCTCATCCTAAGATGTCTACTTGAAGTATTGCCACTGAAAGGAAAGCTTAAGAGGCAAGCCATGAGTGGGAGGACATCAGTCATGGAAGCCAAAAACAATGGTGATGGCTGGTGGATTTGTTAATCGTATCAGCCCTTCCCAGCTCTTCATGACTGATTCAGGAGAACCATTCCAGGGCATTTGAGGGAATACTTTAGAAAATGAATTGAGAATATCTAACAATGCTATCTATGGAGATAAATTACAATTTCTAAGTGTAAGAAATTTTAATCATTCCTAATCATTATTTGATTATATTTTACCACAATTGATCCATGTTTTCCAAATTGCAAAATGTGAACTTCCTGTCTTGTACACAGCCAAATTTTATTCAGTTCTGTGCACATGAGATTTATTTATGCCATGATATGATAATCTCAGAATATTTTTTTAACCAAGTGAAGTTGTTCCTTATTGTAACTGAAGCAATTTTCTATAAACCATCCTATACCTACTAGGTTAACTCTATTCCATAATTTTCTCTGCATCTGTGAAAAAACTGCAGCACACCATCTGTCAAGAACTTGTGTCTAACAACGTTCTAATCTTAGAGTCAAGTTCGTTTTCTGCAGAGATTGTGGGAATTGCTCCACAAACTGAAGTAGCACTGAGCACATCTAAGAAATGATAGATTTGAATAAAAAAAAGGGGGGGAATGTTTCAGAGCTTCACTTTTTCTAATTAGCTAATAAATAATTAACTGACAGATTAGGAAGCCTACATATTTTTCCATGCTTACTAAAACAGATCTATAGTATGACATCACATCCAGCTTTAGGGAGTCATAATTTAGATATTTGCTGGACTTATAAATTAGCAAAACCCATTTGACTCTATAGAGGCCTTTTATTTTCTGCATCTTCGTCATTATTTGGAAAGTGTAGAAAAATGGAGCAATGCCCAAATATCCTTTGCAGTTAATAATGATAAATTTTAATTAATTACACATATTTCATTACATAAAGTTTTAAGCAAGAAAAAAGCAAAACTGGGATAAATTAATCTTATGCTCTCTAAAACATCTTTCCATCACAAATAGGTTTATTGAAGTTTTAAAGATGAAGACTACTTTAGAGCAGCATTGCCTTTTTAAAATATGTTTTCAATTTGCACCATGTTACAATTTGAAACGGAGCGAAATGTCCAATGCTTAATTTATCAACACTGACCGTATTTTCCCTAGGCAAGTATATCAGAGCAAGTTTGGGCAACCATTTTGTTTCTAGAGATAGGGTATAGGCATTGTGCACGCACACTCGCACACAAAAGTAAGCCATACATTTAAAGTGCTCTGTAGGTAACTCTCTCCCAGTCATGGATCTTGTACCTCCTTGTAGTAATAAGCACAAAAACGTTGGGATTTGTATGACTGAATGGTACACTCTGCTGTAAGTCATCATAATATATTGATATTGTTTCCGGATTGCTTATTTGTACTCTATAACTATCATTAAGTGTTGTACCTTATGATTCTTGATGAACGTATCTTTTCTTTTATGTATACTGAGAGCATATGCACCAAGACAAATTCCTTGTGTGTCCAATCACACTTGGCCAATAAAAAATTCTAATTCTAATTTCACGGTCACTCTGTATCTCAATGGACTGCAGATCCACCAATGCAGAAATTGGTATGTGGGCTCTGGAGAGAAAGTGGAACTAAAAAATATTTACAAAAAAAACTCGTATTTCCAACAACCATGTGAGCCAACAATTATTTGCCTTGTGACAGGGGGATTCGTCCCAGAAGGCTTTGCCAAAAGTGCTTACTATACAGGTAGTTCTCGACTTATGACCACAATTGAACCCAAAATCTATGTTGCTAAGTGAGACATTTGTGAGGTGAATTTTGGCCCCATTTTAACATCTTCCTTGCCACACTTCTTAAGTGAATCACTGCAGTTGTTAAATTAGTAACCCAGGTTGTTAAGTGAATCTGGCTTCTCCATTGACTTTGCTCGTCAGGTCGCAAAAGATGAGAGGAAACCGCAACCGTCCTAAATGTGAGTCAATTGCCAAGCGGCCGAATTTTGATCACGTGATGATGGGGATACTGCAATACTTGTAAGTTTGAAAAATGGTCATAAATCACTTTTTTCCAGTGCTGGCTTGTAACCTCAAAACAGTCACTAAACGAACTATTGTAAGTCGTACAACTATTTCTTTACATATGTCACGATCCAGTTTATAGGACTTAAAATGTGTTTCTAAATAGTGCATCCAGATAAAGAACTTACTTTAAGCACCAGCCATCTTGTCCTCTCCATTCCCCCTTTTTGGGGATGGGGTGGGGTTCTTACCCACGTTTTTGAATCAACGGCTCTTAGTAATTCGAAATTTGGCTACAACATCGAATTATCGCTTCGAGATGATTTTTGTCCCGGGGCTCCGATGCAAGGCCGAGTCCCCTCCGACGTCCTCCGGATCGGTGCGCGAAAGAACCCGGCGTCCCCCGCTTCATTCAGCCCAGCGAGAAAAACGCTCGAGCAACCGGCCTTTTTCCTCCGGCGCCTCGAAGGGTTCTGGCACCGGCAGCCGGCGGTTCTGCTGCGAAAAGCCGGGCGCTTTTCCAACTTTTCGTCCGCTCCCCCCCCCCCCAGTCCAGGGCCAGGAGGACCCCAAGCGCTCGCCAAGCCAGCCCTTCCCTCCGCTCCGCGCGCTGAGGCGCCCCTGGCTGCCATGCAGACGGCCAAGGTAAAGACGGAGCGGGAACGCGTGTCGAGGCGGGGAAGAAGCGGGGCGACGCCTTTGGACCTGCCCGCGGTGCCAACTTCGACCCGACGGGTTCGGAGACCGTTTTGCTCCAGCCTGGATCGCTTTGCAAAACGTGCGCTCTTGCGCTTCTTCTTCCCCGTTCGGCATCGCGGGCAAGCGGGGCAGCTTAAGGCCAGCCACTCAAGGGCCACGCTTCTCCTTTCGCCTCTGCTACTGGTGCTGCTTCTGGCGAGCTCGCGTGGGAAATAAAAGAGCGGGCGTCGGGGTAAGATGAAGGCGACGGCAAGGCGCTTTGGACTGCGAGCTGTCGGGACGAGGAAAGGCAAAGCGCGCCTTTGGAGAGACGGGCTGGCGGCGGTGAGTAAAAGTGGCGGAACTGCGACGGCTGGCCAGGCTGCTTATGGAAAGTAACAGGCGGAGAACAGCAACAGTAACAGAGTTAGAAGGGGCCTTGGAGGTCATCTAGTCCAACCCCCTGCTCACGCAGGAGACCTGTACTAGGGAGTCAGCTCAGGGTCTTAGCCACTGAGCCACCTAAATCAGGCATAAGCCCAGAAGAGCCGTCTGCTTGAACGAGCCCCGTAGATCCTCGCTGTGGCAAGAAAGCGGCGTTGCTTTTTTCACTTGTAAGAGCCGCTGATCGCTGCGGCGCTTCAGGTGAATCCAGTGGTGAAATCCAATTTTTGTTACTACCGGTTCTGTGGGCGTGGTGTGTCTTATTGGGCATCTTAGTGGGCGTGGCAGAGGAAGGATACTGCACAATATCCATTCCCACCCCACTCCAGGGAAAGGATACTGCAAAATCCCCATTCCCTCACCACTCATGGGGGAAGAATATTGCAGAATCTCCATTCCCATCCCACTCCCGGGCCAGCTAGAGATGGTATTTGCCAGTTTTTTTTTTAAATTTGATTTATATGCCACCCTTCTCCGGAGACTCAGGGCGGCTTACAATGCACTAAGCATTCTCCGAACTGCTCAAAATTTCCGCTACCGGTTCTCCAGAACCTGTCAGAATCTGCTGGATTTTACCCCTGGGTGAAACGTATTTATATGAATAACTTTGGTGCCCTGTTGTAGCTGATCTTACCAGCCAATGGTTCTTGAGTCAATTTCGAGCAACAGTGAGCAATTTCAGTCAGAAACCTAAAGGTAGAAAAGAATACTTGAATATCAGCAAGAATATTGAATATTATTATTATATTATATAAGCTATATTACTCACTCGTTCATTCAATTTCTATAGGTACCCATCCCAATCAATGATTCTGGACGGCTATTTCCAAAGTATTGTACAATCCTGATATATTGTAGAACCAACAATTATGGGTATAAATTGCACTAATTAATTGTGGGTTTTTTAAGGATTTGTCCCATGTGGCTGCAGAGTCTGCTGGGGGGGTGATCCATTGGACTTGGCTACTTCTAACAGTATTACTGTCAGTACAATGGGGATTCGTCTATCAGCCAACATCACAAAACCTGATCCTGATTAGGGCTGTGAGTGTAGGAGAAGTGGCAGAATTTGAAGATGGAGTCAAAAGAGAATTCTCTACCTAGCCATAAGTGGACTGAGTTCAACCACTCTTGAATTCTAGCATCCAAATAGTCCTATCCTGTGCATAGGCATGAGAAATATTAAATTAGTTTAATTTGAACTTCATGTGTGGTCCTGCTCTTTTGCACCTGACAGGAAGTTCTTGAGTCAATTTCTAGCAATAATGGGCCAGAAACCAAGAGGTAGAAAAGAACACTTGAATCAAACCATTGCAATAGGACAGGAATCCATACTAAAGCATCAAGGTCATCCAGCTGGCTTCCATTAGTAAGGGAGGACTAGACCTGGATCACCCCACTCTTAGTCCAGCACCTTAGCTGGATCCAACACCACATCTCTGGATATGGGTTCCAAAGTTTAGAATAGAATAGAATAGAATAGAATAGAATAGAATAGAATAGAATAGAATAGAATAGAATAGAATAGAATAGAATAGAATAATAGAATAGAATAGAATAGAATAGAATAGAATAGAATAGAATAGAATTCTTTATTGGCCAAGTGTGATTGGACACACAAGGAATTTGTCCTAGGTGTATATGCTTTCAGTGTAAATGAGGAAAATAAAATACATTCTTCAAGAGTAAAAAGATACAACACTTAGTGATAGTCAAGGTTACTAATAAACTATCAAATTGTAATAGGAAACAAATAAATAAAACATAAATTGGACGATACAAGCAACATGGTTATAGTAATAAGTGGGAAGAGATAGATACTAGTAAGGAAGAGATGAATAATAGTAATATAGTCTTAGTAAATTATTTGACAGTGTTGTGGGAATTAGTTGTTAAGCAGAGTGATGGCATTTGGGAAAAAACTGTCCTTGTGTCTAGTTGTTCTGGTGTGCAGTGCTCTATAGCGTCGTTTTGAAACAATTTATGTCCAGGATGTGAGGGGTCTGTAGCTATTTTCACAGCCCTCTTTTTGACTCGTGCAGTATACAGGTCCTCAATGGAAGGCAAGTTGGTAGCAATTGTTTTTTCTGCAGTTCTAATTATCTGTTGAAATTTGTGTCTGTCTCGTTTGGTTGCAGAACCAAACCAGACAGTTACGGAGATGACAAGACTCAATAATTTCTCTGTAGAACTGAATCAGCAGCTCTTTGGAGAATTGGAGAAGATCTCAGATGCAATGTTTCCAAATTCAGGCTTAAGCAAACAATATGATCAGTCAAGAAAAACTCCCTAAAATTGTTTTTAACCAATATTCTTTTTCTGCATGTCAAATTCTATAGCATTTTGTGGGGTTGGGAGGGGGAAATGAATCCCTTTGTTTCTCCCCCAGCTATAAATATCTTTTATATTGTTTCATCTCCTGGTCTTTACAGGGATGGATACTGGTTTTTCTTCTTTTGTGTGGGCTGGGTTTCTCCAGAGTTGAAGCTGTCAAAATAAGCAAGCGTCCCATGCGCTCTCGATCCTGTGCAGACCGACCTGAGGAGCTTTTGGAACAGCTGTATGGAAGACTCACAGCTGGCATGCTCAGTGCCTTCCATCACACCCTGCAATTGGAGCCCATGGAAAATGACCAGAACATCAGTTGTCCAGTGGGAGGCAGGCTAGCTACTGACAAGAAATACCGGCTCCCCATCAATCTCAACAGTGTCTCCCCTTGGTCCTACAGGTAACCTGATCTTCTCCTCCTCCTTACCTTTCACATTTTAAAATGGGCCTGGTGGCTCAGCAGACTAAAAGCATTGTGATTAACACCAGCTGTCTGCAATTACTGTAAGTTCGAATCTCACCAGGCTCAAGGTTGGCTCAGCCTTCCATCCTTTCTAAGGTAGGTAAAATGAGGACCCAGTTTGTGGGGGCAATAAACTGACTTTGTATAAATATACAAAAGTATGAAGGCTATTGCTTAACGCATTGTAAGCCGCCCTGAGTCTCCGGAGAAGGGCGGCATATAAATCAAATTAAAAAAAAAATGGGTTTAAGTGGAAATGTTTCCAGCATCGTGCTTCAACTACTGTAGCAAACGAGCTTTCATTTTACATAAAATATGTAAAATAAGCCTAAATTTATTCATAATTAAAAGGACAATTAAAGGAAGGAAGAAAAAGAGTTGGGTTAAAGTTAATATTAAGATATGGGAGGGTGCTCTGTTTACTCATAGCAGCCAGTCATCAATTTATAGTTCCTTTTCTTTTTTTAAAAAAAGTGGGTATGCAATCCATTTGCACATGAGGCATATGTTTTTCCAGTAGGCAGTGGCTTTTCGATGTCTTTTTATTTGTAAGCTATCTAGAGTTGGCAGGGAGTCAGGCAGCCTAGAAATGAAATGAATGAATGATAAAATAAATAATAAAATAGAAAAGGGGGTTGATTGTGCAGTTGTGCCCATCATCTCCAAATGTTTCCATATTGATGTTTGATTGAAACCAGGGAACTCAACTCGCATTATTCCAGGTGACAGTAAATTGTCCAGTTCTTTATTTTCCTCTTGGCCTAATAACAGCATGATAATGTAAAGAATATCTCAACATTCTGCTATACAACATTCCTCTCCATTCAGATCAACCAAGAAATAGAGGGACAAAGAGCAACAGGAGAGGTAGCGGGGGAAATTGGGACAAAATGTCCAAAGTGAATCTTTCTTCTTTTCCTTTGGCACAGAATCTCCTACGATTCTACCAGGTATCCAAAATACATTCCTGAAGCCTACTGCCTTTGCAAGGGCTGTCTTACAGGTGATTACGGAGAAGAAAATCTCCATTTTCGAAGTACGCCAGTATTTATGCCGACAGTCATCTTGCACCGAACCACATCCTGCACGGGAGGCCGCTACGTTTACACTGAGGATTATGTCTCTATTCCTGTGGGCTGCACCTGTGTACCAGAACATGAAAAAGAAGCACAGCAAGTGAATTCCAGCATAGATAAAAGAGCAGTAAAATTGCTGGGGAATCAGAATAATGACAAGCCAGCATCCAAATGAGGAACAGAAAAGAGGCCAGAAACAAAGGATGTTTTGGTTCATAACTTCTGTTTCAGAGAACTGTAATCTCCACTTCCTGCAACAGAGTTTATTTCACAGAACTTGGGGTCAATTGTAATTAAAATTGTACTTCCTTTAAAAAAACAGTGGGGTTTGCAAGATGCTTTTTTCCTCATAATTGGAGGTTTGACAGATCATGGAGAGTTGCAATACTGTAATGCTGGGGAACACTTACGTTGAAGCAGTTTAAGATATTTAAAAGTGCTAGATAGGTGTTCTATATTCCAGTGCTTTGCTATCAAATACTCAAGATATGCTGAGCAGGGATGCAGCATTGATTTTTTGTGTACAATAAAATCTTGGTTCAACAGGTTTTGGATACAATGGACAAGCTTTTCATTTGGATTGTTTATCGATCAAATGAAGTTTTTATTGAAAGTTATGCTATTTGTATCAATTACATAACACACGACATACATTGATGCAAATGACAAATTCTGATTTAGCAAACATTCAGACTTAATGGATGTCCCCTCCCCACTCAGTGGTCTATGAAATCAATGTTTCATTGCATTTTCTCACAATCCGTACACAGGATGCAAGTGAGGGCCCCTGAAAATGAAAGCGAGAACAACATAGGTGAATAAAACATTTTTTCAAAGAATGCTGAAACATTAGCTGTGCCTCTGCAACTGATGTTTAAAAAGTGTAATTAGCTTTGACTTGGTATATAGAATCTTATATTCTGGACCAAATATAGTTGAGTAGGGTATTGTGTCAAAAGCACTAGAATTATTTTAAAACTGTTAAAAACTATTAAATACATTAAGCTTGCTGATGGCTATCAATGTAAATGCTTTTAAAAAAGAGACTCAATAAATGTATAGAGAATAGATCTGTCAGTGACTATTGATCTTGGTTGGTTTATTAGCTCTAGCAGAAATGTACTAAAGGAGTGTGGGTTGCCAACTATAGAAACATTAAGTACTTGTCAATCGATGTTCATAGAATAAATAACCATTGTTTAAAAACATTCAGGTTTGGGTTTTACTGGGTTTACATCCTAATCTGGCACATGCTAGCCATAGCTCTAGGAATATTGTGATCCTGAAACATTATTTGTGCTGGAGCAAATCTTGCCATCTACACTACAAGAGATGACCTCAATCAGACTATCTTCAGCTACACTGCAGTAGCTGGCCAAGTCCTGAAGAGCCCCAATTTGGAGAAAGCTGCCTGTGACAGAGGTTACTTCTCGCACCATTGTGAAAAGCAAAGCATTGTCTGGTTTATGAGCCCTTTCAGACACCTGGAAATATGCCGATTGCCTCTCTAAACTATTTTAACTTTTGGTAGCAGCTTTGGGAATACATAAACGAACATCAATAAAATGAAATCATGGAGAGTTCAAAAAAAAAAAAAAAAAGGCAGACAAATGTGTTTTGGCATTCCTTTCTCAAGAGAGAGAAATGGCCAAATTCAAGGAAAACATGAGCCAAACTCTTGAAAAGCAAAAGTTCTCTGAATTGTGTATGCACAAGGCATCTGCCACTACCTCCTGAAACAGCAAGACGCAGGAAAAACTGCTTAGCCCTGTTTTCCTGGAGTTTAATCATTTCAAGCTCCTTTCCCCCCCCAACTGCAATTGCCATACTAAATACACATTTCTCAAATTGATTTCTTTTCCAAATTATTCATTGGTGACTATCCTTGGAGCCATCTGTTTGTAACAGCTACAAGGCAGGAGGGGTGACTAAGGTGGGGAAGAAGAGCAAACCGTGACACCGGTGATTTAATCACCGAATTGGTGATTAAATCTGCATTTGATTGGGAATTGGGTCTCACTTCAAGAGGGACTGGATTCCTGTTTCCATCATTCCATCTCTCTACCTCTCCCTCCCTCCCCCAAATGCAGAAATAAAATGTGACAATTTTAGTGTCTGCATCCAAATTTGGGGATGAGATTTGGGAATTTATTTATTTGGGACCTTATTTTTATTTTTTATTTTTTTTGCAATAGAAATAAAAAGCAGTATACTATAATGGTTAATTTTGGCTATGGAATCTCTCTGTGTGTGTGTGTGTGTGTGTGTGTGTGTGTGTGTGTGTGTACACATGCTCCTTTATCAGCTTGTTTGAAGGTGCCAGCCTAGGCTGAGGAGACCAAAGAATCAGAAGCAGATTTCAAGCAATGTGTTTTTCTTCAACTGATATTGACAAAATGGATAATTATTTTATTAGATTTAGGTACAGTACTGCCCAACTCCAAGGCAATTATGAATCATGTGCTGAGAAGGCTGGAAAAAGAAAAGCCTGGAAATTAATCTTAGAAAGAATAATGGAAAATACAATTTATTTATCCCAACAGAGAAAACTGAAGAGAAAGGATAGCTGTCTTCTATAAGGCTGTTATTCAGAGATTAAGTGGGTTTATTCTGTCCTGATCCAAAAGACAGGAAGATCAAATTCTGGGCAATGTGAAAACCCTTTGTCTGAAATCATAGCCACTGCATCCAAGCAAGAATTCAAGCAAAACAGAATGCTTTCTTCCCGTGCATACAATATGGAAATAAAACAGAGCCACGGTGAATTCCTAAAGTACCAGTTCCATCTAGGAAACAAGATGGATTAATCAAAATCTAAGGAACAATGTAGGTAAGAACTTTTGTATCTGTACTGGATTCCTATCATCTCTTGCGTCTCTGGAAATCTTTAAACTTTTATATCATAGATTAATCATTTAAGGTGTCCTCCGTTTCTAGAAAACTTAACCAATTGATGAATTTGTCTCTATGTCTATCACTGATATGTGTCTTTTCCCACCAAACATTCTCTTTAAATTATCTCCCAGACCAAGCATATGGCTCACATAGTATCTGTACTGAAAAACAGGAACATTTGCAGTTGAAAAAAACTCAAATAGTCTTTACTTTATAAGGGGGGAAATGACACATGATTTCATCAAGGCAAACATATGATTTTAATTTATTTCATGCCAGAAAATTGATTTTCTATTCACTGTTGTTAAAGACTCTAAAGATTCTAAAAATGTTTTTCGGTACTATTACATGAACAAAAACTCACAGCTCTTTCTGCTCAAGTGGAAAGAGCTTATTTCCAACTAGATGCACTTGGACTACATCAGCTATCAAACCAGTAACAATTTGAAAATTATTGGTAAGTTATTGGTGGGTAAAATGAAGACCCAGATTGTTGGGGGCAATATGCTGACTCTGTAAACCGCTTAGAGAGGGCTGTAAAAGCACTGTGAAGTGGTATATAAGTCTAAGTGCTATTGATATTGCTACCTCCTTGTAGTATATTGTTAAACTGCTTGGCAATGAGTAGGTGTAGACCAGGGGTCTGCAACCTTAAACACTCAAAGAGCCATTTGGACCCAATTCCCACAGAAAAGAAAACACCGGGAGCCACAAAACCTTTCCCGTGCCTGACTATTTCTTGAGCGGCCACAAAACTAGCATATGTAGTTGAATTAAATATTCTGAAACTTTTCTTCTATTTATCCATGGTTGGCCTACCGGGGGTTGAAAAGCTCAATAAATCGCATGCCGGCGGGTGTCGCACATTGGCGGTTGTGACACATATTTTGAGTGACAGGGAGCCGCAGTAGAGGGGTGAAAGAGCCACATGCGGCTCCAGAGCCGCAGGTTGCTGACCCCTGGTGTAGACCATTCAACCAAAACCATGCAGTTCACCTGGTGTGGACCAGTTCTTGATCCTTTTCTCAACCACTTCTGCTGTTATTACAAGTTTTTTTTTTTTCATTTCAGCTTCTTTTTTGAATTCATATCTACCTCTTTTATCCAAGTTGCATTCTTGTATTTCTTTGGGTTGCCCCATAGCTGCGACCAGACGTTTGCTTTCTTCTGTCAGGTTTTGACTGGTTTATTGCAGTCTCTCCATTGACAGATTGATAGAAATGTTTCTAATTCAGCTGAATTTGGAGATTCTGCAAATATGCATTTGCTGATCTTCTTGGCTATAGCTGTTATTTGCTGCTTTTATTATTTCTAGCCCTACCTTGATTTTCCTTGTTTCTCGTGATATTTCCAGCTCAGTTATTTTTTGGTCGTCTTGTTCTTCGGCTTTTCTTTTCATCTGTTCTAGCTTGCTTACATCTGATCTTTGCATGCTGACTTTATTTTCCAACCTTATTATAAACTGAGAGACACTTTATTGATCTTAGAGCATTCACTGAATTGGTTAAATTTCCAAAGAACTTCAGAAAGGTTGGGCAATATTGCTTGTGTCCTCAATTTATAATGGTAATAAATGCCCTCTCCCCGCTTTTAATATTACTGATATTGTTTAGGCAATTTATTCATCACGGGAATTAAGTAATGATTGTATTAAAAAAAAATTCCAATCCAAGGAAATTATTTGACAACTTAAATGCGAACAAGACTTCAAAAATAGTATCTAGTCTCAGACTGAAGTCTGAAGATAATGAATGCAATCCATGTTATGAGACAGTGCTTTGTGCCAAGTCAAATGTTCCTTTCTGCTCTTCCATTACATTAAAATAAATATTAAACGGTTTTATAATATTAAAATATACAAGCCAATGGCGCGATGGCCCTCATTTGTAAAACACTGAAAAAATCAAGATTCCCTGTAGTTACAGAAAGCACTCAAATATTTGAAAATCCAGGCCAAATAGACTTAGCATGCATTCACACACACACATACACACATCTTTTCTACTATAAAACACAAACACAGAAGACACTGACGATGTCAAAAAAAAAATCAAATCTTACATGAAGTTTGACAAAAGGCTCTTACAAGCAAGATGGGAAATGCGATTGCCTTATAACCTTGGAAACTGGGTAGGAGCACAAAGGGGGCACAGATGAAGTAATGAAAGAGATTATAATGTTTCTAACTATAGCCATTCCCTGAACAGTTGCTGGTGATAATATATACATCCGGACATCGGTAACCTAAATATAAATTATTCCAGTGGAAGCCACAGGTTATGGAACCGAGACTCTTGATGTACTCTCAGTAGCTTCACATTGCAGTCATCCTTTGAAGACATCTGTTTAGGAATAACTGTTTTACAGCAACCCCACAGTAGCGTTCTGTTAATAGAAAGGGAGGGGAAACCGGCCTTAAATCAGTCTGGTGGAAGTGTCTTTCCCCGATAATTGAAATAGTCATCTGTCCTGAAGCTGTTATTGTAATTGCAAGGTTTTTTTTCCTTTATTGCTCTCAGCAATGCTATACAATTTCTTCTGTGGCTAGTGCCTGTAGTTTAAATTCTCAGCTGGAATGATCATAGAAACAGAAAACTCATGGTAGAAAAACACCTAGCGGTCCATTGAGTCTGCCCTTTGACTGTGTCTTTTGTTTTCTTTTTAAATAATTATGTTTAATTATTATATTTTTTTGTTATTTTTAATTTTTGTCAAATGTTGGACATGTGTTTATCCCAAGCATGTTTAAACTCGGTTACTTGATGATTGACTCACTATCTCAGTTGGTTTCAAGCGTCCACTATAGGTAATCCTTGATTTATGACAATTGAGCCCAACATTTCTGTTGTTAAGTGAGACATGTGTTAATTGAATTTTGCCCCATTTTATGACCTTTCTCACCACTATCGTTAAGTGAATCACTGCAGTTGTTGCGTTAGTAACAGGGTTGTTAAGTAAATTAGGCTTGCCCATTGACTTTGCTTGTCAGGAGGTCGCAAAAGGTGATCACATGACTTTGGCTCCTGTAGTAATTTATTAACATCTATGGGGAGGGGGAGGAAAGGGATGCGGTGGCTCAGTGGCTAAGTCACTGAGCTTGTCAATCGAAAGGTCGGCACTTCAGCTGTTCGAATCGCTAGTGCCACGTAACGGGGTGAGCTCCCATTACTTGTCCCATCTTCTGCCAACCTAGCAGTTCGAAAGCATGTAAAAAATGCAAGTAGAAAAATAGGGACCACCTTTGGTGGGAAGGTAACAGCGTTCTGTGCGCCTTTGGTGTTTAGTCATGCCGGCCACATGGCCACGGAGACGTCTTCGGACAGCGCTGGCTCTTCGGCTTTGAAACGGAGATGAGCACCACCCCCTAAATTTGGGAATGAGTAGCACATATGTGCGAGGGGAATCTTTACTTTAACCTTTATGAAAAAACTATTTGTAACAGAATAACAAAATTGGAAGGGATCTTGGAGGTCTTCTAGTCCAACCCCCTGCTCAAGCAAGAGATCCTATACTATTTCAGACAAATAAATGTCCAATCTCTTCTTAAAAACCTCCACTGTTGGAGCACCCACAACTTCTGGAGGCAAGTCATTCTGCTAATTAATTGTTTAATTCTCAGGAAATTTCTCCTGAGTTCTAGTTGGTTCTCTCCTTATTAGTTTCCATCCATTCTTTTTGCCCTGCCTTCAGATGCTTTGGTGAATAGGTTGACCCTCTGTATAGTGATATTCACATGACCAACAGTATTGTTGTAGCCCAATGCATCAGATCCTGAAAAGTGGGAGGGGGGGACTTCTAAGGGCACTTCCACATCAGTTTCAATTTTCATCTGCAATCCAGTTTAACTGGATTTGTTGGGGGAAAAAATCACTTTATTGCAGCTTGTCTTATCAAGCCCAGTGTGGACTCTAAAAAAGAGAACTTTTTATCTCCTCCATCAAAAGATGTTTTTAAGTGACTTCACACACATATTACTGTACAAAGTAAAATACAGATCATGCAGAATGGTGTATAGTAAAATAATATTGTGAATGCATTCCTAATGTTTTAATGCACTGATGGTTGAAAGAAGCAATATTCATTAGACTCCTTAAAAACAAGTGTGAGGAAATTCAATGTATTGAAATAATTATTATCTCTTCTCTATTTCAGACAGGTAGCTCTGTATGCTCCAATATGTGTATCTTAAATAGTTGAAATCAACACTTTATACTAATTATGGATACTAGCACCTCCTTCTACATAGGATACCAAAAAGCAAACCTAGAAAAATATTTTTTATCGAATTTAGAAATTGCCCATCTCCCTTACAAAGGGATTCATATCAGCTGAAATGTAACCAGAAACAAAAAATATTGATGGATGCATCATTAAAAAAAGAAATGGCAGGTGTTTATTTTGTCAGAAACGGAAAAATCATTCCAGCTTGAAAAATCCTATTAATATTTATTGGGTTATCAAGAGAGAGAATCCATATCCAGTCCAGAATCATAATTCACATAGCATCGAAATTCATTAGCTAAATTTCGAGCATGTTTTGGAATAAACTTGCACATTTTCACACCAAGATATTTTGCAGCATATTCTTCCATGATTAAACCTGAAAACAAAACAAAACTTTAGAATAGTCCTTCTAGATCAGAACAGGTTTTATGTATTTCCAATTATGGTCCAATCAGCTGCTCCCAGAAAGCTCCTAAATTGGGTGTAAAAATGAAAATTCTTTCCTGCTATCCACAGATAAGCTGCTACAGTAGTCCTCGACTTATGACCGTTAACAGAGCCTGCAATTATGGTTGTTATTCAAGGTTGTTAAGTCAGTCACCCATGACTGTGCCCGATTGTATAACTTCTTTTGTGCTGGTCATTAAGTAAACAGGCAGTAAAGCAAAGATGGTGGTCATACAGCGAACTCATTGCTACAGCACGATTTTTGCTGGAAACCAGAAATAAATGTGTTTATTTATAAATCCTTGCCATGTGATTGCACGACTCTGCAAATGGCAGTAAATGCTGGCTGGTTGCCAAGCTCTCTCATAACTTTGAACAGTTGTTAAGCAACAAGTCATAAGTCGAGAACTACCTACATGTTCAGACAGCACCATTGTTATGATAAAGCTATCAAAAGTACAAATTCTTCTCAAACTATTTCCCCAGGATATCCATTTTTTCACTTTACAAATCTTACACTGTGGGGAAGAGCTGATTGGTTCCCAAATGGGAACATTGTGAAAAAAATACAATCCAAAACAGAATGGCTGTTCAACAGATACCAGCCATGAAATACACTAAAGGAATATTTGTTCTACCATATGTTCTGAATCAAGTAACACTTCGTACAGCATTCTTTTAAGCAATAAATCAAATATACTATGTTCATAGATTAGTCCTGGCACATTCCCCATATCTGGTCATACAATGGCAATATAGATAGTCCTCAACTTACGACCACAATTGAGCCAAATATTTCTGCTAAGTGAAACATTTTGTTAAGTGAGTTTTGCTTGATTGTACGACCTTTCTTACCATATTTGTTAAGTGAATCACTGTAGTTGTTCAGTTAGCATCATGGTTGTTAAATGAATCTGTCATCCCAATTGACTTTTCTTGTCAGAAGGTAACAAAAGGTGATCACATGACCCCAAGACATTGCAACTGTCATAAGTATGGGTCAGTTGTTAAGCATCTGAATTTTCATCACATGACCATGGGGATGCTGTAATGGTTGTAAGTGTGAAAAATGATCATAAGTCCCTCTTTTCAGTGTCATCGTAACTTTGAATTGTCACTAAATGAACTGTTGTTAAGTCGAGGACTACCTGAATACATATCTTAGGTGAAACAGAGCATGCTTTTGAAATTTATTCCAAATGCCATCAACTTCTGAATGAGTTATTGCTGGTCCTCTAAAGCTTTAAATACCTGTTTTCAGTTATAGTTTTATACTCAAAGCCACTGCCCTTTGATATGTCTGACAATGCTGTTATTTCTCTGTACTTTCTCCCCTTTTTACTTTCCCTAACCTCCAATGCTGTCTGCTGGTCCCCTTTGGCACAACAATGATAGGAGAAATATTTAATTACAGGTAGTCCTTGTGGGCCATTCAGAGAAGCAGTTATTAAGTGAAATCGCAACTGTGGCTAGGATCTTACTTTCACTTTTCCTTTGTTTTACAGACTTGCAAAGGCTGTAAATCTTAGGATTAGTCATAAAAGTTACTTTTTCATCACAGTCATAACTGTAAATGGTCACTAAATGAGGCAGTCACAAAGTGAGGACTACCTGAAGTTTTATCAGAACATTCTTCTATAGCAGGGGTGTCAAACTCAATTTCATTGAGAACCACGTCATGGCTGTGTTTGACCTTGGGGGGCCAGGGTGGGTGTGGCCAGGGTGGATGTAGCCAGCTCAATGTCACTTGTGTCGGGGACGCCTGTGGTGGCCTGAGCACTTTGCCAGTGAAAATGGCAGAGGGTTGCAGGAGGCTGTTGCAACTGAAAACAGAGCTCCCAAGCTGCATTTTTGCTGGCAGAGGTACCACGTGCCAGTCCTTCACTGTTTCCAGGGTGGTCCCGCGGGCCAGATCTAAGCGCCCCGCAGGCCAGATCTGGCTCCTGGGCCTTGAGTGTGACACCCCTGTTCTATAGAAACTTATTTTCAGTGTATGCAGCTATATAATAATGATTTTACAAATGGCTACCGTTATCTTTCAATAAACTACCGATGCAAATGAATTTGAGAAAACAAGTGATGTACCTGTGCAGAGCAGAATCTTTCCTTTAGTTAAGTATTTGATGGTTTCTGCTATTTTTTGGAGACATTCTTCAGATAGGTAGGGTGGATCTGCTAAGACAATATCAAAACTATGTGCTTCAAGGTGGGTTGGAAGTTTCAAAGGACTGTTGTAATCGTAGAAAACATACTCGGTTCCATACACAGAAAATCTCTGGTCATACTCCAAAATGCAGGTTGAAAAACCTTGGCAGTCCTGCTCTTTTAGTTTCTGATAAACACTCGGGGCACTGACACAAGCTATCCTGCAAGGATAATGAAGCAAGGAAAGAAGTGGTTATTTAATACATCAAAATGTTTAATTCACACCTTTTCCTGAATTTAACCACTTACATGAGTCCACAAACATCATTCTTGTTCAATAATATACCTGTAGAATTATTTTCCCCTCACCAGGGACAGGAAAATCTCTGGAATTGACAGGACGTTCTGCCAATTCAACAGAACTGAATGAATGATTATTTACAAATAAATCATGAATAATTATTCATTGCACAAGTGCAATCTTGTTCTTGGGTGAATATGCACAGTACTGCAACCAAAGTCAACTTTACAAATAACCTATCACTGAAAAAGTAACATGTACCTTCTGGATTGCTGCATAAATAGTCCCTGTCCATCTATTTTATACACAGGATAGGATGAAACAGGGTGTGGTTTCCTGAAAGTATGCTGCTTCTATTTCTACTATTATAAGTACACTTCTCTTATGCACTTGTGGTTAACACATGTCCAAATATTAAATGCTTTTTAAAGAAGCAGCCTCAGAGTTCTGTGCAACAAAAATCTGCTGATTGCGCTAATAAAGGCAGAAATGTGTAGGGTGGGGTGGGGAGGAGAAGATAGTCAGAAATTGAAGATGGAAACCCCGATCACAGGATGGAGGCCTCACCATTGTTTCTACACATGTAAAAATGTGCAGGGCCTTAACTGCATAGCCATAGCCATTTTCTTTATTTTTTTGACATTCCCCCTGCCCTGATAATCCTGGATAAAACTCTGGATTCAAATTCTTCTATAGATCAAAGAGACACAGTGGCTCAGTGGCTAAGACACTGAGCTTGTCGATCAAAAGGTCGGCAGTTCAGCGGTTCGAATCCCTAGTGCCGCGTAATGGGGTGAGCTCCCGTTACTTATCCCAGCTTCTGCCAACCTAGCAGTTTGAAAGCACTTAAAAAATGCAAGTAGAAAAATAGGGACCACCTTTGGTGGGAAGGTAACAGTGTTCCGTGCGCCTTTGGTGTTTAGTCATGCCAGCCACATGACCACAGAGACGTCTTCGGACAGCGCTGGCTCTTCGGCTTTGAGACAGAGATGAGCACCACCCCCTAGAGTCAGGAACAACTAGCACATATGTTTGAGGAGAACCTTTACTTATAGATCAAAGACTCATTAAAAGAATGGTCTCAACCCCTCATCCATAAAAGGGGAAGATAGGATATTGTGACAATCCAGAGCTGTTTGCAGATGCTTGAGAGATCAATGTAAAAAACTATTTAGTGATTCTTATCTCCAGTCTGACAGTCCTGTGTCTTAACCGTGAACCCCCACCCCCATGGTCAAAACTGCATCATACATGTAATCTTGGATTTACAACCACAATTCCAAACCAGACTTTGTTGCTAAGCAAGGAGGTTGTAAAGTGAGTTGAACCTGATTTTGCGATCTTTTTTTTTTTTGCTACAGTTGTTAAAGAAATCACTGAAGCTGTTCAATGAATTGTGCAGTCATTAAGCAAATAAGAATTTCCACATTGATTTTGCTTGTCAGAAGAAAGCTGAGGTGGTCACAAATAACGACTGCATGAGCCAGAATGCTGCAATCATCAGAAATATATGCCAGTTGCCAAGCACCCAAATTTTGATCATGTGACTGTAGGGGCGCTGCAATGCTTGTAAGTGGGAAGGCCGGTGGTAAGTCACTTTTTAAAGTGCTATCGTTAACTTCAAATGGTTAATAAACAAATGGTTGCAAGTCAAGGACTACTTGTAGTTTAATGCGCTGAAAAGGAAGGCTGATGGAGGAATAAGCAGCATTTTTACAAGATACAGTAGAACCTCTGGTCACGACCATAATTCGTTCCATAACTTTGGTTGAGGCCTGATTTGGTCATGACCCGAACCTAATTTTAGAAATTTGGAGCTTACAAAAAAAATGGCGTGGAAAGGGAAATCGGCCGTGAAAAAAAAAAAAAAACGTGAATTTTTTGGTCGGAACCCGATATGGTCGTGGTCAGAAGCGTTCGTGACCAGAGGTTCTACTGTAGTCACAATGCTTGGTTTGTAGAGAGCCAACAGAATTTACCTGCCACCTTTCCCAGCTGCTCTTATGACCTCATTAGCTAAACAAAATGCCGTCTCAGGATCATACCAAAACTGGCTCAGTTGCTGAAAGGGTTAAAAAAAGGTGCAAATGTTAACAGCGTAACTTTTTCAGTAACATTTATCCTAGAAGATTATTTGCTACAACCCAGAGGTCTGGTTTGGCTGAAATACCAACTTAAAGAATTAATATCCATCCATGGAAGAAGGGATCAAAAAGATGAAGGAATTGGTGGAGATAACGAAGTTAATTATACAAATTAGGGGAAAGAATGTAGTTTGTTTCCACTTGGAAACCGTTTCTGGTTTTTGTGCTCTAAAGAGACAAAAATTAAACTTTGATTTTGGGCCTTCATCATTTTTAACAGATTAACAGAGTTGGAAGGGACCTTATAGGTCATCTAGTCCAACCCCCCACTCAAGCAGGAGTCCAATCTTTTCTTGAAAGTCTCAAGTGATGAAGCTCCTAAAACTTCCGAAGGCAAGCTGTTCCATTGGTTGATTGTTCTCACTGTCTGAATTTTGTATGTTGTTGTTATAGAAATGGCTAGTATTAATTATTTTATATAAGTAAAAAGTTAATCATATAACTATCATGCATCTTACTGCACCAAAAAAAGCTGGAAGACACTGCTTTTTGTTTCTTTCTTTTTTCTTTCCTACGCCTATTTCCTTTCTCCCTTTCCCTTCCCCTTTTTGCCATTGTCTTTTTAAATTTTATTTTATATTAAGAAAAAACAATGAAAAGAAAAAATAATAAATATATATATATATATATATATAAAACAAGGATCCTTGGTACTGAAATACTGGCAGATTTGAATTAGATGATATCAAGACAAAAATAACAAAAATCTAGAAAATCGGTTTAGTTTCAAAGAAAAACTAAGAGTGAGTAGGCATACCACTGAATTAAGTTACCATTCACAAATTGTTCCATGAATTCAATAATGAATAGGTCTGTTTGGGAATTATACATATATTTTCCTGAGAATTACAGGTAGTCCTCAACTTACAACAGTTCATTTAGTGACCGTTCAAAGTTACCACAGTGCTGAAAAAAGTGATTTTTTTTGCAGCATCCCCACGGTCACATGATCTAAATTCAAACGCTTGGCAACTGACTCATTTACGACAGGTGCAGTATCCCGAGGTCATGTCTTTTGCGACCTTTTGATAAGCAAAGTCAATGGGGAGCCAGATTCAGTTAACAAATCATGTTACTAACTTAATAACTGCAGTGATTTACTTAATAACTGTTTCAAGAAAGGTCGTAAAATGGGGCAAAAGTTACTTAACAACTGTACAAGAGAAATTTGGGGCTCGGTTGTGGTCTTAAGTTGAGGACTATCTGTATCTGCTCCCAGTTCACAGCAGCCATGAATGCAACGGCTGGAGAATGGGAAATAAAGCTGGACTAACATGATACACCAAGATATAAGTAATGGCTGCCAAGGTGCAAATGCCATTGTTTTTTTTTGCATAGATCATTAATCAGTGCTCTAAGCTCACTGGAAACTTAGTCACTGCTATTTCCATTCATGGAAACTGGAAGTGAAAACTCGTGAGCCTTTCTACACAGGAGTCACCATTAGCGTATTTTAGCAAAAATGCTTACCCAGTTCTCTTCAATAGAGCCAACCGAATAACTTTGAGTTTTATCAGTAGTCTTAGCTTCTCTCTGCTGTTGCTCGACATAGAACTCCTGCAGAGCAGCTAAAGCTTCAGATGAAAGCTGAGGAACATCATCATCATCATCATTACTCATTTCTAGATATAAAGCATGAGATTAAAGGCCTTTTATCAGCTGAAAGGAATTGGCAAAAGGTAAACAACTTAGCTATAAAATTCAAATATTTTGCCATGAGAGGAAAAGATTTTTATGAATAAAAAACAAGAGGGGTCTTCACCCACGTAAAATTGGAAGTGTCTTGGCGACGTTTCGACGAAGTCTCATTCGTCATCTTCAGGTTGGTGTTCTTGGCTTCGTGCTTCCAGGAGCAAAACCCTCTTCTCAAGTATCTTCTCAAGTATATGTGGCTCACTGATGATGCCTTATGAGGCAGAAATAGCTATTTGAGTCTCCCAAATTGCAGCACAGAGTTGTTGCTTTTCAGCAGGATACAAAAAGCCCAGAAACTTGTGAATGCCAATACAGGTAATCCTCATTTAGTGATCACCAATTGGGACCTTGGCATTAGGGAGTTAGTTGCTAAGTGAAACCATAACTGTGCTTACTTCTTACTTACTTCAGCTTTCCTTTGCTTTATAGACTTGTAAAGGCCATATATTTTGGGTCCATTTTACAGGTAGTCCTCAACTTACAACAGTTCCTTTAGTGACCATTCAAAGTTACAATGGCCCTGAAAAAAAGTGACCTTTGACTCTTTTTCACACTTATGACCATTGCAGCCTTCCCATGGTCATGTGATTTACACTCTGATGCTTGACAACTGGTTCATATTTATGACGGTCGGAGTGTCCCGGGATCCTGTGATCCTCTTTTATGACTTTCTGACAAGCAAAGTCAATGGGGAAGCCATATTCACTTAACCGTGTTACTAACTTAACAACTGCAGTGATTTGCTGAACAAATGTGGCAAGAAAAGTCGTAAAATGGGGCAAAACTCATTTAACAGTTTTCTCACTTAGCAACATACATTTTGGGCTCAATTGTGGCCGTTAGTCAAGGACTACCTGTATTGGGAAAAGGTGATCTGCCAGCAAACAGAGCTCAGGACTTCTGAACACAATTATGAAATATAATTTTTCTTATAAAACAGCAATCTTCATGTGCGTTCACCATATGCTGTATTTATCACTGTTAACATTTCAAAGATTCATAGAGGTGGTCCTTGTCCTTGCGTGAAAAGCAGTAGTGTTGCTTTTGATTTTTGATAAACCTAAGTCCCTGTTCAGATTGTTTAATTCCGGCCAAGTTATGAGATGATGGTAACAGACGGGGAAGCTAGAGGAACCCTTCTAGCTTTTACTCTTCTGAAGGAGGAAAAACAATTACTACCAACCTGCCTTCCATTGAGGACCTGTATACTGCACGAGTCAAAAAGGGCTGTAAAAACATTTACAGACCCCTCACATCCTGGATATAAATTGTTTCAACTCCTACCCTCAAAACGACGCTATAGAGCACTGCACAGCAGAACGAGACACAAGAACATTTTTTTCCCGAATGCCATCACTCTGCTAAACAAATAATTCCCTCAACACTGTCAAACTAATTACTAAGTCTGCGTTACTATTAATCTTCTCATCATTCCCATCACCCATCTCCTCCCACTTACGACTGTATGACTGTAATTTTGTTGCTTGTAGCCTTACGATTATATTGATTGTTTCCTAGTATGATTTGATTGCTTATTTGTACCCTATGACTATCATTAAATGTTGTCCCTTATGATTCTTGTTGAACATAACTTTTCTTTTATGTACACCAAGAATGTATGCACCAAGACAAATTCCTTGGCCAATAAAGAATTCTAGTTTTTTAAAAAAAAATGAGAGAGAGAGAGAGAGAGAGAGAGAGAGAGACTGCAAAGGTCCTCTTTTCTGCTCACATTCTTTTGCTGCCCAGGCAAAAAGGCCTAACATCGACATGGGCCCACAGTGGTTGCCTTTGTAAATCAGCCAACAACCCACGCTGCACCGCGATGAAAAGGCTCTGCGTTCACGCGGCACACTAATACAGGTATAGGTATATATAGGCAACCAGTAGGCGGCAGCAAAGAGAACCCTCGCTGCTGCCATCTCGCGGTCTGCCGCTTACTTGCAGACAGAGGAGCCCCATGCTAAAACTCGGAACTAATTGCCCGGGCTGGGTCTGCATATCTCGCGAGGGCAAAAGGTACATGGCGGGTGCAGGGTGGCCATTCGGCCACAAACTCTCGTGGAAAGCCCTGGAGACTAAACCCGAACCCTAAACCCTACTCGTGCGCCCGCTCTCGGCTACCCAAAGCTGGTTCTGCCTCCACCACTGACGCTCCCCTCCCCGGCAGCTCGTTCTCCTTGCCTTCCGTCGGCTCCACTCACCAGCAGCCTAGGCCTCTGGGCTCCCGCCCGCCTCTTCTCTCCCGGAGCTCCGCCTTTCCTCCGCCCGGTAACCCAGGCAGCTCCGGCGCCCTCTAGCGCGGAAGGAGAGCCGTTCGCCTGGTTGCTATTTTAACAGGTGCTATTGGGAAGGAAGAAAGGAAGGAAAGAAGGAAGGAGGAGAGGGAGGAGAGGGAGGAAGGAAGAGAAAGAATGGAGGAAGAGAAGGAAGGAAGGAGGAGGGGAGGAAGGAAAGGAAAGGAAAGAGGAAAGGAAAAGAAAAAGGAAGGAGGAGGGAAGGGGGAAGGAAGGAAAGGAAAGGAAGGGAAGGAAAGAGGAAAGGAAAGGAAAAAGGGAGGAGGGGAGGGAAGGGAGGAAGGAAGGAGGAGGGGAGAGAGGAAGAAAAGGAAAGGAAAGGAAGGAGGAGGGGAGGGGGAAGGAAGGAAAGGAAGGGAAGGAAAGAGGAAAGGAAAAAGAGAGGAGGGAGGAAGGAAGGAAAGGAAGAGAAGGAAGGAAGGAGGAGGGGAGGGAGGGAGGAAGGGAAGGAAGGAAAGGAAAGAGGAAAGGAAAAAGAGAGGAGGGGAGGGAGGAAGGAAGGAAGGAAAGGAATAGAAGGAAGGAAGGAGGGGAGAAGGAAGGAAGGAAAGGAAGGAAAGAAAAAAGGAAAGGAAAAAGGGAGGAGGGGAGGGAGGAAAGAAGGAATTAAAGGAAGAGAAGGAAGGAAGAAAGAAGGAGGAGGGGAGGGGAGGGAGGGAGGAAAGAAAGAAAAGATGGTAAAATAGCATGCCAAGGAAAAGGGAGCTAAAGAGCATGACTTCCCTGATTCTTGTCAAGCACCACATTTTTAAGGGCATATTATAGCTAAAAAAGAGTGGGATGGGTCGGGTCGGGTCGCTGGGTTGTTGTAGGATTTACAGAGCCTCCCATTCTTTTTATATTCTATCTAATATCAATGCCCAGAGAGATAATATCGTCTGTCACGGTAAAACACTGGGGGGACTTAGAAGGCTTTTTCAAATGGTAAGATTTATTTACCGCACAATGCAGGGGAGGACTTTTCCACTCAGTTTCCATGTCTAAAACAAGCCTACCAAAATGATGTTTGCATGAGCCACTATTGCTACAAACGTCTAATTGTGTAAATGGCAATTTTGCTCAACAGCATCACAAATGGGATTTATTCAGTGTTGGCACCAGTTACGGGCAAGTGTCTGTGAATTCTATGATAAATTGATTCCCAGTGGTGCCTTTTTATAGATTTTGGTTGAAAATAAACAAAATGTAGCACTTTGCGTGGTTCCCCCCCCCCCCAGAAAACTTATTTCTTGCTACTTCGTCCTTAAATAGAAATGATCCAGCACAGACCTCTGGTGAGGCCAGTGAAATCAGATGAATATGTGTGAATATGGCTCTTACCAAAAACGGTAAGATGTTATTTTACTGAACTGAAGTTCCATCTTAGGGGGGGCGGGATTTGTTCTTACATTTAAGACAAGGCCATTTACAGGCACACTTCTAGAAAAGAGAAGCAATGGCCTTGAAGGACTAGAAGTGCCTACCAAAGCAATGAAATGATCAGATAAAATGAGCCTGAGCTGGGGCCAAGAAAAAGTACCTTGAGAAAAGTCTCAGAACATGAACCTGGGAGGAGGTAGTGTACTGTAGACTTGCAAAATTCTGGAATTAAGCTTTACAGTAAAAATAGTATTGATCTATATGGCAATGGTTTCCTAGTCAGGTCTGTCTTGCAGGACTAGCAATATTATAAAATGCCCTTTGTTTCAAATAGAACAGTCCAGTGAAATGTCAACTATCTCCCACCATTGACTCCTGACATTCGCTTCAGATTGAAGCTGAATGAATGCTTATCTAATCTGAATTTAAAATTTAATTTGACGTTTACTGAAGTTTATACTTCTCTATGTCAGGGGTCTCCAACCTTGGCTTTAAGACCTGAATTCTGGGAGTTGAAGTCCACAGGTCTTAAAGTTGCCAAGGTTGGAGACCCCTGCTCTATGTTATACTATGACTATTAAATAATTGAATGGCAGACTGGTCAGCCATATTTTAGCTTAATATGTTATGCAAAGCCCATCTGTGTAATTAATAATTTGTCCAAATTCTTTTTGGTGTATGCTCAAGTCAGTATTAACATTTGGATCTGGTGAGTGCCTTGAGTAGTCCTTGCAGTTTTCTTGGCAAGATTTTAGAAGTGGTTTGCTATTGCCTGTTTCCTAAGATGGAAAGACAATGACTGGCCCAAGGTCTCCCAGTTAGCTTCATGCCTAAAATACAACAAGAACTGTCTCCTGTTTCTCATCAGACACTTTAATCACTAGGCCAAACTGGGCCCCCAAACTTGTATTACCATGATGAAATTAACTAAAGATATAGTTAAATGTGATAGATGGGCTCTGCAGAGAATCTCCTGCAATTTTATCTTAGGAAATGAACAAGTATACATTGGATTTTTGATACTTGTCAATTAAAAGCCTACAAATAAGATGCAGTGCTGCAGGAATAGAATGAGATTTTCTGTATACTCTAACTCAGTTATAGGTTTATATATAGGTTATAGGTATATATATCTAACCTATATATGTTAGAGCACAGGTGTGAAACTCGCCACATCACGTTGCCGACACCTGATGTTTCATGACATTTTTTTCATTCATGGAGCTGGGGTGGACGTGACCTGTTTATGACGCATTTGGCCCGTGGGCTGCCAGTTTGACACCCCTGAGTTAGAGTAATCACAATTGGGACTCACAACTTGGACATTAAACAAGGCAGTTGCTAAGTGAAGCCATGACTCTGCTTAAATCTTACTTCAACTTTCCTTTCCTTTATAGATCTGCAAAGGAAGTTAATGAGAGGACTGTTTGCAAAGTTAATTTTTTTTATCACTGTTGTAACTTCAAACAGACACAATATAAGATACACTAAACAAGGGCTACCAAATTCCTAGATGCCTGTTAGGGCTCTTTCATCTGCAGAATCACTAGGGTGGAAGCAGAGAGGTAGAGATTTCTGTATCTTTTGGTTGCCATCAAATAGTTATTTGCACTGTTGCAATCTAGACCTGGTAGCCCCAATTGTTTATTTAATGGGAGATGTTTTTCTACCATAATCATCAACGAAAAATTCAGAAGAAGAAAAAGTTATTAAGTTGATGTTGCGCACATGACACCATGATTATAGTGCCAAATGTGCTTGCCTTTGAAATGTTAGATGGCTGCAAGAAATTACGGAGTACAGTGGAAGAATAATCCCAAACTAAATTCTAAGAAAAAGCAAAAAAAAAGGTCTTTATTTTTAAAAACAGAACTTGAGTAAATCTACAGTTGTTTTTTTAAATCTGTTTGGAACATGATTGAAAGCCAGTATTAAAAATGACAAAAATAAATGCTTTCAAAATTATTACTTGGTAAGATTTCAAAATTCTGCATGTACAAACTTGATGTTATAGTAGACTAATCAATGAAATATTATTGCATTGTTTGGAACTACTTTTTTTGGTATGCTAGTACTGACTGCAGGTCACATCATAAACTTCTTTTGTCTTCTGGATTGCAGTTTTTGAAAGTAGGGACAAGTAGTTAAATATGTTTTGGATACCCAGCTTATTTCAGGATGTTTTCAGGAACATTGTGACTGCAGTGTCCTTGCTAATTGGATAGACAGACACAATGTTGGGTGATAGATTTAGATGTGTGATACTGGAGAGCAGTGACAGTGATACAATGAGACAACAATATGCAAGAAAACAAAACTCTGCTTCTCCTGCATTAAAATACTGTAGAATCAAACAGTTCTAATAGTACTTATTTTCTTTATAATATGGTTTTCTGGTAAGATTAGAAACATACCTTTCCTTTACTTTTCTCCTTTTTTTAATTACAAGTTTTAACAGCACTAATGTAAGATCTTAACCCCTATGATACATCATTTGTATCTTCAATAAACCATTATGAAAAACACATCTATACCTTAACAATTACTAAATAGATAATTTAAAACTTTCCTCCAGGAACAATTTCACTTGATTTAGTAAAATATATCAATCATGTGGCCCAAATCCCAGTTCTGGAAGAGTAGTATGAGAGACTGCTGCATATAAAAAATTAAGATTTCCATTGAGTATGTATGGAATATCCTGTCTATTACAAAGGAAGAATAAATGTCTTGTTTTCCTACTAAATGTTCTTCCTAGCTGGCTCAATCCAGATGTGTTGAGGCTACATTCAATGCCATGCTATGAACACTATGAAATTTATAGAGGCAGTAAAACATCCTTTCAACCCAACAATAAGTTCAGAATCAGAAGATGTAAATTGAGCAAAACCAGGTAAAACAGAAGTGAAGCCAATATTTAGTTAACAATACATCTGGTACACCATCAGAGGTTCCCAGGAGAAATGATAATACAGTACATGAACCTACATTTCCTCTGATCTTACAATGATAATGTTGGAAAGTTAGGCATTTGAGCAGTATTTGCCACCTTGCTCAGTGCAGAAAAGGAAATTAAAGCTCCCCGAGACAGGTAATTGTGCAATCTGTAACACTTCAGGTAAGAAGCAACCCAACACCTTTGTCACTTTGCTCCATTTGATAGGATTAAAAAAATAATTGGAATCTGACTTATGGTGATTCAAATTCTTCATTCCAGGTCTTGCATTTTGACTTTCTTTTATGTAACACTTCAGAGAGAGTTTTGCAGTCTTCAGAATTTCAGCAAGAAAAGTGCTTTAGATTCAGCTGACAATGCTGGATCCAAAATACCTTTCCAACTCTGAATCTGAAGACTGTGCAGCTCTTATTTTAGATATTTGAAGACTGTTATATCCCCCACTCTTCTAACATTCTCCAATTACTCATTCCAGTTTGTCTGCATCCTTCTAAGAGTGTGGGGTTCACACAATATTCAAGAGGGTCTGACCAATGCAGAACAAAGTGCAACTATTATTATAGTTCTGTTGATATACTGTAGCTATAATTACGTTTGCCTTTTTAAATAGTCATATCATACTGTCTCACATTCATTTTATAATAAACTGCTGTGCTGTACCAAGATTTTGTTAGATTTTATACAGTAGTCATAATAGTGCAGGATGGATGGCAGGAAAAAAGATGGTTGCTTTGCTGTGTTGTAGTGATTTTCAGGAGGGTTACAATTATTTTATTCTTTGCTTCCTTCATTCTGCGTTGCACTGTAAGCCCTATTTATTGACTATCTTCACATTACATCATTCAGAGACTGGCATTCAGTCTCTTTATCACAAAAAACTCTATGTCTTGACAGTACTTCATCAGGACTTCCTTTCTGTATAACAAACAGACTCTTTTTCATAATTATTTCAAGTATCCATACCTACCAATTTGACAATTTCCTTATTGACAATGTTCACATTTGACTCTATTCAATTGGTTGTCCCCCCGCCCAGTCTGTTTTTCTGATTTACCAATATCTTTTCACATTTTGTTTATGTCTTAAGGTATTAAGTATTCTCCTAAAATTTGGTTAGTGACAGATTTGAGAAGCATCTCTTATTTCTTCACCCAAATTAATAAAAATGTTGATGTGTACAGGACCCAGGGCTAAATTGTGTGGCATCTACATAGCATTTTACTCTAATTTGATGATTGTGATTTTTATATCAACTATATGTGACCTGTACTTCCTAATTTGCTAATCAGAATGTCAAGTCAAATGCTTTTTGGAAGTCATGGTTTACATATAGCATTCCCACAATCTACTAACTAAGCTATCTCATAAAGTAATGGTCAAGATTTAATTGATTATGTGCCATCAAGTCATGGACAACTCTTAGAGACCACACAGATAGATTTTCTCCTTGACAATCTGTCTTAATGCGGTCCTTCAACGGTGTATTTATTGCTACTGTAATTGAAATGGGTCAAGACTTGATGCTGATATATGTTAATTACCACATTTAATGAACTACTCCCCAAAATCTTTCCACATATTAATGTTAGATTAACCTGTCCATAATTTGTCAAATTCTCCTTTTCTATTTTTCAAGAAAACGACAATTATCCTTCTCCAATAATCTCAAAGGTAATGTATAATTATTTAGCCAAACCAACAGCAAATTATTTTCAGTACATCCTATTCATCTGTTCTTAAAGTTTTAAATAATTTAAATAAGTGTCTCGACTATATTTCAAGCAGCCTCAAATTAACTATCTGCTCCTTCATCCTACTGTCTGCTGAAGAAAATAACTTAAAATAGCTTTGACTCTTTGTTACCTATTAGGTAAATATATAACTTAACTTCATGAACTTTGGAGAACAAAAACAGAGAACAAAAACAGAACAAAAACAGTAAATAGACCTGTTCATCTTCACATTAAATTAATCCCCCCTTTTTAAAGTTCTAGCTTCTAAACATAATTTGGCTATTTAAAATATGCAGATTAAAATATTCCACTTCTAAAAAGAAGGTATCTATAGCAACTTTCTTTCCTGAGTTAGTAAAATTTTGTTTTTCATTGAGTACATATGTTTATCAAAATATTTGCAAGACAATTCATTTTCAACAGCCATAAAGTCACAAAAGTGCGTTAACAGCTTTAAAGCAGTCCGAAAATATTTTGGCCAACAGTCTTTCATTAAGGATGGATAGAAGAATGTAAGAATTCACTGCCAGTAGTGCTGATGTTGTGAGATTTTCCTAAGAGATTTCTTAGAAATACAGCAATAGTTCAAAAATAGCAAAACATTGTTTAAAAGTAATGGAGCATAACAAGCAGAATGTACAGTAGAAACAACAATATTTAAAACAGCATTGCAAATATATCTAGTAGGGGCCAGTGAAAATTCTTCCCCCAACCATTTTGCAGTGGGATAGACTAAATTAAGATCCCTTAGTTCAAAGAATCAGAGACATAATCAGACAGTTTTCTTTGCATTTTTCTTTCTTGTAGTAATTACCCATCTTTCAACAGATACAAACTATGTAAGTCATATAATTCCTCAGTCTTTTTTGGTTAAAAGGCAATCTAATGCACTTTAGAATTGAAGACAAACCTTAAAAGAGATCATATAAAAAGAAGGATTAGATGCAATAGAAAACAGTTGGAATTTTAACTAAACACATTTATGCAATGAAACATTTAATGAGAACCTGCCCCTTTTTAATAAAAAAATTAAAGTACTGAAATTCACATATTGAAGCACCAAGATTATCATTTACATTTACAGAGAAGTTTTCAAATGCAATTCAAAACATTTATTCTACTTTCTAAACACCCACTGTCAGTTACAACTGGTTAAGATTGCAGACCGCTTTGAAAAACAAAATTATTTCTTGCTGTTTAACTACCTTCATGATTTTCTTTCTTTTCTTTCTTTTTTTTTTTGACCAGACTGCTTTATTTGGATAGCAGGTGTATTAAAAAATGAAAGCATATTAAAAATCCAAATCCAATCATGCAAGACAGCACAAATCTGTCTCTTTACATAAAAACCATGACTTTCAAGTTTATTCCAGATCTTATTAATTTAAAGCAAAATTTCATTTCAGACTATCTGTGGCTTTAAATATTTTCCATTGCACAAAAGGACTGGAATAAAGAGAGACTGACCTAAATCAATAGTAATTCTTGATCTTAATAAACAGACAAATTATTAAAATTAAAAACGATGCATTTAACAGAAGTGTAGTTGGCAAACTCAACATTCCAGTTAAATTCTGAACTCATGTTAGTAAGAGTCAGCCAGATATAAAGTTTAGGTACCAAAATCTGAAGGATAGAAAATAAAGTATGTTTCAACTCCAGTAATTGGAATAATTCAATAATTTAAGGCTGTAATAAATAAAATTGACTGGTTGAATTTAATAACTGTTTTTTTACTTCTTCCAAAAGTAGTAGTAAGTGAGAAGATCAAAATAGCATCAGTGATATTAATTATATTTTGCATGTTTGGTTATGGCTGTCTCCTCATTCTAAAAGTTTGGTTTACTAAGAGCAGCGGTCAAATTCATCTTGTATCCTAGTGATATTCTAAAGCAAGAAGACTGAATCAGTGCAAAACTGAATTCATTATTTTTATTTATCTTTGATAGAAACAACTGAAAAACCATTTTTACGCTTCAGAGCAAGTCAGCTTATAGTAAAAAAAAAAGCAGTAATTGCACATGGACAAAACACAAAAAAATATTTAACAAGAAATATGTCATTCCCCAATATTCTGGCTTAAAAGGGTTTTTAAAAATTATTATATTATTTATATTACATTGAATATGGCTTCATTTTATGGAATATTCCAGCAATTCCAACTACAGTAATGAATAGTGGAATTATGGAACTCATGTAATCTCAAAACTGCCATTCTATTTTGTTTGCTTCAGACCAAGCTTTCCATTTCTATAATAGCCAGTGACAATAATATTCACAGCACAAGGCTACATGTGCCTATGCAAAAGGTTCACAAAATTCAATAGATTGCTTCCAATTGTGACTATCCGATTGCAATATGACTGCTGCTAAATCTTCAGAACAGTGACATACAAAGCATGTTGCACCACAAAAAGTGATATTGTACTTGCAAAATTTTGCAGACGAGAAAATTTGGAAAAATAGATTTTCATTACTTTGAGATCTGCTTTTAAAATAATCTTCAATGAAGCTGACTCATAGAATAATGAGATAAACCCATAAATATAAGATGTTCAGCAGCTCTCAGATTAATAAGATGGAAAATTCTGTTATTAAATTACAGTTCCAATAATTTATAAGGATGGTATTGTTTTTCAGATGGAGTTCTTTTGCATGGTTTAAGTTCTGTTTGGAAGTGGTTCATTAGAGGAAACCACTCAAATCACAGAATGGGGATCCTACTATAAACAATTTTGGTATTATTGTGCAGATATGTTACTACTGTATATGTTTAACACCAATAATTGCTGGGACCAGTTTGAATTATTTAAATTTCTATTGTGATAAATTAGCTGTCAGATAGGGCAATTAATTTGAATTTTGAGCAATTTATCATTTTTTTACATTCTGTCTTTATATGTAAGTTGCATATATTTCACTAAATATAATAAATGGCAACCCAATACTTGAATTGCATTTTACCATGCTCAGATTAGAATTCCAGACATTCTCTTTGAAAAGCGTAATAGTACTATCAACACCCAAGATAAAAGCAAGGTCAGTTTATCTATGGTGAAAGCACGTGATTCATGTTTTATGTTTTGAAAATCTAGCAATAGAGCTGAATATAATTTGGAAGTAAATACAGAACAGCAATGGCTATCATTAGAAAGATATTCCAAGAAAATGATTTGCTCTGTCAAAGCATCATATTTGGTATGTCTGAATTATAAAGTTGTAGGTTGCATAATGGGATCTTACAGCAAATGTTTTTTTACTTTGTTTTCCTTTTCTCTAAGTTTCCCTGAAGGCGGACTCATCGGGGTTATTGAATATTGAACCAAATTCTCAAAGAATGTCAGCTAACTAAAATGCATTTTTTTTATTGGCTTCCATTGGCTTTGTCTGTGTTTTCACTAAAAGGAGTAGATCTGGACACAGTCTAGTACGGTAATAAGAGAGTTCTCCAGTGTGATAAATGTGTCTATGCTGCAAAGTGAGCTTTCAGAATTAGTAGAGCTAATTCTGGATTGTTAAAATGTCAACATTTAGGAGTGGAGATACATTGCATTACATCTGGAAACATGTTGGATGGCGTAGGGGTAAGATAGTATTATTCATACTTTTAAAAAAATACAAAAACTGGAAAGATAACCTCCTTAGAAATTTCTAACGATTACAAAATTTCAGATAAAAATGTATTGGATAGTGTCCCTTTAATATAATATACATTTTAAATCAAGTTTAAAATTGCAAATAATCCTTGACAATTTAGAAACAATCCACCAAGACCTGTTGTGCACCACCACCATTCATTTGTGCAGAAATCTGGAACAGAGTAATTTGAAATGAACCGATAATGCCCAGCAGGCCACTTAGCAGATTCTTCCCCAAACAGTCAAGAAAGTGGAATTCTTGAGCACAATTCATTGTTGCCTTGCAAGTATTTCCACTTTAAGGAAACTGTGTAAACTGGCTCTTCAATGCTTCCAGAGATAAACATTATGTCTCACATTTCCAAAAGTTCACATGGCACCTTTAAGCACTAATTTTATAAGCTAGTATTGTTGTTCACAATAAATGAGAGCTTAGTTACATCCTAGCAATAAATTGCCATCAATTTAAAAATAGGCAGTAGAATTTTGTTTCAACATCATGAGTAAAATTTTGAAAGCAAATTGGTTTAGAAACTTAAATGTTAACAGACAGTTTTAAAAGACACATGTAGAATTCATCATAATTAAAACATATAATTATGTTGGAGCCACAGGACAAACCCAATTTTTAAAACAAATCAGAAGCCAAAACAATTCCCTTATTCTACAAATAACACTAACAGAAAGAGATGGAACAATATAATTGAGAATTGAACAATTTAGGCTCAGTTCAGATATCATGGCAAGTTATGGATTAGTTCGTTAGGATTATGTGTTTTAAAACTTATTTTTAGGAGACCAACCAGTGGCTAAATAACCATCATTTGCTCAGCTCAGCCACTCATGCATACTAAATTAAATCAAGTGCAAAGAGTTTGTCACAGTATGTTCTGAAAGCCAAGCCATTTAGTTTGTAGAGATCTCTGAACCAAGCCATTCTTTATTGAACCTTTTTGTTTATTTATTCAAGGAAGCAACTTCCTCTAGCCAGTCTTCAGTTTTTGAAAACATTACAGTTCACAGGAAAGATTTACAAACCATAGCCCATCTTTCCCTTGATTTCTGATTGTGGTTTAATGAGAAGGAATTAAAGAAGTCTTGGACCCTTATAAAACTCTATAATATTAAAGATTTCAAATCATATATAAATAATTATGGGTAGTGTGATTAAATGGTGAGATGAACAGCTCAAGACTGGCACGGAATTGCAAACATGATGCTAGGATGAGGTGAGGGCTTACATTTCTATATAAAATGTAAAAATATTTATTTGTTAATATCCAATAGCTCAGTTCTTGCAAATATGAAGCACAAGATTCTGGAGACAAATTATCTCCTTCCTTCATTAAAAAAGGTTATTTTTAATCAGCAGCATACATATTCCGGTTGGTTTAGTTTGGCTTACAATTATGAATAAATGTTCTGCTTCCATATTCTTGATATCCTGCCACTTTGTTCCCATGGCAACCTCCTATTTGGTGAGTGCAGGATGAAACCATACAGGTAATCTTACATAGTTAAAGTGCCAACACACCAAACAAGTGGGATCAGAGCAGCAGAAGACAGCACTATTAAATTTGACAATGGTGGCAAAATATTAAACCATGGGTCCATATTCTGAAGTCAAACATGCACGGCCCTTGCTAGAAGAGTTTGATGCTCGTGTAGTCTAGCCACTGAATCTAATGCCCCAACATTAAAAAAAAATTGTAGAAATCAATAATTTACATAATTTGAAACATTATTGCTTCAGCAAACAATTCAATCTTGAAATACACTGCAGTTGTGTATGACATGGGTGTGACTCAACAAATATTAAAAGTAAAGGTATACACTGATTTTTTGTTTACACTCATAGACATAATACTCTCAACACATAAGGGCTGCAAACAGATACATGGCAGCTTAGTGCCAACATTCTAAACCAGTTTTGAAGATTCAAAGCTTGCCTTAGATAACTCACCTAACTTATTTCAGCTATTTTTTTTTGTTTTAAATTAAGGCAATGAAATGGCTACAGTTCCTAAAGTTCATTTCAGGGGAAACAAAAATATACACCTTTCTTCTTTCTGAACTTTAGGGCAGCAGCATATAATGTAAAAAGTTGTATTACACAAACATGCAACGCCAGGTTGATGTAAAAAAAAGCAAAAAAAACAAAAACAAAAAAAAAACACTAAATCCAAGTTAAAAAATATCATTTGGTGGTTTTTTTCTTCACTGGGTTACACACAGTTTTCGGAGAGGAAAAATAAAGCTTAGAATTGTTTTACAGTTCTGTATGTGTCTAAATCACGCACCAAAAAGGGCTTCTAGCAATAACAAAAAATATTATAGGAGTTGATTCATCACTACTTGAGGACTTCTGGGACAAGGCACTGATTCTTGGTTTTTTTGTTTTTTTTTACTGTGCCCATGTCTATATGCACTTGTGGAATTCTTTTAAACATTTCAGTTTTTCTGTTTTTATTCTGTACAACATAAAAGGTATATGACAGACGGTGGCTAACACATATTAGCAGAAGCTGATTTTAGAGTTGACATCTCCTATTCCACTGCTCAAAACTTCCAGGCTCTCTGAAATTTGAGATGGCTGCAAAAAACCCAGCAACAGGCATTTAAGATTACGTCAGCTTTCAGCATTTTTCAGTGCATTTTGCAAAAAGGGTCTAAGTTAGGCATACAGTTCTGGTATTTATTTTACACAGAGAAGACCACCGACATTTGACATAAAGTCTTCTAAACTTTTGAGGAAGGCCATCTTCTGCTTACGGTCCAGCGTAGGCGGAGTGCTGCTTGCAGTAAGTTTGTTGAAAGCATCTGCTAACCGCTGGTAAATTATGGGATCTTGCTGACTTGATAGTAAAGTTTCAACTAATTCAGAATATTCTGCCTGTAAAGAAAATAATCACATTTATATTTCAGAAGAAAATTTATTAGTAAAAATTAACTCTGTGGAATAATATCAAAGGCTTCCTATAGACTGACTTGTTAACAGAATTACAATTTAAGTATATTTCCAATTTTGGATGCAAGGAACATTTATTTAAAGTTGAAAGATAGTGGCTTCCCTCAAGCCATCAAGTTAATTCTATCTGACTGTAAGATTTAATTATAGATCTCTACGGCCCCTAAACATTATGGAACATGGAAGAGATAATGACACCATAAAATATCATACCTGATGCAAACATACTAATGTATAAAATGCTTCCCCTGCTGCAGCTGTCATCTCTGTATTGTGCTTTTGCAGTACCAGCATATCAAAAACCATCTAAAATGTAAAAACAAAACTTTATATCCTGACTTTTTAAGAAAAAAATTGTGCTAAGATGAAAGTGACAACTGCTTTGTAGAAGCCTGTGTTTTAAGATGAGGACTAAAAATTAACTTTCAAAAGAAATACGTAATTACTTGCAACAATGTGTAAGTTAAAACAGTGTTATCACCATATAACAAACGAAGGGTAAATGGCTGAAGCAGAGACCCCAATCTATCTGTTTAATCATGTTAAGAATTTTTAACTTCCTTACTAATATAGTCTACTCCCATGGGCACAAAACAATGAATTTTCTAGTGGAAAAACTGGGTACTTTTTAATAGTAGATTACTTGGGCTCCTCAGTAACCAATAATCTAAACATATAAAAAAGCAGGATTAATTTTACAAAAACTGGCATCAAATGTGGTTTTAACCTGATTACTGGCTTTCATCCAAAAAGCTCCTCTGGCAAGAAAAAGTGGTTTCCAGTAAGTAATATGGCATAAGGTTTGTTCTCAAAGCTTTTTGAAGGATCACTAAGGCTTCTGCCCCTCAGCCTCTATTTCCTATTTTGCAATATTGTATTTGCCAATACAGCACTGTGCAAATGAACTGAGCTGGAATTCCCAAAATTCTCAGCAGCTGGGTCAAACATGCTGTCCCACCATTGGGGAAAGCTGCCAACACCAACGATATTACACGATGGTGTTGCTCTATGCTGAAATCCAAGCCACAATATTAGACGGTAATATATGGAATGGTGTCTCTTACCTTAAGAAAGTGTCTTGTTGCTAAAAAGAGGGATGACTCTGATTCCTGTGTTTTTGCACATTGTTCTGCTAATGGTGTTAGAGCTTCTAAGCAGAGCTGGCAAACATCTGAACTCATTCTGATTATTCAAAGTCAAGAAATATATTTATTCCTTTGGGGGGTATTTGGAAATTATACAGTATGTCAGGAAAACCAGTAAACAGAACTTAAAAATTGCCATTTTCCTATATATTTCAAGCTAAGATTACCACTAAGTGGTTGAAATTGTTTCCTCCTCCACTATTTCTTCCTAGAAATTGCTCTTATTGCATTTCTATGTTTTAATCAAATGTAACTAAGGAAAGTAAAGAGGGAGAATTTAGGGCTGAAACAAATAATCAAATGTAGAGGGCCACAACAACTTGTAGCAAATGAGCACAGAATATCTAAATATTTTTACATTAAAATGTTAGTGAATCTAGAAACTGTGTAAGAACAACAGATTCCATCCCTACAAAATTATAAAAGTAATTTTATTTTTCGTATCGGGGAATTCTTGTAATATTTTAAATGCTAGAATATTCTAGCAACAAGCTTAAACAATCTGGTGCACATATATCCTGGTTCCTTACTGGTAACAGGATGGGAAAGTTACAATAAATGAATAACTGCTTCTCATTATACGTATACGTATAATGAAGTATACGAAGTATACGTTACTTCAAACAAAGAATATGCAAAACCTGATGAAAGATTGTATTAGATTCTCTGCCAAAATAAAATAAGAAATATTTGGATTCCCTCACATAAAATAACTTTGGTAACCAAAAAACCACACAATGCAAATGTTCAGGTAAGTAATCAATAACTGAAATTCTTGACATTCTTAAGGCTTAAAAGGGTATACCGTATTTTTCGGAGTATAAGACACAGCTTAGTTTTTGGGGAGGAAAATAGGAAAAAAAAAAATCTGCCTACCAGGTATTCATATGGCTAGCGTCCTTAGTCTGGTCAGCTTCAGCACATTAGTTTGCTGGTTTTTTATCCCCTGCTTGGGGATAAAAAACAGCTTGTAAGGCACAGCTGAGAGGAAGCAGAAATGAGAAAAGCAGGCAAAGTGGGGGAGAGATCACTTCACTCGGCTACTGCCTAGTTAGGACTGAAAAAAAGCTTCTAAAGAACAGCTGAGAGTCGGAGCAAAGCATGGAGATCCTTCACTGCTAGCGCCTTGTTAAAGCACAGCAGAGAGTCCAGGGAGCAGGCAAAGCTGGGAAGATTGCTGGCTAGTGCCTCATTATTGCCTTGTTAGGGTTGAAAAAAAGCTTCGAAAAAGCTACATTCGGAGTATAAGATGCACCCAAATTTTCAGTCTCTTTTGGGGGGGGGCGGGGGAAAGGTGCACCTTATACTCCAAAAAATACGATATATCAAGTATACAGTAATATAATGATTTAAAGAAAGAAAAGTAAAGAGATCAACTGAATAAGTCCTTTCCCTGCTCCTCCAAAATAAGATTTTAAAGGATACGATGTCATCCCCAATTCTAATGAATACATAAGGCTTTTAAACAAGTCTTCTGGAAGCTGTGGAATTTTCTCAGGAAATATTTCACAAATAAAAGTAATTAGTTTGTAGTACTGATTACATAGTGATGGAAACTATAGAAGGAAAAAGTAAATAGGTTCATGTTAATGAGGCTTCTTAATAATTACATTTGAAGAATGCAAAGCAATGTCAGGCATTCAAAATCAAGGGTTATTATTTTTATATGTTTCACAATTTGTAATACGTATATAGTCCTAGGTTTTTGAGGTCAGTACAGAATTAAAACTGACATATTTTTGTAATTCATGGCCCATTGTTGAAACCATAGATCACTTATTGTGATAAACTCTGGTGAAGCTGATTTACAATTAAAGACTTCTGAAAATTGTAACCAAAGGGAGGTACCATGCATGTTATTTCCTCAGTCTCAACCTAGTATATTAACTACTTCATTACACTAATTGTCCAATACCAAACTATTCCACAGATGGCACTATTAACACATTTAGACAGTACTAGGTTTAAAAGGCTGTTTAAAGGCAGGCATGAGCTTGGCTGAAGCTCTGAGTTAGTGCCAGTGGCCATTTTCAGTCAGCCATGAGAATACTGGTAATAGTAGAAAATCCATGGTCATATTTAGAGACACAATATTATAATGATTAAAATTTTTGGAAGAACTCTCAAAATTCCCCATCTCTTTCTGCAACCCTGCATGGCACTGTACATACCTTTAACAAATCTTGGGACATTAAAGGCAGGATTAGATTCACTCCATATAAGACAACATCTGCTGCCGATACAGATCTGTTTGTTGCTTGCCCAGGTTCATGTCCCCTAAATACTTCATCTAAAAAGATGGGGAAGAGGGGAGAAATATAGAATATAAGAACAAATTCAACTATCTGCAAATATTTTCTGAACACCAAGCTTAGTGAGCATGAAATCTTTCACAAATTATTAATTCAAGTAATTGGAATGCAGTGCTTGAATCTCAGTAAGGTGATGCCAAACGTTACTTTGCCTTCTGCAGTTGATCTTAAAAACCTGTTTCCTTTAGAAAAACTAAACAGTACAGGGAGGCGTATTTAAATTATACCTGCTTTTTTCTTATTCTTCTTTGGATTCTGAGGTGGATAAAAAGACTCAGACATTCAACAAGAAAAATAGGAAATCAATTTTAAGGTGAAAGAAAGCCTGAAATTCTAACAAAAACTATAAAAGATATTTTGTAATCTACTATAGTCAAAATTAATGTACCTCTAGACATACAATTATAAGATATATACATTTCAAACTTCAATTTTTTTAAGTTTTTTATTTTATTTTATTAAATGTTGAAGATCAAAGTGCAATCTAGACAAAAGAAAGAATGATAGAAAATAAATTGCTGAATAAGATAAAGTTAAAATATGTGTGAATAGATGTAAATAGTAAGAAAGGATCACTTCGAAGTAGCTGTAGGGAAAAGTGTTATTTTTATAAATGTTGTGTGTTTGTGTCTTGTTTTCAAACTTCAAATTTAGATTTGTCATAAGGCAGACCACTTTAATATATTTTAAAGCAATGATTCACTAATGATCTGCTTAACTTCTAATTAAACGTATCTTCTTATTATAGTTCAAAATGTACAAGATAAAAACCCAAACAGTAATCTTATTAGCAGCCACAAAGATTTGGCTGATAAATGAATATAAAATTCAATGAAAAACTGTGCTTACAATGAATAATTATCTGTTTAGGGAATGGTTTCATATATTATAAACAGACAAATACAGGTTTACCAATTTACAGGTAGTCTTCAATCATCAACTGTGATGGAGCCCTTCCTTCCTTCCTTCCTTCCTTCCTTCCTTCCTTCCTTCCTTCCTTCCTTCCTTCCTTCCTTCCTTCCTTTTATTTAAATGTATATGCTGCCCATCTCCCTGATAGGTTGGAAGTCAAATTGGCCAGTAAGTGAAATGGCCACATGATCATCTCATGACCCCCCCATTCCTGCTCTTCCTGATGAGGTTGTCAAATGAACAGGTCCTGCCTCAGGCCTCCTCCATTTTGAGGCATCCCATACTTCAATTCCTGCTCCTTGGGGTCGCCACAGGCCTTGGGCCTGCTTCCCAAGCCACTGGACCTCACACCCTTCCACCTTTGGGGAGCTAGGTGGAGGGGGTGCTGTATATCCCCGTGGTCAGTTGTAAGGGTGAATGACTGCAGCTGCCATAACTTTGGAACCAAGTTCTAAGTAGCTTTTGGGGGGATCTGTAAGTCATAAATTGAGGACTACATGTATCTACTATACTCTATAATTAGTATTTATTCATGCCATTATGCAAATGCTTCAAAAAAATTACTTTTTAAAAAGATATTTGACTGCCTACATTTCTCAACAGGTTGCTTAAATTCTCCAATATTAGTTTAAGCATTCCGTAAAAATACAAACAATATAAAAATCAGGAAGGCAATAAAAGATTGGGGAAAAAAATTGAAAGCCACTGAAGAGCCAAACAGGAAAACATCAAAAACTGTTTGAATAAATGCATCAGTGAACTAAGGTTTTAACTCTGAAATTTAAGAGAGCGAACCAACAGAGCTCTGTTATTTGTTCATTACATACTGGTGTCAAGAGATAAAGAGCTCTTTAAGTTTCATCCATGTTATTTTCAGTTCTAAATTTCTCCCTACCTGTATCACTGAAATCTATAAATTCTTTTGAAAGTAGGTTAGTGAGAAGCTCCATAATGAGAAGAAGATCCTGGTATTGGTCCTCTTCTGCTGTAACATCTATTCGTTGTCTACCTAAATTATTCTTGGAATATACTTGAAGTAGGGTCAGACAAGCTTCATATAAATTCATGGCTTTAGACTGCAAAAGAAAAAAAAATAATGAAAAAAGAAAAGAAGGCTTAATGAAGGATATACATTTGCTAGAATGTACTTATTACTCAGGCCTTGAAACCACTTCAGTTGCAACTGATATTAAGCAGAATATACTCCATTTATAACAAGGGTTTAAAACAATAAAATAACAATTCTTAATCATTATAAATCCTATTGCTCGAAGGAAATAATCTCCAACATAGTAAATCACATTGTCAGGCATACATTTAAGCAGTGTAGAATTTCCATTGTATAGTTATAACATTTTGTAGGAAAATCTCTCTTGGTATTATTAATTTTTCCATGTTTAGGAGCCCTGTGGCTGGAAGAAGTAAGCAAGTATCTACTATATCTTTAACAGTTAACATTGGGGCGTACACCTTCTAAGTTACAGCTACTGAAGCAGTAAGCATTCTATTCTAGTTCTAGTCCTTGACTTATGACCACAATTGAGTTCAAAATTTTTGTTAATAAGTGAGGCAGTTGTTAAGTGAGATTTGTCTCATCTTATGACCTTTCTTGCCACAGTTGTTAAGTGAATTACTCCAGTGGTTAAGTTAGTAACATGGTTGTAAAGTGAATCTGGCTTCCTATTGAGTTTGCTTGTCTAAAGGTCACAAAAGATGATCATATGACCCTGGGACATTGCAACCATAATAAATATGAGCCAGTTGCCAAGCATCTAAATTTTGATCACATGACCATAATTACTGCAATGGCTGTAAGTATGAAAAAAGTCATAAGTCACTTTTTCAATGCCATTGTAACTTTGAATGATCACTAAACAAATGGTTATAAGTCGAGAACTACCAGTACAGTAGAACCTTTGGTCACTACCATAATTCGTTCCATAACTTTGGTCGCAAACCGATTTGGTTGTGATCTGAACCTAATTTTGGAAATTTGGCACTTACAAAAAAAAGTGGTGTGGAAGGGGAAATTGGCCACGAAAAAAAAAAGTGAATTTTTTTGGTTGAAACCCAATTTGGTCGTGGTCAGAAGCGCTTGCGACCAGAGGTTCTACTGTATTCTTCTATACATGGTCAGATTCTCCATTATCTGACAGCACACAGCCTCATCACACAGATGGTCATAAAATAATGCAATCAAAGCATGAGACATAAATAATATCTAACTCAAACCCTCTCCAAATGGACAAATCAGCACAATGGTGAAGGAAAATATTCTAACAGAAACAAATGCATCATGTCATGAATCATCAACTCTCAGTTTTAATTCAACCTAACTGATAATACTAAAAATGTTTAGAAATTCCAAGCTCTTCAAAAGATTCTTCCAAAATATGAAAATGCTTCAATTTACAGAGCTCAATGATTTCTGTTATTAGAAATAAAATAAAAAAAAGGCTTTAAAGGTGTGAAAAGAAACTGATATTACTGTACAGATATGTACATTTCCAGCATATATCCTATATTTAGAATATATTTTTAAATTTATTTACCTCTCCAAGATAGCATATTTGTTTATGTGCAACTTCAACAAAAACTTCTATAATGAGGTTAACAGTCTCTGGTGTATTCTTGTACACCTCCATTAGTCCAATGCAATTTGTAAGGAAGTCCATCAGAAAATTAAAGAGAATTGCTACATTGTCTATCTGGGTAGCCTCAGCAATACCACAAAGTGCTTCTAAGGTGGCAGTAATTTCCTGTTTCACCTCCTCCTCCTGGCAGATTTGTTGGAAGTTTTCTTGGTTTATCACATTTAAGAATCGTTGTTGCAGTGGCTGAAGAACCTGCAAAACAAAAATAAAAAGAAGTATACTGTAGCTTTCCTGCAGAAAGCTGCAGACAGAAAGAGTTTGACCCAAAGATTTTTCATATAAATACACTTATTTGGATAACAGTATTGTTTATATATAACACAACCTAAACTGGAGGAAGTTTTTTTTTAATTTTTTTTTATTTTAAACACATTAAAACAAACACAAAACAAACAACACATCTATACATATCATTTTTCTGTTGTTAACAGCTCATTTAAGGTGTTCCTTTCTTATTATTTAAATATATTCTAACTTTATCTTAATCTATTTAAATAATCCAATTTCTTTTATAACGACTTCTCTTTACTTTGATCTTCAGCACATTCAAGCAATATTATCACAAAAAACAATAAAGTATTATTTCACTTCCCCCTTTTTTCCTTTTTTTCGTTTTTCCTTTTCTCCCACCACTCATGCCATCTGTACCATACTCTATAGTCATCTGTGTCCTCTCTTTCCTTAAGTTCCTTTGTAAGCTTGCCCATCTCTGCACATTCAAGGATTTTTTTAATTAAATCCTCTTCTGTTGGTGGGCATTCCTTCTTTAAACTGGAGGAAGTTTAAGATTGATCATAGAGGCATTACTTCAGTTCTAAATAAGTTGGCAATGCCCGTTTACTAAAATCCCTCTATGAGGGAGATAGGCAGTTTCTAAATATGATAAATAAATGAGTAAATATTTAAATAATTTATTTCTTGTTTGAATATTATGTATAAAACATACCCAGCCAAAAACCTTAAAATGCTAAAGGAACACCGATTTTGAAAAAGCAGTACGTATGTAAATTTTAAGCCAAATTTTATGGCTTAAAAAAAAAAAAAGCTGAACTGACTCTGGGCGGGTAATAAACAAAAGCCATAAAACCACAAAAATACAATTAAAAACAGGGTTAAAACGTGAATATAAAAACAAGCTAAAAATCAACTTCAAAGGCAGAGGGGGTGCCTTCAAATTGATTTTAAAAAGCAAGGTGTTTTAACAGGTAGTAAATGTCCATAGCAAAATGTCTATGGAAATCCTCAATCATCCAGGTCATGTTTGTCTCAAAGGTGCTTTTTTTCCCCAAAGGCAACTGGACTTTCTTATTTTTTAAAAAAAATTTCCTTCAGTCAGAAATGAAGAAGCTTCTTGGATGAGAAAGGTTTTCATGAAAACAAAAAGAAAAAAACTAAGGAAGTTCAGTTGCCTTTTGAAAAAACACTTTTGGGGCATCCACAGCAAAATTGGATTGTAAAAGGCTAGTGGGATTGTTTTAAACAATTGTGGAAGAGATGCGTGGAGAAACTGAGTCACAACAGTTGTCTCTGGAGTCTCACTATGGGAGTGGTAAAGGAGTCATATCATTTCTTGCTCTTTTAAAACATCATGAACACATTAGGCCTCCAAAACCTGATAAGCGTGGTTTGAATTCTTTTATGTTGACTTGTCCTATCTGGCTTTGTATAATATTTTGTTTGCCAAAAGGGCTCATTATCCATTGTAAAACTTTACATCTAGCTGTTTCTGGCTCAAGAATACAGCCTTTGTTTTTGCAGCCACATTTTTTAAACACACGTCACACTATTTTAAAAAATCATTTTTTGAGACGCTTCCTTGAAAAGGAAACGGGAAGTATTGATTAAGAAATAGCACATGCTTAAATCCTGGAAGGCAATGGAATATGTCTATAGCTAAAATAAAGGGGAAAAAAGGGAGAAACTTTTTTTCCCCAAAGTATTCCTCTAATTTTTTAGTTTGTGTCTGTTTTCTTTTCTCTATACATGTGTGAGTGTACACATGAATGTGTGTATGCAGAAGAGGGTATATTTGGCAAAATGTGGCCTTTGCTAAACGGCTAAATCAGGAAAATGGAGATGGAGAATAGGGTTGAGGTGGTCATTTCTGATCCATTCAACTTCCCCCTTGCAACAGCCACATCCTTGTATTAATGGCCCACCGTTCTCCAGAAGAGGCAAGTGTTTTGATAGACGCTCCAGAATCATCGTTCTGAGGTCTTTAGAATGATGTACTGAGGCCACTGACGCTTCCCAATACAGTACAATAGGCACTCTCTCAAAACAGCTTCTAATGCGAGGGTATCAAACCCAAAGCCCATGGGTCAGATCCGGCCCGCGGGGTGCTTAGATCTGGCCCATGAGCGTGGCCTGGAAATAGCAGAGGCCGACGGTGCCTCTGCTAGTGAAAACGGGGGACGAGCAGATGGACATCCCATTTTGGCGGCATGGTGCTGCAGGAAGCATCCGTCCCATCTGCCATCCATCCCGTCTCTCCCACCAGCCGGCCCGCAGAGGACAACTACAATGCTGATCCGGCCCTCGAAGAAATCCGTTTGACACCTCTGTTCTAAAGCAATGCTTCTCAACTTCAGCATCTTTTAAGATGTGTGGACTTCAACTTCTGGGAGTTGAGGTCAATGCATCTTAAAGTTGCTGAGGTTGTAAAATAATGATTTAAAGCAAGGCTGTCAAACTCGCGGCCCGTGGACTGGATGTGTCAGGCACTAGCCACGCCCCATTTAGCAAAGGGGGAAAAAGTCCCGATATGTCACGTGACGATGCCGTGACCATGCAAGTTTGACACCCCTGATCTAAGGGATGCAGATGGATGATCCAGTGGATAGGAACAGTCTTGAACTGTGGAGACAAAATGATGGGTGGACTGTTTTTATTTAAATACATTTTTCTGCATATCAGCAAAAAAAAGTTTCTAAAATATGCTAAATCAGTAAATATAACTAAGCAACATTGCACAAAATGAAAAAGAGGGAAAGAATAAAAAGAAAAGTCAGACATAAGATACTATGGTTAGATTTCGTTTGTTTAATATTTGCTATTTTAGGTCCAGAACATTTTTCATGGAATTTTATGACACCCTTTGATAGCAAAATGACCGATATTAGAACTTTAATTTTCAACAATAAAAATGAAAGCATTGATGCATGAATGTCAAGAATGACTTAAAGTATTTAAATATATTATTTAATTCAACATTGTTGCATTAAAATTATAAGAATTAGTATTTTTGCAGTTCAAGATAATATATCCCATGATTTCCCAATCCAGAATCAAAAATAAGGTTGGTAACAGATTTCTTTCCTTATCCCTGAATAACTAATTTTTGTTAATAAATGAAAATAAATAGAAAATAGATAAGTATTGTATTTTGAGAGTATGCAGCTATATACCACCAATATATTTTATATTTCATTTATATAATAAATGAAAATAAAAGAAAATAGATAGAAAAGTATTGTATTTTGAGAGTATGCAGCTATACACCACCAATATATTTTATATGCACTCATTTTGTTTGACAAATTCCAATAAATAAATAAAATAATAGAGTCAACAAGGAAAACAAATCAAGACTACTGAATGCCAAACTGTCACTTGCTGATATCACTCATCCTGAATTTTAAAGCAGAGATTGTACTTACTTCTGTCCAGTACTGCTGTTTGGTATCTCCATCCATATGAGCAAAACCCCCAAGAACTAAGGCTTTCATTAATGTACGTTGCACTGAACTGGATAGAAAGTGAAGAGGGGGATTCCGTCTGGCAAATTGTTTTGCTAAGTTCCACCAATTTTCACACTGAATTACTAAATTTGCCCTAACAGAAAAACATTGAAACACAATAAATAACAATGCAATAACCTGGAACAGTTAAATAAAACCAGCTTTCTCCCAGATTTTAAACAGATTCTTAACAAACAAATATTTATCTAATGACATTGTGTGTCAAATTCTTCCCCTTTGTTTTGTTCATAAGTAGAAATAGGACAAAATAATTTATGTCTTACCAACAATATTCTTCTTTTGGGAACTCACTTGAACCTGAACTGGCTATAGCACATGTTTTTATATTTATTTATATATAAGCACAAGTTAAAAGGAACTTTAGAAGCAAGTCTTGGAACTGCCATTTCTATTTACTAATATGAAGCAATCAGTTTCTGAAGAATTTAGCAGTAAAACTGAGGCTTGGCAAATTGTCTTTTTAATTTTTGGTGTTGATCAAATCAAAAAGAGTTATCGCAATCATGTTCCATGCCTTGGAAATAACTATGGTATCTTAACAATGGTAGCTTAGCACTAGACTCATCAAACTTCTAGAAAGAATCATTTTGTAAATTAAGTATTTACATTCCAGCCCCTAAGTAAGATTGTCCTCAACTTATGACTAGTCTTTAAAAGATCATTTGAAATTACGACGGGCCTGGAACAAGTGTCCGTTTTGGAAAATGGGTTGCTCTTAAGACTGTGGTGTTTGCTTATGACCACTGCAAAGAATGTTGTAAAATTGGGCACAGTCAGGTGGGATCTCAACTTATAACCGTAATGACTTATGATTGGAAATCCACCCGCAATTGCTATTGTAAATCAAGGACTACCAGCAATGCAGTTCGTTCAAACAGTATCATTTTGCTTGTGAACTTATTGGATAGTAAGAACACTTCTAACCATTTTAATCTCTTCCTATTTTCCTCAATGTATGCCTAAAACTCTTTTGAAGTAGTTCAAACAAGTATCTTTACAACATACTTTTGATGGGCAAGCAATCTATATTGTGAATGTAGTCCAGATGCATGCTGGTTATGTGATCTGTCCTCAAAAGATACAAATTAGAGAATTTTAAACTCTATTAAGTTTAACACATCTAATTTGTATTTAACCCATCAAACTGTGAAAAATAAACAAAAATATTTCATCTATCTGCCTTCCAGATAGATGGCACCAGGTAATTGTTTCAGTACTACTAATACTTCTCACAGATACTATTTATATATTCACAGAGTCTACTAACATCTAGTTTGGTCCAGAAATTCTCATGGGACTCTTAGAAAAACATTTATTTTTTTCATCTAGGAGTATAACTTTTAGGCTTACCTCTCCCTCCTTTCTACCAAAGTTACCAGTAGCTGCACAGTGTCATTGGCAAGTTCTTGCTCAGAACTCCATACTGCAAGATTGCTGAGTACTTTTTCTAAAAGGTAGCCCACAATCCATTGGGCACCCTCAGTGTCAGCACCAAATGCGGTGTTGAATGGCAAGCTTATCTAAAAAAAAAATTAATATTTATGAATGCCACAGAATATAGTAGTGTATTGATAAGAACATTGTCTGACTCCATAGCTTTCTTTTGTTTATTGTAAATTAAAAATACATATCTGTTTTCTTCAAAAATGCATTAGGAATAACATAATTGAAGGCACATACAGATTTAATAGACAGATTCATTATAGCAGGAGTCCCCAATCCCCAGGCCAGAGACCAGCACTGCTTTGAGCCTGCCAGGAACCGGCCACGCAAGTGAATGAAGCTCTATCTGAGCAAGCACGGGATCTAGGCAGTGCATAAAACCATACTCCCCCTCCCCAGTCCACAGAAAAATTGCACTCCATGGAACTGGTCCCTGGCACCCCAAGAGTTGGGGGCAGCTGCATTATCGTATTTCTGCATGCATGCGCCCACTGATTTTAGAGGAATATAGGTGGTCCACACATGCAGCAGAAGCAGCTGAAACGGGAAATTATCATATCAGATCATAAAAATGATGTACTATTTTGAATGCTTTTTCCCATATATAAATTCCCTAAAAACCATTTTAAAGTCTCATTATTATTTATAAGGAACATCTTTATTTATTATTTATAAAGAACTCTTTCATTGTACATTTAGATCAGATCATACTTACTTAAGTGTTGCAATGAATAAGCTCATGTGGTTTGTTGCAAAATTTCAGAATTCGCGCTTTAAGAAATTTTAAATTTTAAATTTCTTAAAGCACAAAAAAAATGTCCACAAGTTTAAAATTATTTTACCTGGTCATATAGCTTTTCATCTACGAGGAGATAGGTTTTTGCCCACCGTTTGAGGAACCACACAATATCTTTTCCCATTTGTGGGCTTAGAAGGTGCGTAAGATCTGCTCTTATTGCTCGAGACTCCACTTCCGAAACTCTTAGAACAGAAGACAATAACCTGAAGAAAATTAAAGATACTGTGATTTTCCCCTAGCACTCACTGATGTTGATTTATGCTTAAACACATGAAACCTTTTCTTTTTTTTAGGGTTTGTCAAGGGAATAAGGGAGTAACATGATCAGCTTCCCCATTTCTACCAGTAGAAAACAGTTTCCTTTTTGAAACACTAAGTTTTCCACGTATTCACTCTTTCAGCCGCCTATTCTGCCTATTCTTTACCTTAAAGGTTAGTATGAAAATTCTCAATCTTTAATTTGGAAATCTCAGGTTACTGTTGCAGGAAGAACTAATTCTCCAAGATTAATGCAACAAACCAGCTTAGAATATTTGAAATTTTTATTGAGACTTTATACCAGTTAACCTTATAACTCTTCAGTCCAAGACTAGTTTAATATTGCTGAAGAGTTTTCCAAGACACAGTACTGATTTTCAGTTATTTAATCCCTGAAGGAGCATATTAACCCAAAGAAAACAGACCCTTCAGAGGATAGTAAGTATCTTGGAGGAAAGAGGGAAAGTGATGCCACAGTTCAATTGTAACACATTCAGATCTCCAAAAAGGAACACCTAATGAATTATCTTGCACCTCCCGTTTACATGGTGTGAGGCAGCCCAGTTGGGATAGACTTTTAACTCACACATCTGGGGAGCTTTAACCAAATAGAAGGCAGTGCTGGGCTGGTAGTCTGATACCTTAGAAATTTATTTCTTAGTATCAAGATGTCTCTGCAGCAACCATCATATATCTTCTATTTAGTCAATTCCTGTAAGCATGAAGGAACTGCTGAAAAACTTGCTATCCTAGTGTGAAAAGTGGCTTTATAAGTATTCTGGAAATGCAGAGTGTCTGTGGTATATTGGCTCAAAATTATCTTTTAAACAGTCAAAGTATTTATTTCCTTAAAATTTAAGACTTCTATATCCATCTCTCCTCACTTTTAGAAATTTGATCTTGATATCTGCAGAAAATACTTATTGCTGCCAACACTTACAACATTATAGACCATATATGGCCTCAGTGTAGCAGTTTTATTACAGCAAATAATAGAGACCATATGCATATTAATAAAGACATTGTTTTTCTGTTATAAAACAAAAGTTTTTAAAACAGATGGATACTAAAAATTTAATTCAAAATGTTTCCTTATTGAGAGATGTTAGAAACAGGTATTCCTCTTTTAAGAGTAAAACCCTTTAACACATTCTCCTCAAAGTTCTCTGAATTTTTACCCAAAGACAACAAATTACTTGAGAATTTTAATTTTAGTGACTTAGAAAGCATTCTGTGACAATATGCTGGTTTACAAAACTGTATATGTTCTGGGAAACACATTCTGAATAGTCATTTCTGCCTTGCTATAAGGTATTTATTTTGATTTAAAGATGTACCCATGTCATATACCTGTAAGCATGTTCACAACAACTCATTTCATTTTCATTTAATAAGCAATGCATTTCCTTTATCTGACACACAGTCCTCTAAAAATGGTGTTTATGTTATTCTTATACCAACAACCCCCCTCCCGAATTTTACTTATACCACAGTGCATCATAATGTTTGTTTAGAGCAAAAAACCTTAACTATATTACAGTTTTTTCCCCTCAGTCATCAATATTAGGTCACTACATCTTAATTCTACAGAAAGCCTATTTAACTTTCTTTCACCAGTTCTGACATTCACATTGTTATCATAGATTAATAATTTACAATGATAGCCCTATCTACTTCTGATTTATGGTTCAATATTTAGCATTAAAATACTAAATAAATTACCTAATAACAGAATCGGTTCTGTTGTACCCTGGAATGGAAGAGGCCTTTTCTCCTGGAGATCCAAGAATTTGAAGCGTTGTATTGATGTCAACCTCAGTTGAATGCTTAATGGAATACTCCATTATTTCTGGAGGTATTAGCGGAGTCTCTCCCTGAGTATCATTAGCTAAGAGGTAGCCTTAAAATTAAAAGCAAACAAACAAAAAAAGAAAGTAGTGACCTCAAGTTACCTAGCCTAAATTAAATACTGCTTTAAGTGCCATCAAAAAGATGCTGAGAGAATTGGCATCAATATTTGGCTAAATTCTATGATATGCTTAAATTAAAACTGGCATTTATGGTACATAGTTCAGTTTGGTTTTGTATTCAATTTCTACATGTCAGAATAAAGTCTATAAACAACTACAATTATTAGGGAGAAAGTAGCAAATAAAACTAAATTCAACTTAGATCCCATAACAAATATAATTTTTGAATAATACATCTCCCATCTTGGCCATCATGTCACTACTACTTTTTAAGAGTCTTCTGCATTTCCAGCCTAGGCTAGATAGAACCTTTTCAAAAATTCTTGTAATATTGACAGGTCTAACCAATTAACTCCTTCCAGGGGGAATATATAGTAGCTAAAAATGCAGAGGAAGGACTGGGAGAAATTACACAAATTTCAAGATCAAAATAATGTGTTGAGGGCAGACATAAATAATCTTGTTGTTCCTCCTTCCATGGATCTGCCTGAAGCCTGCAGTGTCTGTTCTCCAGAGGCAGTAGACCTCTTCTTAATTTGCAACATAATATATAAATAGCAGGCTGTGCTTTCAATCCCCCAATGCATTTGCATGCAGTATCATCAGCTTAGCAGTACTTGAAGGCCATTAGGGCTCTCAAAAAGAAGAATTTTAAGTGCCAAAAGATACATGAATGAAACATCATAGCATGTGAATTAAGACCATCATTTCCATAAAACCTCAATAAAAAGTCTTTGCTTGTATATTTGTGAACCAGTATGTCAGTAAAACAGGACTATTGTTTTAAGATCAGTTTGGAACACATACACATATCTGAGATACGATCATATGGAAACATAGACTGTTGTGATAACTGCATAGCATTGTGCCTATGTGTTTCAAACAAGATGTTAACGTAAATAATGGAAATAAAATTAAAGCACAGTGGAGATCGTTTAGACTACTGAGTTCAACCCTGTGCACAGTGCAATAATCCTAATTAATGTATCCCAGACAGATGGCTGTCTCCTACTTGAATGCATCCAACAAAAACGAATCCATCCCATCTCAAAAATTGGTTCTGTTCTGTAACAGTTCTTACTATTTGGACATTTTTTTAATAACATTCAGTTGGAATTGGTCTTCCTAAAACTCAAATCTATTATTCTGCCCTGCATTCTGGAATAGCAGTAACACTTAAGACATATACTGCTTCACAGTGCTTTACAGCCCTCTCTAAGGGGTTTACAGAGTCAGCATATTGCCCACAACAATTTGGGTCCTCATTTTACCCACCTCGGAAGGATGGAAGGCTGAGTCAACCTTGAGCCTGGTGAGATTCGAACTGCCAAACTTCTAGCAGCCGGCAGTCAGCAGAAGTAGCCTGCAGTACTGCATTTTAATCCATTGCGCCACCACTGTGATGATGGCAAACAGAACTTCTCGTATTTTTTGAAGCATGCCATCATGACCCTCCTCAATTGTATTTTCTCAACATTAAACTTTTTTTTCCTACATAGAACTAAATTTCCAAGCCCCAGGTCATCCTCACTGTCCTCTTTGTACCTGTTCCAGCTTGACTGAATCCTTTAAAAATGTTAATGCTCAGAACTGGACAAAGTACCTCAATTTGCCCATTGCAGAGCAAAGCAATTTGGGAGGCATATTTGTATTGATAAAACCTAACATTCCTTAAGCCTTTTCAGAAACCATGACACATTTTTGACTCATATTCAGTTTTATAATCAACTACAATTTCAAATTTCCTTTTGTATATACTATTACAAAGTCAAATATTTCACTTTCTGTGCCTGCACATTTTATTTTCTCCATGAAACGGATGACCTTTCCATTTGTCCCTATAGTAATTGTTAGTAGTTCTCTTTTTAGTACAAAGTATTGGCACACATTGCATCTGAATTGCTGAGCCTAAATATAAGCGAGTTTTGTGCTGATTAATGGAAAAGCAGTTTATAATAGGATGATAGCTCTTATTCTTGGAGGCCAAAAGATTAAGAGGCAATTTGGCCTTCAGGGTTCACACAACGCTTGTTTCCCAGCCAACTGAAGGAGATCATTAGATGCTGTTTCAAGAGACTTCTTTCCTGTATAGTCTATAACTACTGGGTCCTCAACAGCATGTGATGCATTTAAATTTCACCCTATCTGTGCTTCCTTCCTATTTTCATGCAGGTACTAGTCTAAAGAATCTAGGAGGCTATGTCAATGTCCAAAAGAAATTTGACTGTAGTAGTGCAATACAGCAAATATACTGTAGCCTTCCTAATTTCTTAACTATTTAAAAAAAAATTAACTTGTAAATGTTAACCTTGCTTTTAATTTTGTATTGAGCTTTTAGTCAAGTTTTTATATCATTCTGTGATGATTAAGAGTCACCCAGTCACCTAAGTGAGATAAGGGTGACATAGAAATTTGATAAATAAACAATGCCAGGGCTAATTCATAATAGCCATCTTTTCAAGTCCAGTTTAGCTGGACTTTTCTTAAACTGTCATTTATTTTTCCTATTCTATAAGCCTTGAGCTAAATGTTAAGGTTTTCTGTATTGCATATACCAATGCTAATCTTTCCTAAATACAATAATCCTCATTCAAGAAACAAGCAATTGCTCTCAAATACTGTAAAACAATTAGACTATATTTTCAAAGTTGTAACTTTGGGTTTTTGAGGGAAGGGAAGGCTGAGGAAGCTGGTAATTTGCTTCACTGAGTCATACTGGACAACTGGAAACCTCAACTCAATGATGCTAGGTAAAATTGTTCTTCTAACTTTCTGCTTGAATAAAATTCCGACTTGGCCAAAATAGTAAGAAAAATTTCATGCCTACAGAAACTGCTTCCCCTTATCAACAAAAATCTCAACATATTGCTTAATGGTACTATATTTTCCCTCTTTTTCAATAGAAACAAACCAGAAGCACTAAGATCCTTGTACCCAATCTACAAATCTGGTTTGTTTGTTTTTTTGGTTTGGTTTTTTGCTGTGTGCTAAAGAAAACCATCACACTCACATAAGACCATTTTTCCTGACTTGAGTGTTGTGAAAATAAGGGTGCATCTATGTGAGTAAACTACACATACACAATTGTAATAGAATTGACAAAGAAACCTCCATTTCCAATGGAATGATCTCAGTTGCCTGTGTGTAGAAGTCTCTACTCACCTGTGACTAGAATAAGCCAATGAATATCCTCATACAAGTCATCAAGCACTTTATTGTCAATGGAGCTTGATCCAGCTGAACTTATTAATTGCTGATGCCTTTGTAACTGGCCATGAAGCCTTGTCACTCTGTCTTCTAACAAACTGAAGAGAAACATTAAACAAGTTTATCATTTTTTCCCACAATGAAGATGCAATGAATGAAAACAGCAAAGACCATGTCAAAGGATACACATGACTTAAGCTATACCTGATAAGAAGAGGTATACAGTGTTCAGCAGCAATTCTTCCTAACATGCCTATGCTGGCCAGCTGATCAGAAAATTGTTCTCTGTCATCCTCCTGCAGCTCACTTATTTCCTCTTCCTCCCTGGAAGCCACACCATTGGCAGTCTGAATTGAAAAGAGAATGCAAGCCTGTCACATTGTAAAAACTGATTTTCTAGAATGTGTTAATAGTTTAAATAAAATAGATTAAAAACTGACCCATCATAAGCAAATATAAGGTAATATGTCCAGGTGTTATTCAAGGTGAAAAAGTACAAATGTAGAAAAAGATACACTCTGGATTTGCAGCTATTGCATGTTTCTTCTTTCTCTCTTTGTAATATCAAAAACACAGGACCGCTTTATTGGATAGGACCAAAAGCACACCCAATTCAGCATTCCAATCCCACAGGGGAAAAATCAGCTATCTGTGGAAAATTCTTCTGATCATGTTTCTTAATAATCAGCATACATACTGTTTAAGAGATGAGAGATAATAAACAGCCATAGTGACTAAAAGTAGCATAAACTAGGACCTTCTCCTCCATGAAGCTACCCCAAGTTGTTCCTCATTATATTTTGTGGAAGAAAATTCTGAAGTTACATAGAAACTTATGTTGACAGTCCTGGAATGTCAAGTTTCCTTCCTAATTATTATAGCTAAAGGTCCTAGTTCGTGCTCATTTGGGTCTGTAAAATCAAAGCTGAAATTCTGCTCAACTATATATAGGGGGACAGGGGGAGATTGTTGACTGAGATCTGCTTAATCCAATTTTCAAAAAAACAGGAGCCATTTACTTCTAATATTATTACAAGCATCAATTCTCCAAACATTTTACAGGATTTAAAACAAAGGAGAATCTCTGGGGGGAACTAACAACCAACAAACCATGAGAACACGGAGCACAGAGCAAAACAGTTAAGGGAGAAACAGGATCATTACAGAAGGTATTCTTGAAGCCAGGGAAGGGGGAAGCACAAGAAAAAAATTCAGAAGAACCTACTTATACTACATATAGGTCATGCAGGAAAATCAGTTTTGTATGCTTTTAGAATTCTATTACACTAGTAGCAATAAAGGTATTTCCAGAAATGCAAGTAGTTTTTGCTTTCTATGCTTGTCAGCTTCACGCGTTTGACATTAAACGTGAAAGCTCCCTTATTATCTACCATTAAAGAGGACTCAGTCCTGTTCAGGATCTAGACAAATGATTACTGTCCTCAAGATACCTCACTGACAGAACAAGCGGCATAGGTGCTCCATTACAGGAAATTCAGGGGAAGGAGCTACAGATGTTGCACAATGCTGTAGTGCAGTTAATACAGTATTTTGGCAAGCATTTACAAGGACGAGCTCCACGGGTTGTTATGCAGACACTTATATTCTGTTCCTATGCACGTTTACCAAAGAAACTGTAGAGGCGAGACAATTCCTTACTTTCCCTATTCAGTTCAGCTGGGCAGAATTCCCCACAGACCAGACTAAGGTGGCATTTGAAAGAAAGAGTAGGCAGATGGGCATTACTACTCATTGAAATCAATGTACTGTATGAGATACCTATTAAAATTTTATGTAGATGTTCAGAGCTGCTTTTGATGATTCCACCTGGAGAATAATTACTAATTGGGAGATTAATAAATTATGACCTGAAAGATGCCAAATACTTGACTACACAGCAGATTTTCAATTGTATGTGCTAGGGCCATGTGCCAGAATGATTTTGGCCCAATCAATCAGCTTTAAGAAGGTCTCTCCTACTAACTGAAGATCAATTAGTATGACATGGCACACCTTAGATCTTGGAAGAATTAGTTCAACATTGTACGATGGTTAATGGTAGGCTAGAGAAGTTGAGATCTAGAGGAAATAACCCTTTTTTAGCCTTCCCTTCCCCAAAATTGTCTTCTTGTCTTCCAAGGTGAGAAGCCCAAGGAAAAAAGGGACAATGAAGAGAACCACATTTGCACTAGAGAAACAAAAGGACCTTAGACCACGGGTGTCAAACTCGGTCGCGTCACGTATCGCAAAGTTTTTTGCCTTTGCGGAGCTGGGATGGGCGTGGCCTGCACATGATGCATCTGGCCTGTGGGCCGCCAGTTTAACAGGCCTGCCTTAGGCTGTTTTTAACTTCACTAAGCTTCTGTGCTCTGGATTGGTTGTAAACTATCACATTTATACAGTTTTAGGACAGCTTGCAAATAAATATCTACAAAACTCAACATTGGGAAACTTTGCAGAAGCCTCTCTCAAAAATTTAGCTGGACTCCCCCTCCCCCCCCCCAGCCCATCCCTTATAATTAAGAAGAGCTCCAATATCTGACACCAGGAAATAATATCTTTAGGCTTTGTATCTCCTTGGTCACAGAAATCCATCAGCTTTTGGATTCTGGGATGTTAATTTCATAAATGGGGCTATTATGTGGCAGTTGGGCTTGCCACATAACCACTAGTAAACCAATGATAGTGAGCTTATCAATGGCAGATCAAGAACATAAACTTAATTTGGATGGAGGGATATAAATATTTAACAGACTTTGATATTCATAATATCAAGTTTCACTACACTGTAACTTTTGGTCTCATAGTACTATGCTCTGTGCTCCCAGCCGCAGTTACCGTTTCAAACTCAAACAGGACAAAGAGAGGCACATTGCAGCCTCTTCAGGTTCTTCAATGTTCGACCTGTCCATTAATCTTAAAGAAAGGTATCACCTATCTTTGTTGATTAGACGAGGAGATATAATTCTCTATGCACTTTAAGTGGGAAAAGTGTAAATAAGGATTCAATGGCTTGTACAGCAAGCCACGGCTTAGCATGATTTCTAAACCCAATCACTAAGTTCTGGTAAGCAAATCGATAAAATAGTACACATCAGATCTAGAAAGAGGTAATTCCATACACGAGTTATGTACAACTATTTATTAAATGCCTCAAAATATTTTTCAAAGTTCTTTCACAAAACATCAACTTAATAAACTATAAATAACAATTCTGAAGAGCATGCAATAAAGAGAGCACCTGCAGAAAGAGATCAAAGATTTACAGCGAACATAAGCACCAAGATCATAAGCTATGCTGTTTTAAGAATTATTCTTTCTTCTCAACCCTTAGGAAATCACCCACACATTTCTTAATTACAGGTAGTCTTCGAGGTACGAAGGGCCATTTAATGACTGTTCGAAGTTACGAATGCCCTCCCAAAAATGGACTTAAGGCATGGGTTCGAAATTGCAACCAAAAAGAAGCCTCTGGAATCATGTCACCTGGATTCAGTCACTCCTGAAGCAGTGGCCATTTTTAGTCCTATGTCTGCCCTGGTCACCCACAGTTACAACAGGTGATTTCTGAGGCCTATATGGTTGGCACATTTTTTTCTCTCCTGGTCACGTGATCAACCAAGATCCAGGGTCTTTGCAGCAGGTGCTTACTTTTTTTCCCTCCTCACTGTTGCCAGATAGAGGACTAAAGAGTGAATTTCTCATTGCTGCCCTTCTTGCTTCTTTCGTTGCTGTTGCCTTGAGGACTAGAGTACTATAGTTGCCTTGGTAAGTACTTTAAAATTTTCTTTTTCATTGTAGTATGGCGCTTGTTTGTAAATACGTTTCACAACCTTTTTTTTTTTATTACTGTGGTTATTTGCATTTTGCTCTGGAATTGCTAGCAGAAATACTAGCCGGCGTCCATAGGGAACACTTTTAGTTCTGTAAAGTTCCTTTGCCTTCTATGTACTGTTTGTTTGCATGCAGTTTGAGACTGCTTGCAGAAAGATCCTTTGCATTCTACTGTATTGTGTTTGTTTGCTTTTGCTTTGAGGATTAGTGTGCACTACTGTAGAGAGCTTGTAGAACAGCTGATGGGCAGGCAGCAGTGATTTCCTCTGGAGGTTTTTCTCAGTGTCCTCAAAATTCACACCCACACCCACACACATACCCCAGTTTAAATCTGGGCACGTGCCTGGAGTCACTGCAGTTCTGAGGCACATGGATGCCTCATGGGCAAGCAACTGTGTTTTCTTCTGAAGGCTCCAATTGGGGACCTCTACAAATTCTCTTGGTTCACTTTAATAATGGCAGAGGTCAGTTAATGAACTGAAGCAAATAGGAACCCTGATTTTTGTTTATATATCAACCCAGTGGATTCACTTAACAAATGCCATAAAAGTGTTGTAAAAATAAGTCCAATTCATTTTATAACAGTCATTTCACTTACATCCCTAATGGGCAGGTTCCATTAAGGAACCTGTACTTGAAGTGCAGTACTTGAGGAATACCGTACTTGATGTGGATTTAGAGCAGGGGTGAAATCTAAAATTTGCTACTACCGGTTCTGTGGGCGTGGCTTGGTGGTGGTGGGGGTAATGAGACTGGGTGGGCGTGGCCAACTTTTTTTTTTTTTAACTTTTAAAAGCATTTTTTCTATAACCTCTTCGGCCGAAAAGGTTATAGGAAAAAAAATGCCTTTAAAAGCCTCTGACGATCCCAGCTGAGCCGAGTGATCATCAGAGGCTTTTTTTTTTCACTTTTAAAAACATTTTTTTTGGCCGAAGAGGTTGTAGAAAAAATGCTTTTAAAAGTTTAAAAGAACAGCCTCTGATGATTGCGTGGCTCAGCTGGGCATTTGGAGGGGGGTGTGCAGGGATTTTTGCTAACGGTTTTCCGAATCACGCGCCCCCATTACTACCGGATCAGTCGATCTGGTCTGAGCCAGAAGCATTTCACCCCTGATTTAGAGGTTTTTCTTTTTTTAAATGCAAAACATCCAAGAGGTCAAATTTTAACCTCTTCTGGAACAAACCATTTCCTTCTTTGCTCACACTGTTATTTTGTTATCAAACATACAAACTCTGCTCACTGCTGCCTTCCAAACCTAAGTGAGAAGTCAGCCATGCTGAGTTCTATAGAATGTCCAAAGTAGATTTTCAAACCAACTGCTAAAGAGGAAAAATAAGATTCATACTTCTGTTTCATGATATACTTGAGAGCATATCATTATCATCAACAGTAGCACTAATACCCCCAATAAACAGGTCATCAGACTTATCCCATGTTATCCTCCAGAACTCACTGATTTGTGGCAGTTATACTTATGGTGACAGCTGTATTCTAAATAGGCAAGCCTCCCCCATGGCAGCCCTGGCACTACCACGTAGTCCTAGCTTTCCAAATATGGCCATTAACCAAGAACCAAGACTCCTGCAATAGCACTCTGCAGTAACATACAGAAAACAGTATTGTTTGTTGTTGAATGCATTAGATTTTAATAATGAAGCTAATTAGTGCAAAACAGAATTAAAAGTAATTATTTTTAATTATCAACTCACAATTACCATATTTTTCAACTGGGGTATATCAGTTTTTTTCCCCACAGCACACACACACAACCTTGAAATTCCATCTAAAATCATTGCAGATATCTTAGCAAGGATACTAGAAACTAGAACCAAGCCATGCTTTCATCTTCTAAGATGGTCTTTCAATCCTCTTCCCTTGATCCCACCACCAATAATGTTCTTAATAGCTGCAATGCCACAGCTGTCTATGGAAAGTGCTTCTTGTTTGAAAAACACTAGCTGCTGCTTTGATATTGAACAAACCAGAAGTGTTTGTATTGTCAGCTGTGGCTTCTAAGTAAACAGGCATGGCGATGAACTTAGAGAAATTAATGAATTTTCTGCACAAAGTAGGCTGGAATTATCTAGTCACAAACTCAAAGGCCTTAATTATGAAATATATTGGCTGGCACTTTGGCCATCATCAACCTAGTCATTGAGGACTGAGAGTCCTCAAACATCAATGTGTTCTCCGCGCCCAAGAGGAATGCTTGAATTATCATTAAATTCTATTTCAATAATCCAAAACTGATAGATAAATAGTGATCATTATACCAGTATAGTTAAACTCTGGTTTCTCAGAATTATAAGTAACAAATCAAGAAAACTGGAGGAGTCAGTATGAAAGGGGGATGGATTTGGATTTCTGCATTATTTTGACAAAGCATTTTAATTATCCCATTGTGGTTATTATTTCATTAGACTTGTCACCTTGTCTTTGACATTTTTTATAGATCTTTTAAATAGAAATTACTGTATTTGAAACCTATTGTGTAGTACTGTAAAGATAAATACATTTATTTCTACTGAACAGACAAAATTGGGGCAGAGAGAACTACACTTATCCCCCCCTCTCTCTCTCCCTCCCTCCCTCCCTCCCTCCCCCCCTCTCTCTCTCTCACACACACACCCACACCAAAGGTTTAGCATGATTGTTTAATCTTGGTCAATACCTTATTCATGTTTATGTTTAAATAAATCAACTTTTTAATTATTCCACATCTCAAGATTTTCATAATTGCCTCTAGAACTTACCAAATTCCTTGTACCATCAGGAGCAGCTAAGTGGCACTGGATGTAAGAATTAAAAACCTGAACAGCATGCTGAGTGAAGAAGCCTTTGTGGAAATGTTTATCATCTTGTACCAAGGTAAGCCATGATTCCAAGAGCTTGTCATATGCCTCCATATATACCATATCATCTTTGTCAAGCTAAAGAAATAAAGGAAAAATACAAATTATCCAAAAATTGTCAGAGCTTTCATCAACATTTACTCAGTAAATTTGCAAGAATAGTTTCTTCCCATTAGTTGTCTATATATTTAATTCCAATTTTTAATGTATGACAATACCTATTTTTCCCACTGTTTGCAGTAGGCTTTTAGACTAACAGATAATTTATTGTGATTTGAACCCAGTACACTATAATCCAAACAGCTAGTTGTACAACTGGAGTAACATATGATATTCCTTCCCAGTAGTGGTATCTCTACTCTCCTGTCAAAATGTTATACAAATTCCCTCAAGCCTCTGGACCAATTTTCCAAGAATGAGAAAGGAAGTTTGCGTTTGGAAAAAGTAGTCTCTTCCAGTAAACTGTTATTTTTAAAAATGAAAACAAAAATTGATTGATAAATAAACATTACCACATTCACACACACACATACACAGAACATGTTTATCTTATGCAAAATCAGAGGCTTTAAAACAATTCAAACAGTTTACCTCCCAAATAAAAAGGTAAACCCAATAGTAGCCCAAGAATAAATTATCAGAAAGTGTTCTTATAATAAAAATCACATTCTAACTTTTGAAATATGAAGTTCTTAGTTCTTTAAACCTTTACCTGACACACTAAGATTACAGTGATCAAGTAATCCAGCAGACTTTTTCAGCAAATATGATCAAGGGTGAATGAGGTAGAGATTTTCTGCTAGTCTTATTTTTCATTTATATAGATACAAAGATATGAACGGAAGAAATTAAAAAGCTATTCCCAAATAATTTAATTGAAAATTTCATTTTTAAAAGAAACTGGATCACAAATACTTCCTAGTATGTTTTAAACTATATATAAAATGACAAGATACGAAAGAAATTAATCTGTGTTTACGAATGTTCATACCAAAAAAACCTCTGACCCCTAATAGAAGAGTTTTCAAAAAAAATTTGGCTGCAGAAGCTATAATTTAAAAATAAAATCTCTCATAACCCCTGATCAAGAGTCAAAAGTCTAGTGACCAATATTTGGCTGAATTTAAGTAATTTCCCCCCCTTAATTTCTCACAGAATCTTGTCAAACTCTCCATAGTTCCATGGAACAGAGTTTGAAAACCCTGCTCTGAAAGGTTAAACAAATGCAGAGAAGTCTTCCTTTTTCAGAAGTCCATGGAAATGGTTAAAGCAAAAGGAAAAGAACGAACTGTGGATACCGATAGCCTTTTAAATTTACAACATTTCACATGAAAAACGTGTTCTCTGATTCTTGTTAATTCTCTTTTTCTGAAAAGCAGTACAGTAATAAAATACAGTGAAGGGCAAAAATGGCTTTAGTATACTTCAGTTGATGGCTTACTCTTTTTGTTAACTTTTTTCCTTGTATTATTTAGGTTTTATTAGTTTGTAGTTCTGTCTAAAACAGAAATTGAAATTTACTAATTTAAAGTAAATTCAATCCAAAAATGTATGAGTATTGCCTGAATAAACTATACTTTTGTATATTACATATCCAAACATATATCTATAAGCAAACTAAATTATACAAAATTGATTTTTCAAACAAAAACAAAAAAGCAACTGGAAAATAATATTAGAAATTACTATTCTGAAAAGTACAAGAAAAGCTCCAATTTTATTTCATTGTTTAAAAATTTCTGCAAATTTTATTAACTATACGCAGAAGAAATGTGGGGTATAGGAGATCAAGTTGATTAGGATGGCATGATTTTCCTATGTGCATGTTCCTTATATCAAATGTTTTTTATATTTTTTCCTTTAAAAAATTTAAATTCATTTAAAAACTGACAATCAGTTTAACGTAGTGCTGGGCTAGAAACTGGAAAACTATGAGCTTTGGCTCTTAGGTACTAACATCAACTTGGTTAACTTTTGAACAGTCACTTATTCAGGCCACTATGTAAGGTTGTTGTTGTGAGGGAAATAGGAAGAGAGAATACTGTGTACCTCATGCTACCTTGACTTGTACAAAATAAAGGTGGGATATAAATCTAATAAAAAAGAATTAAATCCTGCTTAAGCATTGGAGTTGCTACAATGCTAGAACAAATAACAGATAAGTTCTAGATAATAAATAAATAACAGGAGTTTTCACTTCTCCTTTACAAATCTGCCGCTACGGAAATCATTTTTTTCTATTAATACTGACACATTAGCAAAAGCCACATAAAAAAATTAAACCGGTAATTCCCAACATGCTGGTTAGCTCTACATACTGTTTAAACTAATAAACAATTAATAATTTCACACTGCAATATATAGGGTAATGGGGCTTATTCATTACATGTGAATTTCCAATAGTGAAAAGGGCCACAACGGGCCCTTCCTAAAGAAGACTTTAGGAAGACTTTAGGACTATTTTACAACATTACTTCAAAGTTTCAGAGCTAGCGAAATCAGCATGGTTCAGTTCACACATCCCACTGCTTGTTTTCTCAGTCAACATGACCAAACTTTTCTAATGATTCTATGAGTGGAACGGTCTGAGGTAAATCTCTGGTTATACGGAGCTTTGGAACAGGCTCACGCTTCTGATTACTACAAAGCTCAGTGCAATGCAAAAATCCTCTGCTATTTAAGAAGAATGTGAGAAGATAATTGCCTGCTGCTATATGCTAGCAAGAGCGCTGGGGACATTAGCCACATGCTAACTACTTTATGGGAATCTGTCAAAGGTGATGAGGAAAATCAATACAACATCATAGTAAAACTCACACACACACCTCTTTTTTTTTTTTTTTTGCTCCATTCAAAATCTATTTCTCCACTATGAACTTAAATACACAAAGCAAAAATCAATACTGTAAGGGAGGAGCAAACTTTCTGTTATTTTTTTTTTTTAAATCTATGTAGTATTGTCAGGACTAATAAAAACATTCCTTTAGTAATTCAAGATACAACCATGTGAAATATTCATAAATAAGGTAAAAAGCTGAGTTACTAGATTCTAGAACTATACAGAGATTCAGTTCTGATTTGGAAAAAAACCCCACTATTTTGAATATCTAGAGGCACATATATTGTATTTATCTACAACTCTTTAAAGCAGCTGTATCTTTTGCTGCTGCTATATCTTCTGAAGTATCTATTTAGAATTGGATTGAAGCATCAGATATCTCTCCTAGATTCCAATGCACCGATATCCCATAAGCTTGTCTTTATCAATATGTGGCCAACCCATGGAAATTGTATTTGAAAAAATACATTGTCTACCATATCACTTCTTCATATACTTAAAAAGAACACACATATAAAACACTTTTGGGACACAAGGACATACTGTGCCAGTATAAACCTACAAGGTATTAAGAACTGTCAATGCAAACTCCTCTGCAGGAAATATTATACCCATCTGGTGTTTGAGATACCGCCATATGTGCCAAAACCAGGAAACTAAAGGCCACAATGATTTAATATCTAAAATTAAATTCTAAAATTAAAATCAAATATTTTATTTTGTTAATTGCTTTCAGCATTGGTGTGATAAAATGGCTTTCTGAATTTCTGAAGACAATGCATTCTAAATGATGGTAAAAATGTAAATGATATTTCATTCAAACTACCAATCTCAAAACAAAATTCATAAGTTCAAAATAACCTTTTATTCCAATACATTAAACAAAAATCACTATTATAGTTTCAAAAGTGAACACCAGCACAGATTAGGGAAATTGGTCTGCTCTGTCAAATCCACTTAGGCAATATATAGTAGATGCTCCATCCATTAATTACTCTTGACCTGTTCTGCTAAATTTGAAAAGTGGAACAGTTTGAAATCCGCCTCTTACTCCTAAATCTTTAATTTTATATAGCAAAAGATGAAGACAATTCTGGAAGCCCAAACTAGATGTTACACAGATGGTACGTAGATCTCTTACTCAATAGTGGAGGAGAATTAGAAATAAAATGTAGGTAAATTAAAATGCAAGATGAGAGAGATATGGAGTGTGCTTTATAGGAAAGAACAATTAAATGAAAAAAATCCCATTAAATTGGAGACCAAACATAGATTCTTTAACACCAGAAGCTCAGATTCTTAAAAAAACCCACATTACCAGTTTTCATGCCTCGTTCTTACTCAGTTACAACTATAAACCACTATACAGAAAAATCCTTATAATATGAACCCCAGAGTATACAGATTTATTGATTTATTTTCAATTGCTTTAAACTTATAAAGAATGCAGTAAAGGCAACAAAAACATTCACATGTGGGAAATTATCCAGTTCAATCTGCTACATCCAACAATAATCCCCACACAAAATGTTATTATACCAGGAACTAAAATGTATTAATTGGAGTAACATAATGCCAAAACCTCATTTTTTCATGCTAATATCAAACAATATTAAACTGAGGAAAGTATCAAAACACAACGTAAATATATAGTTCATTGCAGAACTTCTAACTCTGCATCTAGTTCTAGTACATTGCTCTAACTCAGGGTGATTTTGTGCTTCATTAGGAGCCTTTAAACCAACTAAATTTCTTCATAAAACAGAATAGGACCATAGAAAAGGATGCAGCTCACTGTAACCATTACAAATTAACTGAGTACTAAGGGAAAAAATAGTACCATAAGCTAGACATTACATAAAACTAAAAGTATTTTAAAGTTTCAACATTTTGGAAGAACCTCACAAAATTAAAGTTGCTACTTACAACTTCTTCCAAGGCAGCACTTCTTCCAAAAGAGCAAGTGAGATGTGTGAGGCAGTTAACAAACGAAGAGAAAAGTTCATTTGGAATGGCTGTTAATATATTGCGAGGAAATACAGTGATCAAATTGCTGATTATACTGGATATGCCCACAGCTTCAGAATCTTCTATCTCAATCCTGTAGACAAAACATTTTTTTTTAAAAAAAAGAGAAAATCCCAATAACTTTATTGTAAAGTTTAAAAGCATTTCATTATTGCTCAGAAAGGTATCTTTATGTTGTAGTGCTATGCCGCTCTTCAAACTGTTCTTCAAACAACAGAACACAAGTCCCACCTCCCTTCCCCAGCAATCCCAAATTCTAGGAAGTAAGCATATTACCTACCCATTGATAGTATTGAGCAATCCCTCAATGAAGTGAGCTAAATAATCAACTTGAGAGCTTTCATCAGGAAAGACTGGCCCATGAAGAGAGGCTAGCTGGGCTAAACACTGCAGAGAGTCTTGTGCCATATCGGTGTCTTCTCTAATTTTTCGATGCACCTTTTCAGAAGTGAGAGGGTTAACACCACATGAGGAGGTGGAGAGAAGATAGAAGATGTTCTTTTACCATAATCACATGACACACTCCTAAAGAGCATGAGCAAACGCACATGCACCCCCCACCACATAAACAGCTTTCCCTAGTATCTCATGTATTAGTAGTCATTCCTTGGTATGTACGCAAACTGCCACTTCAGTAGATCAACTCAAAAAGCCATATTAAATTAGTCAAAGCCGGGGACCTACCTACATGTTAAACTGTCTATGCATTTTAAGTCTTAGAGGGAAACAGTTGCCAGCCAGTCAGACATGCTGCTCCTTCTAAAAACAGCAATAATGACAGCCATCTCTATTATGCTAACTATGCCTGGGCTACAGTGCCTTGCTAAAGTTAGTTGACAAGTTCAATCAAGATTATATAGATGCTTCTTTAGTAGAGGTAAACACCAAACTCTCAAGAAAACAAACACATTTCCTAGAAGCAAAATCTTCCTAAACTTATAACTTCCCAACCCTTTTTAGTCTCAATCCTATTGTTTCTGTCTGCAAGACTGCTCTCCTTTTTGGCACTAGCCTCCTTAAGGGATCCTCATGGACAATAAATCACTCCTATAGATCTATCATTTGTAGACTGAATATTTATAGCAAGCGTGGGCATCAAGAGACCAATCTTTAAAAGACAACCTTGGATGCACAATAGAATTTCTGAACTCAATATCCTGATATGCTTTTAGGATATATTATTATAAGCTAATATGGGACAACTGTTTTCTCCTTGTTTAAACAAATTTAATTTTTCAAATGGCCATAACCTAACAAATACTAGTCTCACAATCAATTTAAAGGCATGCTAAATTAATATTTATTTGTTATTATATTATATTATATGTACTTAACATGATTTATGAACTTCTCACAATACATAGTGTTTAATAAATACAAAAAACCTACAACAAAGTATAATCTACAGTTGTTATATCTACAACAAAATACACAGTTGTGAAAATGGAGATTTTATTTTTATTTATAGGAAAAATTTGAAATTTTGCTTCACAAAAAACTAAAATACCTACAAATTAGAATATATTCTCTAGATAATAATGAAAGCCACATGTAATTATTTAAAAAATTAAATTCACTACTGATTTTGTTGACAATCAAAAAATATATTATTTAAATTGAGTTACAAATGGAGCAAATCCACTCTAAATGAGGAATTTATAACCATTATGTAGGAGATAGCTATTTTGGAGATCCAATGAATAACATACAAATAAAACTATTAACCCCTATTTCATTAATATGGAGTTGATGTTTATTGGGAAAAGTGAATCTGGTGAAAACAATACTTAAATCTAAAAAATATTTCCTTTCCCAGCAAGCAAAGGAATTTAACCCAAACTTACTAATGAAAAATTATATTAGAAAGGGTTAACCTGTAAACCTAAAAGCTATTTGCTTGAGGAGGTCCCAGCTGACAGTAGCAACTGTCTGGTTGTCTAGACAGCTGTTCACATTGTGTGCAGCTGTTAAGTGGTCTGCCAGGAAGGGTTTTTTTTTATTATTTTTTTGAAAATGCCTGAGCAAGATTAAAAATTTACAAGTAACTACATAACCATAACTAAATGTTTTGAAAAAAAAATAGCATGCTATATAAAAGCATTTTTTTAAAAAAAGTCTTAAACACATCTATTGTTTTAAAAGCAATAATTCCAAATTCTAGCTATCTCATTCTAATTTATGGGGGGAAAACAGTTGCTGTTTATCTTCCAAAAATAGATTGCTCAAGGCAGTTGTCTAATGCTAAAAACATGGTCCATTTCTCCATTAATTCATAGAAAATTATCGTACCTTGGGGGAGAAAATTTACTCTCATCAGGTTGAAAAAAGGTATTCCTATTGCTATTCAGGAGATGTATTCTTTATCAATTTTTGAAACATCTTTATACTGTAAAAATAAGAATACGCAGCAATTTCTATGTTGTCTAGATTTAATAATACATTAAAGCACTGAGCTAATTCTAGAATAAGAGGTATTACATGGAGTTTTGTTAGTTTTAATTTATTTTAATTAGTATTTTATTGTATTTTGAACAATTATTTATTGCATGTTGGTTCTGTTTAACAAGTAAAAATCCTTTTAAAATTCACATAGATTCTGAGCTTTTAAACACCTACTACTTTTATCTTGTTTTACACCATTTCCTTATATTTTATTCAATTTGTTCCTCGCCTTGGCTTAATTTTTAAACCTAATATCACTGTTATACTATCTCTGCTATGCTTGGTTGTTGCTTCTGAATTTTTCTTTTTTTTTTCTTTGCTGGATATTGATTGTAGTTAAATTGGGATTTCCTTCCTCTGCATATATTGAACTTGCAGATGACTAGACTGAACATTTCATGAAGAGCTCTTAACTCAAATAGCACAGGCTGGTTCACATGAAATGCCACAAATTCTTATACAGAACTAAGATTCCAGAGGAAAAGCCATATGCATCATGCAGGCACTCTTATGGTACATGCCAGAATAAACATAGGTTTCCTAAGTGGAAACATTATCCATGTAGGAAGTTGCCAAATGGGAAGCAGCTTTAATCTCCCTTTAGTTTTGTTTTACTCTATTTGCATAATGCCTAAGAGGAGAGCAGGCATAGCTTAATTTGCGTTTACAATCAACTAGAGAAATTTTATTTGACCAGCAATACTAAAGAAGTAGCTGAAAGATACCCAACAACCCTATTCTGTTTAAATCACGACCATTCTTAAATTAAATGAACACAATGCAGAGGAATTAATACATTGACTGAATTAAAGGATTTAACCAGCTGTGTTGGTGAAGCATAGAGTATGATTTATGCAACTCTTACCTGAAGTCTTCCTACCGCATCCAAGAGAGGGAAAAATCCAACAACAATCTAAGAAAGAAGTGATGGGAGCTGTAGCTTTGTTGCTACTAAACTAGCAAAAGAGAACAATGGAACTTACTGTAAAGAAAAGCTCCATCACTCTGCTGTCCAGGAGGGTCTCACGCCAGGACTCTGTTGGCTTTAACATCACATTTTGTGAGGATTCAAACATAGCTATATAATGTCTGCCTAGTTGTCTGGTGTCAAGGTCAACAACAACATTCCAATTTGGCCTTCTTCTTTTTTTTTTTTTTTAAATCCCTGATACAACAGGTCCCATTCAGAAAGAATGCAATGGAAACAAATTTTAAGCCTCTTCACATACACAGCATAATTCATGCATGAGGACAAGGAATAAAAGACATTGTACTGCAAAAAAGAACACCCTAGGAATGCCAGATAACAGTTTGATCACAATGACGAAACATTCCATAGTGGCTCAATTGTTCCGTAATAATCGTTCCGATGAGACAAGGAACAAAAATGATACCACATTCAACAGGTATCAAACCTGTCCAAAATATGCTTAATATATTAAAATGCTTTTGGCTGGTTTTATCAGATGTTGCCTGGGCAATTGAAGTCTTTGAAACCTACTAGCATATCCTACATACTTCAAAGGATTCAACTGAGTTTAGCTTCTTGTTAGATTAAAAAATGTATCAATTACACATATGCATGCGTGTCTACACACTTCACAGCAGGGATAATGGATACATGGTTTAAATCTGGAACTTTATATCCCAACCTCATGCACATATGTCACACTAATTTTGATTGAGTTACTTTGCTAATAACTTTATATAGGAGTAGTCTTTAAAAGACAAAACATATGCTATGTTTCAGATAATACAAGATAATTCTATAAAAAGGATATTAGTATATGTAGAGAATCAATGTACAAATCAAACATAATATCATTTTGTGTATTTACATTAAGCACTACCCAAAGTTGCAAAGCTATGATTACTTAAAACATAGGGCAGTTATCCAGAATGCATCTGCATTTGCTATTCACTAAATTACACATAAATCTGGTAAAAACAGTATATTTGAAAGACAGTTTAATTATCAATTTGCCTAAAGATTCATGTACAGCTTTTGGAGATTCTTAAACATTAACAAACACAAAAGAGTACATTGTTGAATCTCATGTAACATTCAGGTATTTATTTTGGTTGGTTGGCGAGAGGGAACACCACCACACAGAACAATGGAATTCAATTAGTTTTGTAGTTGAGTACTAATTATTCCAAAAAAATAAGTATAATAGTTTAAAATTTTATTGAACAACATTATTCACACCTTTTCCATTGCACTGGCCACATAGTCGAGTCCAAAACTCTGTTGCTAGTTTCTCTATGAACTTACCTTCTCTCATTTTGTTTTTTTTTAAAAAAAATCTGCCTTTTTTCCTTTAATATATAACTTTCTCCTTAAAACTGCTGCCCAAAATTTCTGCCTAACAATAGCTATCTAAAATTCAACTTTTTCACAAGATTTAAGTTTTGCCCATAACTTCTGATACACAGATTGAGACTTGGTTAAGCATAAAGGGTAAATGAAATACGGTACTCTCTCCTTGTTTTTTCCATTTCCCTCTCCTTTTCTTGTCTGTTTATGTTTGACAGTAAGTTTCTTGTGCATAGGGAACCTGTTCATTACTTTGAAAAGCATCAAAGGCAATGATAAAATAATAAATGCTTAATAATAATTGTTCAGAGTCGATTACTTAGTCTTAAGTACTTTTTTTCTATTAAAGTACTCTATATTAAATGCTGACTGACAGACACATAGTATTTAATTTCAAAATGCTAAAAGTACTATTTTAATTTTGAATAAGGAGAGACAACATAAAAGTCCTGTAATAACAATTGCTGAAGAAAAATTGATTTTCTCCTTTTTTCTGTAAGCCAAAGCTGTAGCTCTTCACTTTGACAGTTACAGCAAAGTTTCAATGCAGTTTAACATTAAGGCTTGCATAAGCTGATACACATCAAATTCTCTTTTAATTCATCTGTTTTCTGAAGAAGAAATGGAATCAGGAATTAAGAGTTTTAGATGAAAACTTGTTAAAGAATCCAATACGGCCGAACTGGTAGCGATGGCAGCGGGCAGTTCGGAGAATCGGTAGCGATGACAGCACGAAGCTCCGCCCACCTGGTCATCCTGGTTTTAACCAGGAAGTAACATTTTTTTTACCCTCTGTACATATGCAGAAGGGCTTGCGCATGTGCAGAAGGTCCACACGTGCATGTGACGTGCATGCACAGCATGCACACTTCCGAACCAGTACGGAAAGTAAGTAGATTTCACCCCTGCATACAATCCAGCATTCTGTGACAGGGATTACTTTGGAAGTTCACCCAAGCTACAGTGTGGTGGTTAAATATTAGGACTGAGAAGGCCCAGGGTCCAAATCCACTTTTAGCCCTGGAAGCCAAATGGGTGATTCTGGTGTCATCTCCTCTCCTCTCTCAGCACAACCAAACTAATAGGAATGTCACTGTGGGGAGAAAAAAAGAATGGGGTACAATGTATCATGCCTCAAGTTCTTGGACGAAAAGTGATACGTATATGTATGTAACAAATAAACAATAAAAATAAAGCCTGAACTTCAGAGAAATATTATTTTGCAGCACTGTTTCCCTTTAACCTGTATATAAGACATGTTGCCTATAATTCAGGAAGTAGTAAATGACTATTACTAGTCATTGATAGTCTGATATTTCATGAACCTGTCTTGTCCCCTTTTAAAGCCATCCAAATTAACACCCATTACAATTGCTGGCAACAGATTTCACACTTTAATTATGTAGTTTGTGAAAAACCATTTTGGTTTTGTTGCTCTTGAATCTCCCTTCATTTAGGGGAATATGTACATAAAGCTTGTTTTTACAAACCTCTATTATTTTTCCCTTCACTATCTTTTGTTCTAAACAATCCCAAATGTTATAGCCCTTCTACATTAGGGAGCTATCCTACTTCTCAAACTATTTTGTTGGCATAAGGCAAGAAGACAAATCTCTAGATTTTTGATATGGCACAACAGTGCCCCCTAAAGTGTCTGATAAGTTGGACCCACAGTTAGAAGCCAGAATCAAAACAAACCAGCTTTTGTTCCCTTAAAAAGCCATGTAATCCTATTTATATAATGTCATAACTTGGGAAAAATAGACTGCATCTTTAGAATTCTATCAAGAATTACTAAAATGGCTTTAATTGCTAAATAATTTTTCACTTGCTATCTAGATCCAGAACATTCAAGGCTGAGCATTCTGGCTTTGCTGGACAAAACAACCTTCCCAGAGAAAGTGGCTTTCACTTTTCCTCTATGTTCTGTAGAACTGAGGATGGTGCTTAAAAAAAAAGAGAGACAAAAGAGAGACAAAATATACAGACAGAAAAGTGGAGCATATAAATGTTCCATCAGGAGATCTAGATGCTACCTCTAACTAGATCCCTAGCTATGAACTGTGACAAATATGCTGATAGTCAAGATTTTATTCAAGAAAGTAGCAAGCACCTAGATTAATTGTGTTGATCTTCTTCACAATTCTGCATATGCGATCACTTTTTTCTATATGATATATTCACTTTTCCCAATAAGTACACTTTTCTAACCATACAGTATAGCAGTCTAAGCTTTGATATAAGGGAATTTCTTGGGCTGGACAGAAGTGAAATTTTTGGCAGAGCAGCCAAAAAGTTCCCAGCTTACAGACTAAAGATGTCAAGAAGTTCAACCTAAGCCAACTGGAAGTGGCTTAATATAAAAGTTCTTTATTGGGGAACTCTTAGAAAAGGGGATATGAAGGCAGATTTTAAACTATCCCCTCTCAGTTTGCAATATACAGTAGGGTATTTACCAGAAGTCACCCTTTCTGTCCATTTTCTCTGCCTTTCTTTTAATGTCCTCTCAGAGCTTTTTCAATGGACTATTTCAGAAATTTTGGGGAATGTGGTTTCTACTTTTATGTAGCTATAAAAAGACAATGCTTTAGAGAATAACTTTGCTTATTAGAATAGTAATAACAATAGTAAATATTATGCTTTATGTTCATATTACTCTAATAAATCCACCAATTTTTATTACACTGTATCTAGTTTTTTCATGTGTAGTAAACAACATTTTTAAGTAGATCAGATAATTCTGGGTGAAAAACTAATAAAGAAATGCCTGATTCTCTATCTACACACACACACACACACAAACACAGGAATAATCACTATATCTACTTCCTGATAGTCTTCCAGCATGCTCAGATTTTAATCTTCTTTAGATTTAAGATATTGCTTCTTTTTTACAGGATTCATAGTACTGAAACTGAGGTATACTTTCACAGAATTTTGACAAACGATCCAAAGGATATAATTTGGAGGAAGAAAATTCCAGCTTAAGACCTGATTGGCTAGTGCAAGGTAACGTTGAAAAACCGAAGACATCTGAGCATTAAGATTTTCACGCCGGCTGAATTCCTGTAGTACCTCTACTGTGAGCATAAAGATCTGACGGAGATCGTCCTCCTGTGCAGAATAAAGACCAAATGTTTTTAATAATCTTTCAATGTTGCCTAATATATAAATCAGCATGCAAATCAAGTTAAACATTTTAATTATAACTCTCAGACCAACCTAACTCTATCCCTCACGGAATGAATCTTTTACACAGAAATCATGCATTTGCTACTGAAATGACAGTTCTTTTTCATCTGAGAAGTTTAGGTTAATTGTATATGAATAATATCAAAAGAATCACCTAATCCAGTATGCTGTATCTTACAAGCCTACAGGAAATCCACGAAGAGGAAAAGGAGTGTAATTCCACCATCTGCTCATGTACCATTACAACCCACTGCCATTGCTATGCCTCTGAGCATGAAGCACTTCTTTTCTTTCTGTTCTGAATCATGCATCATCCAGGTTTGCTGACCAGAAGACCTTCTCTTACTAGTTTGTTCAAATAACATAACTATAGTCACGATGGCTTTAAAACCCATCTTATTTAAGCCTTTGCTTCTCATGTGATCAGCCAGTTGGTTTTGGTAGGAGTTGGAGAAAGAACCCTGTCCCACTATTACTCTCATATTGCACTCAACCAGGAGTATCATTAGTGTTTTTCTGAACGAAACTGTCCCAAATATTTTAGCCTTTTCTCCCATAAGGCAGGTGTTCGAATTACTTGATAATTTTTTCACAGCTGCCACACGCTAAGTTGATATCATCATTAACGTTTACAAATTCATTTTTTTTCATGATTAGTAATACAATGCCTTCATCAGTGCATTGTAAAGTTAGATGTCTTTGCCCAGTATGAATTATAGGTACTTCATGCTTCTTCAAACTGAAGTGCATTTACTCACTTTTTTCCTGAAGAGTTCCAAACAATATAAAACTGACATTATAGGCCTCACCCTGTTAGCTTTCCATAAAGCTTTAGAGATCTGGCTATATTCCCGAGTCTGGGATGCTACCTGCATCAATGGCCATGTCACCTAGCTATATTGTTAACAGGCTAGTTGATAGTTAACAGATATTTTTATGTTTCTGAGTCGTTTAAATGGTTTTTATTGTTTTAAAATTTTTAAGATTTTAATTATAATACATGTTTCTGAATTGTGAGCCGCCCAGTGTCGTCTGCTCAGATCAAATCAATCAATAAATCACCAGGCTCAGCAGTGTATATGGGCAGTTGATTTTTCTCTCAGTGTGCATCCCTTTACATTAAACCAATTTAGCTGTTTGTTAAAATGCAACCTTGTGTCATTAAGTTTGTTAATATGTAATTAATGACATTAAATTTTCCAGGAATTTTTAGAGAGTTTTAACAAGAGACTTTTGAAAAACCCACTAATGTCTTCCTGACTAATAAATATTTTACTGACACTCAGGACATAGTGATAGGATTCAAGATTTATTTTTAAAAGACAATCGTATACTTTTTTTCCTGAGTTTATTTTACTTTGATATGATAGATAATTCTATCTTTAATCATGCATTCTACATTTATTCAGAACAGATGTTACATTTCTGGCATGTAACCTCCTTGATAATTCCTGGGTTCCATTCCAGTTCTCTAATACAAGTAGAATAATGCTACATATTTTCCCTAGAAGATCAGCAATTTCACATGTTAGTCCTTTAAACCACTTGGATGGACAGCATCTGGAACTAGTTATTTGGTTTCAGCCAATGATGTCAACTCCTTTTGCTTCCAAAGAACGTAAAGATGTTTTGTGGTTTTTAATTGCTGGATTTTTAAAAACTTAATTAGTGGCATGGCTGCTCAAATGCTTTTTTTGTTGTCTGCTTGTATTTAACTTATTCAAACTTGTGATCCTCTAAGCTCTCAAAGCAATAGCATTTAGACTTATATACCATTCCATAGTGCTTTAGGGAACTCTCTGAGTAGTTTATAGTGTCAGCATATTGCCCCCAACAACTGGGTCTTCATTTCACCAAACTCAGAAGAACTGAAGGCTGAGTCAACCTTGAGCCCATCAGGATTAAACTCCTGACTGTGGGCAGAGTTAGCCTGCAATACTGCTTTCTAACCATTGCGCTACGACGGCGCCTATCATTTGGAAAGGAATTCTATACTCTCTGGACAGCCTTCCATTTTTATTTCTATAATTTTCTTGGTAGTACTTGCAACCTTTCCTTATGGTATATATGCATTGTAGTTCAATTGTTATTACTTTCATTTGAATAACTGTGGAAATATATGAGAGAGAAGGAAAAGACAAAAGTATCACATAGGAACCCCCCACAATTTCTAATCTGAAGTTTAATTCCTCCTGCATATTAGTATTACACGATTCTCTTCCATATATCTGCAATCTCATGTATCTTTTCCTGTTCACATTGTTCTTGGAAACACAGAAACACATACTTACCTGAAATATTAGTTTGCAATTGCCGTGGAACTCCATGCTTAATCCAATGTTGCTGGTTTTACTTGAACTTGAGAACTCACTTAGCAATGCGGTTAAAATGGAACAGGCCAGAGTTTGCTGAGAAAATTTGATGAGAAAAGATTTATTAGCTGAATAATTTGCTGTATGAAATTTTTATTATATCATACCAGATCTTTATCATTAAAAATGATAAATGTCACATCTATTCTCAGATTTGGATTTAGTAAAAAAAAAAAAAAAAGCACTTGTTACTTGGTCTTGATATTGTTGTCTTTGAACCCCATGGTAGTTAAAAAAGAAACTATCTTGTGCATAATAGACATTTCAGAGAATGCCTAGTAATTCAGAAGTAGGAATATTCATCTATTTATTTAGCAACTCTGTATGGTGCCATGATTACAACCCCCAGACTTATTGAAAAAAAGTGACATAAAATATAATAAAACAATAGAGTGAAACTCATAAAAATAGTAATGGTCTAATCAACCATATCTAGGTGCTTACTACCTTGTACCCCCAAAACTCTTTAGAAAAGGTTCCATTTTCACTACTGTGTTTCCCCGAAAATAAGTCCCTGTCTTATATTGTTTTGAACCCTGAAATAAGCACTTGGCCTTATTGCCATGCACATTAAAGCCTGATTGGGCTTATTATCAGGGGATGTCTTATTTTGGGGGAAAACAGGGTAGTTGTTGGAATACTGTCAAGGTTAGTGTCAAACTGACATCTGGAAGGATACTAATCCATAGAGCAAGGACCATCATTGGAAAACACTGCTTCCAGCATCCTGTCATCCTTACGTCCCCAAATCAAGACAATATTGTTGGACTAATTCCATTTGGAAAAAGTAGGTGCAAAGCTATATAGAGCTTTGTACGTTAAAATCAGCACTTTGAATGACAACCATAAATCTACTAGAAACCAGTGTAGGCTTTCCTTTTATCTGCCAAACTGTAGGCCACCTCATTTTACGACAGCAGCAGTTTCTAAGCAGTATTTAATTGCAGTAATTTAGTCATGATGATGATAAAGGTGTGAGTTATCGTGGTCGTTGCGTGTTCATTTTTTGAATCACCAGTAACCAGTTTGACCCAGACTCAATAAGCCCAATGCACTGAAAACTTGGCAATTGGTTGGGTTGTATATCCCTTATTGGATGACTTTTATTTTATCATGAGAAAACTTACGAAGCTAAATTTGCCATTTATCTTTTTTAAGTTTCTGCTGTTTATTTCTCTTCTGTCACAGCCATTACTATTTCTTCATCTTTTCTGCTTGCTGGGCTTCTTGATTCTTCCCCTCTTCTTCTTAATGGTTATTCTTAAATTGTAAAGGGAAGGAAATAAATGGCCCTTCTTCCCCAGTGACAGTCAGTTGCGTCTCACCTCATCAAGGCTATCATTTAGTTTGTCTCTTTATTTGACCCCAGGACTTTGGCTTTGTTTATTCAGCTACTTTCTCACAGGGCCTTTGATGGCAGAGCTCCCAGGCAGCCATCTTCTATTTTTCATTCATCCTCCCTTGTGTTGTGGTCTGCCAGCAGCCTGGGGAGCTGGCAGCGGAGTTGGACAGTAAGGAGCCTGGGGAGGACAATGGGCCAGTCCTGGAGTCAGAGGAAGGCCCGGACGAGAGCTCTACGTCGGAGGCAGAGATGGGGCCAGGATTATCTGGGAGCAATGCGCAGATTCCAGAGCCTCCAGAGATGGACAGCAGAGAGGCAGAACAGGAGGAGTCTGTTCCTAGTGCACGCATGCAAAGAGCTGCCAGAAGCCAAGAGCAGCTAAAGCAAAAAGGACGACTCAGGAGTAAGGCCAGGAGATGATTGGCCCCTCCCAGAAGGCTTAAAAGAGCAGCAACAGCTCTTGGGATCTTTGTAGGAAAGTAACATTGCTACATTTGTTTCTTGTCGGAGTCTCTTGCTTTTGAACTTCATGGGGTTTTGCCAAGAAAAGCCTTTGGCAGGGTGCCGAAGAAGACAAAGGTTTATGATAAGGCCGAAGGACTGTTTATGAAGAATTTGTTTTGGAATTAATTTGGACTAAGCTGAGAATGAAGTAATTGTAAGCTGTTTTAATAAAATATGTTTGTTTAGGACTGACTGTGTCTGGTAATAACTACTTGGGCCTAGGTCACAGCACCTTGTTTGATTGGTGGCTGCTGTTTGATTGACAGCCAGGTTGGACTGATGAAGGATGAGGAACAAGAATGCAGGGGAAGGAAGGAGTATGGGTGGAGTCTTCCACAATGGCCAAACCTCTTAACCCATTAAGCCAGAACTGGCACATCAAATAAAACTGGGCAAAGACTACCTCCACAAACCATGATGGAAAATTATAGGCCAATTCTTTCAGGGAAAGCACTACCTATTCAGAATTAAAAGTACAGGTGGCAAAGAACCTCAACAAATAAATAATAACTCCATCTTTATATACTTCATTGGAGATGAACTCTCCTGCTACAAAACCCCTAACTGGAACTGGCACTCCAAAAAGAGTGTAATATAGTTCCCCTTGCTCCCAATTTTCATAGACATTCCAGAAAGATGCCATAATTGGTGATACCAAATGCTGCTGAGAAGTTTCTCGGCACTTTCCCTTTCCAGACCCCAACAAAAGTCATCCAGTAAAGCAATCATTGCTGGACTTTCCTTAAGTTAACTCAACTTGATTTGGATTTGTCCTATTTTTGGGGCACATTTTGAACTAAGATCAATAAGAATGTATGTGTGTCTCTGGCCTAATCTAGCACAGTATACAAATAATTTTAGACAAATAATTTACTAGGCAAGTAGCACAAACTATCTTTGGGCTGAAAATGTTACTGGGGTACCAATGTGTAAACTTTTCATGTTAAGGTGTTTCAATATTTACTGTTTGTTGAACTTTACATATCTGCAAATTTTTGTTAAGATCATGGCGTATCAAACTGGTAAATGATTATTTCATAATATCTCACTCCTCGACGTGTTATGCAAAAGGTAGCATGTTTTATATTTCTCACAATAGATGTACATACAATGGAAGTGTACAACTATTGGCTTTATTCCTAGACTATTTGGAGCCAAGGTGCCACGGGCGGGCAGAGGAACAGGAATTGTTAAAGGGTCATGAATGCAGGCAAGCGTCCAGGGGTTAAACCGAAATATGCACACTACCTCTGAACCCCCGAAAGATTAAAGTTGTGATGATACTATTTATGCGAGGTCATGCAACAGCTGACAGTAGTGCCATCCGCCCACCAACTGCAATATCTTTGTTCAGAAATGCCTCTGATGTCAATACCTTGACCCCACGCACAGCTAGTTATCAGTCACTATGTACAAAATTGATAGTCCTCTTTGCTATATAAATCCCAAAGAGATAAAAAGAAAATTTTAGAAATTTATGTGAAATATATATATATGCAAGCTGAATGTAATGGCTGATTTCTGTAATGATCCTGGACTCTCCAGCCACAATAACACAAAGTTTCATATTCATTTTTTTTTTACTTTTTATTAGATTTATATGGCTACTGAACTCAAAAACCTAAATTGCACAGCACCTGAGAGAAAACTACAAAAGCATTATACAGTCAGTACAACCAGAAAATGTACTTCATTATATACCCAGGGGCCAGAACTAAGTCTTCAGAGCCTTGAAGGAGGCCAGGAAAGTTGGGGCCAATCTGATTTTTGGAGGGATGATATTCCAGAGAGCAGTTGCCATGACAAAAAAGGCTCTGCTCATGAGCCCAGCCAAATGACATTCTCCAAAACAAAGGACACAAAGCATGCCTATTCTGCCACACCAGATGGGATGGATAGAAACAATTGGTATCCCATAAATCAGAGTTCCCCAAACTTTCAGGCTTTGTGGAACGGTGGGCATGGGGGAGAAGGAAATGGTTGTTCTGACCTAGGCTTCCTGATATAGTAAAAAGCACACAATTAGTCCCAAAACCCCTTTTTTAAATTTTAACGGCTGCGAATTCCTTTCATTCATAGCACGTGCTGAATCACCAAGGGTTTATAAATAGTGCAACAGAAATCTGCCACAGTCCTTCGGATAAGGTTGGTAAACACCCACCTTTATCTTCTTTGACACAATGCCAAAGACCTAATTGGCAATTATCTTGGCAAGGCCACATGAAAACAGAGTGTCAAAAATGGAGCTTCAACGTACAAACCGACACCATCCACAACGTTGCTTCCTGCAAAGGCCCACGTGCCTTTGCTCTTCCTTTATGCCTTATGGGAGGGGCCAATCATCTCCAAGCCTTATTCCCGAGTCATCCCTTTTGTTTTAACTGTTCTTGCCTTCTGGCAGCTCTGTGCGTGCACGCACTAGGAACAGGCTCCCCCTGTTCCTCTGCCTCTCTGATGTCCTACTCTGGAGGCTTCGGAGTCCACACATAACTCCCAGATGGCCCTGGCCCCGTCTCTGCCTCCGATGCAGAGCCCTTGTCCGAACCTTCCCCAGACTCCAGGACTGGCCCATGTCCCCCCCTCAGCCTCCTCACTGTCCGACTCTGCTGCCAGCTCTGCAGGCTGTGGCAGACCACAACAATGGTTTCACACAAATGGGACACTTGCCCACTGCTCATGGCCTGGTAGTGAACCATGGCCAGCGGGTTAGGGACCCCTGTCATAAGTAATTCAGCCCCAAACCATGAATGGCTTTAAAGGTGACTAGCAGAACCATGAATTGCACCCAGAGGCATACTGGGAGCAATGTACCACATGGAGTTGTGGTGTCACATGAGCTGAAGAACAGGAGCCATTAACTAGATGCACCACTACAGTCTAATTGGCCTTAATGAGAATTTTATTTTATTATCTGGAGCTAGAAACATATGCATTATAGCCAACTGTGGAACGAGGAAGGGTTTGGATTATGCATGAGCAGATAAGAGGCTAAAGATAATAGAATTATATAAGATGCATTTCTAGTGCTGGAATACTCATATTCAGATGTCATAGAATTCTATAAAAATTAGAACAAAGACAGCCAAAAATTTTGCTTTTAACAACTGCAGCTCATGGTGCAAATTTAAAGAGCAAGTACAGAGAGAACATCATTCCAGTTAAGGGTGTACCTATAAAACTAGTCTACTGCCTCACTTAACAGAAATGTTATGAGTTCTACCACATGAACAAATCACATACTCAAACAATAAACCTGGTCTGACAACATAAAATATCTCTCTTGTTTGGAGAGTGGATTATCTCTTAGAATAGCCTGGCACTTACCCCAGTTGGGTAGTTATAAAAGTCTGCCACGCTTAAAAGAGACTTTCAGCTGCTCTAACAGGAGATCAATCAGAATGTGTTAAAAGAGATTAACTGGGCAATCAGATACTCAGTGGAAGTTAAGCAGTCTTAGACAATCATTGTTTTTTTTTTCTTTTAAAAAAACTTTTAATAAACTCCCTCTTAAAGCTACTTCCCTATTAAAAATAGAAGCAAACAAAAACTAAAACAATGAACTGAAAAATAGACAACATTGTGAATATTTCTGTACATTATTGCGTTCTTATAAAGGATGGTTCCTGCCTTTAAAAAAAGAATTTCATTTAAATTAAAAAAAATTAAATCTCTAATGAATGTTAGAATGGATTTCACACTTGTGACTGGGCGGTTGGTGGAAAACGTGCACTAGTATTTGAATGTGGTTAGGTTACAGCAGATGAAAGGATATTAGAGTTCAAAGAGTTTAGGAAAATATAGAGGCTAGTATACACCTGTCCGAAACTTAGAAACTGATCAGACAATAAATTTCAGAGCTAAAACTGTTGTGTCTGCACCAAGCATTTGTGCTTCAGTCATCAGCATAAAAAGAAACATTTGGTTTAGACCAATTGGCTGTTCAAACTCTTGAAACTTCAGAATCCATTAGGACGATCTTACCCTTTTCTATGCAGGAGAAAATATATTTATCTTTGTATCTACGGAAACAGCAAAAGAATAATGCACTTTAGGCAAAGAGATCACACAGTTGTGTTTTCCTAGCTTATCAAGTTAATCCTACTGTCTTAAATCATTCTCCAATACTGTCAAGATGATTTATAGGGCTGCTGTTCTTCTCAAATGCTTCTGTGAAATCCATATTGTCAGTGTTAACTGATGCCTAAGAAGACAGGAAGTATTTGATAACATCCTTCAAGAGACACTTATAACTAATACAGTGGGAGGAAGCAGGCACAGTGCCACCATACAACTCTGCTAGTAATGAAAGCAAAACGAAATCAAAACAGTCTCTACAACAGCTACCTCAGAAGTGACTTTAATTTCTTGTCCTTGAACAACCTCTATCAGAGAAAAGGTACTAAAATTCACCTTAGGTATAACAAAAGCAGAAGCTAACAAATAAAAATAAACTCTGAATGATACACAACACACTTATTACTAATGATTATTTGTGTTAGCCATTGCAAGATATTTGAGGTAATTCTAACTCCCATGTTATCATGTTCTCTCTTAGACTCTTTTCGGAGTAATGTTGTACAATACGTTAAATTACCGGGAAGAATAGAATAGAATAGAATAGAATAGAATAGAATAGAATAGAATAGAATAGAATAGAATAGAATAGAATAGAATAGAATAGAATAGAATAGAATAGAATAGAAGTCTTTATTGGCCAAGTGTGATTGGACACCCAAGGAATTTGTCTTGGTGCATATGCTCTCAGTGTACATAAAATAAAAGATACGTTCATCAAGAATCATAAGATACAACACTTAATGATAGTCATAGGGTACAAATAAGCAATCAGGAAACAGTATCAATAAAGCAAATGTTTTTGGAGATGGAAACATATTTCAACTGACGATATAAAGGATGGGTGTCAGAGATATAAGATTTAGCAATTTTTGAGCCAATTATATATTTTGTTAATCAGAAAATGACACATTACCTCTCCCTTTGAGAAAGTTTTTTTTGGGAGAGGCTTGGTGAACACTGAAAGCGTAGTTTTCCCTTTTGCAGATGAACTTGAAATATATTTGCAGTTAAATATTTTTCTTTTTTGTTTTTCTTCATTATGTTTTGTTCTTTTTTCTTCATGTGCGGTGAACTGTTCATTTTTATTTTATGTATGTTTGTTTGAAAATAATAAAAATAATAAAATATTTTTTTTTAGAAAGGGTAAATTGGAACGTGAAAGATACTGAAAAAAGTGCTGAAAAAGATAACTTTATAACCAATGTCCACATTTACAATCTTTGCAGTGTCCCTCAGTTATAAGATCACCATTACTGTCAGTACATGTTGTTCTGTGCGTGACCTGTGTTTCCTGCCCCCACTTACCAAGTGGATACCGTAGATTGGAGAGGAAAGAATTACAAGCCAGTAAGTAATGGATAATACGCATCAAATGGGTAATACACATCAAAAGCAATGTGGTGGAACCAGCAGCCAGGAGGGTTGTGTAGGAGTTGACCAGGCTGAGCATGAGGGACGGTTCAAGAGCGTCATCAGTTTAGGGTCCCTTTACATCCATAAGAGATCTAAATCCAGCTCTCCTTGAATTCCGTTGACTTTTATCTATTGCCAATTTGCCTTGGCCATCATTAGTTCAGATTCTTGTTTAAAGATAGCATGGAATAAACTGGACTCATTTGAACAACCGTAGTTCCTGATTTCTTACACCTGACAGGTTGGGAGCCCTGACTGCACTATGCAAACAGCCCTCTGTATTCCTCACTGTGTGCCTGCTTATTCTCTTGTAATCCCTTCTTCTCCAATCTCTCTGTTTTGTGAGGGGAAAGTAATGAGTCAGGCACAGAAGAGATTGTCTACAGAAATTCCTTGTGTCTTTTCCCCACCTCTGAATGAAAACTGATAATAAAGCATCATTGTTTAAACATTGTTAACTAAGGTCAGCCAAATCAGCATATATTTGACTATGCAGATTTTCAAGAACAGCCTTCAATGCACAGTATTGTGTGCAGAGCTAGTTTGCCCCTTGTGGTGCACTCTGGATAGTGCACAAGCGTGATCCAATTACGGATTAGCAGTTTTAGGCAGCCAAACAACTACTCTGTATTAACATTGTAGTCTCCTGGCTAATGTACCATTGCCACATATTAAATAAATAATAATGCACAGAATAATAACAATGTTATTCCTTTTTTTCTAAGCTTGAAACTACTTCTAATTAATTTAATTGCTAGACCCAAAGAACATTTTCTATCCATTGCCCTCCCTAATATTCATAAGCTGTTCTAAAATATAAAATCAGAAACTGCATTCTTATTATTTATTAGCATTTAGCAATAGCACTTAAGACTTATATACCACTTTACAGTGCTTTACAGCCCTCTCTAAGTGGTGTACAGAGTCAGCAAATTGCCCCCAATAATCTGGGTCCTCATTTTACCCACCTGAGTCAACCTTGAGCCTGGTGAGATTTGAACTGCCAAACTGCAGGCAGCCAGCAGAAGTAGCCTGTAGTACTGCACTCTAACCACTGCGCCACCGAGGCTCTTATTTATTCCTACAAATCATATTCTTATTGAATTTTTAAAATGTGATATTTTGGATTTGGGATACTAGTTTAGTATAACATTTATATAACCAACTTTTTCTGAATCTTCAAAAGTGATTTGTGTTATATTAAATGTAATTAGCATAAAGGGTATTTGTATTGTTCCTTCTTATGGCATGCAAATGATTTAACAGTTTTTGACAGCTCTGAAGAACTCTTGTTCTTTGCAATCACTTTAATCTTTTTTAACTTTTTAGTTTTTAAAAACTTTCTTGGATTTTATCTTATATTGCAGCCAGAAACAAACTCTGCATGTCTAATCACAAAACATGCATAAAAAATGGTAACAATGTAAAGACTTAAAGACTAGTGGTGTCAAATATATATCAGGGATGAGGATATATTAGCAACTTCTTATATTTCTTTTGGGTTTTGCTCTGTCATGTGCAGGGTTGAGATTGAATTTATCAAATTTAATTTATCGAGTTTGGATAAGATGGAAATGTGATCCATTTTTAAATTCATGCAGTTTTTACAATCAGCTAATTTACCCAACTCTGTTTTTTTGCATAGCTCGTGGTGAACATGTTTACCTTCCTTCAGTGAAGACCTACCAGCATACATAACTCAGTCAACACATTAGGAGCAACCCTTGACAAGTTGTTGAACAGACTATTTTTATATATTAATATGAGGCAGCTCCACCAGCAGCTGAAAGTTCGCACAGCCATACACACACACACACACACACACACACACACACACACACACACAAAATGAAGCTGCACTCCAGATCTCAGAAAGGGGAATCTTTCCAAATAGCCAAAGCAGAAAAGAGAATTCTGTACTGAGGTCCAGCACCAATGAACTGCAGGCATTTGTGGTTAAGTGGAATTTATTCCACATACATTTCCTCAGCATCTTGGAATCAGTGGTGGAAAACATGAATTAAGCAGACTAAAATTAGTAATTGGCTTTTTAGCAGAAGCTCTGTCCATCAGAGACCAATGTTAGCTATACTGGGAAAAGGTACTAAATGTATTGAATTAGTTCCCTGAGATAAAATCATGCTCTATGAATATCGTACTTGCCTTGCCTCAGTGAGTAACTAAAACTTTTTTTTATACTTTTCTAAGTGTAGATTAAAAGGTAAAGGTTCCCCTCGCACATATGTGCTAGTCATCCCCTACTCTAGGGGGCGGTGCTCATCTCAGTTTCAAAGCTGAAGAGCCAGCGCTGTCCAAAGACGTCTCCGTGGTCATGTGGCCGGCATGACTAAACACCAAAGGCACACGGAATGCAGTTACCTTCCCACCAAAGGTGGACCCTATTTTTCTACTTGCATTTTTTACGTGCTTTCGAACTGCTAGGTTGGCAGAAGCTGGGACAAGTAATAGGAGCTCACCCCGTTACACGGCACTAGGGATTCGAACCGCTGAATTGCCGACCTTTCAATCGACAAGCTCAGCATCTTAGCCACTGAGCCACCGCGTCCCTTTTGTGTAGATTGTGTAGATTACTATTTACTAAATACAGATAGTCCTCGACTTACAACAGTTCATTTAGCAACCATTCGAAGTTAAAATGGCACTGAAAATAGTGACTTATATAAATAGTGATCATTGCAGCCTCCCAATGGTCATGTGATTTACATTCAGATGCTTGACAACTGACTCATATTTATGATGGTCGCAGTGTTCAGGAGTCATTTTGTGACCTTCTGACAAGCAAAGTCAATGGAGAACCCAGATTCACTTAACAACCATGTGACTAATTTTACGACTGCAGTGATTCACTTAAACAAATATGGCAAGGAAAGTCGTAAAATGAGACAAATTCACTTAACAAAATTTTTACTTAACAACATAAATTTTGGGCTCAATTGTGGTTGTAAATTGAGGAATACCTGTACCACCTGTTGTATATAAAACCAGATTGTCGAGGAGAAAATATATGTACTCACTAAGAGTCAACACGATTTGGCACATAATCAACCAATCAACTGTACATATAGGACTCTTGCCAAGGGATTATAAACAGGCAGCCTTCACCAGGCCTTAGCACTATCAAATTTGACTCAATCAAATGTCAAAACAGGTTGCTCAGCTTCGACTCTAAGAAAGAGAGTGGCATTACACTATGACAGAACAGATAATTCTTCTGAGATGCAGGAACTCAGTAATTATTAACTCCTAGCCCTACAAAATTGTTGTGAGGATAAAATGGTAAGAAAAGAACTATGTATCTTGCATTCACAGAATAAAAAGTTGACATGTAAAGGCAAATGTACAATAGAAATATCCCATATTTGGCAATAATGTAGTAAGTCTTTGTGAATAATATTCCAGAGTATGGAACCGCTTTCTAAGTGTTGAAAAGCAAAGTTATTATTTTGATTGATATCTGGAAACTCACATGGGAGCATAAGACAGATTTGGAGTTGAATAACTGAAAGCTAATAGTTTCCCTTGGTCAGACTGGAAATAAATGAGAAGAGAAACACTGCTAAGTATGAATTATTAGCAAAAACAATTCAAGTCGTAATTAAGTATGAATACCAACCTTGTCCTAATCTTCCAGTGAGAGTTAAAACATAGTACCATGTTTCCCCGAAAATAAGGCCCTGCCTTATATTTTTTTGAACCCTGAAATAAGTGCTTGGCCTTATTTTCGGGGAGGTCTTATTATTTTGGGGCGCATGGAGCAAGATGGAGCTCCTCTTGCCATCTTACCTGATTTCCAGCTCTGTGTTTAAATATTTTCGGGGAGGGTTTATTTTCGGAGGGAGGCTTATTTTAGCGCATGTGCTCAAAAGCCCAATTGGACTTATTATCAGGAGATGTCTTATTTTCAGGGAAACAGGGTACTTCAAGCAGTCACAAAGCTGGGAAATGTTTAAACTAATCAAATAGCTGACAAATACTCAACTTATGCTTTATTAAAATAAGATTGAAGTTGTCATCATTACAGGTAAAGGATTTTATAAATATCTGTACATTTAGCAGCCCCGTGACATGTGTTGTGCTATTCTTAGACCTTTTTTTTTCCTGCTATACACATAGCATTGGTTTCATTTTATTGCAGATAAGTTCTCTCAGACCATTCCGTTTTAGCTACCAAAGATTTTAGCAAGCAGTACAGATAACTCATTTCCAGAATGGAACATTTTCTGGCACACCATATGGAACTGGAACTAATGGCGCAAGTGGAAATAAGGTGCTGGAATTCTATTTATAGCTTCATGGGAGGGTGGAGGATATTTCCTCATCGGCTTCTAAAAATGTAACACAAGTAAATTTTATATTGCCATCTTCAGTTCGGAGTCGGCACACACCCCTTCTACCCAACCCCATCACTTCCCCAGGGAATGGAAAAGGTCTTTCCTAAGGCCATTCCAACAGCTGACTTACAGACAGAACACAGCAAGGAACAGATGTAAACCAAACCAAATACAAAGAAAATCTCTTGACAACTATTGAAAACCCATTCGGATACAAAAAGCAATGACACTTCAAATTTGGCAATTCAGTGCTCAACCCCAACATCTATCTGGGTATCTAGAACAACCTAGAACTAAGAAGAAATTTCCTGATAGTAAGAACAATTAATCAGTGGAACAACTTGCCTTCAGAAGTTGTGGATGCTCCAACACCGGACGTTTTTAAGATGAGATTGGACAACCATTTGTCTGAAATGGTACAAGGTTTCCTGCCTGAGCAGGGGGGGGGGGTGGACTAGAAGACCTCCAAGATCCTTTCCAACTTTGTTATTCTATCTATGACTTAATAATTTAACTGGGAAGTCAAAAATATATGAGACTCAAAAACAATTTATGCTGTAATTAAGGAGCAAAGTTGAATCCAAGCATACCAATACCATTGGTGCCAGAATAACAGAACGTAATTTATTGTTATACTTCAATTGATAAATATATTGTACAGCTGCCTATCCTTTTTACCTTTTAATAGCAAACTTTCCCCCCTGAGCAGCTTAGGTCTGATCTACTCATGGAGCAGTATGGGGAACCTCTTTGAATTAATGCCTTTTTCCTCAACTCCTTATTTCCAACTGTGTTGCGACTGCGACTTGAGAATGCTCAATGGACACAGCAATTCCAGGCAGATTTGGAAGACACAAGCAGGGAGGGAGATTTAAATTATTCCTGAAAGTAAATAATTAGTATAATGACAGGGAAAAAAAATGTCCAGGAAGATGTAAAGAAAGATGTGTTTTTAAACCTGAGAACTTACCACTGTGGGATTGCCGCTGCTTATCAACTGACTGACTTCATGAAAAATGCTCTTGCATTCAATTGATTTGTCTAAAGACCCTCGTTTCACTATTACTGCTACTGCTAACAATATCTGTTCCCGCACATATTTCTGGAGGCTGCAAAATAAAATATAAAATATATTGAGCACTGATCAAAATGACTACATTATTGTTTACAAAGCAAAAACACACAAACTCTTCTTAGTTGTACTGTTTTTAGAAAGCAGGAATGACTGGGGTGATTATCTATAAAATTCTTTTGTCTTCTGGCTGCCTTATGGTTTTTCTTATAAGCCAGCCAGCCTGCCAGCCTTTTAATTTAGGTTTCAGCATCCTCACTGTCCTAGCCTTTAATTTTTCTCTGTGTGGAGGCAAACAATTCCCTTGCAGGCAGAGTTTATGGAAAGGGGAAAGCTACATCTTCTGACATTTTTGGGCATGATTCCTCTCCTGAACCAGAGGCTGAGGATAATTCCGATGAACACAGAAATGTAGACTCTTACTACATATTTAAGGGAAGGGTGGAACAACTGGTTCCTTCCTCTTCTGCAGAGAGGCTGAAGTGTGTCAGGAAAAGGCAATGGACAAATGTCAGACTGGTATTTCCTAACCCCAAAAGCTACCTGGCCCTCTAAGCATAGTAGGCTGTTGGGGGGGGGGGGGCAGGGGGAGTATTGTCTTTGGGACAGATTCATATCCTGCAGCATCCCATGTTACATCTCCCATTGTAATTTGCACAGCTCGTATATACATAGGACAGCTTTTACTTTTATTTATTGTTATATAGTGACTGTGGCTGTTTACAACAGTTTTATCTGGCTGAATTAAATTCTAGAATGGTTACATCTGTTTATTTGGATCAGGAAAATAGATTCAGCCCTGATATTTTGCTTATTGGTTTTCAAATGTACTTTTAGACTCTTAGTGAATGGTTTTAATGTTTTCATTCACAGCAGTTATAGCTGAAACTGCAGTCTGTAATCAGCAATAGGTTTTTCACTTTCTGGAGTACATTAAAATAGATAACAAACATTATCATATGTTAATTACTCATGTACCCTAATCCCATGTTTTATGCAAGACTAAGAAGACAATCTTACTTAAAGACAAGGATTTTTCTCATTTTTTCTTCTTCTCTCCTTTAAACTGCCCTTTGTGCATCATTCAAAGCTGGAACACAGAACAATCCTCTCAAACTGTATCTATATTGGAGATACAGCTTCAACTGTATCTTCAATCCCTTTAATTTGGGCAATCCCTCCTTTCATGAAATATACCCTCAATATCTGGACAGATCTAAGCCAATGGATGGACTTGTACAGACAAGAGGACTCAATGAGCAGCAAAAACCCAGTAAGCAAAACCTCCAGGGTTTGACTACCCTGTTACTTTTAGAGTGGCCCTACCAAGAGTGAAACATCCCTTCTAATTTACACCAACTTCTAGAAAGAATCTCAAAGGCCCAAAACAATCACCACAATTCAGGTGAACCGGTAGTAAAAAAAGCTAGCGGTTCAGTCAAACTGGTAGTTAAAAAAAGCTACGATCCGATGATCACTTGTGCCGCACGGTTTAGCTTTGCTAGAAAGCAGGATTTCTTGCGTGCACGCATGCGTACTAGACACCAAGAGGAGGCTTGGGAAGGTAAGTAGAACAGTGAGGGGATGGGATCAGCTGTGGAGTGCAATTTAGCTTCACTAGAAAGCAGGAAATCCTGCTTTCTAGCGAAGCTAAACCACATGGCACAGGTGATCGTCGGACTGTAGCTTTTTTTTAACTACTGGCTTGCCCGAACCGGTAGCTTTTTAAATGCGCAACATGTGTTTGGTGCGCACTGCACATGCGGCATGCATTTGGTGCGCAGGCATGGCCAGAGAACCAATAGCAAACCAGCTCAGATTTCACCCCGATCACCAACTACTAACATGTATGTGAACATAAGAAGTTCTTTTATATCACATACATCAAGTGGTCTGTATTAATTAATATTGTCTCTGGAATCATTCTAGAATGTCTGCTACATTTGACATCATGTTTTAAACTGGAAATCTCAGGGACAGAAACTTCCCCTTGTATATGCAGCACTGACTCTGCCAGTGAATTATGTTTTCTTTGGCCATGAAAACAGAAGCCAATTCATTATATGGATTTTATTTATCTCAATTGGGAAGCATATAATTTTTAAAGTTCTTATTCAGGAACCTATATAAATGCTTTAAACCATGCTCTGTACTTACTTTGGCCTTTGTAAGACATACGTTAAAAGGAATGTTCGTAGTGATTCTATACTGCTTTTTTCCAACAGAATCCATTCTCGTACAACTGCTTCCATTATCGCTGTGGCGGCTTGAAAAAGGACATAGTCCACTTTACTAGTTTCTGTTAAAGAAATGCAGGTTTATAAACTCATAATCTATAGGCAAAAGCTTGAAACATATACCTGGTTGATCTCCACGTGAAAAATATTATTTTAATTTTATTTTTACTTTTGTCTGAAATTATAGGCTGGATTTTAGGACTATGTTTTTCTAAAGGACTCACAGCAATTATAAACTCATCCCTTACAATGTTCAAACACAGCTATATATATTTTGCAGCAGATATAAATATAAATATAAATATAAATATAAATATAAATATAAATATAAATATAAATATAAATATAAATATATATACATAAATCAACAGGAGAAACAAGAAGTTACTGAAGCACTAGCATCAGCAAGTTAAAATTAGAAGTAAGTAAATATTAGGCATAAATAAGTGTTAAACCCAAAGTGATTTTTAAAGGAAATGGTCACACATCAATGCAAAAAGCAGACACTTTTAGAGACAATTCTCCCAATGAAAATCCAGTGGTGACATTAAAGTATTCCATAATATTTTGCTGTCCTCCAATTCAGTGTATTAACACCATCCTAGCCACAATCATATATGCAGCCACTAAAAGGATGATGCTATTGTGTTCAACTCACTAGCAAGAAAACACAAAACAGTAGCCTGAAATCAGAAGATTCTATCCCAATAGTGTATAATTTTTTTCTGAGAAGCATGTACACCAGCAGTGTCAAACTGGCAGCCTGTGGGCTGGATGCATTATACACAGACCACACCCACCCCATCTCCACGAAAGGAAAAAATGTCACGAAACATCACATGACAGCAACGTGATGCCACAAGTTTGATGTACACCATTGTCTTTATCAATCTTCCCATTAACATTTTTCTATTATTAGTATTTTTGGATGTTTTGGAACACCTGCCCAAGACATTTCTATTTGGTAACAACACTGCTTCAATTAAAACACCAAATATAACAGTTCTTCAAGTATTCCTCATTTAATAACTGCTACTGGGGCTGGCAAGTCCAATGCTAATTGAAGTGATCATTAAGTGAAACATCACATGACTACACCTGACTCAATGATGTCAGTTTCACCGCAGTTGTTAAGCAAATCATCCATAGCTATTAAACACAATGTCACATGATTGCGACATGCTACTACTACCTGTTGGTTTTCCAATTGTTTTGCTTGTCAGAAGCCAGCTGTGAGGGTCACAAATGGAAATCATGTGACCACAGGATGACATCATATATGAGCGCCAGTTGCAACATGCACAGATTGTGATCATTTGATTACAAGGACCTTGAACTGGCCGTAAGTTCGAAGACAAATTGTAAACCTACTTTTTCAGTGCTCTTGTAAGTCCACATGGTTGCTGAACAAGACAGCTGTTAACTGAAGACTACCTGTATTGTCTTAAACTTTATTTGAATATTTATTTCCTTATTAACATTAATTTTTTACACATGTATAATCTGTCCAGTTTGGTTTTGTGATGATCTTTTAAATACTGCAAAATCACTTTGTGTTTGATTCATCGAAAAGAAAGCAAGAAATATTTTAAATCACTGTAGTTTTCTTCAGAAAAGCATAAATTAAGTGTCATAGTTCTTAAGATGGTGTAAGGATACAGTTTCTGGAATCAGCTGTATTTGTATATTTGAATCAAACATCTTAACCATATTCACATAAAACCAAGACTCACTAGGATAAATGAGGGTTATTTTCCAGTTAGCAGTGCTTAATATTTGCATCTCTACATCCATATTGATACTTTAGAAAAAACAGTATTTCACACATATATCCTTAGCGTGTTTTAGAAAGCTACATGATTATGAATTAATGGTACACTGATCGAAACATAGGACTTACCTAAAATATGTTTGCAAACTGCAAACGGCGATTTTGATTTTCTAAACGATAAAAATATGTGTTCGGCGTGCTGACGTTGTTCATTATTGACCATGGAGGGTGGTGCCTACAGAGAAAATAAAGACTTTTTCTAACTATAGAATATAGAAAATTGCCATTTCTTATTCAAGTATATATCACAATAAAAAGCCTTTACTTTCATCTATAAAAAATACGCTGAATTAAGGTAGTACTAAGGCAGTGGTAATAATAAGGTAGCAACTAATTAGTAAATCAGATGAAAGTTCATCACTTAACCTAGTCCATTAAAGTATTCTATTCCAACCTGCTAATCCAATCCAATCCAGCCTATACTGTGTAATTAGCACCATTACAACTGTATTTGGCTTAGAAACTCTGGATGACAGTTCACAATAAAGAAATAAATACAGAAATAGTAACTCTTAGCTAGATGGAAATCTAGCTCTTATGTGGATTTTATGCAGACCAGATGATATTGATTTGTATAGCCATTCATTTTGCAAATGTGACTTTCGAAGGTGAACACAGGATTAAAACCAAGAAACAACCAAATGAAAACAATAATGTGCAAAGAATAAAGAACATCATCCCTAGAAATGGTGGTATAATTTCCAATAACAATAATAAGATATATAATGGTAATTCTTTGATGTGGTTTTCAATAGTACCTTGAAGATGTGTTCAAATGAATAATTTAGTTGCATTCATCAAATTGTCGTATTGCTGCTCTTCTCCTGTGCTGTCCCAATGTGTAGATTTTCTCAGAAATTCCTACCAGGATAGACATGTCGATAATTCTGGGGCTTAAGGCCTATACATCTAATGGATACCCAAACTAGGGAAAGTTATTCTACTGAGTTTTTTTCCCCAATATTTCACAGAAAAGATAATGAAATGCCAATTTAAATGTGGAAAAAAGCTCTTTCCAACTCCAATATTATGTATCTTCTTACCGATAAGGAATGTTGGATCGGTTACGGATATATTTGTTATAGTATGACATATTAATTTATAAAGGTAACATGCCTACAGTGTGATCATTATTGTGATTGTGTTTTTTTATCTTGGATATTTTTTATTAGCATTTCACAAAGCTGATAAGCAACCAAACAAGATATATCAATAAATCATAGTTCTACAAATAAACCTATCAGTAGCGTGCAAATAATTAAGATTAAGATATTCTTTACTGTCATTTTTCTGTATACAAAGTGGTACACATTAAAATTAACTTCACTTATGTTAAAATGCTGGAATAGGTGACTCTACTTCTTCCCAGGAAGAAACTAAAAGTTAGAAACCTGAATTTTCAGACACTATAGTGTAGTAGCATGCTGCCCTCTAGTGCAATTCCAGCACTGATTCAGAAAAAAGCAAGATTGCTCATGTTGAGTTTGATTAATTAGAATCACTAAAAAGATGAAGTCTTCTTTGAATTATATTCAATTTCTAGCAATGCCATATATGCAGTTTTAGTATGGTTGTTGTTGGCCACTGCCTTCTTCCAGGATGTTTAACCCCAGTCCTGTGGTTTCATGTGGTTCCCCCAACCAAACATGGCCAACATAATTTAGCTTCTAAAATCAAACACAACCGGGGAAGTACTGCCATCTGTTGGCATGAAATAAAAGCTGGGTTGTAATGTTAAGTTATGTCGAGGCCAACTCACTACAAAGATCAAAATGGTTTTCCAAAATACTTATCAGTTCCAAGTTGTAGAATAAGTACAAAGCAGGGTGGATAAAAATCAATGATTTTTTTAAAAAAATCAAAAAAATCGGATTTTTTTTATTTAAATCGGATTTTTTTTATTTTTATTGAATTTATTTTAATAAATTTGGGGTAAAAATCTATAGTAAGATAGTTTTCTATTTAAGATACATAAATAATTTAGTTTATTCAGCATGAAATGGAGCTTAGTTATGTAGCACAAGGTTGTATATTCTGCAACACTGGGACTATCGATGAGTCAACAGCGGGTCAAAGGAGTAGCAGAGATGACAGTTGCTCTTTAAAAATTTAAAAATTATGATTTAAATCGAGTTGATTTAAATCAAGTCTTTTTACTAGTGATTTAAATCGACTCGATTTAAATCAAATCCACCCTGGTACAAAGTCCAGAAAAAGCTTGCATAAATAAATGGTCGAGATAGAGTCTGATGAATCCCACAAGATGTATTTCATAACTATAGGATTCTTATGAAAAAGACCCATCTCTCTCTCTCTCTCTCTCTCTCTCTCTCTCTCTCTCTCTCTCTCTCTCTCTCTCATCCAGCCAACGTCTTCTTCTCTCACATATTATTTCATGGAATATGTATGTGACATTGGCATTTTCACAGCACAACCCATGTAAAGAAATGCCTGTGAAGGCAAAGTTTTTATCTTTCTCCTTAGCATAGCCATCCATTGTTCTAATGCTGCTGAGAGTTCTACCAAACTGTTTCATTTGAGGCTATGATGAAGGGAATGGATCCATAGCTCTATCAGGATAGAGGATCCCCATATCATTTAACAAGTACAAGTGTTCCTCATTTAACAACCACTCATTCAGTGTGACCATTGAAACTTGTGACAGTGCTTGAACAAGTGGAGATGAACAGGCTGAGCCTAAGGGTGGGGTTAAACGCGTCATTAGTTTAGACTCATTGCATTCTCACAAGAGACCTAAGTCCAGTCCCCCCATGAATTCTGTTGACCCTTATCTAGTGCCAATTTGGCTTGACCATTAGTAATCAGATTCTTGTGTATAAGCTGCATGTAATACAATTTTAGTGCTTCCTGTTCCTGGTTACTTGCACCTAATATAACAGTCCTTGAAGTTCTGGCCGGTGCAGAATCACTACAGTCACACAATCACGATCTAAGCACTTGGCAATTGGCCCGGATTTCCAATTGTTGCAGTGGCCTATGGTCAAGTGATTGTGATTCACAATCTTCCGTGTCAGTTTCACAGAAGCAAAATCAATGGGAAAGCTGGCAAAAAGTTGGGAGTTGCAATCACATGAGGTTTTTGCTTATAGTGACCCGCATGGTCCTCACTTGACAGTGGTACCTGGGCATCGCTGGAACGGCCATCATTAAGTGGCAGGTCACATGACATTGCATTTTATAACCGCATAGGTTACCAAAAGGAATTATGGTCCCAATTGCCAGAAAATGGCAACTGAATAAAATCATAGCAGAGCACACTTAAGGGACTTTTGTAGTATCTGTAATTTTACACACACAAAGTGCATATTAAAGTCTTACTAAAGTATATGTGCATTATCTTGTCTAAGCAGTATGTGTAATTTTACACACAAAGTGCATATTAAAGTCTGGCTAAAATATGTGTGCATTACCTTGTATAAGCAGTAGATACAAAACTCACCAGACAAACCATAAACAATTTATATATATTACAGACAAAGTGATGAAATGATCACTTTCACTTGATTGAAACTCAAATCTGATCCCTTCTTCTAACTGCAACACTTCAACAAGTTGCACAATTTAACATACACATACTTCAAAGGAACTTACAGCCCTATTGGACACCTCCAAATCAAATATTATTTGCTATTACGTTGCAGCAGTATTAAATTACTTTGGCAACCAATAAAATATTTTGTTCTCCCAATAAGGCATATTGAAAGAAGGAATATTTTCTTTTTAAAAAACTTCAAGAATAAGAATGTACTGGAAAGACAAGGCAAGCATGTTTTCATTAGCCCAAGAGATTACAAAAGATGGCTCAATGGCTTTTTTAAGAGGCAAGTCAATAAAGGACAACTTATTCAAACACTCTACAATAAGAAGCAGAATGACACTTGAGATCAAACCCACACTTGACAAATTTTATTACTTGGAGAAAACATCAGACAAAGAAGTTGTAACAGCAATCTTTTTAATGACCATATTTTGCTTAGGAAAGCTTTGTCTAGACAAATTATCCCAGGCCCTGTGAATAATAGTACTACCATAATGTTATAAGGATTTATGAGAATTATAGACAGCTTGGGAAAAAACTGACAATAGTACATTAATTTATAGTAATAAAAAAAGCCCAATGAGCATTTTGTAACACATAGGAATGAGAGGAACACTAAAAATCGACTAACAAGACTGTGCTTCAGGAATTTATATTGCTCCGGATAAGCAATTGCACAGCTAAGAATAGTTGTACACAGGAATGGCCTCCATCAAGAGAACATGGCAATTCCTTTCCCTGGGTGTAAGAGATGGGGGGAAGAGAACGGAGGTCTGCAGGAAAATGAGGGGAAAAGAAGTCCCATTGTGCAAATAACCACCCTTTCAAAATACAAATCAGCATGAAACACTACAATTCTAGGCAAAATTGTGGGTCCAAATATATCCTATTTTGGGTACAAAATAAATTGTAACATTTGTGCTGGTCAACCAGGAGCGTTCACTTTGTATCTCACAAGGGAAAAAAAAAACCTGCTTTGCTTACAAGTTTTCATTTCTGGAAATTTCTGGATGTCTAATTAATGCTTCAACAGCAATCCAGAGAGCTGCTTAAACTTATCAATTTCTGTGATCGTTCAGTGGACTTTTTTTCTTCTTCAAACAGATAAGTCCTCATTATAGTAAAAGTATTTTTGAAACTCCTCTTTTCTTAACATGGCTTGTCCTGTGGTTTAGATTCCGAATTTAGTTTTCAATGTAATGATTTTATCAAGTATTCCTGAACTTGCGCAAAGAAGATATGGATTCTTTTTTTCTTCCGAGCAATATAAATATAGATATAGAGGTATGCTGAGCTCCAAAGGCAAAAGCTCTTCTGAGGATTTGAGTTCACACTTGTGTACAACTCCTTCAAAAAACACTTGTCTTCATAGTTCTTCGTAGCCACAGTATGAAGAGTAGCTTGTGTTACCTGCCACCTCAAGAAAAGATGTAGCGGCTTTAAGGAACTGCAGACTGTGCAGAGTCCGACAGACTTACAAAACTGATCAAGGGTAAAAGAGACTCAGACTTTTATGGTAGTTGGAATATGTGGTATGATTGGATCCAGAAATGATGGGAGAGAGACAAAGGATAATGTTGGATTATAATTATAGATGATGGTATATTTATGGTAAATATACCTTAATAGGTACTGGAAAGGTAAATTTATATACAAGAATCTGTAAGTATTTTCTATTTTTACTCTCTGATTATTGGTGTATATATATATGGATATTTTGGCGATGTTACACCGTGATAGAAAAATTATTATACATTTTTTTTATTTTTATTTTTTAACTACAACAAAATGCTCTAATAAAATTTATTAAAAAAAAAAAAAGGAATTGCAGATAAGAGCTATAAGGAGCCTTTCCAAATGCTCCAAAACATATTTTTGCCTTTGAATCATACTAAAAATAATTTAGTATTGTAGATTATATAATATATTACAATTACTCCTTGTTTAATGACCACTTGTTCAACAACCATTCAAAGTTGTAATGCAGAACCAATAGTACTTATGACTGGTCCCCAAAGTTATGGTGATCAAAATTCAGGTGTTTGGCAAACTAACTGCACTTATCACTTCAGCAATCTCAGTCTCAGCCGACTACCTCTGCTCCAGGCCTCCACAGGTACTCCTCGACTTACAACAGTTCATTTAGTGACTGTTCAAAGTTACAACAATACTGAAAAATGACCATTTTTCACACATACGACCATTGCAGCATACCCCACGGTCACATGATCAAAATTCGGAGGCTTGGCAAGTCGTTTACATTTATGACGGTCCATATGATTCCCTTTTGCGACCAAGCAAAGTCAATGGGGAATCCAGATTCACTGAACAACCGGGTTACTAACTTAACAAATGCAATAATTCGCTTAACAACGTGTGGCAAGAAAAGTCGTAAAAGGGGGCAAACACACTTAACAAATGTTTTCACTTAGCAACATAAATTTGGGGCTCAATTGTGGCCGTAACAGCTACCTGTATTGCAATCCTAGCACCATTATCTCATTGAGGAGTGCCAATTCAAGCCATTTCAACCCAAGGGGCCCAGCAACCTCCACCGCTCTGTGCTCTGCCGGCCCTGCCACAACCAGGCGATCGTGGTCTTTCTCCCATTGCTGATGAAGCACCCCTAGACTGACCTTATGTGAGGAAGTTACTGGCCACGCTAGGCTTTCTTTCTGAAGTTGCATCCACTGTACTCCAGATTGAACCGCCGTTCTTGCAATGCTTCAGAAGCTTCCTGAAAGCTTTCTTTCATGGCCAGCAGTTGCCTGACATAGGGCCAGGCCATGTGCACTTCATCAGCAATGAAAGAATGCAGGGCGGGCAGAGTGCAAGGTGGCAGGAGTGGTTGGGCTTTGTGCTGTGGCACTGACATTGCTGGCTGTGGCACAGGGTTTGAATGATACCCTGAGCTGCGGTGGCGCAGTGGCTAGAGTGCAGTACTGCAGGCTACTTCTGCTGACTGCTGGCTGCCTTCAATTTGGAGTTCAAATCTCACCAGGCTGAAGGTTGACTCAGCCTTCCATCCTTCCGAGGTCGGTAAAATGAGGGCCCAGATTGTTGGGGAAAATATGCTGACTCTGTAAACTGCTTAGAGTGGGCTGTAAAAGCACTGTGAAGCGGTATAGAAGTGTTATTGCTATACTCTACAGCAGTGGTGGTGATGCTGAAGGACAGGCCTGGGTGGAGATGGCAGCTGATTGAAACTGCTAATGACAACAATGGGGATTGCTGTCACTAAATGAAGTCACATGGTATCACACTTTGACAGCATTACTTAACTTATGGAAACTCCAGTCTCAATTACCATCTTGAGGGCTACCTGTAATTGCTAATTAGAAAAATGCATCCAAAGTTGGCTTTCTTGGTGTAAAATAAATTTAATGACAAATAATGAACACACACACACACACACACACACACACACACACACACACACACACATCAAGATATTGCCATGGATACAAGGAGCGGGGGGGAGAGGGGGAGGGAGAGAGAGAGCAAAATGGTTAATAGCAAAAAAAGATAGATTGTTGTTCCAATGAGCTTAGAATATAACATTTGATAAGGAACAAGCTGTCATATGAAAAGAAGCACAGGCAAAATGTAAAATAGGGATTTAATAACTGAAACCTGTAGGCTACTCTGATTACAGGTGTGATCACTCTAAGTCAGATTTTCTCAACCTACTGCTTTCCAGATTTGTTAGAACAATGACTCCCAGAATTTTTACCCAACATGGCATACAAGAGGAAGTAGAAAGCTTTGCCAGATGGTTAATGAAAAAGCAGGATTTTGAAGAGAGATTTGAAAGAAGAAAAAGAAATAGCATCTTACAGATGTTGAGAAAATACAGGAAGAGTATAATCTTCTGAGAAAGCAGGAAGCCTTTGAACTGAACTACGGAAGTGAAGGTCACGGGAAAGGATGTGCCGGAATGTAAAAATTAAGAGATAGAAAAATGCAGTTCTTGGAAGTTTTTGAAAGTCAGGACAATAGGCCAAATAGAAAACCAGTTTAAAATATATGCTCCTCTCAAAATATTAGGGGTAAATGATTATAATTCACTTTTAGGAGAATGTTTTGAAAAGCCAGAGAAAGGCAGGATATAAAACTAATACAACAATATTTGTACATAGAAGATAAAATTTACTTTAGTTGGGTAGCTGATGGCTAATGCTATCAGCAACACAAGGCTCTTTCAAAAACAATGCAGAGACAAGGGCTGTAGTTGAAGAAACAGAATTTTTTTTTACACAGATTATATCCAAAATCAGAATTCGTTGATATGATATTCTTAACAGGCACTTTCAACACACTTCAATATTTTTAATCTCTATTGTATTTTATTTTTTAAAGTATTTAGGAACTAAATGAAAACAAAAGAAAAAGGAAATAGAAAGGGTAATTTACAAACTGTAAGAATAAGTATTTACAAAAAAGAAAAAAATACTCTCCTTTATTATTCTATTCGCCTAAATCTTCTCCCTTTTAAGTGTAAATTTTAAATTTTTTACTGTATTTTAAAATATGGGTATTTTAAATTATGGGTATCAATTCAGCCTAATTTATTTAATTCATTTTATTCGATTTTAAATTTTGTATATGTATATGTTTTATTTCATGGCTGTTCACCGCCCTGAGTCCTTCGGGAGTAGGGCGGTATAGAAATTCAATAAAATAAATAAAATAAATAAATAAAATAAGTAATATTGAATCAAGACAGTATCTAAAAGATAATATCTCAGTTTAAAAGCTATTCTTAGCAGCAAGTCAACAACAAAAATAAAAATAAGCCATCAAAATCATAACTGAGAAGAATATCTAACTAACCTTACAGTTTGGTGTTTTAAGCTCTTGAGAAACCCCAAAAATTAAATGTTACAGAAATCTATGTGTAGACTAACCCTCTTTGATATTTAATACTGAAAGTTGTAGCACTTGTTAAAATACAAAAAACATGGGAGTCAGTAATTAAATTCACACACTGCACTAAGCCATGATTTGCTTAGGCATGCTTATTGTATAAGTCATAATTGACTGGGTTTGTATAACACGCTAAGCCAAAAAGCAAACAAATGATATTATGGCTTAGTAAGTTGCGTGAGCCAGGTCAATGTGTTAAGTGTTTTTTTTCAGGAAAGCATACATATTTTGCTAGGAAGGAACTTTCTTATTCATGAAGGGCTATGGGATTAAAAATGTATTTTGTATGTTGAATTTAGCATGCAAAATTAAAATTATTTTTTTTCCATGGTGTCATAAAATCCTTAGATGTTGCGATTTCTTTACAATAAATCAATTCTATCTAAAAAAATACCCCAATTCAATTTAATTAGATTAACCTTATGTTTGCAATCCTCATTTATCCAGATTTTCATTCCAGATGCCTTAATAGCCACATACTCCTTCATTGGAACCTTCTTCAAACTGATGTGCTCCAGATGCATTACAGGAAAATAGAAAGTTTTGGAATGCTGCTTTACAGAACATTCTATAATAATGAAAGTACTATATACTTTTACTGAGTCTTTCATATTCTTTCCTCAAACAAGTTATTGGCAAAGGCAATAATTCTATAACTAACTCTTTGTTTAAAATATTTCCAGGCAATTTTTAGAGCAAAGCCCATGCCAAGATCCTCAGTCATGACACAGAATACATGAAGATATTATCTGAACTATCAACCCTTAAGAATACAGCATTGTATAAAAGCTTAAGGTTTGATCCCCACTTAGTCACACTGAGAATATACTTAGTGAAATCAGTGGGACTTAGGCTGGTCATGACTAGCAAATCTCAGCAATTTTAATAGCTCTATTTGCAAAAATTATGGGATTTGAAAGTCAATCATCTAAAAACCACAAATTTTAGGGATGCCTGATCTCCTGCCAGAAATGTTACAGACAATGTTTAGAAGCTGGGCATGATTATTATGAATTACCTCCCATTCTTCAGGATTATTTTCAGAACAGAACTTTTCTCACTGGCAAGACTTCTGTCTATTTGCTTTATAGATAGTCCTCGACTTTATGACGATAATTGAGCGCAAAACTTCTATTGTTAAGTGAGACGTTTGTTAAGTGAGGTTTGCGCCATTTTACGACCGTTCTTGCCATAGTTGTTAAGTGAATCACTGCAGTAATTAAGTTAGCAGCATGGTCGTTAAGCGAATCTGGTTTCCCCATTGATTTGCTTGTCAAATGGTTGCAAAAGGTGATCCTGGAACACTGCAACAGTCATAAATATAAGTCAGTTGCCAAAGCACCTCAATTGTGCTCATGTGACCATGGAGATGTTGCAACAGTTGTTAAGTGTGAAAACTGGTCATTGGTATAAGTTACTTTTTTCAATGCTGTTGTAACTAAATGGTCACTAAACGAAGTGTTGTCAGTCAAGGACTACTTATACTGTACTGTGTTCTAGATTTACGAGCAGATGGCAGCACATACTAATATGCAGACAGCTCTGATTCATAAAGTTGCTGCAAGAGTAAAGCTATGTACAACATCAGTTACAATCAAAGTTGCTACACCTTGCTTTCTCTGATAGTCTGCTGACCTTAATTACACCAAAAAGAAAAAGTTAATTTTTGAATGCATCGGCTGACATTTTTACAAAATATATCTGAACAAAAAGCCCACCTCCCTCAATCAGCACCACCTTCTAAGCAATTTAAAGACCTGAAACATCAAAAGCTGGTCTCATTGGTTATCGCTGGCACCTTTACTTGTTCCAACTGCTGTAGGAAAGCTGCATCTTTAGGGAAAGAGATAGCAACTAGGAAGAAGACTAAGTCAACTGGGAAGAACAGAGAGCTACAGGTAGTCCTCCAACTTACGACTACAACTGAGCGCAAAGTTTCTCTTGCTAAGCAAGACAACCGCTAAGTGAATTTTGCCTCATTTTATGACCTTTCTTGTTACCGTTAAGTGAATCATTGCAGTTATTAAGTTAGTAACATGGTTAAGTGAATATGGCTTTCCCATTGACATTGTTTGCTAGGTTGCAAAAGGTGATCATATGACCCCGGGGACATTGCAACCACCATAAATATGAACTAGTTGGCAAGCATCTGAATTTTGATTACATGACTATGGGGATGCTGCAACAATCATAAGTGTGAAAAATGGTCATAAGTCACTGTTTTCATTGCCGTTGTAACTTTGAACGGTGACTAAATGATCTGTTGTAAGTAGAGGACTACATACATACATTCACATATCCATATATATAGTCCTTGAAAAGACTAGTGAAATAAAATTTCCATCAAGTTTTTCACTTTTTACAGATTTGTACATTTCTAGCCTTCATACCATTACAGTATAGATATTTGCAATTATGGTAATCAAATATTTGCAATTCAGGCAAATCTGATAAAAAATTATTCATATTTTCTACTAGATACTTGACTTAAAACCAGCAAAATGACATAAAAACAGAACTATGGATATGTTCAAGATACAAGTAGCAGGTATATAATTCCTACATTTATTACATTTATTAGACATGCTATTTGAAAATGCAGGCCTAAACATGCTTACTCAGAATCAAACTTCACTGAGTTCAGTAGCACTAACATTCAAACATATGCTTATAAAATTGTAGTCTAAGGTTGTAATAGTAAGGTTCTTAGTTTGGGATTAAACCTTCTGAATTACTTTGTGAATATATAAATTTTTAAATCTATGTATCAAAAATGCACAAATGCAAACATTGAGAATTTGGCTAATTCTCAGCCACTAGGTCAATGGTAAAGAATACTAAAAGATGTAATTCAGCATTCTTTGGCAGGTTCACACATTGTGTACTTATGCAAGGAATACAACTTCAGAATAGTGCAAAGCAGTCGGAACATTAAAATAGGTGGATAAAATTGAGATAATGTAATGCCAAATTATTTAGCACTCTTTTAAAAAAACTTTTACCAATTCCTGAAGTTTGCAATTTATTTTAGCAGATTATTTGCATCATTGCCATCAAGAATTTTTAGCAAACTTCTAAGATTTTTAAAAGCACTAATACCTCTTTGTGTAAAAGAATTATACAGATCAAATTAAAGCCACATTATTGTACTTTATGAGATTTCCAATTTCCTGACTAGATTCAAGTTTTCTAAGATAGGATGCAATTTTAAAGTCTATCAAATAAATTCATTTAGATCAGGGCTGTCAAGCTCCTGGCCCACAGGCAGTGCTTGGTTTAGCAAAGGGGGAAAAAATCCCAATACATCAGTAGGTTTAGCACCCCTGATTTAGATAGATATTCTCCTTGGTTTATTGCTCTCTCTCAGAGGGTTTGAAGATCTATAGATAATTAAAAAAAGCCAAAACTTTGCATTAGCTGGTAGAAGAAAACAGCACAAGTTAACTAAATATATTCACAGCCAACCAAGAATTGTGAATTATGAAATCATTTTTCTTATTTTATACATACGAGCTATGGGATGAAGAGAGTTTGGGTTGAAATATTAGACATGTTAAGCTTTTGAAAATGTTTATACTTGTCTTGTTGAAGGGGAAGCTATTTCTTTCTATAATTTTTTTCTTTTTTTTATATATATATTTCTCCCCCTTTTTGCAATTTCTATTTTTTCTTGTTTCTATTTTTCTTAGTTTCTATTAGTTTCTATTTCTAATTTTAAATTTCAGTAAAATTGTTATAAAAATGTATTCACAATCAAGTACAGACTATAATAAGTATATCATTTGGCACACATCTAGTGGCATCCTGAATCACGCCTTCTGCATTAGCAAGTCCAGCTTTGTATTTCAAAATTGCTCAAGTTTAGCAGCAAAAAGACAAATTAAACTCTTGCCTCAGGTAGTTTATAAATTTCTTAAGAGTCAAGCTAGATGTTCAGAGATCTCATATGGTACAGTAATAGACTATATCGTTTTAGAATTATTTATCTGAATGCTATATCCTACCCTCTAATAAAACTTGGTACCACAGAGGGTGAGGACTAGCTAGGACTCTTTTGTCCTGACTTTTTAATGTGCTAGGAGTGCTATTGGCATTTCAGGTAGTTATTCAGCTAAACTGTAAAGCACCTGCCATAAAATGTATATTGATGTATATTTGATAACAAGAGATATGTTCAGTAACATGTAAGAATAATCTCACTAGCTAAAATGACATTCTATATTAAGAAATTTCAGTGTCCAAAGTCCCCTCCAATTGTTTTTTTAAAGAATTCAAAACCACAGCATTTTCCCACAGGGAAGATTCTTATAATTAATTTCAAAATCTTATTTCAAATCCATCTGGATTCTTAATTTGTTTATATGGTCTGTCTGCCTGATATTTCCAAAGAGCACTCTGATGGCCTATCACACCAAAGGACTGTTAAGAAGGGGAAAAACAAAGAATATAAAGTATCATTCTGAATTTAAGAAAAGAAAGCCAATGTAACCAATCTAGATAAAACTATTCTGATTGTAGCTTGTTTCTTTTTTTTGCATGGAGTTTATACAAATGTTCACTATTAACTGCCTGGGAAGTAGAACAGATTATGATCCTTTTACTCAGTAAATCTATACACATTCCATACATTGGTACAGCAATTTAGAAATTACAGATTATAGACAAGCATTCTTTGCTCTTTGAGAACGGTTTTGAATTTTTTTCTGTTTTAATATATTTAATTCATTGAGAGAGAAGAAATGCAAAATTATTTTAGTTTAGTCACAAGTAGCATTTTGGAGCCTGAGTTTCTAGCCTTGCAGAAAACCTTCCCAAAAGAAAAGGTTCTGCTACTGAAACTTGGTTGTTTCACATATCCCTCCACCCTTGAGAAAGACAAAAAGCAAACCGAACAGCCATTTCGGTAACACAGTGTAATAATATAAGGGAGAGGGGAAAAAAAGAAAAAGACAATACATTCTACATGCAGCATTGGTAAAATGGGCGTGTAGGAGAGGCTGATATTAAAACACTCTTATCAGGAGGCATGAAAAATGGTATTAAAAGGGAAGGAGGGGGTGGGGAGGAGAGAACCAGGATAGAAACTGGGAAGTGGGTGGGGGGGGGAATCACTCCTGATTACAGATTTGCGCACGTGGATGCCGAAGTGAAAAGGAAAGAATTATGTTGGGATATGATGATATCAATGAATGGAATTCCAAGCCTCACACAACATTAAAGAGGTTATGGAAAAGCGACGGGGACAAAAGCGAAGGGTGGCCAAAAGCAACGTGATTCTGCCCTTCTTTGCCCGCCTGGGGTCCAAAGAGGCTTATGAAAGCTGGAGGAAAGATGCGCGGGGTTGCAGCTTCAGACAAGAAGGAACGGGAGAGAGGGAGACCCGTCCTGTTTGCAAAAGTTTCTAGGGCACGAAAGGCGATGCCACCTCCCGGGGTTATCCGAGGATGCTTCCCTAGAGGAGTCCAAAAGAGAGCCATCCCCGGGGAAGGGGCACTGACGGGGCTTCCCTTTAAGGACAGAGCCCCGGGTTTATTCCACCCCATCATCCGCTCCGCCCCCGGCCGACCCGCCGACCCGCGCGGCTCCCTCACCATCAGCACTTTGGCCGCGCTCTCCAGCTGAGCGATCACCTCGGAGGCTCCCCCCGCCGCGGCCGCGGCCGCCGCCATCATGGTCTCTCTTCAATGACGCGCCATGCAATGCATTCTGGGACGAGGCGGCCGCCCAGCCAATCCGCGATCCCGGAGGGGCAGAAGGGCCGGGAGGGAGCGCCGGAGTCGTGCCGGCCCCGCAGAGCCGTCGTGAGGCGCTTCCCTCCCGAACTGCTGCGGGGGTGGCGGCGGAAGCGGAGGGTCGTCCCCTGAAATGGCTTCGGCGGCGGCGGCGGCGGTTGGGAGGGGGGGTGGAAAATGGCGAGAGAGCAGTTCCGTCAGGTCGGGGAGGGGAGGATGCGGGCATGTGTGGGACCCGACCCTTTCCCACCCCTCGGCAGCCCTGAAGCTAAATGGGGGCTGAAAGAAGTGAAGGCTTTGGAGCGGGTATTCGGAAGCCTCCCTCGACGAGAAGACCAGCGTCCACCAGCTCCCAATAACTCGAGATTGAAGCCCTTTGCCAGCCAAACTGAGAGAAACCGCCGGTGGATCTGGGACTGGTTCTGCTCATTCTCAGCCACAAATAACTCCAGTCCGTTCCCAGCCGTAAAGGATTCGAGTGAGGGTCATCCAGGTCAAAGGGTTTGTTCTCCAAGCAATTCTCGATTGCAGAAAATAGGACTTCAACAACAGAGTGGTCAATGCCTGGAATGCACTACTTGACTCTGGTTTCTTCCCCAAACCCCCAAAACTTTAACCTTAAACTGTCTACTGCTGACCTCACCCCATTCCTAAGAGGTCTGTAAGGGGGCGTGCATAAGTGCACCAGCGTGCCTACCGTCCCTGTCCTAATATTCCTTTTTACTCTTAACTCTTTTCATGTATTCAAATTATGTTTATACTTTTACCTGTTATATATGCTTGACAAATTTAAATTTATTTATTTATTTATTTTATTGTCATATTTATATGCCGCCCTTCTCTCAAGGGACTCGGGGCGGCTCACAGAATAAAACAACCCAACAATAAATAGAATTAAAATGTTAAAATCCGATTTAAGAACCCCAAATCCCCAAATTAAAATACATGGCAGATCAAGGGATTTGCTGAAAGAGCCATGTCTTTAGGTCAGCGCGGAAGGTGCGGAGGTCGGGGGCCGTCCGGAGCCCAGTGAGTAAACCATTCCAGAGGGTCGGTGCGACCACAGAGAACGCCCTCATCCTGGGGGCCGCCAACCGACACTGTCTGGCCGATGGGACCCGGAGGAGGGCAGTCCTATGTGAGCGCACTGGGTGGTGGGAGGCCAGTAGGAGGTAGTCCTGCAAGTACTCCGGGCCCATGCCATGGAGGGCTTTATAGGTGAGCACCAGCACCTTGAAGCGGATCCGGAGGACCACCAGCAACTAGTGCAGCTCACGCAACAATGGTGTTCTATGGGAGTAACGGGAAGCACCCGTAACTACCCGCGCGGCCACATTCTGGACCAGTTGGAGCCTCCGGGTGCACCCCAAGGGCAGCCCCATGTAGAGGGCATTGCAGTAATCCAGCCGAGAGATAATGAGAGCATGAGTGACCATACGGAAGGCATCCCTGTCTAGGAAAGGGCGCAAATAAATAAATGGAATGGAATGGAATGGAATGGAATGGAATGGAATGGAATGGAATGGAATGGAATGGAATGGAATGGAATGGATGTTGAAAGCTAATGCAATCCATCTATGGGGTTTGGGGCATTTGGGTTTTTTGTTTTTTTAAAAGGTAGATTCTCTCAAGAAGCTCAACACATCAGAAAAGTGATTGAACTTAACATAATACTACATAATGTGGAATTTATATAATTTTGTGTCTAAAATTAAGCATGGAACCAACCATGTGTATCTCTATTATGATGGCCTTCTGTTCTTTTAAATTCAGTATAGTAAGAATTGTGCAAGAACATGTAATGCATGATAATACCACATAATCAGATTAAATATCAGATGTTGCAACTCACAGTATGGAGATCCTTACCCTATATCGTACTTGTCTACCAAATACATTTCACCTGATCCAAAGTTTTCAGTACTTGAATAGCGTCATCAATCCTGAGACACTGGGGCGATATTGAAAACAAAATGAAGCAAGTACTGTAAGTAAATATCAATCCTTTCTTGGTAGGTAAGGCATATACTATAATAAAGTACGGTATTTCCCAAGCACAAAGTCTTAGGTAAGTAGAGTTATTTAACAAAACCACGATGCTATTATGAAAGAATTCACATCAGTGCTGTGTATCAAATATTAGCTGTATTTAAAATATGATCATTGTTTAATTTCTTCTGCCCTTTTCTAGAAATTAATGTCTTTGGGGTAGAGATATTGTATCCATCCATTCGCTGTTTTAATAACAAACTGATTTAATACAATACGAGGTTTATTTTTTACTATGTGAAGACTAATTTTATAATCTGCACTTCAGAATATTTTTTGACCATTCAACTCATTCACCTGCATTATGTTTAGCATATTCTGAATATGATCTCATCTAGACCAAAGATCTAAGCATTAGAGTGCAGTTGCAGCATTCTTGATCCATTGTGATTAAATTATGTGAACAGTATTGGTTTTTCTTTCAGGAGCTTTCAACTCAAGCCCAATCTGCATTCATCTTCACTTCTTTCATTCTCAAAATGTTCAAAACTCTACAGAATACCCTGAGTCACCCAGTACCCACTTTTAGTTGGCCAATAGGGGAATGCAAAGAAGTCATTACTGTAGTATTTCCCGTCATCTACCTCCCATACTCCCTCTTAACATTTTCAATTCATTTTGAATTTGATCACTTGGTTATGTCTCAAAAGTGTGTTTGTGTGTGGGGGGGGAACAACAACAGTTGCCTTAAGGAAAAGCTTTCTAGCTGCAAATTTGCATTTCCTACCCTAATTTAAAATCATCTTCTAAGCTGTGAAGGAGAAAGGACACTTGGGTTTTTGCAACCATTTACTTTTCCCACTGCTTTTCATCATGGCTGCACATTGTGACTGGAGTGGAGGAGACATACAAGTTAAATACTTACAGATGGTACTAGGGCCAGAACATGGAGACAGGAGGAAAGCAAGAGTTCCTGTCAACTAGAAACAAACCACCCACAAGCTGCAGCAATGCAAAAGGAGAAAAGATAAACCAGTAAAGAGCCAGGAGAAAAAAAAAATCAATCTATTGGATATTACCCATAATGTCATGGAAGGCGCTGATTCTGAGCCAGTTCAAAGAACAAATTGGAAATCCCTTTCTTCTTTTCTTTTTTGGGGAAGATTACAGTTCCTGACCCAGTTCCATGTTACACCTAAATTAAAATATTTGGTTGGTTTGGTCTGTAAACCTACTCTGTTTTTAGATCATATTCAAAATAAAATGATGTGCATTGATACCAGACTCTGAGGTTTCTTTCTCTTACCTGTGTCCATTTTATCTTTCAATTCTGACAGTTTCCAGTTTCTTACATTACTTCCAACTTTGTTTGCTAAGAAACAATCTCCCTACATGCCCTAAAATTAAATATAAAAAAGACCAAATTAATGTCAGTGGCTATAGCAACCAGCCTTAGAATTTATATCAAAGTGGCAGATAGCTTCTGCCTTTTAGGATCAGCCATCACTAATAAAGCAACAGGCAGTCAAGACATAACCACAGAATAGCACATGGGAGAGCAGCTGTGAAGGTCTTCAGAGAAGATATTCAGATGTGATGTGTCTATACCTCCAAAATCAGAATTGTACAAGCAATTCTCTATTTGTGACACTATAGGAAGCAAAAGCTGGACTTTGAACAAGCAGGGTAGAAAGAACTTTGAACTTTTGAACTGTGGTGAAAAAGATTCAGATTTCTTTTATCTGATCATAATCTTAGTTGAGATTCTTCTTCTTCAAGGTTATTGCTTCTGGTTTTTTAATATAATGATTATAACTGCCAATAACTTTTATCTGTAAAGAAGTCATAAACCTGTGTAGGATCCAGGGACTCTTTTGAAAGTGAAAATCATGTTAGAAGCTAGCATTTTGTTTCATAGCATGACAAATTTCCATTCTGAAAATTAGTTTATTTTCTACATGAATCAGGTGTGCAGAAAGCCTGGTATGTGCCAAGGATGGACAGAGACATAGATGGTATATAGATTGATCATTAATTAATAAACCATAATTGAATAAAGTATAGTTTGATATGGCATAAACCAGAGTGACTGGATTCACATACAGTTATTCAAAACTAAATATGCAAACTAGTATACTATTTAAAAAATAATATAAAAACGATAATCTTACAAATTATTTCATAAGGAACTACTAATAGCAGTATCCCGGACAAGATGTTCTTGCATGTACATCATGAATCTAATCTTCCGGACAGATTGTGCCTCAACACTTGAAATAACCAGTCTTATAAAACTAAATTATTCTATTACTGAAATTGTACTTGTCCATATGGTGGATATTTTATTATTTAGCTAAAAGCTCATATTTCATTAGTTCTTCACTAACTAGAAGATTATTAGGAGTTACAGAGAAAATTATTCGCAAATGTAATGAGAGTGACTTATCATAGATATGAGAAATGTAAAACAAAATGCAAACAAAGTAAAAACTTTTATGTAAAGTAAAAGTAAAAACAAATGCAAACCAATATACTGTGCTGCTTAAAAATAATCTTCCCATATGGTGATATAATTTTACCATATGCTGGTAAAATTAATTTGAAAACAGAATTTGGAGAGTTTAGTAACTAGAATTTACTGAATAGTTCAGTAACAACCAAATATACAGAAGTTGTGAAAAAACTGGTCATTTTATGTTATGATCAGTAGAGAGCAGTTGTGAAGCCCACCTCCTCATCACTGTAAAGTGCCACGTTAATGACACTTCATTACCATAACACTTTAACCATATAACCATAATACCATATTTCTTCAGATTATTATATTATTTAGCACTTAAAGAAAATTCACTGAACAATTTCTAATGAAGAACATTGCTTAATGTTTTAAATTTTATTTATTTTATCCCACCTTCATTATTTTTATAAATAACTCAAGATGGCGAATATATCTAATATACCTTCCTCTTATTTTCACCGCAATAATCCTGCGAGGTTGGTTGGGCTGAGACAGAGTGACTGACTCAAGGTCACTCCCCTGGCTTTTATACCCAAGGGAGGACTGAACTGACTCTAAATTTAATTAAAAATTTTATACTGTATACTAGAATCATCAAAAAAAAAATTGAGCCATTACATAGTTTTTCCCTATCCGATGCACAGCAGATGTCTGGAACTTCAGCTCCCATAATCTTTTGATGGCATGCTTTGCTGACTATGGATTAAAGGAATTATTCAACATTCCTAGAAGACACCAGATTGAGAAACGTTGATACAGTACAGACAGCACTCTTCTTACAAATGGGCCACATTCTGAGAGTTCATAAGTCCACAAGTCCAACAAGCATAAAAACACGCACAATACAGTTCTTATCTTATGGTATACAAATAGATCTGTGAACAGTATACATGAGGAAGGCGGGAAAAGGTTAGTTTCTGGTGCGTCACTTACATAAGTGGCATGCTGCAAACTAATATTTTCCTGCCTTCTCCCACTCCTTTTTGGATGGAGTTGCAGACAGACTTGTTCGTATCAATGAAAGTTCATAACTCAAAAGTTTATAAGCTGAGTAATGTCTGTATAGGACTATTGAAAAATGTGTTTTCTTTACCACTAGGGGGCCCTTTGTAACCATAATAGGTATATCGGTCATCTCATTTTGTTTGTCATAGATCTCTCCCATAGTTCTTAACACAAACTAATCAGCCTTCTAAATCTCCAAACATTACAGAATCAGCAAATACTGAATCCAGAGTGAAGGGAAGCACCATTGCTTCAATCTTAAATGCTCAGAAGGATTTTGTTTTGTGGAAAGTGGAGAGTTTAAATCACAGATGGAAAACCCGGACTATAAAACTAAGTGCATTCAGGTTTTGCTATATATACATGCTTCCATTAATTATTCTTCAGGAATTCAAATTATACAATTTAACATCATTTCCACTCCCTTGCTTCCCTTGAAGACTGTTATGCTTTTTGTTACTCAAGATGGGCACTACTCTGATAAATCGCCCCTCCTTGCTACAATTACTATATTGTCCAGCAACAATGCTGGCTCTAAGACAATACCTGAAGTTGTAAATGTATTCCGTTATGCAACAGTATGACTCCATCCATAACAGACAAGCCACCTGAATTCCAAACTTAAGACTCTGAAATCAGCATGGACAATTAAATCTTGTCCATATTCAGCTTTAGCTTGTTTTCCCATATCCAATCCTCGGCAGCCTGGAGATGTGTAACCCTGACATTGGAGAAAGAAATACAACTGAATATAAATCAAAGTATTGTTAGAATCTGACTCCAGACTCATATGTGAACTTTCTCAGTCCATAGAATAATTAGATAATGTTAAAGATAATGGACCCTTGCTGGATCCAGAAACAGGTCAATTGAAAGGTCTTCTAAAACCATCTTCTGATATAATCCCAAGTAGTAGAATTGGAGGTAATACTGAATAGGGCCTCTCATCTCAACCATCCTCATTCCCTAGTCAACACTATCAAAAGTCTGAGAGGTCGAGTATCAAACACTCCTCTTGCCTCTTCCCTGGTACAGATCACCTATCAAGGTAAATAAGGCCATTTCCATGCCAAACGTCTGTCTGAAGCCAGACTGGTAAATATCTAAATAATTCATTTCCTCTAAGAGTTCCTGGAGCTGTAGCACTGTAGCATTGCAGTTCTTTACCAATTTGGTTAAAGATCTTCAAATACACTTCATCTATTCAGCCCTGAGATTCCTTAGGGATTTGGCATTTTAATAGGAACATAATTGTTTGAAATGTTAATATAATTTGTAAATATATTCAGAGCTCTTTTTGCTCTAACATTGGCTATATATATTGTTTCCTGCTCGAATTTCATTAAATTGGTTGGGAAGATAACAAGTAAAAGTAATTTATGCCATATGACTTTCTAAATTTACTATCATCTCAACAACAAAAAAATGTATTTGTGAGGAAATATGTTTGGAATGACATTTTGATTATCTGCCGATATCACTGCATTTTTCAAAATGTTTTCATTAAAGGCAAATTTGCTTTGTACAGAACAATAGCTTGGATTCTAAGATGATTTAAGAATGTTTATGGAAGGAAACTTTCCCACCCATTCCTCTCTACAGCCTACTGTGCCCTTTGAAAAAGCATTCCTAGAGATTCAGCGCCCTTCCTGAATTAAGTGGGGGCTGCACACAGAAAGGGAGACTAGTAATTTTCTCTCCACAAACTTACAGGATTCAAGTCAGCAGCTATTCATAGTAATGTTATGAAACAGCTAGAGAACTGAGGTCACAAAATTCAGAAAAATCTACCTTGTTACTGTTCTAAATATTCTAGAATTAAATAATTGATGGGTCCATGCACTGAAATAAACTATGATTTGTTATCGAAGTCAAAATTGTCTGGATTCATGAGCATGCTAGCAGTATAGAATGTAAACAAAGTTAATGTTATTTTTTTCAATTTAACTCTGGAGACTTCAGACTTTAACCATTGCTAGCCTTCTTATTCCAACTAAAACAATACCTAAAATGCTTAGTAGAAGAATATTGTGACTCCTATTCTTATTTCTGAAATGTTATTAATGAAAATTCTTTAGTTTTCTCTTCTAAGTTTTTCCATTTGCCCAAAGAAGTTATAAATTCTTTTCAAACTTCACTGCAGCTAATAAAAATGCAACATCTCTTAAAACCAACTTGGAACATACCCAACTTAATAGGACTACCTATGAAAATAGCATTTGTAAGAACTGACGATTGATGTCATTACTAGTCCATTTTAATAAACTCATAAAGGAATATTTATGAAAGCAAAATTTTAATCCATATTTTGCTAATGCTGTTAGCAAAAATGTAACACATTAACCTCATGGACAACTCATTGGCTGCTCTTTTCAATTTCTCATCATCACTGAACCATTTAACATGTAAGTGTAATGATGTCTGAGGGATCAGGGGAATCTTATTCAACATCCCATGCTGCATCCCATCCCCTTCTTTTGTCCAGGTTCGGAAATAGAAGACATATCCAAATTGTTGCTACAGCTGGCCAATTTCTCACCCTGTCACAGCTAACATACCAGGGCAAAAAGAACAAGTAATTTAAAGCCCCCAAGTTTCCCAAATAGAGTAAAGCTGTAATTGTGGATACACCACTTAGCATTTAACTTATTATGAAACAATTCTAATGCCTCATCGTTGTTGACGTTCCTTTTTCTCATTCTCCAATTTCTGGATTCTCAACCTCAATGGCTTCTTCTGACCTCTTGCCACCGCCCTGGCTTTTCCTGAACAGTTTGCATTCCTGGTTTCTGACTCATTGTGATTAAGCTATACAGGTAGTTCTCACTTCACAAACACTTGTTCAGCAACCGTTTGAAGTTATGATGGTGCTGAACGAAGAGACCTATGAGGAGCCATCAAAGTTTCATCTCTTGCAGTGTGCCCTGCATTCACCTGAACCAAATTTCAGGTTTACCTGCATTTATGAACTTTCGGCTGCCTACCTGCTGCCAGTAGCTGCTCAGCCCTGCCCTATGTCACCACACCCGCTGCATCGGACGCTACTACTCTACCAGCTGGGACGTTATTTCGCACACTGGCCAGAAGCCTTTTTCATGTGCCATCCAGGTTCTTCTTTCATTGAGGGCACATTAGGAAGGGCTGTGGGCAGCCAGGACAGCCAAAAGGGAAAAGATGGAGGTGAGATAGGTGGATGGGGGAATTCAAGTCCTTTACCTTACACTTACCATATTTTTTGGAGTATAAGTCACATCGCACCTTAGTTTTTGGGAAGGAAAATAGTGGGGGGAAAAACTCTGCCTACCAGGTATTCATCTGGCTAGCATCCTTAGCCTGGTCAGCTTCAGCACATTAGTTCGCTGGTTTTGAGCGGGGGCTCAAAAACTGAAAAATAGATTCTAAAGGACAGCTGATCGTTGGAGGGAGCGGCAATGAGAAAAGCAGGCGAAGCACAGAAGGGGTAAGAGAAGGCAGGAACTGTTCTGGGTAGCCATTTTGGGCACCGTGCGTCACGTTTTTAGCCTCCAAACATGTTGCGTTTTCGGGAGGTGATTGGCAGCAATGTGCTTTGGCGATCCCCGCAGCCTTGAAGGGCTCTCAAACGGAGCATTTGGAGGCTGAAAACGCAATGCACAGATCCCAAAAACATAAGCCATTGTCGGTGGCAATCTCTGCAGCAAGGAAGAGGATGCGCAGAGGCCAAAGGGTGGGGGCTGGCGGGTGGATGGGACTATATTCAGAGTATAAGTTGCACCCAAATTTTCAGCCTCTTTTAGGGAGGGAAAAGTGTGTCTTATACTCTGAAAAATATGATAAGTACTTACCTTAAGTATTCCATTAGCACTTTTGAGTATTCTTTATTTTAACATAGCTAATAAAATGTGTAATTAAAAAAATATGTATATTGATAAGAGATGAAGATTTACTTTGATCTACCCTAATACATAACAATATAATGCACCAGGTATAATCAAGACCAACATTTCGATACTTCCCTTAAGACAACTTTACATCACGCTTACCTGGAACTGCTGCCACTAAGCAGAGCGGTCACATGACATTTCACTTAATGACTATGTTGCTTAGTCAAGTTGCCAGTTCCAATTAGGGTTGTTAACTGAGTGAGGAATCCCTGTACCAAGTCCATGCTGATCTTCAGCTCCACAGACCACAATTCTGGTTTATCCTCAAACATTTCATACCCCATAAAGAACCCAAAAGAGACATCTTGGAGTTTGATTCATTTTTTTTTAATAATAAATTGTGCCAGCAGAAGCTTTCAAAAGGCAAATGATAAATAAATAACAGTTAAACTGAGTTCCTGAGGAAGAACCTACCACATAAAAAGATGACAGATAGATGTAAATATAAAAATGGCATTATATAAAAAGTAGTAATACTGAATCTTTCATAAACCACCACAACACAAGCACTGCATATCTCAGAACACTCCTTTCATACAAATGTAAACAAATACACAATCATTTTGCTTAGTTTACTCTGATGGATTTAAAGATGTTGTTTTAGATAGTATCTAATCAATGGGTAGGATATGATAGATTAAAATATTAAGAAATAACATATGGAATAACATAGGAAAAACTGAAGCTTTAGATTTAAAAACATAAAATAAGCAAACACACAGTGGAATATTGCCCTCAAGTGTTATTGCAATCAGTCATTTAAAATAGGACTGTTAAACTAATCTGAATTAAGGATTTGAAAGAAAAATCTATTTAGGTATATATAGAATATAAATGATGATATTTATGGCTTAATTATCTTTAGCATTCCATTATCACTTTGAGTATTCTTTATGTTAACATAGCTAATAAAATGTGTATTTTAAACAATTAAAAAAATATCTTAAATGTATGTTTGTATTTTGATAGAGATGAAGGATTAGTTTGATCTATCATAATACATAACAATATAATGGACCAGGCATAATCAAGACCAACATTTTGATACTTCACGTAAGACAACTATGGCTGCTACCTAAATAGATTTTGTTCTGTATATACCTGGTTAAGATAAATCTCTGCACTTAAACAGGTCATAATAATTCAGAGTTCCAAGCAGCCTTGGAAGTGTCAGCATTGTTGTGTAGCGTAGATAAACCATTATGTGATTGTACTTTATACTGATTTTCTTTATACTGATGACATAGGGCTTACCTGCAGATTTAAACAAAATACAACTCCATGCTTTTATCATGTATGTAGTTTCTAGATCTACAAATCATCACAGATAAGCAAAAACAAAAACAAAAACCATACCCAAAATTTGTTAATATTCATCTGGTCTCAGAGATGCTTAAATCAGATGCTGGCAATCATTAAAACCCAACGTACTTCACTATAGACTATGCTATGAAACTGATGGCATGAAAATTATACTCCAGCAACATCTGAAGGAAAAAGTTATTTATCCTTGCTTAAATGACAAAGGGAAGCTACATGCTTCGATTTTCCACCATAAAATATAATCACAACAATGAATAATTGCATTCTTAGACAACAGGGCTTGGAAAACCTCTGTTTTAAAGAAACAGTTTGCTAAATTACCCTGCACTGCTTGAAGTTAGTACATTATACCTAATCATCTGAATCAATAAATCAACTTTATATGTCCAATACATTCCAGAAATTCATTGTCACTTAGCATTATAGCTTAGAAGAGTCCTATAAATTTAAAAAAAGGATATAAGGCTCCTGATTCAATTTTAAGGCACAGAGAACTGAACATTCTCATTATATATTTCTGCATACAGATACTAAATGATAATATTCATGAATACTATATGGCAACTTACAAACACACTGAATACTGTGCATTGTGCTAGGTAGATGGGCCATAGATTTTGATCACAAAGTGATCTTGAAAGCTATGTTTTGCTGTTTATCTTTTTATAGGAGGCTAAATATCCTATGAAATTAGACAACTGATTAAACCAAGCTCTCCTTCCCCCTATTCACACACCATCAATCCCTCCATGAATTAGAGTTTCGCCATTTGTCTTAGAGAACATATAATAGATAGCACACAATCATAATAGAAAAACCATCCACACAATACTTTATCAGCACACCTATTGAAGGTCTAAAGTTAAAGATCTTCAGTAAGAATAGATGCACAGGACCTGCCTGTGAATGGCAAGAGAAAGGTCGTTTCAAACAGAAAAACAAAATAACACAAGCCATGCAGCACTCTCCACACACCAATCATTGATATCACATCCTGATACTGCCACTTACTCAGACTACGATTATACTAAATTCCAACATATTTTTCAAAAGGGAAAATAAAGCAGCTTCAACAATTGTGTCAGAATTTTGAAATGTGGAAAAATAGACATAAAGATTAGGGTCTGAATACAAAAATGGCACTGGTAAATTTAGGACATTAGACGTAATACATTTTTTCCTCTGACTAAATATTATTGCACAGACACTTTTAATCATATGTTCTTCGATCTTATGTATTTTCCTAAAATGTGACATAAGTGCGATGGATCCAATTTTTGACAAATGAGAAAAAGAAGAACAGCAGCATGATTTGTCAAAGTTAATTCCTATAATTTAGTAGGAAAAAAAACCCCTGCTATAAACAAAAATAAGTGCTCTTTGCTCACTTAAAATAAAAAAAAAAATAGCACAATGCCATAGAAGCATGTAAATGCAAAAGCAGATAAGAAAAAGTTGGTTAAGAATGTAACACACTAGAAAATAGACTGAAATCTGGATTTCAAGTGCACTCATCAACAAAGCTATTTACAGCTCTATATGGCCTAAAATCTGAAACAGCTAGCATTTAGAACCTTCTTTTCAAGTCTTTCTTTCCCGAGACTTGCATGATCCTGAACTGGAACTGATCCCAACCAAGAACTATATAAGGAAGAACCTAAATTTATGAATAAAGTTTTGTTTTAGGATTCTGTACAGTCATTTACACATATACAGGTTGACAGGCTCCATTCTGATCCAGCCCATCTTTGTTTTCTATATCAGGATTCTTAGACTGGCTTATATCTAGCCCAGAAGGCTTTGGATATCTGAATGGGTAACCATTGTCATCAAAAAATCTTCGGAAAGTGAACTCATAGAAGGCATGTTCTGTATGTTTGCCATTAGATGAGGCCTGTGGGTCCCATGCCCTGGCATTGTCTTCACTGGAGTCATCCCAAGGCCCATCTTCCTCAACTGGATCAAAATTGGAAGTGTCCATTGGATGGCTGATCTTTGGGACATAAGGAGCTGGCTGTCTGCGGATGTCAGTGGAAAAGTCTATGGAGTCAAAGAAGGTGTGAGCCTTGATATCATCTGCTCCATTTCTTCCAAGTCTCTCTTCAGCAGAGCAGCAGAGTTTTGTGATAAGATCACTAGCTTCAGGGCTGAGCTTAATCTGAGAGGGAATGTGCAGAGTATTCTCCCAGTTTATCACCTAAAAAATAGAAGTATATAGTTAATGTTGAATATCAATCTGCATGAAGCTCAAGACATCCACAAGCTAAATAATTCTGCCAGTTGTTTGGTATTCAAGGTACTCAATGACAATTCTGCCTTTTGCTTTATTTTGTATGTATCTCCTCACTTACAAAGAAAGCAAATTTAATAGATAACCAGATCATGGCAGAAAGTCTCTTACTCCAAGGGATTCTGGGAAGCAATTTAATTGCATATTTAGCATAGTCCTCCGTTGACTCACTTCTTTCATCATAATCTTGTTGAAGTCTTGTAGTCTCTGTACCAAGGAGAGTAGTAAATATTTAGTGAAACTACAGCTACCACTCTTGCAAAGGGAACCACTGCTAAATATGCCCTACTAAATGATCAGAAGAAGCAAAAATGCTTTTTAATTAATGCACAGATAATTCCAATAATCCCCACACAACAACAAAAAAACCCCTTAAATTGCTTTACTTTTACATAAAGAGGCCACTTAAGTGATATGCCTATCTAAACAAATGATATCCCACAAATAACCTGATCCACCTTTAGAGGGACAGAAACGCCCAGGGATGTAATATAGTAGTCTACTGTGTTTCCCTGAAAATAAAACCAGGTCTTATATTATTTTTTGTTCCAAAGGACGCTTTAAGGCTTATTTTCCTGTTAGGTCTTATTTTCGGGGAAATACAGTACTAAATGTGTCTGTCTGATTGATAATCTTAACTGGGGTAGGATTTATATTACCGGCATCCTGAAAAATCATGCTAGGGCTTATTTTCCGGTTGGCTCTTATTTTGGGGAAAACACGGTAGTACCCTGTCTATGTATTGTATATTATATATACAATATAAAAATCAAGAGTTTTGATTGCCAATATAGATATATATTAGCTCACATATGAAGCTAGTTTAATTAAGTATTTAATAACAACCAATCCTATTTAGAATTAACAGGCATATGTGTTTGCATGAAAAAGAGAACAGTTTTAACTTTGTCCATGGACAACACAATTATATAATACTCAATAGGAAAGAATATGTATATGTAGATCAGAGTTAAACTGCGGAGTCCTTGGTGCTCTCTGAGCTTGGCTGTTTGCTTGCTGATGTTTCATTACCCAACTAGAAAAAATCTTCAATGCTAGTATGAAGTTTGCTCCCTGTCTACTGTATATACTGTATATACAGCAGCTTGTCCTACCAGTGTTGGTGGGGATGCAGTTCTTTTGTTAATGGTACCTTGATTGGGGTATTTATTTTCTGTTTCTTACTCTTATCTGAGTATTGGCTGCTAGAGAGAATATATTCTGATCTTTTTGTTTCCTTTTAGCTTTTTATTGTCTGTTTTGAATGGTGTGTAACTATAGTTTATATCTATGTGTTTACTGATGGCTGTTTTGTCTGAATGCCAAGCTTTCAGGAATTCCATAGCGGTTTTGGATTAACTTGGTCTGGTATATTCAGAGTTTCCAAGCTGAAACATAGTTGAGTCTGTCCATGTACTGAGATATTAAGGAGTTTTCATTGTGTCTTCTGACTGCTAACTGGTATTCATAGATACATTCTGCTAGTCTTCTATCTGACCTACATGGTAGCTGTTACAATCCTTACATTCTATGTTGTAGATTACCCCTATTTTTTTTTTTCTTGGACTACTGGATCTTTTGATATACTTGATTTACTTTGAAGGGCTTTATTTGGTTTGTATCCTATAATAATGGCATATGATTGTAATAAGTCTATTAGTTTACTGGTTCTTTCTGAGATGATTTTAATGTATGGTAGTCTTACCCTTTACACACACACACACACACACACCATAAATATGAATAAAAGTAACAATAAGTGAATATACCTTTAGCTGAGTTTCTGTAGGAGTTGATGCCAAAAATGGAGGCTGCCCCACTAACATCTCAAAGAGAATTACACCAACACTCCACCAATCACAAAGCTGAGTATATCCTGAAAGATAAGAAGAAAAATATGTTTTCATTGTTTCATGCTAGATTTAAAGATCATGATTATCACCATCACCATTATCAACACTACCACCATAATGTATATCCCATTATATGCAGGCTTATTAAATCTTTTAATCTAAAAAATGAAATAACTGAAATGGTTCATTTAGAACCCACTAACGCAAGCAAAACGTGCATTTAAGAATATTCAGCTTATTTTATTCATTGAACTTGTAAAGCTAAAAAAAACAAAGCATTGTATTCTTCATAAAATTTCATCTATCCTGAATGTTGTCATCTGTTTCACCCAATATTTGCTGTAGAAATGGTTCTGCCCAAGTCTTTTTTCATGGAAATTGTCTAGATCTGAAAGTCAGTTATGGATTTTCTGTAATTCTATCTTTGTTACAATGAAAGCTGAACACCCTAAAGCTTTAAGAGTTTATCTAGATATGGATGGCATATTCACACTTTCACATGGTAAATAAGTTTAATAAATAAATAAACAGTTGGATTTAAGATTATATTAAATAGCACAAATGAGAAAAACAGGGTCTCAAAGTGACAATGTCTTTCTAACAAAGATAAAAACCATCTACCTTTACGTAGAAGAACCTCTGGCGCGATATAGTTGGGAGTGCCAACTAAGGAATGGGCTAAGCATCTCTGATGTTGCTTTTTAACTCTCTGCTCCAAGGTCTTCAACCTATCCCCACATCTACAATTAGACACATCGTCCCAAAGATCACTTGGCTCCATGCTATCCTGCCTGATGTGACTCCCTTTCAAAAGAAGAAGAAAAAAAAAAGATTACAATCAAAGATCCATACAAACATTCCCAAGTTACAAAACAAAAATGGACATTATTCAAAATGAATTGCAATACAATATTCTAGATACGAAGAAGGTAATTCATTTTTGTTGCAGTTTGTATTAACATTTTTCTGTGGTTAATTTATTAAAAAAGAGTGCTCCACAAATACTAGGAGCCATAAGAAAGCTTTTCAGCCTTTTATTGAAAATAAGCTCTGGGACATCAAGTATGTACAGAAGTAAGGATTTATGCCAAAGGCAAGGTACACCTAGAGTTTGAATATCAAAAGTTCTATCAGACTAGATAATTGAAATTTATAACAATTTTGGTGATTGCTACTGCTATTTGTACTACGGTTACTATAATTATAAGTCTATATATTTTATTGGTGTGTTTTGTGGCCCAAAGGCCAGAGTAGCTTTGCAGAGAGAGATGGATGGCCTATAATTTTAATAAATAAATAAGGATTTCATTTGAACATCTTGGTTTCTCTTAATTTTATTCAGAATACTGTTTCTAAAATAAAAAAGGTAAATATCTAACAGCTTGTTCCCATGTTCCTTAATCAGTGTTCAGAGTTAATTTACGACCACAATTGAGCCCAAAATGTTCATTGCTAAGCAAGACGGTTGTTAAGTGAGTTTTGACCCATTTGACAATCCTTCTTGTCACAGTTGTTAAGTGAATCACTGCAGTTGTTAAGTTGGTAACATGGTTATTAAGTGAATCTGGTTTCCCCATTGACTGTGCTTGTCAGAAGGCCGCAAAAAGAGATCCATGATCTCTGGTCACTGCAGCCATCATAACTACACGCCAGTTGCCAAGCATCCAAATTTTGATCAAATGACTAACAGCCATAAGTGTGAAAAATGATCATAAGTCACTTTTTTCAGTGCTGTTGTAACTTCAAATCAGGGGTGGGATTCTCCGGGAGCGAACTGGTTTGCTCCAGCAATCAGCTGGGCCCTGCGCTTTACTTATCTTTATATTTGCAGCTAATTAGCACGGCAGAGCGGATTGCCGTGCCTCAGCTGTTTTAATTCCCTAGAACTAACGCGGGAGGTGATTTTTTGTTGAACTGCGTATGTGCGTGCAATACACACCTGGTGTGGGTGCGCACAAAGCACACAATCACCAAACCGGCTGTTAAACCGGAAGGATCCCACCACTGCTTCAAATGGTCACTAAATGAATGGTTGTAAGTTGAGAACTACCTGTACTGATTTTGTGCTTGTTCCTAGCCCAGCATAAACGTTTTATTCTTATCTTTAAATTCCTACTTAAGTCTGCCTTCCACCCTCTTTTTCCTCTACTCTTCAATCCCAATAAAACCTTACCAAAAATCCCCTGCTTCTTCAAGGGATTTCCCTTGCTAATTCTACTTGGAATTGCTTCCCAAAACACCACATGGTATTGGCTTTCTTTTATCTTTTAAGATCTTTTACTTGGTTCTCTTTAAAATATTGGTATGTTTTCAATGTTTTGGAAACTGTTCAAAGAATTTACCTAACAAGTGAGATATAAATTCTTACAATAAAGAAACCTTAGACACTATCTTTAATTTCTACTGTATTTCTGAATATTCTTCAGTAATGTTTTTTTTAAAACAGCTGTGTCATATATTCTTCTACTTCAGCCTTCCCCACTCTGGCAGTCTCCATTTGAATTCAGACCATAACTCTGAGAATTCTCGGCTAGCTTTGCCTTCCAAGGAAGATGTCAAATTGAAAAGAGTCGCTGCATTGCACCTCAATTTATCCAAGGATCAATAAAAAAGAACATGCATAAGTCTACTATACAATCCTGCATCCAATCCCTCTTCTTTTTTGTGCAACATGTTTAGATAGTAAATTTGTAAAACATCTGGTTCTTATACTCTGCAAAGTGACAAATACAGTAACCAAAATGTCAAAGCCTAGCATTATTAGTTATTCCTTTTTAAAACTGTATAAGAACCCTACCTTTCTGATAGTATTTTGAGTTATGTGTCCACCTGAATCCAGTGCAGAGGCCAAAGTCAGTCAGTTTGATGTGTCCATCAAGATCAATCAGGATATTATCTGGTTTGATGTCCCTATGGATAAATCCCATTTTGTGGACACTTTCTATGGCTAACGTTAGCTCAGCAATGTAAAACCGAGCTAGCTTTTCTGGGAAGACTTCCATTCGGATCAACAGGCTCATCATGTCTCCTCCTGGGATGTAGTCCATCACAAAGTACAGGCTGTCTTTATCTTGGAAGGAGTAGTAGAGCTTGACCACCCATTCATTGTCTGCTTCTGCGAGGATATCCCTCTCGGCTTTGACATGAGCCACTTGGTTACGGTTGAGCACATCTTTCTTCCTCAGTGTTTTCATGGCGTACAGAGCATGAGTATCCACTTTGCAAGCAAGGCAGACTTCACCAAAAGCACCGATGCCTAGAGTCTTGATTTTTACAAACATCGATTTATCCATTTTAGCTCTTTTCAGCCTGTTATAGTTTGATTCTTTTTGGTAGAGAATTTTTCTCATCTGCTCTTGCTCTGCTTCGCAAAGACCAGCCTTAGTCAAAATCAGGGAGTGGGGAAGAGAGGGGAAAAAGAAGCAAAAGAATCAGTATCATGGCAACAATTATCAGAAACCTACACAATATACTGTAATTCTAAATTACAGCCAATCATCTTTTTGTCCAATTCTCAGGTTCTAAGCTAGTTTTCCCTAATTTGGGGATGGAGGCTCTAAATATTTAAATACAGCACAGATAGATTATGTTCGGGTTTACTCACTAAATAAGCCAGTCTTCCTCTGACATCTGCCTGGACAGCCCAAAGTCTGCAGAGAAGGCCCTTCACATGGATTACATTAGATATCGGGGGTAGGGGGAGTATATTCAGCATAGGTCTCCCCAATGAGTTTTTCCAAATGTGTTCAGAATCATGTTCATTTCATGACACTATTGACAGACATAAAAACTGGTTGGATTCAATACATGTAATTGTGAGAATTTACTTTTTAAGGTCAGTTTGGTATAGTGGTTAGAGCATCAGGCTAGAAACCAGGAGGTTGTAAGTTTTAGTTCCACCTTGGACACAAAGCCAGCTGGGTAATCTTGGTCCAATCACACTTTAGAAAGAGACAATGGTAACCAGTTCCACAATCTTGCCAAGAAAACGGCAGGGACTGTCACCAGCACTTAATCACGTTGGAGGAAAACTTTATATCTAGTTTTGAATTCACATGTTAAAGGAACAGAAAAATGATGTCCTTTTGGTTTTAGATGAAATGATGCTGTATGTAGAAAAGAGAAAGACCTACAGACTTACTTTTCTTTAGATACAACACTGTTATATATAATTTATGTGTACTTGGAAGGTCCTAACATAACAAGTTTTACAAAATCAAATACAGAAGCCCACAAACATAAATCACCTTGGCCATTTCCTGCTCTAGCTGTAGCCGGCGATTCATTTTCTGCTGATAGGTCTTTATAACATTCTCCACATGCTGCTCCATGTAGAATTTAAAGGCAAACGGTGAGTAGCTCTTGATTCGGGATTCTCTCTTCTCTTCATCTTTGCCATTCTTCCGCACTGGCACCGGGGAGGTCTGTATTTGCTTTTTATCCTTGCCTACTTTTTCTGATTTAGCTGTCTTGATTTTTTCATTCCTTTCTCCGTTTTCCTCAGATTTGTTGCTTGCTGAGCTTGGGATTCTCCGAATGGTTTGTTCCATTCCTGGACGTAAACAGTTAATATCAAACTGCTCTGAACTGTTGGGTAGCAGCAAATGTTTGGGATATGGCGGTGGAGGACACCTGAGTTCCTGATTGCTATAATCAACATCTAACGGATAGGCATTTGCTCCAACAGGAAGGGGGTGTTGCTCCATCATTCCTAGGTTGTCTAATGCTGAAGATTGTGCAGGTAACCAACCTGGATGAGCAGGGCCTACAGCAGTCTGAGGTTCAGGCCTCATCACTCTTGTGCTCTTAACTGGTTGGAGAATATGAGTAGCTGTGACAGCCGTGATGGTATTTGGAGAAGGCATGGAGGCCTCAGTTTTGCCTGAAGCAGTCTGCCTCATAGGTACGGGCATTTGTGGCTGGTGGTTGTTAAAAGAATTGGTTCTACTGGGGACACAGGCATCTGGCCTGAAGGGTACATGTTGCCGCGGAGAGGCTTCCAATGCTTGGCTCTGTAGTGAATCACGACGGGATGAAGAAGAGGAAGAGGAGGAAGAGGTTGTTTGCCACTGCTGAATCTGAGAGTTATTCAGATCATATAGATCCATATTCAGGCTATTTCTAGATGGGGTTAAGAGACCCTGGGGTGGGCTGTCTGAAAATTCATTACTAAATGGAGCACCTCTAGTGATTACATGAATTGGATGAGAATTTGGGATTGGCTGTTTGTGATGGGAATGTGGCATATATAGACCAGCCTGCTGGAACCCATGGCCAGAATTGTTAGGTGCAACAGTTGCTTTGTTAGGGAGGCTCGGATACGCTCCTTCTTGTTGCATTTTATTTTGAAAAGAATGGCTCCGCTGAATTCCATATCCAAGACCCTCACTCTGCACCATCACAGGCTGTCTGCCATAATGTGGACTATTTGAGCCATGCGTACCCTGCAACTGCAAAGCTTGGTTACTGTGACCAGCCACTGGATAGCTGATGACTGAGGAATCCATGTTAGTAGGGTAGGCTTTCTGTTGAAGATTGCCAGGAGTGTTGTGGGAGCCTAAGCATGGTGGCCTTTGTACAGGAGCATTCATGGTCGCAGACTGAGAAGCAGAAAGTAAATAGTCCATATATGGCCTAGGAACATCACTGAGTACATTAGCAGATTCAGCACCAAAACCAGTGCCTTCATAGGCTGGGTTAGTTATCTGGTGATAAGGTGAAAAAGATTCAGTGGATCCTTCAAAACTTGGCCTTCGGCTTACATTGCTTGGCATTATATTTTTTCCTGTGGAGATTAACACAACGGATGGATTAACATCAGAAAGATAGGTATATGAATAAATGCTGTCCTTTCTTTCAAAAACACACACACACACACACACACACACAGAGGGAGACAGAAAGAGGGAGGGAGGGAGGGAGAGAAGAAAGGAAGGAGAAAGTATTGTGTAACCATGCCAGATTTAAAACAGTTATTCACTGTGTCCAAAGTTTAAGCACTGGTTTCAGGGGTGCTATTCAGCAGGTTCTGGAGAACCGGTAGCGGAAATTTTGAGTAGTTTGGAGAACGGCAAATACCACCTCTGGCTGGCCACAGAGTAGGGTGGGGATGGAGATTTTGCAATATCCTTCCCCCAGGAGTGGGGAGCGAATGGGGATTTTGAAGTATCCTTCCCCTGGAGTGGGTGGGAATGGAGATTTTGTAGTATCCTTCCCCTGGAGTGGGGTGGGAATGGAGATTTTGCAGTATCCTTCCCCTGCCACATCCACCCAGGCACGCCCACCAAAGCACGCCCACAGAACTGGTAATAAAAAAATTTGAATTCTACCACTGACTGGTTTCCAGTCAAGTTTACTTTTCATTGTGCATGAAATCAATTTTGGAAAAAATGAAATGTTCTTGAAGTTTCTTTATAAGCATATTTGTCTTGCTGCACATGTGAAAGAATGGGGAAAGAAAAATAGTGAAGTACATAGGCTATGTTATTCCTTTTCTTTTTGCGCTGAAAACAGCACAGAATTCTTACGTCTAGTTTTTCCTTGTAAAAGAAAATTTCGATCTCAAATCTTTTAACACTAAATGCAGTGTAGTTTCTGCAGGAATTCCAGTCAGTTACATGAGAGATTATCACATAAAATGATCCAGCCATGGAATTTCATGTAGAGTTTTCCATAGGATCATAATCTCTCCTCCTCGTGTCTTATACTGTGGCGTTACATTTAGCAAAGTTGGGAGAGCTGAAATCTTAATCTAGTGTACACTCAGAGCTAGATTCACCTTGAAATAGTTGAAAAACACACGTAGAAGACTAAACGAACTTGCTTACCTGAAGAAGTCTGCTTAATTACACGGACTATTTGTTCATTTCTAGGGTCTAAGTATCCCATTTTGCTAATATATTCCAAAGCTGCTTCAATGCTTCTACTCCCAGTCTGTTTGAGAGCTCTAATAGCCATTTCCTAGACAAAATTAAACAAACACAAGAAATCTGTAAATTATTTGGAAGTATTTAATGTAATATAAGTACAATGAACTGAGGCATTTTATTGATGTATTATATCTGAATATATTATGCCTTTAAATTAAAAAAATGCAAGTAATATTTATTGCATCCTGCCTTTTCTCCAGCAGCTCAAAATCATGTAGATTGCACTCATCCAGATTTTTCCCACAACAACCATTTTATGTGGTAAATTGGGCTTAGAGTAGTCCAAAGTCCCCCAATGAACTTCTGTGGTTGAGAGAAGGCCCAACCCTGGGTCTCCCTGGTCTTAGTCCAGCATCTGAACCACTACACTCTATGTACAGACTTCACAGAAAATGTTGAATTAAAGGTGCATCCCTTCCTGCACCATCTTTCTATAAACACTTATAGCAAAAGTAATTTCCATTTCATTTTTAAAAAACAACCATTGCTGCCTGGTTGTTGTAAGGTTTTTGTTCAATCAGTTTCAAGCTTCAAAATGTGCAACCCAATTAACTGGCTATTCAACTAAAAAGTAAAACAAGAAGATATTTTGAAATGTCTAGAAACCCACATATTTTATCACTTAGGTGTAGAACAAAGCTTTCTAAAACTAGTTGGCTGAGAATGCTCACCACCCCCACCACTAGCAACTCAAGACACAAACTCAAATGAACTAGGTTTTGGCATATAGCTAGAATGCTCCAAATATTTTTAAAAATATTCGGTTCTGCAGTGACACCCTGCAGCAGCTCTTCTTACAAGATGCTTCAGATAGCATGCTTCTGAGATTTCATATTCTTTTAAAATAATTTATATGAGAACAAAATAGCTGGGGGAGTACAGGGTGGCCAAAAGAGCAGAGATAGGGGAGAGTTGAAATGCATGCTATTGTCCTGTAGGCTGCCAAATACGATCACATGACTGTGAGCAGCCAAATAGGCTGCCAAATACGATCACATGACTGTGGGGTGTTGCAGTGGCCATAACTTCAGGGGCCAATTGTAACTACCATTCATTCATTGCCGTCGTAACTTCAAACACTGGCTGAATGAATGGTTGTTAAGCAGGGACTACATTAACCACCCCTCTTGGAGAAAATAAATATTGTTTCATAGCCAGCAGTTATTTCCATGCACTCTTTACCTAAATACTATTTCATCAAGGCTGGAATAGCAGCGGACAGCTTCCCCTGTTCTAGCCTCTGTGTTGGCTTACTTCCCCATTCACATTGGCAGAGGATAGGACTCCAGTTGTTTCATAAGACTGCCCAGCAACATTTTTCATTGCGAGGGGGAAAAAAAAAGGGAGCTGGTTGCCAGAGTATATTTATAATCATAAGTTAAGATTGTGAAAGAAGTTATAGAAAGATTCGTCCTCTCCTCAAAAACAGACAAGAATCCTTTTCCAACTTGGTATGTCTGAAGGAGACAACAGGCGGTTCAAGATGTGGACAAAAGAAAACCGCTAAAAGTCCCATACTTAATACAAATATAAACAATGTGCTTTTCCATTCACAAGAAGGATGGGCGACAGATGCCGGAAGGAGATCCGAGAGTTCTTCAAGGGAGGGGCAGAAGAATGGGCTTCTTCAAAAGGAAGGAGAATTAGCCTTTTAAGGAAAGTTCATTGTGATTATTCATGCTGCTAAGTTTCTTGCCCACTGGAAGCTCAAGGAAGACAATATTGTTTCCCAGAACACATGGTAATTTCTATTTCTGGGCCATTTATGAAGGTTTTATAATCATATACTCAGGGGCCCTGCTTCTGCAGGATATACCCATGATTACATTTTAAAAATTGTACCTGTTACATACATTAAGGCAATAAGAAGACAAATATGGAAAAATACTGTACAAAAACACATACGGGAAAACTGGATCAACTTCATTACAATAGACCTCCACTGAGCACAAGGTAGTGGCTGAAGGGATTTATTTAGCTAGTTGGGGATGGGCCAGCAGCTATTCAGTTCTATAAATACTCTGCTAGTCCTAGGAGACGCAATCCTGAGTTGGTGAATGAAACTGAACCTTTACATGGGGTTTAAAAGAAAAACCTGAGGGGGAGGCTAAGAAATTAGAGGAACATTGATGGAAAACAGTTCTTAGGACATGAGGGGGAGTCTAAGAGAGCACATAACTCCATCTAAATGATAAATCATTATAATAAGAGGTTAGGCAGACAGGTGAGTTTAGCAAGAGTGCATGGAAGTAAACAAACTGAAATTAAGGAAGATAGCTATAAAGGTAGAAAACTAGCAGAGATATGGAGTTATATATTGCAGAGGACCACTTTGCAAATAATCTGAATGAATTCCTTCAAACTTCATGGAAGCACACCTATTTCTCATTAAAGTAGCCATTTTTTCATGCTTTCACGTAAGCCTGCAAAAAAAAAAAGTATGGCTCCTTTAATGAGTCAAAACATTAAAACAGCTGCCTCATTTTCACAGGTCATCTAGAACAAAGATGACGCTATATGGATGAAGATGGTTGCATTTGTACGGAGTCTTGAATACTTTTTTTGACTTTATATAAGCATGCTTAGACTTATTATCTAGAACTGTCATTCCAAAGGGAGAAAAATATTAGAAGCGCTCCATTCCTTGGTGATGAACAGAGACTCTCTTTTGTCAAATATATGCTTCTGAGATTTCATAACAGTAGACAATTTGACAGAGAAAAGGACAACAGGATTTGTAAAAGTCATGATTGCATGATGGCACAAAACCACACATCTCACTTAGCTTGGTAAATGGTTCTGTGACTGATTCAGCAGTCATGATGCATATTGGTGTAAATAATGTGGGACCCATGTAATTGTGATTTTTGAGGTTCTGGAAGCCAAGTGCAGGTTTCTAAATAGGAAGTTGAGAGGATCAAGCTATATAACTGAAATGTTACATAGCTCATATACAGAATCAGCTACCCAGACAAACCTGAGGAGTGTGAAGGAATGCATGAGCAGAATCCAATTTGATAGTCACTGTGGAACTAAGAATGTGTTTAAAAAGGAGGTAACAATTTAAAACAGGATGGAACTGCTAGAAGATCCATCCCATCCCCAGCCAGGAAAATGAAATGAGCTGGAAAACATCTGGTTCGGCATCAATCATCTCTGCAGAATTCAGGTAAAAATGTTTGATTATTAAAAAGTAGGACGTAAGCACACTATAAAGCAGGGAAATCAAAGAAGCCAAGTGCTCACAGAAGACAACACATATTGCAGAGGTATTTCCATAAAGGCATCCTGTCTAAGTGTTCAGAAGTGAATATTAAAAGTCTTTGAGCCAAAATTATGTGTGTGTGTATGTGTGTGTGCATGTGTGCATGTAGGGGGAAACTGGGGTGTTTGGGAGACCAGAGCAATAGGGCTAAAAAGAAAGTTAATGGCAAGAAGACAAATAGGGGCATATAGTCATCTAAACATAAAAGTCTCTGGGAAATACTGTCCTTTACACTTCAGAAAGAAGGTACAATGTCATATTATAAACTAGAAATTATAGAAGGGCAAATTTCTATATAAGAGCAATATAACTAGGACATGTCCCCAAAGTAATTTAGTAGTCAGCACATAGTATCCTAGTGCAAATATCTGTATTTGAACTGATAATTTAATGAGAGAAATCTGAGGAAAGATTGTGCTGACAAGACACGTTTTACGTTGAACAGGCAAATGAAAAACAAATAATTCCTCTGGTTCAGATGGAATCCATCCAAGAGTTTTTAAAGCACTAAAACATAAACATGCTGATCCTTCAGCAAATATATGTGACATGACCTTCAGAAAAGGACCGGGCAGTGGTTCATTTTTATACAGGAACCAAGAAAGATCCAGGAAACATCTGTTCTAGGTACATTGGTGCCAAGTATTATTAGTTAAAAAGATTGGGTTTATACGAAGATAAAGCTTGTTAAGGAATCATCAACATGGTTGCCTCTCTGACCTTTTCGAATTTTCTGAGGGCATCAACAAGTATGTGAATGAGGTAATCTAGTAGACAATGGCTGCCTGAACTCATAAAAAGGCTTCTGAAAAGGTTTCTGAGAAAGTATAGCAAACACATTCAGTAACAGTAACAGAGTTGGAAGGGACCTTGGAGGTCATCTAGTCCAACCCCCTGCTCACGCAGGGGACCTGTACTAGGGATTCAAACCACCGAACTGCCGACCTTTCTGATTGACAAGCTCAGTGTGTTAGCCACTGAGCCACTTAATCAGGCTATAAGACATAAGAGAAGAGCTCTCCTTAACTCAGTAATTAACTGAAAATAGAGAGGAATAATCAATCAATAATTTATACAGTAGAGAATTTAAACAGTGAGAATTTTCCAGCATACATATTGGGGCCATGCTTTTGAACTTATTCTACAGTCATTAACCTAGGATTAGCAAGTGAGTTGACTGATTTTGCTAGTATTGTATCCAATTATTTGGGGAAATTCATACAAACAAACAAGAAAAGCAAAGTCAATGGGGACCAGATTCACTTAACAACCATGTTACTAACTTAACAACTGCTGTGCTTCACTTAACAACTATGGCTAAGAAAGGTAATTAAATGAGGCAAAACTCACTTAACAATATTTAGCAATGGAAATTTTGGGCTCAATTGTGATCGTAAGTCAAGGACTACTTGTATGGAATAAGCAAAATCCTTTTGTTATGCCACCCATATCTTTTAGAACTAGAGCAATTTTCTAGTTACCTATAAATAATATTTAACTTTTTTTTTTTTGGCTGTGTAGTCCTTTTTGCCACACCTGTTTGACCATAAGATACAACTTAATTGGCACTTTCACCTGCAAGTAATGAGCACCCTCAATGACTATATTTTCTAAATTTGGATGGACTGCACATTTCTCAAATTCAGGGCTATTAGCCAAGACCTTCAGGCGAACAGGGCAAAATCTGTCCTTTGCCAACTTGACTAGAATGACAGGGTCAGAGCTGATGGCAGATTACCCGCCAAGTCCTTCAATAGGCTGAAAGACTTGACAAAGAGTTTCCATTTCAGAATTCACTTCTTCAGGATGAAAAAATAGGCTTTTATTCTTCTTAATGAGGCTCAGATTTTGATATGCCCCTTTTAGCAGAAGATTTAAAACATTTTCGCATGTCGTCCCAAAGGTGCTTTTTCAAGAGGCCACTGGACTTTCTGTTTTTTCTTTGAAGATGTTTCGCTTCTCATCCAAGAAGCTTCTTCAGCTCTGACTGGATGGTGGGGAATGATGAGAAGCCAAACATCTTCAAAGGATGAGAAGTGAAATATCTTCAAAGAAAAACCAGAAAGTCCAGTTCCCTCTTGAAAAAGCACCTTTGGGAAAACCATGACCTGAATGACTGAGAATCTCCATAGACATTTACGCAGGTACAAAATGTAATGGTTAAATGATAAATTAGCTAATAATAGCAATCACTACAGGGCGTACCAGAAAATATGGCTGGGATAAAAAAAAAATAAAACCAACGAGATTTTCATTTAAACCATTCTGCATGCTGTGAAAAACTTCCCTAGTGATCTTCAGTCAGACAACCGAAGGTCAGAAATCTGCAAACTGTTAAAACTTGGAGATAAGAGCGTCTGTTATTTAGCATTATCTCTGCTAATCCTAGTACTAATATCCATTTCAAAAAAGAAGCAGTACAAATCCTTAATAATAAGCAAAATAAAAAAAAAATGAATGTAAAGTGACTTAATCTCTAAAACAATGTAACTGGATGCCACGAACTGGGGCAGGACGTTTTATATTTTCAGTGGCATTTTCCACATTTGCAGGAAACTCAGTATAGCTTTAGGCAACTATATTTATTTATTTGGATTAAAAGATCCATTTTATACAGCCTTTTATTTTAATCTTTGAATTTGTGCCTGTAGTAATTGTATATTGTTCCAATCTTGTTGTAATTGTTCTATTTTTCAGACTGAAAAGACAATAAACTTTTGAATAAATATAACAAGTTTCATATTAGATCAGATCAACATTTTGTTTTGAAGTCCATCTCTAGTAGTGTGGATTGAAATACATTTTGAATACACACACTGAAAATCTAGTGGTAATGTTGAACGTAACTTCACCAGCTACAGTTTATATGCTTATTTCTCTTCAGTATGTAGCAGCTGAATTTGTTCCACTGCATTACAGTGTAAAATCTAAACATATGAAATCTCTGACAGCCCCTCAATATGTTATTTATTCAATATACAGGAGTCCTCTGTTAATGACTTCTCTATTTAACAATCGTTTGAATTTAGGACAGTGCTGAAAAAGCAGTTCTCAAACAACTATTATAGCATCCTGTGGTCATATATAAGTTTGCTTGTGACCTTCACAGCTGACTTATCACAAGCAAAGTAAATGGGAAAGCTGGCACTAAGTCATAAGTTGTGGCCATGTGACATTGTACTGATGATTCGCTTAATGACCACAGAAGTGACATCATGAGTTGTGTATGGTCACATTTCACTTAATGACTGGATCATTTAGCAATGAGTTGCCTATCTCAATTGTGGTTGTTAAGTAAGGACTATCTATATATACTGCCTTTCTTTCTTGACATTTTTTTTAATGTTCCAAGTGATATGTATAGAGATCTTTCGTTTTGATATCTGATTTCTTTGTAGCATTTTCAAAACATATTGAATTATTCAGTACTGAAAATCAAGCACCACATAATGCAAGAAGTGAATGCCAAAGTCAATCCCAAAATTTCTGTTGCTAAGCGAGACAGTTGTTAAGGGAATTTTGCCCATTTTACAACCTTTCTTGCCACAGTTGTTAAGTGAATCTGGCTTACCCACTTACTTTGCAGGACTTAGGTTGCAAAAGGAACACTGCAACTGTCATAAATATGAATCAGTTGTCAAAAACCTGAATTTTGATCACATGACCATAGTCATCAAGTGTGGTAAATGGTCATTAAGTTATTTTTTTTCAGTGCCATTGTAACCTTGAATCATCACTAAACAAATGGTTGTAAGTTGAGGACTACCTTAATATATTTTATCTTCCTAAACTAATCAAATTACAGTAATGGTGAGTGCAATCATGAAATAAAGAGACAAGTGCTATTTGCGGGAAAGACCATGACCAGTGTAGATAGATAGTGCAGTAATATCATATTGACAACAAAATGTATGATCAAATCTTTGATTTTCCAAGCTGTAAATATGAAAACTGGACATATGAAAACTGTCCTACCAGAAAACTGAACAAAGAAAAATTGATGTCTTTTAACTGAGGTGTTGGATAAAATTGATATAATTGGATAAAATTGAGAATGCAGTACTTTGGATAGCAAACCTTCCTTACTCCAGATAAATATTTTACATGAAATAAAATCAGATAGTCCATTGATGCACTAATGAAGCTGAAGCTTCAATACTTTGGACATATAATACAATGGTAAAAGTCACTAGGAAAAGACACTGGTGTTTGGAAAAGGCTAACAAAAGGCAGTTGAAAAATGAGTCGCTAGAAGAAAGTAGATATTACCAGGGATAGGAGCTCCTACAAGTAGGAGCTTATAAAAATTCAAAAAAAGCAGCTACTGACAGGCAATCTTGGCAAATAAAATAATAAATAAATAACTTTATTGTCATTGTATGTGTATACACAGTATACCCATACAACGAAATTCACTTAACACCCAAAGACCAGATCCAACACACATAACAATCACCAAACACACTCCCACCCACCGCAATTCTCCACCCCTAAACCACCCAAACATCCACACAACAGACCAAGTAATCCTGTCCAACAGCTCACTGATGGTGGCCCTTGAGTGCAATTATAGCTCTGGAATAAAAACTATTCAGAAAACGTGTGGTCCAAGTTTTAATTGTTCTGTATCTTCTGCCAGAAGACAAAAGTCCAAAAAGATTGTAAGGAGGATGGGAAGAGTCTCTGAGAATGTTATGCAACTTTCTCAAACAGCGAGATTCAAAGATGTCGTCCAGGGCTGGTAGCTGGAGTCCGATGATATTCTGGGCAGTTTTAATGATTCTCTATAGAGCTTTTTTGCCTGCTACAGAGCTGCTCCCATACCATGCAAGAATGCCGTATGTCAGGACCCTCTCAATGGTGCTGCGATAGTAGGACAGAAGTAGATGCTGAGATAGATTTATCTTCCTGAGATAGACAAATGATGTCTACTGAGGCATAAAGAGTAGAAAGCAACTGAATATATTACATTATATTTGATTGCTGTTTGCTCCTCTCTTTGGACTATGAATACTGACTGAATATATTGCAATCTTTTATATATAGCCAATATATATATAGCCAATCTTTTACACAAGTTCAGACTTACTTGTTATTAACTAAATCATGGTTTAATTAACTAACCTAATTTCCTGGACTTGCATGGACACTGAACCATAAAATAATGAACATAGGATGGGCTCTCATAACACATTAGGGTAATCTTTCTCAACCTTGGCCCCTTGAAGATGGGTGGACTTCAATTCCCAGAATTCCCCAGCCAGCAAAGCTGGGAGTTGAAGTGCACCCATCTTTAAGGGGCCAAGGTTTTAAAACTAGGCTAAAATAGCATCGGTTAAGTTTGTGCTTCAGTGAGCTTCACAAAATTAGATTCCATCTTAGCAATATCCTCCATTCATGTTTCAATCCTGAATGCCACAAAATAAATTAAATCGTCCAGCTCAATATTCTTAATTGGTCCAACATTGGTCCTTTGTAGAAGGTTTGCATTAAAAGAAAAGGAAATATTAGAATTTCCAACAATAATTTGTTATATGAAAAGCAACAGAAAAATATGGTGATACTTTAAAGAATAATTCGTTCTTATAGAAACTCTGATAGAGGAGCAACAAATTAATAGTGGTGAATCCATTCAGCAAAATGCAACAAATATTTGCCACAAAAAGGGGCAGTGAGGTGGCTCAACAGTTAAGATGCTGGGCTTGTTGGCTGGAAAGCCAGCAGCTCAAGTTCGAGACCCGAGAGCCACACAATGTGGTGAGTTCCTGTTATTGCCCCAGCTCCTGCCAATCTAGCCGCTCAAAAGCATACAAATGCAAGTAGATAAGTGGGTACCACTTTGGTGCAAAGGTAACAGCACCCCGTGACATCACGCTGGACACAAGACTGTGGAAATGTCTTTGAACAGTGCTGGCTCAATGGCCTTGAAATGGAGATGAATCCTATGGTTGGCAGCAATTAGCGGAGTAAAATCCGCAGGGACTCCTTTATCTTTACTTGCCACAAAAGAAATGAGATTTTGCAAAAGGAAAGAACTGGTTCTGATATTATTAAATCTTAAAAACATGCCAAAAATATTTTTGAAAATCTGGCTTCAGAAGAGCACTTAATGCTGAGTTGAAAAGTCCTCAGCAACTTATGGCTGTGCAAACGATTAAGGAAGCTATGGAATGCGTAGAGGAAAAGCTGTTTTTTTCCCGGTTTTGTTCTGGCTCTGGCACTGGATGTAAAACTCAACTGAGTCAGCTGAGAGCAATGTTTCTAAAAAAAAAAGCTTCCCATCCTCTACATAACAGTACCCAGCAATATCTTTTCTTGATTCAATAAGGAAATTGAACGATACTTTGGAAGAGAAAGTTCGCCATCATCTTCAAAGGCAATTTTTAAATCTGGCTGACAAAGTTGTTTATTAATTCAGACATGGCAGTTTGCTAATTTACTAAAGTAAGGCAGAAGAAGATATTCCAATTTGCAAGTCAATAACAGAATAACAGAGTTATAAGGGACCCTGGAGGGCTTCTAGTCCAACCTCCTGCTCAGGCAGGAAACCCTATACCTTCTATTGCATTCTCCCACAGCCACAAACACAAATACACTTGATAGCAACATCTTGACCTCAACTTTCAGGGTAAGTAATCTGTCTGGATAGCACTTCCAATGAACTTCTGTGATGAGGTTATTCTCCGTCATTAGCATCAATGATGCCTTTTGCTAATTTTACCATACACACTTTTGCCAAACACTGTATTTATAACAAAATACGGCTGGCTGACATTGTGTTTATAAAAAGTATAATATGTTAACCATTTCAGCATTGCAATTACTACTTTTGAAATGACTAGATTCTATTAATTCCTTCTATTGTCACAGAGAAAAAGGTAAATTATGTACCAAATCTGTTCTGTCTACAAATCTTCTTAGGATTCAAAGAGAATAATCCTGTCAGACAGAATCCAAGAAATCCATCAGTTGTGTGTACAAATCAAATTATTAAACAAAATGCCCACAGAATATTTTGAAGAAATGCATAAGCTTTATATAAATTCCCCAGTAATTGATACACTGACCATTAATTAATTAAAGTTTATATCTTTACAGAATGTTGTCCTACCATTTTTTCTGCTAAATTGTTTTTCCAAAGAACTCAAAGAAACTGATAAGCCTACCCAAAGCATTCAAAAGCAGTGGTAGGTACATTGAATTAGCCCGAGCAAAGCATATCTCCTTAAAATTGAAATTTAAAAAATATTTTAATTAACTTTATATATATTTAATTTACTTTATCTATATATTCTAGAATCATCTAAATAACACAAGGAATATATAAAAGTTATGGTTTTCCATATTCATAAATGATTAAAGATGCTTGATAGTGATAAAGATGTAGTGTAACCGTGTTATTTTGTAATGGAAGCTTTGCTCACACAAACCTGAATTTCTTGATTTTGTTGACAGCCTACAGCTGGAATTCTGTGGTTCTTCAGATGCTGTTGTACAACAACATGCATAGGAGGACACAAGCTTTTCAACAGGCAACTTGGGGAGTAATTACTAATGAAACTAGAAATATTTTAAAGGCATTGCTCAAGTGAAACTCCACTATAACAAGATTCTTCTATCAATTGACAAATTTATTACTAGATAATTCATAGGAGATATGCATTCCCCAAAAGCTGTTTGGGCATGATCCTCAAATTAATTTTTCTAGTTTTTCTCCTTTTTCTGCTCACTTTCTGAACACAAGCCTCACTATATTATTTGAAGGCCAAATATGATCCTTATTCTCTGGAAATCTGCAACTCCCAGAGATGCTCAGAGTCACTTGGCAGTGAGATGAGCAGCATATAAATGTAATTATAAATAATTGCAGCAGAATGACAATAAAAAGGGCTGAAGCTTGTGCCACTCAAGCAGTAACACAGTTTATGGATATATGTGGTGACTAGAGTGACAAAATCAACAATTTAGGGGGTAAGCATGGTTATCACACATAGAATACACAATTATTTTTAAAATTAAAAAGGCTCCTTTGCCTTTAAGGCAAAGTTGTATGAAGTTTAGTATTGTGAGCTTTAATATTAATTATTAAATTATTGTTTTATTAAATTATTTTAGTCACCACAATATTAAAAAGATGTTGAGACTCTAGAACGAGTGCAAAGAAGAGCAACGAAAATGATTAGGGGACTGAAGGTTAAAACAGATGAAGAACGGTTGCAGGAATTGGGTATATCTAGTCTAGCAAAAAGAAGGACGAGGGGTGACGTGATAGCAGTATTCCAATATCTAAGGGGCTGACACCAAGAAGAGAGGCCATCCTATTCTCCAAAGCACCTGAAAGCAGGACAAGAAGCAATGAATGGAAACTAATCAAGGAGAGAATCATCCTAGAACTAAAGAGAACTTTCCTGACAGTGAGAATAATTAATCAATGGAACTATTGCCTCCAAAAGTTGTGGGTACTCCAATACTGGAAGTTTTTAAGAAGAGATTGGATACCTATTTATATGAAAATGGTATAGTCTCCTGTTTGAGCAGGAGGTTGGACTAGAAGACCTCCAAGGTCCCTTCCAACTCTGTTATTCTGTTAAAGAGTCACATTTTTTATCTTTAATATGACCTTCAGAAAAACATTAAAGGCAATAAATCCTTATGGTTAGGTGATCTGAATGGCTCTATTTAAATCAGTGGTCACCAACTGGTGGTCCATGGACCGGAGGGCCTTGTTCATGATGGGAATGCATCATGGCCTGGAACTGGCTGACCATCTCAGCCCGCTGAGCCTCCAGGCGCCGGTACCTGGCCTTGCACTCCTGCAGGTCTTCCCTCTGCTTGGAAAGCCTATGTTCATAGTCCTCAGTGAGGTGCTTCTGCTGAGCCTTCTTCTCGGCCAGATCCAATTTGAACTGAGCCAGCTGTTTTGCCAACTCTTTCTTGTGGTGGCTGCTTAGCTCCAACAACTGCTTCCCGTTGGGGTCCTAAGAAGCCTTGGCGGGCAGGCGAGGAGTGGCTGGGAGGGGAGGGGCAAGTAGAGGCCAGTGAGGCACGCCTCCACAAGAGTGACAGAGTTGGCCACACCCACCCAGTCACATGACCATCTAGCCACGCCCACCCACCCAGTCATTAGGCAGATCATATTAGTGGTCCGCGGGATTTAAAATTATGAATTTAGTGGTCCCTGAGGTCCCAAAGGTTGGTGGCCCCTGATTTAAATCATACTCTTCATTGGGAACTTTCTATCAGTGTTGGATACACAGCTTATGCATAACTTTTATTAGCTCAGAGGACAGAGCTACGGGGCATAATTTTATAGTAAAAAGTATCCCATTCGACACATACACAAACACAAACCCTTCCTTCTTCTCCCTTATAAATTGAGCTGCCTCGTAAGAGCTTCTGATGTGGGTAACAAACTCCTAAACCAGTTGCCATTTGAGACTCTCCATTTCTGCATCCTGTTTTTTTCATACATCTCTTCTTTATGCTGATCCTGGTAATTTTCTTGAACCTCTGTGCTTTCTCTTTGCTATCTGCCATTCCTTATCTCTTGCTGATTATTTCCTCTGGCACGGATGCCTCCCACACTTTGCTCTTCCGTCCACCATCTGCTGCTTCATTTCTCCACAATCTGTTTTCTGGTCCTCGAATTGTCTCCAACAGCCTTCTCCAGTTAAGTGTTCAGCTCTCTGTGTACGATGGATGATAAACTATCTCTCTCCAATCAAGATCTCAGGAGGGAACACAGCTGTGGGAAATGTTTTCACTCCCCTGGTTCATTTTGGTTTTGAAATATATCAAGGCAGGGGTTTTTGTTTTTTTTTGAGAATTCATATCTTTGATCATCTAATAAAACATTTTAAACAATCTCAATTTCCCCCCTTCTTTATCTTTTACCCCCAGCCCCCTCGAAAAGATCTATGTACCGGTTTGTTTGCTAAAGACTCGAGATTACTCTGAATTGGTGAATTGTATAATATACAGCAATGGCCAAAATTGTGGAAACCTTTTGGGAAAAGTGTTATTTTTGAGGTTTGATGGCTAATAACACCACTTTTTTTTTTGGAGTTTCAAGATAATCATATTCCACTGCTGGAGTGGCCTGGGAATAGCCCAGACCTTAACTCAATTGAAAATCTATGGAGCTGACTAAAGAAACTTGTTAGTCAGAAGCGACCCAGCAATAAAACCCAGTTAATAGAAGCAATCATTCAATCTTGGTTTCACATTATAATAGCTGCAGAACTAAAAGACTTGGTTCACTCCATGGGAAGACGATGTTGTAAGGCCGTAATTCATGCTAAGTTATCTTAGTTGGCTACCCAACTAAGTATTAACTGATGTGATAATTTTTGTATATCTTGTTTTTTCTATGGTGATAATTTTTGTATATCTAGTTTTTTTCTACGTGTTTCACTTTTCTACTTTATACTGTAATTGCTATTCTAATAGCAAATACTTCATAAAAGTTATTGCATTACATTCTTGATTAAATTATCTTTCCATTGATATATAATTTTATGGTACTACTCCAAAAAAAAAGTGGTGTTATTAGCTAGTTTTAGAAAATACACTTTCCCCAAAAGATTTCCACAATTTTAGCCACTACTGTATGCTTGCTTCTTCTCCTTAGCAGTCATTCAAAGAATTTTGATGCAACTGGACACTCTCTTCGCACCTGATTGGAACCCTGTATGAATGTCTGTGGCTCACTCCCACATTTCATCTGAGTCTGTAACAAAATACAGATATGCCTTGAATGTCCGCCAGTTCTTTTCTTTCCATCTACTTTTTTGCTGTGTTTGCCATTTTCCTTGACAGAGTCCAGAATCAAAAAGTCTGAATTCATCTAACAAAAAGGTATTGCTTCAATGTGGATCTTTACACTATTCTGTAGAAACAGTTTCCCACTACTTCTTCTATGAAAAAAAATAGCCCTTCTGATCCAGCTGAATTTAAGAATTGGTGTAGGGAATGACTCCTAGTTTGCGCAGTTAGCCTTTCTTCCACCTCTTACAGTTCAGGTAATCCTCAACTTACAACCAGTACCTTAGCAAATGTTCAAATTTATGATGAAGCTCCCAGAGCTACTTATGACCCAGTTTCAAAGTTCCGACAGTGTCCCCTTCCCCCATTTTGGGCGCTTGGAAACCGGCTTGCAATTTGCAGTGTCTTGTGATCATGTGACTATGATTTATGACATGTTTTTTGCTAGAAATTGGTATTTACATCCGTTCAGCAAAAAACGCTCACTGGGTACAATGGGTATGTTTAACAACTGCCACCTTTGCCTAATGAGTGCCACAAAAAGGTCACAAAACTGGGTGTGGTCTCATGGGGACCCGCTCAGTGTTTCCTATGACTTACAACTGAAATTCCAGGCTGAATTACAGTTGTAATTTGAGAACTATCTGTATTACAGCACAAATGCCTTTGGGGTTTGTATTATCAAATTATCCTTCTTTGAAAGATGGGAAGAGAATGATAATTTTATAAGACCTGGTCTTATGAAAGGCCAACAGGGACGGGACCAATCTAATCTTAGGGGGATTGATGTTTCAAAGGGCAGGAGCCGCAACAGAAAAGGCTCTCCTTCAAGGCACCTGCAGCTGATACTTCCTAGCTCAGGGGTTGGCAACCGACGACTCTGGAGCTGCATGTGGCTCTTTCATCCCTCTGTTGTGGCCCTGTCGCTCAAAATATGCGTCCAACTGCCAATGTGCGACACCCGCTGGCATGCGATTTATTGAACTTTTCGACTCCTGGCAGGCCAACCATGGATAAATCCAAGAAAAGAAAAGTTTTAGAAGAAAACAGAATGTTTAATTCAACTACATGTGCTGGTTTTGTGGCCGCTCAGGAAACAGTCAGGCACGGGAAGGGTTTTGTGGCTCCCGGTGTTTTCTTTTCTGTGGGAAATGGGTCCAAATGGCTCTTTGAGTGTTTAAGGCTACCGCCTCTGCCCTAGCTGATGGTACCCAGAAACAATTGGGGAGACAATACATTGGTTTTTCTGTACTGGTTTTGTCTTCTTATCATGGTTTTTATTCTGCATGCCCTCTTGAGTCTTTTTGAATTGGTGGCCTTAGAAATCTAATGAATTATTATTTTTATCTGCAGTGTACTAATCCTTCCACAGCTCTCTGGTCAGACTCCCTTGTAGTCTTTAAATCTCCACTAAAGCTGCCAGGACATTCCATACCAACTTGTACATAACATACAGACAGAACACAACAAATGACGGAGAAGGAAGGGAATATTAAAATCCTGAGAGAAGGGAAAAATAGAACTCCTCTTTGAATATATTCTTATGATATAGCCTGAACAGCTGCAAGACTGGAATTTAGACTGTCAACATACTAGACCATTAGAAGGGAGGCCTGTTAATTAATACACCATCAGTTTGCTTTGTGTTTGAAAATGGTAGGGTACAATTTTTGAATTGTTCAGTGCCTGCTGGAGGCAAAAGAATCAGCTAATGAAACATCCAAAAGGTCAGGCATTTCCATGCAAAGCAGCTGCAGCAATATTATTCAATTTCTGTCTATGTCTACAATTGACCAAGAATAAGATTCCAGGGAGAAAGCAAGCAACAGCTGCAGGACCTTCATCTCAGAAAACAGGAAAATACCGTATTAACTATTGCATGACCATTATACTACTCTAACATTAACTGCAGCTATTTCCAATGCGTTGCTAGACTCAATTCAAGGTACTGATTCTTGTTTAGAAGTCTTAAACCTGGAATCACCACAGATATTGGGCCTTCACCTAAACCTTGTTTTGGAAATATTTGTATGCCACCACAATCATACAGCTCTTGGTGGTACATAACATAAAATTTCCAGAGCAAAATAGGTAGCATAAAATATACAAGACAGCCCATATTTTCCCACCCCAATTTTCAAAATTTGTCTAGTGCCAAATAAATTGGAGACTGCCACCTAAATTATTTGAGACCAGCTAGCTTATGACTCCCACCCAGCCTTTATTGACTTTTGTAAATGTGACTGCAGTTTCAAATCTGTTTAAATATTCTGTTTCTTTCATCATGGCACTAATGTAAAAAGTGCTGCAAGAAACATACTCTATGCAAGATATGTGTATGAGTGTGTGCATGTGTGTGTGTATAACAAATTCAGCCATATCATTAGTTATTAAACCTAGCTTGCTGCAATTTTATAACACAAGTTAATGACAGACAACATTCATTCCTAAATTTCACATGAATTAGCTCAATAAATATTCAAAACACAATGACTCTTTTTTTTCTTGATGTTCAGGTTCCCCAATCTTGGAATATGGTCTGCAGTTTCTAGATTTTGGATCTACTATGCTTTCAACAAACAAGATACATTTCCAAATTAGTGAATTCTTACAAGTTAAAGCTGAGAATGATTATTCTGAATCTTCTTCTTCCAAAGATTTATGTTTTTCCAAAGATGGACATCCTATTATCCATGGCCACAAATGGTCCCAAATTCCTTTTTGTGGCCCTTTGGTGTCTTTTTTGGCCACTACTGCTACAAAGCAGAGGCAGAATTTCCTATTAGAGCAGCATTTCTCAGTCTTGGCAACTTTACGATGTGTGGACTTCTGCACCTCTTAAAAGTTGCTATGGTTGAAAAACACCAGTTTAGGCCAAAAGGACAGAAACACAGCCCATCTGAATCCCCCTGGAGTCCCCCCAGAGTATACGAAGCCAAACACTTCACCTCCTTCTTTAATATCTTTTACTTGTAATTAGGGGTTTAATGGACAAGCTTTACAGAGGCTTAAGACACTCATTTTGCTTTTAAATATGTTTTATTAAAGATTCTGAACCACTCAGTTTTGTAGATGGTTCCTGATATGCTACAAAGCCTGGGACAGTCTGTAAACTGTTAGAAATGGCATGTTTCTACTTAAAAATATATATACGTAAGCTGTAATATAGGGATTTGACATAATTTTAAAAGCAAACTTATTCAACACTTATCCTTCAAACTAGGAGAAAAACCTGAAAATCTTGATTCCACCCCATATCCATATGGTGCCTTAAATGATAGCCCTGTGCAAATTGGCATGTAGCTTGTGCATTCCAAAGCACCTCGTCATACTTTCCTGACTGATAACATGCTCAATATTACTGGCATTAATATCTTTTAGCGTAGGATGTCTCCGGCAACTCAGTTTTCAGCATTTTCTGTTTTCAAGATCTATTGAACTGTTTATCTCTTCACAACTGCATTCCTATTGTGAGTCACACAATTACTTGTTTACAATCTCTTTCTTATTCAACTACCTGTCACCAGATGAGCGATGGTGATTTAAGCATTTGCTCTAGAACTAACAATATCAATTTAATGAATGCTCTCCCCTTCCCTGACTAGTAGGTGAAGTCTATTTTCACCTCTCTGTGCTGTTGTTCTTCATGTACTAAATCTCTGGGATCAAAGAAACCAGCACATAACTAGTGTAGAACCAACCTATGGTTCTGAAGCTTGGATGATAACTATTAGTTTTTAGCCAGTATCTTTTTTTAAGGCAATAACTCTTAATTTGAGATTTGATCCTCTCATATTCAGCCTCTCTAAGTAGGTGTTCCTAATTGCTCGTTTTCTAATTTTGAGCCAAGGTATGAAAGCAAAAGATTTACACATTGTACTAAGTTGTATTTAGTTTAATGTTAGTTTGTTGTAATAAGCCATCTCCAGTTCATTCCGAGGACTAATTATTTGTTTTAACTTGGTTCAGATTGCCAAAATCTCTTACAATAAGCCATAAGCCACTTCAATGGCTGGGTTCATTCAACATACTAAGCCAAAACTAAGCAAACCACATCATGGCTTAAAATGTGTGTCAGTAGCCATTGTGACTGATAAATCTGATTCATAGTTTATAATATGATGTGCATACCTTTGGATTCCATAAAGATCCTGACCATAATTAATTTTCTTATATTTTAGCTTCCATGGAAACTATATATAAACTCAAAGGCTTTCTTAGGAAGTAATTGCTAATCGTCTGTAATTTTAAGGGGCAAATCTGCATGGATGAATTGCTATAACAACAAATACAAATCCTACATTGTACATAAGGTAGTCCTCAATTTGCAAGCCCAGTTGGGACTGGAACTGTTACTAAGCAATGAGGTGAAGTGCGTTGCATCCAATTTTACCTTGTTGCCACAGTCATTAAGAAAATCACGTGGATATTAAGCAAATCCAACTTTCCCCATTGACTCTGCTTGTTGGAAGCCCCAAGATTGCAAATAGCAATCATGGAACCTCCACAATCCTGCAACCATCCTAAATAAATGCTGGTTGCCATGCTCCTGAATTTTAATTAAGTGACCACAGAGACACTGCGACAGTCATATGTGAGGACCAATTTTTTTTAGCACTATCATAACTGTAGTCATTAAATGAATGGTTGGATGATGAGGACTACCTATATAAGTCAACCAAGGAGCTCTGCTATTTCTGGTGAAATCTGTTCTACTGATAAACATTTCCTGGTCAGTAAAATGAGTTTATTGTTACTTCAGACTTTAAAATCCACATTCTATCAGGTCAGGAAAAAAGAGGAGACTATCTGAAAATCAAGAAATATAAAAATATTGAACTATAAGCCTAATCTTGGATGAAGATAACCAGAACTGCCTTATAAGAAACTGATTTTTCTATAAGCTTTTTTTTTTTTTTAAAGGAGATCAGTCTATCTGCAAAACATAGCTTTTGTGTTTTTTTCCAAAACTATTTAGAATTTTGTCAAGGCTAAGCTATCAAGAAGAATCAAGGTTTCATAAAAACCTTCCAAGAGGAACTACTCACCCTGATAATATGGTGATATCACTTCCAGAAGCATTAACAGCATTCTTAACCTTTTGGTCAGAAGTTACTTTTTTGACCATACAAATGAACAAGTAATAGAAATATCAATGACCTGGTGAAGCCATTTCCTCTTTGCAAGATAAGATGTAATTCTCATGCGTATATAGTTTGTTTTATTTATTTTAACCCCTTATTTTTCTTTAATGTAGTCAAATACATGGACAAAATATTACTATATATTGTCCTTGTATACTATAGCATTACTATATGACTACTTCATTACTAAATGACTACTTCAGCTGTTAAAATACTACAATAAAAGAGTAGAGTACATTCTCAACATATGCAACATAACTATTTATCAGGTTCATACTTCCTTGGGATCCAGGCTGTGTCCAATGGCATATCCAAGTTTTGATGGCCTTCTGGAAAGCCAGAAGGGTTGGGGGCCACTCCTGATGTTGTTTCAGAGGGCAGCGACCATGGCAGAAATTATCTGAGAGGCAACTTTCTTTTAAAAACCATCACTAGAGTTAGGAAAGTCATAATAACAAACTACTCTGTCATTTCTACAAGGACAAGGACAAATCTGCTTTGATATTTATGAAAAAAATAAACTGAATCCTTTTGGCATTTTAGTTGGCAAGCTATGTAGCTAAATCACCAATTCCAAATCTTTTTTAAAAATCTGTCTACCTGGCATATAGCAAGAACCAATGACCTACAGATCTACAGTAGTTTGACTTCAATGTCTTTGAGCCAGCAGAGGCAATAGTGGGACACAGGATTTAGAATATCTGGAAGACTAGTGATATGCCTGTATTTCCTTTGGCTTTTAAGTAACTAATGTACTACCTGCATATTTAAACATTGAAACAGGATTTCAATGATAAATTGTAAAAAAACAGAGGAAAAAAATCTCTCTTGAATATGAAATCTTGGCCACATTAAGCCCTGGCTTGTTCAACAAGCCATAACAACTGGAGTCATTTAGAGTGCCAAACAATACAGGTAGCATTACACAACCTACTTGCTAGAACCATACAAAAGACTAAGACAAAAACAGACAAACTATATTTAGAACCAGGCAACTGAGAGTGCATTCTAAATGCTCCCTTGTTGACTTTTATATTGCTTACGATTAGAAAGTCAGCAAGTATTTCTTAAAAGTGATAATACCCATAATAAAATTAAATAATGATATTAAGTAAAAGTTTAACACAACATGGTTAAATGCAAGAAAGGATATTTCAATTTCATAGGATTGCGCAGTGCTTCAGATTCAAAGGCACAAAGATAAAACATTTCTCTCTGCATCTTCTGAAAGCAGCTGTGTCTTTTTTCAAGCTTTTGCAAGCGCTCTCTGCAGCTGCAGTTCATTCCTGGGAAAAGGCATAAAAGTAGTCCTTGATTTACAACTATAATTGGTAGGTGAATTCTGTCGCTAAGCAAGGTGGTTGTTAAGTTAGTCATGCCTGATGTTACAACCTTTTTTGCTGTGGAAGTTAAGTGATTCTGGCTTCCCCCATTGACTTTGCTTATGGGAAGCCAGCTAGGAAAGTCCCAAATAGAGATCATGTGACCCCGGGATACTGCAATTGTCATTGTCAATGCTAGTTGACAAGCTCCCAAATTTTGACCATATGACCACAGGGATGCTGTGGCAGTCATAAATATGAGGACAGGTTGTAAGTGACTTTTTTCAGAGCTGTTTTAACTTTGAACGGTCACTAAATGAATTGTTATTAGTCAAGGATTACCTGTATTTATTTCAGGTAAACTGCAGGGAGTGTTGTATTGTGCATCTCCGCGTGCTCTGAAGCACCTTTTTATTTTTGAATATAAAGCACTGCACAGCCCTACAGTTTGGAAGAGAAAATTTTTAATGCATGATTTATATTGCTTCTACAAAACTGTTGTCCTGTCCTCTAGCTGCATATTCATAGAAAACAAGAAATATAATGAGTCTTGTTTTAGATCTGTGAATGTTCCTTGTCATTAAAAAAACGAATAAACCTGAGTACTGGAAACTCTTATGTCTTATTATTTACATATCTGTTTAATTAACAATTTGGGGAAAAGGCTTCAGCTCTGCCAGTGAATTTTACAGGAAAATTAGGCAGTATAAAATGACATTTCTTTTAAGGAGGAAATCAGACACTGGGAAACAAAAACAGATTATTTTTGGCTGGAGATGTACATATTTGAAAAGAGAGGAGAATTCTTAATACATTCGACAATTATAGCTAGGCAGAAACTCTTCTCCACAATCGGACTGTTCCCAATTCTATGCATAATTGAACACATTCATCTTGCTCCTTCTACCTGTCTGCGTCATCCACCTTCACTAGAAAACAGCATCCTGTAAGTCACTTGCATTTTATGAAAGTAGAGTCACCTTTTCCCAGCTCAAGTTTTTTACCAGGAAATGTGTTATTAACTTTCCCAGCAGACGAAGAAAACTCCCAGTATTTGCATAAGTATTTGATCTGACAACGTTGGCTCCTTTTATAAAGCAGGTTTTTAAGCATCATAAATATATATGTAGAATATCAGTGGTAGGTTGCTACCAGTTTGCCCCGGTTCAGGCAAACAGGTAGTGGCAGCGGCGGGAGGCTCTGCCCACCCACCCATCCAGATGTCATCAAAAACACTCTGCGCATGTGCAGAAGCACCGTGCACTCCCAACAGCGAACCGGTAACACTGGGATTTGAAACCCAATACTGTAGAATATATATATTCTACATGATATATATCATAAATATATATCTAGAAAATGCTGCATTTTCTAGAAACACAGCAAAATTAGTCTCTTACAGTAGATTGGGTGATAGCCTTGGTGGCGCAGCAGACTAAAGTGCTGTTAAGTAGCATCAGCTGCCTGCAATTACTACAAGTTCAAATCTCACCAGGCTCAAGGTTGACTCAGCCTTCCATCCTTTCGAGATAGGTAAAATGAGGACCCAGATTGTGGGGGCAATAAGCTGACTTTGTATAAAAAAGAACACTGCTTAGGGGGGGGCAAAAAGCCCTACTAAGCAGGTATATACAAAAGTATGAAGGCTATTGCTTAACGCATTGTAAGCCGCCCTGAGTCTCCAGAGAAGGGCGGCATATAAATCGAACCAATAAATAAATAAATAAATAAATAAATAAATAAATAAATAAATAAATAAATAAATAAATAAATAAGCATTGTCATCCACAAAAAAATTAATTATAGCATTAGCTTTTAGGGGACTGTATCATTTTAGAATGCATCAATGTTTTTCAAACTTGGCAACTTTAAGATGTGTGGATTTCAACTCCCAGAATTCCCCAGCGACATCTTAAAGTTGCCAAATTTGAAAAACACCATTCTAACTTTAAGATAGGCATGAGCAGATGTTCTCAGATATGTTGTGCATTGTCCATAAGTAGTTATCAATATTCCACTGCTTCTCAGTCTTTTGGCTAAGATCAAGTGTTTAATATTTCAGATTCCTATATAATATAGTTATATAATACTAAAACTCTTTTGTCTATAACTTTTAACTAGGGCAGGGATTGGCAACCCACGGCTCTGGAGCTGCATGCAGCTCTTTCATCCCTCTGCTGCGGCTCTGTCTCCAGTTGGCTCCACAATTGCTAGGGCTTTTGGTTAGGACAGGTAGAGAAAAAAAGATGCCATGCTAGGACGAGACTCTATGGTGGGGGAACCGGACTTCCGGTCAGCTCCAGAATTGAACAGGGAGCTTCCGGGTTAGGACCTTTGTGGCTCTTTGAGTGTCTAAGGTTGCCGACCCCCGAACGAGGGCAACATTTTTGAACCAAGGTGCCTCAAATAGGCTTATTTACACAAAGCATCCAAATTCTGGGAACAATGTCTCCAATGGGATTGAAATTTGCAAATTTGTGGTCACTTAACTCTCCTGAGCCACTGCCCAGAGGTTTAGTAGAGTGGTCCTAACCTGGCCCTGTGGAGGCCAGGTAAGCTGGTCCCACCATAGCCTGCCAGAGAGCAGTCAGCTGCAGGCCAAGTTGACAGGAAGTTGGAAGCTTCCCCTGCTCCCACTGCCTTTTTGCCCTTGGTTATTCCATTTCTCTGTTTAGGTAAGGAAATATCTCTGAAATGATGACCCAACAGGTCATCATTCATATAGCTATTAATCTAAGCAGCAGCCCCTTAGGGACAGAATGGAACATCCTTCAGTTCTGTCTAAGCAAAGAACTGGGAAGTGGATACAAAATTTAGCATTCTAACAACCAGAGCTGAAACTTCAGATGCCATAGAACAGAGGAGGAGGAGGAGAATTTAGCTGAGTTACAAGTGGCAAGAAGCAAGGATGCTACTGAGCTGAGCTTGAATTCTAGTGAAAACATGAATGCATCTATGCATTTTTTCAATTAAAGAAATGGTCTGCCTTTTGTCTTTTTTCAATATATTTTGCACACTGTTGCACACTACTTGTTCTGGTGTGTCTAGTTGTTCTGGTGTGCAACATTGCATACCAGAACAGCTAGACACAAGGACAGTTTTTCCCCGCATGCCATCACTCTGCTAAACAACTAATTCCCACAACACTGTCAAACTATTTACTAAGATTGTATTACTATTATTCTTCTTATCCTTCCTATTACCTATCTCCTCCCACTTATGACTATAACCTTGTTGCTTGTATCTTTACGATTTATATTGGTTTATTTAGTTTTATAGTATGATTTGATTGCTTATTTAGTATCCTATGACGATCGCTAAGTGTTGTATCTTATGATTCTTGATGAATGTATTTTTTATGTACACTGAGAGCTTATGTACCCAAGACAAATTCCTTGTATATTCAATCACACTTAGCCAATAAATAATTCTATTCTATTCTAAAAAAAACCAAACAATGTTTTTTACGGTTTACCCTACAATCCTGGGTTTTCTGTTGGTGCTAACACCAAAAAAAGCCAGTTTGGGGGGAACTAATATGAAAAGAACTGAGCATGATCGGACGTGGTTTTGTAAACTGCATAGTCTTTTTTTTTTTTTTTTGTAACAATCTAAAAGGCAGATTTATAACAACAACAACAACAACAACAACAACAATAGCCACCACTAAATCTCAGGGCTACAGTGGATAATGGGAAGTACAAACAAACCAGAAGGCAATAATGGAAAATTGTATTAGTGGAAAAACCAAGTCCATTCACACAGTTGCTCAAGGCATCTTTGTAATCTAATGACAAATTGCAACAATTCAACAAGGTATATCCGCATTACTGATTTACAATGGAAACAAGAAAACCATGCCAGCTTTTTTCATTTCAAACAGTGAGAGAGAGAGAGAAAGATCACAATACAATTTAAAGCTCTTCAAGTGGTTGAACTCTTCCAATCACATGCTCGGTTGCATTCCATGAAATTAAAATTCTGAAAGCTACTATCTATAACTGCACACAGCATTCCACATTTAATAGCCTGGGGTGTTTCTAAATGGCTTACTGATCTGCAAGAAACACATTTGGCTTGTGCTCCACTCTTTCTTGAAGGCTGCAACAAGCACTTTCAAGCTAAGCAAGTTTTGTTTACCAGTTGATAGGCCACTAACAGCATTTCTGGCTTCATATTTTTTTAAATTAGCAACCTTTTGGTAAGAAGTTGTACAAGTTCTGGGACTATCTTATAATTATTGAAAGAGTAACATCTATAGCAGTGTGAGCTTCATGCAGATATTATTAAGAGAATAAAATTAATTATTGTGGTTTTATTAAGACCTTCTTAGTATAGTTTTACAGCTAAAATTTAAAATACTTAAGAGACTGGACTGACATACAGGATTATGCGATACCCTGCCTAACTATGCTTTGCTAAATAAGCCACAACTATCTGGGATCATACCTAATGCTAATCATAAGTGACAGTTTACCAACCACAATGCCTGGGTTAACACAACAGGTCACTTCACACAATGTGGGAACAGTTGCAACATTTATGAAGAAATTCAATAAACTGTTCAAAAAGTAGTATTATTTTTGAACAAATGTGTGCTAGACTTCAGTAAACTTTCAACTGCAGTCATAAAAATCCAGAGCATTTAAGTTGTTGGAATTATAACGCCAGGTTTTGCAGTGTTTGTATCACATGACTTGCAATAAATCTGTAAGAACTGAAGACTAGGCAAAAAGCAAAAGCAAAAACAACATTCCCACCACCCCCAAACCTAGCCACAGTGTTTTTCAGACCATTTTTCAGAAAGTGTCAGAGGATGTACTTTTCTTTAGTTCAGTAGTACAGTTTTCATGTAGAAGGGTACGATGTGTGGACTTCAACTCCTAGAGTTCCCTAGACAGTGGGATTCTGGGAGTTCAAATACACACATTTCAGGGGTAAAATGCTCCCGGTTTGGACCGGATCACCCGATCCAGTAGCGATGGAGGTGGGTGGTTCAGAGAACCGATAGCAAAAATCCCTGCCCCCCCATTAATAATAACAATAATAATAATAATAATAATAATAATAATAATAATAATAATAATAATAATAATTTTATTTATATACCGCCCATTCTCCTGAAGGACTCAGGGCGGTGTACAGCCAAAATTAAAATACAAATATACAATATCTAGTTAAAATTAATTAAAATCATTAAATAGTTTTGGCCGAATTTTAAAACCCAAAATTAAAACCCAATTTAAAATCAATCAATTTGATAGCCGCGCCTGTCGGAACAGTAGGGTCTTGAGGGCGCAGCGAAAAACCCGGAGGTCAGAAATGTTACAAATATCTGGGGGCAATTCATTCCAGAGGGCAGGAGCTCCCACAGAGAAGGCTCTCCTCCTGGGTGTCGCCAGCCGACATAACTTGGCTGACGGCACCCTGAGGAGTCCCTCTCTGTGGGAGCGAACTGGTTGGTCAGAGGCTGTTTGTGGCAGAAGGCGGTCCTGATTGCACAGCTGAGCCGCGCAATCATCAGAGGCTTTTTTTTATTTTTAAAAGCATTTTTTCTACAATCTCTTTGGCTGAAAAAATGCTTTTAAAAGTAAAAAAATTGCCTCTGATGATCGCGCGGCTCAGCTGGGATCATCAGAGGCTTTTAAAAGCATTTTTTCTACAACCTCTTCAGCCGAAGAGGTTGTAGAAAAAATGCTTTTAAAAATTAAAAAAAAAAAAGTTGGCCACGCCCACTCAGTCATATTACCCACCACCACCAAGCCACGCCCACAGAACCAGTAGTAACAAATTTTACATTTCACCACTGACACATTTTAAAAGTTGCCAAATCAAAAAAGCACTGATGGAGAAGATTCAAAATGTAACCCTTTGCATCTCTGTACAGCAAGATTGTGCCTTGGACTGTATGGGAGAAGCATTTCGTTTTGAATTGTTAAAGCAGCCACATTATCACATTATTTTAACTTGCATGAACAGCAGCAGAGAGGATCTAGAACACTTTCTGAAACAGCCACATGAGCCTGGAAAATAGTGCAAGCTTGGATTATAAGACGGAGCTGCTTTAACATTCTGAAAGAAGATGCTTTATGCAAGCTCTCCTTATTTATGAAGCACCTTTCAGGATCAGAAAGATTATAGAGTGACATTCTGGAGTTGGGAAACAAAACAAAGGTTGGTAAAACTATCTTGGATTAGCTGGATCAAAGGCATGATTTAGTATCAGGCAGATTCCTACAAAGCAGAATTAATCCTATGCAGTGAAGAATGCTTCCTCTGATCACCATTACTCAAAGATATTTAGGAGTTCAAAGGAATGTAGAACCCTCAAATCTCCCCTAACATTATGATTTACAAAATAGGCTTTATGAGTATAGGCCAACTCGTGACCTACAGGCTACATGCAGCTGTCAACCCCATTTGGTTACTGCATCCTATATTGCCCCAATAGGCAAAATGTCAGATTTTCAGTGATGAATTTCTACTGTTTTCATTGAAATGAAGCTTAAAAGGGATGCATTAAGCTCAATATTCATTTGGACTCTTAAGGCCTCCAGCAAACCTTGCCCCCCCCAAAAAAAGCCTAAGGTGAAAATATTTGGCTGTCCATCTGCTGCAGTTAAGGACATGAAGCTTTCACAGATCAACATCGTAATTTTAAAAGTGTGGCCCCTTGGCCAAAAAAGGTGCTTAATCTCTAGTAGTTTATCTATTCCTAGATATGAAGTGTGACCTAATGAGGTCTACTCAACAAACTCTGGTTAGCAAATCATATGATGATCGCCAAGCAAATGGAATGGCAATAGGACCACAGAACAAAAGTCATGGCCTAAATCAATGCACTGCATGTACCAAACAGCAGCTTAATTGCCCACTTGTAATTGCAACATATCCAGAAGTCAACACAACCTCCACAGAGTGGGCCTTCTTGGCCATCTCTGCTCTAAATGCGTACTCACCTGGTCGCATCCTGCATTCACCAGTTCCTGCAACATTTGTCTATTGACTTCAACAACTGCAGAGGTAGTGCCCAACTCATTAGCAAAGGGCAATAGAGAATATCTGATTTCTCGCAGTGCTTTCTGATAATTTCCAAATTTGGCAGCCGGGCGGATTTGCTGCTGTCTGGCAGCATCTTTTCCTACTAGAATTTTAGAGTCCAGAGAACTTTCACTGCTTGGTCCAATGGGTAATCCCTGACTAGAAGCTTTAGCAGGCTGTTTCAAACCTTCCCGGATTTCCTGTAATCTTTGTCTGCTGTTCCCAGAGTAAGTAGTAGCAGGGAAAGTCTTTGGCCTCATGGTTAATCCAATGTTGTTTCAGCATCAATACCAACTTCTTTCGCATATAATCAAAGGGATGTGGATATTCAGTGTTGTTCTTCTGGAAGATATCAGTTTGTTATAAAACATTATTCCCTGAAATCAATTCATAGGTAGGTGGCAAACCTCCACAGCAAATCTTGTCACTTTTCCCAGTCTCTGGTACAAAAGAAGGATCAATAGTCATGGAGCAGTAGCTGATGTCATTTCTCTTCAGCTCAGTTTTTATGGTTCCTATAGCCAGAGAGAAATTCTAAAAACCTCGTGGTGTTTTTAACAAAATAACAGAGTTGGAAGAGATATTGGAGGCTTTCTACTCCAACCCCCTGCTCAAGCTGGAAGCCTATACTGTTTCAGACAAATCTCTTTTTTTCTCTCTCGTGTCTGAAAGAAAAAAAAGAACAAAGATACTGTTATACAAGTCGCTTTTATTTTAATTTTTTTTTTCTTAAGGTATTCAAAAAAATCTGGAATTACCTTGTTTTTATTTATATAGTAATTTTTTTATAAAACCAAAATCAATAAATAATAAAAGATTAAAACTATGCAGGATATAAAGCAACCTCAGAGTTAGATTCAACTATAAAATTTCACATTACACCAATTCAGCACTAAACACAGCTTTTTTTTAAAAAAAAAAAAAAACCAACCTCATATAAGAAATTCTTAATCTTTTTGTTTAATAACATTACATGTTAGGGGGAGCTGATTAGAAGGAAATTCTAAAGAAATGAAATAACAAAAACAGTCAGTTCAAGGTTGAAAGTAAAACAAGGAACCTGATGTTTAAAAGCTGATCTATGAAGACTCGATCACTGCACAAATCACTTATGGGAGCTTTCCAAAGAAAATGATCATGAGAATTTCCCCCCCCTTCATATTGTCTTCAGTTTAGGGGAAGAATATTGGAGATCATTTCATCAATGGCAATAATGAGAGAACCACAGGAATGGATCCAATGCCTTTACAAGTCATTGGGTTCATTTTTCTGATCTGGAATTGTTTTTCCAGCAGTTGAGAATGGGCACCGACTTTTATAGTTTAAAGTCTGCAACACAAAATGAACAGGAGTGGGGGAAAGGGCAAGTTGCTCAAAAGCAAGTTATGGGGGAATGGAATGTAGTGGGGACTGAAGCGTGATGAGATAAACTGCTATGCAGCAAGATGACCACGAAATTTGCATTCCTCCACCTCGCAACATGGTACAATAGGTGAGTCATAATACTCATAAACATATACAGTAGTGGCCAAAATTGTAGAAACCTTGTATTTTTGAGGTTTGATGGCTAATAATACCACTTTTTTTTTGAGTTTCAAGATAATCATATTCCACTGCTGGAATGGCCTCGGAGTAGCCCAGATCTTAACCCAATGAGCCGACTACAGAAACTTGTTAGTCAGAAGCGACCCAGCAACAAAACCCAGTTAATAGAAGCAATCATTCAATCAATCTTGGTTTCACATTATAACAGCTGTAGAACTAAAAGACTTGGTTCACTCCATGAGAAGACATTGTAAAGCCGTAATTCATGCTAAAGGTTACCCAACTAAGTATTAACTGACGTGATAATTTTGGTATATCTTGTTTTTTCTATGGTGATAATTTTTGTATATCTCGTTTTTTCTAAGTGTTTCACTTTCCTAATTGCAGTAACAGAAGGATAGCACGAGAAATGATGTAGCAATAGCACTTTGACTTATCTACTGTTCCATAGTGCTTTATACTAGCACTCTCTGAGCGGTTTACAACATCAGCATATTGCTGCTCTATACAGCATTGGTGAGGCCACACTTGGGAGTATTGTGTCCAGTTCTGGTCACCATGGTACAAAAAAGATCTGAGGCCCTAGAAAGAGTGCAGAGAAGCGCAACGAAGTTGATAAAGGTCTGAAGCTAAACTGTACAATGATGACTAAGGGAACAAGGTATGTTTAGCCTAACGAAGAGAAGCTTATTGGTTACATGATAGCTGTCTTCCAACACTTGAAAGGCTGTTATAGGGAAGAGGAAGTAAATTTGTTCTCCAAAATACCTGAGGGCAGGACAAAAAGCAATGGGTAGAAGCTCATCAGAGGGAGAACCAACCTGGAACTAAGGAGGAATTTCCTGAGAGTGAGAATGACTAATTAATGGAAGAGGCTGCCTTCCAGAGTTATGGGTGCTTCATTGCTAGAGGTTTTCAAGAAAGATTGGACAACCATTTGTCTGGAATGGTATAAGGCCTCATCCCATGAGGGGGTTGGAACTAGAAAATTTCCAAGATCCCTTCCAGCCCTATAATTCAATGATTCTATGACTCAGGATCCCTAATTTCAAGCCATGTGGTATCTTATTTCTTCTGTGCTGCAACCTACAGTATGTATTTTCAGCATTTTGATGCTCTCATGCAATTCCCATTTACCGGTACTTATAAAGGAAATTGTTCCAGAGTCAAATGCATGGTTAGGATCCCGATACCAAATTCTTGAGCAAATGTATACAGAACTTTGTCTTTCAATTAAAAACAAAAAAGAATCTTTGCAGTTCTATTAAGACTTATATGTTCATTTTCATTATTATACATTCATCATAATTTCTGGAGCAGAAGAGATTTTCCTGCAGCCAATTTAATTTAATATAATAGCAGGCAGCTTAGAAATAATATTGATTATTAAAGCCTTGGAAGCAGGAAATATGTAAAACAAAATTAAGTATTTAAGCATTTTTCCTCTCTATCCATGCTGCAGAATGGGAATAAACCACAACCATTTCTGTCTTTGGAAAGAAGGCATATTTTCATTCCAGTTCTTACAATTCAGATTTTTTTGCAAAATGGAAAGCCCCTTTTCTTCTATAAATAGCTACAACTACCACATGTACCCTGGAAGAAGATCAGTTACACACATTTATTTTACAATAATTGAGTATAGATATTAAATTTTAAGGGGGCACATATTCCTCTTCCAAATCACCAATTAAAATATATTAAAAAGTTCAGTAGGTCCTGCAATAAACTATAATATAAACTATTAAATCTAGTTCTTTAAAAAAAATCAAAAACTCCTTCAACTCATACTTGACTCTTGTAAGTCCATACAATTTTGTTGGTGATAATACAAAGATATTTTGTCATTCCCTTCTTTTTGGATGTTTTTTCAATTAGTCCAAAGCCCTCATGGCATTCACTAGGAGTTTGTTCTCCATGTAAAATGGCCCAATTCAACTTAGCTTCTCAGCCCAGACAAGAGTCATCAAATGTTGTTATCTGCTGAAACGTAATGTCTGGGCAAATTTAAAAAGTACATTGACGTTCTGAAATCTAATATGCATTTTAATTCATTTCAAAACAGATTAAGAGGAACATCTGGGAATAGAATGTACTCATCAGGTCTAGATAGATGTAGTTTAGGACTTACTGTACAGCAACAAGAATTCTTGACTTCCAATGTTTTAGCATTACTAAATTACTAAATAAACCATTTTTAAAAAAGTTTCTGACATGGGGAGCAACCCGATATGAGAGCAAGCAACGGAATTTCATTTTTAATGTGTGCCAGTGTACTCACAGGAAAAAAAAGTGACAATAAGGGTTATCTTATCTTATTCGTAATCTTTGACCAGGTCTTTAGAAAAATCTCCTGAATACTTTGAAAAGTGCATGTTAGAATTCCTGATCAGTTGTTGACTCAGATACAGATTTGTATATTTGATGTAAGATTCATAGGTTGACATTTCCCCATCCTTCCATTTACTTTTTACCTAGCTGAGCTCTGCATCCAAATTTGGGATTCTAAGAAAATTACATAATCCCCATAAACCACAGCTTTTCTGATTATTTCCAGCACTGGATTCAATCACTATGACATTCATGCAAGATCAGAACAGTTGTGATATTTTAGAATTGCATGGACTTCTTGAAAAGGTTTTGTACCTCCATGAGCTAAGGAGCTATCAAAGAAATATGAACATTAAACAGACAGAATGTTTAACTAGATCCCACTTACAGCCAAGAAACTTTAGAAAAGGAGGAAGACTTGACAATATGATACAGATACCTTTTTCATTGTTTATCTTGACTACTTAAAGCCTTTTACGCTGAATCTGGCAATTACAATACTATCTAGGGGCTAATGTATAACTTATATGTGGTAACCCTCACCTTATAGTAATTTACTAAGATTCGCTCAGTAGAATACAGAAAGCCATATCTGACATTAAATGAATTTCATAAAGCTCCTTATCACAATTTCCACCAGAGGTAAGGAATCTTACTTTGTATGCTGCAGGAAAGATCTAATTCTTCAGCAAAACAATTACTTAAAACAGCAGATGCTGAAGAGTGAGAATTGGGCAGAGCTGTATGTCCTATATGACTGACCCACACTTTTAGAGCCTACAATAGAGGTAGACATCTCCCTGCTCTCCAGGTGCCTTTGATTTGTGTGGGCTTGTCTGTGCTATGTGTTGTGTCCTTTTGCATACCTTACTCTATGAGTGATGCTTCCAAGAGATGAGATTTTTCTTTCTGCAGACAGATTATGCTGGGTCAAAGGTGATGTCTTTAGGGACATGTGGGAATGATTTGCACCCAAGATATTGCAGTAGTTTGTCTGTATTAAGGTCACATTGGGACAGCTGGGCTGTTACTTAACTTTTTTTTTCTTCCAAGGTGCCAAGAGAATTGTGCAATGTTTTGCTCTCTCCATATGTCAAACACACAAATGAATGTAATATAGCAGCAATTAGAATGCCATTAAACTGATTTGGCAAATTTGCAAATGCAAATTGCAGAATAGTGTAGCATAGGGCTTGTGGGGGGGGGGTGTCATGGAAGGGCAAGGTGAGAAACATCAGATAGGGGACTACGCGTAAAGTTTCCTGTTTTAAAAGAGGGCATATTACCTAGATTGGTAAGGAAGACCCTAAATGCTCTTTGCATATTATATTACTGTACTGAGTTGTTAAATTTCTGACTGCATAATATTGGCAGATTGCTTTGGGAATATTTCAATTTTAGTTTCCAGTGAAATAAAGCTATGTGCATTAAAATAGTCTTCCTGGAATTCCATTGGCAATCCGTGAAAAGTAAATGATCTTATTATTGTGTATGCTTCTTACCAATATGAATAAGAAACTAATGAAGACAAATTCTATATGTTGTATTTTAAGAGTAACTATTACTCTTAACTGGTTGAAGCTATAGATAGAGAAATCTATCATAAATTAGTTCTGTGGAACTGGCATATTTCTTAACCTTGGTCAGTTTTGTTGGCCTAAACCAGTGGTGGGTTCCTTCTGGTTTGGTCCGGTTCGGCCGAGCCGGTAGCGGTGACGATATGACGTCACCGAACCGGTTCTCCCCCCTGCCCTCCCACCCACCCACGTTATTCTTACCTTTTATTTGGTCCCACCCCCAATCTATTGCTGCCTCCTGAGTCCCAGCTGATGACTAGAGGGAAAAAAACTGTTTAAACTCTTGCCACCGGGCTTCAAAGGGCCGTCCTACAGCTGATCAGTGTTAAAAGCAAACAAATGAGTCGGGTCATAAGTGTGAGGACTGGTCGTAAGTGCGAGGACCTTCCAGAAATGACTCTGACCAGCTAGCCACGCCCACCTAGTCACATGACCTCCATGCCACACCCACAAAATAAGCCACGCCCACAGAACCAGTAGTAAAAAAAACTTTAGAGCTCACTCTTATTTTACATTTCAGTTTTCTATAGTTACAGTATATTGATTAAAATCACTCTGGTGCAATCTGATGCTGATATATTGTTAACTAAGCCAAGTTTAATTTAACAAGACTTATTTTTCAGGTATTTATATTAATTTAATGTTGATGCTACCTGATTCTAACCAACTCTGGGTAGCTGGTAAGCATGTAGAAGCTTGTATTTTCATGGAACAATTATTGTCAATACTGAACTTTCATTTCTGGAATTAAAATCAGCTTAATGCAGCAGACAACAAAAAGAAAACTCATTTTGTTGCCAAAAACATTTTTGTGACATTAGTTTTCATAGGAAAGATTCATCAGCTACTTGTCTGGGTGTGATAAAACGGAAGTGTTGACTATAAAAGGCCTTAAGACATAAGATGAGCATTTTTTTAAAAAATAAGAATTTAAAAATTTTTATCTACCTACTCTCAATAAAAGTCACCAGGGAAGGTTGAATTCTCAAAAAAAACCAAACTCCACTCAGGACACTCTTTAAAAATCATTGATGAAATATATGAAACTAGAAAATTCTTAATCCCCAAAGAATGGGAAACTAGTATTTATAAATGTCAAAATTAGCTTCCTCTCTTATCAAACCTATCAACTATGTCCTACCAGTCCCATATTTCTGTCCAATAGGGTCTCATTTAACTTTTCTTTGTTATCACTGCTACTATTTCTCAAACTGCAATAACTTTGTCAGGGGAACAAAAGAAAGTCACATTTCTAACAATATAGACTTCACCTTCATATGGAATATAATAGGTTTAGCATCACATGCAGAAATGTCTATAGGAATCAAACTTGGCGAAAGTTATGCAAGAGATTCTTTTCTGGGCCCAGTGCTCTCATTTTTATCAATAAATTAGGCAAAGCGATGCTCAACAAATCTACAGATGACACCAAGTTTGGTCAGGTTGTTAACAACATCACTAAAACCAGACTCCAACAAAATCCAAAAAGGATTTTGAGAGACTTCAACACTGTGCCCTATCCAACAAAATGCAGCTGCATATCAAAAGATGTAAGGTTTTCCTATAGCTCTCCATGTAGCCAGTGCAATCTCGGGCTCCATCAATAGACGTATATAAAGCCACAAAGGCTGTGCTGTCACTGCTCCTGTTTAACTTCTAAATGAAACTGCTTTAGGAGATGATCCATCACCATGGGGAGTGAGATATCGCCAGTAGGCTGATGATACTCAGTTGTACATTGCTGCCCATGCAGTTATGCGATGTCGCGACCACCTTCCCTCTGTGCCAGGAGGCTGTTAAGGAGCAACAGACTAAACCTGAACGCTGGCAAGACAGAGAGGCTTTGGGTTTGGGGCTCCTTGGCTCTGGGGGAATCCCATCTCTGGTTATGGATGAGGCTGCACTGCCCCAAATAGGCGCAGTCTGTAATCTAGGCATCTCCTGGAGTCACAAGTCCTGCTTGAGGAGCAAGAAGCAGTCATGGCCAGGAGGCCCTTTGCACAAGTGCAAGTTGTTTGCCAGTTATGCTTCTACTGAACCAGTGTGTCCTTCTCAGTCATGCATGTCCTAGTCACCTCCCATTTGGACTATAGTAATGTGCTCTACATGGGGCAGTCCCTGAAGAGTATCCAGATGCTTCAGCTGGTTCAAAATACAGCAGCCTGCACAGTTTTGTGCAAGTCTAGATTGGCGCATGTTATTTCTTTTGCAAAAGCTGCATTGGTTGCCGATTTGCTTCTGATGCAATTCAAGATGCTGGTTATCACCTTTAAAATCCTATATGATTGAAGCCAGGTTAGTACCTCTCCTCAGATACATCGACCTGACTCACTGGGGCGAGAAGGCATGGCATGTTGCAGGTCCCATCTATTAGGGAAATACAATTGGGACAATCAAAAGGGCCTTCTCAATAGTAGTGTCCTCCCTATGGAGTTCATTCCCCCAGAGATAAGACTGCCTTCCCCTGCACCTTATTACTTGTCTGGGAAGCACTAAAGATATGGTACTATCTGTAGGCCTGGGGACCCTAGGCTGATACAGAAAATCAAGTGGTTGATATGATTGTATTTGTTGCCACTAGGGAGGGAAAGGAGGGGTTGTATAGGTTTTATGCTTTGAATTGTTTTAATGTTGTAAGCTGGCTGAAACCACCACGTGTGATTTGGATGGCTATATAAATCTGTAAGCAAATAAATAAATAAATGTGCAGCACTAGTTTTGCTCCAGGCTGCACCCGTCAAACCACATCTGGAACACCATGTTCAGTTCCAGTTGCCACAATACAAGGATGCTGAGAAACTGGAAAGTGAGACAAAGACGCTGATGGGTTTGATGACTAAACCCTATGAAGATTGGTGAAAGAAACTCGATGCCTTTAGCCTAAACAAGAGCAGGCTCAGGGACATTTGATACCACTCTTTCAATACATGACAGATTGTCACAAATCAGAGGGTGCACATTTATTCTCCAGTCCAGAGCATCTGAAAATGGGATAACTACTAGTGGGCAGGGATAGGATAGGATAGGATAGGATAGGATAGGATAGGATAGGATAGGATAGGATAGGATAGGATAACAGCTAGTAGGCAGACAGAGATCCAAACTTGAAATAAAGAGAAATTTTATGACTATGGGAATTATTAAGCAGGGGAGCAGCCTCTCTCCTGGAATGGTGCCTGGAGGTTTTAAAAGTCATTTGTCTGGTTGCAACAAAGATTCCTACCCAGGGCAAGGGTTGGACTAGAAGATCTCCAAGGTCCCTTTCAACACTATGATTCTATGAAACATATGACACAGAAGAGGCAATAAAGTCCATTTATAACCGTGGCTCTCTCCCCCCCCCCAAATCTTTCTCAACCTTCGGCCAGAGTCCTATCCAGGAAATATCAGCATGGGGCGGCGGTCGTCAAGGCAGAAGTTCCGGGACGGTCCTGCCCATTCCTCATGCTAACTCCCATCGACCTCAGAAACCAAGCCAAACCCAGGGAAGAGGCGGCGGCGCCGGCTCCTCCGACGGAAACTTAAGAACAGGGTGGAATAAGGCGCAGCTTCCCTCAGCGCAGCGCGGGCCTGACTTGACTAAAACTGGAAAGTTTATTCGGCGTTGGCTGCGGCTCTTCCGGTGGGAGCAAGGCCTCCAGCGCGGTCACAGAGAGAGAGAGGGAGCCCGCTCCGGCCCAGGGCGGGCTCGGTAAAGGCCAGGCACCCAAACCCTTCGGGCCCGATCCTTCAAACTCGTCGGATTAAGATCTCTCCTGGAAGGGCGCAAAACCCCCGGAGCGGATGCAGCCCTCGAGAGGAGCGACGCTTCTTTGGCGAATGAGCGAAGGTCCCTCGGCCACTCCTGTCCGCAAGAGTTGCAAGACCGCGAATCTTTCGCACTGTCCTTTGGCGTCTGTTTCTTTTGTTTCAAAACAGAAACACACACACACAATCTCAGAGAGGTTGCGCTGTATAGGATCGGGCGGTGGAGTTCCACCTTTGGACGCATTCCTGGCACATAGAATTAAAACCAGAAAGCCTCACTCTCCTACTCCGCGTTTTTAATCCGAAATAAACCTCCCCAAGACTGTTCAGATTCCGCCATGTTACGCTCGGAAAGGACCGGACCTCCTATACCCTACCGCGGGCTCTGACAGGTCCGCTGTAGGAATTAACACTTTCCAAGAAGCTTTGATCAACGTTGCCGGTTCAAAGGTCCCACAGGTCCCGCTACGCCTCACTCCACTAACCGTGCAACTTTCGTACGCGTGTAAACGCTCGTTTCCCCGCGGCACACCCGTCTAGACAAGGCTCCGTCATCATCATTCTCACGAGACGAAAACAAACGCGCTCCCTGACATTCAAAACGCTCCCTAGGCGAGATCGGGCTGCACGGAGCGCCTTCCAAGACGGCTGCACGGCCCGGGTGGGGGGGATGCCGTCCGTCTCAGCTAGAACGACATCCTGGCAACGCGAAGGGCAAGCGAATAGTTTGGGCTTTCTCTTGGCCACAAAAAACAGGATCGAGGCAAAAGGGCTTTTCTGGTCGGCAACAATTTTTTCCCCACCGAGCCCAAGACAGAGAGGAATATATCCCAATTTTCGCCTTAAGAAGACCAGCCAATTCAGCGGGCCGAAGATCCGCCTTCCAAATCGCTGGGCGATTTTTTCCGCGTCCAGATTCGGCAGCGGGGTTGAGCGGACTTCATTCAACCTCAGTGGCAAAGGGTGGGTTTGGCCCCGGGGGGGGGGGCCTCCAAGGCTGACCAGTCCCGCCAATTTAAAGAAGGCTGGCCGATGCAGCCCTTCTGCCTCCTTACCCAGGAGTCCCTTCCCTTCCAAGCCTTTACACAGGTCTTCCCAGCCGTTCCTGCCCCGTGACACCCCGCCACTCCGTCTTCCGCTCCTCGGCCAGGGCTCCCCTCCTCCGCGGCTTGGGACCAACTTTGGTTTCCTGAACCTCTTCCAACTTCGAAGAAGGCACGGCTGCCTTTGCCGGCTCCCCGACTCTCCTACCCGCCCGAAGCAATTAGAATAATTTTTTGCACCAGAGACGAAGACGCTCCCGGGGCCAAATGCCTCCCGCTCCTCCCCATTCCAGAACGGTGCCCACCTTGGTCTTTAAGAGAAGGACGGCAGAAAAGCTGCAAAAGGAGCAAAGGAAGAGGGAGGGGGACCAGCCTGTCCGCGCGCGCCCACCCCCCACCCCGGGGAAACCCTGGCCCCACCCCTCCGCAGCCCTTGCACTAAGCAGGAACGGGGTTTCCCGTACTCACCCCCTCCTTGCTTTTCCCCTTAATGCCCAATGGAAAGTCTGGGGGCAGCTTCCGCGGCTCCCCTCCCGTGGCTGCGGCGTCCGCGGCGGCGTCCGCCTCCGGCGCGCGGCTCTTTCTCCATTCTTCTCTTTCCCCCTCTTGGGCTCCGAATGCGGCGGCCGCGGGACACAGTTGGGACATTCGCTACATTGTTAGCATTCCACACGCCCCCACGTGACCCAGACTCGGCGTCATTCCATCTCCCTCCCTTCGCATACCAGCGGGGAGCGGGGGGGGGCGGGGATGGGGGGGAGGTGGCGAGATCGTGAGGTTCTGCCCGTCAAACGCCGTCTGGGCGGAGCCATCTGGAAAACATTTGCCCCGCCCCCTTCGCGTTCTGAAGGCCGGCAAGGCGCTTTGGCGGTTAAGAGCTTCGCTGAGGCGATGCGCGCTCGGGGAATCCGCCCGCGCGATTGTCAGTCAGACCGCTTGCAAGCGCGATAACTATAACTAGTATATTGGGGCTTTATTTTATTTTATTTTATTTTAATTATATTATATTATATTTTATTTTAATTTAATTATATTATATTATATTATATTATATTATATTATATTATATTATATTATATTATATTATATTATATTATTATATTATTGTATTATAAATATAATAAATCTATATAAATCTAATAAACAAACAAAGAATATTTATTTTATTATTTTATTTTATTATTTTATTTTATTTTATTTTTTTATTATAAATGAACTGAGGTAAAGCCGTGCTCTATCGAAATCGATGGAGGGACATAAAAATCCAAGGATTTCTAGGCAACCCCTCCCCAGAAGTGATTCACCCACAGCTCAACCAAAACCTGGTACAAAACCAGCCATTGGGTTTATATAGCGCGGTTTACGGTTGAGCGTGTCCAATGCGATATTAGCTTATATTCAATAAATAAATAATGGTAAACAAAACCCGGGGCTTCTTAGTGTGAGGGGTGAAACTAGACTAGTTCAGAGGTCTTCACACTTTGCAGCTTTATTTATTTATTATTTATTTATTTATTAAATTTTTATACCGCCCCCTCTCCCGAAGGACTCGGGGCGGTGAACAGCCAAAATTAAAACACACAATACAAATATTAAAATACAATTAAAACAAAATTAAATTATCTTTGGCTTCTCCAATTTAAAACCCCTTACCCATAAAATTCACCCAATTAAAATTTTTAACCCAGTCCGGCTTGCTGAAATAAAAAAGTCTTCAGGGCCTGGCGGAAGGTCCGGAGGTCCGGGATTAGTCGTATCCCTGGGGGTAGCTCATTCCAGAGGGCGGGTGCCCCCACAGAGAAGGCTCTTCCCCGGGGGGTCGCCAGCCGACATTGCCTGACAGACGGCACCCTGAGGAGACCCTCTCTGTGGGAGCGTGTTGGCCGGTGGGAGGTTATCGGAGGCAGAAGGTGGTCTCGTAAATAACCGGGTCCTAAGCCATGGAGTGCTTTGAAGATGAGAACCAGCACCTTGAAGCGCACTCGGAAGACCACTGGAAGCCAATGCAGCTCGCGCAGGAGAGGTGTCACATGGGAGCGCCATGTCGCCCCCATAAGTACCCGCGCGGCCGCATTCTGCACCAGTTGGAGCCTCCGAGTGCTCCTCAAGGGGAGCCCCATGTAGAGAGCGTTGCAGTAGTCGAGGCGGGAAGTAACGAGGGCATGAGTGACCGTGCATAGGGAGTCCCGATCCAGAAAGGGGCGCAACTGGCGTATCAGGCGAACCTGATAGAAAGCCCCCCTGGCCACGGCTGTCATATGCTCTTCTAAAGACAGCCGTGCGTCCAGGAGGACACCCAAGTTACGCGCCCTCTCCGTGGGGGCCAATGTCTCGCCCCCAATAGTCAGCGATGGCACCAGCTGACTATATCGGGACACCGGCATCCACAGCCACTCAGTCTTGGAGGGATTGAGTCGGAGCCTGTTCCTCCCCATCCAGACCCGCACGGCCTCCAGGCACCGGGACATCACTTCAAGGGCATCGTTGGGGTGGTCTGGGGTGGAGATGTACAGCTGGGTGTCATCAGCGTACAGATGGCACTGCACCCCAAAACCACAGATGATCTCGCCCAGCGGCTTCACATAAATGTTGAACAGGAGAGGCGAGAGGACCGACCCTTGTGGCACCCCACAAACCAAGTGCCTTGAGGTCGACCTCTGCCCTCCAGCCAACACAGACTGCGACCGGTCGGAGAGATAGGAGAACCACCGTAAAACAGTGCCTCCCACTCCCAACCCCTCCAACCGGCGCAGCATGATACCATGGTCGATGGTATCAAAAGCTGCTGAGAGATCTAATAGGACCAGAACAGAGGAGCAACCTCTGTCCTGAGCCCTCCAGAGATCATCAACCAACGCGACCAATGCCGTTTCCGTGCTGTACCCGGGCCTGAAGCCGGACTGAAACGGATCTAGATAGACGGTTTCATCCAGGTACTGCGGGAGCTGTCGCGCAACCACACTCTCAACAACCTTCGCCAAGAAGCGAAGGTTGGAGACTGGACGATAATTTGCTAAAACAGCTGGGTCCAGAGAGGGCTTCTTGAGGAGGGGCCTCACCACCGCCTCTTCAACTTGAAGTTGAAGTCCACAAGTCTTAAAGCTGCCAAGTGTGAAGACCTCTGCGTCTAGTCTACTGACTGGTTCAGACATGTTGCTAATCCAGAACTGCGGTTTTGTTTTGAATTGCATGGGTGAGCCTAACACATTGTGGTTTTCAAGTTATGATTTATAAGACTGTACGAACTAATTTAATTTTGGCTTTTGCCACAAAGTACTGTCTACCTCAGCAACCTGGGCAAGGTGTGAGTGATTCAGGGGTGAAGTTAATGAGCCGGTCTAGCTAGCTCAACAGGTCTGTTCTAATGGAGACGCTCTTTTGATTCTTTTTTTTAATTTGAAAATGGACTGGAAGTGCAAAGTCTTTCATACTATGTGCTAGGTTTTATAGCAACTTTAACAAGAGTTGTCCTGAATACCGTTCTTACGGTCATATCCAGAAACATTAGTTATTTTGATTGAAATAAATCCCGTTCAATTTGGGATCACCTTCCAAGCTTGCAGATCAATATTATTACTGCATTTAAAAATAACACTCCAAATATAACTCATAATCAATATGTATTATATTTTTTATGTTTGTGTAATTAAAGTACAATTAAATTAAATTGTAAATTAAATTAAATTAAAATTCCACACACCAGAACAACTAGACGCATTAACATTTTTTTCCCGAATGCCATCACTCTGCTAAACAAATAATTCCCTCAACACTGTCAAACTAGTTACTAAGTCTGCACTACTATTAATCTTCTCATTGTTCCTATCACCCATCTCCTCCTACTTATGACTGTATGACTGTAATCTTAAGACTAATATTGACTGTTTCCCTATGACTATCATTAAGTGTTGTACCTTATGATCCTTGATGAATGTATCTTTTCTTTTATGTACTCTGAGAGCGTATGCACCAAGACAAATTCCTTGTGTGTCCAATCACACTTGGCCAATAAAGAATTCTATTCTATAACTTATAATAAATGACATATTCCTTAATAAAATGTGTGTGTGTGCGTACACACAAATATATATACTTTTTGAGAGCAGGTATCAGAATTTCATTTTAATGTGTGCCATTGTGTATATAGAAAAGTGACAATAAAAGTTATCAAATCCATTTTAGAACAAAACTTTTATTAGGACAGCTCAAAGACCACCAAAAAAAAAAGCTTTTAAAATATTTTAATCTTTTCTTTTCTTGCTGTGCTTTCTTTCCTTGTTGTAAGGGACTGAGACAGCTTTCTTACCAGCCTCATCTAGTTTGGTTGGCCTGGATAAAGCTTTAAAGAAATACAAAATAGGGCTATTATGACATTCATCCTGTATAAGAAATGGGACGTCTATTGCAGATTGAAACTCAGTCATCAGAGGTTTTTTTGTTTTAATCTGGTGAAAGGTAGAGCACTGAGTACTTCAGGCTTTGTTCCCAAGGCTGCTGGTGGGTGATAAGATAAGGATTCCTAACAGTCTTCCTGCTTTGATGCTGAGTGGATGAATTCCTTTGTTTGTCTGTCTGGGTGTGCGCAAGGCGCGTGGTATATGCACACACACATACACACACACACACAATCCCTTTAGTATTTGGCCAGTTTATCAGAGTATGTGGGGGCAGAATCATCCTCAACTGACCACAATATGACAATGAAAAATCCCGTTTCCTGAGATACTTGAATGCAGATCATTGTGAAAATACAATAGCAATAGAGTTTGAATTGCAATACACTATTATCTCAGCCCTTGGACCAGTGGTGGGTTGCCCCCGGCTTGGACCGGTTCACAAGAACCGGTAGTAAAACTGGCAGGAGGCCCCGCCCACTGCCCCGGATGTCGTCATCGGCGATCTGCGCATGCACAGAAGCTTCTGCGCATATGCAGAAGCAAGGTGCACGCACGACCCCGTTGCGGACTGGTAGTAAAGGTAAGTAGAACCCACCTCTGCCTTGGACCCTGCTTCTTCTGCCCCACATGGGGAGGAGGCGGGGCTGCACCTATGGAACCTGGGTTGTATCTCTAGAAGATGTGGCTTTTCCATCTTTGGAGCTTCTAAAGATGGACAACTTGTTTTCTTGCACATTGCAAAGGTACTGGGGGATCCATGTGTTTCTTCCAACTCAATAGTTCCATGATTTTAATGTTTCTAATAACTGAAAATAGAAATTTTAGTGTTAACAGCCTGGTGGGCCTTTACAAGGGAAGGGGGATTAGAATTCAGGTAGTCCTTGATTTACAGCCATTCCTTTAGCGACTGTTAGTAGTTACAACGGCACTGAAAAAAAGTGACTTATGACCTTTTTCATACTTAAACTGTCGCAGCATCCCCGTGTTCATGTGAACAAAATTCAGATGCTTGGCAATTGGTTCAGACTTACGATAGTTGCAGTGTCCGGGGATCATGTGATCACCTTTTGCCACCTTCTGGAAAGCAAAGTCAATGGGGAAGCCAGACTCACTTAACAACTGTGTTACTAACTTAACAACTGCAGTGATTCACTTTACAACTGTGTCAGGAAAGGTCATAAAATGGGACAAAACTCACTTAAAAATTGTCTCACTTAGCAACAGAAATTTTGGGCTCAATCGTGGTCATAGGTTAAAGATTACCTCTAATAATTTTTTACTATTTTACTGTTGATTTTGTGTGGGGGAGTGTCAGTATGTATGTCTCAAATACAAAGATATGTATTTGGATTGGCGGCTGTATAAATTGAACAAATAATCCTCCCTTTCTCTTGCCTGGTTATCTCTCAAGCCTCAGAGACCAGTTCCTGCCATTCCAAGAACCTCGTTTTTGCCCCCCACACACACACATAGTGACAGGTTGAATCCAAAATAAAATAGAGTCCTGTATTTCCAAGTAAGCTAATTCACCTTGAAGGACAGAGAATTGGCTGCAGTGGGAAGCAGGTGGGCTGATATGAGACTCAGATGGTTACTCTAGGTCTCCAAACTTGATGACTTGTGGACTTCAATTCCTAGAATTCCATGCTGGCTGAGGAATTCTGGGAGTTGAAATCTACAAATCTTACAGTTGCCAAGTTTGGAGAGCCCTGTAGTAGAACTAGCCAGGGGAAAGCACTTGGGAAGTGGTGTGACTGATTCATAAGAACCATCTTCCCCTTATCAGGATAATTGTAATGGTACGTTCAGGGCCTGAAAGATTCATAGGCTGGTTGGGAAACCTTTGGAGCTTCTGTAGAGGGAAGAAGGAATGGCCTTGAGGAATGGGAGGAACAGTCATGACCAAGACAGCACAGGAATGTAATCTGACTAAATGTCTCGAATAAGCTCTCTCTACTTCTCACAAAGTTAAAAGGAAGCAGGACAGGAAGTGCATTTAGATTTGCAAGATTCTTTTACTATAACTGTACAATAAAAGTAGTATAAGTAGTCCTCGACTTACAACAGTTCATTTAGTGATTCTTCAAAGTTACAACAGCAGCAAAAAAAAGTGACATGACACTTAGTTTTTCACACTTACGACTGTGTCAGCATCCCCATGGTCATGTGATCAAAATTCAGATGCTTGGGAACTGGTTCATATTAATGACAGTTGCCATGTCCCACTGGATCATGTGATTCCCTTTTGTGTCCTTCTGACAAACAAAGTCAATGGGAAAACCTACTTCACTTAACAGCTGTGGTAAGAAAAGTCTAAACTCACTTAACAAGTGTCTCACTTAGCAATTAGAAATTTTGGGCTCAATTGTGGTTGTAAGTCGAGGACTACCTGTACTGACGTACAAGATATTGGATTCCTAGTCTGATCTATCTTGACGGAGTGTCACCTCCCATTTCTTAATCTAAAGGGTCTAAAAAATGGTGTCCTTGCCAGTTCACAGAGAGGCTATTATTAGTAAATCCAAAATCAATGACCCCCATCTGAGTCTCTGCCTCAACAAACTGAGCAGTCAGTTGACTTCTAAAATCAAAGCAATGTAGCTGCTGAGATATTTGTAGTGTTAGTCCGCTCCTCTTTAACAAATATTGTTGAAGGAAACTGGGAAATATGCTTTTGGCTGCAGTTGGCTGCCAAAAATTTGACAATACCTGGGAGGGAAGTGATTCATATATTGAGTGTGACGTGACTTTAGCAGTTGTGATCCATTAACTGAACCGGTTTCAGCATTGGAGACTTCTAGGTTTTTGGTGCTGGAAAATTTCAATATTTACTTGGGACTGGTTCCTCAAGAACGGTTCAACATATAGCAGCCATGCCTATGAGCCTTTCCTAATTGATTGCAAGGCCAAGACATGATTCACGACATTGTGTTCTGATTAGAGAGGTATTCCATGGTTAGGGACACCTCAAGTTTCCCAATTACAGGTAATCCTCACTGACTACAATTAGGACCAGCAATTCTAACCCCTAAGTGACATGGTTGTAAAATGGAGTCATGTGACTGTGTCAATTTATAATGTAAGTTCGTCAAGTTCTAGTCGTTATGCAAAATATCATGGACCATTGTGATGTCATGTGAACCTGACATGTGACTTCCTGCCAGCCTCCCCATTGACTTTGCTTTTCAGAAGCCAGCTGTGAACGTCATTAATGGTGACCGTGTGGCCATGGGATGCTGCCACTTGAAAATGGATGCCAAGCATCCACATTGTGATCACATGACTGGGGAGATGCTACAATGGCTGCAATTCCAAGGACTGTTCCTAAGTCTCTTTTTCAGCGCCATTGTAACTTTGGTTGCTGAACGAAGACTACCTGTGTTATGGACAAAGCACTATCCTGTTCAAGTTGCTTTAGTCACTCCATCTGACCTTTGCAGACTAATGGACTTATTAAGATGATCTACCTGAAACAATTATTGGATTCAGCTGGATTCCAAGACACTATGGAAGAGTTTTGGATGACTACACTAGTGATTTTATGATCTGCTTGGTACCAGGAATAAAATGCTTAGTAGGACAGTGAACACAATTTCTCCGAAGAGTTCTTTTTGATCTCTTTCAAAAATGCTTCTAAGGTATACAGACGAACAATGAAGCTGAAACAGCAAAGTAAACAGCTAAAGCAATGATGGAAGAATAGTAACTCAAATTTGAGAGGGCAAAGCCAGAGTCATAGGAAAGCCAATGGTGGGGTTTTGGTTTTGGGGGGATTCTACATGTATTACATCTGCTTGTTGAGTTGTTTTATGCTAGGAAAGGGCTGAATTAGATCCACACCTACTCCTCCAGACATTCTTTTATGGCATCCTCAGAGGTTTCTGCTTTCAATTAGTGTTTTTCAGATTAAATCTCTCATGTTCAAGTCAATCTGGATGCCAGCTTTGATGTACAGTATAGACTACTATGACAGTGTCTACTCAGTCTTCTTTTATTGTTAGACCAGTTCACTTTCAGTTTAGATACTTTAGGATGTAGGCAGGTTGCTTGGAGATGTATTTTCTACTGCTTTTTCTTTAGATCCTTGTTCAACTTGAGTAGAGTTCAACTTTGACCTGTGCGGTTATTAGAAATGCCTTTGTTAATATGATATATTCTAAGGGAGGGCAGAGTCTGGTCCACAGACTTCAGTTAATTCAAGATTTTGGTAGGTAGGTTTTGTATATTGTGACATTTGCTGTTCAGGCACCACATAGGCCACCAGTTTATTTCTACACAACAAAGATCCAGATTAAGGGTGGAGAAGATGCCTCTTTCTATAGGAACCTCCAGGTGTATTGAGAGTTGCTGTGAGTTTATGTGGCAGCGACTCAAGATCGATCGTTCTCTGCTATTGCTGCCCCAGATCTTTGGGCTGTGAAGAGTTGAGAGGCCTGTTCATTAGCTTTAAAACAAAACCAAAACTCTTTAAAACACATGTTTTATACAATTTTTTACTGTTGGTTTCAACTATTAATTTTATTTGTTTGCTGAAATTCCTACTGACTTCTTTTTTATTTGTTTTAATTGCAAATTTACTGAGTGGTTTTGGTTAAGTTGGTTATCAAACTTAACTAATTAAACAACTTACCTTAGGAGGAAAGTTTGTCCCGTTTATCATTCACAGAATCCAGAATTCATTGCTGAAAAATGTGGCACATATCACATTAGTGGAAAAATGTGAGAAAGCATCTCTAATTTTGTCTTTGTACTTTTTGAGACCTCTGATGGGGCTGTTGGTGTAGATGTGGGGGCAACATAAACATCTGGGTTTATTGCGGGATCTGCTTCCCATGTTAGCATTATTGTCCTGTTGTTTCCTGTTCCTTTGTGCGAAACTGCTTCAGGTCAGATGCTTGTCACTGGTGGGTCTGTCACTCAGTAGTAGGTGCCATGGTCCAGTATGGGCTGCAGTTTATTAATAATGTGTTTGACTGATTTGAATTGTGTGTTGTACGTTAACAAGAAGTGGTGTTCTCCTTGTTCAATTTGTGTGGTTTGTCTTTTAAAAGATTTTCTCTGGGAGTTCATCTTGTTCTATTGATTTGTCTATTGATCTGAGATCAATAGTTACATCTTCCAAATGTCTGGGTTTCTTTTTAACTGTCTAACTCAACTCGTGGTGGTTGAGATGAAAGTAATGTCATGCACAAGGGATGAGATTGGTATTGTCAGGGAATGGCTGCACATAATAAAGTGGAAGTAAAGACTTTAGAGTAGATTAGTAAGGAAATCTAAGGACCTTCGGTTAATTTAAAATCCTAGGCTTTCTCCACATAACACATTAAACCACAGAGTAGCTAAGCTCCTGTTACTTCAACTGATTACTATGTAAACCTATTCCAAGTGGTTAATGCTGGAGGTGTTTGCCAGTGCAGAAAATTGAATTAACTGAGAAAACCATGGCTCACTTAATACAGTCACAGAGAATATTTCTTTCAATATTAACCACGTTAAAGTAATTCAGAGGCAGCATACCCTGGAAAAGATGTTGAAAGGAAAGGCAGATTTGCTTTATGCTCTGTTTTGTGTCTTAATTAACTGCTACTATTAGATGGACTAGCAGGTGGTTAAGCAGAGATAGAGATTGAATTCCCACATTGTGCTAACCGATTGTTCGTTTAAGAATGGTTCATTGAATGATCTACAATTGGGGTAATTCACCAAGTATGTCAAGATATTATGCAGTGTGGTATTGGCTTAGTAGACTGGGTGAAATCAGCCAAATGTGGCTTATTCATTACCAAGCAGACAATATGTCATGATAAATGCCTAACTATTACTTCTCCCTGACCACCCGGTCCTTCAAGGGTTAACTAACCACATATCCCATAATCCCTGTAACCACTCCTTACCTCTTGACCCCTCCTCCTGGGTACAAAAGGGCCAACCACATGTTCCACAGTCGATTCCAGATGTATACCTGAAAGAGAAAGGTACAAGGTCAGTGACCTCCAGTACCAACAGACCAACAATAAAACTACTGAAAAGAATTGGGCTATGTCTTTGAGTTATTGGGCTAGATCCAGTTTCTAATAAAATGGTAGCAGAGGTCGGTTGCCCATAACTCCAGACAATGACTGAACCCAACACCTATCCTGAAGAAGCAAACAGAGCACAGACCAGAGCTCTTACCAAGAAGATGGCTGAGAAGCTTGCAACCGAAGCCACAGCCATGGAGGAGACAGAAGCTGGAAGCGAACAGGACTCCAGCCTGGACTCACAATCAGATGAAGAGGGGCCATCAAAGGAAATCATCGCCCCGGAAGAAAAAACAGCACAGAAAATGAATAAATTCAAACTCTCCATCCTGAAACTGATGGAGGGAAACAGCAACAAAGAAAACCTCATCGCGGACCTTCAAAGCCTCTTCGAGCAACAAGAAGCAGCGATCGAGGCCCCAAAGACCACAGAGAAAGAAAAGCCAGCAAAAAAGGGTAAGCCACCCCAACCCGATGACCCTGAGCCGGCAGAATCCATCTCCGCGCCCCCTTCCCGGCGGCCATCTTGGGACGAGCACCAGCCAATGGGAAGCCAGGATTTGAATCCCTTGGCGCGAAAATGCCCGAACCCCGAAACAGACGAGGGAGACTCAGAAAGTGACTACGAAGAGCCCAACTCTGAAAGCGACCACGAAGAGATCGCAATAACAAAAAGAAAAACGCCCACCGATCTCGAGTTGCAAAAGGCAATCGAGACCATCACCGCTGCCCTAGGCTCTGCTTTCGAGCCTCCCGCGGCACTCAATAAATCGAAGAAAAATCCCGGGGGGCACAAGAAGGCCAGGACAACCAACAGAGACCAGGCAACCGAGGCACAGCCCACAAAAAACTCCGCGCGCACCAGCAACCGGCACAAAAGACCGCCCGCCTGCAGGAAAAGTCAACCGCAGGACTCGAACTCACCACCCGCTACACCGACAACGCGAGGCCCGAGGCAGAAGAGAAGGACCGGCTACTCACCAACGCCACGACACCCATCAGGCCAGTCCACGCGACCAGGGACCAGCGACCACGAGGGAGGATCAGCCGCCGCCGCCGCCATTGCCGCCGAGCCGCCGGGAGCAGGAAGTCCTCAACCTACGACCTCCGCTGCTGCCGCGCCGCCGACCCGCGAAAGTCCTCGACTTACGACCGCGTCGCCCCCTCACCTTCTGCCCTTCTTCGCCGGGGATCCGGCCATCCAGCAGTGGTGTCCACCTCAGGGAGGGATCTTCGGACCCACCGGAGGCGGGTCCAGCCTCCCACCGACGGGCCTAGGCCTAGGCCTGGGAGCTCCAGCAACAGGAACCTCACCCGATGGACTCCAGCGCGGAATGAGCTTCGCGCATGCCCAGTACCTGCCTGTAATAAGAGAAGCAAGTTACATAGATCCAAGCAAGTACAGAATGGCCACAGACATCCCAAAGCCTTATTGTGAATTTAATCACAACTTGGACCATGGACAGCTCCCCCCAGTAAGTAACCTTACTAACATTTCTGGGGCAAATTATGCCAATTTGCCAAAACTGCAGTTAGATGGGGGTAATATTATAGAGTGGAGCCAACAATTAAGAGTTGCTCTCATGAGAGAGAATGCACTGTTCCTAGCTAACAAACCTCCCCAAAAGCCCTGGTCACTGGAAATTGACTGCATTCATCACAGGGCATTTTGCATCATGTTAACCTCCATTCCATCCGCTATGTATCCATCTATTGAGGACAATCTAACTGTTTATGATATCATGCAAAAATTATGTAACCTGTTTTATAGCCAAAGCAGAGCCACCACCACTAGACTATCCAGGGAGTTCCACTCCACCAAGCATAAGGCAGGGGTCCCCATGAGTGAGCACATCTTAAAGATGAATGCTGCAAGGACAGAACTCATGCAGAGGGGGGAAATCATCACTGAAGAGAGCATGATAAGCATAATCATAAACTCTCTTGATAGCAGCTGGGACATATTCATGACCCAACTAAATAGCCTCAACATGCAATACCTCACACTAGGCTCACTGACCAGTCAGCTTGTTGCAGAGGACACCCTGAGGAGGGAACGCCAACTAGCCAAAGGGGACCCCAGACCCACAAAGAGGGTGGATTTCCAGGATAGGGCCAGGGATACCTCAGAATGTTATGCTTGTGGATCGAGGAACCACTTAAAAAAGGATTGCCCCAGGAACCATAGGGATAGGGGGCAGCACGACAGTAGAGGGGGAAGGTCACCTGAACGCAGGTACCCAAAGGAAAGGGGGCGAGGATGGTCACCCAACCCCAAGAAACACCACGAGCGCAGAGACCACTCCAGGGAGAGTAGCTCTGGCTCCATGTACGGGATCAGGCACGATGACCCAGATGACAAACACAAGATAGAGAGAAACTCATGGCTTCTAGATTCAGGGGCCACAAGTCACACTACCTGTAACCCAGAGCTGCTAGACTCACTCACAAAAATAGACTCAGAGATAAAGGTGGCAAACCAAAGCAAGGTCAGAGTAGTGGGGAAAGGAAACGTACACATCACACAGCTAGGGGACTTAAAGGAGGTACTGTACATACCAGAGATTCCCCACAATGTGCTAGCCATCACGAGGCTAACACGAGACACAAATATAGAAATAAAGTTTAAAGATGGAAAGGCACACTTGATCAAGCAGGGGAAAGAGATAGGAAAGGTAACCATACACGAGGGACTCCCCTACTTCACACCCAATGCAAGAGAGGAAGAAGGCATTGATACCAGCACAAACCACAGGATAGATAAGTATCCAGAAACAGAGGGGGTGCAGCAGGAGGCAGGAAGTAGCCATGAGAAGACAAGCAAGTCCGTATCTATCGGCAAGCCACTGCATGATAACTGCGCCCATCTCCTCCACAGGAGACTGGGACACATAAGCTTCCCCATTGTAAAGAAAATGACGGAATGTACCGAGGGTCTCAAAGTAAAGAACTGCGAAAACTACTTGGAGTGTTCAGTTTGTAAGCGATCTAAGATCAAGGTTAAGGCCATCCCCAGGGGATCCAAACGAACCACGGAATACCCCTTCCAATTGGTGCATATGGACTTGGTAGGGCCAATGAAACCCTCTGTAGGACATAGGAAGCGGTTCTTCCTCACGATTGTAGATGACTACACCAGGTACGGGTATGTCTACTCCCTGAGACACAAAAATGAAGTGTTCCAAAGGTTTAAAGAATTCCACAGGAGAGTAGACATGCAACACAACATGAGAATAAGGCAGATAATGACCGATAGGGGCTCAGAGTTCATGGCCAAAGAGTTCACAAGGTGGCTGAGGGAGCAGGGCATAGCGCATTACACCTCTTCACCTTTCTCCCCCTTCCAAAATGGAGTCTCAGAGAGAAAAAACGGGGTGTTGCAAACCATGATGAGATGCGCCCTGGAGGATGCTGAGATGGGGCAGCATTTCTGGTCAGAGGCATTACACTACGCCAATTACACCCTGAATAGACTGTGGTCAAGCTCTATCAATAAGACACCATACGAGATGCTATACAACAGAAAGCCCAACATTGCTCACTTACACATATTCGGCGCCCCAGCTGATGTCCACATTCCCAGGCAGCTAAGAAGAAAGGGGGAAAAATTATCAAAAAGGTTAAGGTTCGTGGGTTACGAACCGGGCACAAAGGGCTACAGATTTGTCGACAACAATAACCGTTTTGTGGTTTCCAGATCAGCCAGTTTCCACGAAAACGCAAACTGGTCGAGGGTACACTCCAATGACATCCCAACCAATAGGGTCACGTTCGAGCATGACCAAGGGGAAAGGGAGGTCAGAGAGGTCACAGGGCACAAAGCCAACCATCGCAAGGCAAGCGTCAAAGGTTGGAAAGAAGGGCACCCCTCACTGAAGATAGATGACCTAACGGATAATGAGGCAGACAACATGCAGGAAACCGAACCAACCCCCAGCAGGCCAATCAGAGGAAACAGAAACAAGCTACCAAAGAAGTTAGAGGACTACGTTATGACCATCCACAACACCCATTTCACGCCCAGCTCATATGAGGACATCCTCGGGCTCCCCCAGGAAGAAAAAGAAAAATGGATGTCTGCCATGGAGAAGGAGATGGAAAGCCTAAGGAACCTCCAGGTATACTCACCTGCCCAAGTTCCAGGGGACAAAAAACCAATAGGAACCAAATGGGTGTTCAGGGTCAAGACATTAGAGGACAACAAGGTCCTATACAAGGCAAGATTAGTCGCGCAGGGTTTCGCCCAAAGATACCCCGAAGACTATACAGACACCTACTCGCCAACCGTCAGGGCGGAGAGCGTCAAAAGCGCCCTGGTGATAGCCACCATCCTAGGCTTGGAGGTCTTCCAGTTCGACGTGCAAACAGCGTACCTGCACGCCGAGCTGGATAAAGAAATATACGTCAAGGCGCCGCCTGGATACAACAAAGGCGAGGACCAAACCTGGCTGCTGAACAAAAGCCTGTACGGACTCAAGCAGTCAGGCAAAAGGTGGTATGACTGCCTGGCCAAGGCCCTCAGATCCATGGGCTTCGAGGCCACCTCAGCCGACAAATGTTTCTTTACGAGGAGAGAAAACAACACATTCGAAGGTGTGCTCGTTTACGTGGACGACATCTTGTACATCAGCAAACACAAGGACAGATGTGACAAGTTCGCCACCGACCTGGGTAGCCACTTCTCCCTAAAGTCACTCGGGAAGATTGACAGGTACCTAGGGGTCCAAGTGATAAAAACCAACAAGGGCTTCCGCCTCTCCCAGAGAGAAAAGATCATCGAGCTGCTGTCCAAATGCAACATGTCCGAAGCAAAACCCAGCGAGACCCCCATGCAGCCTGAGTTCCTGAAGACCATGTATGAGGAATCTGAACCCTTCACAGACAACAAACTGTATAGATCAACGATAGGGTCACTGCTATACATATCCAACTGGACCAGGCCCGACATCGCCTTAGCCGTCAATCTACTGTCCAGGCATGTAAGCAAGCCCACGTTAATACACTGGAACGCCATCAAAAGACTACTCAGATACTTAAAATTCAGCGCGGATGCCCTACTCTGCCTAGAACCAGAAACATCCGAGAAACCAAAGCTAACCTGCTATGCTGACGCTGACTGGGCTGGGGACATAGGATGCAGAAAAAGCACCTCTGGCTACGTGCTACTACTCAACAATTGCCCCATCCATTGGTACACTGGAAAGCAAAAACTGGTGGCCACATCAACCACGGAAGCAGAATTTGTTTGCCTATCAAAGGCCGCAAACAATTTAGTATGGTTCGATGACCTGCTCTGCGACATCTGGGCTGAACCCTCATATCCAATAGTTATCCACGAAGACAACAAAGCAGCAATAGAGATCTCTAGGGCCGATGCCATAGGTCAGCGTTCTAGACACATTGACATTAAATACAAACACGTCAGGCAGTTTTCAGAGATAGGATTCATTAGAGCAGTACACTGTGACACAGAGGAGCAAACAGCAGATATTCTCACTAAACCCCTACCACATAAACAACATGCTTACCTAATGTCAAAAATGCGTGTTTGCTTGTAATTCATGTCTGTACTTGTGTATTTCCTGTATGTGCGCATACATTACCCCTGGTATCCAGTTAGGCATTTAGAGGGGGTTTTGTCATGATAAATGCCTAACTATTACTTCTCCCTGACCACCCGGTCCTTCAAGGGTTAACTAACCACATATCCCATAATCCCTGTAACCACTCCTTACCTCTTGACCCCTCCTCCTGGGTACAAAAGGGCCAACCACATGTTCCACAGTCGATTCCAGATGTATACCTGAAAGAGAAAGGTACAAGGTCAGTGACCTCCAGTACCAACAGACCAACAATAAAACTACTGAAAAGAATTGGGCTATGTCTTTGAGTTATTGGGCTAGATCCAGTTTCTAATACAATAACTTGAGTATGATGTGTGAGCATAGGAATGTTTACAAATAGCACAATATCAGCCTAGAGGAAGGGCTCAAGGGGACCATTGCAGGATTTTGTCCTTGTCTCATTTTTATATTAAATCAGTAGATATATGTGGTTGCTAAACAGGTGTGCAATTAACACAGAGCTAGAAAAGTGGCAAGCATTTGGGAAGACAGAGACTATGTCTACACAAAAGTCAGCACATGGTAAACTGAATTATAGCAAGAACTGTACTTTACTGAATTAACTCAATTACTGGATTTGCAAAGTACACAGAATCATAAATTAACTATAATGCTTAGCTTTGCACACATTTTAGCCTGGCTTATTATGCCAGTTTTTGAGATTCAGAAGGAACTTGACAAGCTGGAACACACAAAGATGGCAAGATGAAATCCAAGGGAAAGTACTAGATTTAGGTACAATACCTGTTCTTCCCCCAAGCAGACACAGGTATGAGATGAGGAAGATGACTTAGCTTGCAAACTGTATATGTGAAAAAAGATAAAAATCACAGAGGAAACCTCTACTCCAGATGGGGATTCAGCCTGCAGAAAGATAAGAGTATCTACCACCGTTTACTGAAGGGAAGAGGAATTTCCATCCTAATTCCCAACTATTTCAACCTGGAAGAAACAGGGTAGGCCAGCAAACCAATCCCTGAACTTAATGTTCTGGTAGATTCCATATTGAATATAAACTAGCATCTAGTTCTCTACACAATTTAAAAAAAATTAATGTAATATTAGGTGGCATTAGTACAGATTATATGAAATAATTATACTCCTCTGCATGCTATTAAAACGACAGAGAGCTATAGTCAATTGTTGGTGTGTCCTTCTGTAGAAGAATAACCAGTAGGTGAAGATTCAGAAACCAGGTTTGGTGAGGAACAATTGAAAGAGTTGGCTGTGTTCAGCCAAGGCAAAAAGACCACAGAAAAATGCAATTGCAATAAGGTTACTATGCAGAAGATTAAGGAAATTGAAATATTTGCTTTAGAAGGACTACTAAACCAGTGGGTGAAAATGTCAGTGGAACAGGCTGTTTGAGGAGGTTGTGGCTTCTTCTTTCCTTCAAGTATTTAAGCGGAACAGCCATCTGTTGGGAAATGTTCTAACTATGTACTGAATTGTAGATCCTGCAATAGCAAGAAGTTGGAATAAACTTGGAAGGAAGCAATCCATGACCAGCTGCAGCCTCCACCCATGTTTTGTGACTCTGACAGTCTCAAGATTGAGCTGCTGAAATTGATTAGAATGCCACCAAGCAATAGCAGCATAGTTTTCCAAAGAAACTGCAGGCAGTCACCAAGATCAACACTGATTTGAAGGCAGTAAAATAAAACAAATGGTATTCACAAGTTATTTGATTATGTGCCATCACATTGTTGTTGACACCTAGTGACTACATAGATAGATTTTCTCCACCACGATCTACCCCTAACCTGTTCTTTCAAATCTTCCAATGGTGCCACTCATTGCTACTGAAACTGAATCTATGCTGCTGGTCATACTCTTTCCTTCCACCTTCTCCAGACACCTGGATCTTTGCATAGTACTAGTATGTCTGAAGTAGGATAATTTGAGCTGATTTTTTGTGATAATAAATGCAATGCAATGCAAAATATTTCACAAGCTGTGTATCAAATCAAATATTTTCCAACGATTTAAAATTGTGTTCCCCTCACCACATTATAATACATTGTTATATAATATATATAATATGCCTGGAATTGCTTGGATAGTGAGATGGGAGGCATATGCATTTAAAAATAAATAAAAAATAAATACTCCCCCAGTAAATAAAAAATTTTAAATGCTCATCCCTTGGCCCTTCAAATTCTAATATTCTATGACATAAAAAGTTTTGCTTCGACTTCTTTATGAATCCTCTAATCAGACATATGTATGACTGATATCTCCTTGCCATCTCAATTTCAATCTTATTTAAAAAAAAAAATCACTTTTTTTATTAGTCTTTGCATGCTTTTCCCCTTAAAAATAAGGAAAATATGACTTCAGGAATATTTGGTACTTCAATTGTCCTGCCAATTATTTAACAGAATAACAGAGGCAGAGGCAGAGGCAGAGGCAGGAAACACTATACCATTTCAGACAATGGTTGTCCAATCTCTTCTTAACAACTCCAATATTGGACAACCCACAACTTATGGAGAGGCAAGTCATTCCATTAATTAATTTGTATAAAACACCCAGGGGTGGTCCTTAAGAATCATTTACTGAGCTGAGAAGTTGGAAAATAAACTAGTTTAGATGAGAGAAGAAAATCCTTAAATTCTTCAGGAACTTGCAGGGCTAAATGAATGGAGTAAAGCAGTTCATTCTGTAATTATCAAATACCAGCCAACTTTAAATAAGATTGAAATCACATAAGCAAAGCAGTAGAACCTCATTTTTAAAATTATTGTAATGCTTGTCTCATGAAGCCTGGCAATGTGATTACCTAAATTAGATTATTGCTTAATGGTGCTTTCCCAATAAGTCTGGCTTTTAAAGCACACCTAAAAATAATGTTACATATGTGAATCAAAAATACTTCTGGGAACAAGTATAATACTGCCCTTAGATTGTTAAAAGGGGAAGTGTGTGTGTAGCCAAAATTATGTAGTTTATTTTTAACAGTTCATATTGACTAATTTTATACTCCAGCAGTCTGTTTGAAAGAGTATTTAAAAAGCAAGATATTGGAGGTCATACTATTGTCACTGGGAAATAACAGTTTGGCGGCTAATGAATAAGGAAGCCAGCTGGTAAAGACAAAAGTTTGTTCAGCAATGTTTGTTGCATTGCTCCCACAAAAGCCTTGCGATGTTGACAGTGCTTATAAACAGGCATCAGACTTTATGTCCACTTCTCATTGGTTTAATGTATGTTTTGCCTTGTATGGTAAAATGTTACATTTTTTTTTTGCACATCAAAGACACTTTGTTCCAGAGGTGGTATTCAGCAGGTTCTGACCAGTTCTGGAGAACCGGTAGCAGAAATTGTGAGTAGTATGGAGAACGGGTAAATACCACCTCTGACTGGCCCTGCCCCCATCTATTCTCTGCCTCCCGAGTCCCAGCTGATAGGGAAGAAATGGGGAATTTGCAGTAACCTTCCCCTGGAGTGGGGTGGAAATGGAGATTTTACAGTATCCTTCCCCTGCCACGCCGACCAAGCCATGCCACACCCACTAAGCCACGCCCACAGAACTAGGTAGTAAAAAATTTTGAACCCACCACTGCTTTGTTCCCTATATAATCTTTTAAAATGATGTCTGGTCATTTCCAATCCTGGAATATTGTGACATGTGTATTAATTGATCACCTCAGTATTTGACTAGTCCATTTAGAGCAGTGTTTCTCAACCTTGGAAGCTTGAAGATGGGTGGACTTCAACTCCCAGAATCCCCCAGCCAGCACTGCTGGTTGGGGGATTCTGGGAGTTGAAGTCCACCCATCTTCAAGCTACCAAGGTTGAGAAACACTGATTTAGAGATAAGAGTGATGGTCTTAATTTGCCTCTATGATACTTTAGATACTTCATTTAGTGACCGTACAAAGTTTCAACGGCACTGAAAACAGTGACTTATGACTGTCATTAACACAACCATTGCAGCAACCTGAGGTCACATGATTGAAATTTGGAAGCTTGGCAACTGGCTCATACTTATAACGGTTGCAGTGTCCCAGGGTTGCGTGATCACTTTTTGTGACCTTCTAACAAGCAAAGTCAATGGGGAAGCCAGATTCCACTTAACAACTGTGTTACTAACTTAACAACTGCAGCAATTCACTTAAGAACTGTGGCAAAAAAAGGTTGCAAAGTGGGGCAAAATTCACTTAACAAATGTCTTGCTTAGCAACAGAGATTTTGGGCTCGATTGTGGTCAAAGGTTGAGGATTGTGCATACATTATTAGCAATGAAATGATACTTGGAGACACAAATAATCAGTATACCAAAGACATAGGAACAGTCACCAATCTAAACTTATTCCTCTGATTTTGTGGTCTCCTCTTCAGAAACCATGCAGGAGAGAATGACCTTGAATAGCCTTTTCCTCAATCTGGTGCCCACCAGGTATTTTGGACTAGAACCCTACTGATCTCATCAGATGGGCATAGGAAATGTATGTAATACCACAGCATCATTTAAATAGGGTTTGAGGCTATAATTGTGATAAAAATTAAAAAGTGATTGCTAATTGGCTGCCTCTGTGTAGAAACTGTTAAATCAAGAGCAGGATCTATGCATTGCCTAGAAATATTAGCTTACAGTCGAAAATCTGAAAACTGTAATGCTTGATTTTGACTTAGCGTGACATGTAAAGCCAACTACCAAGGTTTATAACATTTGGTTTATCAGTTAGCCTGATATGTGCATCCAGCCAATGGTTATTCAACCAGCTGTACTTAAACAATTATTCAGTAGGATGTGGAAGTCCAGAATCACAAGAATGCTTATGCTAAAATGGTAACATTATATATCGAAGTTACGAAATCATGCTGTACAGGTATTAGTTTTAAATGCAAATTTGCCATTTTATTTCTCAGTCTGATTGTTAAATATTAGCTATGATTTTCATACTGCTATATATTTTACCACACTGGTAGCAAAGACTCTGATTCTGGGAGAACCGCCCAGCCGCCCTGTTTAGGGTGACCCACTCCCTTCTTCGGGGGGGAGTGCAGGAAGATCCCTTGCAGGGTTATGCTGAGGATTTTGTGCAATTCCTGCATGATAAAGTCGCTCGGATTCGGGATGACTTGGACTCCGATTGGATGAGTCCAGGGGAGGAGACGAGGGTAGGTCTTGAGAATATTATCTGGGAGGAGTTTGATCCTGTGGCTCCCAAGGATGTGGACAAGGTTCTGGGTAAGATTAGTGCCGCCACGTATTTATTGGACCCGTGTCCCTCCTGGTTGGTACTGGCTTCCCGGGAGGTTACACGAGGCTGGCTCCAGGGGATTATAACTGCTTCTCTGAGTGAGGGTGCCTTTCCTGCCGCCTTGAAAGAGGTGGTAGTGAGGCCCCTCCTCAAGAAGCCTTCCCTGGACCCGGCTGAATTAGCCAACTACTGTCCAGTCTCCAACCTTCATTTTGTGGCGAAGGTTGTTGAGAGCGTGGTGGCACGACAGCTTCCCCAACACCTGGATGAAGCTATCTATCTGGACCCGTGCCAGTCGGGCTTCAGGCAGGGGTACAGCACAGAAATGGCATTGATCGCGTTGGTGGATGATCTCTGGAGGGCTCGGGACAGGGGTTGCTCCTCTGTCCTAGTCCTATTAGATCTCTCAGCGGCTTTTGATACCATCGACCATGGTATCATGCTGCAGCGGTTGAGGGGGTTAGGAATAGGGGGCACCGCTTTGCAGTGGTTCTCCTTCCTCTCTGACCGCTCGCAGTTTGTGTTGGCAGGGGGGCAGAGGTCGACCTCGAGGCACCTCGCATGGGGAGTGCCGCAAGGGTCGGTCCTCTCACCCCTTCTGTTCAACATTTATGTGAAGCCGCTGGGTGAGATCATCCGTGGTTTTGGGGTGAAGTGTCATCTGTACGCTGATGATACTCAGCTGTACATCTCCACCCCAGACCACCCCAACGATGCCCTTGATGTGATGTCTCGCTGCCTGGAGGCCGTGCGGGTCTGGATGGGGAGGAACAGGCTCAGACTCAACCCCTCCAAGACTGAGTGGCTGTGGCTTCCGGCGTCCCGATATAGTCAGCAGGTGCCATCGCTGACTATTGGGGGTGAATCTTTGCCCCCCACAGAGAGGGCTCACAATCTGGGTGTTCTCCTGGATGCACGGCTGTCTTTAGAAGAGCGTATGACGGCCGGGCCAGGGGGGCTTTTCATCAGGTTCGCCTGATTCGCCAGTTGCAGCCCTTTCTGGACTGGGACGCCTTGCGCATGGTCACTCACGCCCTTGTCACCTCCCGGCTGGACTATTGCAATGCTCTCTACATGGGGCTCCCCTTGAAGAGCACTAGGAGGCTCCAACTGGTCCAGAATGCGGCCACGCGGGTGGTTATGGGCGCAACTCGTTGTGCCCATGTGACACCCCTCCTGCGCGAGCTGCACTGGCTCCCAGTGGTCTTCCGGGTGCGATTCAAGGTGCTGGTTACCACCTTTAAAGCACTCCATGGCATAGGACTCAGGTACCTTCGAGACCGACTTCTGCCACCAATAGCCTCCCACCGGCCAGTTCGCTCCCACAAAGAGGGTCTCCTCAGGGTGCCATCGGCCAAGTTATGTCGGCTGGTGACACCCAGGGGGAGGGCCTTCTCTGTGGGAGCCACAGACCTGTAGAATGAACTGCCCCCGGAAATACGTAAGATCCCCGACCTCCGAGTATTTCGCTGTGCACTGAAGACCCTGTTGTTCCACCAGGCTGGGCTATCGACATGATAATTTTAAATTGGGGTATTTTAAATTTCTGGGGCTTTAAATGGAGCCAAATTTATTTAATAATTTTAAATTTTAAATTGATTTTTGTGTTGTGTTTTTAAATAGGCTGTACACCGCCCTGAGTCCTTCGGGAGAAGGGCGGTATAGAAATAAAATAATAATAATAATAATAATAATAATAATAATAATAATAATAATAATAATAATAATAATAATAATAATAATATTTATTATTATTATTATTATTATTATTATTATTATTATTATTCTCTGTGTTAGGCTTACCTACCACAAAATTTGTAATAGACGTGAGACCATTTTTACAGGAGTTCAGAGAAATTAAAAAAACACTTCCTTGGATTTAGTTTTTGTTGATCAGGTCTTTTCTCATGAATCATTGTACTCATGGGCTGTGAATCTGAATTGTGTGGACCATGGAGAATGTACTATGATATAAACAATGGCTTGACTTTAACCTAAACCTGGTTTCAAAGGCTATGCAAAAAGCAACCCCATTTTTTTAACTTTGAATTGTGGGTAGGATTAGTGAAAAGGTGATTATATAACTTTTCACTAGAGATCCACCCAACTTGCATTCTCAGCACGCCGAATAATCATGCTTGCTAAAAATTCCTAGTCTAGCAGTCAGCATCTTTCCTAAGCCTACTGCCCTCTAAATGTATTCCCAACCCTCGCAGCTGGGGTTTGTGGGAGATGTAGTCCCACATTTAGAAAGCATCAGATTGGGAAGTGTGTGTATGTGTGTATTTCCTGCTACAATAAAGCACACATGGGTGAGATCATGAACATATCATGAACATATACTGTAGGATTCTTGCTAAAATAAAAGGTGTGTACCTTGATATTGAGCAAGTATCTTTCCCGAAAGTCGATTTCTCATTCTCATTCTCATTCTCATTCTCATTCTCATTCTCATTCTCATTCTCATTCTCATTCTCATTCTCATTCTCATTCTCATTCTCATTCTCATTCTCATAATGAGAAATCAACTTGCAGAAAAGATGCTTGCTCAATATCAAGCAATACAGGTAGTCCTCGACTTACGATCACAACTGAGCCTTAAAGTGAAACACTTGTTAAGCGAATTTTGGCCCATTTTAGTACTTTGCTTGCCACAGTTGTTAAGTGAATCATGACAGTTGTTAAGTTAGTAACACGGTTGTTAAGTGAATCTGACTTCCCCATTGACTTTGCTTGTAGGACGCTCGCAAAAGGTGATCACAAGACCCTGGGATACTGCAATCGTCATAAATATGAGTCAGATGCCAAGCAGCTGAATTTTGATCATGTGACCATGAGGATGCTACAACAGCTTAAGTGTGGAAAAGGGTTATAAATCACTTTTTTCAGTACCATTGTAACTTTGAACGGTTACTAAATGAACTGTTGTTAAGTCGGGATCTACCTGTACAGTTTGTATTTTAGCAAGAACATCAGTCCTAGATGTTCATGATATCCCCCGTTTGCGTCTTCTCATTCTCTTTTAGGATCCACAGCCTTCTTCTACCTTTACTCAAAACTGAAAATCTATACTCTCGACCTTCAACCACACCCAAAACATTCCCTGGCTATCAAAAGCTTTGCAGCCTAATAATAAGAATGATAATACCGCCTGGGGAATTGAGGCCAACAATGTTAAAGTCAACAAAAGAAGTCAAAGGAACTGTTCTAGGCTGACAAGGAATCCTGGGAATGCTAACCATAAATCAGCCACAGGTATTTCATTATTGTCATCTAATCCCGAGTTCACGGAAAGAATGTAAGATTTCAAAATGACCCCTAAACTAGTTCAGAGATTGGCATCTTGTTTACTACTTGAGGCGACTTCAAAAATGTACGAGAAAAGCTTTTTTGAAGAAGAAGAAAGGAGGAGGAGGAGGAGGAGGAGGAGGAGGAGGAAGACTTACGCTTAGTATGTTGGTATGTAGACCCAGAGATTATGAGATAGAATATGACTAGGAGAATTGCTTCAATGAGCTTGTTTTGGAGACATAATACCTAAGCAGAATTAATTTATTTACTCTTTATTGTCTTCAGGATTCACATAAAAATATATATATATACTGTTGGTGACTGCAAAGATGGAGCTATGGCTATATTTAAATTGTGTGAAGCTGCTGTAACCTAGTGTACAAATTGGGTGCCGCACAAGGGCATTGCATGAGGGAGAGGGCCAGCTAAATAAAAAGAGAAGATATGAGTATGAGTATTAGTACCGTTTTACTCATAGTAAGGCCACACCTGGAATACTGCATTCAGTTTTGATCACCACATTACAAAAAAGATGTTGAGACTTTGGAAAAATGCAGAGAAGAGAAACTAAAATTAATAGAGGCCTAGAAACTAAAACATATGAAGAACGGGTTGCAGGATTTGGGTTTGGGACCAGGCTGCTGGTCACCTCGTTTCTTTCTTTCCATGTTTCCCACCTTTTTCAAGAGAAATGGGTATTTGTGTAATGTGTCCAAAATAGGACAATTTGAGGCTAGTCATCTGTGCTTCAGACAAGAACCCTGGATTGATTTGTTCAGTGATCCATCTGCCCATAGACTCCTGACTATTTTCAGGAATCTCCTTCAACACTAACATTCAAAGGCGCCAATGCTTTTCCTATGGATTTAGTTACAGTGGTGATGAGGACACCACTGGGAGATCTTAAAAAAACCCAGGTTAGAGTAATGGGAAAAATCTACATGGATCATCAGGAATTGAAAACAATTTGATGGCACAGAATCCTAATCATCAAGGCTTACTATGAATAGATACATGCAGGATTGCACTGCAAAACAAAAGACAGTACTGAATATTCCCTGTAAAACTAAGTCATTTACAAAGATTTGTTTTTTTTTTTTTTAAATTTATCACACATACTGTATTGTGTATGTTGAAAAGAATTCCCAGTGAAAACAAGCAGCACATTAAGACATTTGGACTTATTTGATACTCTCATCTTGCTTGCTATTGCTTGCTTCCTAGGTTTTTGAAGGGCTTTTTCATTGATTTGCCATCTTCATGCTGAACTTTCTGCCCACACCAGGTACTGTTTTTAGCTTATTCTAAGGGCACTTACTTTTTAATCTGAAAAGCTCAACAGTCGTCATGGCTTTATTTTCCATTTTTAGCCATTTTCTATTTCCGTTTCAGTTGTGTGTGCTATAATCTGATGTTAAGTGGGCTTTTATGACTCATGAGACTGGGCTAGACCTGGAATATCCGTTTTGCCTCTTATCCTGTCCACTAAAGTGGGCAAAATAATAACTGGTTTCCAAAAGCAAACGCAGAATAAAAAATAAAACTTTTGTCTACAAACCTGTAAACAATATTAGAAATATAGGAAATGGTTTTATGCTAGGCTAGACTACCTTTCTGCTAGCCCAATTTTTCTCCCCAACAGGTGCTCTCCAGTTGTGTTACGATTACATCAGTCGTGGGTTTCAAATTTTTTTACTACCGGTTCTGTGGGCATGGCTTGGTGGGCATGGCAGGGGAAGGATACTATAAAATCTCTATTCCCACCCCACTCCAGGGGAAGGATACTGTAAAATCTCCATTCCCTCCCCAATCCAGGGGAAGGTTACTGCAAAATCCCCATTTCCTCCCGATCAGCTGGGACTTGGGAGGCAGAGAATAGATGGGGCGGGGCCAGTCAGAATTTTTACTACCGGTTCTCCGAACTACTCAAAATTTCAGCTACCAGTTCTCCAGAACTGGTTAGAACCTGCTGAAACCCACCTCTGGATTACATGTCCCAGAATTACCCAACCACCATGGTCCACTGAGAATGGCAGGAATTGGAGTTTCAGCATATCTTCAAGGAAACAGGTTGGGGAAGGGTGACCTATTGTTTATCTTATTTTGGAAGGAGCTTTCTAGGTGTCACAGAAAGATCTTTCCCATCACTGCAACTTCAATATTTGGAAACATGGCAGATTGTATCTGGAGTCTTCTTTATACAAACACTGTGCTTTCTTCACACAATAAATAACTTAAAACAAAGATTGAGGACATACAGCAGACCCAATCTGATTTTTTATGAGATAGAATAAATTCTTCTTGACTCTTTTTACTTTATCTTATCCTCCAAGATTTCTGTCCAGAGTTTGAATAACAAGGCGATTAAGCTAGCTCTGTAACACTTAAATGACCTTGTGAAGTGATATGCATACTTCTGTTGTTGAGAGCATAGCATACAGTCTGTTTTAATTATCATAGAGTGAATTCATACGTCAATATGGTTTGCCTGGTTTTGGCTTAATATTTTATATGAACTCAGCCAATTATGCTTGTTCAATAAAATGTGGTTACACAAAGCATGGCTTAGTGTGAAGTGTAAGCTATGCCATAGAGTACAGTACTCCTATAACCAGTCTCCCCTTCTGTCAGTCAAATTTATGATCCATGGTTACCATACTGCTAATAGTAGAGTGTTGGGAAGTTACTAGAACAATTAAAATATGAGATTGGGTACATTGCTGACATAGTATGACAATTTGTCCTCTTCCACTTCATATTTTGGGCCTTTAACTCCAGAACTTCTCAACCAGCATAGCCAATATGTTCAGAGTTCTTTAAATTGCAATTTTAGGTCTTGTAGAACAGTGGTCCCCAACCTTTTTATCGCCGCGGCCCGCTGAGCGCGCGCAGGGGTGGGGGCACGGCCCAGGAGCTTTTGCGCACGGCCCATTGCGCACGGCCCAGGAGCCTTTGCGCTGCAGCGTTCATGTCCCCCGGCCGCTGCGCGGCCCGGTGCCAGGTACTCCACGGCCCGGCACCGGTCCGCGGACCGGGGGTTGGGGACCACTGTTGTAGAATACATCAGACTAGAGAAACCTACGTTATTAGGTGGGATAATTATTCAAAACTATATTTCTTCACCAACTTTTTTTCTCCTACTGTCTAGTTTCTATGCATAAACTATTATTTTCTGTTAGAGCAGCCATTTTTCTCACTTCTTCAAATTCATATTTTAAAATGGCCTTCCCTCCTGTGTTATTAAACTGGAACTCCATCCTCCACAACTAATTTTCCCTAACATTTTATTTAGGTTGATCAGAATTGTAATCCAAGGAAACTTGAGCACACTTAATTAGTATTTAGTGCTCTAAATTTCCAATTAAGAAATATTAAAACTTTCAGAATGTCTTCATCCTTTCAATGTCCTGGATTTTCTGTCTTTTATTTGTTTGTTTGGATGAAAGATGCATTTGAGCCTATCTTTTTGTGAATGATGATGGGCATATAAAATGCCTAAAGCTGAAGGGAAGAGAACAGCAGCTTTCCTTTAGACCTTCTGTTCTGTGCACATCCGAGCAGATAGGTTTTTACATGCGTCACGCAGCGGAAAGCAGCCGGCTGTGCTTGCTCTCTAATTAAAACATCTCAGTGTCCTTTGCTTGTGCAGTGTTAAAAAGAAGGAATATATCCCAAAACTCCTCCCTTGAACAGCCTGAAACGGCTCGGTTTAGATTTTACAGGCAATATAATGCCCGAATGGGAAACATATACCGGTAGTCAATATGTTGTTATCAGAAGACATTGCTTGCTCAGAAGAACTGGAAAAATACTTGCTCGTCTATCCCAGGCTTCATAATGTTTGGGGGGAAAAAATGTAATTGCCATATCATTGCCTTTCCCCAATGCTTTAGAAAAAGCCTTGAAAAGAAGAGGTTAATTGTTGGGTTTGCACACTATGCTAACCCAAAGTCATAGTTTGTTTGCTTTGTGGCTGTATGGAATTGTGTATCTTCATCATTCTGGATCCAATGTAAACCCCAGTCCCCCGCTTGGTACGTTGGTCTGGCTTTAGTCAGGAATGCAACTGATTTAGCCCTAGCTGTGAGTTAGATGCAGTATATAAAAGTTTCTGCTCTAAAGGCTTGTAATATACATTAGGATAAAGAAAGCAAAAAGCAGATAGATACATCAGCAGTGGGATGGACAGGTACGTATGTTCCATTAAATGGCAGCAGAGAAATAGAGAAATGATTGTTGCCATCCAATGGTTACCTGGATATTTGGAGCAGAGCTCAGATATTGTAGCCCTAATCTGCATGACAAGGTGTCTTCTCAGATCTTCTCAGATCTCTGAACAAGAAATCGGGAGAGATACCTAAAGGTTGGCGGCAGAATTGAACAGGAGTAAAAGAAGTTCTGAGCTGTGAAACTATGAGACTCTATGCTTAGCTTATATGGGTTAAAAGGTCATCTCCTGAATACTGTAGATGTTAATTGCACTAGGTGTGTCCTGAAAGCTGTTGAAGGCTTTATTAAGGGTGACTGAGTAATTGCTTTTTGCCGAGAAAGTATAAGCTGCTTAAGAGGAGGAATATAGGATAAACCACATAGCGAACAGGGGTAGCTAACGAATATGGGCAGGATGTTCAGAAGACGAATTCAGAAACAAAGCAATTCTGTTAACCACTTTTCTTTCTGATAGGAAGCAGTCAGCTAATCTAAAAAAGGAACAAATATGCACCTGAACAGCAATTAGGAAGAAAAAGAACAAAACTGGGTTTATGGGGGTGTGGATAAGGAATGTAATACAGAAGCTGCCAAGATTCAGGAAGACTGCTACCTGATAATCCTTTCAGCTCATTCATATGTAGACTGAAAGGCTTATCGGTTAGTAGGTTCCTAAGTCTATGCACATATTGAAATTCTGAAACTCAAGGAATGAAGAACCTGAGGACTTAGATGATGTTCTCCACCATCCTTCTTGTCCATGGAAGAGCATTGGAAACAGGAAAAATATACTACCGTGTTTCCCCGAAAATAAGACCCTGTCTTATCTTTTTTTGAACCTCGAAATAAGCGCTTGGCCTTATTTTCAGGGAGGTCTTATTATTTTGGGGCGTGTGAAGCAAGATGGGGCTCCTCTTGCTTTCTTACCTGATTTCCAGCTCTGCATTTAAATATTTTCGGGGAGGGCTTATTTTTTGGAGGGAGGCTTCTTTTAGTGCATGCGCTCAAAAGCCCAATTGGGCTTATTATCAGGAGATGTCTTATTTTCAGGGAAACAGGGTATTATGGAAATAATGTCCATGGAAGATGGTTTCTGAGACCATACAGTATCTAAATGATTAACTGTGAGATAGTTTGTTATTCCTCCAAAGATGAAGAAAAATGTGTTTGGACAAAGGAATCAAACTTGATCAGGGACACTTTAAATGAAGTCTACAGTGACTGGAGAAGGAAACCCCAGTGTGAGAACTTCAGACAAAAGCTGATACATTGTAGGAGTAAGGGAGAGATAAACTTACTAAGCCACTGTGAAAAAAAACCAGGAAGAATCCTCAACTTCATTGCCTTCAGTGTCCATATAGTACTGCTCGAAGTAAAGGAAGTAAGATGAGTTTGAACTCTTAGAACAGGGAAGTTAATATGATTGAATAGTTTTAACTAAGACATAGTGGGATGACTCTCATTATTACAAAAGAGTTATTAAAGGATATAACAAAAGACTGCAAAACGAAGAAGGAACCTGGAGGTGAAAGTAGCCAAGAAGGAGAACAAATGGATAGTCCAAAGTAGGTCAAGGCAGTGCCGGGAAAGCTAAAAATCATGAGACGTAGGATTGGGCAAAGGCTGCTAAGAGGAATAAAAAACGTTTTGGAATCTATTTCAAATAAAAGCATAAGAGCTCCTCAGCGAAGACAGCAAAATGCTAACTGGCACTAAAAAAAAAAAAGGCAGAATGGTTTAATCTGGTTTTGGTACTGTCTTCTTTGAAAAGAGAGATTTTTTGGGGTTGCAAGGAAGGGAGGGGCTGCATTTTAAAGAGGGATGGGGGCTTCAATCATATGTCTGTAGCCTCTATTTTGACTTTTTTTTAAATCCACCCCTGGAGGATTTGATATAGTTGTTTGAATTTCCTCCTCATCAAAAAACAAGCAAATATAGCAAGAGCTGGAGAGCAACTTCTGAACTGGGTGTGTGTCTGCACACCTGGTGAGACAGGATGCTGGCCGTATGACCTCCATTCCTGAACAGCTTCGTCTTGAAGGGTTGTCAGGCTGTGCCTGACAAAGAAGTTGTCTCTGCTTTCATAACTTCAGAAATTAAGCATTAGCCCTTCACTCATGGAGCAGGAACATTTACTTAAATTACCTTGCTTATTATTGACATCTGAATAGCAAGGTCTCTCTTTGACTGTCAGGCAAGACAAGGGTGTTTATAATGAATATTTTGCAGATATTTTGTTGTGTGCTCAGACTCATTTATTTTATTTAGGACATTGACATGGCCACCCATTTTCAGCAAATCATTCTGGGTCGCTCACAATACAATATATCCCTGCATTTCTTTCATTTGCTTGTTGCAGCAGTTCATTGTTACTAGCCAATGCGGTCAGCTATAGCCAGAACCATGCTATCAGCACTAAGCACCATTCATAAGGACTTAAAAGTGATCTCTTGGTTCAGTTGTAATGCAGGAAAACCCATTGTACTGCAACTATGACCCAGCATTTTATTCTCACAGTCAATGAGAAGTTTATGGAAACTTCACAACCAGGATATAAATGCAACAGTCTTTCCGGTTTGCAATTCCAAGTGACAGTTATTGACAGACATGCTACCTCTGTACATGCATGTAACATCTAAGTACCATGACTAATTGCTCTTCATTGCCTTCTATTCCCTTAAATTGTTTATTAATTTTTGTAATAAAACTATTCAAAGTACCAGGGCATCTGCTGAAGTGTGCGTGTGTGTGCGTGAGTGAAAAATCAAAATGGCAATTGCAAGCACATAATCAAATCCCTCACCCAGTGATGAAATCAATTTTTTTTTACTACTGGTTCTGTGGGCGTGGCTTGGTGGGCGTGGTGTGGTTTGGTGGGAGTGGCTTGATGGGCATGGCAGGGGAAGGATACTGCAAAATCTCCATTCTCACCCCACTCCAGGAGAAGGATATTGCAAAATCCCCATTCCCTCCCCACTCCTGGGGGAAGGATATTGCAAAATCTCCATTCCCATCCTACTCCTGAGGCCAGCCACAGGTGGTATTTGCCGGTTCTCTGAACTGCTCAACATTTCCGCTACCGGTTCTCCAGAACCTGTCAGAACCTGCTGGATTTCATCCCTGCCCTCACCCCATGTCAGCTATTATTAGGGGTACAGAATTCTCTACAGTGAGCTAGAGATGAGCCATGGCCTTTGTGTCTGCTTCAACATCTCAATTAGCTAATTCTTAGCAGTGAAAGGTCTTCCCTGTAAGTTTTCCATACTGTGAATAATTCTATATATACAACATTACCAAGTCCTTCTTACTTAGACATTGCACTCACCAAAAGCCGCTAAATCATTTATCATCAGTGGGTTTGACAAATGTCAAGAAATGCTATTTGAGTTCTCTTCCAGGGTGTGGATTCTGCTAAATTGTTCATCATTTGGGTTGTTGCCTTTCCACTGCAAGGCAGTTCTCATCTTAGCCATGATGATTTTATGCACTTACATAGTTCTTCTGTTTAATAACCTTTTCTCTTAATATACTGCATTGATTAGAATATCAGATCTGCAAAAGAGCCTGAAATGTGAAATTGATTGGAAGCACGGACCCTGAATTGATTCAAAGGAGTTGCCCATCTGCACTATGCAAAGCTGGATTTCTTAACTACTGTCTTAACTATGAAATCATTTCATAGTTGCTTGAGCAAACTAGAATGTGAATATTGTGTTGGAAAATTAGGGCAGATAATTTCCATTTTAGACTGCACCCAGCACCCTCTCAGTTAATCCTCATATTCAGATCAGAGCAAGCAGACATCATTCAGTTCGGCTAGCAAAAATATAGCTTGATGTTTATTTATTAAATAAACTATTAAATTATCTATCTATCTATCTATCTATCTATCTATCTATCTATCTATCTATCTATCTATCCATCCATCCATCCATCCATCCATCCACCCACCCACTTCCAAACACTACTGTAGGTACAATAGTTAGTATGGACAATATCAAAGGCAGTGGCTTTTGGTTATTCCAGCCTTAATTCTTTTATGGAATCAGTTTGGTGCAGTGGTTAAGGCATCCAGCTAGAAACCAGGAGACTGGCTTTTTTAGTCCTGCTTTAGGCACAAAGCCAGCTAGGTTTTGTCACTCTTAGTCCCAGGAAGAAGTAAGGAAAATAACTTCTGAAAACTTTGCCAAAAAACTGCAGGGACCTGTCCAGGAGCTTGCCAAGAGTCAAAAATTTACTCAAAGGCAGAACGGAGATGGAAGTAGAATACCAGGTTTTGTTCATGAATCAATTTGGCAGATGTAGATGATGTACAGTATCTGACACATTGGCTTATTTAGCCTATTTTATTCTGTAAATCCAACCCGTGATCTGTGTATTATGCAGTTTCAGAAAACTGAATTGAATAAATTATATGGCTACTATAAAAATTAAGTTAAAACTTCAGACTTTAAAGGAATTTGAAGTCAGGAACAGACAAACATTGGGTGGCTGGAAGCATGTTTATCATGTTTTGAAGGCTGGACAATTTTTGATGGAAATTGGGGTTCATCTTCCATTTTAAGACTATGTTAAGCCTGTTTTAAGGCATATGCTACAGTATTTTGTAATGTTGTTACACCTTACAATGGTAGGCAACCATGCTATCAGTTTTCAGCAATTATGTCAAAGTAAAAAAAAAAAAAGCCTACTCATTCATACCAAAAGCTTGGGGAATAAATTCCCTATCCCTGTTCTAGGGTAAGACATATCTAACTTTTAATATTCCAAATCTCTACCCCTATTTTCAATTAATGATTTAAAAGCCATCAGCACATTCAGTTGCAGAGGCCCATATGATTTAGTATATTTCCCCAATCTAATGCTCTCCAAATGTCCTGGATAGGTAGTTGTTGACTTACCACCATTTGTTTAGCAATCATTCAGGTTATGACAGTGCTGAATAAAAAATGACTTACGACTGGCCTTCATACTTAAAACTATTGCAATATCCCTGCGGTCACATGATAAAAATGCAGAAGCATGGCCATCCTCCCAGGCAGCTTCTAACAAGGAAAGGTAATTGCTTAATGGATTTGCTTACTGACCACATGATTCACTTAAGGACCACAATAATCCACATGTGACAAAAAAGGTAGTAAAATAAGGCACTGCTTGCTTAATGACTACCTCATGTAATGACAGTTCAGTTGTGTTTGTAAAACGTTTTGCCCCCTGTAAAAACCACACAAAATGTTCAAACAATATTTAAAACAATCAATCAGGAGGATGAAAACCAGTTAGTCGAGTAAGTGAATAAAGCCAACCAAGACCAGAGAAAAGTCAAAGCTCCACCATATGTTTATCTAAAATAAGGTATTGGATTAGCATCAGGGGTGGGTTCTAATTTTTTTACTACCGGTTCTGTGGGCATGGCTTATTTTGTGGGCATGGCTTGATGGTCATGTGACAATTCTTTAGCATTTAGCAGAGGTACTGGTCTACAAGGCTTTTAACTGCTTGCAGAGCTGTACCGGTCTACCCATTTATTTTTGCAGGCATCGGTCTACTCATTTGTTTTTGGAGGCACTGGTCTACCACCAAACTGCCTTTTACTTTCAGCTGTAGGGCGGCCCTTTGAAGCCCCCTTTAAACAGTTTTTTTCCTTATAGCCCATCAGCTGGGACTCAGGAGGCAGCAATAGATTGGGGGTGGGGCCAAATAAAAGGTAAGAATAATGGGGGGAGGGGTGGCGTGGGGGTAGAACCGGTTCGGTGACGTCATATCGTCACCGCTACCGGCTCAGTGGAACTGGGTGAGGAACCCACCACTGATTAGCATCATACACTAAGCAGTTCCAGAGAATGTGGCAGCAATCAAAACATCTCACTTCCATGTAAATACTAACCAGGTAGCTGAGTGAGAACTTGAAAGGAAAAATCTCTGTGATTCCTGTTTGGACTGACTATATCAAATTTGTACAGGCAGTCCTCAACTTGCAACCATTCAAAGTTACAATGACACTGAAATAAGTGACTTACAACCAGTCCTCACACTTATGTCTATTGCAAAATTCCCCACAGTCACGTGATCAAAATTCGGGCACTTGGCAGCCAGCATATATTTACAATGGTTGCAGGATTCTCAGGGTCATGTGAATACCACTTGCAACTTTCTCAGCTGGCTTCTGACCAGCAAAGTCAATGGGGAAAGCCAGATTCGCTTAACGACTATATGATTCACCTAACAACTGCAGTTATTCACTCAATTATGGCAAAAAAAAAAGCTTGTAAAATCAAATGTGACTCATTTAACAACCACCTTGCTTAGTCATGGCATTTCTGGTCCCAATTGTGGTCATAAGTCAAGGATTCCCTGTAGTACAAATGCAAGAAACACAATGTATGTTGTACTGATGGCTCACCGGAAGGTTAGCTGCTGTTGCCATATTAGAAAGCTTGCTTGGTGGCCAATGCAGACAGAAGCAAAATATAACTTAATTGTTACCTTACACAACTTCTGATGTGCAAAATTATCCATAGCCAGACACAAGTTCATATTTGAACTAGAAAGGAAGGTGTGAGCTATTTGTGTAAATTTATATATTATATATAAATTACCTCCTTGTTAATTATGTCCTGTTAAAAAAGGTCTATCTATGTGTCCTTTTTGTGTATCTTTCCTGCCATCTTTGCACTCTGAGCTAAAACATTTGGAAGGAAGTTTATCAAGCCGAACATTCTTGTAAATCTGAACTTGACTGCCAAGAATGCAAATGATTCATTCCCTATGAGGAATTAATTTCCTGTCCACACTACTCCACCCCCTTTAAACATACATTTACTATTCAAAACAAGTGACCCCTCTGTTTCTTTACTCTGAGCATTCTTAACTGTATGATAAATAAAATTCCCCAAATAGTTCTGACAATTTATTCTCAGATTAACTGGAATAAAATAGTAACCCAGACAGAGCGTCAGTATTAATGATAGATGTATATGATAGCAATATGACAGAACAAATTCACAGGCTTTCAGTTCAAGTATGTTGGGGTTAAGGACTGTCTGCTAAAAAAAAGAGAGAAAAGAATTAATTTATATGACCTGTTAGGCATTCAGTTCAAAATCTGCAACTCTATATTTGAATTCTACAAAGCTTCATTTGAATAAATGTCCCATCTGTGTATATTCTGTTTGGTGCACAAAATGAGTTCTCAATTATGCAAGTCAGTGTTTTTCAAACTTGGCAAATTGAAGATACGCAGATCGACTTCTAGCAGGCTGGCTGGGGGATTCTGAAGGTTGAAGCCCACACATCCTAATGTTGCCAGATTTGGTCTAGAGTCTAGACAAAATAGTTGATTGCCTCAATTGACCAGTCAATTGATCTTGATCTTGCCTGGCTCTTGGGATCCAGTGAGCTTAGAAAGATTACAGTAGCTGAATCAGTGGCTCTGCCTATCTACAAAATGCCACAGCATATTCACTACTTTTGCCAATTTGGTGTGAAGGGCTGTATTGCTTTCTAAGAATTAGAATGGAGGAGTTGGGTTTTTTTTTTTGAATAAATAGTTAAAATGGTCCAATAAAAGCTTTTTTGATTTGATTCAGTTTTCAATTCCTCAGATTCTAAGCGTGAAAACATACTTGAGTGCCATCTAGCTAATCTTCACAAAATTTCAAAAGATCAACAATTGTATTTTATCAAAATGATCTATGTGGAGAGCTCGTTAAGATTATCCTGCATCTACAAGTTGTTTTGTGAAATTTACAATAGTCCTTGAAAGAAACTATAACTCTCCAGACCCGTCTGTCTGTCTGTCTATCACATTTTTGAACCCACCAGCTCCCTCAGAGAGACTGATTGGTATACAATAAAAAGTTAAAAAATAAAAACAGCATATAAAAATTAATTTTAAAAAAGTTAAAAGGAAGAAAAGGATAATTAAACCTTGTTAAAAATTAGTTGAAAAGACAAAGGCTCTCAGGGTGTTAACCTGTCCCACAGCTGTGTGCTGTTCTGGTCTCCCCACACATGTAGTCATGTTTTAACCCCTTTTCAGAAGGCCAGAAGTGTAGGGCCCTACACCTCTGGGGTGTGTGTGTGTGTGTGTGTGTGTGTGTGTAAGAATTTTCCACAGGGCGGTGGCAATGGCAGACAAGATTATCTTTGTTAGACCCCCGCCAGTCGGACTTGATCTGATGGAGTCTGCAACATATCTTTCCTTCCTGACCAGGTGGGGTTGGGCCTGTGTAATGGTAGCCTGGCCCATACCATGTAGGGCTTTATACATCACAACCAATACCTTGAGTTTGACCTGGAAGCAAACTGGCACCCAATGTAGTTTGTGAAGCAAAGGTGTTACATATGCCCTTTTTTTGGGTACCCAGAATTGCTTTGCACAGCTGCCTTCTGTTTCAAGTGGAGCTTCTGGTTTCAAGTGTAACCCCATGTAGATTGCATTGAAATAGTCCAGACAGAGATGACTAGGGCATGAGTAACAGAACAGGTTAGGGTTATGGGATTGTCACTGCAGTACACAAATCTGTTATCACTGGGCCACCGAATTCAAAGGTGACTGTTGGTTAAGTGAGTAATGACTAATGTTGAGCGTCACACGTATAAAACTGATTATAACAACAAATATATGTGCAGATAAATTACATCAAGAATTTGCTGGGAGAAATAACTACTGTATATGAATCAATTTAATAAACTTTACCCTTGGTTTCTGCTTAATCATACAATCATACAATGTTTGGATTTGGCTATGACGCATGCATATAGCTTACATTTATAGAAAAAACCAACAGTTAAGAAATTCCAAACAGCATCCTCCAAATGAGGATTATTCAGGCTTCCATTTAACCATCATGTACTAAATTAATCTAAGTTCACACAACACAGAACCGCAACCTAGCTACCACTTTTTCATGCAGAATACTGTATAAACCTGGCCAGAGTTTAAGGCATGACCCAGGAACCTGCAAACATAGATGGATATTAAGCCTCTTTGTGTGAGAGAAAAGCTCCGATAGATGAGGTAAGACCAGGTTAGACCATCCGAAATTCCCATGCCTGTAGGCAAGATTGCCAAGTGAAGCAAAGAATGAATGCAATGGCACTTCTTTATATATTGTCAAGAAAACTGCACAGCCACCTATTCTCAACTCTAATATCTTTTTTTTTTTAATGTGGGGGAGAACTCATTAAACAATCTCAATGCCCATCACCTCTACCTACTGCAATGTTTCTTAACCTGGGCCACTAAAAGATGTCTGGACTTCAACTCCCAGAATTCCCTAGCCAGCATGCTGGGAGTTACAGCGCACACACCGTCAATACAGTATTGCATCCCCATTCGTCTCTAGCAGCCTATCCCTATCGGCCATTTAGAAGGAACCGCCTTTCCAGAACTTCTTTTACCTCTCGGGGCACACTTAAGTATCGCGAGAGGTTGTATTCCGCCCCCCCCTCCACCTCTTCGCGGGGAAGCCTAATCAAGTCTCCCTACTTTGGTGGGCGCCGCCATCTTGTTTCGGCGGAGCACTTGAGAAAGTGCTTCCGGGTGAGGTCGTCGGTCGTCGGTCGTCGGTTGGAAAGCGGCGTTTGGTGTTTAAGGAGTCTTCGCGCCTTTGTTTCGTCGAGGCGGGGTTCGCACGAAGACCCGTCCCGATGGCGGTGGAGTCTCGCGTTACTCAGGAGGAGATTAAGAAAGAGCCCGAAAAGCCCATCGACCGCGAGAAGGTACAAAAGGAGGAGTGGAAGGTGGCGGGGAGAAGCGGAGACGGCTGGTTGGCCACTCGCCTCGCCTTGGTCGTGCTGTATGCATGTTGCGATGCCGTGTGCAAGACGAGCAAACCCCCCCTTCATCCACACGTTTCAAAAATCGGTTGGAGGGTGAAGGAAAGCACGCTGCAAAGTGCAACACGGGCGTTTCGTGCAATTTCGTCTCTCGCGCCACTTTGCACGTGAAAGCCGTCGGGGGTGTTTTTCTACCAGGTTCTGCCCTGCCGTTATGGGTCTGTTGTGGGTCTGCTGGGAACATTTGTGCCACCAAGCATACATTAACTTACACGGTCTGGGTTTTGTATCTTGTAACAGGTTTGAAATGTGGTTGGCCGATTTTTTGGCTCTTTGGGTTGTGGGAACATCGCAGTTAAATAGCAACAGCTATTATAATAGACTTATATACCGCTTCACAGTGCTTTTACAGCCCTCTCTAAGCGGTTTACAGAGTCAGCATATTGCCCCCCAACAATCTGGGTTCTCTGAGTCCTAAATGATGCTTGCTTACTTATCAGTCAATCTAGGTAGTTTCCAGCAACCTTGTGGCTTCTAAATACAGGCAGTCCTCCACTTACAACGGTTTGTTTATTTATTTTATTTTATTTTATTTTATTTATTTATTTATTTATTTATTTTTATATGCCGCCCTTCTCCGGAGACTCATGGCGGCTTACAATGCGTTAAGCAATAGCCTTCATACTTTTGTATATTTATACAAAGTCAGCTTATTGCCCCCACAAACTGGGTCCTCATTTTACCCACCTTAGAAAGGATGGAAGGCTGAGTCGACCTTGAGCCTGGTGAGAATTGAACTCGCAGTAATTGCAGGCAGCTGGATGTTAAATGCTGCCTTAGTAGGAGGCATTAGCCTCTTACGCCACTCAGGCTTAGTGACCGAAGTTATAACTGCACTGAAAAAAGTGACATGATCATTTTTCATCCTTAAATGGCCGTTGCAGCATCCCCATTGTTATGTGATTTACCTTTGGATACTTGGCAACCGGTTTGTATTTATGACAGTTGCAGTATCCCGGGATCATGTGACCATCTTTTGCGACCTTCTGACAAGCAGAGTCGATGGGGAAGCCAGATTGACTTAACCGTGTTATTAATTTAACAACTGCTGTGATTTGTTTAACAAATGTGACAAGAAAGGTCGTAAAATGGGATAAAACTCATTTAACAAATTTCTCACTTAGCAACATAAATTCTGTTGCTCAGTTCATAAGACATGAGTCGAGGATGACCTGTATGTGTTTGTCATACTCTGCCTTAAAAGTCTCATTCAAGACAAGCTTTACTTCTCATGAGTTTTTGGGAATGGCCAAGAAATTTTCTTGGCAAAAACATAAAAACGGTTTTGCAAATCCATTCTTTGATTTCTCAATCTAACCTACATACTTGAGCTATCCTATTGGTTTCGCATTTAAACATTAATCATATATGATCTTTCTTAATTATATATTTAAATGCCTAATGCATAAGTATTATTGTGCCTGGTAAATCTAGAAGAGTTTGTAGTGTCTCTTTTTTAGGGGGAGGGGCAAATAAGAGTATGAAAGGTATGATAGGCCTATATACTATCTAACAAAACATTCTAAATATTTTAGCTATTTAAACTTAGAAGTACCGGTATCATTTCTATAGCTAGAGATAATTGATATAAGTCATATTTATATGCAAATTGGACATTTTGTTAAACTGATTTGGATTGCTAGACTTGGATACAGTGTTCTATTAATCAGTAAACACTTCTGTCAAAATGGGCACAGTACTATAGTTGAAGAATCATAAATATTACATGAACTCATGAGATCTTGTGGTTGGAGATAATCTTTGTAGAAAGGCATAAAGTTCTGTGATTGTTTTGAGCCAATTGTGAGTTTATGGAGATATTAGAAGTGTTTAAGAAAAGCAGTATATTTTAAATTAAAGTCGTCTTAAGCTATTGTATAGGTTGGAGAAGTATGTTATCTGTGAAATTGGTTAGTTGGAGAGAAAACTTGATGTGATAAGGAAGGGAAACAATATCACAAATAAATTGCCACCTCTTTCTTCACAGGTTGCTAATAAGCTTTGAAAATTCTTCAGAAGAATAGGATTTCTGTTACATGCATCATATTCTTTTTCTGCTTCTCCATGGAAAATTTATAACTAGAATTTTAAAATCCATTAAATGTTAGAAAACCAGCTAAAGATTTATTTAGATTAGCTACTTTTTTATATTTTTGTAAACCAACCGTAAGAGAAATTCAAGTAACAGTTGACACAAAACAAAATCAATGATACATGGTATAAATACATTTAAGACTGACTGTTTTTTTTGCAGACCTGTCCCCTGTTGTTGAGGGTCTTCACCACAAACAATGGGCGTCATCACCGAATGGATGAGTTTGCACGTGGAAATGTACCTTCCAGTGAACTTCAGATCTACACATGGTGAGTTCTATACAGGTAACCATTTGCCTATATCTCAATATTGCATTAAAAACACATGAAAAGTATCTTTTATGGTGTGATAGCAGAAAGGGTTTGCCATTTTTTCTAATGTACAGAAGTTCTACTTTTGATAGATGAAAGGCAGAAAAATTGGGAAGTCTGTTTTATAGCTTTCCTATTAATGGACAGTTTGAAGCAGTGGAAATTGCACTCTACCGAGTAAAATAGAGAGATGTATTTTGAAAAAATGTGAATGTTACCATGTTCACCAAAGAAAGAAAACTGCCTAATTTGTTTGTAGAATTGTCTCTTGCTGATTTTTTTATAAATATAATTGTGGATAGATATGTTGGTTAGGCTTCAAAAGACAGAAAACATGGAGATATATATCCATGAAATCTTTGAAAGATCAATGTTGGTATGTCTGAGAGGAGAAAAAGACTGTATGATTGCAAATTATACATGGCTGCTAGAGCAAGTAGATTATTTGTATATTCTATCGGTATTTGAATGGTTACATGCATAGAAAAATTAAGTCATGCAAATATTGATGGAAAGGCAATGGTTAATATTTGGTATAATGAATGTTTGACAAAAGAAGCAAAAATAAGTTTCTTACCACTTGGATACTTGAAGTGACCTAGTTAGGATAGGAGAAACATAAGAAATTGAATATAATGGGAATGGGGTACTTTAAGAAGTGTGTGTAATGAAATAAGGTCAGGAATGTGAATTAAATTAAAAAGTGAGTGATACAAAAAAGTAATCTGAGGAAGTTTTCTTTTATAGAATGAATAAGAACTAACAACTATATGAAAGATCAATAACTTAAAAAGGGAAAGATTAAGAAAACTATTTGAGCTGAAACTCTCAGTGTGAGAGTCTCAACTAAGAGAGAAGTTTGAAGGATCTAAAGCAGGGGTGTCAAACTCACGTCGTCACGGCAGCATCACGTGACATATTGGGACACCCCCCCTTTGTTAAACCGGGCATGGGCATTGTCAGTGTGTGATCCATCTGGCCCTCGGGAGTTTGACAGCCCTGATCTAAAGTAATAGTGTATGGATATGATGGAAGCAAGGATGGTTGGCAAAGGAAAGTGGTGTTGAGGTAAGCTATATTTACGTTATTCCTCCTTTAATTTCCTTTGCTTACTATTTGTGAAAGACAGTAATATGATCGATGTATGTATGGATTGCTACATGAATGCTTTACAAAAAAAAAGAGCTAAGTGCTAATTTGAATCAAGACATAATGACATGAGAAAATGCAAAATATCTCTGTGTTCTGATACGCACATAATTTGGGAAATCAGAGGAAGCCAATTTTGAAAAAGAAGTTTACCACCAAAAGAAATATTTGTAAAGTATTTAGTGGGAAATATATTTCTTGATACAATACTTTTTAGTTCTGTGGATCCTTCTTAGAATTAATACCATAAAGTGAGAATCTACACTTACTAAATTGACCTTGATTTTGTTTTTCTCCAGGATGGATGCAACTTTAAAAGAGCTGACCAGTTTAGTGAAGGAAGTATATCCAGAAGCAAGGAAGAAGGGGACCCATTTCAACTTTGCAATAGTTTATACAGATCTTAAAAGGCCTGGGTACAGGTAATACAACTAATGGTAACAGAGAGTCTACACAATGTTGTTAGTTGCAACGTTTGAAAATTGTAGCATGCAATAGGGAACAAATATAATTAATATAATGATGTAAACGGAACTTAGTGTTTGTAAATTAAAGAGTCTTCTTACAATAGTTAATTATATCCTTTTCCCTATCCTATAAAATATATTTGTAAAGCCAGGCAGGTGCTAAATAAGTATATATTTCTGAACTGTAGCTGCCAATTATTTCAGGAGAAAGCAGCTGATTTCTTTCAGATGGAGAAAGTTATTTGATCCTAGGAAAAATAATTCTTCTCTAAAGAAAATTAGAGCTTAAATTTGGTAGCCAGAAATGAGTGTTTTAAGTTGCAAATATCAGATGGCTAATTATGAGTAGGATTTTTGTACATTTAGAGAGCATCTGTTCTTCCAATGCAATTGCTTAGTTGTAGGGCAGCTTAGCATAAATTGAATAATTGTTTATATAATGTTCTCAAGACCACATTCAAGCTGTCTTTCTGAGTGCATGGTAGACATTTCTATAAATTTAAAGCATTAACTTTTAAGAGACATTTATTTGCATGCTTCCCAGTCTTTGTATTTGCAGTGGGCCATAAATTCAAGGCTGTACTGAAACATTACAGATAGCCTTAACTAATACTAAAAGGTTTAGGTGAAGATAATTAACATATGAAGTAAAGTCTATGACAGTGGTGGTGAACCTTTTACTCACCTAGTGGCAAACAGGTATGCACTTCATGCCTGCATGCTAACACGCAGCTTCTCCCCCATGGGCTGTGCATGCAACCACCATCTGCGCATGCACATGGCTTTCATGTGGCTCCCCCTGTGTGCGCAATCGCACCATCTGTGCATGCACGGTTTTGCACGGTTCCCAGAGCGCTGCATGCACAATCACACCATCTGCATGTGTGTGGTTTTCGTGCATGCAATGCAAACGCTCGGCATCTACGCATTTGTGCGCTGCATGCAAGTATTCTCGCACGCATGTGCAAATGCACAGGAGAGCTCCGAAGACCAGCTGTGTCCCCTGAATAGCACGCATGTGCACCGGAGGCCTGAACACCAGTTGGGGCGTGCACGCATGCACAGCTTTAGGTGAGTTGGGCGACAGCTCGCGTGCCTGGAAAGATGGCTCTGTGTGTCACCTCAGGCACACGTTTGCCATTATGGTTGAAAAGCTGCTGAGAGCAATAAGGCACACATCTAAATGGAGAGAAACCGTTAACATTGTTATAACGGACAAAGAAAAATCACCTGAACACACACAACAGGATATATGCTTATCTCCAGTTTTCTGGCATATTTTCTTCATGCCCAGGGTCTTGATTTAAAGCTTTGGAGATCTCATATCAATCAGAATAGATAGTACTAAGACAGAGGTAGAACATCTCAGGTTGAGCTTCATAATTATGAAGATGTTATGTTCATGTTTTTCCTATTTTGTTTTTGAATAACCTGGAGGAAAATAATGTCCCCTTTGCTTCTTTCTACAGGGTGAAGGAAATTGGTAGTACAATGTCGGGAAGAAAGGGCACAGATGATTCCATGACTTTGCAGTCTCAGAAGTTCCAGATAGGGGACTACCTCGACATAGCAATTACGCCACCAAATCGAGCACCACCTCCTTCTGGTCGTATGAGACCTTACTAATACTTTAATTTACATCAGACTGCCATCTGTAGACTTTCACCGATTCGTTTTTGCATTATCGTACTGATTACTTTTTAAATGTAAAGTGAGAATACTAGAACATTTAGTGATCTTAAGGATTGATGTTTGAATTATGTTATTGTACAAGACGTGCCCTCAAGCTATTAGTTTCCTCTGTCAGGTTTTTTATAAAGTTGACCCAAGCAACACGGCTGTTTATTTCTGTATTTTTAAAAAAACTTGCTATGAAATAAATATGTCACTAAGTCTAACTTATTTATCATTAAAGGAATATGTATTTCATAAATATAATTTTATTGTAAAATGAACTAGAATATACATGGTGCTTATTCTTGCATCAACAATGCTGTAGTAAGTAAATATACAAAGAAAAATATGGACTACTCCAAGGATATATTACTTCTTTCATTTCAAGTGCCACATTCCAAAAAAGTTATGACATTGCTTTACTTTTCTGTCTGTAATGGTTTGCTCTCTCCCACTGTGAATGCACCAGGCCCCACCTCTCTGCATTATTGTGCCAAAGAAAAAACTTGGTAACTACAGTTAGTTTACCTATAAATAGTAGTATGGCATTCAGTACCAAATTTTAAGTATGGGCAGACTAATTTCAACATTAACTTTGGAAAACAGGAAGTTCAACTCTACCTCTTTTCCCTTTTTGAAACAAGGAAGAGAAGGAACTTTCTGTTGCAAGAAGACACACTTTCTTTTGTCAACAGAGGAAGCAAGCAATGTAATTTCCTTAGTAAAAAATCATTGCTGCTTATTCTGGAAGAGAAAAATTACTTCCTATTTAATATGTGAATGAACAGGCAATACTGAAAATTCTGCCACATTAAAGTTGCATAAAGAAAGTAGAGAGAAAAGTTGGGAGGACTGGGAGAAAAGAAAACACAGAAAGAGCAAAATAGTGGAAGCAAATGCAGTCAGGAGGTAGATTAAGACTAAAGGATGGGGGCAGAGAAAAATATGACTACCCTTAAATGGTTTCGAATCAGTCTGGAATTGCCCATCTTCAGCAGTCCAGGCTGTCTAATTCTTTCCTTTATACTTTCCCCTTGTTCCCCAAATTCCTCCTGTGTCAGCTTTTTATCTCAGTTTAACCCCCTCCCCAAAAAGTGAAAAACTATTTTCTCAGCTATTTCTAAGATCCTAGGTTATCAGCCATAAATACAGTCTGCATGTCTGAAATGCCACATGTCATAATACCTCTTGCCAATCACATTAGAGTCTATATCTGAGAAGGTGATGCTAATTCTTACTGTTGCATTTTTGCCCTTCTATCTAGGAAATGAAACTACTGGAAACATCTTTCTAAAATGTTGAAACAGTTCTAAATTTCTCATAGAATATTATTTTGACTGTAATCCTACTTTACTAATAATTCAAAAATCTAATCACAAAAACCATACTTTCTATAATAGCTTCACAAAAGTATTAATTTAATCCCTAATATATTTTCTGGAATTGATAAATGCTGGTGAAGCTGTTTTCTGTTAACTAGGCAAATGATTAGAAGCAATTAATGTTTACTTACATAACATTTTCCTTGGTAAGAATTAAGTGTAGCAATTTAAAATATTCTGTTCTGTGTTGGAGCATTAAAGTGCTAACATGCTTTAGTCAGATATTAACTGGTTCTATATCAAAGCTACTATAATCTTCTGAGAGAAACCCTGGCTTTATTCACTTGAGGGCAGATAAAATACTGAACTCAGGAATAAAACACAAATACAGGTAGTCCTCAATTTACAACCATTTGTTTTGTAATAGTTCAAAGTTAACAGCACTGAAAAAGTTACTTGGACCGGTTTTCACATGACTATTACAGAATTCGTCTGGTCACATGATCAAAATTCGGGCACTTGGCAACTGGCATATATTTGACAAGCAAAGTCAATGGGAGAAGCCAGATTTGCTTAACAACTGCATGATTCATTTAACAACTGCAGGATTCAAAAGACAACATGCTTACGAATAATTTAATCAACTGACAGCATATAAATGATATTTACTTATATTTATGTTCCTTATTTTATTTTGATAATTTTTACAGGAGAGTACAGAATAGTTTAAAATTAAACAAGTTATACTTCACAAAGTAAAGAACCTTTAGACTGGTAGTCAAAGAAAAAAAAATCAGATTTAATCTTCATTTCATCCAGGGTATTTTCTGCAAATGTAATAATGAAGCACATATTACAAACCTGTTTTATTATCTTCAGCTATTAATATACTTGTTTCAATAGATACATTTATTTTACAAGGTTCTCAATTAGGGAAATAGCATTCTATTTGTGTTTCCATTTCCAGAGTTAGTTTTAATGGGAAACTGAAAATCATTATAGTTATTTCTCAGAACTTTTCATTCATTTCTTCCTAAAAAAATTGAGAGCTAGATTTCAATTGGCTTAAGAGCTGTAGTGGCGCAGTGGTTAGAATGCAGTATTGTAGGCTAATTCTGCTGACTGTCAGCTGCCACCAGTTCGGCTATTGCATTCTCACCGGCTCAAGGTTGACTCAGCCTTCTATCCTTCCAAGGTCGCTAAAATGAGGACCCAGACTGTTGGGGGCAATATGAGTCTGTAAACCGCTTAGAGTGGGCAGAAAAGCACTGTGAAGCGGTATATAAGTCTAAATGGTATTGCTATTCACTCCCATATTTTACCCACTTTCTGCCTTCTTCAGTGCATATTGCATATTTATAAGTAAAGTCAATCATATAAAAGTTTGTTTGATCCAATATTGTATTCTTGCATTAGCCAACCAAATGCCTATGAAAACCCTATATTACCAGACATAATGGGATTTTTTAATTTATTTTGCCCAAAGAGCATAACTTCACAAGTTTATATTATTCCATATTTTATATTTGGGGGCCCATTTTCCCACATTGGAAAGATCCCTCTGAAGTTCTTTTCAGTCCTTTTATTTTAATCATCTCATCCTAATTTGCCATTCTACCTGGCTCCCTTACTCTTTACTTAGGCCACCGATGTCAAACTCTCGGTGTCACGTTGCTGTCATGTGACGTTTCGTGACATTTTCCCCTTTCACGGTCCTGGGGTGGGCGTGGCAGCACGTGACACCCCACGGGCCGTTAGTTTAACACCCCTTGGAGCGTATTAATTTATAAACAAATTAATACTCAGCTCTTTAAAGGACTCGTGTTTACATTTCACGTGAGAACTGCCCACTGTATTCCTACCTTCTACCTTTTCTTCTTTCATAATCCTACCCACTGGCTAGAGTGGCAGGACTTTATATCCAAAGCATCTGGGAAGGATGGGTACTTTGATTCTTTCATAATAGGCCTCCCCCCCAGGAAATAATTGTATTTTTATTCAATTGACAAATAATGTTGGGAGATCATAAGCCACAAATTGATTTCCTGACCATAATGACTAGTGTCAAGAAAGTGTGAAAATGGCTTGTTTAGAGAAATGATACTAAGTGGATCATTATAGTTAAAATATTCAGTAAGATAGCTCATTAAAAATAGAATACATTATCCTTGGCTGTCATGCAAAAAAAAAAAAAGCACTTGGGTTGACTTGTTTACAAGAAACAATGTTTCTTAGGATTTTTTGTGAAGCAGGCCAAACTAAATATTGTATATAAGGATATAGAGTACTACGTACACTATCAATGCACATCTTTTCTCCCCCCTGCCAAGATTGAATAAAAATTATTTGGGGAAAGGAAAAGGTGGCAGAAAAGTATCAGGCCAGCAAAGATTTTGGTTGGCCATTGTTTAGGGCAAAGATAAAATGTCTCAATTGCATGAAAGTGCAAAAGCCTCAAGTTTCAAAAACTCAGTTTTTAGTCACAAAATATAAGGGAAATTTACTTTTTGCTCAAATCTTACCTGTTTTCTTTGTTATCAGTAAAAAGAAATCGCTTTTCTTCAAATTGTGAAGCATTTTCTTCTTTAGTTCCTTTCACAGCTGACCTGGGTACTTCTGTATTTGGATTGTACCGGGATAAAATCTAAATAAGTTTAAACAAGAGGAGAGTTTGAAAAAAGAAGGTTTCCAATTTTGCTGATAAAATGCTAACTTTAGTGCAAATTAATTTTGTATGTCAAACCTGCAAAAGATTCTTTGGAATCACAGTTATTTCAGGCGGTGGTAATGGTGAACTGAAGAGGTCCTCATATATTGACGTTGCTGGAGGAGAAGGTTCTTCAGTACATTCCAGACGTTTGTCTGAATCCAGGACAGGTTGAACACTGTGTTTTATAGGATTCTCTGGCAGTATCTTAATGGCACTTGCATGCTAGGAAGAAAAAAAAAAAATTTGAAACATAAGTTATATTTTTCAGAAAGTATCAACTCATTCAAGCAACCATTGAAATATTATTCTTGAGGCATACATACTATGGACTCAATATGAGACAGACATTTTATTAAGAGATTCCTAAAATTTGCCAGTATGGTGCTCAATACTTACCATAGGTTGTATTTGCTGAGATTTTGTATCAAGTATTTCTGTTGTGTGTTTAGGAATATCCAAATGATTACTTTCTGGTGACTCTGATAAAACAGTGGTCTTTCTGTGGGGAATTTTCATCCCAGGTGTGCGGAACTCAGGTGCAGCAGGTGAAGCGAAACAATCATGATCTGAAAACATTTGATCGATTCACACTGAAAACATGTTAGATTATGCAGAAAATGGATCAAAGGATTGGTTTTCATACTTTTCGTAGTATAAGACATACTTTTTTCCCCTCTAAGAGAGTGGAAATGGTGGTGCGTTTTATACACCGAATACAGCCATTTTTGGCCTCCCGAAACTCTACCCTGCATGTCCTGTTTTTACCAAAAACAGGCCCGTTTTTCGCAAAAACGGGATCTGCAGAGGGTTTGGGAGGACTGCAGAATGCTCCTGGGGGCTGGGGAGGGCAAAAATACCTCCCAAATCCCCCACGCATCGCGTTTTTGCCCTCCCCAGATCCCAGGAGCACTCTGCAGGCCTCCCAAACTCTCTGCAGTCCCCATTTTTGGCCTCCCAACCCCCCCTATGCATCGCGTTTTTGCACTCCCCAGCCCCGCAGAGCACTCTGCAGGCCTCCCAAACCCTCTGCGCATCCTGTTTTTGCAAAAAAAAAAAAAAAAAAAAGACCCATTTTTGGCCTCCCAAACCCCCTCCCCCCACATATCATGTTTTTGCCCTCCCCAGCCTCCAGGAGCTCTTTGCAGGCCTCCCAAACCCTCTGCGCATCCCATTTTTGCGGAGAACGACCCTGTTTTTTGCAAAAATGGGACACGCAGAGTGTTTGGGTGGCCTGCAGAGTGCTCCTGGGGGCCAGGGATGGCAAAAACCAGACGTATGGAGGGCAAAAAAATTTTTTTCCTTGTTTTCCTCTTCGAAATCTTGCTGCGTCTTATACTCCGGTGCGTCTTACAGTACAAAAAATACAGCACTTGCATGAAAAGGGAAGGCTTATTCAGCAGGAGACAGTGTAATGTGCCCCGTTATCTTCAACGATTTTTTGCAAATTTGCAATTCCTGATTGTTTCCTTTTCCCCCTCTCATCCAGAACCTATTTGGCAATATCTGGGTGGTGGGGAGTAGGGAAAGTGTCCTTGAATAAGGAAGAGATCTGAGTTTTGATTTGAGGGCTTAGCAGAAGCAAGTCCAGAAACACTGCAGGATTTTCTTTCACAACAAGGGGTTTTTCACCAAATCCCAAATGTTGGATGAAATACATTAAGGCACTGTTTCTCAGCCTTGACATTCTGAAGCTGATTCTCAAGACTTCACTTATGAATACAAGATATCCCGGAAGTTATTTGACCTACATAAGACTTACCACTTGCTTCATTTGATTGCCTGAGTGCTGCCAGATTCTGATTTGACACCATTGCCCCTGCTGATCTGGTCAAGTTATTAGCAAAAGAAAAAAAATATTATTTAAATGACAGTACAACCAATATATCAAACTTTTCCCACCTCTCTCAAAGGTGCTTTTTTTCAAGAGGCAACTGGTTTTTCTTCTCTTTTCGTTTCTCATCCAAGAAGCTTCTTCAGCTCTAACTGGATGGTAGGGAATGGAAGGATTTATATAAACCCATCAGAACTAGATTCAGCAGTCCATCTGCATTAAAAAGACAAAGACCATTCTTTTGAAGACAGCGAAGTCCACATTTTGGACAGAGGACCGCTGGTTTGAAAGAGGGGTCAAAGAAGCCATCTATGTCAAAACAGAACAGCCCTCTCTCAACGGGGAGGAATACGACATCATATATCTCTAGTTTATAACACAGTTCCAAGAAAGTTTCACACCCATTTGCACCACTCAGGTGACCCTGATGGCACAGATAAACCTCCAGGTGGCCTTAACAATTGGCTAAAAGAATGCAAACGACCAGCTATCTGTAAGGTGTATAAATCCTTCCATTCCCCACCATCCAGACAGAGTTGAAGAAACTTCTTGGATGAAAAGCAAAACGTTTTCAAAGAAAAACCAGAAAATCCAGTTACCTCTTGGAAAAAAAGGGACAACCATGACCTGGATGATTGAGAATCTCCATAGATACTTTCCCAACTATATTCAAAGATAGCTCAGCTTTGATTTCCAGTGGATTTGTGCTTCCCTACAAGGCCATGGCTTGCAAGCTAGGGATTTTTCCAAGTTTACAGCTCTTCTTTGAACAGCAGGTAAGGAGCTGAGAGGCCCTTTGCAACCTAAAGGTGAATTTTAGTACAGAAAGCTTTGCTCACACCACAACAGCTTTGTTGTTGTTACCTCATGGCTTGTTTACTGCAACTGATCAACCTAGGGCTGCCATAGAAGACATTTTGGAAGTTGCAAGATGATTGAGCATATGCAGGGCCCCAAATTCTTCTGGTCCACTCATGTAATATTACTGTTTTGAGAACTGCACCACTTGCCAGTTAGAAATGTTCCTGCCAAGTACATTTCAGTGTGCTAGTTACTACCTTTAAAGTCCAAAATGGCTTAGCGCTTGTACATATACAAGATTGCCTTCTCTGGATTGAATTTGCCCATTGTGTGAGATATAGTAGGGAGTGCTGCTTAAAGGGATCCTATGCTTGAATTTTTCAGGGATGTTTTACCTCAGAGACCATTCCACCCCCTATTAGTTTTGAAGAACCATGAAAATATGACTCTTCAGAAAGGTATTTGGACATGTTTGAACATTTCACATGCATGATTTCTGCGCTAAAATACATCATGGCCTTCTTGTTTATCCTTCTGTCTCTTTATATTTCAATATTATGTTATTACTTAAAAGCTGCATGGAATCGTTCAGCGATGGGGTAGCAGAAATGATATACCTATGCATGTAAGAAGATAACAAAAATAGTAGTCTTATTGCTCCAGACATAAAAGATACAAGAAAATGATAATCATTATACTTTTGTAATGATTTACAGATATACCACTTACCTATTTTTTCTTGATTTATTAAGCCAAAAGATTGTTTGGTCATCCATTAAATTTGTGGTTTCATCATTTACAGACAGATCACGCCCGTGGATATTGAAGTATTCTACTTTGGGTGACAAATATTCAGATTTATCCGCTTTCACCTCTTCGTTCTGGCTATGTGGAATGTGTACTGTGTCTGAAGAACTTGGAAGGGCATATTTTGAAAGCCCAAAATCTGAAAGTTGAGGGGTTTCCAGAAAACTATGAGATCCAGATGATTTTTGAGGAAAATCAAGAGGTTTTGGTTCTATTTGATCAGATAATGCTGATCCAGCGTTGATTTCATCATCAACCTTTATGGCTTTAAAAAGAGAATTGTCTCACTGAATATGGTGATAAGACCAAAAGTCAAGGAATGTATCACAAAGTTGGATGCTTTTTTCTGTATAAATATTGTCCTTCTATCACTACCATTGCTTGCTCTGTAACCAAGGTTTGCTAACCGTACAACAAGGTTTCACCAATAAATCAAGTATTTTAACCATGCTTTTTTGAATAAGTAATAGTGACCTGATTAGTATATAAAAATAAGAGATGAATAATTCTAAAGCGAAAGCATATTATGTCTTGGCAATGTGTATATTCAAAGAGTTTAGGAGGATCATTTTTTAAATCATCTAATTTTTAAAAAGTGACAAAAATCTTTGGTTTTTTGCAAGCGGCCCTATGAAACCACTTTTAAACAAATACTTCGAATGCATTTACAATATAATGTAAATCACGAACCTTTTAATTAAGAGGTTCCTTGTTTAATATTATGATGCATCAGACTGCTTATATCATTATACTAATAGTTTTTATTCCATATATGTCCTGTACTTAGTTATAAGAGAATAAAAAATTCCGAACTGTTACTACTATTGCAAATGCTCCATCACATCCATCAATGCCAGGGAAATGGGAATAATAAGCTACATAAAGATGACATTTTTTTTTTACAGAACTGAGGCCAGAAAACTTTGTATCATAGGAAAATTGGCAAAAAATTAAAATAAATTGAGCATACAGTTTTTTTAGTACATATGCATATTATAGAAATTTTTAACTTAAACAGTGCCAAACCTAGCAGCAATGTCAAGATCAGATGATTCAAATCTATAGAAGATGAAGAGTGATATATAGGCTTTGCCAAGCTGAAGTGTCTATCCTTTTTAATATTAGTAATGCACACAGAAATAAATTGTAGAGTATATTAAAACACCAAATATTCTAGATTGAGGGGGAAAATTACCTTCATTCTTGTAACCGTATTTCTGAAAGAGATCTCTTATTTTTTCAAGATTAGTTGCATTTCTCATCATCAGAACTTTGCTGGCCTTTATGAAGTCGTATGTAGCCTCTCTTTCTGAAGAACTTGTATGTAGAATATTATCAGCATCAGCCTATGATTTGTTTTTGAGTTAGAATTTATGATTATAAAGTAATAAACATTAATAGTCATATGTGTGTGTGTGTTAGTAAGCTACATGTCAGGTTTAGCATAAAAGCTGTTTATTACATAGAAGCAGCAACAAAATTTCTTATGTTTTTCATTTTAATAAAAACAATTTAAAAAACATGTCTAGTTATGACCATGCTATCCAAAGCTACTTGTGTTTTTAAAGAATAAAGCTATCATCTCCTAATAGAAGAGTTTAGGATTGGTGGGTTCTCTGGAAATATTACACAATGGAAGGTTTCAGGAGGCATGGTATAGAAGAAATCAGGTTTTCTATCTTGGGGAATATGAAATACTATCATGGGATATTACCTAACACAGAGAAGGCAACTTTCACACATACTAATCTTCCACTAAATCACATACTAATCTTCCACTTTAAACACATTTAATATAAACGTTCTAGAAAAGCACTTTGAAGGTGAAGAGAATAAAGAGAAGCAGGTCATATCTACCTTTAGTGTTCTGGCTTCAGAGTACAGTTCATGTAGATATCGCATTGGAGAATCATCTTCAAATTCTTCAAAACATTTGAAAATAAATAATCACCACCAATATCTTTAGAAAATGATGTACAACCCTGTACATTGATGTTTGTTATTTAAAAGATGAGATGTTCTAATCCAGGCCCGTGCGGGCCTGGATGGGGAGAAACAGGCTCCGACTCAATCCTTCCAAGACCGAGTGGCTGTGGCTTCCGGCGTCCTGATAAAGCCAGCTGGTGCCATCGCTGGTTATTGGGGGAGAATCATTGGCCCCCACGGAAAGGGCTCGCAACTTGGACGTCCTCCTGGATACACGGCTGTCTTTAGAAGAGCATATGATGGCCGTGGCCAGGGGGGCTTTTTATCAGGTCCACCTGATACGCCAGTTGCATTCATTTCTAGATCGGGACTCATTACGCACGGTCACTCAGGCACTCGTCATTTCCTGCCTGGACTACTGCAATGCTCTCTACATGGGGCTCCCCTTGGGGTGCACCCGGAGGCTCCAGTTGGTCTAGAATGCGGCCGCGCGGGGGATTATGGGAGCGACGGGGCGCTCCCATGTGACACCTCTCCTGCGCGAGCTGCACTGGCTTCCTGTGGTCTTCCGAGTGCGCCTCAAGGTGTTGGTGACCACCTTTAAAGCGCTCCATGGCTTAGGGCCGGGGTATCTACGAGACCGCCTTCTGCCGCCAATAGCCTCCCACCGGCCAGTTCGCTCACACAGAGAGGGACTCCTCAGGGTGCCGTTGGCCAGACAATGTCGGCCGGCGACCCCCAGGGGGAGAGCCTTCTCTGTGGCGGCACCTGCCCTCTGGAACAACCTACCCCCAGAGATACGCACGATACCAGACCTTCGGACTTTTCGTCGGGCCCTGAAAACACATCTATTTCATCTAGCCAGGCTGGCTTGACCCCATCCTTGCGGTTTTAAATTTATAATTGGTTTTAACTGGGTTATTTTAAATTGATGGCCAAAATTATTTAATGTTTTTTAAATTGCTTTTAAATTTTATATGTTGTGTTTTTACCGTAGCTGTTCACCGCCCTGAGTCCTGTTGGAGAAGGGCGGTATACAAATAAAATAAAATAAAATAAAATAAAATAAATAAATAAATAAATATCAGAAATTAGCATTGGTTGGGAATCCTAGGAACATCACTATGATCTTCAGAAATGTACCAATGAATGCAAAGAATATTTCTTTTGAAATGAACTGAATCAGAAACATAACAATGTTCTAGTTAATATCTCATATGCAGATTGACACTGTGTCGAAATTTACACAGTGTTGTTTAAGCCAAAATGCAAGTTGTTTGGTTTTGCCTTAGCAGAAGCTTTCTGAAGCAAAGCAATTATTTACTACATTCTCACCTTCATCTTCTAGTAAAATTTGCTTAAATTGCTCAGCCTGCTTCTCCAAAGTGACTGCCAAAGTTCGCAGTTTGTTGAAGAATGTTCCTGTTACATCCATACTGAAGAAAAGCTAACAGCTTATTTCTAAGATGAATTTCAGAAAGAATATGAAAGTTTTCAACTTATGTTAAACACATTAAAATATTTTGAAAAAAATATTATAGCTTAGAAATAGTTGAAACAGCCTTTCCATACATGCAGATTTATTTAAAAGGGCACAGTTGATCTAGCAGCACATATATTTGTTATCTAATTCTAGATGTTTTCCCTCTATGTTGCATTTCTATTGTGGAAATGCTGCTTTCCTCCCAAGCCCTAAACAAATCACCATGTCTTCAGAAAAGATTAAAGGGCTCTCCCACAAAGCATCACTATTAGGTTTGGCTACTGTGATGTGCTCTACATAGGGTTGCCCTTGAAAAACCTGTCAGAAGCTTTACCTGGTCTAGAATATAGCAGTGCAAGCAGAGAGATGTACTGTTGCCAGTTGGCTTTGGGTCCAATTCATAATGAAGGTTATTGCCTATAAAGTCTTATCTTGTACCAAGTTAGGATATTTGAGGGATCACCAATTTTCCGTGGTTTCTGCCTGGCCAAGTATGTGCCCACCATAGTTGGAGACCTCTGGGTTCCTTTGATTAAACAGTGTCATTATCAGGATCCAGAAAGTGTGCCTTCTATGTCACGGCATCTGTCCTCTGGAATGAAATTCCCCTGAAATCCATGTCACTCCCATCCTGTTGGTGTTCCATAAAGCCTTCAAGACCTCATTGTTTTCCCAGGCACTGGAGTGAGAGAGGTGGGGCTCTTTTAGGTCTGTCTTTTTTTTTTGGTCTGTATACGGATAGTCCTCGGTTTACAACAATTCATTTAGTGACCATTCAAAGTTACAACAGCACTGAAGAAAGTGACTTATGACCACTTTACACACTTACGACCTTTATAGCACCCCCATGATCGTGTGATCAAAATTCAGATGCTTGGCAACTGGTTGATACTTATAGTATGACTGTTGCTGTGTCCCGAGGTCACATGATCCCCTTTTGTAACCTTTTGACAAGCAAAGTCAATGGGGAAGCTAGATTCACTTAACAACTGGGTTACTAACTGATCACCTGCGGTGAGTCAATTAACAACTGTGGCAAGAAAGGTCGTAAAATGGGGTGAAGTTCACCTAACAAACATCTCACTTAACAACAGAAATTATGGGCTCAATTGTGGTTATAAATCGAGGATTACCTGTATTGTCTCCTGCTCCCATTCTGGTTTTTATTTGTACGAGCATTTATGTCATTATTTGCAAATGGCCCAGTCACTTGGTGTCTAAACTGGATTAATACAAAAACAATAAATAACCTTATCCTCCTAATGGAAAATAAAATGGTACTGTGCACATCTCCAGACACAACCTTTCTCCATCTGTAGATTGGTACAGTTTCAACACCCCAATTTTTAGCACATGCAAGAGCACTGCATTTATTCTGGGGAAGAAAGCATTTACCTTATTATCTTATTATTTTCCTTCAAAAGACAAGAGGGCTGCTTGAACAAGAACTGCAGGAAATCCGTTTTCGGGAGCCCGAATAGCCTCGCCTCCTCCCTCAAGACAAGAGGCACTCTAAGCCTTTCCTGAATACCTCCGGTCATTCGCAGGAGCCGCCGAAATGAGGGAGAAACACGCCTCCGCAGCTCGCCAAGACTGCCGCCACAACGGGCGCCGCTCTTTCGCCTCAGGACCGCAGCGGGCAACTTCTTTCCTTCGCGGCCTTTTGAATTCCCCGGGATGGCGGGCACCGATTGGCCCACTCCGGCTCTGCCCGCCTCCTTATTGCAACCCCGTGACGTAGGCAGGCTAGTTCACATTTACCTGCCTTTTTTTTTTTTTTTTGCTGCGCCCTTTGATTCGGTGCTCTCGCGAGAGGCGAGACTTGAGGTTCTCGTTCAGCGCAGCGGCCTTTGGAGCGCTATTTGGCTCGACCCGGGATCGGTCGTGGTGAGGTGGACGCATCGACGAGGCCCGGCGAGTTGGGAAAGGCCGGGTAGGAGCCTCGAGGCGGCAAGGGAACGTGCGGCGGCCCGTTGCTTCATAGACGAGGGACGACGCTGTAGGTCAGTAATAAGAATCGGGGTGGGGGCATCGCGGTTGAGGTGGCAACCGGCCATTGCGCTGTGAGAGGGGCGGCTGTTTTCTGCAAAAGCTTCAACATTAGCCCAGTGCAGGGGCGGGCAGTTGTGGCTCTTTTACAACCTGTGGACTTCAACTCCCAGAATTCCTGAGACAGCCAAGCTGTCTCAGGAATTCTGGGAGTTGAAGTCCACAGGTTGTAAAAGAGCCACAATTGCCCACCCCTGGCTCAGTGCAATTGGGGAGGTGACTAGAGCAGTTCTTCTCAACCTTGGCTACTTAAAGATAGGTGGACTTCAACTCCCAGAATTTGCCAGGGTCGAAGAAAAAAAAAAATGGAATACAACATGAACTATATTTATATCCTGGTTTTATGTGGGTTGAAGAAGGTAAGAGTCTTTAACAGAATAGCAGAGTTGGAAGGGACCTTGGAGGTCTTCTAATCCGACCCCTCCTCAAGCAGGAGACCCCATACCCTCCATCAAGTGGCTGTCCAGTCTCTTCTTAAAAGCCTCCAGTGATGGAGCACCCACAACTTCTGAAGGCAAGCTGTTCCACTGGTTAATTTTTCCCAGTGTCAGGAAATTTCTCCTTATTTCTAGGATGATTCTCTCCTTGTTTCATCCCATTGCTTTTGTTCTGCCTTCAGGTGCTTTGGAAACCCTCTCCTCCTCTTTGCGACAGCCCCTCAAATATTGGAACAGTTAGTCCTTCTTTTCTCTAGCCTGGCCATACCCCAGTTCTTCGTATGTTTAACCTCCAGACCCCTCATCATCTTTGTTGCTCTTCTCTGCACTCTTTCCAAAGTCTCAAGTTTTCTATAATGTGGTAACCAAAACTGGACACAGTATTCTAGATGTGATCTTACAAAGTCTTTATTAAGCAATACTAATACTTCACATAATCTTGATTTCTATCCCTCTGTTAATGCAGCCTAGGATTGTGTTGGTTTTTGAGGCTGCTGTTGCACACTGCTGGCTCTTATTTAAGTGATTGTCCACTAGGACTCCAAGCTCCCTCTCACAGTTACTGCTATTGAACCAGGTTTCACCTAATCTGTATAGCAGGGCTGTTAAACTTGCGGCCCGCAGGTCAGATGTATCACACGCTGGCCTCGCCCATGCCTGGTTTAGTGAAGGGGGGGAAAAAAAGTCCCGATACATCACGTGACCCCACTGTGATGTGAGTTTGACACCCCTGCTGTATACTGTTAATTCCAATGGTAACTTTTCTTTCAATGCAAATTGAAAAATATTAATCGAGATAATTAAAACACCTGTATCTTTCACACCAGTACACCTATTGGCATCAGTGTGCAAATTTAATGTGAATTCCCATTACTGTTCATTTCGTGAAAGCAATTCATCTAATTTTCTTTTCTTTCAAGGAGCCCTTTAGATTCGGTATTGATAGAGATATAATGGTTCATTAAAAAAAACTTGAAAAAGTGAGCTTTTGATTTCTTCCCCCTTGCCTTTTTACTCTCTTGAAAAAAGCGAAAATATCTCATTTGTTTTTATGTTGTTCCAGAATCTGGCAAAAACCTTGATTTTCCAAAAGATCTTTGGAGATTAGCTGTCGAGCCACAAATGCCTATATTATTCTAATACATTATTAGGGATTTGTATTATGATATTTTTAATTTCTGTAAATGATCTGGAACCTCTCCAAATTGAGGGCACAAATTACTTAAATGCAATATAAAAATTAATTCTGTTCTTTGCTAATGTAAGTAATACATTGACTTAGAATGTTTATACACTTAATATTTCAAATAGTTAACATTTCTTATTTCTTTTTACAGGCATGTTTCTGACTCGAGTACTGTTTCGAAACAGAATTCCTGGAAAACAATGGATTGGTAAACACAGACGGCCAAGATTCATTACTCCTGTAATGAAGGCAAATATGATTAGGAGACTTGAAATTGAAGCTGAAAATGAATATTGGCTAAGTTGTCCATATATGACAAAAGAGCAGGAGTATCGTCATGATGAAGAAAATGTATCTGCGTTAAGGCAACAAAGAATAGCTGAAGAGAGAGCAAAATTTCCTGAACACAAGTATGTTTCAGAATATCTGAAACAGCTTAATGTGACAAAGAGATGGGCAGATTCCTGATGTGTGTCCTTTGCCATTCTAATGGATTTTATGGATTTAATGCGCTTGCTTTTAGTGACAATGAAACAATGCATAAATAAATATATTCTTGTTTTCAATCAGCTATTAGCTTCATAAATACATAAATTTTTCTACTAAATTATGTATGCTTTTTTTTCCTTTCAGAGTTTAGTGCTATTGTTATAAAAAGGATTTGAGGATTTTTATTTTTTTTTTTAAATCTCTAAAAGCTGGCTTTGCCTCCTTGTATTTCCATTCCTCTATTCCCTAGAAAATAAAATCTCATAAACCATGTATCTACTTATATATTCAGAGGCAGAAACCACAAAGAACATTCTCATTTTATCCATTTTACAATATATGGCAGTGGTTCTCAACCTGTGGTCTGCAATGTTATCAGGGGGTCCGTGAAGGCTTCAAGAAATGTTATGATTTAAATCTTTAGGGTCTTTGGTCAAAAAACATATTTAAAGAGGACGTGGGGTGAAGAAAAGGTTGAGAATCACTGGTATAAAATCAACTTTCCGGATTGGAGGTATATTTTGATGTAGTATAGTCACCCGATTGAAAGAGTTATTAATGAATGGCTAAAGTAAGGCTAGATACTTGTCAGTGGTATGGGCTCAGTAAACATCTTATTTGGAAGACACTAATTTAGGGTATGTTAAAGCCTAAAATATGCCCTTGAAATATTAGTAACAGAAAATAATTTTAAAATTTTAATCATCAGTTAATGAGTTGTCCTAATTGAATTAAGAAGTGGAAGAGATTTGCTTTTAAAACTCCCCAGGCAGTGCATAAAAATGGCTGATGCATTTTTCATTTCAATAGAGGCTAAATGCATTTTAATGCCTTTTCTCTTTTTTATGTCCCTATTCATTTATGACAATGCAAAATAAATAACTGAAATCGAAATATAGCAGAAAGCCTGTTCCCAAGTTATTTATTTTCTTATGCATTCATTATGTCATAACACATTAATGCATCATCAATTTGGCAAAGAAGGGCTTGAAGATTATGCTTTTTAAAAACAGTTATAATTAAGACATGATCTGTACTTTGATATACAAAAGTCAAACATGATTGAAAATTAATTACACAATTTCTAAATGAAATTGTATACAGTATTGTAAATAGTGTCATTTAATTGCTTGGACCTTGTCACTACATTAATAGAAAATTACAAAAATAACAATTGCTAGGACATTTCTCCAACACAGGATGCCAGAGATCTGTTTAATCAAGTGCTGTTTTAAGCCTTTTCTATTAATCAAAATTCCTTGGAATAAGAAATCATAATTACTAGAAAATACTTGTCTTATTTAAAACTGCAGCATAAAATCTAATTTATAATAGCAGCCAGTAAATCAAGTCTTAAGTCTCTAGAACTAAGCATAAACAATAACTGGGAAGGGACTTCCTAAGGCAACCAAGAATCTATGCTTACAATATGCAAGCTATAATTCCCCAAAATGAATGTACATAAAAAATTTCTAATTATACCATTACACGTTCATTAGCAAAATGCTCTGATAAAGCACTTAAATTATACATCTTCCAATACAATCGGCATGATATATCATACTCTTTGGTATAATTTCTTGAAATTAATAAGGTTTTCTACCTGTTAGTTACAGTTCAGTACTATAAACACTTTTCTTTCTGACCCAACATATAGATCAGGGCTGTAAAACTCCTGGCCCATGGGCCTGGTGCATCCCATGCTGGCCACGCCCACACCCAGTTCAGCGAAGGGGAAAAAAGTCCCGATACATCATGTGATGATGCTGGGATGGCGTAAGTTTGACACCCCTGATATAGATGATTTCACTAGTCACTGTTCGAATTTTTTTCAATGGCTTAATGATTGCAAAATAATTTAAACTACTAAATATTGCCAACATAGTTTTAAATTTACTCCTTATTATTACTAGACATAAATGCCAAACAAATAAGTACAAAGAGCTATTATTTCTATATATACTTTACTCAGAGAACCCTGTAATCCATTCATTTTTACTGATGCATTTGAATTTTAATTTATCTTTTAAGACTATTTTTGCTGTAGTCAAGTTATTGGTGTAATGGTATGTGACAATGACTTTGGGAGATGGGAAGAGCCACAGCCAGGGAAATGATTGGACAAGAGGCAGCTTAGCCTAAGGAAGCTATGTGGGTATGGCAAACATCTCAGAAGAAACCCTTCCTAGTTTCCTGGACCAAAAAGGCAACAGCAGAGACATATACTTTCAGAGCTGCAAGACTGATGTCAGCCTTACAAGATGGTCCAGAAAGGAAGCACACTCATGAGCTAAATATAAACCTCACAAGTATGACATCAGTCTTGCAAAACATCTCTCCCTTGTCATCTTTAAGGTCCAAGAAATCACAGAAGGTCCTTTCTGAGATGGCCACATCTACATTGCTTCCATGGCCTAAATTGCTATTATCCAGGGGTGAAATGCTCCTGGTTTGGATCGGTTCAGCCGAACCAGTAGCGATGGCAACCGGTGGTTCGGAGAACTGGTAGCGATGGCGGTGTGAGGCTCCGCCCGCCCGCCCGGTTGTTACTTCCTGATTTTAGCCAGGAAGCAACCTGCTTTTTACCCTTTGCGTATGTACAGAAGGGTTTGCACATGCACAGAGGGTCCAAGCGCGCTCGTGACGCAGTGCATGGACTTCCGAATCGGTTGGGAAGGTAAGTAGATTTCACCCCTGCTGTTATCCAACTCTTCCCCTGGCTGTGGCTCTTCCCCGTCTCTCAAGATCCTTCCCACATATCATTACAATTAGTTTGCAATAACTGATCTTTCCTATGTACTAAATAATTTAAGAGATAATGTATTTGCCGTAACCTCTAGGTGTGGATTTGCAGAATTTGTACTGTGTCCTAACAGTCTGACTTCCTTTTATTTTATCCTCCCTATATCTAGCTGTACTAGATAGCACTAATTCATAGCACGGAACCACATTATCTGACCAAGAGGGTAATGAGACCTTGAGCCTAACTTGCACTGTAAAGATAGGATGCAGCATTGAGTCACAAGAACTGCACAATGTATTTTATTTCTTCTCGTTTTAGAAATTAATTTGGAAAAGCCATATTGATACATATATTTTGCATTTTATTTTACCTGTTGTTTACTCAAAATCAGTTTTTTAAAAATATATCACTTGCACAAATTTTGTTTTATGGATTGAAATAAGAAATGTAGAACTGTTGAGATACAACTGATGGTAATAGATTTAAAAGTATATATCAGGACAGGAACTCCTATACAACCACAGAGTGAGAGAAGAGATTATCCTCTTCAAAATCTTTCTCAACCTTAGCAACTTTAATATGGACGCCAGCTCCCAGAATTGTAGGAGCTGAATTTCTAAATCTGCCAACATTGTTAAGGGTCATAATAATCAGAACATTGCTTGGAGGATTGGTGATTTGTGGTAAAGGAAATTCATGCATATAGTTCTTGTCAGAGTCAAGCATCCAGTGTCTTCCTATCCTCTAACACAGAGCTGTCAAACTCCCAGCCCATGGGTCGGATGTGTCATGTGCTGGCCACGCCCACACCCGGTTTAGCGAAGGGGAAAAAAGTCCCAATATGTCACGTGATGACACTGTGACGATGTGAGTTTGACACTCCTGCTCTAACAGATTAATGTAAATATTTACCGTTGTACTGAAAGTATACATCAGTATTTATTGTTAAAGGATAGGATTAGATCCAAGATCAAAAAGAGATAGAAAAGACGGGGAATCCTGAACAATGAAAGCAGATGGCTGTGAACAAGGTCCCCTTTCCTCAGTTCCTTCCCTAGTTCACTCAATGTTCTTAGTGCAGAGAATTATGAAATCCAATCCCTCAATAACACTTTCATGCCAGCTTATTTTCTATTTAAAAAAAACAAGCACAGAAAGAAAAAGAAAGGAATGATTTCTGTTCATGGCTGAATAACCTGCAGACTTCAGAAAGAATATGTATATTGGGGATAGCAGGCAAAAAATGCTAACAAATAAAATTAGCAATTATTAAACATTCTAAAACGGGAAGGGAGAACATCACTTTTCCATGTTTCCAAGAAATTAAAATATCAGATTTCTTACAAATACTGACCAAAATTGCTCAGGAAAATAATTTTCTCAATTAGCACTTCAAATTGCTAGAGAGCTGAGAAAGAAATCTTGCTTCTCTAATACTGTACAGTATTGTAACAACACTGTATTGCAACAAATCAAGCCTGAAAGAAAAGGACTTCGATTATCAGAGAAAGTTAGAAAGTCAGTTTTTGATTGGCTGCTTTACAACACTTTTACCATTACTACTGGTTAACTCATGATGGTTATGGGAGGGAAAAAAAACAAAACAAAAGTACCAAATATCAGTAGTCCACCAGATGATGATTGAGCCACATATAACTGTATTGTAGAATGTTAATGGTGAAATGCTACAGTAAACTATATGACTACCCTTTCCTACCCCACTTTTCTTCCACAGAACTGTTACGAAAGTAATGATACCAGCATGGCATTGCTTCACACATGAAGTTTGCAGAATCAGTCACTACTACAGTGCAGCTAGAATGCATAGTTTCTGCACTTCTGAGTCTTGCGGACCCTTGCAGGGCATTTGAGAATTTGGCCCTTGTAATAGCTTATGTCCATGTTGCAAAAATGCACATCACGAATCTTAAGGCATCAGACTTTCTGCACCGGAAGTGCTTATAAGCATCCACTGGATACCATCAACAATCTCATTTTCCGTGTCTTGTTAACATGCTGGAACTGTTCCACTGATTTATTGGTGTCTTCCTTAAAAAAATAATATCCAAGCACAAATGTATTGTAGAAATCTATTTGGAAAACAAACTGTATAAGTATTGTATTGAATAAAGATAAGTAAAGGCAAGTAAAAGACACGGCTAATTCTGCACCGAAAATGGGTTTCTCTGCTATGAATTGCTGTATGTAAGAAAAGCTTTCCAGAAAAGATACTAAAACACATATGAAACCTGGGCTGCCACTTGCTTTGCTAAATCAGCTTTCTCTTGCCAAACTAGCTGTTAATTTACAAATTATTATTATTTTTATACCGAAGAGGCTTCTACTCTGTCAATGCTTTGCAAACCTTCCATCTTCTCTGGAGTTCTTTATCTGTTTTTTGGATTTAGCCTGCAACTTGATGAAATCTATCTACTGTTTTCGGAAAAAAATCCAACATGGGGTGTTTAGTATCAATACAGAAATTTGGATTTAAAGCAGCATTTGTCCTTATTTCATACACTTATGTTCATTTCTTTTGAAGAACAGAATTAAAAACTGCTAAATTTGGAAGCAGCTCAAATTAAATTAACGTTTAATATGCTAACCTTGTGGAATGAAGTGGTAAAAATAAGCTGACATTAAAAAATATGCAAAGTAAGAAAGAAAATATTTTATTATTAAGTGCTACTCAAGGTTAGCCTATGGTGTAGCCCATGTTTTCTTTCCTGTTTACATAAAAGATTTTGGAATCAAAGTCATATTGACTTTTCTGAGTATAGATTTTCTTACCATTTCTCCTTCTCTGAAAGAAATGGATACTGAGATAAGATCAGCTCTCCAATGAAACTATAATATGTTTTTTTACACCTGAAAAAGAAGAAGAGTCTGGTTTAGAGGTTTTAGACATCAGAAGCAAAGGAGGGCGCAATTACTACTTAGTTTAGAATAGAATGAGCTGGAAGGGACTTTGGAGGTCTTCTAGTCCAGCCCCCTGCTCAAGCAGGAGAACCTATACCATTTTAGATAAGTGACTGTCTAAATTCTCGTTAAAAACATCCAGTGAGGGAGTGCTCACGATTTCTGGAGGCAAGCTGTTCCACTGGTTAATTGTGCTCACTGTTAGGAAGTTTCTTCTTAATTCCAGGTTGCTTCTCTCCTTGATTAGTTTCCAACCATTGTTTCTTGTCCTGCCCTCTGGTGCTTTGGAGAATAATTTGACCCCCCCTTCTTTGTGGCAGCCCCTCAAACACTGCAATACTGCTATCATGTCACCCCCAATTCTTCTTTTCTTTAGACTTCTTCATGTTTTAGTCTCCAGGCCTTTGATCATCTTAGTTGCTCTTCTCTGAACTTTTTCCAAAGTCTCTACATCCTTTTTGTAGTATGGTGACCAAAATTGGTTGCAGTATTCCAGGTGTGGTCTTATTAGAGTTTTATAAAGTGGTACTAGTACTTCACGTGATCTAGTTGTGTTTTGTTTGCCGATATTCACTGTCTCCTCTGCCAGGTGTTTTAATTATTTTAATAGTGATTATTTATAGTTTGAATAATGATTGTTTTTATGTATTTATTGTTTTAATTGTAGTATGTTGCTGAGAATCTTTTTATGAAATGGACGGCCATATAAATTTGATAGATCCTCTCCAGGTATTTGTTTTCAATAGGAATTGTGAACTCCTTCCCCAAGATGGCTGCTGCCTGGTAGGAAGAGTTTCCTCACTTGCTGATGATCTGCTGTTTTTGTTGCCAAAGCTGGTTCTTTGGCAATGTTGGTCCCTGGATTTGAGTGGAGGAAGTTACGAATAACCCAAGATGACTTTTGGATGGCTGTGGACCCACCTGGGAGGGGGGATCTTGAAAATTGCAGATCCCTGTGGGAGCAGCCAGAAAGTCATTAGCATTTTATCAAACTTTTCCTATCAGCAGACTGTTCTGGAAAGCAAGCCTGCTTAGTTTTTTTATTTTTAAAAGGTAATTGGTTAGCTGAATGTTGATTTATTTCAACCTCCTGATGGATTTTATCTGTTCTTTTTTGTTTTTTTCCTTTGATGTATTTGGTTGTTTTCATTAACTTCAGCTTTTCCATATGGAAACATGGCCCTTCTTTGGGTAGTGAAAGTGCTTTTACATTTTTATTGGACATTCACCACAAGGATTTTTTATTTTATCACTTTGCAAAAAGTTTGGAGTTTATTTTTCTTAACCCTTTTTAATTTTGGATCAAAATATCCAGAAAACATTCTGTTCTTTTGTCTTTTTCCTGTTCTTCTCCGAAGAACTCTTACCTACCACACTGAATAACAATATATTGGATTACAGACAAGGAGAGGAGGGTGACACTCAAGAATAGACTGCTTGGCAACATGCAACTCTTAGCTGAAAGCTTTTTTAAGAAGTTTGATGAACTCATAACGACTGTGGACAACATTCAGAGGTAAGTGTCTGTAAATAAATTAAACCCACAAAAAGAATGTGATTTCAAAGGAGTAGATTTGTTGGGAAGAAGTATGAACTCAGACTTAGAAATAATAGAGTTGACTCCATACACCTCCCTGAAGTTCAAGCCTGCACTTTTATATAACAGTAGAAAATAGTCTGGGTGAATAAGTTGTAAATTGGTCTTTTTAAAGTGGAATGAAGGAAGTTGGGGAATATATTTATCACATTTAACTAGGGACCAATTTCATCTGAACCTTTTTGGGAGAACAGGCTGGCTTTGGAGATTGGTCATATTGTATTTAATCAGACAACACTTGGTAAGATATAGTATTAAAAAACAAACACGGATATTTGATCCAGGATCAATCAGGGTTAATTTTTGGAATGATTTGTGATAGTTAAGAAGCTGTGGTAATTTTTCTACGAATTGATTACCATAAAAGTTCGTTAACAGAGGTTTTTGGAATTTTAATCTTGTCTTTTTTATTATTACTGTTCTTCCTGTTAAGTATTTTGTTATTAATACTGCATACAGACAATAGGTTAACAACTTGTAAATAGAATTCATAATTTAAAATTCTGTGGGGCTGTTTTGCAAGGGGTGGGAAACTAATATTGTTGTATTAATCAGCATTCAACTAGGGAGGACAATATGTGTATATGTGTTAGTCTTTTTTTAACGCACCTTTCTCTTTTAAAACTCTTCTTTGTTCTCTGTTTTTCTTTTTAATTTTTTGGGGTCTTTTGTATTTTAACTTTTTTTTGAATAAAATAAAAATAGATTTAGAGAAAAAAAAAACAAATTGTGAAATCCTGCCCTGTAACAAGCTGCCATAATTATGCATACCTGATTTAACAGTTTCATCTTCTGAACTGACCTCCACCCACTGGTTATCACTGGCGAGCAACCGATTTTGAGATTCACTGAGTGGCCTAGTAGGAAATGGCTGACTAGTAGAAGAGCTGAAAAATAAAATTTCTGTTAGAGAGAATGGATTCCCACAAAAGTTCACTCTTGCAATTCTTCGTGAAATATGTTTAGAACTACACTCTGTTGCTTCTAATTATGTACTCCTATAGCCCAACAGTTCTGAGCTGCAAGCCTTGAATGATTTTAGATTTTTCTTTTTTAAGAGTTGCTGCCGTCATCTAATGGTTGTTCAGATTTCCAATGCTCAGAATTGTAGCCCCAACTGCTGTATAACATTCATGTTTAGCCTAAAGAAAAATAACTCTAAATTTATGAGAAAACCCAAAAGCAAGATTAGATTTTTTAAAAAATGATCACAAATATAATACTCAGACACCTTGAACACTGTTGCTTTATTTTGCCAAGCAGGATTACTAACTTCTGTAAAAAGCAATCTTGGAAATTGTTCTTCCAACAGATAGCTAAAGTTGTTCAGAGGCTACCTATCAGGGATATTTTAATTTGGTTATTGATTGGACCAGTGATGGGATTCAGCCAGTTTGCACCACTTCGGGAGAACCGGTTGTTAACTTTCTGAGCAGTTTGGCAAACTGGTTGTTAGAAGAAATCATTAGGGCAGAGAACCGGTTGTTAAATTACTTGAATCCCACCACTGGATTGGACTCAGTGGCTTAAATGCTACTTTCAGACTTTGAAAGAGACAGCTAGAAACTTTTTATTTCTAATTTCTCCACTTGCACATCAAAAACAGGTGGCAAGAATCCAATCTAGAGCTCAGCAAACTTCACAGAACAACAACGAAATACAAAGTCAAAGGAAAACTAGTCAAAGATTTTCTGCACATTTTCTGTTAAAACAATTTAACTTAGTAAGTTTCCAATACACATCTCCTATTTATTTATTCATTTGATCTGCCACAATCAGCAAGAAATTAATGTACAATTATAATAAAGATAAAAAATAAAGCTAAAAAACAAAACCAAAAAAAAAAAAAAAGGAATGCAAACAAAGAACAAAATTGATGTATCCCATATAGGGTCAGCCTAGTGTGTAATCCAGAAACGTGATCGGCTAGATTAATTCTACTTTATTGTAAGCAGCGATGGTATTCAGCTGGTTCGGATTGGTTCAGGTGAAGCAGTAGCAGCGACCTCCTATGCAGTCCTATTTAGACACGTTTTCTAAGCTGTGCGCATGCGTGCAAGCCACGCATATGAGCAAAGCTTACATTATCGGTGCGCGGTGAACCAGTGGTAAAATTATATGAAACCTACCTCTGATTGTAAGCTTACAAAAATAGGATCTTGCAAGTTTGAAAGTACAACACCCCCTTGCATTTACAACCCAAGAAACAAGGGAGTGTCCCTTCTAAGACATTTATCATACCCACATTCCTTTTGTGGGCTTAGCTGCCTCTTGTCTGACCATTCCTCTGGCTGTGGCTCTTCAGCCTGCCTCCCAAAGCCATTAAACATAGACCCTTTGGCCTACTTCTGTTTTTAATATCTTGCAGATAGCCAGCAATTGGAAGTGAGGGTGGGTAGGTCACTTCTGATCCTTCGAAGGCTGTTCTGTAGCACTGGCCCAGCCAATGATAAACAGCATCTGTAAACTTCAGCCCCCTGCATTCTGGGAAAGTGAAGGATCAACAGCAGTTTCTCTCTTTACTGCTGAAATGGTGCCATTAGAGTCAAGTAAAGGGTAATCCTATTTCCCCATGGTAGAGGCAGGGATAGAGAAGATTGGTTCCTGTTGGAGGAGATAGCTATTTTGAAGCTCTCCTTGTTTTAGAGAACAGGTATAACTACGCAAGCTTTTCCTTCCATCTCAAAAGTCAAGATAAATCACCATTTTTTTTGGCTCATTTTTACTTTTTTAAACCTACTTTTCCTTTCTTTTGCTTTTTAGATACCTTTTTGGGAACCTTTTGCATAGCCAAAAAAACAAAACAACAGTGATAGATTTCTCTGAGGACCTATGGCACACAAGGGCAAGAGGGTTTAAGCCACCAACGCATAACATTGAATAGCCCCAGTTCTCTTCCACAATTCCCCGAGGAGGTGTGATAAGTGCTACGGTTCTTGAATTGCTGGCCTCTCAATGGAATGATACTTTTCAAGCTTCTATAGTGACTTCCTCAGGTCATATTCCATCTTAAAGCTCTAGCTACTTTTCATTACCCAGTCACAAACACCCAGTCAGGCTGCAGCTTTGAAGATCTTCACCTACAACCAAACACCCCCATTTTCACCATTCACACATATGTTGATGTGACAATCCTTTTACAGATGGGTTAGGAAAAAAAGGAAGTTTTCATTATCAGTTTCCACTGCCCAAGCCCTGGCCTTCTTAGAGGCAGACCGTTGACAGGGATGACAATCAAGTATCGTCCACAGATAAGGACCAGCCCTCTCCTCAGCCTTAGCATCAGGCAGCAGAGATCCTCTCTCAATATATTCACATGACAAAAGATTTATAAAACAAACCTCTCTTATTACAACCAGCAATTTAAAGCCTTGTTTGGAATACTTGATTTGGAATATGGTATTCTCAATACTAGTAACATCTGACAAATATCAAGTAGATTATATTGGGAAGAAGGAATAACTTTGAGAAGCAGGAGGAACAACTGCAATAAAGGCAATGGTCAAATGACATATATCTGAGTCTGGAGCAAAAATGTAGATTGAGAAAGACCCTCCCTAGTTCTCACTAAGATAAAAGGAAAGGGGGAGGGAGTATAGTCAGACTTGCATGATTCTGTTATGGTAATTTTACAATAGAAGTACTGTAGTATTAATATTTATTACTTTGGTTTCCTAGTCTTGTCTACCTTAAAAGGGTGATAACCACACATTGTTTGCTAAAAAAGAATTCTGCACAATCTAATCAGACATCATCAGTCTGCACCTAGACTTGAACTTCATGACTCATATGAATTCAGTTTGGCATTGGTGCCAGGCAACAATCTTGTCCTTTTTTTCTGCCCTATCCCAGACTCTAAATTAAAGAAGAAATGGTCCAAACTTGATGCTAGAAAACAGCTCAAGAGGAAGAAGAGATTTCAATCTCTTCGTTTCCCTAGACAGCCCAACTGGCCTGCAAAGCTTCCTTTAGCACCTCTCTTCAATCCGAATAAGTTTGAAGTAAGGTACTTCCTTATAGTGGAAGCTGAGCACTTAGCCTGTCCAGGCATTGTCAGAAAAAAGGCAGAGGTATTTATAGAGTGGGCCATCAATATCTTCAACCTGTATAGAACCTAACATGTCCATCCCGTATTCTTATCAACTCTGGTTTTGTTTCTATGACCAGTCTTACTGGTGTGTCAATTAGAAACTGGAAGAGAGTGGTTTCCCTCCACAGAAACCCACACCAGAATCCTTATTAGCTCTGTGTCTGAAGAGAGTGGGATTCCCAAATCAGCATTTTTCTCTCTGCTCTAAAATAAGAAACTTCACAATCAGTCCATTATACTGTTTCAGACAAAGGGATGATGATAGGCAAGCAAATTGAGAGTTCCATGCCAGGCTTCTTCATATGTGTTGCACTATGCATTCATTCTCTCATACACTCTCATTGCAATTAGGTTTAAAACTATTTGGGAAATGAATTCTTGTCTGATTAACAGCTGATGAGTTAAAAGTGGTCCACTGTGTGTGGGAACGTGCAACAGCAGACTTCTGTGCACCTATGTAGAAAGCATTGCTCACACCTTTTAACAGTTTCATTTTGGCTTGAGACAGCAAGCTGCTCGGGATCCATAATCACCAGGCGTGTTGGAAAGTTGCAACCATCTCCTAAACTGCACAGACAAGACAGAACAAATATTTCATTACCTTGCTGAATACACACAACAGAAACATCTATAAAACTTTTTAAACATCACATTAAGTGGAAGAGTGGTACAAAGACTAGGAACATAACATATTCAGCATCAAGTATTGTACCTGTTGCAAGAAAGAGCTTATTGTAGCTTCATGTAGCTTTTAGAGAACATTAACAATTATTTGACATTAATAATTTGTCTGCAAATGTCAAACGGTTGTCATCTAAAAAAATAGAACGTTCATAAGCTGCTTTTCAGATCAGGAATGTCTGAACAGTATGTTCTTGCAATCTTTATCAGTACATTCCTGGTGCAGTCTATGTAATTCCAGAGTACACTGTATACTCTTGCTTAACTTTCTGGATCAAACAATTATGAACTCTTTACAATTTTTTAATAAAGGCTTTTAGATATTGCTGAAGAAATTATTCATGGAGGCAATATGGTCACTAGGAGTTGAAAATTACTTGATGGTGCATTGTCAATCAAAAGAAATTGTAACTGGCTAATTGGACTGCTGACTTCATCAAGTACTATAGCAGTGATGGCGAACCTTTTTTTCCTCGGGTGCTGAAAGCGCGTGGTATAAGATGAATATCATTTAAAGATTTATAGACTTCTGAACTCTATACCCAAAATTTAGAATTCATAACTAAAATACATAAACGACAGTACCTCGTAAAAATAGGGAGCAGCCAGTATTTCTTTTCATCTCCAAAAACCTCTCTTAGGTTTTTTTGACATCCAAGAGAGAACCCATTTTTGTCAGGCCCATTTCGAAACATTGGTGCCCGGAAAGCTTCTATATCACACATAAAGAAAGGAAACAAATTAATCAATTTAGGACAGTGAGAAAGTCTTCCATAGTGGAATATTAAGAATAACACAAGATTGAGTCATCTCTCATGAAAATATTGTCACTTGCAACATGTTACATGTCTTAAACTACATTGCAGAAAAAACTGTTTCAGATACAAATCTACAACAATTTTTTTTCGTTTGATCAGACCATTATAAAAACTAAAAAAAAAAAAAACCCAAGAGAAAAAACAAATACTTTAGAATGCTATCACATTTGTTTAGCTAAACAGGATTGTAAAATTTATTTCGGTCAGCAATTAAAAAAACACAATTTTCCTTCCAAGCCCTTTGCAATTATTAATATTACTTTCTTCAAACAGAATAAGCTACTTTGCTGTAATTTCCATTTTGTGTAATCTAAAAGCATGCATGGTTAAGTTCAGAATATACAGAAATCCTTATTTATTTCCTTTTAAACAGTCAATGGGTGTGTAGTCTATAACAAAGTGATTGTGGCCTCGCATCAATAGGGAGATATTTTCTTTCCATCTTCCCAAAAGTTTCTGTAGTTAGAAATAACTCCTATCATAATGATTCCCGTTTCCTTTATTCATTTTCTTAGCAATGTTAAGTTTAGTTTGATAAGAAAAGAAACAGGAATCTGACTTTTGCTGAGACAAGATTGTAAGTCTAAAGACACTTTAGAGGTGTCTTTACATAAGGACACAAGGAGACAAGCAATCTAGAACTAAGGAGAAGTTTCCTGACAGTTAGAACAATTAATCAGTGGAACAACTTGCCTCCAGAAGTTGTAAATGCTCCAACACTGGAAGTTTTTAAGAACAGATTGGATAACCATTTGTCTGAAATGGTATAGGTTTCCTGCTTAAGCAGGGGGTTGGACTAGAAGACCTTCAAGGTCCCTTCTAACTGTTCTGTTCTGTTCTGTTCAATCTGTTCTGTTCTATTCTATTCTACTCTATTCTATTCTCTTGGGCCTAATAATATGCAAATATGATCAGATATTACATTTACAGGGTAATCTTGGGTCAGATACAACTTTGAACATAGACACAGCTCACAGAGTTATGAGAATGAGATGGAGAACCTGGAGCTGCTTGGTCAATGGATGGGGTAGGAACTAAAGAATAACAGAAATAATAATAATAATAATAATAATAATAATAATAATAATAATAATAATCCCTGTAATTTACTAACCAATTGTTGATCTGTTTTTACCAACTAGCCAGCAGTGGTAACTAAACAATGACAGTATGCTGATGAAGAACATGGCAGCCACAAAGAAAAGGAAAAGGACATGGAATTTTGCCCGGGTATCTGGTAGTTCGTTCTGAAAAGAAAAAGAAAAGAACTGTATTAATACATTTTCATCCATTTTCTGATCAAATGCTATTTTCTTAGAACTATTTTATTCTGAATTAAAATAAGTAACATGGATTCATGTACAGCAGCTAACACTTAAGATGTGAATTTGACAGCACACAGTGTATTTCTTTGTGGTCATAACTTTCACAACTAATAGATAAAATTCACAGAACTGGAAAGGTTAACAACTGACTGCCCGCCAGTCAGGTCAGGAGGAAAACAAATATTGTTCAAATTCATCTTCTTAAATTGGACATTAAGGAATGATAGAAGAGCTAACAAATTGGCAAGATGGACTAACTAATGATTAGCAAAGGAATAGTTGTTGTGCTGGATGAAGTAAGAAAGATTTAAGCAATGTTTTTGTTAAGGAAGAAAAGAATGATAAAAAAATTAGATCTGTAAATGATGCATTTAAAAAATTTAAGGAAACTTCTTGAAAATATAAGATTTTAACGTAGGAATCCTTCGACTCCTCGGAAGACTTTTCAGGATTTCCTCCACTAAGGGAAAAAGTAACTCTATCTATAGAAGAGAAGGCTGAATTTCAGACCGTATTTGCAACCAATAGGTATGGAAACCTCTGCAGTTCACATTTAGCAGGAGCAGAGATCCGAGAGAAGAGGCAACCTAATACAACACTTGGATGTGCAGAACCCATGGTATTTCCAATCCCCAACACACTCCAAACCATGTCCATTTCAGCTGATGTTGATTAATGCCTTCTCTTGAAATCAATTGAAAGATTAATTTGGTGTTAAGAAAAGGGCTGTGTATTAGGTGCAGACAAGCAACAACACTGCAGCATTTTTCTCCCTTCTCCCAGTATAATCTTGAGACAGAATCAGAGGATTGATCCATAAAGTTAATTAACTCAAAGAAGGAAGTACTCCACTTTGGTTTTCTTTTAACTGAAACGTGCGCGTGTGATAATAATTTTTATTTACTGTCTTACTACTATTTTTTTTTAAATATGCCAACGTTATGTTCTTGGGTGATATGGATAAGACACTTTAAGGGATACACAAATGTTTAAAATCCAAAATTGTATATTTTTGATGATCAATGAGGGAAGTAAGCCAACTTTTTCCACTTTCAGTCTACACAAGAATAACAGTTACTAAAAGAAGGAGCCCACAAAGCACTGTCCACAAGGAAGGAGAACAAAAGGCTACTGGTTTTTTGGGGCTGCTGCTCTTCTTCCCCAAAATAAAGTGACTTCAGAAAGCATGAGTCTAGTTTTGTTCAGTGAAGACTCTTTTGGCAGTGAACAAAGAGCTCAAGGATCTGATATTGATAGTTCAGGAAGGACATAATCTAGTCTGGGAGAATAAGACCAAATTTCTAACAGGTTTTCCTCACCATGTAGGTACTTGTAGGCAAAGTTCAAGGGAGGAAGACCTTCCTTTATTCTCTTTATAATGATTATTTTTGTGTGTGTTCAGGGAGAAATGGGAAGAGAATCAAACTGCAGGTGTGAGGAATACACCTTGAGATCCTGAGATGGTATGGACTCTGGATCACATCCTCGGAACACCAGTGGCCTAGCCAGAATCTTGTTGCAGAATCTTGCAGAGGCTTGTTGCAAAAATTTTAAGGGTTTAAATCAGGCCTGTCAAGCTGGCAGCCTGTGGGCCGGATGCATCATGCGCAGGCCACGCCTACCGCAGCTCCACAAAGGCAAAAAACATTGCGATATGTCATGATATATTACATGACACGATCGAGTTTGACACCTGAGATTTAAACTATTTAAACAAGATTATACCTCATGCATTTCAAAACACTTGTATCGTAACAGAGTACACTGTACGCAGGAGAAAGAAAAAGATAATTCTTTATATATTTTAAAGATATTTTCCATATACTGAAGATTCATGTGTTGAGAAAAAAGTTTAGTGTTTTATTAATGTAGCACAATTTCTATGTGCTCAAATTGCTAAATACCTTATTAAACAATTAATAGTTTCATTTTAAGAATTCAATAGCATATTCCTTTTAAACAATGACAATACAACGGGGAACTGAAATTGCTTCTTTATTAATAAAATATAGATAACATTAACATCCATTTAATTTTCTGTCAGTATATGTTACACTTCAGAGCACCAATTTCTCCCTCAGGCATTAAATAAAACGCATATTGCTATTTATAAAGAACTAGAAATATTGTATAATAGTATTGTAACCCGCTATCAGAAATAAAGGTACAAAATAACATACTAGCAGAGACTACTGCTTAAATTGCATTTTACCTTTGGACAATTCTCAGCAGATTTCCTGCGGCAAAGCTTTGTGCAAATAAAGACAATTTATTAAAAGGCTATAACCCCTTAAGACTAGTGTTCAGAAACAAGTAAAAATGCTGTTAGAAAACTGATGGTCTTTGCGTGCACAAGGTGTAAAGCGTGCAGTATTCAATGTCAAGAGGCCAATAGTTTACATTACATGAATAAGTGAAGATGAACTTGTGTTTGCATAATGATAAAGGAGTCACTGATTTTAATGGTGTACATTCAAGGCACACCATTAAAATTAAGAGATCTATTCATTGCTCTCTCTAATTTTCATTATCGGAAGCCCAACTTGGAATCATCTCTACAATAGAAATCAACTAAGTAAATTGCTGGTAATTTCTGTCTACATTCATCATAATTTGAACTAAAATTTGTTACCCAATTATGAACCAAAGCATTTTGACACTATGATTTATTATTTGATTTCTCTGATCCCTTAATCTAAATGGTCCCTGCACTTCTTCATCTCCTGAAGAATATTTAGGAAAAGTATTAACACATACAAAAGACACACACTCTGTCCAGTTTCTCCACCTTGTAATCTTAATTGTCAACTCCAGTTGAAAACAGTTCTGCAAATTCCTTCCTGTTTATATGATAAACATGTACAATAAAATACATGTACACATGGCAACCTTTTTAAATATGTGCATATTAGCTGGAAGTAATATTCCAACAAAAAGCCATGTTAAAAAAAATTAAGGTGAATAGGCATGAACATGCAGAAGACTAACAGAGGGCATCCAAAAACAACAACTAGCAATCAGAAGACATGATGAAAACAACTTATTCTCACAACATGGATAGACTCAACCATAGTTTCAACTGGGGAAAATGTGGGCATCCTAGACCATGATGCAAGGGAATGCCTCAAAGCTTGACATTCAGACGAATTAGCCATAAATTGATACATAGAGATAAATCACATTTACACATCATTAAAAAATGTCCATAAAACATTAAGGAAATAACAACAACAACAACAAGAGTACATCATCTTCAGCAGCCAATACCCAGAATAAGCAAGGATTAACATCAGACAAAAAAAAAAAAAAAAAAAAAAAAGCAAACCAAAAACAATATCCTAATCAAGGAACTACCAAAAAGAAAACCATATCCCTACCAACACTGGTAGGACAAGCTACTATATATAAACAGAGAGCAAACCCAATTAACTCCCTGCTAGCATTAATGATGTTACTTATTCAGGTAATTAAATATCTGCAAGCAAACAACCAAACTCAGAGACTACTAAGACTTCACAATAACATGAATTAATAATTGAGTAAGTTATATTGAAATGCTGAAATGTACCCTATTGACAAACAGAGAATTAGGAATATTTTTGGAAGAAGAACAAATCATGGAAACAAGTCTCTCTCTCTCACACCTCCTAGGGATTATTCACAAACTCACTTTAGAAAATGAACTGAGTCGCTCTAAGAGGAAGATGGAGGGTCTCTAAATATGATAAATAAATTGGATTTCCTATACAGATTTATGCAAGCAAACATACATTCTCTCTCTCTCTCATTCCCCATCTCAATCTTTTCTCCTTCTGAAGAAATAGAAAAAAGGGATTATAATGATATAATTACATTGGGAGGGAACAAAAAAGCAGCAAAACTGGATGAAGATTAGACAAAGAGAAAAACTCCTGTTTAAGCGTCACAAAAGGGTTAAAATTCTGTTCTGCAAAGAGACTTCAGACAACAACCATGGTTCAGAATAATCTTCAAAGGCATTAGTGCTTTGCCACAATCTATCACAAGGCTCTGTTTTAGGCCCAGTACTCTTCAACATCTTCATCAATGACTTGGACAAGGGGATAGATGGGGGAACTCATCAAATTTGCAGATGACACCAAGCTGGCAGGAACAGCCAATACTCCAGTAGATAGCTTAAGATACAGAAGGATCTTGACAGACTTGAACATTGGGCCTATCTAACAAAATGAAATTCAATGGAGAAAAAAGTAAGAAAAACAAAATGCACAGGTACAGTATATATGGTACCTTGATCAATAGTAGTAACTGTGAGGGGGATCTTGGAGTCCTAGTGGACAACCATTTAAATATGAGCCAGCAATGTGCAGCAGCTGCCAAAAAAGCCAACACAGTTCTAGGCTGCATAAACAGAGGGATAGAATCAAGATCACGTGAAATGTTAATACCACTTTATAATGCCTTGGTAAGGCCACCCTTGGAATACTGCATCCAGTTTTGGTCGCCACGATGTAAAAAAGATGTTGAGACTCTAGAAAGAGTGCAAAGAACAGCAACAAAGATGATTAGGGGACTGGAGGCTAAAACATATGAAGAACAGTTGCAAGAACTGGGTATGTCTACTTTAATAAAAAGAAGGACTAGAGGAGACATGATAGCAGTGTTCCAATATCTCAGGGGCTGCCACAAAGAAGTGGGAGTCAAGCTGTTCTCCAAAGCACCTGAGGACAGGACAAGAAGCAATGGGTGGAAACAAATCAAGGAGAGAAGCAACTTAGAACTAAGGAGAAATTTCCTGACAGCTAGAACAATTCATCAGTGGAACAACTTGCCTCCAGAAGTTGTGAATGCTCCAACACTGGAAGTTTTAAAGACGAGATTGGATAACCATTTGTCTGAAGTGGTGTAGGGTTTCCTGCCTAAGGAGGGGGTTGGACTAGAAGACCTTCAAATTCCCTTCCAACTCTGTTATTCTAAATTCTGACCTCTGCAGCCATTTTCACTTCTTGGTTATTCCTTTATTTTCAACTGTTTTTATATATTTTTCAATGAATAGCCAGACACTTCTCTAGGGACATCAGCTGATTAATAAATTGGAAACTTTTGAGCTTTATTGCTGAGGTTTTGCATACTTATTCCAATGAGGCTAAGCCTGTGCATGATGCTCCAGGTGGCTTAAGTGCTGTCTTCTACAGTTTTCCCTTGATGGTTAAGTATGCAATGAAGGGACAGGAACTATCAGAAAAAGTTGTCCCCTGAATCAAATAATACCCCTATTCATTGGTAATTAATCTTTTTTTTAAAAAAAAACAAACACCTCCAGGTAATAAGGTAATACTTAAATTAAATTAAAATATTTGATACTTAATGTGAAATGTTAAGAAAATATGACGATCAATTTTGCTCAAAATTAATGCTACATTAAAAAAAAATCCCTTAGTGCATCTATGGCTCTATTCCAGATTCTGCTCAAATCATTGGGCCAGTTGCCTTGGACTAATGAAAGCAGGCAATCCAAGTACATCAGGATATCTATAGATTTTTTTTTCATCCTATTTTCCACAACAATTCATATTTTTTAGCCATAGTTTTGGCAAAATTAAGTCACCTGAAATGTTCCTATTTGGCAAACAGAGGGAATTAGGGATCTCTTGAAGTACAAATCATGGAAGGAAGTTACACACACACACACACACACACACACACACACACACACACGTAACTACCAAGGTATTATGCAAAACACACGCATACACACCTAGCATGGGGGTTATGCAAAACACCCTACAGAATAATAAGTACCAAAGCTGACTAAAATATTGATATGACTTACCTATTAAATAAATTTCATAAAGAAACAAACAAACAAACAATGCTAGACTATGGTTTACTATGCTTTTCTCACTAAGACACAAAATAATAACATATCATGGTAAACAATAATATGTCGTTATGGATTACAATGCTAGTTGCATGCAACCCAGTAAAAACAAACCATTTTATAACAAACAAAAGAAAGGAAGGAAGGAAGGAAGGAAGGAAGGAAGGAAGGAAGGAAGGAAGGAAGAAAGATCCTTGTTCCCTAGATATTTAGTAATAACAGAATAAGTGCAGTGTCAGAGACAGAAAGCTCGAGTGGAAAATGTAGCCTCCAGGATGTTGGCTGGTTAAATCAGAAATCTCAGCTTCAACTAACTTCTCTCTCAATAGGGACATACATATTATGCCTTAATAAGCCAAAGTATTGATATGCTAAGATTATTTTAGCACATTTCACCTTTTATTTCAGTGAGCCATGCTGCAATATCCAGGAAGGTTTGGTTAACTACAGTTTTCCATTACATGCAAATTGGGGAATTACTGTTTCAAAGTTTGGAATGCATCAAGATATTAAAACAAATTCAAATCAAATTTCAAAATCAAACATTTCAAATTTCATTAAGAATCCTATTGTCTTGCAATTTCTCAGCTGTGACTCAATACAAAGTCTTCATTACTTAATGTACATGTACATTAATGTGTACATTAATGTGCACATGCCAAGAAAAGGAACTGCATGAATTGTACCAGTTAGTCTACAAATATCTGTATTTGCCTGACTCATGAAGAGATAACACAGGTGTGTGCAGGTTAACAATAAATAACCCCTCATGATTAGGTTTACCCTGAGTAAAAAAAAAAAAAATTGAATGCAAAAATGCATGTACAAGTTATTTTTACTATAAAAATGTTTCATTTTGTGCTTACTTACTGTATAAATTATTCACATTCAAGTAACATCCTTCACAGTCTATGAATGTTAGCCAATTCTTTTCCAAAACCATAATGCTGCTATTCCAAAGGTTTAAAGCAATATTAAAAATGATCTGACTTATGGAGCCAGGTCATGCTATTCAATAAGAATGAAGATTAAAAATCAGGTTTATTTTGAAATTAGAAGAGGGCAATGTTGATATGAATGTCATACATATATAATGTGCTTTCTTAAAACATGCATGAAAAGCCAACATAAAAGATACAATCCACAAGACAGCAAATTCGGCTGCAGCGAACCATGTATTATATATAAAATTTAATTATTTAGTATTTTACTACTTCACCTCAAATTGATGACAGTTAGGTATACTATGAAGCATGAAAACACAATGCTTCTATATTTTCTTTTTAAAGTTTAAAACTTTTTAATTTTAAAGAACTTACTGTCCAAAACTTTATGAAATACTGAAGAACCGTAGCAGCAACAAACAGACAATACAGGAGGGAATAAAATAAAAAGAGGAGAAAAAACTTGTAGTTGGAAAATCCCACGCAGTTATTCACCCTAGAAAAGGAAAAAGAAATAGCTATTTTTTTTCCTTCTACAACACAGTTAGACAATTTTTGGCAGCCATGTTATAGATGGTCTCAAAAACAGTTGCTAATGGGATCACCTGTATCCTCACAATTTGGCTATAAGGATCACAGTCAGTTACTCTTTTCTACAAAGCAAACTAAAGGAATTGCTGTTTGTCACCCTTACAGAATATTTTCTAGCTCTTTAGCTTGTTTTTGCCTTTTTGGGAGGGTGTGGGTGTGAGGAAAATAAGAAGACATTAGATGGATTTCTGAACAAAGAACTAAGAACACCTATAGACCTATATGGAATTCAAGACTATTGCTGAAGATGAAGATGGTAGCAAAGACTGATATTAATGTTTATTATTTTTTTTTAAATCATAAAATAAAAATAAAATTCAAATTGTCTGATTGTTGTTTTCCAGAGAAGCCTCTTATGCTTTTAGTATGACTCTACTAAAAGCATAAAAGTTTGCATTGCAACACATTTTATTTATTTATTTTAATTTATATAGCTGCCCACCTAATCATAATGACTCAGGGGTGGCAAACAATAACAAAACACAACAGTAACAACAAGGTAACAAAAAATACATAATTGACAGCTGACATAAAACCATAAACCACCATCAGTATAGCCGTGTCACAGGCTCTGACATATAATACTAGAATAAAAATGTCTTTGTGTGTGTGTTTATGTATGTCTGTATGTACATATGTGTGTATATATATATATATATATATATATATATATATATATATATATATACACATATATATACATATATACGTATATATGTATATGTATATATATATATATATAAGGTATATTACATACATACTGTGTTTCCCTGAAAATAAGACCCTGTCTTATATTTTTTGAACCCCAAAATAAGCATTTGGCCTTATTTTCGGGGAGGACTTATTATTTTGGGGCGCATGGAGCGAGACGGGGATCCTCTTGCTGTCTTACCTGATTTCCAGCTCTGTCTCCCTAACTTTAACTGGAGGAAATGGTGGGGACCAGCTGCACATGTGGTTAAATATTTTCAGGGAGAGCTTATTTTCGGAGGTCTTATTTTTGGGAAAACATGGTATAAACATAGTTGAGGGGATACTTGTTTAATGTCCACTTGTTCCTTATATGCTGAGTTCACAGCAGACAATTCCTCAGCCAGAGAGAGAAATATTGCTGCTACCTAGGATTGAACTCACAGTTTCCTGATTGTGAGGTGATCTAAGATCATTTAGAGACCATTTACAAAATAGTGATTTAAAGCATCTTCAGAAAATTACCAGTACTCAGCTACTCAGCTATCCTTGAAGCATTATAAATCCTCTCTTGTTACTATTATTTTAACAAAGTTATAGTTGATGATTCTAGAATTTGTTGCTAGTGAGAAAATAACCTAAGGTTTTTATTGTGAGAAAATAAAAATCAACCTAACTTAAATTTAGACTCTGTTCTTACTTCACTCTCTAAATTTTCCCCTAATAATTCCTACTCTTAACTCATTTTGTGCATTCCCAATAATAAAAGAGCTTACTTATTTGTTTTGGTACAAAACCAAAAACAAGGAGGAATTTTAAAAAAAACATACCAAGGACAATGATGATCCATTTTCAGTACACATCTAAAATAAAAGAAGACATCTGAATCAATGCAAAGGTGAAACATGAATAGTATTATGCTTTTTTCAATAAATATATCTAATTCAAACTTTCAAAGTCTTTTCCAGCACTGTAATATATTGGAAACCATTGATCACTTCACCTCTTTACCCAGACTATTTAAAGCAGTTAGGAAGAAGCAAAATATTACAAGGTAGATTCATGGAGTTTACAATCAAGAAAATCAGAACACAGTTGTAATTTGAGAAAAAAGATAGGGGTATGCTCAAGCCTTAGAACCCTTTTTCACTCAATTCATTTTACAATAGGGAGAAGAAATGGATAGAGGAGTGTATAATGTGTGCATATTCTCTTGCATATTGGAAGAACAATAAAGAGGCACTTGGCACAAAAATGGCAAGAGGAAAAAGCAGCTCCCTCTCCACTTAACTTTGCTATTCTTCCGCATAGTTACAACTTTTCTACAACTACCTTTCATTTTCAAGTCACTGGAAGGATTTTTTTTTCATGCATCTGGTGTTTACTACCTTTAGCATTAATTCAAATTAAAACACTAATTGTCTGTGAAAAATGCTATTACTACAAAACAACACACTCAGCTTCTAGAGACGGAATCCTTCTTAGCATATTCTAAAACAGATCAATGGAGCACAACAGCAATAAATGATATACTGGATGCATGCATTTTCAGCTGGGGATCTGTAATACTGACACGGGAATTCAAAAGGTTGTGAGATGGAGTACTATGGGGCTGTACACTGCCAAGAAAGCAGGGTAGTGGAGTCAATGCAATAGAATCCTATCTTACTTCTGTCACAAACTCAAAGCCATACAATATATAGGAGGTAACTGGCTTAACTTTAACTTAAAAAAAATAAAAATAAAGTACAGCACAGCCATCGTTACATAATTTGCTTTGAGATGTGGCACTAAATGGTTATTGAAGTTTTCCTTTTTGTATTTTTTTAACCTCCATATTCCCAATATGTGAATTCTGAGTGTGTGTTAGTACATGGCGTTCTCTGAACTCATAGGATGCAGCAACATAGATTGGCTTGCGCAGAATAGCATGAGTATGCTTGGATAAACATGAGTTTTGGTTATGCTTGTAGCATATTACCAAAAATCTACCAAAATTGATGGACCTTTTCCCCATTTTACAATCAGCAAGGAATGCTATATACATGGCAATAAGAATGGTAAACAGCCTACACTTTCGTATATTGTTGAAAACATTATGTGAAAACTGAAGTCAGGATGTATGGTGAAGAATGATATATTTGGGCTATCTTGTGACAACTATAGCAAATGAAATGTTACACCTTGAAATGTAAAAGGAGAAGATGATGTGGAACACGGTTTAACTAATGAAATTAAATTGTATGAAATGAAAATTGGTTTTTATGTGTCTGTGAAAAAGAAATGAATACAGGGCTGTACCATTTAGATAATAGGGCTGAATGAACATGGTCTAATCTTATGTAGCGGAATTGAGGAATGAATGCAGGGATTTGAAGCAGTAATTATGAATGAAAGTGCTAAGGTATATGTCATAAAGTATGAATTGGTGCTATTTAGGTTGCTGTAGATTTATGGGGGTGGTGGTTAAAGACACTGAGCTTTTCAGCTGGAGAATTGACAGCTTGGATTTGGGACCCAAGCTCTGCCCAATGGGGTGAGGTCTTGTTACTTGCCCCATATCCTGACTACCTAGCAGTTCGAAAGAATGCAAATGCAAGTAGATTGATAGGCACCACTTTGGTGGGAAGGTAACAGTGTTCTGTGCATGTTTGGCATATAGCCATGCTGGCCACATGACACCAGAAATTGTCTTTGGACAATGCTGGGTCCCTTGGCTAAGAAACAAAAATGAGTACCATCCCCCCCACGACTGACAGGGAAACCTTTACCTTTAGTTGTTTATGAAAGTAGGAATCCATGACTGATGATATCCATAACAACATTCCAGTGAATGTAAAAACCAAACAAGAACTGTTTGTTAAGTGTGTTTAAGAAGGGGGCTTCCTGTCTGGCTTCCGTCGCCGCCAGACGGTCCTCTGAGACTGCCAGCCCCGTTGCCTGTAAAGAGCCGCCTTTACATCTGAAAGGCGGCTCGAAAAACTCCATTTCCTGAAGGAAATGTGAGACAGAGCAGGCGAGGGCAGATAGAGCCCTCTGCGAAGTCCCCAGAGTTTTTTTTTTTACTCTTGGGGACGAGCAGGTTGTGGCTCCCTATTTCTGCTCGCCACTGCTCCGGGCTTCGGGAGAACTCTGCCTTTTTGCAGAGCCTGGCGCAGGGACCGGACTAATCAACGAAACTAACAGATCATCTGAATAAGCAGGATGAAATTCGGATCGGGGAATCCTAAACTGAAAGTATTCTAACCCCAAGACTGATTTTAAAGTTAAAGAAGAGTGAAAGGAGGAAAAAGGAGAGTTTAAAATGGCGACTGGCTGAGGCTTGAGAAAAGTTGAAAGTGAAACTCCTTCCGTTTGAATAGCTTATAACGTTACAAAGTTACAAAGTATCTAGCAAAAGTGCTAGTTAGAAGTGAGAGGAAAAATTCTTATTTCATGTTTCTTCCTTCTTAGAGACTTGTTATTGATATTGTTTGGAGAGAAGTCTTTTTCTTTAAAAGGAAAAAAAAATCTTTTGTGTGGCAGGATGGCGTTAAAACTGACAAAGCCAGATAACCAAGCCATGGGGGTGGGGGGGCTCTCCCATTTATAAATTGCATGAACAAGTTGAGAGTTTGCAGATGCAGAAGAATGGCCTCATAGACCTAAAGAAATTTTTACTGGAGGAGATGGCAAGACATGATAAGACTGTGAATCTGAATCCTGAAAATTTTAGACAGGAAATTAAAGAGTTGATTCAACAAAAGTATGATATTCTGAAGCAACATATGAAAAGTTTTATAGAAATAATTCTGAAGATGGATGAAATTATAAATTCAAAAATAGACACTAAGGAAGTTTATGATAAGATTTATAATTTGGATAATAAAATACAAAGAATTGAAAATGATTTAATAAGGATTCAAGAAAAAAGCTCAGAAGTAGAGTTTAAAAAAATAAAGGAAGCTGACTATAAGACTTACAATGTGGATAATATAAAACAAAGGATTGAAAATGAAACCACAATAATGCAATTCAGACTCATGGAATTTGCGGTTAGAATTAGGGGAATACAGGAAGATAAAAGACAAGATTTGAGAAAGATGTCTGCTGAAATTCTGGCTGGGATTTTAAAGGTTAGCCCTGAAGATGTATCCTGCAAGATTGATAAGGCCTACAGAGTTAATTCTTGGGTGGCAAAGCAAAGGCAGTTGCCTAGAGATGTGGTGATTTACTTTACTGATAAAGAAATAAGAAATAAGAAATAAGAAATGATATTGTGCAAAAGTCTTTCAACTCCACTCTTGAAATGCATGGAAGGAAGATCTGGATATTTAAAGAACTACCGCCTAAGATGTTAAAAGGTAGAAAAGATTTTGGATTTTTGGTGACTGAACTAAAGAAACAAAACCTCCCATTCAGGTGGGATGTCCCAGTTGGTATAATATTGAGATATCAAGGAGAACGATATCAATTAAATACTGTTGAAAAAGCGGAAGAATTTTACTATAAGGTTTTCAAAATGGGTTTAACATCTCCACATATAATACACGAGGGGAATAAAGAAAGGCAAAATCAACAAGAGATTGAAATTCAGGCTAAGCAGATGGAGGTGGAGGTAATGGAAAAACAACAAGTTACAGAGGCTTTTGTGGACAAGCCGCTTCTGGATTCTCCTTTGGAGGCTATAGTTGGATTACCTATAAATACAAGAGAGGCGGCTTCGGATTCTAATGTGATGACTTATCAAGCTACAGACCAGCATGAAAACCAAACAGTTGATATACAACTCATAGAAAGGAAACCAGGATGGAGATCTAAGCCACAAAAAGTTAAGAAAAGAAGGAGGTCCTACAAAAATAAAAACTTTTAGACCAAACAACAGTGTAATGCCAGTTACTCAAGAGACGATTGAATATTTAGAAATTTAGTTGAGGCAAAGTATTGGTTTATATTATCCTGAGGAGAGTGACAGATCTCTGTAGTGCTGTACTCTTGGGATGTGAAGATGGCCATAAATTGAATGGATTGGAATTTTCTATTTTGGATTCTTTGACAAATGGATTACGTTTATGCTGAGCTATAAGGCAAGAGAACTATGGGATTGGGGCATGCAGAAGATCTGGCTGTTACCCCAACATGGAGGTTGGAATTAATAATCTAGATGGATGACATTATAGACGACACTATATGGAATATAAATATAAAGTCACTCGGGTGGTTTTTTTTATATATGAAAATATTTACTATTGATGGAGGCGGATGGTAATTGAAGATACTGAACATACTGTTGGAATTAGGATGTGATGTTACCCTAACATGGGTAATGGAATTAACAATCCAGCCGTGAGACATTACAGAAGATATCATATGGATTACAAACTTAAAGTCAATTGAGGATTTTATATATATATGTAAATAAATTTTTTTTTAGTGGAACGGGTAGAAGAATAAAGATATTGAAAATATTATGTATGTAGACCTGTAGCAAAGTGGGTGGAGATAGGTTAGTTTACTGATTGTTTAAGTTTAGGAGAAGGGATGTTATGTTATATTAATATAACACGTAAAAGATTTGAATTAAGAGATATATGTATGGGGGAGGAGGAAATGGATAGATTATGAGTTGAAATTGCTAAATTAGGATTTATTATATAGTTTCACAGCTGAAAGTTGCTTTGAATGTTGCTTTGAAATGTATAGTATAAGGGGGATATAATGATATTGTTAGAAGGATAGATTATGAGTTGAATAGATGAAATTGCTAAATTAGAATTTATTATATAATTTTACAGTTGAATGTTGTTTTTGAAATGTATAGTATAAGGGGGATATAATAATATTGTTAGAAAGAAAGGGTTAGTATATGGGGGGTAGTACAAAAGGATGGTAAAGTATTATATAATCTGTTATTAATTTGGGTTTTATTTTGGAGAAGCCACAGGGGGAGGGGAGGGGGAGGGGGGGGTTAGGGTGGAGGGGGGGGAAAAAGGGGGAAAATTTGTATTTGAAAAACTTTTTCAATAAAAAAGTGTGTTTAAGAAGGTGCTTGGAAGAATTTTGATCAAATAGATAAGAGAGTTGACAAAGACCAACATCTGAGGCATTGCAGCTTAATGGCAGCGAAGGAATATGCAGATCAGCTTTTTGCTTTTCAGCAGCTCACTAAGAAATGTTTGAATATAAGAAAGTAAGTTTATTCTGTTTATTGATTTTAAAAAAAGCATATGATAAAGCAAATATGTTGCAATTAAGGAATGTTTTCAGATTTTTTTTTTCTTTAATTTGATTTATATGCTGCCCTTCTCCGGAGTCTCAGGGCGGCTTACAATGCGTTAAGCAATTGGTTCCTGAATGAAGAAAAATTGACATAGAGGTATGAGATGAAATAGAATGCTTAACAAGAGATTCAACACTGATCAGGGAGTAAGACAAGGATGCACAATGTCCCATTGGTTGTTTAATGTATTTCTGGATAAATATGAGGAATCTGTGTGGTGATTATTTTATTTATTTAGTGTATGACATCTACACAGGTCATGCAATCATTGATATACAAATTTAGTTTAATTAAACCGTCAGCAAATATATATATAATTATGGGGACAATAGCAATAGCACTTCACAGTGCTATTATTTACCACTTCACAGTGCTTTTACAGCCCTCTCTAAGTGGTTTACAGAGTCAACATATTGCCCCCAACAACCTGAGGTCCTCATTTTACCGGCTTCGGAAAGATGGAAGTCTGAGTCAAACTTGAGCGGGTGGGACTTGAACTGCTGAACTGCTGGCAATCAGCAGTCAGCAGAAGTAGCTTGCAGTGCTGTACTCTAACCACTGCGCCACCACAGCTCTTATAGGAGAAAGAATATTAAATTAAAATAAAACCATAATAAAATTACAATAATATGGAGCCATAGAACTGCAATGGGATAGATGTTATAATTTGATATCTAAGGAACTATCTAACTGCTTCTGGTGAGTCTGAGATGAAATCATCCCTGAAAGCACCATCAGGAAAATTCATGAGTATCTGAGCAATCAATGTTTCTATGCCATAGCAACACTGACATACACCAGACTGTGATTTTTATTGCAGTCACAGCATAATATAACCAATGTAAACATAATTTGACTGCAGTTCTGAGTAACCATGGCTCCCAATGCTTGCTTGCTTGCTTGGGAATGATAAGCAAGGCATCTTGGCATGGAAAGCATGATAAACAAACATTCAGATTCTTGAGTGAGTTAATCTGTTCTGCTCACAAAAAGACCCAAATGAATGTCAGTGAGCAGTGCACATCAATATGCTGGTTGGTTTATAAGATAAAACATTTCAAGTAGAATTTCCAAAATTTTAGGAAAAAAAAAAGATTTATCATGATACATAACTCTGTAGAGCAGGGATGTCAAACTCAATTTCACTGAAGGCTGCATCAGGGTTGTATTTAACTTCAGGGGGCCGGGGTGGGCATGGCCAGGGTGGCTGTGGCCATTTTGACATCACTCATGCCGGGGGCACCTGTGGTGACCTGAGCACTCTGCCAGCAAAAATGGGCTCCTGAGCTCCGTTTTCGGCTGCGACGGCCTCCTACAACCCTCTGCCAGTGAAAACAGTGTTCCATTTTTGCTGGCAGAGGCACCACGGGCCAGTCCTTCACTGTTTCCAGGGCAGCCCGCGGGCCAGATCTAAACACTCCACGGGCCGGCTCCGGCTCCGGCTCCGGGGCCTTGAGTTTGACACCCCTGCTGTAGAGACTTACTTACTTATTTATTTATGGAATTTATATTGCTGCTTATTCGCCCATAGCGACTCAAGGCAGCTTACAGAATATAAAACCTGATATAAGAACAACAAAACTAATAAAAGAAGTCATATAATAAATTAATATAATAAAATCACCCCATACCCCCCCTGTGACAGCACCTCACACGAGCCATTTAATGGGCTCTATCCCGCTCTGGGTTTCCCAGACCTGCTGGCAGAACAAGGTCTTCAGTGTCTTCCGGAAGAATGCTAGAGTGGGGGCCATTCTAATCTCTGGGGGAGATGATGTTCCAGAGAGAGGAAGCCACCACGGAGAAGGCCCTTCTTCTGGGTCCTACCAGGTGTATCTCCCTAGGGGATGGGACCCGCAACATTCCCTGCCTCCCGGCTGTAATGGGTCGGGTAGATGTGACCGGCAAGAGACGGTCCCTCAGATAACATGGTCCCAAGCCAACCTTTATATGCTAGTTTAATATGTCATAATTATTGGTTTAAATTAATGTTTGTAATGAGTGAGCATCACCCTGGGAAAGCTACTTTCACAATCATGGTATTGCCAGTGAACCCAACAGGTATTCAGATTCCTTTATTTATTTAATCCCCAGAGGGCATTTACTCTGGCACCATGTCCCCTCAGCTGTCCCTGAAGGTCAATACAGAAGATTCCTTACTTAGAGACACAGTGCTTTTGTGGCCCTGGACACACAAGAACAACAGCGCATGTGCTTCTCCAGTGCCTTTATGACAGAGACATTTATAGTAGCCTCATCTCACTATTACTGCATAAATACCCAGAATGTACAGGACAATTTTATATTCCTATTGCATCAACCCTGCCACAAAATACAGTGTTGCCATATTGTGCACAGCAGTGCTTAAAATTCATTGGATGATGACCTGTGCCATAAATTAGACTTAATGAGCATCTAGTTCATCATATAAGAGTGCTCTGTAATTTGAAATAATCTTCCATACACTAACCTTTATTCTCCCCTACATCCATCTAATGTTTCTATTCCATTTTTTTGATTATTTTAGACTTGTTTATGTATAATTTCTGATTTAATATATTTTTATATTTTCTAGCTTCTTATAATTATGTATTTTCTCTGCTTTTTAATTAACTGTACCCCACTCTCTTTATGCCAATCCATGATCCTAACAGAGATCTGAATGATTGATGTGTGAACTCAGACCATGTAACTCACCAATATGTCGGTTTTTGATCACATAAGACTTATTAAAATGCTTTATTTCTCTCTATTTCTCTCTCTCTCTCCCTCTCTCTCTCTCACACACACAAACACATACACATACACACACACACTCACACATAATCATGGAATACAAAATATACAGATTAATTTGACTGTTTTCTTTTCTTTCTCCCTTGCTTTCTATAATGAATATTTCGTTACTTGAACACTCTTTAAAAGACACAATTTACAATAAACCACAGCTATTACATCCTTTTTCATGAATACATGGAATACATGAATGCAAACTCTTGAAAAATATAGCTAAATTCAAGCCCATTTTCATCCAGGGAAGGTCACTGTGTGAATATGGGCCTGTCAATCTGTCTTATATAAATGTAACAAATGAAATAAATGAGTTTTGATACTTTTTCCCCACTTGCAAAACAGATTATTATGAAGAAACACCTTATACAGGGAGTCCTCAGGTTTCAATGGAAATTGGGACCAGGATTGCTGTTGCCATGTGATGCGGTTGTAAAGTGCTACATCGTGTGTGACTGCATCACTTAAAGACAGAAACCAAGGAACTCCCAGTAGTCCTCATAACCCCAAGACATGCGGGGCGTAAAGCAGGAAGCAGCAGGGATGAGCCTTGAGAGGTCTGGTGCAGGCCACACTTAAGTTGGGAGAGGGAGTGCTGCAGAGGCCAGGCAAGGAGGATGTGGGATGCAAGTAAGCGCAGGGAGATTGGGGCAGAGGGAAGCAATACGGCAAGCAAGAAGTGGCGGGGGGGGGGGGGGCTTATCAGAGCAACTGTGCAACCTTCCCTGCTGCCAATCCCCATTGATTTTGTTTGGGGTAAGCTGGCAGGGAAGGCCTCAAATGGCCACACCGTAACTATGAGATGCTGCTACAATTGTCGTAAATGCAAGCTGGTTGTCAAATATTCAGATTGCAATTGCCACGACTGTGTGTAGGGTGCTACAATGCCCGGAACTTTGAGAGAAACAGTTGTAAGTACCACTCATTCAGCACTGTTGCAACTTTGAAGACATGCTGAAGAAGTGGTCAGTAAGCGAGGACTATCTGTATGTGGAAAAGGAACTCTTGAGACTTCAGGTATGAAGGTATGTTGGAAAACAGACTCATCAATCCAACCTAGAATCGGTATATACTTACAGGTCACACGCAGAACAATGATGACATCGATCAGGTTTGATTAGCTGGCATCTATCGCAGTATCTAATAGCTAAATTGAAGATTTCAAAGTCAAGATATGAAATACGAAGCTTTAGAATTAGGACTTTTAAAACTTTTCTACTTCTCAAAACAGAATCTAGAAGAATTCAAAATATAAACAGGGCAGTCATATTTCAAAGATAAATTGGTAGGGAGTAATGTGAAAACTCTCCAATAAATTATTTATTCATATAGATTTTATTGGCCACCCAACTCCAGTACAGAGCTGCAAAAGTAATAGGAATGTAATCTATCTGTATATCTACTTATAGAAATGTAAAACTTGAACATAATCTAAACCAGCGGTCCCCAACTTTTTTGGCTCCATGGACTGGCAGTGGCAATGGAAGGGGATGGTCTTGTGAATGCAACTTAATCCTGCCCATGTGCAAATAAAGCTTCACACACTTGTCTCCTGCTTGAACAGCCCAGTACTCGACTGCAGCCCAGGGTGGGCGACCCCTGATCTAAATAATATCTGGAACAGTTCTTAATTTTGATTTTTCCCTTTTATTGCCATATACCTTCCAGAGTCACAAAGAAATGACTCTGAGAGGGGCACCTGATAGATTTTATAAACAAACAAATACCCAGAACTTTGAGTTAACCACATGGAGTCTCTATGTGCGAATTGAGTGGCCATATACCGGTAAATTAAATAAACAACCAAACAAACAAACAAACAAATACCACTAGATGAGATCACTAGGGCTCGCTGCCTTAGAAGAGTGAGGAAAATTCTCAGGGACGACTCTCACTCTGGTCATCACTTCTTTATCTTCCTACCATTGGGAAGGAGATATAGAAGTATAGCCAGCCGCACAAACAGGCTGAAGAACAGTTTTTATCCATGGGCTGTCAGACTCCTGAATGAGAAATAACACCATAACTATGTAGTATGATGGACTGCAGGGCCGGCGCAATGTGTAACATGTTCACACTGGTGCAATAGGACTGGGTGTTTTGTTAATATGATTTATTGGGTTAGGGATTTTTTGTCTTCACTGTGAGTTGTATTGTGTTGGGGGGGGTGTACTGAGGGACACACCAATCTTTTTGTACATATGTTGTGCACTGACAATAAAGATTTGAACTGACCATGCCAGACTTTCAAAATGAGAGGGAAGTATCATTTCCCTCACATCTTAAACAAGGAGATTCAACCATCATTTTTCACAAAATACCGAAAATATCTTTGCAAATAATGGATCTCCGGTACCTTTTGAACTGGATGAATGCTATAAATGCAGTTAGTACAGGGGTTATGCAACTCAGCCTGGCTAAGGAACATTTTAGTAATGTTCACGTGATACAGATATCAGGAAGAATGATTGTTTTATTTTGGAAAATCTGTTGATGTAGAAATAAAGATAACACATCTGGTGCAAGTCAAGGGAAGGCAACGCTAATGGCTTACCTCTTGATGTTGTTGTCGTATAGATAGGCAGATCTTTAGCAGCTCTTCTTAGAATTTCCTGCTGAGATTCTGGTCTTTCTTCTTTTTCATATTGCTCCTTATCAGTTTTTGATAAGCAAAACTGCAGAAAAGGAGAAAAGCATGTTTGTTGTCTGCTAATTATATTTAGCATCTGCTAACTTATATTTAGATGATATGTATAGAATTTTTATACATTATTAATTCAAAGAAATATTAAACCAAAATCAAAGAGCTGACCAGTTTGTATCACCAAACAGATAATGTATATTATCCTAACCCAAAATCTATTTCCCCTTTCATCTCTTTAGTATTGTACAAACGTATCTCTTACCACTCTACATTATTAGTAGGTATATGACATCTGATAATTATGAATGCATGTTAATTATATTATCTATATTTCTGGTGGATTCAGCAATTGTGACTGTCACATAAAATGTGCAGTGGCCTAGACAGATGGAAACTGCACTGTTCAAATTTATATAATGAACATTTGCGCTGGTTGGCTGGAAACAGGATTCAACTCATTAAACCATCACTTGCCCACAGGGATCAAGAATTGGATGATGAAGGCAATTCAGGAATGATGCATTAATGAACCCACTAAATAAAAGCATGAGACTGAAGCCCTGGAAAATTTCAACACTTTGCCAATCCACACTGACAAGCTGAGCACTGCCCTTATATTTTAACACAAGATGCCATAATGTGGAAAGCATTTCAATTCAACAGGATGATATCATAGTCTATGCATTGCATAAAAAAGTGACTGTACAGAATTGTAGCTCCAATCTAAGTAGTTTCAGCTTCAAAACAACTTTTGTATGTACCTTTTAAAACCTTGTCATCTGCATGAATGTCTCTTTAGTATTACCTATTTGTAAACAGGCTGAAACTGGGTTTAGGATCTTCTTAAGTGCTATGGCAGATTCTAAGCTTTTAAAAATATGTAGTCACAAATTAAAAAAAGGTGAAGCCTAATGAGATGCTGAATGCAATTCAAGGGCTGGTTTTGATTAATAAAACCTTATCTGCTTGATTCCTTGATATCTATGGCATTGTTGTCTCTGTGAATCTGCCTGCCCAGTGCAATCAATCCCAGAAATGATGGTTTGGATCTCTCCCCATTAGGGTGACAGAAGGGCAGTCTGGTTATTCACAAATATTTGTCTGTTTTTAAAATTTAAAATACTACCTAATACTCTACCATTGCTTTTCTATTTTCAAAAATGTACTGTGAAAACACACTTCAGGCTAACTTTTGAGAATAAAAGAAAATAAATATATCCAGGCCTACAATTAAAAAAGACCCAGATAATATTTGACTCTAAATCAGGGCTGTCAAACTCACATCGTCACAGCGTCGTCACGTGACGTATTAGAACTTTTTCCCCCTTTGCTAAATCGGGCGTGGGCATGGCTAACGCGTGATACATCCAGCCCGTGGGCTGGGAATTTGATAGCCCTGCTCTAAATAGAAGAGCTATTTAGCAAAACCATTAAAACTATAACTGCTGAATTATAATTGTCTCAGGCTGCATTTTGATTTACCATAGGGCATTGATAAAATAATTATTTTTAGGAAGGGTCATGTTTAATTTAAATTAGCAAAAGGAGTTCCTTAGTCAATCTCCCTTTCTCTCTCTGGATGTAACATGGATTAGAGCATTGATAATGACTTCATAACGACACTGTACATTTCTATAGAATTTGGACATTAGTTGGGTGTCTTAAAATTAACAGCACTCCTAAGTGAGAATGAAGTTTGTTTTGAGCATAATTGTTAAAGTAAGAATGATTATAAAAATGTACAGATTGTGAATTGGTTTATACCTATATTAAGACTATGAAAGAAGAGCACAAGGGCCACCTATCTAAATTAGCTCATTCAAAACAGGAAATTGTTCAAATTAAAGAAATCCAAATTAAGCTGTGGCAATGCAGTAATTGTCTGATTTTCATTCACAACACTGCAATATAATTTATTAAATGGGAATAGAAAAACTAACCAAAAAGAAAACTTAACGAATCTTATTTTAAAGCAATCATTAGTATCACAAACAATTCAATAGTAAAAACTGCAAAACTTTGCCAATGATAATATTTACCTCATTGGAAGGGGAGGCAGGAGATGTAAAAATAGTCTTCCAATAGGACCACGCAAACATAACAAATGACAGATGAAAAATCACAAGGTAGACAACTGCAATAAAAATAAAATACAAATAAAATTTCAGTGAAAACTGTTAAAAAGAGCAAAAACAATAACATGAAAAAGGGTTAGGGGATTAAAGCAACATTTCCTTTAACCTACTAGCAAAATAAATTTGAAGACATAATTGTAGTATATGAGATTGCACAGAACCCTGAGTAATAGTCAACAATAAATCAATAATAATAGGGTCATACAAAAAATAGATCAGTTCCAATTGAGTCAATTGTAGGCAGTTGGCAAACAGAAATTATAGATATGGACGTTGTTCCATCCTAGAAACCATTACCACAAAAGGATGCTCCAAGCATATGGATTACTGCAATTGAATTGCTCTTAAATAATATCTGGAAGCAGTAACTGGTTCAGAATGCAGGGGCAAATCAGGTTTTGGGCATCTATTAGTTTATCCAAGTAATTGCACTGCTGTAGTTGCTTTCTAGATCCAATTCAAGATACTAGTTATCATCTTTAGAAGCTCCACATGGCACAGACCCAGGTTAGTTGTGGGACTGCCTCTCACTAATGGTATCTACGCTCCTACTCGTGTTTCCCTGAAAATAACACTGGGTCTTATTTTCTTTTGGGCACCAAAATAAGCATTAGGACTTATTTTTGGGGGTGTCTTATTTTTTCCATGTACGGGAGTCCCACTTCTTCTGCTTGCTCATGGTGAGACAGGAGACCCCGTGATGCGCCAGTGCTGCCGCCACAAGGTGGGGGTGTAGCTGCCCCACATGCCATGCACTGGCTTACCTCAGGGCCTCTGCAGCCAGGCCATCCACACCCGGATATCTGCCTCGCCTTGCAGCCCTGGCACCAGCACACTGCTTGGCATCCTGCTCCGTTGTGATTGCGAGCAAGCAGAAAAAGTGGGCCGGCGATCACGTGGGTTCCTGCTGCACATGCTTGCCGGTGCTGCCATCACAAGGCAGCTGATGGGGTGTGATTGGCCTGGCTGCAGGGGCCCTGAGGTAAGCTGGTATGGGTGCGTGGGGCAGCTACACCCGCTGCCTCACCTCGTGACCGCGGCACTCTGAGTAACCAGACAGAATAGGCGGCTGGCTGGCTGCACAGGCTCTTAAGATTTATTTTGGGGGTAGGGCTTATATTAGGCACATGCATAAAACATGCTAGGGCTTATTTTCAGGGTAGGTTTTATTTTTTGGAGAAACACGGTACTAGGTTATGTAGGTGAGCATACTCCAGGTCTCCTTTGTTAAATGCTGGTACCTGATGGCTGCCCCAGTCCTTTGGAGTAGTCTCCCTCCTGAGATACAAGGGATACCTTCTGTTTGAGTCTTCCACCTGGCTTTCCCCCCTAACATTGGACTAGAGTATGGGTTGAACTGGGAGGCTGTTTAGTCTGGTGCCTGGAGGGGAAGACTATTTCTGATTTTAGCTGTGTTTTTATGGATCGTTGTGAGCTGCCTAGAGTCATTATACAAGATAGGCAGCCAGATAAGTCCTGATAGGGTTTCTTCTTTTGTAGCCAATTTATTTTAATCAGCCAATATTAATTCAATTATTTGGAGATCCTGATCTTTCCATGCTTTAAGAATGACTTGTAGGAATAGCATACATACAAACACATATGCACACACAAAGAAACCTGAGATACATAGATACATATATGAGGAGCAGAAATTGCCAGAATTGTTTTCAGCTAATAATGGCAACCATAGTGACTAGTAATTGCACTGGAATTTTGTCTTTGCTTTTTATTTTTCTGGGTTTTAAAAATCAGGGTTGTCTTCTTTTTAGATAACCACAGAATTGATAACAGAAGCCAGTTTTGCCTGAGGTTTCTAAACTGAGTTCAGAATCAAAGGTATGTTTTCCTGCATAAGGAATATATGATAGCAATAATATATATGCAATTTGAGATAAGCACAACAACTATTATAAATTGTATTTTATTATTACAAAATATGGAACTGGAAATCATCATGTGTAGAAATCCTTGCACTTATAAAATCCTTTTTTTAAATTTATTTTTTACTTTTAATTAGTTTTTGCATTTGGTTTTAAGAGTTAATGTGTTTTTACTGTTTTCATATTTTGCTTATTGGTTGTGTTGTTATGTGGTTGTTTTTAATATGTGAGCCGCTCAGAGTTGCAAATATGAGTTGTGTGTCTATACAAATTGAATACATTTGAATTAATAAAATCCAGCCTCAGCTTCAGAAAAGGTCATCCTCTATTGCACCTGGATAAGCTCAGTCTGCCAACATAATCTGGTACTCCTAATTTATATCTTTCTTAGTTCTGAAATTATGAATATTTATAATAAGCAAATGTATAGTCCATGAGAAACTATTCTATCTTGATGCATTCATTCTTATTTAACATCTGCATGGAGTCATGTGTTGTAAATATAATACTCAGCTTTATATCTCAACTATGGCCTAAACAGAAGATGCCGTTGAGAACTTGTCAGTATGTCCGGGAGGCTGTTACAGCCTAGATAGAGACAAAAAGGCTTAAGTTCAATCCCCGAAAAACAGAACAGTTTTGAGTGAAGAAGCTTTCCAGTTATAGAAAAATTCTATCTAAGTGACCAATTTTTATATATATCAAGGGCAATTGCAAAATTCCAACTGTAGCTTTATGCATGCATGTTAATTGCTGCATATGTTCTAATGCTTATTAGGTTGGTTTAAATCCATAAAATCATCGAATCAAAGGGCTGGAAGGATCTAGGTCTTCTAGTCCAACCCCCTGCTCAAGGCAGGAGTTCTTATACCATCCCAGACAAATGCTTTTTTTTTTTGTTTGAAAACCTTCAGTGATGGCGCATCTATAACTCTGGGAGGCGAACTGTTCCATTGATTAATCGTTCTGTCAGGAAATTCTTCCTTATTTTCAGGTTGAATCTCCCTTTGACAAGCTTCACCTGTTGCTTCTTGTCCTGCCCTCAGGTGCTATTGGAGAATAAATCAATGCTCCCTTCGCTGTAACAGCCCTTCAAGTATTGGAAGACTGTAATCATGTCTCTCCAAGCCTTTTGTTAAGTAGGCTAAACATACCTAGTTCCCTTTGCCGTTCATTTTAGGATTTAGTCTCAAGGTCCTTATCGTCTTTTGGCTCTTTCTAGGGCCTCAACATCTTTTTTTTATTGTGTTGATCAGAACTGGATGCAGTATTCCAGATGTGGCCTCACTAGAGCAACATACAGCGGTACTATCATTTCCCGTGATCTTGGTGCTATCCTTCTGTTGGTGCAGCCTAGAACTGCATTGGCTTTTTTGGCAGGTGTAGCACACTGCTTACTCATACTTAAGAGTGATCCATAAGGATACCTAGATCTCTCTTTCGGTTACTACTATTGAGCCAGGTACCGCCTATTCTATACCTATGTATTTGTTTTTTCCTGTCTAGGTGCAGGGCCTTAACTTTTCTCACCACTAAGCTGCGTCTTGTTGGATAGAGCCCATGCTAAAGTCTCTCAAGATCCTTCTGAATCTTTATCTTTCAAAATGTTGGCAATAAAGTAAATAAAGCAATAAAATAAATAAACCAACCAACCAGTAATATACGTGTTTTAGTAACAAGAGTTTATTCAAGATACTCTTTGCCTTAGAGATCATATGCATTACAGAAACCTTGACTCTGAACTAATCATGTCCAGTAATTGAAAAGCAAATGGCTTAGCTAGAGCAGGTCACATATGATTTTATAAATAAAGGGTTCATAAGCTCGCTTGCTCATAATACTTGCAGATGCAATAGAAAAATACGAACAAATTCATTATTCTGAAAAAATACACATGCTATCAGTGTTTTTGTTCCTTGTCCCAAATGTTTCTGTAAGCTAAGAGTAATTTACATAAAATAAGTAGTAAACATTACAGAGTTCAAAAAAATGCTATTATATGAGCAAAAAGTTCTTAATTCCATGGAAGAAACTACATTTAAGAATTTAAGAATGTCAGAACGTAAGTGTATAAATAGCTGTGCTGTGCTGATCTAGCTGTGCTGGATCAGCCAAGGTGCTTAGGCCAGCGTTTTTTCAGTGCCAACCAGATGCTTCTCACAGGTAGGAGAGGGAGACTGCTTTCGTTCACCTCCAGCTAGTATTGGAAAGCATGCTACTTCCAATCCAGAAGCAACCGTGAGTCAAGGGGGTTTGATAGATGTGTCCTCTGTCAATTTATCTAAGCTAAATCTGAGAAGCTAAAGCAAAATCTTTATGTCAATAGCTTCCAGTTCATTTACCATGTGCAGATTGCTAGTTTTTGTACTTTAGGATTCATAATCCAACTATTTTTTCTGAATAGGTTTATAAAGTTACATTAAAAAGATAATGGAACGCCAGTTACTACAATTGGCTTTATCTCTTAAATCCCGAAGTTGCTGTTTCAGTGACTGAAGATTTTCTGTTTGTAAACAACTGCAAATAGCCTTCAGGAATTGTGAAGGAAAAGAAAAGAAAGAAAAGACCTTTTGTAACTAATTGATGAACTGAGGGGAACTGTCGCAGAATACTGAATATTTTATGTTTCTGTCACAATCTCATAACAAATGAGTAATTGTTGACCTACTTTCCAAGCTGACAAAGAACAAAAGTTTTAAGAAGAAATACCATTAGGCCTCAGTGCAATCCAGAGGCATTAGGAGGATCTGTCTGCTCCAATGACATTATACACCACTGAATTTCTTTTGGTGGGGCAGCCTTGAATACACACAATTTTATGAAACTATAAATATTACTTGAATAGAAACAATTGGCTGAATCAATTGATTTTGAGAGTACATACGATATTTTTAACAATGTTCTATTTAAAAAAACAACAACTGTTACCCGCCCAGAGCCATGAATCTGAGATGGACAGCCATATATTGTTTTGAAAAATGAACTGAGAGAATGAATGAATGAATGAAAGAATATATACATGGAATCTGTCACATTTAATCGTTACATTAAAACATTTGTGAGAAAGAATAAAGTATTTGAATTGAAATGCAGTAAAATAAAACCGAGCTTAACTTCATTTGAACAATTATTGTTAAACTTAATCATTTCAAATACCTGAGTTCACTTGAAATTTAATTTAATAGGGTGTGTGGCAGGTTGGAGGTGGCTAATGGTAAATATAAATTAGCCAGGACCTGGATAGCTCCTAAAACCCATGCATTGTATAGTCATCTAACATCCAAAGGACCAGGAGTTCAATTCCCAGTACAAGATTTGAACTGCACAGAGTAATATCTGCATTTGAGATGTCCCAATACAGGATCAAATTGGTTGTGCTTGATGGTCACTGTAACTGAAACCACCATGCAGGATAAACTGTGTAAAGATAATGAAATTCCCTCCTGGGGATGAGCTGAAAGTCATGTGATGCCCAGTCCATGGAAGCATGACATAACAGCTGTATCTTTCTGCTCTGGGGGCAGGTGGTCTGATTATACCATTCTAATTCAAGACAGCTTCTAAGTAATTCTCCCAAAACCTCCTATTTTGGAATAGATCAAGATGCTTTTTTTAATGGGCTTTACCAATATGTTAATCCCTTGGGATGCGTTTAAGCCATTTACTTAGAGATCCTGTATTGCTATTGCCTTAGCAAAAAAGAGATTTCGAGATTTTAATCTTATACAATTCGAAAAGATGATTAAAGACTTACTTTTGCCTTATGCTAAAAATACACCTCCCTCCCAATGAATTCTATCAAATATCTGTAGAAGCTAAAACTAAATTCGGGCTACCATTTTCAGAAAAAACTGAATATTTGATGAAATACTGTATTTTAATCAGATTTAGGGGGAATCAAGAGAGAAAGCTGGAAAAGTATCTGATGGATTTTTAATTGAATTGTTTACAATTTTTCTAGATGTATCAGAAAACCTATATTGGTAGAGATTCACAATCAATCAATTAATCTTTCTATATACCCTCTACTTTTATAAATTTCATTTTAGGAGGTCAATGTTATAGAAATATTAAAAAACATGAAAAAGAAATGTATAGGCATTTATCTTAACATGGACGCTAAAATATTAATTGCAACACTAGCTATGAGGCGATAGAAAGTGAAATTGTGGATAATTCACCCATGTCAGTTGGTATTTATAAAAAGTAGACACACGTTTGATAATATCTATTTGACAACTTATGTTTTGGGAATAAAACATGGAAAAACACAACTGAAAGTGACCTTGGAGGTCTTCTAGTGCAATATCCTGCTCAAGCATAAATCATACCAGACCATAAATTATCATGGCAGATAATTTAGAATAGAATTTTCTAACCTTGTGGGACACTGAAAAGACATTTAATACAGTTCAGATAGGATTTGTAATAAGGAGATATGGATTTCTATTGTCTTTTGTTCACTGGGTTACAATTTGGTATCTCCACCTATTGCTAGGTAGAGATACCAAATGGAGTTTTTCTTAACCACCAAGCAATTTTGTGGTATCCCAAGGAAGCCCCTTGTGTTCTTTAATCCTTAATTTAATTGTTGTAACTTTAGATTGGACAGTCTCAAGACATCAAGCATGTAAGGCATATGATAGTAAATCTAAACTACTTTACATGACAATGATTTAATGGCCAGGGTAAAATTAGGGTAAGTTTGAAATATCATTATTGAAGTTGAATAGCAATATAGTTTATACTCCTGTCAGACTACTAATTGGAAACAATTTAATGTGCTGCATTTGAGTTTTATGATAAATGTAGACAAGGAATTAGAATTTACATTTTTTCCCTGCTTTTCTCATGACAGACTATAGGAGAAAAGAGATCCAGTTTTCTAATTTTTATTCCAGATTCCGTAATTGTCAATTCAGACTATTTTTCACAACAATTGGCTAGTCTATGCATATCCCTTTTAGGAATGATTAAATAAGGATTCCTTTTCTAGATACCCTTTGAGAAACTTACTTCACAAGAAGCCAAGGACTTAATTTCTTTAATAAGAACAAGGTTGCATTGTAGCACCTAAATCTTGATGACCAGAAAGTTTTGAAGTACCGTATATTTTGGGGAAAGTCTCTTTTCTAGTGTTGAATGATATCAGCAAAGATTTATTCATTCTTCCCTCTTTGGACACTAGAAAACTGATTGGAAGGCTAAGATGGGAACTGACTCATTATTTTGCTGCTACTTGTTATTTTTTAATCTCTCTCTAAAAGTTTAAAACTGCTGCTTTCATGCATCCTTTTTTACTTTTTTTCCCCATTACTATCTTTCCAGATCTTATTAGCAGCAGCAGTGCTAAAGAACATGAGTAGTTGCTACTATCATCTTTGATCTTGAGAAGATATTCCTTCTAGAATCTTCCAGCCAACAAGTTCCTGACATTTAATTACAACTGAAGATAGTTTTTTAGAAGAACAAATTAGTTTACTTTTTAAACAGATAATCTTGCAAAATTACAGATGTCAAAAGGAAATTTCTAATTTCCTATTCTTCTCTAATTAAGCATCTGTTTTCTTCTCCCTGCAGCCTTTCTCCATTTCCTAACATCATCTGTAACCAGTTTTTCTTTACCATTTTCCACAGAAAAAACAAAGAACAAAGAATCCAATCCCATTATTTTGTATTTTAAAGGTTGTTAAGGAAGGAGAGGCATTGCTGGGGAAAGCAGAACATTCTGGGGTGGAATTTGGAGGGAAAGAGGAAGAATATCTTTGAAATCTGTAATTCAATATAGATAATTGCTGATTTGAACCTCACAGGTGAGTTGCAGCAATATTCAGTTTATAGAAAAAGACATGCAACCAATTCAAACATTTGGAAAATTGTAATTTGTGCTATTAGTGGTTTTTAATTATTTTTATCCCACCTTTATTATTTTTACAAATAACTCAAGACAGCAAACATATACAACATATCTTCCAACTCCTGTTTTCCCCATAACAACAACAACCCAGTGAGGTGGGTTAATCTAAGGTAGAGTGATTGGCCTAGTCACCTAATTTGCTTTCATGGCTAAGGTGGGACTTGAATTCATGCTCTCTTGCTTTCTAATTTGGTGCCTTAATCACTAGACCAAACCATTCTGGTGAATGTAGGTTAGAGGGCAGGATGAAAAATGTAAAGTACTCTGCATATTTTTTGAGATACTTTCTGGCTAGAATAAATTATTTTTGTTTATTCAGCTCAGCAATTCTTGTGGATCCTTAATTTGATGAACGGTAAGCTTATGCTGCTTCTGTTGCTTCAGAAAACAGTAATTTTAGATTTTAAGCAAGCGTCAGCAATACTTCTGTTGCCAAGGTCCCATTTTTTCAAAAGCCGAAGGCGTCCATCACATGACGGAAAGGCCTGATGCTGGAATTACATTTTTTTTTCTTTTCAAAACTCAAGCAATTAGTAATTTTGCAAGATAAAACTCAAATACTCTATGACTTGACATATGCATAGAAATAAAATGTTTTACAAAGAAAGAATCATACCTTTTTCTCCAATTGAGGTAATTGTAACTGGAGGAAAAATGAAACGAGTATGAGTCAATTTTAGAAATCAAGCACATTAATAAAACAATGTATTCAAACATATTAAGTTAATGGAAGAGAATGTGCATTTTGTCATTCTCCACTCCAAAAAAACTCAATTTATTTACATAGGTACTAACAAAACAATTGAAGGGTGGTGCCCATTTTTCCCTGGAGAAAGGAAGGAATTATTTTGTTTGCCTGCCACTAGCAAACAATTCCTCATTTGTCTGTCTATAGCATGTATGCTTCTGACAAACAAACATGCTGAATCAGTAGTTTATTTCATGCTTCCTTCAAGTGATGAAGATTAGGAAACTGAAATGATGAAAATTATATAATGGCAGCAGACAAAAATTCAGCCGAAGGACTCCATTTTAAATGATCGGACCACAGCTTAATCAACTGAAATGATAACAAATCTAAGACTTCTCCCAGCTCCATCTTTCTTGGTGTGCAATAATCAGTTATAATTTCCTCTTTAAAAATGTTAGATTCTTATTCCATTGATCAGCAAGAGTTCAAGGTGGCATAAACTACACTGCCTGCTCAGAGGTGAAATCTACTTACCTTCACTACTGTTTTGAGTAGTGGGGAGGGTCAAAAACAGGTTACTTCCTGGTTAAAACCAGGAAGTAATGACATCCGGGTGGGTGGGCGGAGCCTTGTGCTGCCGCTACTACCAGTTTTCCGAACCATGTGCTGCTGCTGCCGCTACCAGTTTGCCTGAACCGTAGCGAACCGGTAGCATTTCACTGTGCCTGCTCCAAATTTTCCACAGAACCACCTTGGGAGCAAGGGTGAAATCCAACAGGTTCTAAAAGGTTCTGGAGAACCAGTAGCGGAAATTTTGAGTAGTTTGGAGCACCGGCAAATACCACCTCTGGCTGGCCCCAGAGTGCGGTGGGAATGGAGATTTTGCAATATCCTTCCCCTGCCACGCCCACCAAGCCACGGCCACAGAACCGGTAGGGAAAAATTTTGAATTTCACCCGTTTGGGAGGTAGCTTGGGCTGAAAAAGAACAGTCTAAAGATACCCACTAAATTTTCCTGCCAAGAATGGACTTGAAGCTGCATTTCCCTGGACTCAGCATAGACCTTTAATCCTTGCACCAGACTATGGTTTTCAGATTCAGAATAACCTAATGTTTTAAGTGGATTTCAGATGTCACATTGTCTTTCCCTAAAAAGGTTTGAAGGATTGAATTAAGCACCGAAGCTTTATTAGGGCAAAACGATGAAAAATGATATTCGTACCTTTCATTTTTTGATCTGTGGGGAATCACTCAGTAAGTCATTATATGATATTTTGAAAAATACAACAATGGGTTTGTAATCTGGTATTTACTAGTAATTGTATATATTCCTGGATAAGCCCATCTGTGGATAAACCAACTCTCGAAGTTTGAACCAAAGTACCATGAAAAATACACCACCAGCAGATAAATTGACTCTCAAAATTTTCATATGCCTTAATTTTTACAATTGTCCTAGGTTAGTGATGGCTAACCTTTTTGTCATTGCGTGCCAAAAGCAGGGGTAGCACGGGGGAGTTGCGTGTGCATGTGCCCACACCCATAATTCTATGTGCCCCACCCCTTGAGCATGCGCGCATGACCCCCCCCCATGCTCCCCCTGCTTTTGGCACACAATGGCACGGGGCTCCAGTAGGCCCGTTTTTTGCTCTCCCCAGGCTCCAGATCCTCTCTAGGAGCCTTGGGAGAACAAAAAATGGGCCTTCTGGTCCCACCGGAAGTTGGCAAATGGGCCATTTCCAGCCTCTGGGGGGTCTCCGGCGGGGAGGCCATTTTCGCCCTCCCTAGGCTCCTAGAGAGGCTCTGGAACCTGGGGAGAGCAAAAAACGGGCCTTCCCCACCCACCCACAGGCCCTCTGGAGGCAGGAAACAGCCTGTTTCCCTACTTCCGGTGGGCCCAGAAGGCCAAAAATCAGCTGGCCAGGTGCGCATATGCGCCGGAGCTGAGCTCGTATGCCCACCGATATGGCTCCATGTGCCACCTGTGGCACGTGTGCCATAGGTTTGCCATCACAGTCCTGGGTGGTGTATTTTTCATGGTATTTTGGTTAAAAAAATTGAGAGCTGGTTTATTTATAGGTGAGGTCTTATCTGTGAGTATATGTGGATAATTTTAAAAAGTATTACTGATAATACTTTTTATTATCAGTATTGGTGGTACAATGGTTAGGATGCAGTATTGCAGGCTGACTCTGCCCACTGCCAGGAGATTGATCCTGACAGGCTCAAGGTTTCTCAGCCTTCCATCTTCTTGAGGTTGGTAAAATGAGGCCTCAGATTGCTGAGGGCAATATGCTGACTCTAAACCACTTAGAAAGTGGTGTAAAGCATTATGAAGCAGTATGTAAGTTTAAGTGCTATTGCTATCATCATTAATTTTCTTTCCTTTAAATTTATCTGAATGGGAATAGGTAGAATGGCATTGAATAGAATCAACTTTATATTTGCGTACATAATGAAAATAATTGAAACATTAATTGGTATGTTTAATATTTAGCCTTGAAATTAACACACATATTCAATAAGAAGTTTAAATACAGCTAATTCTAACGTTACATTATTTGCTTGATAGCTTAATCCCATCTATGGCTATTCAAAACTTAATATCTGCAAGCTCAGTGTAGCTTAACTCCATTGGATATAGGAGCTCTTAAATAACGTTCCCTTCTCAGATAATGATACCATCTTAGTTCAGCCTCAAAGAATACAATGGCATTTGAAAAGTACAATAGAAAATTCTACATTAGAGCCAGTGTACTGTAATAATAAAATATAATAATAGTAATACAAAATCTGCCTTTATTACTTCATAAGTAACTCATAGCAGATCTAACACCCCTTCTCCTATTTTTTCCAAAGCAATAACCTTGTGAGCTGGATTAAACTAAAAGAGAGAGGTCACCCAACTAGCTTTGTGGTTTGTTTGTGTGTTAGGGCCTGATGCCACTTAAGTTTTTGAATATTTTGTGTCTGTACTATTATTTGGGGGGGGGGGGGGGTTCCCTGGCTATAAGCCACTAAAACTCTGTTAGATTGAAGCAGGATATACATTTTACCTCACAAACACATTTTTAAGCCAAAGAAAATATTAGCCAGAAGTTGTCATCTACTGCAACATGGATCCTAAATGCAGTAAGTTACGATTTAACAGTTCCCTGATTGACAGTTTGGATTGCAACTGGCAGTATTTGTGTTCAGATATCTTTCCAAAATAACAGACTGTGGTATTTGAAGTAACCCGGACAGTTCATATACATATATGTTATGTCGCTTCCATATTAAAGGACACAAATTATATTTATTTATTTATTCAATTTATATACCGCCCTTCTCCTAGTGGACTCAGGGTGGTGCACAGAATATATTTACATTCAACTGACATTAAATGACAGATATGAATGGCAGCAACTTGTCACTAATAAACATTCAGGAAAAACAATTCACCGTGGTCTTTCCCTTTAATCTGCCATTCTCCATCCCACCCCCATGACTTGTGAAGAATCATGTCTGGGGTCTTAACTTGCTCTCATCAATAGCAGAGTTGCCTTGTGGCAAGATGAGTGGCCAATAAATTTAATAAACAGATAAATAAATAAAAAGGTGACATTTATTTTTGCAGTAGCATCAGGTCCAATAGGCGACTAAGTCATTATAACACAAAATACTATGTACACTATTTGAGAGGCAAAGCAGCCAAGTGACATTGTACAATGAAGAAAATGTCACTACCGTCCCCATCTGGCATCTACCTGCGCAGAGATAGGAATAAATCTCTCCTAGTGACAAAATAATGTCTCTCCGGATATGATTGAAATGTACTTCACCACCAGCTCCAACCCACCTGATCAATAGTGAATGATGCTGGAATTGTATTTTAGCTGTTTTTGGAAAAATAAATGTTGATTAACACCTTGCCTTGAGCATTTTGTTGGCTCTTCTTCTCTTTTGAAATGAGGGATACAAATACAAATTGCTTAATAGATTTCAGTGAGGTTTACAAATGAAACTATCTTGAGGATTGAGCCTTTTATGATCCTTCAAATCCAACATGGATTGAAGCCAGCAATGCTATTGTGAAAACCTTGGCATCTTTTTTACCCACCCTGAATCATCTGTACTCCATGTGTTGGTACTAATAAGTTCTGATTTATTTTATAATAACAACTTATTTTGGAAATTCAAGCTATTGGCTGGCTCACTGATTATTTCTAGGAATAATTAAAAGCATTCCAAGTTGCTCAGAAATCTGTCATTTTTACATCTCTTTCATTATGATAGTTTTTGTTTTTCCCTTTATAATATACAGGTGTGAATATGTATGTATGTATGTGTGTGTGTGTGTATGTATAAATATATATGCCATTTATAGAAGGAAAGTATTTATTTTGACTGAATCTGACTTTATCTTATCTTACAGTTTCAAGTTGAATGAGTTTGTTTGAGCAAATGATTGCTACTTGGAGCTTGTTTTCAAATTATGTAGGAATAATTTCTAGTATGATGCTGAGACAACGAGGATCACACAACTTCCAATAACATTCCCCACATGCAATCTGAACAGCATGCTACACAATACTTTAGGAACATTTGGAGAAACAAGTTTTCTATTTCAAAACACTTTGGGTCAGGATATGTAGCAAACTGGGATCTTTAGTTCTAAATATGGAACCCAGGGATTCCAAGCAGAAGAGCTCTGAGTAAGACTGTAAGAGTGTTTTATGAAAAAGTGAATGGAAAAAAGGCCGGAAACTAAGGGGAAGCCAGCAGGAATTCAAGGGTAGGGAGGAGTGAGAAGGCACTAGGGCAGGGGTGTCAAACTGGTGGCCAGTGAACCAAATGCATCACGCACAAGCCACTCCCACCCCAGCTCCGCAAAGAGGGAAAACGTCGCAAAACAGCAATGTGATGCAGTAAGTTTGACACCTGAGCACTAGGGAGATGGTAAATTGGGAGAACCATATGATATGATAACTGGGACCACTGGAAAGGAAGAAGGAAGATGGAGTAATATGCCCAATCGTGTCCTATCTATCCTGTGAAATCCTTCCAAAGCTCCTGTAAGTTTTCCAGCCCAGAGTCAAAACAAATATTCCACGTTTTGTTTTTGCTGAATCACAGCTGATCTGGAATGACTTGCCAAAACTTCCAAAAGAAAAACAGTTTGTTTGGGGTTCAAAACTAAACAAATGTTCTCTTTTGTGCACATCTCTACCACTATATATTGTATGAAAATACACAATTTACAAATTATTGCTAACGAAAGAAAATGGGAAAATAATTATCAAAAAATTGCAATTGTGTAAAGTACTATAAAGTGTACTGTAAAGTGAATATTGGGTTTATCCAGATAACCTGTGACCTGCCGGATTATTGTTTCCATAACTAAAGAGAGAAACAGAATGATCACAGGTGGGCAAAAAAGCAGTGGCAGTAGGAACAACTTCCAATTGGCTTCCCTATTGAGTTTCCTTGGGGAAAGCTGGCAGGGAGCATTGGAAATTTTCTTTCCCTTTCCCCCTCCTCTAATTCCTGCTAGCTCCCCTAATTACTTTGCTTGTAAATAGGGGGGCTTGTAAATAGGGGAAGCTTGCATGGACAAAGTCAGTGGGAAAGTCAACAGGAATCTGCGAGTCCAAGGGAGTGTATGAGGTGCTCAAGAGATGCTGTTAAAAGTCAGGGAGGGAACATGGGAGGGTGGTTGGAAAGGATGCACAGAAGGGTGCATGAGAAATGCTATGCAGGTTGGGGATAGTGCATCTGGGACAGCATGGGTCATGAAGAGTGGATAGGGATCTCAGGGATATGTGAGAGGTGCTTTGAATATAAGGCATTGTACTGAGCATAATCCTCTCTTGGCTGGGAAATATAATGTGGCTTCTAAGCAATCTGTATCTGGTTTTAAAGGTTCCTTGTATATTGATCACTAGCTGCCTTCCTCAAGAAACTATTAACTTCCATAAACTGTATTTAGTGTCTGCTAAAAATGGAATTTCACCAAGCCTGAACAGGAAAACAATGATCAATCTTTAATCTTACCAGGCAAGCTCAGCACAATTAGGATTGCATGAGCCCAAACTAAAGTCATTAGAAGAACATGAGCCTCTTCAGCTGATGAGGTGCTTTTTTGAAGTGGCTACCATAATATACTGCACAAGATACTGAATCATCTCCTCTTGACATAGCCAAATGAACTAGCATAGTATATTTGGGAAGCTGCCATGCCTAGAGTAAGTATTGCTGATTCAAGAATCTATCCACACTGATGCTTCCCCTTCCTCTGGCACTGTAAACTTTACTGATTCACTTCCCAGAGAAAAGCAACCAGTTAGCTACCTCTCTTTCTACTCTTTTAGATGCTCAACAATGAACCTTCTTCTGCACTAATCTTTGCTACCATTTCCTACAATGTACAACACCCTCGTTCATTTGCTATCTTGACTTTAATTTTGTCCAGAATAATCAGAATAGGTATGTGCTTTTTCCAATCTTGAAAATGCTCCACTAATAATGTGCTTTTGCAATAATAAAATGATAAATATTTGGGATGAAAGAACGTCTATGGAGATTCTCAATCATCAAGGTCATGGTTGTCCTAAAGGTGCTTTTCAAAAAACAACTGGAGTTTGTTTTTTCCCCATGAAAACGTCTTGCTTCTAATCCTAGAAACTTTTTCAGATTCTGAAGAACTGAAGAAGCTTCTTGAATGAGAAGCGAAACAATTTCAAGGAGGAAAAAAGCAAGGTAATACATTGCCTTTTGAAAAACTCCTTTGGTGCATTTCGGATGGGACTTAATAAAAAGCACAAAGATATTTTACCGTGATCCTAATTAGCTAAGTTAAAGAAGAAGCCTAAATTGGCCTAAAATTTCTTGTCCTAATTGCCAATCCCTAATCTATGCTATGCTGCCATCAAATGGAGCCATCTATGATGAAATGCAGCCACCTCCCTCCTGGGAATCCAGCCTACATTCCACCACACTTCCTTCTATACTATTTGCAGGATATGTTAGGGAAAGGGGTTGGTCAATTTGTTTGGCTTCCATCAAACATTGCCACCTGGCAGGAAATTACCACTCTGGGAATGAGCAACACACATATTTTTACAGAGGATTCTTCAGTTGTCCAAAGAAGAATGGCTTTGGGGACAGGGACTGGAGATGTAAAGTAGCCAGCACACTGGGATTTTCCCAACCATCATATGACTGGGGTACTGGCCAAATGGCTCCTGTTGGCTTGAGGGGAATTAATTAACTTTATACCAGAACAAGTAGGAGTTGAGGATAAGGCAATACAATTTAGTTTCTTGTTTTATTTTTATTTTATCTAAACATTTTATTGTTAGTATGCAGGATGATTCTGAATTACTTACAGTCTCTCTGATTATGGTGGAGATAATTCCAGTAAACAAATAAATAAATAAAATCAGCACAGCAGAAAAAAAGGGCTCCAGTGCATGCATATACTATGCTTCTGGCAAACTGGGGACAGATTAAAAGATTTAAATCTCTCATGATCGTAATAGTTCTCACTTAATGATCGCAACTGAATCCAAAATTTTGGTCATAAGTCACTGTAATTAAATGACAGAAACAGAGGTGAGTTTGTTGTGAATGCAGTTGACCGGAGACTTGTAAAACACAGGAACTAGAAGAAAACAGATTTCACACTACAGGGCCAGAGAATTCAACCCCAAGGTCTAATTAGGCAATCATGCAAGACACTGGAGGTTATTTTAAGTGCTGTTTTGCTCAGTTTTATATTTTTCAGCCTATTTGCTCAGATTGATTACAAATTATTAAGCATTAATATTAAAATGAAGATCACATTGCCATGTGATTTGTTGCAATTAAACTCTTTCTAATCTGAGGTCTCCAATCTTGGCAACTATAAGAATTGTGGACTTCAACTCCCAGAATTCCCATGTTGGCTGGGAAATTCTGGGAAATGAAGTCCACAAGTCTTAAAATTGCCAGGTTAGAGACCCCTGTATTAATGCTTAGTTTGATGTTTGTATTAAAAAACTGCCTTTTTTATTACTTAAAAGTTTGGTTTGAAATCTCACCCCAAAAACTGCTGAGATCTGGCAATTTTGGTGGGGGGGGGGAGTAGAAAACTGGAGCCAATTATATATAAATTTTTCCCAAGCAGGCAACATTTCCTGCACTGCCCACTTCAAATTCCAGAGGAGAACGCATCTCCCTATTCAAGGAATGGTGTTGTTGTTGTGTGAGTATTGTATATAAGAGAGAGGGGGCTAAGTGAAATTCTTTTGTGGAAGAGGCAAATAGCTCACTTGCTTTAAAATTCAGAGACAAGGGATGTGAACAGGATTTCCCATGAAAGGGATTGGCAGGCTGATGTAGACAATCCTGTTATGTCCCACTTGCTAAAACTATTCATTTCATTGACAAAATACCAATCTATACTTAATCTATTATATACCATTCACGATAGAGTTCAAAATAAAGTACAGTAATAATCACAAAAAGTGCTGTAGATCTTTAGTTATCTAGAGAAGAGGTGGAGAACTGTAGCCCCTTTATGGCTTGTGGGCTTCAATTCCCAGAATTCCTCAGCCAGCATAGTTGGTTCAGGAATTCTGGGAGTTGAAGTCCACAAGTCATAAAAATGCCATAGTTCCCCACCCTTGATCTAGAGCAGAGGTGTCAAACTTGATTTCATTGAGGACTGCATCAGGGTTGTGTTTGACCTGTGGTGGGGAGCTGGGGAGCATGGCCAGGGTCAGTTTAAATAAGACATTATTAAATTTCAGCAAAATAAGAACCTATCTCGGGTCCCTGTTTTGCAAAGAATTCACATTAATCAATCTTTGCCTTGGATTCACAATCATATCAAAATGTCAAATACATATTATAAATTGGAGAGAATCTGATCGTGGTTCATGTCATATAAAAGGATTTTTGGCTGCCAGGAAATGAGAATATAAAAACAAAGAAAGATAAGTTTCCTCTTTTATTAAAGGTCAGAATTTTTCTTCCCAGTAATATTGTTTTATCTCATGCATAAGTCTCAGAAGATGTGAAAATAAGTTTTTATCATTTTAAAGATCTCCAACAGAGAATCTGCCTGGGGAAAGAAGAATCCTGACTTCTTAATGAGAAGCTAGAAGACACAATGATACTAATGAACCTTGTAATAGTGAAAAAGTATTTTTGCATAGCATGTTAACTGTCTCAAGTCTGTTCATTCAATTTGGGTCAATAACATGGATGAGAAAGGACAATATATGTATTTAATTTCCTGAGATACGACTGAGATAATAGAACTGTTTTAATTCTATCAATTTTAAATCAACCATAAATTTCTGCATATAGAAGCTTGTCAACATCTATTCTTGACACGTGATGTGCTTAATGCAAGTTAGTACAGCATATTTTCATGTTGAGGATTCAGCTTTAAAATAAAGGACTGGACTAAGTAACTTTCTCTCTTCTTCCAAAATTAGCTAATCCAAAACTAAAACTATTCTAGTAAACAGTGTCAATGTACGCTACAATATTTACATTCGAAATGTAAGGGCATTACAAATTTCTTGAGAGGACGACTCCTAGAATTCTAGGTACCGGTAGGTATCCAGCATGTGAATTTTGAGGGTTGTCTCAGCAAATTTTGAAGCACTACCTTGGACAAAGCTTTTGTACATATAGTGAAAATGTTTACTTCAAACATTGATTTCCCCTCATATATTTCATACTACGGTACTTCCTTCTTTCTACTTAACTATAACAAAATCTAATATTTGCAATATTGGTTACTCACATTTATTCTGGGCTATTCATATTTGTTCATATCATATCTCTTTCTGTTGTCTTCCTTAGCACAAAATGTAATCCAGAAAACTCCATGAGGGTAAGGATTAGGGTTATTTTGTTTAAGAAGTCTTCTTTAGTACCATAAGCATAGACAATGCCTTTTATGTAATAATAAGATTCATATCTTATGCACCTATTGTAGAATTTGCAATCAAAATAGTGGATAAATAAAAATAGTATCTACTCTGGACTCTTCTGATCAAATTCAGACCAGTCTGAAGTCTTTTCAGTAAAAATCAAGTCAATCAATCTTGACCAACCATATGCTAGTTTCCTGAGGTTAATGGACTACATTTTTATTAAATTTATATGGCCAAGAATGGAACTACATCTTACCGAAATACCTATTACAAACTAATTGGAACTGGGTATGCAAAATGTTTTGCACAAGTAATATATTACAAGTTAGATTTAATCATATTGATCCACTAAATCTCAAACCTAGGATCAGATCCTGCTTTAATACTTTGGTTTCTATATGGACTTTAATTTATATTTTCCTATTTTAGATGACATCAGAAAACTGTTTTGAAAAACCATAAACTGTTTGCAGAAACTGAGAAACATGTTAGATTACATGTGGTCGGAGACCATTGTGTCTGGACATGGCTTAGATAGCAATTGCTCAGTTTCTTTGTATGAAAAATGTAAGAGAGAGAGAGAGGGAGGGAAGGAGAGGGGGGGGAGGGGGAGGGAGAGAGAATATGAAAGTTATTCCACATTATTGGTTTCTGTGTATTTCTGTGAAGAATCAGACTACTCTTTAAAATGTACCTAAATCAATACTTCAGGAGCTCTCCTTTCAAGAGATTCTTGAAAGTGTTTTAAACATTAGTATATAATTAGTGGACCTCTGCATACTTGTCAAAACCCTTTACTGTATATTCTTCAAGGAGGATACCTGGCATATGTAAATTGCTACAACTGTAAATTAATCATCATGCAAGGGAAAGTCATTTTCATAAAAGACTGAGTCCTGGTGACTTCAGGGGTATGTATATTTATGTTTTAAAGTTCAAAGTATACTAGCTCAGTTCAGTTGTTAAAATCACAGAATGTTCAAAGCACAAAGAAGACACTGCAAGAAAAGAGTATCAATGCGTCAAGATTGAATATAGGGAGAATCCTCCTCTACTTCCAGCTTCAACATTTTCATCTGGCCACATGCAGGATATTGAAAGCTGTATGTACAAGCTTTGTCTGCAATCTGTAACTTAATTTTTTATTTCTAATGTTTTCAGCAAAAGGATATAAATTATAGGCATAGAACAAGTACAGCTTGTTGTACTTGTGGAAGAATAAGTCAAAAAGGCGTTATTTAAGATCTTGTGCTTAGAATAATGTCCCTTTTGGATACCTATATAGAGCTACTACATTTGAATCATTTTGCAGAGCTCAAGAATTGATGCCAAGAGATGGTACTTTAAAACAAACCATTAATGGCGTTCAAAATGAGATAAGCTTTTAAACAATACTATTTCAAGATTTATACTGAAACTACAAGGAGTTCAGCTTTGCTCAGGAACAGTAAGTTTTAGTACCTGTAACCTGTTGGGACATTGTTACAGAGATACTTCTTTACCTAAATAGACAAACAGAATGACCACAATGGGCAAAAAAATCAATGTGAGCAGGAGTGACTTCCAGGAATGAATTCCAGGTTCCGGTCTACTTCCGTGTTGAGTTTCCTAGTGGGAAAACCAGCAAGAAGCATCCTTCCATCCATCCATCCATCCATCCACCCAATTTAAACTTTGTACCAGCTTCCTCACTGACTTAATAAAAAATAATACATGCCACACAGGTTGAGAAGTGTGCATGAGGGTGTGTGAAAGGTCCAGCTTGGGATGGGAAGACAACATAAAGTGTGGTGCGGAGTTGAAGTACACCAGGTTTAAAGTTGCCAAGGTTGGAGACCCTTGCACTAAAGCAATGTTTCTCAGCCTTGGCTAGGTTATTCTGGGAGTTATAGTCCGCCAGGCTTAAAGTTGCCAAGGTTGAGAAACACTGCACTAAATTATTTCTCTTCCCAATCACCCTTTGGGACTCAAATGTTGTCTAGTTAAAGGTAAGTACATTCTGCCGTTAGTCAAAACATTTATATTGTCTTCTCTGAGTGGCAGGCTCATAATTAATCCAACAACAGTATAAAGAATCAACTACAGAGTGGGCATTATATTCTGATTTCTGAATGCAGACTTAAACTTGCAATAGGAATTCAAGAAATTAAACATGAAGTACATCTTTAAAAAAAAAAAGTGACCGCTCAAGGATTTTAGCACAGTCCGAAAAATGAACTGCAACACTTAGGGATGGCACACCTCGGTTATCAATCCCAACCTCGGGATGAAAGACAGACTCTAAAAAGGATTTAATGCCCATGATTCAGAGAAAGCAAACAATTTAGCAATGCTACCCACACTTTTCTTGGAATACACCCTTCTAATAAAGAAAGAGGTAGTTCTAAGATAAGGCTACACAAGAGGCATTTTGCTCTTTCTTACAAACACCCTGTTTGTACTTTCAAGTCAAAGGGGTGACTTGCCTCATTTCAATTCCTCTCCTCAAACCGCAAGCCTTGATCCACAGGAAGGATTCAAAAGAGAGTCTGTCCGGGGCTTGACAACACGAGGATGGATTGCTATTTTCGCCCAGATTAAGGCAAATGCCCAGGAGTAGTTTTAAACACGAGGTTTCCCGATCCCTCCACTCCTTCCCGTTCAATCGTATCCAAATCTCAGAGACTGCTTGAACAAAGTCTGCGGTGTTGTTGTTGTTTTTTGGGGGGGCAAGGTGTTTTTTTTCCCCCACCTTCCCAAAAGTGGTTTGCCATTGCCTCCTTCTTGGGGCTGAGAGAAAGTGAGGCGGCGGCAGGCAACAGGTTACCCCCCCCCCCCCCACCACCACTACCAAGCCTTTGAGAATGAATCACCCCTGGACTTTTTTGCGCAAGAAGGAGGAAGCCGAAGAAGCCGGAAAGCCGACAAAGTAATTTAGGGGGGAAAGGAGAGCACCGTTTCCCTTCCCGCGGATCCCGCCTTTGAAAGCAACGCAGCGCAAGTGCGCCCTCCCCGCTTATGGGGCAGCTTCTTCTTCCTCCTCCTCCTCCTCCTTCTCCGGGCAAGGCGGAATCTCCCCGGCAGGAGGGCGGCAACGAAACCTCGTCGGCTTACTTACACACACAGAGCTCCACCACGTAGGCGTAATAGGACCAGGCCACGACCAAGGCGATGAAGACCACGGGCACCCACGCCAGCACCTTCTGGCAGCACTTGAGGACGTGCGACGGCGCCATCTTCCCCGCCGCTGAGCTGCCGCTACCGCCCGCAGGAGCCATGGGTGCCGCAGCCGCTTCTCCGCCCGCCGCCTTCTCCGCTCGCCGCTGCGGCGATGCCTGCCGCCGGCCCCCGCCCTTCCTTCCCTTACGCTAAGGGGGCAGGGCCTGGGCGCGCCTGCCTTGCGCAGCAACTCCCGAGGACGGAGAAGGTAGCGCGGGGAGCGTGAAGGGAGAAAGCGGCGGGCAGCAGCAGTAGCAGCTCCTCGCCGCTAAGACTGCGGGAGTTGGAGGGTGTGTGTGCGGGTCTTCTAGCCGTCTCGTCCGCCGTGTCTTGACCCGCCCGGCCGTCCTTCTCACGTAGACCCAAATCGCCGCAAGCAGCCCTGCCCTCGTGGCTGAAGGAAAGAGACGGCTCCTCTGCGCGATGCCTGGCCGGTCGCGGCGGGTATTTCAGACGTTCTCGGACGCCATTCCCTTTGGGGATTGGCCGAAGGGTGGGGGATCCTCAAGAGCTGGGATCGCTTTCTTCTTCTTCCCTCTTAACTCGACCGGTGGATCCCATCCGGGAGAAAAAAAACTTCCCTGAGCGATCCTAATGCCTTCCTCGAAAGGGTGTTGTTCCTAGACAGGCAAGCTTGAGTAGGTCGGGATAAAAAGTCACAGGCAGGGTGGAAGGTCGAACTTTGGCTGATCCCTGGAGCTAAACTGACTTTAGATAATCAAACAGATCACATTCGAATAATAAAGTCTGCCAATCCTGGGTGGGTCCCTTCCAGGGGTGAAATCCAGCAGGTTCTGACAGGTTTTGGAGAACCGGTAGCGGAAATTTTGAGCAGTTCGGAGAACCGGCAAATACCACCTCTGGCTGACCCCAGAGTGGAGTGGTAATGGAGATTTTGGAGTATCCTTCCCCTGGAGTGGGTTGGGAATGGAGATTTTGCAGTATCCTTCCCCTGGAGTGGGTTGAGAATGGAGATTTTGCAGTATCCTTCCCCTGGAGTGGGTTGGGAATGGAGATTTTGCAGTATCCTTCCCATGCCATGCCCACCAAGCCACACTACACCCACCAAGCCATACCCACAGAACCTGTAGTAAAAAAATTTGGATTTCACCACTGGTCCCTTCCCTTGGGAATTGTAGGGCTTTAGGCTAGACTGGGCAGTCAAAGGGGGGGGGGAAATCAAGGGCAAGGTTTTAGGTGATGTTGCGAGATGGCCATTTCGCTGTCTACCTTGATTTGTGAATGTGGGAAAAGGGTGAAGTCTCAGTGGGTGGCGACGCCTAGTTGGGCATGGCTTATTTTGACAGTTCAGTAGGATCAGATCTGGGTGATACTCAAAATAGGAGACCCGCTCCTAGGGCTGCATGCTCCTTTTAGGAAATAGAGGGGGGGAATCTGCTTTTCATCCATGAACCCCACATGGCATAAATAGCATTACCTCCCCTCCTATTTTTCTTGTGAAGTTGCCAAGAAAACTTATTTGGATACTTCATGAAGTTGGCAGGAGTTAACTTTAGGGTTATGCCAGTTTGTCTTTATGAAGGCAGAATGGATGTAACAGAAAGCTAAACATGTCAAGAATCATTTTCTCAAACCTGAACTTCTCAAAAGTGCTGGTAGCCAGTCCTACTGTTAGGTAGAATGAAGCATTTGGAGGACAGTGCTGGTTTGGAAACCAGCCTAGTTCTGTGACTGTTTTGTTTTGTGCTTCTGCAGTCACACTTGGTCAGAAGATACAGAGTAAGATATGCCATCCAAACATACCAATAGTCCAGCCATCTCATCTGCTGCCTTTCATCTGGTATATCAGTCAGCTACTGTATGTGAAAGCGAAGGCATTTTGGTAGAAGCTAGGTTACCCTTTTTGTTTCGCAACACATGAAACATTTAATTCATCTTTATGAACTACAAAGATGTAATTAAGCTTCATCTTCATAATTAACCCAAGAATAAGATGTAGAACATGGTTCCATATAGACATCTACTGATTAAAGTCTGTAACATTAGTGAATGATGAATCATACAACTCTATGTTATATATTGTCAAGTATTTGCAAGCCATTGGCACATGTGTCATATAGACACCAGTGGAGGCAGAGAGTGTCTCCGCCCCTGTGTGGAAAGGAGGGGCTTATCCTGAGTATAAAACCCCCTCCAACGTTTTCCACCTTGCTCTCTCCATCTCTCTTTTCATATTCGTTCCTCATGAGACTTGATCTCTGTTGGACATAGTTAATATGATTTATCATATGAATAAATACGTTTAAGACATTTATTTATGCATCTGCCTCTGAACTTCTATGATCCTGGGTGTTTCTACGATCCCAATTCCACATATATGCAGTGTGTTAGCCCTGATATCAAAATAAATGTTGGTTCTCACTGCAACTGATAACTGCATCCTATAAAATTTAAATATAAAACAACCCATTTTGCAGGGCTTAGAACCTGAGACAAAGTGATGATCCCAGCAACTATGGGCACTGTTGTTTAAACTACTAAATCAATGACTTAAATTGCCTAAAGGATCGTATTCAAATAAAGTGTGTACTGTTTTGTATTGCATCAATTCCCTTCCCCATCTCTCTGCTTTCAGAAAAGGCATCAAGGTAAATAATTTCAGTTTAACCTTTTGAACTACATTAGTAAAAGTCTTATTTTGTTATTGCTATGATAACATAGCAATTGGTTCCAATTCGTTATCTTAATGTTTTAAATTATTTTTGTATTTATTTAGAACTGGAAGCCTTGTATAGTTTATTTGGAAGGTAAAGCAATATTATTCATAATCACAATCCTTTTTTAAAAACTTCATCCCATTATACAGTGTCAAGGATATTCTTGTGCAGTTTTTCAACCTTAGTAAGTTTTACGATGTGTGGGCTTTCACTGCCAGGATTTGTCAAGTCAATTCTGTGCATTCCTCTAATCAAAATAAATGTTACCAGCACTGAGTCTAACTGCTATAGCTCATCATTCTGCTCCATCTCTCACTTCTTGTTGTGTTTATTTAGCCAGGCTAAATTTGGTCTATTAATTTTAAAATTCTCAATACATTTGTTCAATTCAGGTAAAGGATGCGTATAGTCACTCTTAGCTGAGCTTACAAACTCAGACATCTTTCCAGAAATATTCATGTATTGTTATTTTCTTTTGGCATACTCACCTGCAATGCTATTATTGAAGAATGAGACATGCTCCACTTATAAAATGTGGTTTCTTGTTATTGATCTGTTGGTGAGGTCTTAGCAGACTGGATTAATGGAAATTTACAACCTGTTGAAATACCGTAGCATTTGTAAGAGCTGTATAAAGAGTGTCTACTTTCTCAGTATGTGCTTACCCTATAATCTTGGTCAACATTTTCATCTTGCAAAGTAGGGATGTGCTACACTTTGTGGCTATACACATTACATATGTCAACATCTTCAACAAGGACATGAAATATCATTATCCAAGTCTACTTCTGAGCGTCTTTTCAGCAACCTAAGAAACAGCAACATTCAAGGATCCTAAAAGATATCCATATACAAAATCCCACTGTAAGCATGTTATAGGAGTGCTTAAAAACTCATTGCTTTGGTTAAGGTTGTTATTATCACAAGAATCAAAAAAGACAAGGCCCAAAAGAGAAAATTAAGACCTATTTAACAATCCAAAGGGATTTAGGGATTTATATTGAACTGTATATTATATGTGCCTTTGATCAGTGCCTAAGGGGTAGAATCATGAAAGTAATTTAGTAGTTATCTCATTATTTTAGAAATTGTCAATTTAATCTTTGCAAATATGGACAATAAACAAGGAAGAGAAGATAAAACACAAGGCTCCCCCTTGTGGGAGTTTGTTATTTATTTTCAAATATAGAAATATACTTTACGAAGATGTTGGATAACTATTTATCTGAAGTGGTGTAGGGTTTCCTGCCTAGGCAGGGAGTTGGACTAGAAGACCTCCAAGGTCCCTTCCAACTCTGTTACTCCTATTCTATTCTATTCTATTCTATTCTATTCTATTCTATTCTATTCTATTCTATTCTATTCTATTCTATTCTATATAGATTTGCTTGCCTCAAATGCAAGCACAGGAAATGAACACTGTGGATCCGGTCTTTGAAACAATGTCATTGTTAAAACTTATGTAATACATACTGAGTATGTATTCTTAGTGGCAGCTTTGGCCTTTCGATGAGTCTTTTGATATACAGCATGTCTTTCACCCTCTAGGCCTTTAGGAAGATGGTTAATATCTGGGTCTTTACCCTCAGCCTTCGGGCCAGAATGAGTACAGCTCCCATTTTCTGGAGGTATAGTATTTCAGCCATGTTTGCCATTGTCTGCCTTTTTAACATTATGTTTTATTATATAAAAATACTATTTATACTTCCTTACACTTGCCGAATCCCAGCTGAGTATACTGAGTATCTGAGTATAATCCCATGATATTGTTTGGGTAGGTTAATTTTAATCTTCCAAATTATCTTTTCCATGCAGTCGATGAAAATAAAGGTTTTGGTTGCTTTTTCTGCTATAAATCAATGAAAACAATAGCAAGGCACTTAACTTCTTAAGAAGAAAAGACATACATTAAAACAATTACAAACCATGGAAAGAAATGTATCTCACTATTTTGAGTTTGGTTATTTCTCCTCTCCCTACTCTACTTTTCAATTTTTGTCCTGCTGTCAATCAAAATTTAGATTAAGACATCTAGTGTAGGGATCTAATGGGTTCCCTCCACCCCCAGCTTTTTACTCGCATTAATGCAGAATATAAAAGATTTGTGCTTACCATGAGTTATTTATGAAGTCACTGTGTCTCTACAGTTGCATTACATAGTCCCGAATTCAATGAAATACTGTTTAAATGTATCTGGAAGCTTATGAGGGAAGACATATTCTTGGCATCTGTTGTTGATTTTCAGGTATTGACTGTGGAAAAGAATTCTTTTCCCAACTATGCCTAGTATATTAGCTTAGTCTGTTCCTAGAAAATAAAAGCCCGACGTCTTCTGTCCAAGTTTTAATAATATTTTTCCCAGCTTGATGCCAGATTCAAATCCTAGCATGAGTCATACTGACTGAAATTCATGAGGGCTGTAACTGAAGATGCATGCAAATGATCAGCGCTACCAATTCTTCTATGTAGATGTTGCAGATACTTTAGATCAGGGGCGTCAAACTCAAGGCCTGCGGGGTGCTTAAACCTGCCACATGGAGCCGGCCTGGAAATAGCAAAGGATTGGCCTGCAGTGCCTCTGGCAGCCAAAATGGGGCACGGGGGGCTCCCCATTTTTGGTCTGGACAACCTGCAGCACTCTGCCAGCCAAAACGGCACGGGGAGCCACGTACGCCCCTCATGCCCCATTTTGGCCGACAGGGCTGCAGGAGGCATCCGTCCCATCTCCCTGCCCCCCCGACCCCCCCCCCCCCCCGCCGGCCCATGGAGAACAATGATGCTTGTCAGCATCCAGGCTTCCACATCCAGGCTTCCAACTGGAATTGATCTAGGTGAGAATGTTCTCCCAGGTCTCAAAAGAAGATCTGGATAGAATTCTATGGACTGGTTTGGATCCGTGTTCTGAATATTCCATGTTCTGTCTTCTCCATGTTCTATTACTTATATATCTGCAAAGGATAACGCCATGGATAGAAAGTTTATTAGATGATAAGTAAGTCTAGTGCTTTTGTAGTACAGTTAGTTCTCAAGTTATGACCATAATGGAGCCTGCCTGTCATGGTTGTAAGTTGTGATGGTTGAAAATTTTTAAAATTTTGCAACTTCTTTTGCAGAGTTAAGCAAACATCATGGTTGTTAAGTGAACCAATGCTGGGCTACAAGTGCGGTTTTGCCAAAAGTGCAAGTTTTGGCAAAAGCATCATAAAATGTAGTCATGTGACTGTGGGATGCGGTAAATGACATTAAATTGCCAAGCACCTGAAGTTCAGTCAGATAACTGTGGAGGGGTGATGGTCGGAACTTAGAATCTGGGTCATATGGAGCCCCTCAGTATGTCTGTTATAAATTTGAATGGTTGCTAAGTGACTAGTCATAAGTCAAAGAGAACCTGTAACAGTAACAGAGTTGGAAGGAATCTTGGAGGTCATCTAATCCAACCCCCTGCTCACGCAGATCTGTACTGGGGATTTGAACTGCCGAACTGCCGACCTTTCTCATCGACAAACTCAGTATCTTAGCCACTGAGCCACCTAGTCAGGTATTATATACCTGTAATAATGTCTTAGTATTTACACTGAGAAATTAATATTAGGAACCATAACCATAATTTGATATTGTTAATCAGGAAACCTGAAGTTGGAACAGTTGCTTATTCAAACCATAAACCTCTGTCTTAATATTACACTGCTATCGAAGAATTTCAAGATAAACTAATAAATATTGTTTGGAATTTCAAGTTTAGACACAGCTGAAACTAGTAATGCTACTGGTGAGATTGATCATGTAAATACATATACTGTACCACTGTCTTGCAGAAATGGCTCTGCTGTAACATATTACATTTGAACTTACCAAATAAAGGAAGAAGCAATGCTGTAGATAATGTGTATGTACGTGGAGAAATAAGGGGATTTTAAAAAAATTATCATATTTAGGCCAATAATTGCATTCTTCATTCTTATCATTGTGTTTTCTGCATTCAAAGCTATATATAATTTTCTGTTGAAGATATCCCAGAATGGTAATTATGCAAGACAGAACCACGAATAATAACTTAATATTAGTTACATCTATTTATTTAATAGATTTATATGGCAACCCAACTCACAAGTGACTCCGGGAGTTTTCAAAACTCAAAGCTTAAAACTCCAAGACCACCATCCCGTGGCCAGAACAATTATAATCACACTAGGCACTTAATTGGTTGTCTATCAGACTGGAATTCCCAGGCCCACTGACAGAACTATGGCCTTCCCGAAAGGTAACAAGGTGGCAATATATTTCAAGTAATCATAGTTCTTTGTAGGGGTATCCAGTGGTGGGATTCAAGTAATTTAACAACCGGTTCTCTGCCCTAATAATTTCTTCCAACTTCCAGTTGGCCAAACTGCTCAGAAAGTTAACAACTGGTTCTCCCAAAGTGGTGCGAACTGGCTGAATCCCACCACTGGGGGTATCCAAATGTTTTCATCATTAAACAGCCTAGAAATGTTCTGAATCCTAAAGTTATTTCAAATCCAGAAATCCATTTAAGTTTGTAGCCTTCCAAAATAGAAACATCTATTTTGTTCGTCTCTATTAACGTCCAGGTAGTGTCAGGCAACACTAGAAATATTTATAGCATGGCTGTAAATCTTGGTTCTCCAGACACTTAACTCCTATAATATCCACAAATCAACTTATTCAAGTTTCTTTTTTGCAGACAAGAATGAAGTAGATTTTCCCACTGCAATATAAAGAAGTAAAAAAAAATCGATATATAGGCCTATGCCCCAATCCTATAAATCCTATGCTTTTTAAATATGATCATTCTTTTCATGATCTTGGAGGCACTTTGTCTATGTGACAGAATGGTTCTCTTGGGCCTCAAATTGCTGCTCCTGCCTTACTAATTTAATTTCTTACAGATAGTACAGCATTCTCTGATATGGCCAATTTATCATCACCATCATTGCAATCATAATTTCTCCTCAATGTTACATTTAGCTAGTGCTATTATACTGTAGTAAGACATAGAAATGGACTACACTTATCTAAATGTTAAGTGCTATTTTTTGGATCCGCTTTTTCTCTGTGACAATGAGTAGGCAATAATAGTTAATAAATAACTCTTCCCCAATATTTTTTTATGATCAGCTGAATAAATTACAATCAGGTATAAAGCACTTTTTTTAAAGAAGTAAAAAAAAAAAATCAGGAAATGAATCAACATCAATATTTAAAAGTAGCCGAAGCAAAAGTCAAATTATACTGACCTCTGAGATTCTAGATAGTGCAAAACGAATACAATTAAATGACAATGATTTGAAGAATGCATAGCAATGGGATGTGTGTTATCCTAGTTACAAATATTGGTATTCTAACAATATTTCTTGCTGTAGAACTATATGGGATCATAGCACTAACTAACGAATATGCAAAGGATTATTTATCCAAAGTAGCACACGGTAATTGTACAGTTATGTTTCCTTCAGTTTCAGTACAGTTCATTGGCTTCAAAAGAACGAACATATTACAGAATCAGCAAAATCTACTGAAGTATTATGATGCTATAATTGGTGTCAATAAACGTTCAACATAATCCCATGTGTTTACTTAAAAATAAGTCCCACAAGGTGCAATTCAGCAGTTTTGGTATCATAGACTATCATTATTGTGAATTTTGATGCATCTTAATATATAGAATCCAAGAATGTTCTTTGCATCCACTTCAACTGCCAGTCCACTTTAATATTTTCCAATTCCTTTAGGATGATTTAAGACATTCACCAGCCAGGAACAATGATTTTAGGATTTAACTTTAATGCATTCAAATTACTGAACTGTTTACTCTTCAAGGTTCCCATAACCAAAATATTTAACTGTTTGAATAAAGGCCATTGTTTGAATGACCCCAGTGGACTTGCCAAGATCCAAATACAGAAGAACGATGGGATGTTACAGGACCAATTATCTAGAGAGCTAAGTATTTCTGGTGAAGAATGTCTAGGGATATTTTTGCGACAACTATGGGCTGAATGATTGAGAATCTCCATAGACATTTAGCCATGAAATTTCTAGTTATGTTTTTAATCATAGTATTTGTGGGGAGAATCTCATTAGAGGTGATTTGCATAGAGTAACGTAAAAGAAATAAGGCTACAATATCTGGGCTAGTTACTGCAGTAGCAAAAAGATATAGCTATAAATCACTCCTTGCTCATTTAAAACAGATTAATTTGAACTCTAAAGGCAGCCATGTTTAAAAACTAAACTTTATTCTGTGGCGGTCAGGCAGAAAACATAACTTATGTAGATGCATGCTTTTAAAAAATGAATTTTTCATGACCAGCCTCGGGAAAGTTAGTGGAGTGAAAAACAGTCACTTCAACATGTATGTTCCTCTCTTTGCTCTGGGAGATGAAGAGATGACTCTTCTGTCATTTTAACAACATTGCAACTCTCCTATGAAAATGGCTGGCTTAAATACAAGTGATTGGCCCAAAGTTGCCCAATAAATGTTAAAACTGTGAATGAAGGCTTCCTTGGTCCTAATCCAACCTTTAGCCTATATTCTACACCGGAAGTATAATATGCTATTAATATTCATTCATAGCTCAAGTCAAGCAATTATTACAGAGAGTTGTCAGGGATTTAAACAATGGATGTGATGGAACTTGACAGTAGGCAAATCAATATATAGTACCTATATAATGCTAACATTCGTTTTCTTTTAATGACTTCACTGTGTTTAGCTTCTAATCTTTGTACACTTGTGCAATTTACAATCTTCCAGCTTATGTAAACATTCTGGTATTTCCAGCTTACAGTGAAAGATGCAAACCCCTGTGCAAACAGAATAAAGTACAGAATACATGAAAAATGTAATAAAAACTGGTCTCCAAATGCAAAAATATTTTCAAATGTCTATAAGGTTCTGTGTTCTAAGAATACCTTTTGCTGACTAATTTCTTACCTAGAATTTATATTGGATATTTAAAGCTCAAAAACTTGTAAAAATTCCATTGCATTCCATTGCATTGTTGTATTTTTCATACTTTTCTTTCCTTTAATTCTTAAAAATGGGGATGTTCCCATGTGTGCTATGAAACTTGCCTTTAAAAGATATTTCCTGATTTACAACCAGTGGTGCATTGCTCCCAGTTCACCCCTGTTCGACCCAACCAGTAGTGGCGGTGGCGGGAAGCTCCGGCCACCCACCATCAAAAATGCTCCGCGCATGCACAGAAGTGCCGTGCACGCTACTGATAGCGAACCAGTAGTGCAACAACCATTTGTTTAGCAAGTATTCAAAGTTATAACGGCACTGGAAAAAGTGACTTATGTCCTGTTTTCACACTTACGACCATTGTAGCATCCTCACGATGAAAATTTAGGGACTTGGCAACTAGCATTTGTAATCTTCCCAGCTGGCTTCTGACAAGTGAAGTCAATGCGGGAAACCAGATTCATTTAAGAACCACACAATTCATTTAACAACTCCAGCAATTCATTTAACGACTGCTGCAAAAAAGTTGTAAAATGGGGCACGATTCACTTAACAAATGTTTTGCTTAGCTATGGAAACTTTGGGCTCAATTATGGTCGTAAATTGAGGACTATCTGTACTAAATTCCAGATAGGCTGGAAAACTATCCATCTGTGAGAACATGAGTACCATCCAAAATAATCCTAAAGCAAATTCTATTGCTGTAGGGATGTGCAAAGTGTTCTATGCATGGAAGGACTAGTTTCAGGTGGTCTGCCACAGGATCAAAACTAGCATATTTAAAAGAGAAATGCTTTGGGGAGAGACAGAGAGAGAGAGCAGGAAAAGGCCAATGAGGTTGCAGGCAAAGGAGGCAAGGAAAGGAAGGTGGATACTAAAAAGTGGATGGATCAATTGCATATGCTGCATTTGAAGCCAAGCACGCTGGAAATGGTAGTGGCAAAGGGGAAGGGAGGAAAGGAAGGTAGATATGGTACTGATTTGGGCTGGTGGTTATGTCATGATTGAAGCCAAGGACATCAGCAGCTAAGGGCAAGGAATAGGAAGGGCTGGGAAGAGCAACAGATGGGCCATTTGCTAGAGGAGCCCTTTGCTAGAGGAGGGGAAGAGGGCCAAGCTAAGAAAGCTCCTCCCAGTTTTGTTTCAGTTAAACCAAAAGTGCTTTGGGGGTTTCAGTTCTATCAAACTGCAGCACCCCTGAATGATTCCAAAACACAAAACGCATTTTCTTTTTCATGCCCACCCCTATCAAAATCAAATAATGGAAGTGTCCGATATTTAATGGTATTAAATGATTGCACTTCGTCTAGTATAGCCAACAAATACATGAAAAACAAAGCAGAATCAGAAAGCTGAGTCACAAACGATCTTACAAATACATTTAAAAAGGACTCTTCCCAGTTTGCTTCCAAACTTCTTTTGCTCCTTTAATGGTTTCTCGTTTCACACATTTCCAGTAACCTTGGACTCCTTGTTGCTGAGGCACCTGTTTAAAAAAAGTAACAGTTACCAATCTATGTTTAAGTTATAATTTTTTTAAGGCTGGCTACATTGGGTAAAGTCAGCTACTCAGATCCATCTGTCAGTTAACTATTCCTACTGGTCCAAACACATTTACCTGATTGCAGGACACATTACTTTAGTCTTGGTTAATCATCTATAAATGAACCTATCACAACCACAAGTATTTTTTTGTGGTTGGAAGCTGCTGGACAAATGAATCCTCCTTTATGATTAGGGATGATCTATAAATCATGACAGGAAGGAGCAGTTCTAAAAAGGCACTTCTGCAGTTTAGCTGTTTTATGATTAGATATGACATACAAATAAAGCAGGGCCAGCCTGCCTTACTTTGTTGGGCAGGCTGGCACTATCCATTACTTGCCTCTTTCCATTTAGCCATTTAATTATTTTGTAGGAAGAGCTAAAACTTGAATAAAAAGAGCCTTGGTGGCACAGCAGACTAAAGTGCTGTTAAGTAACACCAGCTGCCTGCAATTACTGCAAGTTCAAATCTCACCAGGCTCAAGGTTGACTCAGCCTTCCATCCTTTCAAAGGTAGGTAAAATGAGGAACCGGACTTTGTATAAAAAAGAACACCGCTTAGGGGGGGCCCGAAAGCCCTACTAAGCAGGTATATACAAAAGTATGAAGGCTATTGCTTAATGCATTGTAAGCCGCCCTGAGTCTCTGGAGAAGGGCGGCACATAAATCGAACCAATAAATAAATTCGCTTATTTCTGACTTTCTTCCCCATCATCCTAGGCCGTGATGGCGAACCTACGGCACGCAGAGCCCTCTGTGGGCATGCATGCTGTCGTCAGCTGCTTTTCTGGTTTATAGCGCGCACATGCACATTGGCCAGTTGTTCTTCACACACGCCGGAAACCTGAAGACCTGCTGGCCAGTGTGTGTGCGCGCGCACACACACACACATTCCAGTTTGGGCACTTGATGCCCAAAAGATTCACCATCACTGTCCTAGGGCATGTATTTGGCATAAGAGAGAGAGAGAGCCTTGGTAGTATAGTGGTCTAAGGCACCCTGTTATTAAGCTGGTTATTAAGACCAGCTGCCTGCAATTACTGCAGGTTCGAATATTGCCAAGGTTCAAGGTTGACTCAGCCTTCCATCCTTTCTAAGGTAGGTAAATTGAGGACCCAGTTGTGGGGGCAATAAGCTGACTTTGTATAAATATACAAAAGAATGAAGGCTATTGCTTAGCGCATTGTAAGCCGCCCTGAGTCTCCGGAGAAGGGCGGCATATAAATCAAATTAAAAAAAAAAAAAGTCATCATTTAAAAATGCTTTTAAGTACACAATTATCTACTTTCCTTTTATTCTTTTACTCATTACCACCATTAGAAGCTTTGGGATCAGCTGCCTTAAGCAATTTGTATACCAGCTAACCTCCTATTATAAACTGCTTGCTTTAATACGATAAATTTTATTTTATAAATGCATATTTATAAAGTTGATACATTTTTAAAAAAAGACCCTACTAGGTCATATAAGCTCTCTGTGTATAAGCTTATTTTATTAAAACTGAGGCAATTAGACATTTCTACTGAACATTTGAGAACAGAATTACCCTTAATCCACGATGCATCCTGTTTTTGAGGACTCCAAGGAACTCTGCATGGCTGAGGCAATTATCTCCATCTAAATCAAAGATCTTGAAGATGGTGTCCAAAACATTATCTGAGAGCTCCTGCCCTGTAGCCACTTTCACAGCTCTCTTGAACTCCGCTAACACAAGCAAAGATATTTCATGTTTCTATTAAAAATAATAACTAGATTTATAATTCTAAAGAATAAAGGAATCTGAGAACTTTATACTCGTGTAATTAATAGTGTGATCAGAAAATGGGTGTCCATAGCCATGCTTAAACAGCTATGTAGCACTGTATTTATTGAAGAAAAATTGCTTCTATTTTCACAGAAGTGGAACCAGTTACTTTATGGAAAATAGCTAGCTTTTTACCTGAATCTGCTTTTTGAGCACAGAAATTTGCCCAATAAACAAAAAAATAAAATAAAATTGAATTACAATATTTTACCTGGAATATTGTAACTCCTTTTTACATTTCTGAAGGAATTGTTATTTTCCCCTCGAGTATATGTATTCTAAAAGATTTATGAAATCAATCTATAATTAAAATTTTCTTGAGTTTGCTTTTCTTTGCCTTTGCCTTGTAAGGGCTTACACTAACTGCAATAGAAAGTCACTCCTTACAATCATGCTTTATGACAATATATAGAAGGCTGGGAAGGAAGATAACCAAAATGCAATGTAATTTTAAAAAATCAAATCCATATCAAATGGGGGGGTTTATGCATTTTTAAAAGGATATAACAATTCTGTACTAGCAATGGATTAACAACAGATGATGAGGGGAAAAAGAGCATTACTATAAAGCAAACCAAAGATGTTGTTCATTTTTGGATTCTATTGTCTTATAATTTCTTATTTACATAAATGGCAGCAGCAAATTGATCCCATGTTTACTTGTTAAAGGTTCAGCTTTGTAGTAAGGTTTATAAATGCTATTTCACATACTATACTTCATATATGCATTCCAGTTTGTCACTTCTTTTTTAAAGAGATTTTTAAAAAAGAAGTATACTTTGTTTTTGACAGAGAAAACCCATATACAACTAGCCACACTGTATAAATATTTGTTTTATACAGCAAAAAGTGTTTTAAAAAGTTTTTAGTTCCTTTTTTTAGGAGGGGTCAAACGAAGATTCTAAACAGAGTTTTTTGAAAGCTTTGATTGCAAGATATGTTTTAAAGGTAATGTTATTTATTTTGTTTTCCAAATCGGATCAACAATTTGGAAGAGCCTTGTTCATGCTCAAGAGCTATTTTTCACTAATTAATTGAGAAAGCATCCATTGGTTCAATTTTCTAAATCAACTCAAACTGCTGAACCAGACCAACAGTCTAAATTGAATGGATGATTTGGACTGAAACTGATCTGCACACCTCAGTTCTACTATTATTCTAGCATAGCGGCAAAGCACACGGTACTGTATTAGTTAAAGAAACTTCTAAATATATTTTATTACAGTTCATCTTAAAAAAAAAAAACGAAAGGAGGCATCTTCCAATAATTTTTTTTTAAAACCTCCAAAACTCTTGGTGACCTCATAGACACATCCATATATTTTTCTTGGCAGCAATGCAGAAAAAAGCTTTGTTTTCCTCTTCCTTCCAGAACCTCACTAGACCTGATGTTGTTTAGCTTCTGAGCCCAGACAAAGCAGAGGCGGTGTTGCCACCTACTGAGATTCCAGTTAAAAATCAGGTAGCAATATTGACTGGAAATCATTTATTTTTCCATTTAGAAACAATTTCCACTATTTTCCTTTGTGCGTGCTAAGAGATGGTGATTTGTCATCTCATAGCTGTCATAATATAATGCATAAAGTTCAAAACAACTTTATAAAGCAAAATTGACATAATGGGGACATTTTCAGAATCCATACACATTATCTTTTCATTTTGATTTCATGAAGAACGATGAAGTGGTGCACTTCTTACCCCGTTTAACTGGACGGCTGGCTACAGTGAACATTTTCAGAGCAATTGAGAAATCTTCTAAACGGTTTGTAAATTGGCAGAAAGTCTTAAATTCATCCATACTGATACTCTGGAATACCAAAACGGGTGAGATGTTTAGTCAAGACAGCAAAATCCAGGTATATTCATAAGGGAGTTGTCAAATCACTATATAACTACGTACAAACAAAACAACTTGATTATATTTTGTTGTACTTTAGAAAGCTCTTCAGTTATATTATAGATGCTTAATTCAATATGAGGCAATTTATACCAACCTCTCCTGCTTGGATTCTCTCTTTCACATTTTGCCAATAAATTTCATTATTTTCTTCATCAGTGAAATACAGCAACCACTCTACAAAATCTTCCTTTCTCATGAAGGTCAGGCCTTTGGAAAACTGATTGAATTCCATTTCTTGCACTTCTGCTTGTAAATCCTGCATAAATCTAAAATAAATAAACAAATAATATGACAGCTTAGTTAAATGCAGAAAAGGGCAACCAAAAAGATCAGGTGCTTGAGAGCTTTCTCTATGAGAAAAAGCTAAAATGTCTGGAGCTCTTTACTATGGTAAAAGGTGATTGAAGCAGACATGATTGAAGTACTACCAGTAAATATAACATCATATATACCATATATACACACACACACACACACATATATATATATACATATACATATATACATACATACATACATACATATACATATATATATATATATATTCACATACATACACATATATATACATATACATATACATATACATATACATACATATATATATATATACTGTACAAAGTAAAAGAGACTTTGTCTCACCCTCTTGAATCAGTCTGACCTGGGATCCTCCAATAAAGCTGAACAAAAAGAAACTTGGAACTGTCCAAAAGTATTTTTCAAAAATACTTTTGTGAAAAATAGAGTTGTAGAATTAATTACTATGAGACATGGTGATGACTGCCAATGTGGATGGCTTTAAAAGGGAATTAGATAAATTCATGGAAGGCAGGCTTATCAAAGGCTTGGGAATCAGTGCTATTTCTGGGACGGGAGCAACATGTCAGCTTTAGGGGAGAAATGGTATGAGAAGGCGAAGTCTTCACTTTCTGCTTAAAAGCACTCCAGAAGCATTTTGGTTGCCAAAACTAAATGTTAGATTAAGATTTCCTTGGACTGATCCAGCAGAGTTATCCTTTTGTCAAGACAATTATTTTCATACTGCACTTTTAGCCAAATAATACTTTACTCTTATCAACTGATGGTACTGTGTAAATAAAGAGTATCCTCTTAGAGTCACTGTTGTAGGAGAATGCAACTTATAGACTGTTAGCTTCCATCTCCTAACAGCAACAACTTTCATTACTTCCGTGTTGCAGAATAACAGAAATTATGCCAAGAGGGCAGAGTTCTGTGAGCTGTTGACTAACACTAGTTGAGTAAAAGAAATTACTAGGTTTTAAAAGTTTGCAATCTTAAATACACAGTTGGAAGAAATAAATAAACGCCATGAATTACAAAAATATTGTGCTTCAGCAAGCCTACCACTAGAGTGCTCTCTAAATTCATCTATGTTCATGAGTAACTAGGCTGAAAAAATGTTGGTATCTGCAATTTTTAAAAAGTTGCCTGAATGTGAAAGCAGACTTAAACATGAAAGTAGATAATGTGCACATATACTTTAATTAAAATCTGTTTAAAAAGAGACAAACTTTTAAGTGATGTAAGTAACAGAAATGAGAAATTGTTTGCTATAAAATACTCTTGTTCAAACAACCTAATGTTACTCTTATTCAAAATTTTGCTAACAAATGTATTATGAATATCAATGAAATACAAATTTGGTTATAGAATGACCATCAGAGAAAAATCATTTATATCTATATTCATAGAGAGAGAGATCTAGGCATGCATATCAATTTTTATTTATTTTTGTATCAATTTATGAACTACATAGTACACTTGCAGAGTGGGAATTTATTTATTTATTCAATTTCTATAGCTACCATCTTAAACTAATAGAAATAGATTGAAGGAATAGATCATACATCCAGCTCTTGCTTTTCAATGGAGACCTAATGGAGCAATTGGCCAGTTTTAAGTTTCTGGGTGTTATTATAAAAGAGGACCTGACTTGGGCACTCACATTGCAGCACTGATCAAAAAGGCCCAGCAGAGATTATACTACTTGAGACTACTCAGGAAAAAACAACCGAATGAAAAACTGCAGGTGACCTTCTACCGCTGCACCATAGATAGTATTTTAACTTACTGCACCTGTGTATGGTTTGCCAATTGCACAGTGGCAGATAGGACAGCACTCTAAAGGGTTAAAGTCATTGTCCAAAGAATCACTGGTTGCCCTCTCCCCTCCTTGGAAGAGCTTTATAGCTCCCGCTGCCTTAAGAAAATTCAAAACATTCTTACAGATCCATCTCATCCTGGGCACCCTTTTTTTGAACTATTACCATCTGGCAGACGGTACAGGATAATAAAAACAAGGACAAATCGGCTGAAAAACAGCTTCTATCCCAGAGCAGTAACAATACTGAATTCTACTGTATAGTGCAATATTAATGCAATATCAGGGGTTTCAATTCAATTGTATAGAACAGCGGTCATCAATTGGTGGCCTGCAGACCACTGGTGGTCTGCGAGAAAAATTTGGTGGTCCGCAGAAAAATGATTTGCATTTTTTATATTGCACTAAATACTATTTATCTTTTTTAAAAATTCATATTAGTTGTCCACGGGATTTAAAATTATGAATTTAGTGGTCCCTGAGGTCTGAAAGATTGGTGACCTCTGGTATAGAATATGAAGGATGTGTGTTTTTATTTTTATAGTTATAATGTACACTGAAGATGGCATTTAATTTCATTGTATGAGGTGCAATGACAATAAAGTAAACTAACTAAGTAACTAACTAACTAACCAACCAATGACTCTAACTAAGAACAGGACAGGATGCAGAACAAAATTAAATATATATATGGCAGCCAAGAGAAAATATAATAGGTATCAATATAGCCAGGAAACCATTCATAAACATGGAATTGTATGGATATCTGTACAATTGTTTAATTGAAGAACTTTTGATAAGATTGTTTCCCCAGTAGACTACTTTTTCATGTAATGTTCACAAGCTACACATGAACTTGACCTTTTTAGTAATATTTACTTGAAAAACAGAACATAAATTCAGAAAAGTATAATTGTTAACATTTTCAAATTATGTATGATTTCAGGATGCATGTAATAGGGAGTTCAGTGCGGAAAAATTAATTGAAAAATATTGTGGCACCTAGTAAATGAGGAATGTGTAGGTAGGACATCTTCACGGTATCATACATTCCCATAGAATATACAATTGGCTGTTTTGTTTAATTAGGTTGTCTTTATCTAGTTTTAGGATTTGTGTGGAGAACATATCACAATTTAGCTCTATTTATGCAGGAATATTGAAAATTGAAGACTTCACCAACTTTTAAACACAGGTTTATCCAGTTTTAGGACTTGTTTAAAGAACATATCACAATTTAGCTCAGTTCACAAACTTTTAAACATCAGTTTATGCAGCTCCGGATTCAATGGAGTTCTTGGTGTTTTCTTGGTGCTGTTGGACATTGGGCAACGCCTGCAAAACGACTAAGCTCAAAAAGCACCAAGAACTCCACAATATTAAGCATTACCACTGTAAGACATAATCAACTTTTCTTACATCTTGAATGATAGGCCTTTCCAAAATATTTTGTGCTGCAACCAACCAATTCCTACTTGACATCTACCATTTTCTTCATCTATAGCATTGTTCTTTGCACTTCTTGTTTATAGAGCATAGTCATTTCAGTTCCTTTTATTTTTCTTATGGCATTTTAGACACATCCTACAGTCACTAGTAGCCATTCTTCTCTCCCTCCCCCACTTTTTTAAAAAAAAAGCCAAATGAACATTTGACAAATTCAAATGTTCCCTGGAGAGAAGAAAACATTCCTGTTGCTTCTTGCAAGGTAAGCCAACTGTAGCAGCAGTTTGATTAGGTCGTTCTAGATGGACAGGTTCTATATATCTTTGACTCTCTTCACAAAAAGAACAAAACAAGAGTGACTGCATCCTTTGCTTCCTTTATCCACTAGTCTCCTGAGAAAACTGATTTTCTAGGTTCATTTCAATCAGATTTCATTAGCAATTTGGGGATAGAAACTAACAGGCATCCTGTGGAGTTCTTGATGTGAAAGAAAACAAAGGCAAATGAGGATAAATGGGGCTGGAACATTGCAGAGGCATGATTATCCGTTTTTAACCACGATGATGCCAAAATGGTGGTAATTGAGGCTTCAGCTCAACTCTGGCAAGACTAAGTGATTGCGAATTTTCTGACTTGAGTGACCTTCCATCTTTATCTCTAAATGGGGTAGCGTGCTCCACAGTTGATATACAACTCGGGGATCCTTCTGTACACGTCCAAAAAACAGGAGACAGCTATAACAAGGAAGGGTTTTGTACAGGTTCATCTTGTGCACCAATTACACCTGGACCAGGGGACCCAACTTATGGTAGTTCATGCTTTAGTTACTTCTTGGGTGGATTACGTAACAAGGTCTATATAGGGCTACCTTTGAATAGCATTTGGAAGCTGCAGTTGGTCCAAAATGCAGCAGTATGGACTGTGTTGGGCACTTCATGAAATGGCCATGTGACACCTCTGCTTCATACGATGTAGTGACTCTCTTGAGGGTACAATTCAAGTCATTATTACTTATAAAAGATTCATGGCATGGGGGTCAGGATAATGGGGAGCTGTCGGGCTTGGTAATTTCTACCATTCTTGCAAACTTCAAATTTAGCCCTTCTCAATTTCCCTTCCTATTTTGCATATGCTTGAAAAAAACAACAATGCTAGTTTAAAAGCTTTATTGCCAGCATGAAATCGATAACATGCATATAAGGCAAATTGCCTTTTTAATGGTAGAGAATAAATAAAATGAATCAAGTGCACCATGAAGTAGAAGTCATAAACCGTGTAATGATCTGCTATACAGAAGACTTGCTGTGTAGCATGATTTAAAGTCACTTCTGCATGCTAAGTTTAAATTATGTGTTGCAAAGAACAACAAATCAACAGGAAAAGTGAAAGACTAAATAATAAAGCCTACATTTCATTTCAGTATTTTGAAAAAACAAAATCTCTTAAGCATACATAAGCACCATTAAGCCTTATGAATGAATCTTTCCCCCCTCCCCCATCCACATCATTTTAAGGAATGTAAATTACATAGTTAACAATATCTAAGCTTCTGTGACAGGTTTTAAAGCAGCCTAATCAAATGTAATCACTCCTGCTTTCTCTGGCTACTCCGCTGATCAATGGAAAGCCTTTTTAACAAGAACTTGGAAAATGATAAAAGCATTTAGCATCATTTTCCCCTCTGCCTTTGACAATGATCTATGTCTGTACAGCTCATCAGTCATCTGTTGTAAAAACATCATGGCACTTTGATCAAAAAGCCAACAATAGCCTCCCATGTGAGGTAGAAATGTGAAAAACTATGAGATAGAAATCACATTTTTCCTGAACAACAGAACCCTAGAAATGATGTGCTTGAGTTACTTACAAATAAAATAATGTGAAAAGTGATATCTCCACAGAGCTTTAAAGAAAAATAGACACTGATCCTTTCATTCACCTTTCTGTGCATTAAAACAAACTCTACTGTCATGTCACAATGCAGATGGATTGTGGATATATGTGGGCAGTGATAAGGAGACACATACCAAGTGCATGAAAAAGAAATGCCTCTGTTGAAAAATTACCTATATAAAACCCTATACTTATCCTAACAGCTCTAAGAGCAAAATGTGGGAGTCCAATTTTGATTACAAGCTTCTATCTGCGGTAGGCAAAGATCTTTAACCTACATTTGTTGAATGTAGTAGGTACACAGAATTATCAGTGTTATGCCTCATTGGATCAATGCAGGATTTTATCTAATTACCCGAGACATTCCATTTCACACTATAAATGCAAACAATCTTTCACTGGTGCACTCTGGATTTAACACAGTTAAAGACCCCACTGTACCTTGAGAAAAAGGAGCAAATTTAAGCATATCAAAAACTTATTTTCTCGCAGAGCTGGAGCATCCTAAAACCATGGAAAGGCAAGTTTTTGTGGCATTAGGCATGGCCAAATCTGAATTTCTCCTTTTTCCTATCTTAACGTCATCTCTCCACTCTTCTCCATTATTTTAAAATCCAAGTTAGATACAATGATTGCATGATTTGCATGCATATTTTTCTAATATTATATTTCTGCAATTAAATTCCCATGTAAAATGCATTTCGCTACTTTCAGCAATATACATCTTTTTGTGCCCATTTATCCAGCTTTGCACTTTGTTGCAAAGTTGTAGCACAACATTCAGAAATTTACAACTACCGGAGAATAACTAAATTTTGATTTGGAAAATTTTAATCAGATAAATTTGTACTGGAATGAGAACGAAATGAATTTCTCATCCATTTCCAGGAGCTCCTATTTTGGTTTTAGCTGGGAGTAAAACATTCTAGATAGTAGTATATATCCACTAGGAAAATAACTTGATTATGACCAACTGTATTACAAGTTTTTGACTGTTCCAGATTCTTAGGCTTGCTATGTCTAAGCAAAAATATAACAAAATAAAGGAATGAGGGAACAGACATGATGAAAACCACCAGGTTTCTTTTTGTGAGATGAATGGAAGAAGTGCCTGTTTGCATGTTTAAAAGGGGATTGATCATATTGAGTAAAACTAATACGATCCGTTTCTGAATTCAGGATTAACCAGATGAATACTGTATATGAGTTGTGAATGTGGCTGCTTCTTACCCTAGCATTGATGTTCTGTTAATTGCGAAAGAAGCAATTGTATTATGAATTCCATCTAAATCAGGGGTGTCAAACTGGCGGCCCACGGGCTGGATGTGTAACGTGCAGGCCATACCCACCCCAGCTCTGCAAATGGGAAAAACATCGCGAAACATCACGTGACGGCAGCGTGACACTGCAAGTTTGACACTTGTGATCTAAATTATTTAGGCTTAACAACAACAAAATAAGAGTTGGAAAGGACTTTCTAGTCCAGGGTTGTCAAACTCACAGCCCTCAGGCCGGATGCGTCATGCGCTGGCCTTACTCACGCCCAGTTTAGCAAAGGGGGAAAAAGTTACGATATGTCACATGACGATGCTGTGACAACACGAGTTTGACATCCCTGTTCTAGTCCAACCTCCTGCTCAACCCTATACCGTTTCAGACAAATGGTTGTCCAATCTCGTTTTCTTTCCAATGTCTTGGCTTTCCAATATTTACATCTATAACATAGAAAGGAGCCAGTCTGTAGAGGTTCCAATGGCCCAAAGATACCTTTGGATACACATAAGAGGAATCTTAAAGTGAAAAGGGCCAGTACTGAGCCAAATGCATGACGCCTCTCAACTGTTCTTTGGAAAGATACAACTGTCCTTTTATCCTATTCAGTACAATGCTTTGGCCAAACTATTTAAATTGTGAGCATTATCAATATGTTTCATGTATTGGTGTAATATGGGCAACAATATGCTTATTAATAAGACAGTGACTAGACAAAAAGAATCCTCACATGCATAGAATAAGGTAAGCAAATCTGGGATAAAATTGGATTGGGTTTCTCTCAGTTTGATGTTGGTCAGAATATGCCCAAACTGATGGGTATTGTTTTTACTGTTATGAGGGAATGTTGGGTGCTTTGGGCCAGTCACTCTTTCTCAGCCCAACCCAGTTTACAGGGTTGCTGTGTGGAAAATAGACAGGCAGAATGAAAACCTAAAGCCTTGCACCTGAGAATCAGAATTTTTGTATGATGATAGAAGGTATAGTAGACATCAATGGTTTGGAGCAGTTACAAGTGACTGTTTGCCATATTTTCAAAATTTACTGAGAATCATTTTCACTCAGATCCCAAATTAGAAAGAAGGTGCTAGTGGAGTCTAAGAAAAACAAAACAACATTTTATTTCCTCATACAGTCATATTTTGTGCTTCAGTTATGAAGACTTGAGTGCTTTTTCACAAATGAACACTTCTTGATCCGAAATTTGGATGCCAAAGTATTCTTATTTTCTCAATGTATATCTAGATGACTGTATTTCACATACTTCCTGCATAACCTGATATAAATATATCTCAAGCTATGTTTTTCAGCAGATGGTAACCGTTAAGAAAATAACTATGAATATTAGCATGTGAAGTAGTCCTGAGGAAAACATAATAGGATTCAAAATGAGGGACCCATTTGCAGAAGATTCCTCAAAGAAAAGGACCGATATTAAATTTATTTATATTACTAAGTAGGATATTTTCTTCAGCATTTTTCAAGGTAGAAGTCGCATAGCTTCAAGTCTTATATTTCCAAGAATACAGGGCTTTTTGTCTGCATTTAAGCAGTCTCTTTTTTAAAAAATAGCATTATAAGAGTTTATTCACAATACAGGATCAATTAAATGCTCATTTTAATTGTTGAGTAAGAAATGTTTAATTTAAAACAAATCATATTACAATCCTGATCTGAAGCACAACATGACATTAAAAAGATAGAATAAAATGCAGAATTATAATAATCTATATAAAAGACAGATGAAGATAATCAGAATCTCTATTATTAGTTAAGCATGACTTGTTTTATTAAATGTCTAAAAGTAAGAATTTAGTCTAGGCATTTTCTGGGAATAGCACTATAGAAATTAGTTCTATTAAAGCATTCCAGAGGGAAACACTATCTTGACATAACATCTAATGCAATTCCTACAAGTGTCCCAAATATGGAAAGTTATTTGGGATCCTTCTGAAGTAAAAGATATGACAAATATTTTTAAAAGGCTATAAAAATCAGGATGAAATTCCAAAGTAACTTTTTACATCTTGCAACAAAGAACAGAACAGGATGATACAAAGTAGTCCTTGATTTACGACCACAATTAGGATCAGAATTTCGATGGCTAAGCTAGGTGGTTGTTAAGTGAACCATACTCAATTTTATGACCTTTTCTGTCAGTGATTCACTGTTGTTAAGTGAGTCATGATGTTGTTAATCCAACTTCCCCCATTAGCTTTGCCTGTAGGTCACAAATAGTGATCACATGACCTCAGGATGCCGCACTAGTCATAAACACAAGCCAGTTGCCAAGCGCCTGAATTCTGATCATATGGTGATGCTTTGATGGGCATATGTTAATCGCTTTTTTCAGTGGTATTGTAACTTCGAATGGTCACTAAGTAAACTAAGTTGTTAAGTCAAGGAGCACCTGTAGTTGAAGTTAAATAAAAGCAACCTCATTGTGCATCCCAGTTTGCTATGTTTTTTTGCCCCATGTGGACATCCTGGTTGATTTACGAAAAATCTCAATGCAAACCAGAAAAGCGGAATGTGGACTTGAAGTCATCTACCAAAGATGTTCATGCTTTGAGAACTTAAATTATTAAATCCTTGGTTCCCCTTTGCCTTTAAGAAGTATTGGATTAACCACCTGACAAATCTGGAATACGTTTTAAAAGAGTACTAAATCCATATTCTGTTTTGGCTTCATAAACCTCTTTATCATAAACCTTATTCAGGTTTAACTGTTTTAAATATGTACGCCCAATTCAAAGATTTTATAATGCTACCTTTGGAATTCCGAATACTGAAGTTTATCTTTTCCTCCCTTTCCAAAAAAGTGGACCAGTAACATGGTGTTGATATCAGCACCTTCCATTTCTGGTTCCTGCAAGCAAGTAAAAACAAATCAGGAGTTAATATTTGGTGGAATAACTCCAGATGTATTTGTACTTTTGTAATCCTGTCATAAAAAGGGACACGGCGGTGTCTCAGAGGCTAAGACGCTGAGCTTGTCGATCAAAAGGTTGGCAATTCAGCAGTTTGAATCCCTAGTGCCGTGTAACGGGGTGAGCTCCCATTATTTGTCCCAGCTTCTGCCAACCTAGCAGTTCAAAAGCAGGTAAAAAATGCAAGCAGAAAAATAGGGACCACCTTTGGTGGGAAGGTAACAGTGTTCCGTGCGCCTTTGGCGTTTAGTCATGCTGGCCACATGACCATGGAGACGTCTTCGGACAGCACTGGCTCTTCGGCTTTGAAATGGAGATGAGCACTGCCCCCTAGAGTTGGGAACGACTAGCACATATGTGTGAGGGGAACCTTTACCTTTACCTTTAATCCTGTCATAAATAACTGAAGCAAAAGATGTAATTGTTTACCCTGAACAATGCAAATTAAAATCCAGGATGAACTTTAAATGAAGGAAGAGGCCTTCGCAGAAATAAAGCAATTTATTATTATAATATGAAAACTCTCAATTTGATCAGACTTCAAATAACAACTTTCCCAAATTCTATCTTGGTGTTAAAAATTGCTTTCTCTTTTATAATATAGGCTTTTGCTGTATGGACATATATGCAGTTCCCACGGACAATTTCAAAAGAAATATCAGAATAGTTTAGCCCCATTTCCAATGGGTATGTGAAAAAAAAATATTATTAATTTTTAATGTTGATCACACAGGTTTCAAAGAGAGTTCTATTAGGAGTTAGTCAAGTCTCATTCTGAAAAAGAAACATTCACATAAGGAAGCACTGTATGACAACTGCAGGTACTTTAAAATATTATTTCTATTCTTATCAGTGAAGAAAAATATTTCAAATGAATCATTACAACAAATATTTTGTCAGTTATTAATGCAACTTTTTAAAATGTACTCCAAGATTCTATGTATTTTAAAAAAAAATCAACTATTTAAATATTTATAGTGATACTTGCAAGTGAATATTTGCAATTTATAAGTAGCACTGATTCCAGTAAGTATTTATCTCTATCTGGGAAAACTAGACTTACTTTAGAAAAATGTAAAATAAATAAATAAAGAGTTCTAAATTTATATATCAAAATTTTACCTAGGCTGTTAGATATGCCAAAATATTAACCTAATAGCTACATGAATTCATCTATTTCTTATTCAAGAGAAATAAATAATTCATATATAGTTGATTTTTCCCCTTAGTAAAAATGCTTAAGAGAAATCAAGGAGTGTATTTCTGTATTTCAGTTATTCCATTTTTTCCTGAAGGTTGAAACTATGCAAAGTGAGGGATTTGTACATTATAATTTTCTTTCATCACTTAGACTAAGTGGCATTTCTTTGAACACAACAACACACTAAGCATCATGGAATCCACAGAGATTTCAACAGTACCCTCCTTATGACATCTACATGACCTCTGTGTCTTTTCTTCTGCTGAAAAAGAAAGATGAGACAGAGATCTATTCATGGATTCAAATTCTAGTGGTTATTTGAATTTTAGCATTATCTACAAGTTGTATTAGTTCGATGTGTATCATGCTTATTGCCCAAGTAACAACACACTTTATGGGAAAAGAGATAGCATTTATTTGTCCGATGTTACTTTCCACTAAACTAAGTAAAACGGGCCACGTTTAGGTCACTTGAAATAGCTTATTGTGCATGCTGTATTTTATCATTGACTTTTGTAACTGAAAATATACATCTTAAGTTCAGTATTAATATGCTACACCTGGCAATGATGCAATTGATAAATTAAATATAATACGGTGCAACAGAGCGGGGAACCCTTTTGACTGGTAAAAATATTTGGAATTTTGAGAGAAACATTGTAGGTACTCTTGCAAAACATCTGCTGCTGATGATGATGCAGGCTGTCTTGTTATAAAATTTGCTGAAAGGCCAATGAAATGAGATGTTGTCATTCCCTTTCCTCTAATCTCCCAGGATGTTTTTTTTTTACTGTGTCCTTTTTGTGGACAGGGGGGGCAATTCTCAAACAAAGTTTGAGCTAGAGCATCTAGCCCCGTGATGGTGAACCTGTGGCAGGCAGCGCCCTCTCTGATGGCACATGAGCCGTCACCCGAGTTCAGCTCTGCTGCGAATGCGCGTGCGCCTCCCGCCGGCCAGCTGGTCTTCAGGTCTATGCCATGCATGCATGGGGGCTGTGTGCGCATGCACGGGTGTGTGTGATGCATGCATGGGGGCGTGCGTATATGTGGGGTGCGTGCAGGGGCCACGCACACATTTGTGGGGTGAGGGGTTTGTGCTGGTGGATGCGTGCGCATATGCAGGGGGCTGCACACGCATTGCATTTTGGGGCTTTGGGTGTGCACATGCACATTCACGCGCACACTTGCTTTTGGCACTCGGTCCACAAAAGGTTAGCCATCACTGCTCTAGCCTTAATTTTTATTCACTGCTGAACTCAGAAATATTTACTTACTGCCACAAACCTTTGTACAGTGTAACCTCTAGCAAATAAGAAAGACAAGTTAATAATGTAAATAACAGGGATACTAGAGGTGAGAGCTTTGCTTACAGCATAAATGAGGCCACATTTATGCTGTAAATGTGGGTGGTTGAAAATTTGCTGAGATTTAATGGCATTCAATTTACCCCTTGACTCTCTCTCTCTCCATAAAGAACTAGGCAACTTGCAAGTCTCATGCAGATCCCAGAGATGGGGGGTGGAAAGAAATGTCTGGAATTTGCAAATCAGGGAGGAGAAACACACTGAAGCTTGCAAGGTGTTGAACTCCTCCTGGCTTTGCAGTTACAAAACCTGTAACCAGTTTCGATTGCAACAGAAAACCAAGCTGTTTTACCATGTTTTTAAATTAAGGAAAAAGTCAGTAATGAAATATAGAAATTTTTATTAAACGTAGTTTCTAAAGTAAAAAGAAAATACCCATAATAAATGTTATCCTAAGGAGATTCCATAATGGAAAATGGAATTTTTGCAAATTTAGTACATTTACAAAAAAAAAAAGATAACGTGATCACAAGCAGATTGGCCAAAGTTATGGAGGTCAATATTTATGGGCTCAACTGGTAACAATTATGACATTAATAAACAGCATTAATAAACAAAAGAAATAAAACATGTACAGTATATGGAGTGTCTGTAAAACTAAGACAGTGGGAGCACATAATGGAATTCTAGAATGCATTAGAAGAATTTACTAAACCCACTGAATGAAATTATGCCTCTGATCCTGCAATGCCTGTAATACCATGTCCATATAATTGGTTACTGTTTTCCTGTGGGATGTTTTTTCAACTTCTCATGTAGACTAAAGTATGCTAGGATATGTACATTGCCTCTCATCCAAGTATTAATCAAGTCCAATGTTTCTTTTAAAAAAACATTAGCTGATGTTGTCAAGGTGCAATCACCTACTATGGACCCTTCCAACTTGAACAACTATAAGGTTTTTACTATTTTTGTAACTTTTATATTATTTATACAATTGTAACTGGAAAAATTTAAAATATATTAATCATATTAAATTTTAGATAGTTATAGTAGTTTGCTATAGTAGTTAAAGACATGAGGCTTGAGACCATTTTAGTCATGCCTGAGACACAAAGCCAGCTGGGTGACTTTGAGTCAGTCACTCCCTCTCAGCTCTAGAAAGATAATCAATCAATCAAAATAGATCTGGAAGGGACCTTGGAGGTCTTCTAGTCCAACCCCTGTTCAAGCAGGAGACCCTATACCATTTCAGACAAGTGATTGTACAATGTCTTCTTAAAAACCTCCAGTGATGAAGCACCTACAACTTCTGATGGTAAGCTGTTCCACTGATTCTCCTTAACTTGTCCTCAACTAATGATAAACAACTTCTGAAAAATGTTCTAACAAAAATCATGAGCATGTCTAGTCATCAAGAGTGAAGAATGATAGAAGGCACCCAAAAAATCAAAACCAAAGAACTAGGCATTAATGCCTAATATACATTATCATAACATAATGTCTTTTTTTGTGGTGATTATCCATAAATCTTTTATCCTTATTACCATATTTTCCAAAGTATAAGACACATCTTTTTCCCCAAAAAAGAGGGTGAAAATCTGGGTACCTCTTATACTCCGAATGTAGCCCCACCCAGCTTCTCAAACGGATGTTTCAGAGGCTGAAAAAAGCATCAGAAACGAAGCCCCCAAACAGAGCTTCAGAAAATCCCCCAAACAGAGCTTCAGAAAAAAAGCCTCCAAACAGAGCTTCAGAAAAGAAGCCTCAGAAACAGAGCTTCAGAGGCTTTTTTTCTGAAGCTCTGTTTCGGAGGCTTTCAGAGGCAGGAAAAAAAGTTTTTTCTGAAACTGAGTTTCAGAAGTTTCAGAGGCAGAAAAAAAGCAAAAAAAAGCAAGGCACAGAGCTCACAACCAAGGAACCTGTTGCTAAAATTCACCTTTGGGAACAGCTGATTGGGGGTATTCCGGGAGGCCAATCTACCTGCCAATCATCTTTTTTCTTATTTTCCTCCCCAAAAACTAAGGTGCATCTTATACTCCGGTGCATCTTATACTCCTAAAAATACGGTATAAACCTTCACCTGAACTATGAATTTCCTCAGATTAGAAAAGTATTTTAGGAAAAAATGTCAGTCATTACTTTATTTACTATTTACAGAGACTTAGTAAATAAGTAAACATCACAAATATTTTAATAGAGGAAATGTTATATAGCTGCATCAGAAAATTCATATGAATCTTCCTTGGATTGGCACCTACCTGAGACAGGATGTCATCTCCTGAAGCTGTTTTAAACTCATCTTGCTTTCCAATTATTTTCTGAAGCTAAAACAAAAGGATGTATTTATTATCTTCTATTTTTTTGAGTGTGAGCAGGACATTCCCACAGCATACACAGAATATTTAATGAGGTTACAAAGATTGAGGCCTCCTTTATTTATTATGAAAGTCTCTACATAGAAAAACTTTTGTATAAGAACACTAAACAAGCATAGAATGTATAAATTATACATGAATTACAAAGTAAATGTAAGGTGTGATAGGCAGCCCAAGTATAGAACTATCTATCACACTGATGGAAGGAGAGGGGCAGGAAGGAATGTTTTATTCCAGGATTTTCCATGAACAGATATGGTCACAAGAACACCTGCTCGCTCACTGAAATTAATTCTTTAAAACCACAAAAATTAGCTTTACACTCATCATTTCCAAGGATTATAGATTCAAGCTTTGTTTGAATAATCCCCGTTTATGTTTTTCCCAGCCTTGATTATCCTCCTCCTTAACCCAGAGAACCAATCCACAGTCCACACTGTTTGGGAAGGTCCCGATTCTTTGGAGATGTGAGAGTGTGTGTATTAGGCATATGATGGGAAGAACCAGTTGCACAATGACTTTATTGCAAACATATTAAAATACGTCCAGAAATATAAGTTTAAGCAGGACAGCAGAGCTTCAGAGAAAAGTAAAATCAGATAAATGCTTTTATATACCGTTGATTTAAGAGGTTTATCTCAAAGTTAAATGAGAGCTTACATAGAGAGGGCAAGAATTCTCCAGTTCAATTTTTTTTTCTTCAAATAGTTTACTAAGCAGCCTTATGAAGCCTAATTTCTCTTTTGCTTATTCTTCCTGTCTGAAATATAGGACAATACTATCAATTTGACTAGGGAAATTAACTGGCAAGCCACATTCCTTTGCATGCAGGAAATATTATTCTACCCCTGCCATTTCTAGATAAAGATTCTCAGGCAGTAGCAGTGAGAAAGGCCTTCACTAGATACCATGGACATCAACTCTAAATTAAAACAGTCATTACTGAATAAAATGATCTCACTTTGTAGATTGTAGCTTTTAAAAACGTATTGAAAGAGTGCATTTTAAACATTCTGAATAGTCAAAACACTGATATGTGTTTGATTCAAAGCTGTGTTTTCTTTTAAAAAGCCAGAATGATTAAATAATCATGACTATCTATAAAATAAAAACAGGTTCTGGATTCAAAGGTTTTCTATCAAAAGCTGCTTTTGCTTATTGCTTTAAATCCCAAAGTAATCATCCAGCAAACTCCTGGCAGGATTTTTTTTTTTTTTTTGTAAAACATTTCTCATCATGTGAGCGAAAAAAAACTGAGTACAGTATAGCACTGCTAAGCCCCCCTACCTTTCAAAGATGTTAACACCGTTCCTCAAATGGATAGCAAAAAGAAAAGAACATAAAATTTATTATTTATGATAACGGCAAGGTTAGAACCAGAAAGTGCAGGACTTAAAGGTGCTTAGAAGTGCTTATGTTTATCATTGTGAGACAAGGAACATATGACCTTCTTTCTAAACGATAAAAATGATCTCTCCTTACATCTCCCACAGGTAGTTCTTGACTTACAACTGTTCATCTAACAACAGTTTGAAGAAAAAGTGTTTTATAGCCTGTGCCTACACTTATGACTGTTGCATAGCTCCCACGATCATTTGATTGCAGTTTGGATGCTTGGCAACTGGATCGCATTTACAAATGGCTGCAGTGTCCTATAAGTCGCATAATTGCAATTTGCAACCTTTTTTTTATGATTTCCAGTAAAAGATGTCTATTGGGAAAACTGGATTCATTTAATGACCACAGTAAAAATGGTTGTAATATCGGTCCAGTCACATGATGACTCGACTTAAAAACTGCAGCAACTTACAGCTGCAATTCTGATCCCAATTGTGGTTATAAATTGAGGACGTGTACATTATAAACCTTAAAATGTACCTTTGATTCCTCAAATCCAATGTTAAAAGAAAGTCTGACAGGTTAAGTTGGAAAAAGCAGTATTTTCCTAAATTTATTTCAGTTATTCAGCTTTTTAGTCACTTCCAGCTCTGTGTGATCTGATGGATATCATCATAATGCCTATTAGCAAAGGCTTCTTTTGAATTCTTGTGAGATCATGGTTGTGTTATAGTATCTAGGGCTTTATTCATTTATCACATTTATATCCTGCAGCAATTCAAATCAATTTTCACCAGTTTGCATTACAAATTTAAACACAGATAAATTTAAAACATCCAGTAAAAATTAAAACCTTGGCTTGTGTCAGCTTCTTTCTGATTGTTTTCAATTTTTCCAAGAGTCAGGGTCTCATTCTTTACATTATATGTCCAAAATGTTTAAGTTTTAGGTTCATTATTAGTTCTTCTGGTGAGATCTGTTTTATTTCATCTAATATCGAAATGCTTGTTCTTCTTGCTATACAAGTTATTCTTTCCAAGTTTTTTCCAAGTTATTCTTTCCAAGTCCCCCCCCCTCCCCCCAACTTTTCTGATGATCCTGCTTTCTTATCCACATGATACAATTGGGAAAACAATGCCCCTGACAATATATAGCTTTGCTGTCAGTGAGATGTCTCTGCACTTTGTCTAGATCTATCACAGTCCTCCCAAGGAGCAACTGTCTTTTTATTTCATGGCTACAGTTACCATCATTCTGAGTTTCTGAATTAGGAAGATAAAGTCTGTTATTACTTCAGCTTTTTCCCCACTTGTTTACAGTAGGATGGCAATGACTGATGATATCATCAACCGTCAAGAGCAACTGATCAATTGTTTCAAACCATACCTTAAAGAATTCTTTTTTCTCTACTTGTTCATTGCCATCTGCATCCAACATTTTAAAAGCAATTTGAAATCCAGTCTGTGGTTCTACAATAAATAATAGATGTGTTCAAAAAAACCCTTTACATGCAAGTGATGGAGTCTGATACTCTATATATAGACACATGCCTCCAGATTTATATACAAGAAATTTGTGTAGTGTAATAGTTAAGATAATGAACTGGGACCAGGAGACCTTTGTTCAAGGCTATCCTAAACCATGGAAGTTCAATGGATGACTTGGAATCATTCACACACTCTCATAGCAACCTACTCTCAGAGATTTTTTTTTGTGGGGAAAATTGGATGTAGGAGTTTATGGATGCAATCTCAAGCTCCTGGAGTAAAAATGAGATATAAATTTATCACATAAACAGGTGGATGTGAAGCCATTTTTAAAAACCATTTCTAGATTTGCTATCAGAGAGTATTGAGTATCTACAAAACCAAGTACAATAAACTGAAAGATTTACCCAATTTGATTGCTATTTTTAAGAATACATATTACAAATTCCATGCATAATATGGGAATGCCCTAAATTAGAGTTTGTGTTACTAAAAAGAAGCCCGTAAATCAAAGTTTGGAGAGTCAAATAGAGATTGTTTCAACTGAGCCAATGTGATAGCAAAATTAAAAGGGAAAGAGATTCCAGCTATTTCAGTGACAGTGTTAAGATCCTCTAAGAATATACAAAGAACCTCAGGGAAAATGAAATGTTCGTTTAAACTTTTACACACACACAAACGTACATACATAGACATACATACATTTCTAGAAATATATATATATATATATATATATATATATGTATATGTATATATATATACACATATATTACCAAGTTTAAAATTTTTAGTTAAAACTTTCAACTAAAATCCCTACAATTCTCAGTACATTCATGAATATCAATAAATATTTCACAAACAGGGTATCTACAGTCTATTGCTTAGGCCTTAGGGCAAGAAGCCGTACTGATTTAAGAACGGCCACTGAATTTTATTAAGTCGACATTTTGAGTCAGTAACACTGCATATGGGGCCTATTAGTTTATTGGAGGATAAAGCAAAACGATAAAGCAGTGAAACAAACCATATGTTGCAACAGGTTGATAAGGAGGCAGCCCCACAGAAGGTATAGGAGCTAAAGCAGCTCGTGCAGCTCACCAGATGACATTCTTATCTGATATGAGGCAGCTTTAATGGTATGTATTTATAAAATATAGGAGGTTCAAAGAAAAGCCCCACACACTTCCATTTAATTATGCAGACAATATTTTTAGGATGAGAGTATCAGATATTCGCATTGGCTGTTAACAGAAATTATATTTGGGTGTTGGCCATAAAAATAACAGTTAACTTTATCAAAATAGTAACAGCCCATATTTTTTTTCTTTAAATCACCATGGGAGGCAGATGCCAAGACAGACAAACCCTACCAAAAGCTATTCAACCAGAGAGATGAATCCTTAGGACTCTAAATAGGCTTCAGCCTTCGTCTTTCCTCAATTGACTTGGAGATACTGCTAGCAATTCTGAGAATTATAGTTCTGAGCCATTTGGAAGGAAGCTGGTTCTTACTCTCTTCCAACTATTCCCATGATCTGGGAAGGTGCTAACAGGTGGAATGGAAAATTGTGTATTTGAACACTGACTTCCCTAAACACCTTTTCTCCCACTCTCTCCAGGCTTCGGAAGCTCTTTTCAAGGAACAGAAAAGAGGCAGAAAGTGGCCATGCGGATACATAAATTGAAATTTAATCCAACCACCAAGGGCTTGCTTAATAGGAAAGTGGAATCAGGACACAAATATGCATTGTTCCCCAAAGAGGAAATTCACCATCTAGAAGTGATAATTGATTGCATAGATTTTGTGTACCCCCACAAGACAGCAGTGTTAAACACAGCTTTTGTAAAAATTACATTAGTGTACTAGTACTGCATGAATGCTAGCTTGACTTGGCAATCATGCCTAAACTGAATTTATTGATTGATTGATTTAATTTCTAGACCACTCATCTCCCTCAAGAGATCATTGCAACAAGGAGCTACCCTTGAAGTGCACCCAGAAGCTTCTTTTAGTATAAAATATGATAGAGAGGACAGACCTCAAGAACTTATTATATTTCTATTAAAAGACCTTTTCTGGGAGCAATTTAAGATTTTGACTTTTAAAGCACTGAACAACTTGAGGCCTAGATATCTCAGGGATCCATCACAATATGAACTTGCCTAGACATTAAAATAAGGAAAGGCAAGCTTAAGATGCCTTCATTTTCTAAGGACCTGTAGAATGAATCTTTTTCTATATTTCTCAGTGTGCACGTAACCAATTATTACTCTAAGAAGTTCATATCTTTATCAGCTGAGTTTTGACCTGGATCATACAAATAAAAAGGAGCTAACAATAGTGATTAACATTTAATTAAATTGCAAAGTACAGTCACCATCAAAATACTTACTTGTGAGTATTGTCAGCAAAAAGAGGTACTCTGTGTAGGAAATCAATCCTGAAATACAAGATTGAAAGGTTAGTTTGGTAGTCCTCAGCAGATTGATGTGCTTTGTTTATAGCACTTCTTGCACAATTAGATTTTTATAAAAGTTCTTTAGTTTAATGCTCTTTACCTATTAAAAAAAAGCAATATCAATTAGTTTTCAGGAAAATCAGATTTTCCAGCCCCATTCTACTGCTCTACAATTCCCATCATGCTGATATCTTATTAAAAGACTTGGTTTATTTGGGATTAATAGAAAGTCTCTTTAAATCTTTTTTGAGTTTTTACAGAAAATATTCAGTGTTTATACAAAGAATGAATAAATTAAGTGTGCTTTGTCATATTTAGTATTTGGGAGGAGACCTTTGCTAATGTTGCTCTGAAGGATCAAAGTATTTCATCCTTTGGCTGTCTTCGAAATGTGAAGACCAGATTTTCTTTAAGTCTCAGGGGGAATAGAGCAACACAAAGCTGGCAAGCTGCTAGATTGAACTGATAGAACTGCTGGGCATGGAGCCAGGAACAGGCTCTAAGAAGAAAAAAAATTAAAAACCTGAACACATCTTTTCTACAAGGTGAAAGTGTCTTTTCTTTCCCGTTTTGAAGGAAAATTCCAACATTTCCCTTTGAAAGGCCTACTGAAGAGCCTGAACAAACACAAGATGCAATTATTAAAATACCAACATGCCAGCTAAAGATAGAGAAGTATATAAAGTCTATGGGTTAAAGAAAAGAATTTGAAGCATCTCCCCCAGTAAGAACAGTTTTAGAATTTTTAAAAAGATCTTTTATAAATAACACATACACACAAAGACAAGCTACGTTTAACGTGCAAACAAAAAATAACCCCAACCCTTATCCTGTATAATGGAAGAAATGTTGCAAGCAAATGTTTGAATTCTACCATCTACTGGGCAAGTCTTTTCTGTGATTTATATTTAACTAACCGATAGAAAAGGAGATTCCCCCACCTCCCCAACACACAGGATCCTCACATTAAATAATTCCTATGAATGGATTCTGCTAGTGATAGTTCATAACTGATGTAAAATAAGTATTGTTATGTTAATTCAAGGATGCATAAAACTTATATCCATGAAGTCAGAAAGATTATAGGATAAATATTAAGAGTTTTACTTAACAACTTACTGCGTGTTAAATTGCTTTCGAGGGCTACATAGTTTTTTTTAAATTCTGTTTGAAGAAAGTGCTTCAGAGCTAGGAGGAATGTATACTACTAGTTGGAAATCATTAAAGCAGTTATATCTATATCCCACATTGTAAGCTACCGTAGAGTTTCTGCTGCAGCCATAGAAGAGATGCAGCTACTTCAACAAATAGCTGATAGATGCTGCATTTGCACTTGTGTACAGTCAAATCCAAACCACTGCATTGCTTTCACTAATTTTCCCCATCTTACTCAGCTTACTCATCTGTTAATGATTTCCCCCCTGCATCAGTTTATAGTTTGGTAATAAACTGTATACTAGCACTGAGAAGGTGCTCATTCTAAACATTTCCCCATAGCACTGATATTGACAAATAAATGTTGATATTCAAAAATTCTTTTCTGTGCTATCACTTCCATTAAACATAGGGGACACAACGTATGATAGAGACATTGGACATGAGTGTCAAAATTTAAATGGCACACAACATTGCCATGTTTTGGAGAACAAATGCACTCAGATATCTTCTTCTGCTTCCTATTCAAACAAGGAACAGAACTTATTGAACTTAATTTGTTCATTTAGCCTTTGACTGATTATGTGCCATCAAGTCAGTGTCTACTCTTAGCAACCACATAGATTTTTCTCAAAGAAACTAGTGTACTGGGCTATGACAACAGCCCTGAGAAAGAGGAGGAAAAGCTGCAACCAAAGCAACAGTCAGGTAAGAGAAATCTCAGCCCCAAGCAGGAATGGAATTTGAGAAAACGTCTCTGACCTGAGCCTAGTATTCATGTCCTTGGTGTTCAAGTTTGATTAATTTCAAAGGGTTTACAATATTGATTTAGGAAGCCTAAATAATCCCAATGTTTTATAGTGTACTAAACTAAATTGCAGAATTGTTATTATCTATATATTAGAGTAGAGTAGAGTAGAGTAGAGTAGAGTAGAGTAGAGTAGAGTAGAGTAGAATAGAATAGAATAGAATAGAATAGAATAGAATAGAATAGAATAGAATAGAATAGAATAGAATAGAATAACAGAGTTGGAAGGGACCTTGGAGGTCTTCTAGTCCAACCTCCTGCTTAGGCAGGAAACCCTACACCACTTCAGACAAATGGTTATCCAACATCTTCTTAAAAATTTCCAGTGTTGGAGCATTCACAATTTCTGGAGGCAAGTTGTTCCACAGATTAATTGTTCTAACTGTCAGGAAGTTTCTCCTTAGTTCTAGGTTGCTTCTCTCCTTGATTAGTTTCCACCCTTGCTTCTTGTCCTACTCTCAGGTGCTTTGGAGAATAGTTTGATACTTGATACTAGTTTCCCTGAACCAAAGGCAAGCTACAGACACTCTGAGATGTGATCATGAAGTATCTCCAAGAATGACCTGTGTTCCCACATACATTTCCAGGCATTCCAGGTTCCAGCAAAATTCATTCTCAGCCTCATTCTCCCTCCCTCCCTCCCTCCCTCTCTCTCACACACACCTTTTTCGGATCTTTGTTTCTGGAGCTAAAATAGAGTTTGAAATAGCTCCAACAAAATATTTAATTTAGCAGCCTAGGCATCAAGCAAACATTTCCATATATTGAAATCTCAGGAAAGAAGATTTTAATATTAATAACATCAATAACCTAAACGGTTACCTCTGTCTCCAAGATCTCTAAAAAAGGTTGGTCCTGGTCTAGCCTTCGTAACATTTGCTAGGGTAGAATCTATTTCCTTTGAACAAACCAAATATATGACAGGTTAGTTGTGAAAGCAAAATCCATTAAAGCAAGTAACAGAAAGAACAAAAGTTCTTTTGACAAACAGCATCAACTCTTTGCCTACCTTTTTTGTCAGTTTCTTGGCCAAAGTTTTACCTGTCCAAAAAAGAAAAGAAAAAAGAAAAAACACACCAGTCAATCATCTGTAAGTCAAAGCTTTGTTGAGTTCTGCAGTTTCTTCAGACTGTGTTTTTAAAAGAGAAATTGCATGTGACACTACCAACAGCTTAGAAATATTTAAATGTTCATAATAGTTAGAAAAAAAAACTACTGTTCTAGAATGATAGGAACAATCTATTCAATACTGCTACAATGCATAACAAATAGAATAAAATAAACTTTTAGATATTTAACTTAAAAAAACTAATATACTTTCTATTCGTTACATTTATTATTTATTTATTTATTTATTACATGTATTTATATGCCGCCATTCTCCCGAGGACTCAGGGTGGCGAACACAAGTTAAGAAACAAGTACAATAAAATCCCATTTTAAACCAAATAACTAATTAATAGTAAATAATAAAACCCGGGATCAGAGTCAGCCTATTTGTTTGAACAGCCAAGTCTTCAGGTCCCGACGGAAGGAACGGAGATCAGGAGACGTCCGGAGCTCGGTAGGTAATTCATTCCAGAGGGTGGGAGCACCCACAGAGAACATCCTACCCTTGGGCACAGCAAGACGACATTGGCTCGCTGTCGGAACCCTGAGGAGAGCGGCCCTATGTGAGCGAACAGGACGGTGAGTGGCAGGCAGGAGAAGGTCCTGCAAATATCCCGGACCTAAGTCATGTAGGGCCTTATAGGTGAGAACTAGCACCTTGAAGCGGACCCGGAGAACCACTGGTAACCAGTGCAGCTCACGCAGGAGGGGTGTTATATGGGAGTAACGAATGCGGCTGCATTCTGGATCAGCTGGAGTCTCCGGGTGCATCTCAGGGGCAGGCCCATGTAGAGGGAATTGCAGTAATCCAAGCGGGAAGTAACCAGGGCATGAGTGACTATGCGAAGGTCATCTCGGTCTAGGAAAGGGCGCAACTGGCGCACCAGGCGAACCTGTGCGAAGGCCCCTCTGGTCACAGCTGTTAGATGGTCTTCTAGGGACAGCCGAGCATCCAGGAGGACACCCAAGTTGCGAGCCCTATCAACGGGGGCAAGTTTTTCCCCATCTATCAAAAGTGATGGGGCCTTTGAAACCTGAGATGCTGGCATCCACAGCCACTCAGTCTTGGAGGGGTTGAGTTTGATTCTGTTTCTGCCCATCCAGGCCCGTTCCGCCTCCAGGCAACGTGACATCACGGAAAGGGCATCTCTGGGGTGGTCTGGGGTGGAGATGTATAATCATCAGCATATTGATGATATTTACATATTGGCATAAAACTGAAATCACAAAAAACAGCTGTAATACAGCCTCCTTTCAGCCTTTTAGATATTCCAATTATAATCCCTAAAAATTGCAGTTAATATAGCCAACACGCATCTTCCAAACCAAATGGGCTGCAATAATTTTAAAACCTATTGCTATAAAAGACTACCACTAGAAACATTTAGGACATTAGTCCAAGTATGCGACAGGTGGCTATTATTGGTTTTCCTTCTTCTTTCTAGTTCTTAACTATCTCCCATGTGAATGTAGTGGAAATGAAACTGGTTTGAGTTCTGTCAGTGACTTTCTACTTGACAGTGATCTGCTGATGACTTCTCCCTGTAACCCATGAATCATACTGGAAACCAAAATAGAACTCCAGTTTTATTCACATCCAAGAACCCTGAATACGGTCATTAACATATTAAACCATAACTTCATTCCCTGGATCCCTTGGGATAAATACATCTAGAATTTTGTGATCACATCTTAACTGGCCTTGGTGAACATCAAGGTGTGGTTAGCATGCATGGTGCATCATCTAGCAAGGAATTAGAAACCCACTTGGAACTAAATTTGTTGAATGACTTATCATGACATTGGGTGTAGTCTACCATAACAAAGCATCACACTTTTCACTCATTAAATATCTTTGATAATTTATAAATAATAGTGGTGAAATCTGAACTGGTTTGCTACCGGTTCGCTGGCTGCGCATGTGCGCCAAGTGTGCGCTGAGGACGCGCATGCGCAGTACACACCAAAAGGAGGCTTGGGAAGGTAAGTAGAATAGCAAGGGGGGGGGATAAGCTGTACCGTGCGGTTTAGCTTCACTAGAAAGCAGGATTTCCTGCTTTCTAGCAAAGGTAAACCACGCGGCACAGCTGATTGTCGGAAATCCCGGTTTGGAGTAGCTTTTTTAAATTACTGGTTCGATCAAACTGGTAGCTTTTTTTAACTACCGGTTCAACTGAACTGGTAGCTTTTTTTTACTAGTGGTTTGCCTGAACCGGTAGTTTTTATCACTACCGATTCGCCCGAACCAGAGCAAACCAGTAGCACTTCACTTCAATAGGTTATATAAAGAACTCTATATTTTTCAGGTTTATAACTTTTCACTCTATGTATTGTAAACTCATGAACTGAATTAAAAACTTTATGAAGGTCTATATACGGCAATCAAAAGTAATAATAGTTTGATTTCTTTCATTGTTCTTTCATAAGAACGAACAGAAATTATTACAATTTAGGTCACAGGTGTTAAACATGTGGCCTGTGGGCCAGATAGCCCAGAATTATCCTGTGGGGCCCTCCCGGAGATGGCGAGGGACTGGCCTGTGCTGCCCCAGCCCACTCAGCTTCACTCACCCACTCTGGCCCCCCAATGGCAAACAAAATCCTTATACAGTCCACGCTGGGATTGAGTTTGACATCCCTGACTTAGATACTTCAAACTGCCAATGGCCGTTGGTTCAGAAGTTGGATGCTTTTTAGCATCTTTCCACCTTTTAAAACATCCATTTACATAGCTTTTAAACAACAAACAGCAGATACACAAAACACCAATGAGAAAAAAAGCACATTTTTTTTCCAGGCAAAACATTATCTATAACTTTGCATGTATAAGAAACTGCCACCGGAATCAATGATTACATCGGTGTTCTCTGTCATTAAAAACAATTTTTGAATAGTTTTAGAGTTAGATACCAAATGAATGTCACACATTTCTTTGCAATCTAAATTTTATAAATTCAGAGCTTTGTAACATATATTTTACTTAGCTATTAGTTATCTGTTAATACCAATGTTCAGATTAAACCTGATGTTAGTATCTCAATGGCAATGAATTCAGCCCATGTTTTCCTGCATACAATACACTTAACCTATGCCTCTTTAGGAAGAACAGACATATAACCTTTTGTTATTCAAAAGTCACTACTTTATCATTTGTGATAATGTTGTAACGCAAAGGAAAAGTGCAGCATTAATAATGACCCTTGGGTAGGATTTTCCACAATTTGGAGTTGTCCTTTCCAATTGTTTAAGTAGAAAGGCAGAGCAAACCATCAGTCCCAGCTTTGCTTCCTGTTTTGCTTGGAAGTTCCTGCTGTCACCATTTATCCTTCGAGGGGCAAATGACTTGACATCCATACCCCTTAATGTTTTTCTGGCCATTAAAAAGTCAAAAAAACTGAAATGACTGCAAGAGCCTTGGTAGTACAGTGGTCTAAGGCACCCTGTTATTAAGCTGGTTATTAAGACCAGCTGCCTGCAATTACTGCAGGTTCAAATCTCGCCAAGGCTCAAGGTTGACTCAGCCTTCCATCCTTTCTAAGGTAGGTAAACTGAGGACCCAGTTGTGGGGGCAATAAGATGACTTTGTATAAATATACAAAAGAATGAAGGCTATTGCTTAGCGCATTGTAAGCCGCCCTGAGTCTCCGGAGAAGGGCGGCATATAAATCAAATTAAAAAAAAAAATAAAAAAAAATTGGACCATCTCCTGACTGTAATGTAAAGGCATGGTGATAAGGGGATTTCAGCATTTCCTTGCCTTTTGAAGATAAATCAAACTCAGAGGTCACAAAATCAAATGATGTTATTAAAAAAAACAGAGAGGATAAAACATAAAAAAAATAAAGCATTAAAATGAGAACATTCGTTATGAAAGGAAATAATTACAAATTTTACATGAAAAAAGAAAATCCAAAAGAAAACCCAGTGCTCCAGACAGGCCACAAGATGGCACTGGTCTCCAAAAAAAAAAAAAAAAAAATCTCTGCAAAATGTAAGAATATTCTAAAGGAAAAAAAGTATCTTCATACAGTTAACCTTAAATGTGCTGAAATCAAACATCCAATTCCGTAACTTATATTCCAGAAAGATAAGAAAAATGAGACTTAATGCAACAACAACAAAAAAGCCAAAAATGAATCCATGAGCAGGTATTTTACCTTTTTCCATAAATTTAGATCCTGCAATGCACTCTACATGTGGCTGCCCTTCCAGGCCAGAAGTGGGGAGGGCACTCCTAGTCCCTTCCCTTAAACATTTATCATTTAATGGGAATTAGGAAATGTGCCTTTTCCCTGCCCTACAGGACATTTTTCCTTCTGAAGTTCAGCAGGCCTCTACCTTCCTACCCATCCATAAAGCCTTGGACTTCAACTCCCAGAATTTCCCAGCGAGCATGACTGACTGGGGAATTCTGGGAGTTGAAGTCCACCTATCTAAGAATTGTCAAGGCTATGAAACACTGCATCAGAGGATATCAGGCAAAGCGAAGCCCCATTTTTCTACAGATTTCTTTGTTTTAAAAAGACTAAACTTCCTCTATATCTAGCAGGACAAAGAGCTGAGGTACCTGTGTATATGACCAAGACCAGGGGTCTTTTAAATACTCAAAGAGCCATTTGGACCCGTTTCCCACAGAAAAGAAAACACTGGGAGCCACAAAACCTGAGTGGGCATGGCCAAATCAATGTCACTCACTTCCACCAGTCACATGACCCCCCCCAGCCGGTCATTAGGGCAGAGAACCAGTTGTTAAAAAACACCAGGAACCACAAAATCATTTTGACATCTCTTTCTCTCCCCTCCCTCCCTCCCTCTCTCTCTGTATCTGTCTCTGTCTCTCTCTCTCTCCCCCTCTTCTCTGTATCTGTCTCTGTCCTGGCCGCTTCTCCATCCCCCACTGTCACCCTTACCTTCTCAGGCCAGGCGAGGAGTGACTGGGAGGGGAGGGCGAGGGGCGGGGCCAGGCAGTGGTGGGATCACCTGGCAGGGAGCCACAGCAGAGGGCCCAAAGAGCCGCATGCGGCTCCGGAGCTGCAGGTTGCTGACCCCTGACCAAGACCAAATTCAGTTGTAGGAGTATAAACGAAGAGTCTCTAGTCTGTTGGTTGCATTCAGAATAAACTGCATCATTTAATTCAGTTTGTCTCATTTTTAAGTGATACACAAAGAAGAAGAAATTCTCCTTCCTAATTTCTCTTGACTAATATCAGAGAAGATACTCTAATTTGGCAAATGGATAAATCGGCATTCATTCAACAGCATTGTTTAAACCGAAAAGAAAAACAGCACTTACGCTCTGATTTGTCAAACATAACTGAGAACAGGAAATCTCTTGGAGTCATGTAATATTCTCCTCCATACTCCAAAGAAGCAAATTTCATAAAACGTTGCTTTCGAATGGAAAGCTTTTCTGCCATCTCTTCATCCACAGCATCTTCCTTCTGAAACACAGGAAATGATATAGCAAATACAGGTAAATCTATTCATGGCTAGAATCACCAGCTATGACTCAGCAACAGAACAAGACCTGAAACTATATCACTGCTGCATGCTGGAAAACAAACATTTATTTTAGACTAAGGCAATTGTCAAAAGGATCGTTGGCGTTTATGCACACATCTGTTTGTGGGTTTGTAGGCATGCACTTTTTTTTAAAAAAAAAAATACTCCTGAATCTTACCCAAACTCATGGATAAGATGGAAACAATGAGGTGTGATTAATTCTAAATGTAATTTCACTTCATTAGCTGGTGGCCAACACCGTGTCATTAGGCAGAAAAGATAAAAAGACAATAGAAATAATCAAAAGACTAGAACAACTTCAAATAAGACAAGATGCCCGAGATGCTTTAGTTGAGAAAAATTGTGTAAGTGATCAAGGGAACAGGGCGAAAAGGCAGCTGTCACAAGAATAAATACTGCTGTGTGTGTGTGGGGGGGGGGGGGTTGAACAAATGTTGGTGCACAAATAAATGTTGCCTCTTGGGGCGAACAAATGAATGCTGTTGCATGAATGAAATGCTAGGGCTTGGGGGCAGCTTTTTGCCCCACAAGACAAGGTGCAGGGTGGGCGTAGTTAGGAGGGGAGATAGGCAGGTGGGAGAAGTTGGCTTGAGGTTGTGAGGGACAAAGTCCAGCATGGCTTGCATTGCGTACTTGTTTAATGATCTGCGATTCTTGGTTAACAACTGCAGTGAAGATGGACAAGATTGGGGTCTCTAAATGATGCAGTCGTAAGACATTTCATTACATGACTCCATGACTCGGCAACTGAAATTCCTGTCCCAACTGTGGTCGTAAATTGAGAATTACCTGTACTCTTAGGAATTATTTTGGAAATATTAAACTGGAATCCACAGTCCTATATCTTCAGTTTCTTTTGTTATGCCCTAAATTCTGGAATGACAGAGAAATAGGTCTTAACTTTCTTCTGTGAGAAACTACTTCATGTATTTTAAGAATGTTGTATTTTTTCCTCACAGCCTTCTCGTCTCAAGGCTAAAATATCCATTCCCTTAATTTGTCACTCCAGGAGTTAAGTTCCAATCTTCTCTTAACCTTCATTGCCCTTTTCTGAATTCATTCCAATTTGTCTGAATGTTTTTAAAATTCCACTGAAAAATAGAAACAATATTTAAGGTGGAGGTCTAACCAATGTGAAATAAAGTGGAACTATTTTTTTCAGTCATTTGAAAATATAATGCTACTGACGCACTTATCTTTTTGGAATCACGTCACATTGCTGACTCATATTTGGCTTGCTAACAATTATAATTTAAGGAACCCTTTCACAAGCACTATTATGAAGCAGGCTGGTTCATCTGAATTCACACTTTATTCGTTACATATTCTTTTCTATGTATTCTTTTTTCTGTATTTCTTTAATCCTTCAATTCTTTCCTTCTTTATTATCATGAGTTGCATCCAGTGGTGGGATTCAAGTAATTTAACAACCGGTTCTCTGCCCTAATGATTTCTTCCAACAACCAGTTTGCCAAACTGCTCAGAAAGTTAACAACCGGTTCTCCCGAAGTGGTGCGAACTGGCTGAATCCCACCACTGGTTGCATCACTTGAAAGTTGGAGGTCTGCAAAAGGACATTCCACTGGTAGAGACAGAGATAAAGGTAGCCAGAATAGGAACACTGCTTATTGTCCATAAAGGAAAAATTGCAAAAGACTACAGAAGTATTATGACGTAAGTATCAAGATAGCTAGATTGAATGTCATTGTTGCCTATGAAAATCAAGTTTCTGTTATGTCAAGTTTCAACTACTGTTGACTTCAGAATGATCCCCTCCCTCCCTTTTTTAATTCATTTTATTATTTTATTTTATTTCTTTCCCTCCTTGGTTTCCCTTTCTCTAAAGATATAAGGACCCAGCATTATACATGAATTCATAAATATACTGTCAATTGTACATTGAAATCCTTACTTCATCCTCTTATGACTGATCTGTACCTCAGTTCTAATTAACCTTTAAATCACAGAGGAAGAACTGAGTCTGAAGTCTCTCAAGCCCAGGTTGAGGGCTTGGTAGACTCTGAAGATCTTTTAAAATGCCATCAAAAATAAGGAGGGTGTCCAGTGAAGAGCAATGCAATACTCTCTGAGTTTAGAGTGCACATCCAATTTCTATTTATTCTGATGAAAAATGAGTTTTACAAAACCAGTGCTCTGTTGAACTACAGCATCTCAACAAAGACGAACATGAAGAATGTACCTATGGGCTTGCTTTCTGACATAAAATTTTGTGTCTGTCTGTCTGTCCGTCTGTCCATCCATCCATCATCCATCCATCCATCTCTGATCAATCTAACGAACAACACCAAGCAGTAGCTAGAGACAAATTGTAGAAGCCAAAGCAAAATGCCTTTTCATCCTGCCTTTACTCTTGCTCCGGGTGAATGTTTTGTATGCCTTTACTGATTCCTTAAAACTCTTTTAGCTTAAATTTCATGGACGTGTTAAACAGAATAGTGTATTCAGCTTTATTCTCTTTATGACTCAGGGGTTTTCTCTCCCTACATCATTGACAATGATGACTGAAGCAATGAAAGTCCTGGCACTCTCAAGGGATGCCCTTCAACCAGCAACCTAAAAGTGAGTCATGACCGCAACTGAGTTTTTGTACTTGCTACAGAAGAGCTGGTGGCAAAAAAAATAAATAAAAAAAAATCACAAGGAATCTGGTAGCATTTTTCTAACAAATGTTATTGAATGTAAGCTGCTGAGGTGAGCAGCTTACGCCTTTCAACAAATGTGCTAGAAAAGGTGCTACCTGATTCCTTTTTATTCTTGTTCTGTAATTCTTCCCTTTGGTGGGGAAGTTGAATAAAGCCAGCTGAGCTATAAGTGCAGTCCAATATATGATAATCTTTTCAAAGATTTTCTGCAAATCTTAAGAACATTTTCAAATTTTACATTCTAAGAGCAAACAATTAGATAATGCTAGTAGTTCCTTTGCTTTAGTCTAACTAAATTCAGTAGGACTTACTTCCACTTAGGCAAACCTGGTACTTTCAAGATATGTTATATTACAATTTCAAAATTCCCAGCCAAGCTATTGATTATGATAGCAAAAAAATTACAATCCAAAGACTGGGGAAAGCTGATCTGATATTAATCACCAGAAATAAAAGCAATTTATTTTGAAAAATGAGTCAGAAGCATGTTTTTCAACTAGACTGAAGAATATCAGATCTTTTGGCTATTGGTATATGAACATTTATACAACTATCCAAGAAAAATAACTGCATTTTGGCTTTCTATGAGGAACATTAGTTGTCATAGCTGACATAACCTTCCTTACTTTTAAAATGGTATTGCCAGAAATTGACATTTACTTTCAGTTTCTGGTAAATAAGGCACATAGCAAACAATGGGTTTGCTTAATGTTTGACGCAAAATAATAATAATAAAATCTCACTCTTAATCAACACTGACTGGAACTGGCCTCGAAGAAAGGGGGGGGGGAAGAGAATGAGCACAGTACCATGCAACCCCTCTCAGAAGCGAAATCCAGAACAATACCATGAATAATGGCATCAAAAGCTGCCAAGAGATCAACTAAAACAAGAATACATGCACTACCTCATTCTACTCCCACCAGAAGTGATCCAAAAATGTGAGGAATGCCATATTTGGGCTACAACTGAAAGGCGTCTAGATAATTTGCTTCATCCAGGTATTAAGTGTTAAGAATAGATCAACTAGAACACGGATCTTGATGTTTCACAAGTGATATACTGGTAACTAAGAGAAAAACTGCAATGGCAAATACAGCAAAGTTTATGTTACACTGATTTGAATAACCTAATTCCTTTTAAAAAAATCAGAATTAATGATGCATTCTAATTAAACTAAGTCCATTTAACAGAAAAAGGGTTTTGTTTAAACTGGTTATGTATATGTATATGCATATGCATATATATGTATACACACACACATGTATGTGTGGGTCTGAGTGTGTGAGAAAGAAAACACATTTTTAGGCATAATTGAATGGTAAAATGTATTCGGTTAATGTTTAGTTATTTTATTGCAACTACAGACAGTAGGAATTCAGGAATTCTAATATATCATATATGCCACAGTAGCAAGACATCAACTGAAGTAACAAAGAAAAACATTTCAGCATTAATTATGAATATAAATGTTCCTGTGATTTTATGTTAGACCCCTTCTCATGGTAACTGGAAATATTAATGTTAGATCTCTAATACTTAGTGGAGAATTAGACTTGAATGACTTCAAAGACCTCTGCAATGACGCAAATCATTTCTCCTTTCATTGACATCCCAAGTAATCAGCTGCTAGGAAGCAATTTGTATCTGAACATTATTTACACAGACACAATCTGTTACTTGCAGGCAGACAGGCTTCAACACAGCAGTATTTTCTGCAAGCTAATTTTTAATTTGTGCAAGAAAGCATCTTAAATTATTTGGAAAGAAGAAAGACATTGATTTTTCTCCTTCTTTTACTCTACACAGAAGAACTAGCCCGAGGCAGTTGTAACCATACATGTACAAAATACCTACCACCAAACCCTGTAAAGCTTAATTCATTTATCTCAGGAATGAATAATGGGTCTTAAATTACAGGCAGTTAATTCTAACCAAAAAACAGATGAGAATAAAAGGTACTACGCATTTCTTCAAATCTTGATATCATAAATAATGTGTTACCTTTCCTTCATTATTAACTTTCAAACTTTTTGAATATTATCTAGTATGTGAAAAAATGTACAGTTGTATGCAGTTTATAGTGTTTACTGAAGGATCATTTTTAAAAACTTGGTTCCTTTCAAAATGAATTGTTGGTTCCAGTTTTTTTCCAGTATAGTACAATTAAATGACCTTTCTTACTCTTTCTCACACATTTACACACATTCCTTTCTTACAGTCTCTTATTCCCTCTCCTTATAGTTATAATTTAATTCTAGCTTCTATTCTACTTAGATACCCATTTATCATCAGTCATCAGTGACTGGTTCAAAGGACCTGTCCATGTTGGCTCCTGCCCAAACTCCATGACTCATCAGATACCTGCATTTGGGGATATAGTTTTCTGAACATTCTGGTGAAATCTCAGTGTCCAGTTCTATACAAATTATTCCATTCAGGGATTTAATCTATTGGGAATGACCATTTTTCAGGAGTCACAAACCACAGAGAAATTCTTCTTAATGGCCTGGAAACTTCCAGCTGTTCTTTAAGTGCCTCCCTGTCCTTAACTCAAACTACATCCTCACATTTTAAACCATGAACAAACTATGGTACAAGACATTACTAAAAAAAACACCCAGTAATAAAAAAAACAATCTGGAAAAGAAGGCACCACAATAACACATTTGACTAAAATTTGGGCAAAAGATAAGTCTTAAGCTGAACTAAAAGTTGAATGGAATGAGCCCAGAGGTGGGTTTCAGCAGGTTCTGACCAGTTCTGGAGAACCGGTAGCAGAAATTTTGAGTAGTTCGAAGAACCGGTAGTAAAAATTCTGACTGGCCCCGCCTCTCTGCCTCCCAAGTCCCAGCTGATCGGGAGGAAATGGGGATTTGCAGTTACCTTCCCCTGGATTGGGGATGGAATTGAGATTTTAAAGTATCCTTCCCCTGCCATGCCCACCAAGCCATGCCAACCAAGCCAAGCCACATCCACCAAGCCACGCCACGCCCACCAAGCCACAGAACCTGTAGTAAAAAAAATTGAAACCCACCACTGACTGAGCCCCATAACTGAGAGTTTGTATGAAAATTTTTGAAGATGGGCTCCAGCATGAGTCTGAAAGCTTGGAAGAGTAAATCTCTGATCCCAAATCATCATCTTCATTTAAGAACCTCATAATCCCTTGCGGGGTGGAGTCTGGACAACTGAATGGAGCTAGCAGAGTGTTTTAATGGCCGGATGCCCTTCTTGTCACCAATGCGGAGCTTTGTTCAGCAGATATATTCTCAGTGTTCCCAGAGAGAGAAATATCTGCCTCTACCTAGGATCGAACTCTACCTCTAGGCTACCGCACCACTCCAAATCTTTGATCCCAATGGCCGACCCAAATTCAATCTCGCATCATTATCCTGGGACATGTATATTCACCTTCATTCGTGAAAAAAATTCCCTCCCAATACTCTTTATTCTCAAATTTGAGACACTTCAAAGGCTTTCAGTGGTCAGTTTCTGAAAAAAATCCAGCAAGAAAAATAAAAGTTGCAAGGTTTCAGATTTTTTAAAATTGCTTTACTTTTGGCAACACCATCTATATAGCTCCTAAAGGTGATGCAGTAATATATAGTTAGTTAACATACAAAGATTTGTGAATGCAATACTGGTAGAAGCTTTGAATTCCATTAGAATAACATCTAGCTACCTGTGTCTAAGGAGTCCCAATAAGGATGAAACTGGTTGTCCAGACTTTCCAGGTGAGTAATGTAACTAATCTTTGAAAAATAACTTGTGATCTTTCTTGGCAGCCGATATAGTCTCTAGTAACTCTCTCTTTCAACATCATAAGTCTGTAATCCATTTTTGCTGGATTACATAAAAAACCCACCATGGTTCCATATAGCTTGCTGTAGATTATTCCATTTTGTCTCCCATCTCCTCAACCTAATACTTTAACTACTACCAGACACTGAGGTGAAACGTATGAACTATTTAATGAGGCATCCTAGGGGAGAAAACCAGAGATTGTCAATTCTCTGATGAAACTGAATACATCTCAATCTGTCTAAGGAAATTTTATGGTAATTCATCAGGGTGGTTCCCCCTAAAGACTTTAATCCAAACAACAAAATCCATGAGATTAACCTAGCCCTCCAAGGCTTAATCCCCTTTGCTTCCATCACAAAAAGATGGAATGACTTGAAATGACTTCTACTAAATGATTTCTGGATATTCAACGTAATGTAATGTTCAACTGGTCTCATGGAATATGGCAGGCTGGCAACCTTTTTTTAGTTGCCTACTAAAAAATTTTGACATTAGATTCTTTCTGGAAGAAATATGAGAACAAAAGTCTGAAAAGCTGGAAAACTAAATATTCTTTTCTCTTCACACAACCTCTAGTCTGCAAGGTGGATGTGCCACATAAAAATTGTTATTTGAATTCTTAAATTAGAAGTACTGTATGTCCATTTAACATTTTAATCCCATTAACTACAATGCTCTAGCTATTACCAGAGAGCTGAAATTGGAAGCCAAAGGGTTTGTTAACTAATGTCTACTTTTTTCATTATGGAGGAGAAACTAATGGGCCAATGACTCTTGAGATTTGGTGGAGAACCAGCTTCTGAAACTGGTTCCTAAATTAGAACGTATTTCAGAGGAGATTCCTCTAAGGAATTAATTATGAAGGGTGGAGATTGATTCAACTGGTCATTAAATTTGATCTACTGGTTCTAAATGTCTTGATTCCTAGTAACCAAAAAGGTTAGTTTACTTTCTGAGAGGCATTGGCATCAGGACACTATGATTGACTATCATACTGCTTCATTCACTCACTATTGGAACTGATTTTAAAGTAGTTTTCCATTGTAATAAGTGATCACTCAAGCTTTCTGCAGCTTTGCTCTTAATACTCTGGTATATGGCAGGACTGTAATGGTCCCAACACCATAATTAAGTTTGCTAGCTGTAATAGGAACAAATTTATTCCTGCAGGAAATTATGAGGGTTGCATGAAAAATAATGATCTACCTCTATAACCTCAGTTTAAACAATAAATGAAGCAGGCAAATAATCCTTGAAATAACTTTTTTTGTTACCTGCCTTTATTTGGCTACACACTTTTGCCAAAGACAAACAAGCTTCTTAATTCCACATTTTATCTCTTCAATCATTTTTTTATTAGTGATTATTTATTACTACACTTTTTATTAGTGGACTGAAATTCTGAATTTCCTATGAAAGTTGTTACAGCTGCTCAACTGTGTTTCCTAGTACAGGAAGGTGGTTCTGAATTATACTCACATTTAGACAATCTAGTTCTCGGGTGTCAAATTTGCGGTGTCACATTGCCATCACTTGACATTTCGTGATGTATTTCCCATTTGCGGAGCTGGGGTGGGTGTGGCCTGCGTGTGACGCATCTGGCCCATGGGCCGCCAGTTTGACACCCCTATTCTAGTTATTTATGTGTTGTGTGGAATGTTATTAACATTTATGTTTATGTTGTTGTTTATGTTTATTAGACTTCTATACCGCCCTTCTCCCGGAGGACTCAGGGCAGTGTACAGCCATATTAAAACACATATAAATTTACAAAATTTAAAACAATTTAAAATCGAATATATAAAAATTTGGCCCACAGATTAAAACAAACATACACCCATTATAAAATTCGTATTAGGCCAGCCCGGCTTGTTGGAACAAATGGGTCTTCAGGGCGCGGCGAAAGGTACGCAGGTCGGGGATGAGACGAACCTCTAGGGGCAGCTCATTCCAGAGGGCTGGTGCCCCCACAGACAAGGCTCTCCCCAAACTCTCTACCAAGAGTTTGGCACTAACTCTTGTCACTAACAAACTAATTCATGCTATTGCTTTTTTTAAAAAAAATAAACCAAATCTAACATCCTAACATGTCAACTGGCATTTGAGTTACATGTTGACATAGTACTATGAATGTAAAACCATATGGCACAATCTCTATGTTGTATTATTATTTCAAATTAGAAACTGAGCCCAATTAAAGTGAATTTGAACGATGCTCTGGGAAGTCCTGACTCAAATTAGTCCAAGTTGGATTTATGTGCATCCAGCCAAGTACAAGTAGTCCTCAACTTACGACCACAATGGAGCCCAAAATTTATGTTGCTAAGTGAGAAATTTGTTAAATGAGTTTTGCCCCATTTTACGACTTTTCTTGCCACATTTGTTAAATGAATCACTGCAGTTGTGAAATTAGTAACCCAGTTGTTAAATGAATCTGGCTTCTCTGTTGACTTTGCTTGTCAGAAGGTGGCAAAAGGGGATCACATGACCTTGGGACACTGCAACTGTCATAAATATGAGTCACTTGCAAAGCATCCAAATTTTGATCACATGATCATGGCACTGCTGCAATGGTCATAAGAGTGAAAAATGTTCATAAGTCACTTTTTTCAGTGCTGTTGTAACTTCAAACGGTCGCTAAGAGGACTCCCTGTATTTCAATTCTACTTATTCCAAGCATACACAAACACACACACAACATATCTATGTGTGTGTGCACACCCACACTGTTGCCTCAAGGTCTATGTATGCATGCTGCATATATTCCAACTTTTTACTTCTTTGGCTTTCCATGAAACTTTTTATGATGAGTAGGACTATTCTTTGCTGCACATCTTCCAGCTACAATGTATATTCTTGAACCCACTCACTCACCTCTACTTCAAGAGTCTTATCTCAGGCTCTCCTAGAAGTAGTAACAAGTCTTCAACAGCTGTTTTTACCCAGACTCCATTTTGGTTTCCCAGCTATGTTAGGGGTCTCCAACCTTGGCAACTTTAAGACTTGTGGACTTCAACTCCCAGAGTTGAGGAGTTGAAGTCCACAAGTCTTAAAGTTGCCAAGAGTTGGAGACCCCTGAGCTATGAGACTCTTCTTCTTCTTCTCCTTCTCCTCCTCCTTCTTCTTCTTCCCAGAAATGTTTGTCTCCAGCTTTCTCCTCCTCCAGCTTTCTCCTCCTCCTAACCAATTCAATTTGTTATGGATAATAATATATTATTTCTTCTACCCTCACGGTCTGCTATCAGCTAAAACAACACATTCTAGTTGGGTGAATGCATGACACAATAGCAGGGAATTCTGGATGGCAGCATGTCTTGCAACTTCAGTTACCACAGGATGGAACTTCTTTTCTGCACCCACTTCAATCAGGATTTTGTCTGGCATATGGTACTGAGACTGTTTTGCCACATGGCTTTTGCTAGAAGCTAGATGGGGAGTGTGGGTTGGGAATGTGACCCTGCTATTTTCCTCAAGTTCTCAGCAGCTTTCAATGATGTTTATTATGGTATTACTGGGCCTCGGGGATAATGTTTTCCAGTGGTTTATGTTCTTTTCTGTTGGGATGTGTCCAGAGTGTGCCAAAGGATCACTGCTTGATTCCTAGGTCTCTTCAGGGTTCTATCTTGTCTCTTATGTTTTTCATCATGAAAAAAAATTCTTGGAGGGTATAATTTAGAGCTTTGAAGAGGGCTCCCATCAGTTTGCTGACAGCACTCAGTTCTACTTCAGTTTGCTTTCTAATTCCAAGGAAAAGAATCAGCGCCCTTGAATGCTGCTCATTGATACAAGATATGGAGATCACATAATACCTGCACTGAAAGATCTGGGCTTGTTAATAGTTGCTTTCTAGGCACAATTTAAGATTTGGATATTCAAAACCCTTAACAGCTTTGGATCTGACTAATCTTCTGTTCCTCCTGCTATGAACTTAACTAGTTACTTAATACAGCAGGAAGACTTTTTCCTCCTGCATGCATATGCGGAACATGGAATAAGGAGTTTAATTTACAGATAGGTATTTGGAATGTTAGGATAAACTTCCTAAGAGTAAAAACAGACCAACAATGAATACTAAAGGTAATTGTTGAATTGGATAGACCTCCAAAGTGGATGCTTTAATATAGATACTTGCATTGAGCAGGCACTTGGGCTTGATCTACTAAAGGATCTTTTGTGATCTTATGATTTCCACATACTGGTCAAGTTGTATGTCTACAGCTGAACAATCTTCAACAAGAAGAATTGGTTTAAATTCAATACGTTGTTGTATAATTTCTTCCAGCCAGATTTTAATCTTGTACCAATAATTTTTTGCTTCGGGACAAGTCCACCACATATGGTAATAAGATCCTGGTATTTGATGACATTTCCAGCATTTAGCTGATTTATCTTTAAACATTTTTGCTAACTTCTCCGGTGGCATATGCCATCTATAAAACATCTTATACTGATTTTCCTTATATGCTGTGGACATTGTTAATTTATAGTTCCTTTCCCATAGTTGTTGCCATTTTTCAAATTCAATTGGATAACCAAAATTTCTACCCCAGGCTATCATCGTTTCTTTTACTTGCTCCTCCTCCAATTCAATATACAACAAAAAATTATTTAAAAAAAATTATTAAGTTTTCTTCTGTTCCCATGAATATCTTATCCAGTTCAGTGTTCTCCATATAAAAACCATATAGTTTAGCATCTTTTTCATATCTTGCTCTTATTTTCATATACATGTACCAATCTATCTCAATTCCCTGTTGTTCCAATTCTCGTTTCTCTTTCAGTTCCCCCTTATCTGTTCATAACTCATTATATCTGACAATATTTCCAGAATTAAAGACATTTGGGTGTATCAAAGCTTCCGTTATTGATAACTATGTTGGTATTTTCACATAAAATTTATCTCTAACCTTCTCCCAGACCAATAACAATGCATTTCTTATATAATGTCTATGAAAGTATTGTGTATCTTACTTCTACCATGCCATAAAAATACAAGGTTGTGTTAACAACCTTGTATTTCTTAATTCAATCCATTCTTTCAACCATGTCAATGTTGCTGCTTGATAATATAATTCCCAATTTGGTAAACCAAATCCCCCTCGTAATCTCGTATCTGGCAACATTATTAAATTTATTCTTACTTTTTTACTTTGCCATATAAATTTCCTCATTATCTTATTAAGATATTGAAAGTAAGTCTTTTCAATTTTTATTGGCAGAGTTTGGAATAAGAATAATAGTCTTGGTAATATATTCATCTTTATCAATGCGATCCGACCCATAAGTGATAGTTGAAGATTCTTGCATTTTTCCAAGTCTTTTTCAATTTGTTGCTTTAACTTGTAGTATTCTTCTTTTATTGTTGCACATTTTGAAGTTAAGTATACTCCTAAGTATTTCACTTTTTTCACCACTTGCATGTCTAGATTTTCTTTTATCTCTATTTTGTTTTTCTGTTGTCTTCTTCACCAAAATTTTTGTTTTATCTTTGTTTATTTTCAAACCAGATACTTTTCCGTAACCTTCTATCTGTTTTAGTAATTTAGGACCTGTTATTTGTGGTTCCTCTATAATAAAAACTAAGTCATCGGCGAACGCTTGTAATTTATATTCCTCTTTTTTGACTTTCATTCCTTTTATCTCATCACTCTGTCTAATGTTTCTGTTTAAAACTTCTAGAATCAAAATAAACAATAATGGTGATAAAGGGCATCCTTGCCTGGTGCCCTTCATTATATTAATCTTTCCTGTCATTTCTCCATTCATCATTATCTTGGCAAATTGTCTGTCATATATTGTTTTTATAGTATTTATAAATCTCTCCCCAAAATCTCTGTAATTGCTTTATCATAAGCTGCCAGTTCACATTGTCAAAAGCTTTTTGTGCATCTAGAAACATCAACGCCATTTGTTTTTCTGGGTGAGTTTAAACCAGAGTTGTTCCTACTGGGTATCTTTCCAGAAAAAAATAGTAAGGAAAATGTAAATTTGATTATACATATAATAACAGCTGCAAGAATTGTGTATGCTCAAAATTGGAAATCAGAGAAAATACCTTCGGAAGAAGAAGTAAAAAATTTTTTAGACTGTGCAGAAATGAATAGATTAACTTTGATGATTAAAGATAAGGTGGAATCAGAATATTTTAAAACATGGAATTATTTTTATAGTTGGTTGGAAAAGAGATATAAATGATTGATACATAATTGTGTACAAATGATGATTATAATATTGATTTAGAAATGAAATGTTAGAATGGTTCGGATGAATATGAAGATAGAGGAAACTTATGGAAGATGGAAAAGAAGATGGAAAAGAAGCCTAGAAGATAACACCGAGGTGTCACAGGGAAGGGAGGATTGATGTATTAAATGTTTATCTGTTTTAAAAAATAAAAAAAAATATTAAAACAAAAAACAAAAAGAATGTGGAGACTTTCATGAAAAAAACAAGTATAATTAGAAATAGCTTCCATACAAATAGACAGTTCAACCTATTATGATTTGTTTTGGGGACTCATCAAGATGTTGCCTTAATCTACAGTGATTTTAAATCAGGCAGCTAAACATGGTGCTCAAATTTAATGTGGACCAAGTATTAATAAAGCAAGTATTAATAAAGGGATTATAGGTTTGTTTGAAACAATACATTTATATGCAAAATAAATTTGACTTTGAATAAATGTACACTTTTTTGGCAATGTATATATTTTCTGTTTAAAATGGGGAGGTATATCAGTATGGCACCTTTTCCAACAATTACTATATATTTCATGCTGCAGACTGAAAACTGCAGCTGATTCAAGAACATATTACTTCTGGAAATCTACAGGTGCTTTAACAATGAGACGTTTTGCTGAAATTGTAAATGTTTTATTAAAGGAAATTAATCCAATAAAATTTAATGCCTCCTTTGAACAATTTATTTGTAAAATGCACACTAAATAGAAAACCATAGTATTCTCTTTTGTAATGACAATAATTATATTAATAATTTAATATACATTCTAAAATTCTATTACATTTTTCCTATATTTTCCCATATTCAGAAGTTTCATATAATCTTTTAAAATCGTCTCCTGCATCATTTTTTTTTTTAAATCCGGGGTTTTTTCCCCTGCCAAATAAATTTGGTTATTGCTTGATTTAGATCCATAAAGAAATTTTTTGATAGATTTGCTGGGGCAGTTTGCAACAAAAAATTAAACTTCGGTAAAACATAAGATTTTATTGTTGTTACCCGTCCCAAAAGTGATAGTTGAATTGTACCCCACTTGTCAAGGTCTTTTCTTATTTGGGTTAATAATTTATTATAATTGTCCTCCTGTATTCTCGAGCATCTGCTGGTTAACCAAATTCCCAAATATTTAATTTTATTGATTACTCTTAATCCAATCGCTTCCTGTAAATCCTTCTTATCTTCCTCTGAAACGTTCTTGATTAATATATTTGTTTTCTTTTTGTTAATTAATAGACCTGCTACCGCCCCAAATTCTTCAATTGTCTCTAATAGGGATAAACCAGATTTTATGGGATCTTCCAAAATAAAAGCCATGTCATCTGCAAAGGCCTGAGTTTTATATACCTGGTGTCCAATTTCAAGACCTTTTATTTTTTCCTCGCTTCTTATTTTACGCAGTAGTGTTTCTAATGATAATATAAAAAGTAAGAGGGATAGAGGACAACCCTGTCTTGTGCCTTTGCCAATAGAAAATTCTTCCATCAAGTCCCCATTTATCAGTAATCTAGCCGTTTGTTTGGAATAAATGGCTTTAACTGTGTTTATAAATCTTATTTATCTTATACTATTGGTCTGTGTATAAATTTGACAAATAAATAAATAAAAATTTACTTATGATTCTTAACAGATAAGAGTTAGCCAGACCTCTTGGTAACTGCTCCTTTGATATTAGTAATAGCATCCTGCTTTATGCTGATCTATTGCTATTGCCTTCAATTTCCCCAAGTATCAGTCTCTTCCAAAGATTTATGCTTTATGTCCAAAGTATTTAACCTGCAGCTGAGTTATTACTTCTTCCAGTGAGCAGTCAAGTTTTATTCATCTAGTTTTGAATGATTTGTTCCACTTCCTGTCCAAGGCACTCTTAACAATTGTCTTCAGCATCCCAGTACAAAGGCATTAATTGTTCTATGTTCATCTTTTCCAGTGGTCCAGCTTTCATAGTCATACATTGCTACAGACCAGGCTATGGCAATACAGGATTAGTATTGTGAGATTTCTCCACTTTCATACAGGCAGTCTTTTGAGTTACAATTGTAATGTAACCTGCTTTTTATGGTCATAATTTGTGAGGTTGTAAAGCAGGTTGGCCATGTGATTTTACAAACTTTTAACCCTTTTTTGCAGCGGTTTTCAGCGAACCAAGGGTTCGCTACGGACATCGTTTTGCTGATAGCCAGAAGTAAAAGCTAGTTTTCAGTAAAACTGTCACAAAATGTAGTCACGTGACTGTAAATACAGCCCGGTTGCCTGACAAGTGGTCATGTGACCACAGAGCCCTCCCTGACCATCGGAACTTCGAATCCAAGTCACAAGTACCCCCCTTAATAACTTAAGGACAAGGACATGCATTTTATCTAAACATGTTCTCCCAAGAAGCAGGTGCCTCCTTTCGTCATGCTTACCGTAACCATCTTTTTGAATTTTTGAGCCAAGAAAAATAACATCATCCACTTTTATTACTTGTTCATTGTTTTTCTATTTAACTTTCACCATCAACGACCAACTTATTAAGTCTTCCTCACTTCCAAACCCCAAATCATCAGCATATCATACATTGCTAAAATTTCCTCCAGCAATTTTAATTTCATTTCTTTTAGCTTGCCATTTCTAATTATATATTTCGCATATAAGTAAATTAGATAGTGCAGACTAAGCTATGCAATGGGCATAATTATGTATATGGGACCATTTGGTTTTTGCTGGTAGCAAAAACAAAAGGTTGTTAAGCAAGATTGAATAAAAATTGACCTAGTTAAAGAAAATGACATCTTATTCGAAACCTGGTTTCAAAAATTGCTTGATATGAAATTCTAGCCTGTCTGAGAACTTAAATTCTGTCTCAATTCTTTTTCAAACTTTTCAATTGGAATAACAATTTCAGACCTCTGCATGAATGGCCATTTTACTGGAATACAGACTAGTGACGTAGTGATCGTCTTTATATTGTTTTTAAGCATATAGTTATTTCAAAAACCTGATCAGACATCATTTATACACACCTTACACAAGAAAGGTCACAAACTATTTAACTACATTGTTCAATTGTTCTGTTGTCTGGAAGAACAACTTAAGAGTACCTCTGTGGTTAAGACTTGTGCCAGAAATCTAAAATGTGGTTTCCCTACGTTTCCCTCCCTCTCCCAAACTTTGTTACTCCTTTTCCCTATTAAATATTTGCACCACTTAAGCTTTTGCTTAGATTTTCCCACTTTTAAAGTTACGTCTCTTTTGAAAGGAGTGGGGAAGGCTTTTGAAAGGAGGAGGGAAACACTGTTGTCAAATAATTAAAAAAAAAAAAATCCTTGAACTTGTTTAAGTAGATGTGTCAGTACTGTAATTCTATTATACAAGCAAAGAGAATGCAAGACAGCCTCTCATTCATATAGGACAAATAGCTGTGCCAAAAGCACAAATTACACCTAATTATAGGGTATAACTCTGTCATCTCTCTTTTTATAACCTAGTCGTTTACACACTTTGATTTTTTTTTTCTTCCATTTGAGTTTATTAACATCAAAGCTTTGTCATCACTTATCTGTTTCCACCAAGTTTTTACTTGGGGCAATAAAGAATAAAAACTTCTTTACATTCCAGCTTTTTGGATGCAAGAATGGTTTAGCCTGCATTGTTCTTATGATGTTTTATACAAAGGTTTTAATAACTATGTTGTTAAATTTATTGCCCTTGGCGGAGAAGTCTTAAAATACACTATAATTTAACCTACTATAGTATTAAATACATCAGTAGAGTGCTCTGAAATTATATTCCTATTAATACTATTCCCATAAACAAGACTAGGTATCTTATGAAGTTTTGAATAAGAATATACCAGACGGTTTTAGATTTTTTTAACTCAATATTGTATGCCAAATATGTTACTCATATTTTCATCAAATTCATCAGATATACTGCATCACATTTTTCTTTTACAATTAAAGAGGTATGATGGCTATAATGGGTTAATAGAGGGCAGGACTATTAGGTATTAGGGTATGTATGTTAGGTATGTTTGCTGCTCTGATAAGATATACTTTTATTATCTGTACTTACATATATACATACATCAATCAATGGTGGGTTCCTCCCGGTTCGGCCTGGTTGTCCCGAGCCAGCAGCGTGACGATATGACGTCACCGAACCGGTTCTGCTCCCTGCGCTCCCCCATCCCCTGTGCCACCCCCATTATTCTTACCTTTTATTTGGCCCCACCCCCAATCTATTGCTGCCTCCTGAGTCCCAGCAGATGGCTAGAGGGAAAAAACCTGTTTAAACTCTTGCCGCGGGGCTTCAAAGGGCCGCCCTACAGCTGATCAGTGTTAAAAGAAAACAAATGAGTAGACCAGTGCCTGCAAAAATACATGAGTAGATCAGTGCCTGCAAAAATAAATGGGTAGACCAGTGCCTGCGAAAATACATGAGTAGATCAGTTCCTGCAAAAAATAAATGGGTAGATCGGTACAGCTCTGCAAGCAGTTAAAAGCCTGGTAGACCAGTACCTCTGCTAAATCCTAAATAATTGTCACATGATCATCAAGCCACGCCCACAAAATAAGCCACGCCCACAGAACCGGTAGTAAAAAAATTTAGAACCTACCCCTGACATACATACAATCTTTGTATCGCTGAGATGTATTGTGCATTTATTTTTTATTTCCTTCTTTTTTCAACCTCAAAATTGAACTCGTTTTGATTCCAGCTTCCATCACACCCAACTCTGCCATTTTTAAAATATATTCCCTGCACAAGTGAAACAGAGAGAGACAATGCATACCATCTTTATCTCATCCTTTCTTAATCTGAACCCTTCAGTTTCTCCAAAGTCAGATCTTACAGTAGTAGCTTCTTGTTCACAGTAAACAAGAACATGATTCCTCTGAAGAATAATCGTTCTGGCACACCCATTAAATTCCACCTTTTGGCATAGTCTACAAAAAGGCCTACATGTACTCAATACAATAAGGACAAACCTTCTTAAATTCTCTTGATCTCTCCATTCTTCTTCTTATGTTAAATTATCTGATTTCATGTCACTCTGCCTTTTCTGAAACCTGCCTGTTCATTTGGCATTTCTCTCTCCAGATATAGCACTGTACTCTTTTCTTAAGTTAAGATCTTAAGGCAAAATTTTCTTTGCCTAAAGAATCAGTGCAATGGTTTATAATTTGCAATGTCTAATACCGTGATGGTGAACCTATGGCATGCATGCCAGAGGTGGCATGCAGAGCCCTCTCTATGGGCACGCACACCATCGCCAGCTGCTCTTGTGGTTTCTGGGGCATACATGCGCGCCGGCCAGCTGGTCTTTGCCAGCACCAAAGCGCCAGAAAATGGCCAAAGATGGCCAAAAAACAGACTGTTTTTTGGGCTGTTTCTAGGCGTTTTCCAGGCTGGTTTTTGGGCTGTTTTCAAGACCGTTTTCTGGCCGTTTCTCAGGCTGTTTTCTGGCCGTTTTCAGACAGTTTTTTGGACATCATGACTGTGATGGTGAACCTATGGCATGTGTGATGGCACCTTGATGGCAAGCCTGTTCTGTCCCCGTCCCACACACGCACCCTCACAGACGGCCCGGAGTTAATAAGCCACACGACAAAGTCTTTGAAGATAAAGCTGGCAGCAACCCAGTGGCTAGCTGCCAATTCAGACTTTACTCACACAAAACAAAGATTAGACTGCAAGCATTCCAATAAAGCAGGCAAAGTTTCAGCAATACAAGGATTAGTCCAAATGCAGTCCAACAAGGCAGGGAGAAGTCCAGTAACGCAGAGATCATGGATTATTTCTAGTTTTTGCTCGTCACAAACTGAACCGGCCACCACACCCACACCCATTTATACCCTGTGGGGTGTGGTCCAGTGACTCGCTAATCTCTGGCACGCCTTCCCCTCTGCTGCGCATGCTTTTCCCTGCGCCGCTGTCGAGGATCCAGCCAGCACTTATCTCCTTCATCGTTGTCCACCTGTGGCTGTGGGGACGTGCTTGGCTCTGGGCCTATCTCTTGGCCTTCAGTGTCCTCCGGAGGCATTGCCAGAGAGGAGGGTCCTGGAGAGGGAGGCCTTGCCAACTCCTGTCCCTCACTCTCAGAGTCTGCATCTGTCGATAGCCCAGGCTCAGGCAACAGAGCCACAACAAAACCTATGGCACCACCTCTCTGTGGGCATGTGCGCTGTCGCCAGTTGCTCTTCTGGTTTCTGGCACACACATGCGTGCTGGCCAGCTGGTCTTTGCGGGAGCCGGAGAGCTGAAAATCTCAGTAGCTAGTGATCAAATATCGCAATTATTTAAATGATAAAGTTCTCATTCTTATTAATGCCTAACTCTGTTGCAGAGTAGCGAGATGAAGAAAATATTCTAAAATTGTATTGTATTCTAAAATTACTATAATACTGTGTGCGATGGAACAATTCAGAAAACAATAGGAATACAAGCAATTCAAACAGTAGAAAATAGGAACAGGTTTAAGCCCAAAATTGCAGTATATGGTATGCAAATATTTATTTGTACATTAGCATTAATTTCTAAGTGAATTATTTGATGATTTTTAAAGAATGATTGGCAAATTGTTTAAAAGGAATCTAGAAGTTGGCCATATTGAGTAGATGGCTATAATAGCTCTGGGATTCATATTGAGTAGATAGGTATAATAGCTTTGGGATTCTTTTTCAATTTTTTCACTGCCTGAAGGAGGAACAAAATAATAGTAAGTTAAAATACAGTCAGATCTCTACTATTTGGCAATTTTACTGAATTTATTAGCAATATGCAACACCATCATAAACCTAAAGCTTGAGCTAAAAATAGCTCTTGCAAGTGGAATGCCAATATCCTTATTAATGCACAACAGGATACCTGGTCTACCTCTTCAACTATACAGATTTCTAGTAAATAGCTGTCAACAAGCCTGTGCATGACTGAAATCAAATTACTAATACTATGGGAATAGGCTTTTGAACTTTGTGCCAACAAAGTATCACGTATCTAATCTAAGAAGGAATTACAGACCAAAAGACTGCTATTATTTTATTAGCCATACCACCTTCATTTTGATCTGCTCTACTACGCTCGTTTAAATCTACTTGTCAGTGGGATGGCAGAGAAAGTACAATACATTTTATGTTCCAGAACAGCTATAATAGTGTTTTGAAACTTCTGGTTTTTTTCAGGTTTTAAAGAGTTTTGAGTAATTTTTACAGCATTTGATCTAGAATTAAAGACATAAAAAGAGAATATAATGTATCTAAGCAATAATTCCTATACAGTTAATTAAGTGAAGTAATCAACTCAGACATAATGTCATGCTTACTAGTCAAATAATACGTTAATCTTGATTTCAAAGTATGAACCCAAGTCATTTAGGCAAACATTGTAGTGTTTTCTCTTTTAAATGAATTCAATCCAATTGTATTTATAGGTAGTAAAAGTTTAAACTTCTCAGATATCCATATAATAATGTAAAACAACTTTTTCACACAGGTCCAAGGACATTTTTTATAATAAGATATTGCATGTAATATCTTGCATTTCTATCTGATCAACCAAGCAAACAAAGAAAAGGAAACACACAACTTTCTGAGCTTTCCTTTATAAAAATTGCAAGAATCAGAATGCTGGCTAACATAACACACTGAAAATTAACTTATGAGATGTGCCACAATCTTCTGCCCCTCATCTATTCTCTTATACTTCGCATAATAATGTAAATTTAAAAAGTTGAAAATTGAGGATTAACAATCCCTTCCAAAAACAAAACTTTATTCATTAGTTTCTGCTGCGTCATCGTTCACTCAAGTTCTTGCATTCAGATCTTCTGCTACAACCATGGAGCTAAATATCAGATAGGTAGGATATACGTATGTATATGAATAAGAATGTGTATGTGCATATGTATGTATGTATGTATGTATGTATGTATGTATGTATGTGTGTATGTATGTATGAATGTACATACTCAGTGTACATACTTATTATATGACGATACGTAATATTATATGCTCTCAGTGTACACTTATGTACACTGAGAGCATATACACCAAAGACAAATTCCTTATGTGTCCAATCACACTTGGCCAATAAAGAATCCTATCCTATCCCATCCCATCCCATCCCATCCCATCCCATCCCATCCCATCCCATCCCATCCCATCCCATCCCATCCCATCCCATCAGAATGTATGTATGTACTGTGTTTTCCCGAAAATAAGACCCTGTCTTATATTTTTTTGAACCCTGAAATAAGCGCTTAGCCTTATTTTCGGGGAGGTCTTATTATTTTGGGGCACATGGAGGAAAGCAGAGGAAATGGTGGGAACCGGCTACGCATGCGTTTAAATATTTTTGGGGAGGGCTTATTTTAGTGCATGCACTCAAAAGCCCGATTGGGCTTATTAACAGGGGATGTCTTATTTTAGGGGAAACAGGGTATGTATGTATGTATGTATGTGTTATGTTTATATACATACACTTTCAGGTAGTCCTCAACTTACCATAACTGAGGCCAAAATTTTTGTTGCTAAATGGGATAAATTAAGTGAATTTAATCCCATTTTATAACCTTTCTTGCCACAGTTGTTAAGTCAGTAACAGAATTGTTAAGTGACTCTTTCCCCATTGACTTTGCTTCTCAGAAGGTAACAAAAGGTAATCAATCGCATGATTTGGGGACACGACAACCGTCATGAATGTGAGTCAGTTGTCAAGCATCTGAATTTTGATCACATGACCATAGGGATGTTGCAAAATAGGTTGGGAGCAGGGGTGAAATGCTCCCGGTTCGGACCGGATCGCCCGATCCAGTAGCGATGGAGACGGGAGGTTCGGAGAACCGGTAGCAAAAATCCTTGCCTCCCTCCCCATGCCCAGCTGAGCCGCGCGATCATCAGAGGCTTTTTTTCTTTTAAATGGCTCTGACGATCCAAGCTGAGTTGCCTGACCGTCAGAGAGCTTTTTAAAAACCCTCTGCCGATCAAGGCAACTCAGCTGGGATCTTCAGAGGCATTTAAAAGAAAAAAAGTTTTTTTTCTTTTAAATGCCTCTGACGATCCAAGCTCTGACGATCCCAACTGAGTTGCCTGATTGGCAGAGGGTTTTTTAAAAACCCTCTGATGATCAGGCAACTCAGCTGGGATTGTCAGAGCCTTTTGAAAGCATTTTTTTACAACCTCTTCACCAAAGAGGTTGTAGAAAAATGGTTTTAATTGTATATATATATATATATTGGCCATGCCCACTCAGTCACATTACCCCCCACCAAGCCACGCCCACAGAACCGATAGTAACACATTTTAGATTTCACCACTGGTTGGAAGTGTGAAAAACAGTTGTAAGTCACATTTTTCAGTGTCTTTAACTTGTAACTTTAAATGATCACTAAATGAACTGTTGTAAATCGACTATCTGCTATTCTTGTAAGTATTTGTTTTCTATGTTTTACTAGGCATAAATATTAAAAGTATACAGGTAAAGAGTCTGTAATGTGAATTTTTACTTGCAACTAGCATTTCATTCTCTTTTTTTTTAATGATGATACTGTCAATAAGGAAAGCCTCTGAAAAGCCTTAAGATATTCACAGTTAAGAATGGATAATTATAACAGTTTTATTTCCTTCCTGAATAAGGAATGAAACAACCTAGCTATTGTATAACAAAGGTATTGTACAGTTGTGTTGGGAATATTGTTCCTTTAATTTAGCAGATTAGTCAGTCTGTTTCAATTAATAGATGGGACTTAATGGAATGTGGAAATATTGCCTAGCATCAAGTTACACAACTGAATCAACTCTATTTTTCTTCCATTCCCATATCCTGAACTTCCGACTACAACTCCTATCGTCTTTAATTTAATTTAATTTAATTTAATTTATCGCATTTCTATGCTGCCCAACTCCCAAGGGACTCTGGGCGGCTTACAGCAAAAATAATGTGAAAATAAAAAAATTGTTAAAAAATATTGTAAAAACATTTTAAAACATTAAAAGCCCATTCATGGCCGGATCTCACAAGATTGCAACAGCGAGATCAACGGCCCCAGGCCTGCCAGAAAAGCCAGGTCTTCCACTATCATGCAGAATTATGAACATGTTACTCCATAAATCTGGTGCGTATCAAATTTAAAGCAAGTTTAGCTTCTCTAGCAATTCAATTGTTATACAAATCTTTTTAAAAAAGTTATTTCTCCATCTATTTAGGGAAAGTTCAAGTTTTATTTCTGACATGCAAAATATCTAACTCTTTACCATTATGGCTCTTCCTCAATTTATCTCCATGATTTATATTTGTATAAGACCCCCCCCCCCCCAAAAAAATACCCCTTCAAATGCCAAGGATAGGATTATTGATAGCAAAAAAAAAATGATTGATATTTATTATAAAGATCCTTGATGCTACTTAAAACCCAAGATCATAATCAAGTGCCAAGGATTACAGCAGTGACAGAGAAACTGATGACTAATGACAGTACAGTCATTTGGCTTGTACTATACTTTTATCTTAATGAAAGCATCTTCTCGGTAATCTCCGTGATTTAGAAACCATGTACACTGATAAACTACAGTTATTAAAAAATAAAGCCTTGAATATTAGAGAATATTAGAAAGACATCAAGAATTCTAAAATTCTAAAACTTCAGCTACCTCAACCCAGTGGTGAAATCCAATTTTTTTTATTACCGGTTCTGTGGGCGTGGCTTGGTGGGCGTGGTGTGGCTTGGTGGGCGTGGCAGAAGGATACTGCAAAATCTCCATTCCCACCCCACTCCAGGGGAAGTATACTGCAAAATCCCCATTCCCTCCCCACTCTGCGGCCAGCCAGAGGTGGTATTTGCCGGTTCTCCAAACTACTCAAAATTTCCACTATCGGTTCTCCGAACTGCACAAAATTTCCGCTACCAATTCTCCAGAACCTGTCAGAACCTGCTGGATTTCACCCCTTACTCAACCATACTTTCTTTGGTCACCCGGTACCTCTCAAAGAAAGCCATCTCTATGATCATCCTGACTTGACTTAATAAATCTACCATATTTAGTTCAAGAGGCAGCAAAGTTTAAGGACCCCAAGTCTGCTAATCTTTCCACAAACAGTTTTTCTTTTTTCACATCTTACAGAATCAATCAAATCTGACATAAAAAATCAATAGTTTTAACATCTTCACAACAGAGGTACTTAAAATTCCTAGCAAACTGATACGCAGATTAAAAAAAACCCTATGTAACACTTCACTGCACACCTTCCACTAGCCTTAATGAAACATTAACACAAACCATGGATGTGTGAGTATATTTTCAAAGCCAATGCTCAAGATATAAATACCTTGCATTTACAGGCTGTAAGTGATACTGTGTTGTGAAACAAATGCACACCCTTAACAAAAATCCATTTCTAAATTTAAACATAACATTATGGCCTTACAGATTCCATACGGACTATATTATTGACTGTTTTAGTCACTCAGCATAACAATGTCTGCATTTCAGTAATGCAAACTATGATGCTCATGATATATTTAATGCTTCGGTTATTTAAACTTCAGAGATATCTGAAACTTGAACTAACTTAACGCAACGTGATATAAAACCCATGCAATGTTGGAAGTTTAAATAGTTTAATTATAGTTAGTACAGGCAATTAGTGACTTTTGAGATCAAACTGAACAAAATTGCAAAATAATGTTTCTATGCCACTGTATTCTTTGCCCTGAAATTCAGCACTGCTGTGGATCAGGGAAAAAAAAAAGCAAATAAAATACCAACTCTTAAAGATTTTATATTATCTTTGTCAATAACAGCTGAAAGGGTATGCCTTTTCTGAAAAACACTATATATTTCTTCCACAATTATTTTGTGGGAGGAGATCCTTGCAGCGATCACTACAAACCCCTCTTTCTTGCTTCAAATCCTGGTCTTTGGTCCAACAGAAAATGGAAGATCTTCCTTTGCTGTGATGGGGAAGAAAAAAAGCTGTCTAGGTGTTTGTGCGTGTGTGGCAGGAAAGAGCTGTGTTAGCACATTTTCACAGGAGTAAGCATTCTACAGAATGACAAGGCAGGGGTGAGTTGGCATGCAAGAGAGCAGCCTGACACTGAAGAGTTAGGAACAGTAAGGTGATGGAGCCAAGTAGGATATCACACTAGTAATTGCTGAAGCAGAGGAGTGTTAGTGAACTGTTGAGCAGCAGCAGATCCAAGCCTCAGTGTAGTAGCTCCATCAATTATAGGTAGTCCTCAACTTACAACAGTTCATTTAGTGACCATTCAAAGTTACAACGGGGCTGAAAAAAAGTGACATATGACCATTTTTCACATTTATGACCATTGTATGGTCATGTGATTTCCATTTGGATGCTTGACAACTGACTCACTTTTATGACAGTTGCAGTGTCCCAGAGTCATGTGATCTCCTTTCGTGACCTTCTGACAAACAAGTCAGATTCGCTTAACAACCGTGTTACTAATTCAAGAACTGCAGTGATTCACTTAACAAACGTGGCGAGAAAAGTCATAAAACGGGGCAAAACTCACTTAACAAATTTCTCACTTTACAACATACATTTTGGGCTCAATTGTGGTCGTAGGTTGAGAACTACCTGTAGCCAATGACCTTTTTCTCCATTTCCAGGAATTTTAAGCAGGATCACCAATGATGGTTCATGCCAGAAGCAACGGAGTCTAGTTGTAATTCTCAAAACAACAATCCCAGCTTAACTTAAAAATCACTAGGATTGGGATGAAAGAAGAAAGCACCTTAGTTTTCTCCCTATTCTACAAGCAAGGAAAATGCCCAGACCAAGACAAACAAATTGTCAGCAGGTAGAACTATCAAAGATTGGCTGCAGGAGAAAAAGGAGGAACCCAGAAGGTTACAAAAATTAAAACCCATCTATAAAGAATATAAAAAGCACAGCTGTACAAGCATAAGAATAAATAATGTGAAATAGGATATAAAAATAAGACAGGAATAAGACATAGATAACAGTATATTTTTATTTGGATCTTTTGAAAAATACTTTGTTTTTGTTTACACATATCAAAACTCAATACTAAAACCACCATGAAAAATTAATTTGCAGAATGTTCTGTTGCTTTTAAAAGAGGGCGAAGACAAAGCTATACTGGGGTTCCTCAGAACATTGGTCACGTTAAAAAAATCAATAAAAGAAAACCATAGCTCTGTAATTAAATGTGTTTTATAAATATTGATCATTATCATTTTACAAGCTTACTGGTACTTAGAATTTGTACTCATGTATTTTCCGCAGCAGCATCCAGGAAATTTGTTGCATAAACTCTCAAATTTGACATGTCAAGCTGGGGATTAAAAATGGAACTCTGAACATCTCCCACATGAGTTCATGCAAGTGCACTAACTGGGAAAAGCTACTGGCAAAGCATCAAACATGTTTTACAACCCCACTCTTTATATCTTATAAATACAGATCTCGTGTTTGAAACTGAGGCTGGGTAGTGCTCTTTCAGCCATAATATGATGTTTAGGTCTGGAGGACTAAAGATTCCTTATCTCTGATTTCATTCCTACGAAATATATTCCAGCATGAAATAGTTCTATATTAGCTTGGCAGTTATCTGCTACTGTCCCTTTTATTTCTGGATTGTAAGAGAACTATCCATATTACTGGCAAGTAAAAAGGGAAAAAGAGAAATACATTTTATGGAACCTTTATAAAGAAACATCTAGTGCACTGGTTATGCCCATTTCTAAATTGAGAGGCCCTTCTCATGATCACTTGTGCCTTAGTCATCTCTCATTTTGATTACTGCAATATAGCCTACAAGGGGCTACCCTTGAAGACCATTTGAAAGCTACAGCAGGTATAGAATATATGGCTTGAATCGGTAAGTACCTATCTCATTTTGCCCCCATGGCGCAGTGGTTAGAATGCAGTCAGCTACTTCTGCTGACTGCCTGCAATTTGGCAGATCAAATCTCACCAGGCTCAAGGTTGACTCAGCCTTCCATCCTTCCAAGGTGGGTAAAATGAGGACCCAGATTGTTGAAGGCAATATGCTGACTCTGTAAACCACTTTGAGAGAGCTGTAAAAGCACTATGATGCGGTATATAAGTCTAAGTACAATTGCTATTGCTATATCAGTTAAGCCTGTTTAAATTATTTATTTTTTATAGATTGCCTTGCTCTGGTGATTGAGGGGCTAATAAATAGATTAAATAAGCAATATTGCGAAATTAGTAATAATGTCTACAATGTATTCAATGTAAAAGAATGGAATATTTTTTTAAAACATGTGAAAGAGCAATAAAACTATAAAGGCAGAGGCTTATTTTTTCAACTTCTAAGTTTTGATCTTTTAATATCCAGAGAAGAAAACTGGAGAACTGAGTTTGATTTAACTTGATTAGAAGGTGGAGTTGATACACACCTTATAGAAAGGCTGTTAAAAAGCAAAAACAAATCAACAGTAGTGAAGAACAGGTTGAGCTCAATACTTAGGTTCAAACAATTACACCATAAAGACAAAGCATTCAAAACTGAGCTTGGTTAATGAGAGAAGTACACTTTGGAGAGGTATGTTAATTCAGACGATTGCACGCTGTCTGAAAATAAACATTAAGTTAAAGCCAACAACAGATGTTTCACAGAAGTGTCCCATCTCAAATTTTTCTGCAGTACATTACTGTGACTCCAATATTGGAAATACAGCGCTAAAGGTAAAGTATCACTATGTTTGGTATTTAGCAATACTGGAAAATGACTGTACTTATTGCTACACAGTATCCACAAAGAAGAATAACATTTATTTTGAGCATCCCAGGAGACACAAAACTCGAAAAAAGGGTTTTTCTACAGGTCATTGAAGAAAAGGAAAGTTAGTGAAATTTTCATAATTGAATAATTCAGGGCATAAGTGTACACTTTAATAAGTTCGATATGATTACAGTGATATGGAAACATTAGTGTATTTAAAGTGTTCAATATATCTAATATACGTTATCTCAAATATCCTTTCAGGAACTTTAGAAAAACCAATTTCTTAAACAATCTAGAGGGGTATTTCTCAGCTTTGGCCAGTGTAAAATGGCTGGAGTTCAATCCCAGAATTCCCCAGCCAGCTCTGGAAGTTGAAGTCAACCCATCTTAAAGTGGCCAAGGATGGGAAACACTGCTCTCCAAGTATGAAGGATGAGAAAGAGTAGCCTTTTATGGCCTTCAGGATCTGAAGCAGCAGCTTCCCATCATTCTATCTTTATTTCTTATGCAACCAGACTCTATCATTAGAGAGTGTTTTAATGTGCTTTGGTGAGATCCAGGGTCTCTCTTCGTTAGTGAGAGAGTTTTCTATTTTATTTTCTCAAAGAAATATTAATGAAGCCTTCAAAAGTAACTTCAAATGTTTCATCTTTTTAATCAAAGGAGGAAAAAATATTTTTTGAAATCAAAAACAGCATGTTTCCAAAACATTATACATCATCTTGTACTAGAAACATTTTACTTATAAATTATTCCTGCATAAGCATATTTCAGCAATCAATTCAATTAATTTTACAGCCACCAATGCAATAAAACTGCTTTAACATGATGTAAATCAAATAGCACAATTGACAAAGTGTTTACTTTTATAGTAATCTCATTACAGTATAGTACAAAATCAAATCAAGGAAAAAATAGTTTTTATGTAATATTCTTTTGCAGTGTACCTGTACTAAAATTAACCTTAATGAAATGTTTTGCTTACAAATACTTTGCTTAAATCACAAAGTTTAAAGAGAACAACAGTCAGGGTGAATCTGGTCAAATCTTTTCTGAGCAGTCACTAAACATAATAAATACAAATTAATCATTCTTCTTAAAATTGTGTGCAAGAAATTCAAAGTAAAACAAGAAGGAATGGTATATATACAGCTGGCCCTTGAGTTATGCTAGCAGTTCGGAACTTCTGTTGGATGGTGTCCATAAAGCATGATGTCATGTGATTACACCACTTAGCGTAGGCAACCCTGGAAGATCTGATTAATGTCATAATTGCAGGGCTATGTGGGTTGTTAAGTAGGAAAAGGTGGAAGACCAAAACAAGGACCATGGACATGCCACTGGCAGATGCTACAAAGAATGAGAATGGATGGTGCCACAGGCAGGAGATATGGAGTGTATGTGGGTCAGCAAGGATTGCGAGCAGCTGTGGAGTGCTGTGTGTATGTTACAGCTAAAACTTTGAGGACTGGACATAAGCATACTATAACTTATAGTATAACTATAAGTTCAACACTGTCATAACTTTGAATGGTCCAGAATGAATGGTCATAACTTGTGGACTACTTATATTGTCCAGACATACAATCATTGTGTGTGGATTCCATTAGAATTAGTTTTTCATTTTTATCTAAGTCTAAATTTTATAATATACCATTGTTCCTCCTTCAACACATTCTGATTTAAATGACCACATTCTGTATAGCAAACCTTCTGTCTCTTGGAAAACATATCAGCAGGTCCCACTGTAACCTTTTTACATATCACAAAGGTTGACAAAGTGGGGTTTTTAAAATTCAGTGGGACCTGCTGATATGTTAGAACCTAGATAAGAGACCACTAGGAAATCCTAGTATTAGAGACAAAACTGGGAGCGAAAACTATCCTGGAAGATAACAATTAGGAAACCACTTCTGTATGGTTGTCAAAATTGCAGGTGAACACACAAAGCTCCATTTGTACATGTGCGGGATTAAGTTGCACACATGAAACCATCCCCTCCTCCTGCCACCATTGGTCCAAAGAGCCTGAAAGGTTAGGGACCACTGCCATGCAGGATCCAAGGAAAAGACCTTCAAATCACATGAAGACATATAATAGGGGAAAAAAAGACGAAAAACGTTTTCCTGAAATTAAGGCACAAGCAGCTTTAGATAAATGGGAATCTGAGAACATTTCATTGTCTTCATAAGAAATTTACATACAAGTCAGGAAGCCACAGCAGAGATAGAAGATGGTGAAAGAGACTGGCTCCAAGTTCGCAAAAGAATGTAGCAAGAATGTATATGTTCCCCTTATTTATTCGTTCTGTATGCTGAATATATACTGTATTAAGGGAAGCCGGTTAGGAAGGAAATGAACATGGTTTTAAAACTGGAAGAAGAAACAACAATAATCTGCTACGCTGATGACACTTGGTAGCTGAAAAACGGAAAGGATCTGCAAGGAATGCCATGAAAACATAGAACTAAAACTAAATATAGATCAAACTAACAACAACAGACACAATGACCAGGTTTATAATTGAAAATGAAGGTGTGGGTGTGGATCCCTTCTGCCTTTTAGGATCAACAATAAAAGAGCAAGTAATGAAGAAATATGCACTTGGCTGAGCAGCCACAAAAGGCTTTGGAAAAGATATTCAAATGCTATGATGTCTCTATACCTATGAAGATCAGAATTGTGCAAGCCATGGTATTTTCCTGTGACACTCTATGGAAAAAAAAGTTGGACATCAGAGAAGCAGGCTAGGAAAAGTATTGATGCTTCTGTATTGGAGAAGAATATATTATGGGCAGCCAAGAAAACAAACTAATAATTATTGAACAAATCAACCCAGAGTTCTCCCTTGAGGCACTAGTGACCAGGCTCAAATTTTCCTACTTTATGGAAAATTGTGGGAAGACCCAGCTCTCTGGAAAAGGCTTTAATGATGGGAAAGTGGAAGGAAAGAGGGAGAAAAACAGATGGACTCAATTACGGCAGTGATGGGAGTACCATTAGAAGACCTGAAAGACCCATTTAAGGACACATTGTCATTAAAGAAGATCCATGTGTTCTCTAAGACTCAAAAAAGACTTCAGCACCAGAGGGCAGGACAAGAAGCAATGGGTGGAAATCAGAGGTGGGTTTCAGCAGGTTCTGACCAGTTCTGGAGAACCAGTAGCAGAAATTTTGAGTAGTTCGGAGAACCGGTAGTAAAAATTCTGACTAGCCTCACCCCCATCTATTCTCTGTCTCTTGAGTTGTCTCCAGCTGATGAGGAGGAAATGTGGATTTTGCAGTAATCTTCCCCTGGAGTGGGGTGGGAATGCAGATTTTACAGTATCCTTCCCCTGCCACGCCCACCAAGCCACACCCACAGAACCGGTAGTAAAAATTTTTGAAACCCACCACTGGTCAAGCTGATCAAGGAGAGAAGCAACCTAGAACGAAGGAGAAATTTCCTGACAGTTAGAACAATTAATCAGTGGAACAACTTGCCTCCAGAAGTTGTGAATGCTCCAACACTGGAAATTTTTTAAGACGATATTGGATAACCATTTGTCTGAAGTGGTGTAGGGTTTCCTGCCTAAGCAGGGGGTTGGACTAGAAGACCTCCAAGGTCCCTTCCAACTCTGTTATTCTATTTGTGACTTTCCAACCTAGTGCCCCACTCCGTATGTGCTACTACTCCAACTCCCAGCATCTGCACACACACACACACACACTACAGCAACCATAAAATAGAATAGAATAACAAGAGTTGGAAGGGACCTTGGAGGTCTTCTAGTCCAACCCCCTGCTTAGGCAGGGAACCCTACACCACTTCAGACAAATGGTTATCTATTTTGTTGGTCACGGATGATGGGAGCTGTAGTCCTTCACATCTGGAGACAGCAGGCCAAGAGAGAACTTGAATAAGAAATCTCCAGCATATTAAACATTATTTAATATTACATACATTGACAGCAGCCCGCATAAAAAGAGCCTTGGTGGCGCAGCAGACTAAAGTGCTGTTAAAGTAGCACTTAGCTGCCAGCTGCCTGCAATTACTGCGAGTTCAAATCTCACCAGGCTCAAGGTTGACTCAGCCTTCCATCCTTTCGAGGTAGGTAAAATGAGGACCCGGATTGTGGGCGCCAATAAACTGACTTTGTATAAAAAAGAACACCGCTTGGGGGGGGGCCAAAAAGCCCTACTAAGCAGGTATATACAAAAGTATGAAGGCTATTGCTTAACACATTGTAAGCCGCCCTGAGTCTCCGGAGAAGGGCGGCATATAAATCGAATCAATCAATCAATCAATAGTCTATGCGCAAAATTGGAAGAAGGAAAATTTGCCATCAGAAGAAGATTTAATTAAAAAAAAATTAGAATGCACAGAGATGGACAAGTTAACAAAAGAACTCAAGGAGAAAGAGGATACAGAACATTACAAAGTGGGGTGTCGATGGTATGAATGTTTGGAGAATAGGAAAAATGAGAAAGAGGAATAAAGGAAGGAGAGAGGGGGAAAAAATGTTGAAGATCAAGTTACCATGTAGACGAACTAAAGAAAGATGGAAAATAATTGTTGCATAAGACAAAGTTAAAATATGTGTAAATAGATGTAAATAGAAAGAAAGGATCACTTCGAAATAGCTGTAGGAAAAAGTGATATGTATATAAATGTTGTGTGTTTTGTGTCTTGTTTTAATGTATTCAAAATAAAAAACTTCTTAGAAAAAAAAAGAAAAAAATCTCCAGCATGAAATAACCCCTCCCTCCCCCCCCCCATCATTCTTCCTGCAAACACTAATAATGGCATTTCAATAGCAGTTTCCCCACTCACCTGCGCCAGGACCAGGAAGAAGCCGCCGGTCCCCTCCCGCCCGCTCCATCCTCTGCAGGAGCCCACCAAGGCGCCTCCTCCGAGCAGGGAGGCGGTTGCGAGCCACGGTCCCGTCCAGCCTTTGCGCCCTCGGAAGCTGCCAAGCACGAGCGCCCCGCGCCTCCCGCAATTGCGGACCAGAGCGGCCCCCCACGCCGCCGCCATTTTCCCGGAAGTAGAAAGATCGTTGACATCAATCCGTAAACGTTGAGTAGTTAGAGAGCCACCCACAGTTCTCAGCTTCCGGGTTCGCTATGGATATTCCGTATTCTTAGTCCATCAAGGGCTGTCGTCGGGAAAAACAGCCACAACGGAGGCACGCAATAAAGGCAGGTTCTTCCTTTCTGGCATAGGTCTTCGTTGCTGGTGAGAACGAGTTTCAAAAAAACTCGCCTTTTCAATATTTTAATGGTCAACCAATCTAGATATGTTTTGCAAGGTGCATTGAATGCTTTGGGTATAATTTTGAGTTGAGGGGTTTTGCATGGGAAAGAGGTTTGAAGCAGTAGTTTAAACAGTAGTTTTGCTGGAACCTGATTAAAAACAAGAATTAAAATGCCCAGCTCAAACACTAGCAGCGGGCGATCTTACAGGGAGATGGTGAAAAAAATGGAGCAAGTCTGACCAATAGTAGTGGAATAAGTTAAAAAAAAAAAGCATGTATTCATTATTGTTATGGTTGGTTGCATAGACAGATGTTTGGACTGTCTTTGGCATTTTTTTCCTACCTTATCGAGTCTATCCCAAGGACCTGGAGTAAATTGATGTTATTTAATAATATTAAAGGTATCATCGCATGATGCAATTATTATTTTGGAGCAGAAATATCTAGGTCGATAGGCTCCATTACCACGTACATAATATAATTATTCTAAAGGGAGGTTGTTGAAAGGGATTTGGAAATCAACTTTGTGGAGAACAAAAGGTTACCTCTAATTTTTCTAGCTCTTTCGAGGGGAAAAAAAACCAAAACAAAACACACGTTCTCTTGCTGCACATGCGCTATTTCAAGAGCGCGTGCAGGTGATTCTAAGGCTGAGCTAGATGCTTAATTAGGCCAAGTAAACAGCTGCTGATCTCCAACATTAAGTTTAGGTTTTTTTAATGGCTTAATTTTTTTGTGTTAATGCATGGTTCAATATACTGAATAAATCTAGGAAGTAGGGATTTTTCCCCCCAATAGCCAAAATAAGCATCTATTGTGCAGCAGCTATACATTTTGTGCATGCAGATAACTGTGGTCTAATGGCATTGTCTTCACCGATGTGAATGCCAATTTTGAAGTACTACGAGAATTAAAAATCACCCCGAGGGGTTTCCCTCTGCTGCATGGAATTGTTTGGTCCCTCTCCTTGAGTCGCAGAAAGCTTGATCCTTGATTTCCTTCCAAGATGATAAGCCACAACACCTAACATTATTTACTGAATAGCATTGGAATGAAAAAGGAATTACTGCAGTTAAGCTTGTCTTACTTGTGGACTGGGATAAGTTAAAAGTAATATGATGGGGACTTGGCAAAGAAAAAGTTGGTATCAGGCAAATTTCTGCCATCATTGACTGCAGGTGGGGACATGGCCGCTCTTAAATTGTTGATCTCCAGGGCATCAGGTTTGAATAACTGTTCAAAATCACATCTTGCCCAGTTAACCATAGTTTAGGGAGATAATTTTAGGGATTCATACAGCCCACCAAATAAATCGTAAATTAACCACATGAATAGCATTTAAACAACACATTTAGGCTAAAATGTGGTTGGCTATCTTGTAGACTTTAACTTCAGTTGGGCTCTCTAAATCAGTTTACTCCCTTCTTTCTCCTGAGAAAAGAAAGCACTGAGAAGAGAAGGAGCTCAAAAAGTACCTGCCTTTTTGCCAATAAATTTTAACTTCATTTTTCCACAGCGGAACATTTCCCATTAATCCTCTGCAATCAGCTCACTGGGCCAACCTTATCATTTGATAGAGTAAGATCAGCAGTAGAGCCTGCTGAATGAGACTGGTAGCTGCTCCACTCTAAATCAGTATTTCTTAAACTTGGCAACTTGAAGATGTGCAGACTTCAAGTCCCAGAGTTCCCCAACCAGCATGGCTAGCTAGGGGAGTTGGGAGTCCACACATGGATTTCAAGTTGCCAAGATTTAGAAACACTACTCTAAATAATCCTTCTTGTCTGATCTATTGAGGACAGAATTACATGTACCCTGAAATATCCTAGATCTCCTAAATAAATCTGCTATCTCAGTTCTAGTGAGAATTCCTTTCCCAGGATTAATAAAAGATTCACCTGCCAATCTAGTTTGGAAGAGGTGCCTTCGTATACTTTGTCTCCCTCTCAAGCAAACTAAATAAATGTAGGTTTTCCAACATGTTTGCCAAGACAATATATAGGTCCAGCTTTTTTCAAGTTTTTTAACTTTAATATAGCCAAAATACTAATTTAGTTCACAGATCATACTTAGCTTAGTAAATTGTTAGGTCTACAGTATATCCTGACAGGGTTTACAGTTATGGCTAAATGGCTAAACTAAATTATAGCATATCACAATGTCTGAATCCAAAAATCAGACATTTTCTGTCAAACTAGCAGAAATCTAATAAAGAACGCCCCAATAACGTGGCTCAGATTGAATACCACTCTCTTGCTTCTAAGAAGTTATTTCCATCTATGGAAAGCTTTTTCTTGGTAGAATACTCAGCTTGAAAAATATTCCTCTGCTTTAATAATTTTTTTCTTTTTGGCAGTCCTTTGGACCATGAGTTGTTACTCCCTTGCTTGTTTTTAATTTGCTAAGCAATTAGTCAATTAAATTGTTTTAAAGACTTGCATTTTTATAATTTTAGTCAACCACTTTTAATTCCATACAATTAGTTTATAACTTGATTTCATTATTAATTGTCAGTAACCTAATCATGTGAGGAGATAATGCCCAAAAATAAATATTACAAATATAATGTGCTGCAAAAAGCAAAACTAAAAATTCCTCTGGAACTTCTAGAATATTACAATTTTCTTCTGTTGTCTATTTCCTAATATTTGCTGATGAGCTACATTTTGAAATAGAAGAAAAAAGTTGGATTATACGTAAGTATAATATGATTTGTTTGGTTTTGGTTGAAGACGGGCAATCTAGCATTAAGATTTATAAAATATAGTTTACGGCTGAGCATGTTGTACAAATCTAATGGCTGAACCATAGTTAGCCTAATGACCCTTATCATAAGTAAAGCTAGCTATTATTAACATGAATAACATTAATGGATTGGGGTATTTAGAAATCTACAATTATTATATATATAACTCTAAAATTTATGCCTAAATTGATTAATTTTCATTTAAGAACCTATGAAGGGGCCCATTGGTCAGGCTTGTGGCCCATCTAATCTAGTCGTGGTATTTTAGTTACCTAGTTACCTCCCGTATGGACTACTGTAATGCTCTCTACATGGGGCTCCCCTTGAAAAACACCCGGAGGCTCCAACTGGTCCAGAATGTAGCCGCACGGGTGATTATGGGCGCAGCTCGTTACGCCCATGTAACACCTCTCCTACGCGAGCTGCACTGGCTCCCGGTGGTCTTCCGGGTGCGATTCAAGGTGTTAGTTATCACCTTTAAAGCACTCCATGGCTTAGGACCTGGGTACCTACGAGACCGTCTTTTGCCACCAATAGCCTCCCACCGACCAGTTCGTTCTCACAGGGAGGGACTACTCAGGGTACCGTCAGTCAAATTATGTTGACTGGCGACTCCCAGGGGGAGGGCCTTCTCTGTGGGGGCTCCAACCCTTTGGAATGAACTGCCCCCGGAGATACGGAATATCCCTGATCTCCGTGCTTTCCGCTGTGCCCTCAAGACCCTGATGTTCCAACAGGCAGGGCTAAACATACAAACATGTGAATGATTTTTTAAATGTTATCTAATTCTGGGTTTTATTTAATTGACCAAACTAAGTAATAATTTTAATTAGCAATTTTATGATGTTTGTGTGTCTATATTTTTCTTGACTGTACACCACCTTGAGTCCTACGGGAGAAAGGCGGTATAGAAATATAATAAATAAATAAATAAATAAATAAATAAATAAATAAATAAATAAATAAATAAATAAATAAATAAAATAAATTTTATCAGGTAATTTACAGGTTTACAAATATGGAATGGGGGTGATAATTCTATTTAATTGTGCTCTCTAGCAACTGGTATTTAAATTCCTAGCACTTGGATTCCAGTCTAGCAAGATTACCCTATGAGGTAGTCTAGACAAGAAAAAACACAATCAGCAGTACTACCTCTATATTGTAAGGTTACACTTACAGAAGCTTGCAAGACTTAAATTATTTCTCCCTTCTCTCCTTTTACTCACCAGAAAACTAGGAAAGATCTCTTCTGAAATGTTTCCCATACCTTCCCTTCTTGTGTGGGCTGAGATATCTTTTACATTCAGGTTGATTAGTCTGTGGCTCTCCCTCCAGTCTCCCAATCATTACATCTGCCTGTTTTGGGGTGACCAATTCCTGGTTATTTCTGCTTTTGGGCAGGACCTTGGTGTGGCACAAGGCAGTTACAGTAATCCAGGTTAATCTTCAGACTTCCTTCCTTCTTGTAAAACTCTTGGGATGTTTGTGAATCTCAGTAGTGTCTCTTGTATACTAGTTTGTACATAATAATTTCATGTTTTAGACTTTTGTGTATTTGAATATTGTTATCGTTGTGGCTCATTATGGTCACTGCTAACCATAATGTTCATGGTCTGCATAGTAGGCCACCTTGCCTCTGAAGATGCCAGCTGCAATTGTCAGTGAAATGTCAGGAAATCTGTTGTCTAGACCATAAGCATTAAATCCTGAAACAGAACACTTCCCAATGTCCAATCATCTTTTTTCTAAAACAATAAATTGCTGGCCATCATCATATTAAAGGGCAGCAAATTTCATAGTTGCACTGTTGCTGAATGAAGAAGATCTTCCTTTTTACCAGTCTTGAATCTCTTCATACAGTATTTAGTTTTAATTGACAAGTTAAAGGTTGAACTATTGCTTAACGCATTGTAAGCCGCCCTGAGTCTCCGGAGAAGGGCGGCATATAAATCAAATTAAAAAAAAAAACAAAAACTTTGTTGAGAGAAAAAAAAATACAATTTATAGTCGCGCTTCCATACTAGCGGCTACATTATTCTTTTTTCAGGAGTGATGACCATGGCTGCATGTAGTATTCAAATTCTATAAGCAATCCTTATTTTATGATATTTTGTTCAGTGACCATTCAGAGTTAAGATGGAACTGAATGAAGAGACTTTGACTGGTCCTTGGAGTTCTGGCCATTACAGCATCTCCATGGTCATGTGATAACAATCCGGACATTTGAAGCCCAGGTCACACTTATGATGTCACAGCAAGCTGTAGTTATATGATTGTGATATCTGATGTTCCCTGATGGCTTCCCACAAGCAAAGTCAATGGGGAAGCCAGTAGGAAATCACAAGTCACTCCCAGTTCTGTGTTTTATTGCCCACCATGGCACCCCTTGCAACATGTCTTTGCATTCTGTATCCTGCCAGTAGCATCCCCGTGCCATCTGCACATCTGCCCTTGCCCTGCACCTGCCCATGGCATCCACCCACCCCAGTGCCACCCATATACTCTCCCACAGTCTGTAGTGTTTTCCAGTGTTACTACCCCACTCCCACAGCACCCGCACACCCATCCACGCTCTGGAATACCTCACCATGGCACCTTCTGCCCCCTCACAGTAACTGCATGTGCTCTGGGATGCATGCCTGTGACACTCCCCACTTGCTCACCTGTAGCTTTGACCTGCCACCCTGCTTGCCTGGGAATCCCAACTCTTGCCCCTTAATAACCTGCATGATCCTAAAGTTAGGATGGCAATTGGGGCTGTGTGATATGGTTGCTAAGCTGATTTCTCACCATGATTTCAACATTTCTTTTCTGATTACTTACTCATTGATAGCTCAGATCTGGATCTATGCAGAGTTTGGATTTCTTTCTTTCTTTCTTTCTTTCTTTCTTTCTTTCTTTCTTTCTTTCTTTCTTTCTTTCTTTCTTTCTTTCCTTCCTTCCTTTCATCCTTCCTTCCTTCCTTCCTCTCTTTCTTTCTTCCGCCTTCCTTCCTTTTCCCTTTTTCTTCAGCTACTCAGTTTTCATTATGTCTGCATACTAGGACTTGCTTTCCTAATGGTAAATGACATGCTAGTGAAATAATGCTTTCCATAGCCTAAATTACATCTCCATAATATTATCATTACATTATCATTATATTTTTAAAGTTTAAGAGTTCATTGCTTCAGCTTTGTTTATATTGTAGCAGTACTCACGTTGGGAAACATCCAACCTGGCAGAGAGGAAGGATGAAGCACAGATCTGTCTAGAATCACTGCACAACCATAAAGGGGCCAGAAGTGGCCCTCCCTGAATTCCTTGGAGCCTTATCTAATTGTTCCCGAGGAAGAGCTGCCAGACGAGAGATTCCTGTATTGTAGGCAAAACATAATAAAGTAATTAGTTCAAACTCCACATGTGTGGGTCTGGTTATTTGTGCCTCACCACTCACTAACCACAAGTTGAAAAAGTATCACCCTTCAGTTCTGATACTTTCTGATTAGTATTTTCCCCGACTTGTTACAGTTATTGAATTACTTTTAAGCAGTTTGGGAGTGATAGAGCAATTAAAACACAAATATTGGAAAGGTTGCACATTTCTATATACATTGTATTTGCCAGTGAATCACCTCTGCAAATTATGCTATTATAAATCACTACTGAAGATGAAGAACTAATCTATTTTTTTTTCCTTTTATGCCGTTTATTAAATTTGTAATGGCTACTTACGCTATCTACCATTGATTTAATAAGGCTTTAGTAGCTGTCAATAATGAATTCATTAGTGTTATTAATAAATACTATAGGGAGCAGTCACAAATAAATTCTGTCTCCTTAGTATTCATATTTATTTTCTTAAGTAATCTATTTTACCTCATCGCTTGCCTCCAAAAGATGGTAAAATAGAATTTGTCTAGTTCTTATAGTGGTTGAATCTGCACAGTGCTTAAGACTGTAATGTGGTTTGTTTTGATTTAGCTTAGTATCATGTAAATCCAGCCATTGTGGCTTATAAACCATATGTTATGGCTTGATGTGATCTGTGAATCTAGCCATCGAGTAACTGAAGAGTAATCTCTTCTCTTTTAAATAATGGAAACTTCAATTAAGGTTTTTTTTTCCTGGATAAAAATACTTTGTTGTTGAGGGTGTATGAGAATTAAATGAAAAATGATGTTTTCAAATAATCATTGAACACCCCTCAAAACTTTGACACCATGATTACGCAGAACGCAGAACACAAGAAGGAAATTTTACTGTATTATGAATGATTTGTGAGCTGGGCTTCACAAGCCACCCAAGCCACACAATTATAAATTGGATTTCATTGTCTTACCTCTCTGCCGTACACTCCAGCCTTGGTACATTGTGACATCCATCTTTCTCAAGACTGAAAGAATACTCAGGAATGAAGGCGAATATATGTGTCCCAGGATAATGTTGCAGGATCCAATCTGGGTCAGTCACCTGGACCAGAGATTTTGTCTTCTGAGCTTTCAGACTTGTGCTGGAACGTCTTTCTAGAGAGAAGTTAGAAAGGCTAAAGAGAAGTTCCTTGAAGATTGGCTCAACCACGAGCCCAAAAGCTTGGAAGACAAAACCTCTGGTCCTGATGACCAACTCAGATTGGATCCTGAAAGAATACTCTATTGACTCAGTCGAAAGGACTCTTATGAGTGGAGTTCTTTCATAAGAGCTTTAGAAGCTTCTCTATTGTTGGCAGAAGTATGTAACAACTGATGTGATTATGAGGAGAAGAAAAGACAGATAACAAAAGACCCCATTATAACCATTATTTTCCTGTTTCATTTATTAAAATATCCCATATTAAGTAATGGAGCCGGATGCATTATTTTTCATTCATTCCTCGTGTGTCTATTTATATTCACATTTTAGAATTAGATTTTTAAGAGCGCAGGAAATTCTTACATTTGACTACAGTATCTAGCCCAATATATCTACTACTAGTAAGAAAGGAAATGATAAAACATACCTCTGTAAATGTAGCTTGCACAATCTGCCAGCTCTGTCAGTCCATTCCCAGGATAAAGAACAGCCTTTCATTCCAGATTGTCAATACACATCACCAAACCATATTTCCCACCAAGGAAATATGTGCTCTATATATCATGTACTGAGCCAGCATTTTCTGGCTTTAGAAAAAAATAGTTGATTGGTCAGAAAGTTGTTGTACCAATAATTTAAAAAATGGGGACTAAGGTTCGTTGCTTCAGCATCTGATTGGGTTTGAAATTCCCAAGCAATGGGGAATTCCAGGAAGAGTGAAACAGAAGAACAAATGGTTCAGATAGTGCTATTTTAATGTATTAACAAATACATTAAACAATCTAGTAAGGAATGGTGCATTAGGTTTTTAACGTCAAATGCTGGGGAAATCAGGAGATTCAGGCAATTCAAATGAATATAAAGATTTATTGCAAGCTTAAGCTCTCTACAAGAATCTGACCAACTAACAGACAAGAGAAATGAGTGGGAGATAAGAAAGGCTTTCCAGCTGGGCTGGACTTAGATCTCTTGTGTGTGCACAGTAACTTGTGACTTATGACACATTTGACCCTTCCCTTGAGCTCAGCCTGATCATTTCCTACATCAACTTTTTTTGGGGTGTGTGGTATGCTAAAATCTCACTGACTCACTATCTCTTTGTATAAATTATAGAACTGGGGAGTATGAACATCAGTTCATCTTTCAAGTTGGGCATGAATATATTTATTTGTAATGTTTTGTGTCTGTGTGATTTGCAAGAATATCTTAATGCCTTTTTACATAAATTCCTTTTGAGATCTTGGCAGAAAGCATTCGTTTGTAGCAAACCAGCACCATCTTGTGGTCTGCCTAAATTTTTATATTTTCTGCTGGATTTATCTTTAAGCAAGTTCTAATTGATCTGCTCAGCTCTGTAATTTAATGTTTACAACAATGGATGATTGTATCTTAAAAAGGATTGTGATATTTTTCTTTTCATTTGTTCAATAAAATCTTGTTAAAATTAATTTCATTTTGTTTATCTCCTGTGAGATTGATATAGCCCCAAATGAAGGACTCCATCCATATGCCTCTATGCCACATAGCCAAAAAGTGGCACTACAGAAATTATTTCACTTTTTGCATTTTTACCTTTTAATCAGAAGTAAGGTAGTACTAGTTATGAGAGCTTATTTCTCTCACACAACAAAGTCAGGATACAAGTTACCCCCTGCAAGACAGGTTGTGACATCCACAAGCTCAAAGTAGGAGATGAAGCTCCAGAGAACTTCTGGGAGAGTAAGTTTTTGAGTGTCCTTTACTTGACAGGCCATATAAGATGGTTTATATGTCAGAAAAATGCCTATTATTTTTGTGTCTCCCCATTGTGTAAGTACAGTACACAAGATCACTGCAACAAAACTTCATGAGACCAGTGCCTTCTCCCCAACCTTCATTACAGCTCATCTGCTTTACTTATTATAGCATGTATGCTCAGAACAAAAATGGCTATATGGGGATTTAATTCAGTTGGAAGACTGAACAATTTACAAGTTTGACAGATTTGTAAAAATGAGAAACAGAGTAACCAAAATTGAGAGATTTGCCCATCTTTAAATAAAAAATACAAGAAATTTAATTGAGTGTGTTCTTCTACATATGTTTCAGTGCCTTCACAATATGAGGACTATAATTATCACTAGTTAAAGCAAGATATGTGCTACCAATTAATGTTTATGCCTGATCATAGAAGAGAAATGTGTAGGAGCAACTTCAGGCATTTTTGGCATGTTTAACAAATGCTTTCTTCCTTCTTATCTTTCTTAGCATATACGCTACAGATATAAATTATATGAAATCACATTGGTAGTTAGAGCAAGGTACTGAGGTCAGGCTGATTGATAATGGGATTTCTACCACTGTACTTAAGATATGATACTTGTAATCATATAATCACTTCATTCCAAAAGACCAAAATAATTTTATGTTTTTCCCTGAGAACGGGTGAAATGTTCCATAGGTTATGCCAATTTCTAGATATAATAAAAGGCTATGATTCATGGTATAGTGAGGCAGAAAATGCAGCTATAAATCAAGGATAATGCTAACAATGACGAATTTGACTTGTCTTATATTTTGATAATGAACCAAATGCATGTCTTTTAAATGAAAAATAGGAGGTTTATGCACATATAGAAAATTATTCAGAAGTGCCTTGGACTTGGATAAGCAAATCACTTCTTTATTCATTAAGGAGCCATGTCTTTTTCCACACTTCCATGCAGAAAGGATGTTGCTGCTTTAAGAGTCATTTTAATAAACTATCTTTCTAAACCAGCTGCATTTCTTTCAGGCACTTGCTTTCATAAAAAGTAGAAGGTACTGCTTTAGCATAAGGTCAGAAAGACTTATTCCAAACCATCATGATACAGACATAGCCTTATAATATATATGTTTATTTCCAAAAATAAATGTGTATTTATAAAATCTAAAGATATATATTTAAAAGCAGATTTACAGATGTTTTTTATTGTACAAAGTTAGCACCCACCCCTCTCTTAGAAGAATGGAATATTTTGAGAAATATTAAAAAGGCAGAATATTATATTTCCCTAAAGAAGAAACATGCTCTTTGAAAGCAGCTTTCTTAATAGCCCCAGCAGGACTGAGCCAGCCTATCTACAAGACAAAAGACCTTCAGCTCCAGGGTGATGGGATTAAGACATCGCCCTTTAGGACATAATAGGACCATTTAGCAGAAGACACAGAGCTCACTGCATTGCACAATCTCCTAAGGACATTGCATCACTCAGCAAACTTCAACCAAATCTGAGAGCTCAGACAAACATGACCCCAGCCAATAGAATACATGACAACAGCCAATAGAATACATGTTCTTGCATAGGAACATGAAGTTCAAGTTTAAAGCCCAAGAGAAGGTATAAACCCCCCACACTCTCAACCCAATGTGGTCAGCTGCCCAGAACCATGTGCTTGGTGGTTCTGCTTCACCATTAAATCATCTTTCCAATCAATTTCCATGTTTCCAGTGTCCCGCTTGGAATTGAACCAGATGACTATTTCTTCCAACACTTCGCCAGGACATTATTATTTGTTACAGCAAAGAAATCTAGTTTTCCTCTTCTTATTTGATTCACTTTTGTCCTATTTCCTTCCTTACAAAATAATGCAGAGATATTTTAAAGTCAAGAAATAGGTGAAACTCTTTGGCTCAAATTGCAAAGTGAAATACAGGTTTACTCAGAAATATGTCCTACAATATTCAGTGAGGCACTCCCTAACACAAGAGTGTCCAGTTTTTGTGGGCTGATGTGCACAAGTGGAATTTTGAAGAACATGAGTGGCATAACAACACTTTTGTAGGTTGATTAGGATAGTGAGGCATCTGGAGGAACAATTGATGTTTCCTATGAAAGAAGATTAAGAGGAGCGATCTTGAAATATCTGATGGAACTCTCCTGCAGAAGATGTTTTCTGCTGCTCCAAGAGTGGAATTGAAATCAACTGGTAGCAATGCAGGCCAAAAATCAAGATTTCCTTAAATATTATGAGAATCAAACTGAAGGCACTGCTTAAAAAAACGAAGCAGACCTGCCTATGGAAAATCTATCTTCTGCCAACTTGAAGAGTTTAAAAGTACATTAAAGGGGAACTCCCTTTAATGCACATTCCTTACTTAACACTGCTAATTCCTCTTTCCCAATGTGAAATTACTTTGCAAAGAGCAAAGGAAGAATTTCCATAATCCCGTCTTCCATCTCATGTACCTTGGCTTGCTTCTGGGAGCATTAGTTACCGATATGTTGCTGTGCCTTGTGAATTTGGAGAAAAGAAATTTTTAAAAAGTCCTATTTTAAGACCTCTGCACTAAATAAGAGTGTGTGTACTGGTTTGGATCTTTCTGTGTGTTCTGGAAGAATATGAAGAATTTTGATATCCCCGTCAAGGAATGAGGCCCAAGTGTCTTTATATAGAAAGATTATGTTTACACGATAGCTATTATTGTCAGGCCAACCCTAGCTATTTTGGCATTGCTGGTAAAATTAGTTTTGCTGTCTTTCCACCCAGAGGCAAAACAGTGTAGCATATGTCTTCAAATTTTCAGCTGAAAAAAAAAAATCAACCACCTGGATAGTATTATTTTTTATTACTGTGTAGTTGAGATTTGCGTGTTGGAAAGAAACGAGGGGAATACCAGCCAAGGTTAACTACTTTAATTTCAGAGAGAGGAGAAAAGTAACAGACTTTGATATGCCTTGACTTTGACTGAATTTTACCCAGAGAGAATAAACTAATTGTCTGTATCCACTGAGGTTTTTATATTGGATATGATATGGAGTTACTTTAGCCTTAGTTACTTTGTAGAACAAGTTATCACCAAAACTAGATGGAGAAAGTGGAACCCTATAGGTTTTTGAAGCTTTAAATCCATCAACAGTGGAAATCTCCTGGGCTCTCTGTGTAGACTGGCCCTTGATCCTTAATTAGGATGCACTGAGAAAGTAGTGCTGGTAAATGACTGTTGGATACCTAGGTTGTTGATATATGGAGATTTATGCCTGTTTTTCATACTTACGACCATTGCAGCATCCCTATGGTCATGTGATCAAAATCTATACACTTTGCAACTGACTGGTTGCAGTACCCCAATGTCATATGATTTGTGACCTTCTGACAAGCAGTCAATGGGGAAGCCAGATTTACTTAGCATGGTGTAATATGTTGTTATAACAGTAATCAGTTACACACGCACATATATTATGAAAATTTATCTAGACACACACACAGACACTTTTTTTTTTTAATTTGATTTATATGCCGCCCTTCTCCGGAGACTCAGGGCGGCTTACAATGTGCTAAGCAATAGCCTTCATCCTTTTGTATATTTATATAAAGTCAGCTTATTGCCCCCACAAACTGGGTCCTCAATTTACCTACCTTAGAAAGGATGGAAGGCTGAGTCAATCTTGAGCCTGGCGAGATTCGAACCTGCAGTAATTGCAGGCAGCTGGTCTTAATAACAGGGTGCTTTAGACCACTGTACTACCAAGGCTCTTACATAACTACTGTAGTGGGTTTTTTTAAAAACCTACTGTATTTTGCATAAATCAGTTCATGTTTCACTAAGCACTTTTAACCAAATTCCAGGGCTACTCCTTCCTACGAGGCCTCGGGTTACCTGAAACAAGGTTGCTGGATAGCTATCCCTATAAAGGTGGAGAAATATTGACATTTTGTCCCCTTTATTCTAGCATGTCTAGCTCGTGGTTCGCTCCTTCTCATCTGAGCCTAGAGTGCTCTAAGCAAGTCCCTTCCTACTTCATCTCCCTTAGCCTCCCTGTAAACCAGGTGGAGTTCCAGGATCCGTGGCAGCAGAGAGATCAATTGAGTGCAATGAGATCCATAGCTCTAGCTGGCCCTTTTGTAGCTGCAAGGGCTTTGGTTGAACCATGCAACAGACCTTCCAGAACAAGCTGACGTTCCCATTGAAACATAATTGGGCCCATTAATTGCCCAGGGTGGAACAATCTAATAATTTTCTGTGGTTGCTATGACACACTGAAACAAAAGCTAACTTTGTGAGTTTGGTTCACATAACATAGTAACTAAAATGTGGTTGTCCACTTGGTGGTTTTGTATGTGATACAAGCGTATAGCATAAACAGTGAACACAGATGGAAGTCAGTCTCTGGAATGAGAAGACATGATTCTGCCAGTGGGCCTGGGGAACCCAGAGTGGGATGGAGCCCATTAAATGGCTGGTATGAAGGTGTGTTGTCACCAGGGTGGGGTTAATGTTTTATTATTTTTCTTACTATGTTTCTTTCTTTTATATGTGCTTTTTGTCTTTGTAAGCCGCCTTGAGTCGCTATGTGAAAGTTAGTGGCAATATAAATTTTCTAATTAAATAAATAAATTTGGATGTTCCTACTCATGAAAGCATGAGGATAGTGATCTAATGAATGTTAAAAACAGGTTTGCAGGCCAAAGTTATTAAAGTATGAGATGAATGTTTCAGATAAGGTGCATTTCTCCGTGGGTCAAGGGCAGGATGAAATTAGCCACAAACCAGGAAATCTTCACAGTTGAATGTGAACAAGGGATTGAGTTAGTGTTCAGCATCTTGCACAAATCCAAAAGTAAAAACATAAAGATTTCAGATTTCATTCACTTATTAAATTTACTTATTAAATTTGTGTGCTGCCCAACACCCAACAACTCTGATTATTGCAGCCATGAATTTTTCTTGGCAGAATTATGGAGGTATCTTGCCGTTGTCATCTTTGAAATGTTTTTTTTTTCAGCTTCATGGCTTAGATGACAGGCAGGCCTACAATTTCCAGGCAGTTCTTTATCCCAACGTATCTATTTTTTGATTCATTATGTGCCTCTATTTGTTGTTCACTCTTAGTGACCACATAGATAGATCTTCTCCAGGCCCATCTGTTCCTTTCAGATCTTCCAAGTGTGCATTCACTGCCACTGTAATTGAGTCTATGCACCTTACTATTGCTGTGTCTACTTTCTCAGCATTAGATCCTTCTCTAGAGAGCTGGGTTTACATGATGTGTCTGAAGTAAATAATATGAGCTTGTTCATTTGTTTTTCAAGTGAGAACTCTGGGTTGATTTGTTCAATGATCCATTTGTTTGTTTTCTTGATTGTCCATAATATTCTCAGGAATCTTGTCCAACAATAAAGTTCAAAAACGTTAATACTGTTCCCATCTTGCTTTTTCAAAACCCAACTTTCACTTCCATAGAGATGTCTGTCAAATGGGGAGTAGGTGGTGAGGTAGAAATGATGCAGTATACTGCATTATCAAATGGCAAGCTTTGTCCCCTGTGCATTGTAATGTCTGCTGCATGTACAAAAGAGGTTCAGATTGAATCGGACCTAGCTTGATATAGCGTTTAAGGTGCTGGAGATCATAGTTCTAATGTTCCCTTAGATATGAAAGCTGGTTGGGTCATTTAGGCAAATTCCCAATCCACCTTATATGGTTATTGTGGGGAAAATAGGAGATAGGAGCCTTATCTTGAGCTATACAAAATAAATGCAGGATATTCTAACCAAAATTCAAGTTGTGGGACGGGCAAGGACATATCCATAGGAAAGAGACTTCTATAAAGCTATGTGCATATTTAGTATGTTGCAAAATTAATGCCAGAAAAATTGTAAAATTGTTAAGATGATTCCTTTCTTCCTGTTACTTAATGTCCATAAAGTAGTTGAACAATGCATTTTTCTGTTTTTCGCCTTTGCTCTGAAATACCTCATTAAAAGAAACACACCTGGCACCAAACCTGCTTTAGAATAGTACTCATGATGTATTTAAGCAGCCTTCTCCTGGATTAATTTATACAAATCAAGGGAGAATCTAGAAAATGACAGTTTTAATATTTACTACACAGCCTGTATCCTGTTGGGTCATCATTTTAGAGATATTTTCTTATCTAAACAAAGAAACAGATTGACCAACGGCAGGCAAAAGGAGTGGCGGGAGTCCAACTTCCTTCGGCTTCCCCATTGCATTTCCTTGTAAGAATATGGCAGGGAGCAGTAGAAATTTCCCTTCCCTTCCCTTCCCTTCCCTTCCCTTCCCTTCCCTTCCCTTCCCTGAGAACAAAGTTTTAGTTGTATATAGATTCATTAAATCTTTCTCCGAGCAGCCTTTTGTTTTTATAAATCTTAAAAGAGTAGTATGCATTTAACATAATCAAAACAATTTATACAACAACAGACAGTAAAATACTAAAGCAAAATTATTAACTGCAAGAGCCCTGTAACAATTTAGATAAGGGAATGATTTATAGTCCATTACTACCCTTAGTCAAAAATAATTCCTATGGGTTTCAGTAGGATTTAATATCAGGAAAGTAAATACCGGTAGTAGGATATGGATGTTGTACAGAGAATGGGCCATTCCAGATAACTCCAGAACATTCTATTTCTTTCCAGGTGGAATTCTCTGAACCATGCCATTCCAAGGGGACAGATCCCAGAAGTAAATACTCTGAAAAGGATGCCATATGACAGGTTGTGAGCATAACATTCTTAATAAAGCAAGCCTGTGAGGCTCAGACCACGCTTCATAATAACTTGAACTACTTTTTTGAAGGATTTGCTTCTAGAAACTGCCAAAATGCCCTCTCTCCCTCTAGAATAGTGTGGTCTGGAATGAAACAAAGTTTTTTTCTGGATCAATGAATTTTGCACATTCTAAGTAGAAACTGTAATTGTAGCCTTAAACGAATCAGGGTATTCTATAATGTATTGTTGTTTTAAATTATGTCTTTATTGGTTTTTAAACATCTCCTTAGTCTGATATATTAAACGATTTAGATGTCTTCAGTGGAATTAAAAAAAAGAAGGAAAGTCAATACAAAGTGCCTTGTTTTACATGATTCTTGGGATCAGGATGGCAAAACAAGATCTCCTGGGCATAATCTTATGGAACAAAGCAGAAGAGAGATTTGATTAATTCCTACAGAATTACCTGATGCTCTGCCTTTGTTCAGGTGAATGCAACCATAGAAATAACCACAGGAAGCATCGCTAGTCCAACCCACTGCCTACAGGCAGGAAAATGAAGCAGTATCTTGACAGATGCTTATGTAGCCACTTCTTTCAAATTTCTGGTTATGGAGATTTCATTTGAAAGAGCATGTTTTTTTTCATAGTTAAAGCAGAATAGAGAGATACTGAAGCATGGGATTAAAAAGAAGAAATCTTAATTTTTCTGGATTTCTTTGAAAATGAAATAGACCATAATGGAACTTAGAATTGCGGTTCCAAAGCACTCTATTAAAAACATGATTAAAGATACTGAATACAGAATTTCATTAAGAATTTGACTGAACTGCTACCTAAGAGTCAGACTGTCACCTTAAAACGTTTATTGGGGTATATGTGTGTGTGATCTCCAAAGCTCAGTTTTCTTCTGGGCTGACATATTGTGTGGCTTCTACTGAGAACCTACTGTCAGGACATTTTCACAAATGATGCTCAACATCAGAATACAAAAATAATTTTAAGAAGCTGACGTGAAACTCAATATGTTAGCTAAATTATACAAACAAAACACCTTTGAAGTCATTTAAAGCCAATTGATTTAAATGGCAAAGAAGTAGATTTTTAGTTGGATATCAGGAAAAATATCCTAATGAGAAGACCTGTTCAACAATGACATGAGCTTTTTTAGGTGTTGAATTCTCCTTTAATAGAAGTTTTTAATGAGAGACTGGGTGGCCATCTGTGGGGGATGCTGTAGCTGTGGATTTCTGCATTGGTTAGGGAGTTGAAGGCATCTCCAAGATGCCTTCTGACTATTAACTTCTGATTCTATCATTTGAGTTTCACTCCTGTGACTACATGAATTCTTATAGGCAAAAATGGGAAATTTAACAGTATTTGCCAATGGCTTCTTCCAGAACCTTTTGATTTAAGAAATCAAGGATGAGGAGTCTAGTTAGGACTAGGAGTCTAGCCAAAGTCTTCGAACTTTCCAGTGGTTTCCTATTCCTGTCCTTGCTTAGCTTTTTGAGACCAGAGTAACCTTGTTGCATCTTGTGGTCCTCAAAAAACACAGTTGCAAGCTATTTTAGCTGAATTTCTGTTTCACAATAACATCACTGATGGGTTTTGAACATCATTCTATCTAAGTCATCATAAGGTTGGCTTTGGATATTGTGTGGACACAATCATCATGCTGTATAGATTGTGGTTTAAAGTTAGGTATGAATACAATCAATTGAAATTCAATCAACAAACCCTTAGTTTAGCATGTCTTGTTGCATCTTAAGATGTATTATTTCAGAAGTTTAGATGGAGAACAGATATTGCATCAGGCTGCTGCATATGTTATCCCAGTTTAAGAGGATGTACATGGAGGTGAAATCCAGCAGGTTCTGACAAGTTCTGGAGAACAGGTAGCAGAAATTTTGAGCAGTTCGAAGAACTGGTAGTGGAAATTTTGAGTCATTCGGAGAACTGGCAAATACCATTTCTGGCTGGCCCCAGAGTGGGGTGTGAATGGAGATTTTGCAGCATCCTTCTCCCAGAAGTGGAGAGGAAATGGGGATTTTGCAGTATCCTTCCCCTGGAGTGGGGTGGGATTGGAGATTTTGCAGTATCCTTTCCCTGCCACGCTGATCAAGCCACACCACGCCCACCAGGCCACGCCCACAGAACCGGTAGTAAAAAATTGGATTTCACCACTGGATGTACATTTATATATATATAGTTGTGCAGGGCAATGGCGATTTTATTAGGTATTTGTGAGGAACTGAAACACTAAATATACAGGCAATGCCTCTCACATTTCAAGGCAACTTAAAAAGTGTCTGACATCCATCTTGCCATCAAATTAAAGGTGGCATTCTGCTAATGCTAGGAGGACAACTCCACGCTGGCTGTAAATTACAGCCCTAGCAAAGTCTGATTCTGACATTACATGGTTGAAAACTGTACCCTGACACGAAAAAGCAATCCTGTGGCTGAACTTTTGATGTTCTTTGATAGGGGCGCTTACCACACGAGGGAGGGTCTTCCTCACAACCGAACCCGGAACATTTTCAAGCGCTCCAAGTGTGTCTCTTGCGTGGGTCTTTTGCTCAAACCGTTTGCATTCAAGCATTCAGCCAGCCGTTTAAAAAACACCACCATCACCCAGGTTCCAGATTCCACGTGGAAAACCGCATCCCAACCTCCGGGCAGGGGGAAAAACTCCAGGCGGGGTTTCCTAATCAGCTTTGCGCCCCGGCAAATAATAATAATAATAATTTAAAAAAAAAAACTCGAGCACGTGGCGCCTTATCAAGGCCACCTCGCCTCGCGGCCGGTGCGGCTGAGCAACGAAGCTTTTCCTGCTTTCCCTCCCGCGTGGGTTTCTTCAGCAGCCTGCTGTATTGCTGCAGAAGCGATGGGCGCCCGCGTGAATTCGGAGCTGCTGGAGTGGGAAACGGCTAAAGATGCTAGAAAAATGACTCGAAACTAGAGGGTTAGGGCAGAAGAACTCTCCAAGGAGGACAACAGCAACAACCCCCACCTCAGGCGCCTTCAGAAAAACGCTCCCTCCGCATTCGTGGGGAGATCCTTCTGAGGAAGCGCCCCTAAGTTTGGCAGCCTGATCACTCCAGATCCACCCCACACCCCGGTCTTCTGGTGGTTGGACTTCCGGGTAGCAAATAATAATAATAATAATAATAATAATAATAATAATAATAATAATAATAATAATAATAATAATAATAATAATAATAATAATAAACCCTTCGAGCCTCGTCAGGTCTTTTATTTATTTATTTATTTATTTATTTGGGAGCCCCAAAGGACCGTTCCGTGCGCGAATTCTGGAGACGCGTGGAAGTTGCTTCCCAGGGAAGTTGTGAACGCGGACTTGCCGCTGGGAGAGAAAAAAAAAAAAGAAGAAAAAGAAAAAAAAAACAGCGCCTGCGTTTGCAGAGCGCGCCTGTTTCTCCCACCATAAAAAACTTCGTCCCAAGTAAACGCGTTTAAAGCTCAAGCTGCCAGCTTTGGGTTTTTTAAAATAACCACTTAGCCTCCTGGGAAAACTAGAGCCGGGCTGAATGCAGAATATCAAGCTTTGGGGTTTTTTTGGGGGGGGGGGAAGGCCCTCCCTTTTACATACTCGGCGAATTCAGTGACCAAAAGCAAAAATAAAATAAAATAAAAATCCCAACCAGATTTACTTTGATCTAAGGCCGTGCTGCTCTTCCTCTCCCTCCCTCTTTCTTCCTCTTCCCCTCCCCCCCCACCCCTTGTGTGAGCTCCTGATTCAATTGCGGCTTCAAAGTTTCTGGTCCGCATCGTTTTCTGCCCTACTGCATACCCACGGACCCAGGAGTGTCGCAGACCAGTAAAAAAAAAAAGTGTGTGTGTGCGGGTGTCGGTCCTGGTGAGAGAGCGGCGATTCAACTGCCTGGAGTAGGCTGGGGGTGGGGGTAGCTTCTATTGCAGCAGGTAATGTTGAGCGCTAGGACCTGGGAGAGCCCCTCCGCCGCCCGCAAGCTGGACTACCTTAAACCCAGCCCAATGCCTCTTCCTGCGCCACTTTTCCCTGCGTGCTTGGATGGGAGAGCCACACAGACGAGAGCCGCAGCAGCTCGGGGGGCTGGAGTACAACATCGCCCGGCTAAGCTCTGCCGAAGCTACACCTGTTCCGAGGAAAAGATCCCCGCACTTGGACGGAGCTGCCTTCCCCTCTTGCCTGGGTGGTTCGAAGCTGGAACGTCGGCCGGGCTGGAACCGAGGAGCATCCGCGTAGGATTCTGGATAATAGATCTGGACGTCAAAAAGTTTTTTAAAATATTATTATTTTAAGAAATCCCGTTCTCCTTTCGGGGGGAGGATTTACCTCGGCCAGCAAATGTGAATGTCCCCCCCCCTTTATTCTTCTCCCCTCCTTTTTAGGATTCATGCTGATAGATGCAGTCTGGTATAGACTTAAAAAAGAGCGTATGTCTTTGGGGAAGCAGAACCCATAAAAAAAGAGCCTGGCGTCGGCCGGGCATCTGAGATGCCATATATCGATAATGTATGTCCCCACTGCCTTCTGTAACGCCTAAGGCGCCGAAGTTGCTATGGTCATTCCGCTCCTAAACCCCATGGAGAAACTACGGATTTTTATTCTTTTTACGGCTGAATGGGCAGAAGATCTCACCGCCTGCTAAGAGCCCCGGGAACATAGACCCCGTCCGCTGCTTCTAGACCCACAACCCGAGGGGGCCGAGAGCTATGTCCCGGTGCGGAGCGAGCGCGCTGCTTTTTTCAGACTGAGTGGCGATTTGACCTTGAACCCCAGGCCAGCCAAAACAGCGGGCTATTTTATTCTGGTGTCCTATTTTTATTTTTATTTTTATTTTTTAGTTTGGGATCCGTGCGATTATTGATGGATTAAAGCAGAAATCTTTTCCCCCCCTCCCCACCTTCCCTCAATGTAACTGCAAGTGGAAGGGGGAAGAACGGAGTGGAAACACATTCTTTTAAAAAAAAAAATTAAAGGAAGAAGAAAAAATTATCTTAGGTTGGGCACCAGCAATTACAATTTGCTGCCAGTAAAAAAAAAAGCGCTTACCTTCCCCCCCTCCTCCTCCCTTCCCCGCTCCTGATGGCTCCTTTAGGTGAAGTTGGGAACTATCTCGGGGTCCAAGACGCGGGCCCCTTTGGGAACGTGCCCGTGTTGCCGGCGGACAGCCCGGTTTTGTTAAGCGACCACCTGGGGCAGTCCGAAGCAGGTGGACTCCCCCGGGGGCCTGCGGTAACGGACTTGGATCACTTAAAAGGCATCCTGAGGCGGAGGCAGCTCTATTGCAGGACTGGATTTCATTTAGAGATTTTCCCCAATGGTACGATCCAAGGAACCAGGCAAGACCACAGCAGATTTGGTAGGTATATGGGCGGTTAACCCCCTGGTGGCCGTGGGAGGGCTATGCCAGAAGTCATCCTGACCCCTTTCCTGCGCAAGGTGGGTGGGTAGGTGGGGGGGGAGGAAAAGGAGTGGGCGCTGCTGGTGGATGGCATTGTGGTGAAACCTCGAGAATTTGCGACCCCTTGCAAGTGTCCAAGTAAGAGTTTGGGGGGGGGGGAGCAGTATAGCGTGGTAAAAACCACAGATGTGTCCCGCGCTCGCTCTCCTTCCTTTGCTTAGGAAGTAAAGGCAAGCGTTAATAACGGACAGGGAAGGGTCCTCTCCGCAGAGGTGCTGCCCGTCTTTCAGTGACTCAGTTTCCAATCAGGGCAGGAATTCTCTGCCTGTTTAGCCCGGGCGTCTCTTTTAAGTAAGCAGACGTGCAGAGAATTGGGCTTTTCACTTTCATAATTCTGTAAAGTGTTTTCGCGATCTGTTCTCCCTACCCCCCCTTTGCTATCTGCTCCCATCCACCTGCTTAAACTGCAGCAGAACGTCTCGTCCCTGCACTAGCTCTTCGCTGCTGAAGGGACCCCCCCCTTTTTTTTTGAGAGAGAGAGAGAGAGAGAGAGAAGGGCTGTCCGCACACAGCGAGACCCGCTGTCTGTCGGTACCGGCATAATAAACCAATACATTTTGGTCCCGAAATAATTAGCCTTTGCTTATCTTGGCGTTTCTGTTGCATGGGTGGATGTCCGCATGCTTAGATATCCCAGTGTCAAATGAAAGACCCGAGCTGGCTAGCAGCTGAATACAGACTTCGCTTAAAAGTTTTTTTTTAAATTGTTATTATTTTAAAGCCCTCTCTCAAGAAATCTTCTCTGACTCAGCATAGACAGCCGGCGAACTTGTTCAGCCTTCCCCGACTCGCCGCACTTCAGAGGTCCTGGAATCGCAAATGCCTTTGTCCCCAAAATTTGGGAATGATGTGAGTTGTAGTCCCTATCTCTTGTTGCAGGGAGGATGCTATGCCAGGCATTCAATGGGACCGTCCGCGCGTTTTGATTTATATCGCTGGGTTTAAGTCGAGGGGTCTTAATTTAATTGTACGGACTGAAGTTTGGGAAATGGAGATGATGAAACAATCCCACTTTAGAGAGCCGGGCTCCAAGTGCTGTTGGTAGGACTTGATTTGCGAGGAAATCCACCTGACTGCACTTGGCCCAGATCATGCAAGATAAAAAGTTCAGTGGGGATTTCCCTTCCCTTTCCCCGGTCGTGCTTTAAAACCAGTTGTTAGTGAACAAAATCTCCATTTCGTGTCCTTTACTGCTTTCGAGAGAGCCAATTGGAAATGCCGCAGTTCTGTAACGAAAGGATGTCCTTCCATGGGGAAACGTGAATCAGATCTTGTTATAACCCCCCCCCCACCTTCTTTTATTCTTGCCTGAATTGGGTTTCCTTAGCTCCGAGGACACACACCCGCTTTTCAGCCCCCCCCTCCACCCCAACGCGGTTTTCGGAGAGAACCAGACTTGCGAAGCTCCTAGGAACCCTTTTCCTTAATAAAAGGTGGCTTGAAGTGCAGACGCGGGGGCGTGCGTGTGACATTGAAAGGAATCTTTAAGAGGCGGTAGCAATTCCCGGAGGGAAGAAAGTTGGGCGATTAAGCAGGAATTGAGTTTTTTGAGCCTGCTCTGTCTTCCGCACGCCCCTTTTGCTCCGAAATGGCTTTGCGTGGCCCTTCTGCAGCGTTTTGAGATCTGGTGCAGGGTGTGATGAGCATGCATGCATGTGTCTATATAATGCATGCATGCGCGCGCTCAAAGATCGGGCTGGAAGCGTCACGGTACATTTTCGGGCGCGAGGTCGAAAGTCGGAAGCGGCGGCGTGTTAAAAGCCGAGGTCTGCAATCCGGTCTAACGCTCAGCACCAGTCCGCGGGCTCAGCTGGCAGCAGGTGTACGGTGGCCGAGCTGAAGCTGAAGCTGCTGCTCCCTCGCGCATTTGCGCGGCGGCAACAGCAGCAGCTCGAAGACAATGCCGCGGGGTCCTAAACTCCGCCAGCTCCTCTTTATCTCCACTCGCCTGAATTGAATAGCCCCCTTTACAGAAGGACAGCACTTTAAAAAAAGAAGAAATCCAAAGGGCACTGGCTATGCCAGCGGTTCAGAGCAATGCATCATTCAAGATCCTTCCTTTTGATTTAAATGGCTATCCATCTTACCTGCTACAACTAGGGGCTCTTAAAAGTGGTGAAGGAAGACCTCTGTTGATTTTGAAGTCTAAGAAAAGTGAGAGTTAAGTAGTAGCTGGATGGGAAGCATTTAGAAAATCCCAGCAGAGCAGATCAGATGGCTAAGAAGACAAGTGGCAAATCACTTCTGCATTGTTATCAGGGAAACACTATGGGCTATCCAGGTAGAGTTGACTTTGACTCAAGGAAAATTTAATTAGGGGACTGCTTATTACACAGAATGGGGAAATTATGCCAGCTATTATTCTGTTTTATAAATCAGAAATACTGGAGGGTTGGTGGTGTTTTTTTTTTTTGCTTCTTTTAATGTAACAAAAATTCAGTTGTTTTCTTCACTTGAAAAGAATAGCTTTGGAGTGGTGCAAAAGAAAATCTGGAAGATTACATAAAGTTATAAGGGCTGGATGTGGTGGTATCCTCTTTTCTAGCAGGATGTTTGCAGAGTAGTCAAAAAGTCAAGGGGCACCCACCACCATGCAATCCAACACCTTCCTTATCTTTTAAATATTTATCACAAAGCACCCTGAAAAAAAAAGGTGGTGCGTAGATTGCAATACATAGCTCTGAACACCACCTTCAATTTTTTTTACACCCCCTGCCAACCTCCTTATTTTCTACTGGTATTGGAATTCAGATCCAGTAACTTTGGGCTGGGTAATTGTGGCTGCAGAAGTCCGAAATGTATTGAAAGTGCCAGTGTGGTCAATGTCTATTAGTAATAAGTAATAAATATGGGTTTTGCTTCATCACAGCAAATTATGCAGTGAAAATTATATGGCTGCTAACCCCTCATGACCACCCATTTAGGGCAGATTCCACTGAATTCAGTAGCTATTTACATATAACTTGTTGCTCCATCATTAACTGAATAAATCCAACTTCCTGAGTTGATAGGCCATATTTTCAGCATGCACATTGTGTGAAGCAAACCCACAGGTGCTATTTCTGAAGCTGTGCAGGCTGCAAACTGGCTTACAGTATGTCCAGCTGTTGCAAAGGAATCCTGATTGTAGATGAACTAGATTAATAGAGCGATAAACATGAAAGAAAAGCTGCGTGCACAATTCAGATTCCTGGAATGGCACCTGCAGAGCACAGGTGACTCCAAAAGAATAAAAACCACCTGTGGTATACATTATATCTTTTAGAGGGGGGGGGGAAATCTAGGACTGAGCCTCACTGAATATCCCTGGCAAGACATCAAGCTTTATATATCTTGACTTATTTTATACCTAGTTTGGTTTCTAGATTGTACAGAGACCAGGGTAGTTATGCAGTTATATAAAAGCTGTAGAATATGCTTTTTAAAAAAAGTTTGCCTTTTTATTAAGATCAGTAACAGGAATTCATTCAGTACCATCCCTAATTTATACTTGCACCCACTCTTCTCCTCAAATTAGCTATAGTTGACAGGAGATTTCTATTCAGTCCAGAATACTGTTCTAGTATGTTTGGGGATTGCAGTTAGTAGTGCAACTAAAATATTCATAATAGCTTCTGAAAAACTCTTCCCCAGTGCCTTCCAGATGTGCAAATTCCAAATTTCCAGCATATCTAGAAGGCACTGGGTTTGGAAAGGCTGTTCTACAGTCTATCTCTCAATGATTGTATATAGTTTTCAGGTTATTTACCCATTTATTTAGGCTGCCACCAGAAGTGTACTGCAAAAATTCAGGCTATTAATGGTTACTAGCCAAGAAATATAGAAAACTCTGCCATTGTCCAGCAATTACATTGATTTTTGCATTTGATTTTAAGTCCATTGTAGCTTCATGCCAAAGAATCTAACATATAGATTCACTGTGGTGTTTACACCCTCCTCACATTAGTAAATGTGTTCAGCGATGTAAAAAAAACAACAACCTATGTGCCAGTTTTAGCTTGCTATAAAGTTTACATCTTTTCTGCAACATTTTTAGTCTTCTGGACTTGAAAACCCTGTAACGCGATTCTGGGTGACCAAGGCCGTTGTTGTTTTGTGTTTTTTTAAAACCTATCCACTATACAAAGTATCGCAGTCTCCCAAAATTTGGCCACCGTGATCTCTAGAATTAGTGTGGTGGAAAGGCGTGCCTATTGCGTTGGCCCTACTCTCTAGTACTACACGCATCCCTCGCGGATTTCTCTTACTGCCCCTCCCCTTTCCGCAGTTAGCTGCTGGCAAAAGCGGGAGAGAGAGAGAGAGAAAGAAAATTGACTAAACCGCAAAGTAACCATCCACGGTTTTAGTTGTCCAATAAATTCAGCCCGAGTAATTTAAAGGCCGCGGAACCGAGACAAGAACGCACGCGCCATTGGGAGCCCGCGCGCTCTATCTATCCAGTGAGCTCTTGTCTACGCAATAGCGGGCAGGGGAAAACCCGGCAGATGCGTGACAGGGCGGTTCGCGCCTCCCGGATAAAAGGTTGGCAGCAGGGCCAATTCTGACGTAGGGAAATCGTGGTGCAAGGATATGCCCACGCGCCGTCCCGAGTGGGGGCGGGGGCGCACATCTCCGTGAAGCGCGGAACGTCCTCCGGCGAGGTCCTTCAACCGCCTGGCAAGACTGCAGTGCACCCACTAAAAAAACTAGGGAGCTGGGTCACAGGAATGCCGCCAAGGGTGTGTGGCAAGGAGAGCCACACTTGGAGCCCCCCCCCCCACTGGTCGTCCGGAATTGTGCAGCGGAAAGATGGGAGCCTTGTTCTCACGGCTCCAAACGGCTTTCAGGGTCAACCCCCCCCCTTTTTTTTTTTGCAGTCCGTCCCGCGGGGACGTAAAAGCCCAACTACTGCAGGTGTGTGTTTCCTTCCCTCCCCCGCCGTTCATTATTTCACTACCCCCCCCCCTCCCCGGAGCGGACTAGGAAATCCAGTTGCAGTGAAATCGCTGGGAAAATGGAGAAGGGGGACCCGCAGTCACACTTTTGGGGACGGTGTGCGGAGGGAGCCCTTCTCTCTCTTTTTTGCCCGGGCTTTCCGCTGCCCTCCCCGGTTTGAGGCCTCTGAAGAGTAAGGTGGTGCCGGAGGAGAGAGGGAGAGAGATGCGCGAGCCTCTTCCCTCGGAGGACTGACCTCGCCTCGCGGCCCGCTTTTATTTCCCCTCGCTGCCTGCGGCTGCTAAACAGAGCTTGCTGCTTCAGGAGCTATTTTGGTCTTTTCTCGCCCTTTCTTTTCCTTCCACCGTGCAGCCGCAGAGCCAAAACTGAAATTCAGCCGCCAGGCTCGTTTTTAGTTTGTGCTCCCATGTATGTAGTAAACTGATGGTTAGATGTATATATCTGCCTTCCTTGTTTATTGTTTCTCCTGTTCTTCCTGCCCCTAATGGGCTGGTACAAAAGATGTGGTTCGAAGTATCCAGGACTTGCCCCTTCAGAAGGAGATCGCCTTGTTTTCTACTGTTCAGAAAGGATTAGAAAATGTAATGATGGCAAAAATGTTCAGGACTTTTGTGGGGGGGTTAACGCTCTGAAAGGAAAAGTTGTTTGACATTGGAACATCTGGTTGGGAAGCTGCCCTTTACACAATTGGAAAAATTTAAATGGAGACTGTGATGCTTATCTATCAAGGAAGCGGGTACTGAGGTGCCCTGGGCAGATCATGCGTTAAACAAGGGGTTACTTAGTGTAGGTGCATTCAACATTGGTTCTGCAGTTGGTTTTGTACAGCATGCTAGGCTAAGGGTAGAGTTGGACAATATGTGGTTTTGTATGGAAGCCAGGTGATTCTCTTAACATGTTGGGTGAAGAAGAACATCTGGTTAAGCTATAATACGAATTATTATTTGGGCAAAGAATCTTTCTTATGTGACCTCTGGAGAAAGGTCTAATGCAGAGGTGGGTTTCAGCAGGTTCTGACCAGTTCTGGAGAACCGGCAGCGGAAATTTTGAGTAGTTCGGAGAACCGGTAAATATCACCTCTGACTAGCCCCGCCCCCATCTATTCTCTGCCCCTCGAATCCCAGCTGATCGGGAGTAAATGGGGATTTTGCAGTAACTTTCCCCTGGATTCGGGAGGGAAAGGAGATTTTACAGTATCCTTCCCCTGCCACGCCCACCAAGCCACACCCACAGAACCGGTAGTAAAACATTTTGAAACCCATCACTGGTCTAATGGTGAAAAAGATAGAAGAAAAGAATAGGACCATCAGCAGCACGGTCAATAGACTTTGTTATTGTGGTGATAAGTTCAGAAAAGCTGAAGGACCAGGTTAGGGACAGATCATCATGAAGAGGATATATCTGTAGTCACTAAGTAACATCTTGATGGTCTGTAATCAGTCAAATCTAATGTGACCTTAGGAAATGTGTTCAATTCAAATTTACATTTTAGTGCATTGCGTAAATTCAACCTGTGGGGCAAGTTAAGCAATACAGAATGTTTGGGGGCATCTATTCTTTATTAAGACAATTTCCCAGATAAGTCCCAACTTCCATAGTTTAATGGAAGTCCAGATCTATCCATTCAACTATACTCCATATCTGAAGTGCTTAATCAAACATGTAAAGGATATCTTGACTCTCCAAACAGGAATTTAGCAGCTGAGGATGCAATTTATTCAAAGAACAGAAACAATAGGAAGGGAGGAGAAGTTGTGTTAGAAGTATCTATACCTGTTTAAAAATCTTCAAGAATCTTGAGGGGGGGGGGAAAAGAAGCTTTGAAAATGGAATAGAACTCTAGGAGGTGATGTGACTGCATCCATGCAAGGATTTGGGGACGTGGCTTATCATTTACTTCTTCAAAGATATTTTTTCAATATGGTAATATTCCTGGAATTTTCAGTTGGTTCCTCACTCAGGCAAACCTTAAAACTTCCTGAATAGTAACTGTTGGAATGCTATAGACATAATTTGTCTTTTTTTGACAATATAATTCTGACCTTCTAATTAGCAAGCTTTTGAAAAGTTGGTTGGAGTACTTGGCACTTAATTAGATATGACCATTAAATAGCTAACTGTTAGGTTGTTCCATCTCCACCCCACCGCCCCATCCCAGGACTCTTTCATTGCTAGATTTGACAATGTGTTAAATTATGCAGGAACTATTGGAAAAGTTTGACTTCTGACAGAAGTTGGGAATAATACCTATGAATGTGGCCTTATTGAGTGGTATAGATGTTATGCCCATGAACTGTCAGGTGGATTGATTGGATAGGCATGCTAGCTGACAAGATTGGCGTCTCCTGAGAAGAAATGCTGATCCGTGGCAGAACTCAGTTTTGTCAGAGTTGTGCTTTTCTGGCAGTACAGTATGTAAGTTAGTAGAGACTGACATAACATTTGCTGATAAACTTGAAATATTAAATAAAAGTTGGCTGAATAGAATGAAGTTTAGCAGAGAGAAATGTAAAATGATCTTAAAGAAAAATAAATGAAATCTACATGTATAAGATAGGAGTTTTCTGGCTTGGTAATGATTCTGGTGAAATAGGAATAATAGCTTATTGAGAACTAAATATAAGTCAATGTGATGTGGCTGCCAGAAGGACAAATGCAATTTTAAGGTGCAGAACTATAGCTTCTAAATTACACAAAATAATGTTCCAGTTTATTCTGCATTCTGCTTACCACATTATAAAAATGATTTAGACAACAGGGAGAATTAGGAGTCTAGGAATTAAGTTCTCTGAAGACAGGTGGAAGGAACAGGGCATGTTTAGCCCTGAGAGGCTATGGCAGGAGCATATGGGAGCACTTGGTAAATACCTGAAAAGATATTGCCTAGAAGAAGGTTTCCCATGACATGGAATAATGCATTTGAGGAGAGCAGGTTCCAACTGAATATTAGAAGTTATTTTCCTTGTAATAAGAGCAATCCAAAGGGGATGTGTGTGTGTGTACACCTTCAAATTAGTGTTGACTCCCTGCAGTTTTCTTTCCAAGATTTTTCAAAAGTGGTTTGCCATTGCCTCCTTCCAGGGTTTAGAGCAGGAGTGTCAACTCACGTTGCCATGGCGATGTCACATGACGTATCGGTACTTTCCCCCCCCCCTTCACTAAACTGGGCGTGGGTAGCACGTGACGCATCTGGCCCTTGGGCCCGGAGTTTGACAGCCCTGGTTTAGAGTGTGTGACTGGCCGATGGTCACCCAGTTGACTTCATGCCTAAGGTGGGACTAGAAGTTAATTTCCCAGTTTCTAGCCTGGTATCTTAACCTCTGTACCAAACTAGCTTTCAGATCAAAAGTAAAATCAAGTAACTAGAGAAGTGGTGAGTTCCCATTTATTGAATTTATTAAGTTGAAGGTTGAGCAATCATCTGTCAAGAGTGCTTTAATTTGGATTCTTGATCTGAGAAAGTTATTGGAATCAGAGCTTCAAGTAACTCTTTTCATTCTGTTGTCTTTTCTGTACTTGAGTGGTAGGCTGTCTTTAGGCCCAATAGGCCTTTTGGCATTTTTGGATCTCTCAAATAGCTGGAATACAGGATAGTTTATCTGTTACCCAAAATGGCTACCATAATGTCCTCCTGGCTACTGACAACTTTTCCACTTACCTAAAGGACACTGTTGCGGTTGCTTTGTCTTGCCTATTTAAGTCCCTCAAATACTTTTCTACTATTCAAGTTAACTCTCCCCCCCCCCCGGAAAGTGTGCATAGATACAAACTAAGCTGTGGGCTATGGCAAACTACCATTTTTAATTTTCCAGGTACAGATAGTCCTGGATTTAACAACCATTCAGTTACTGACCATTCAAAATTATAACAGCACTGAAATGGGTGACTTATGACTAGTTTTCATACTTACAACCATTGCAACATTCTCGGGATCAAAATTCAGGCACTTGGTAACTTGCATTGTCCTGGGATCACCATTTGTAATCTTCCCAGCTGGCTTCCAACTAACAAAGTCACCAGGGAAAGCCAGATTCACTTATTAACTGCATGAAACAACTGGTGATTTGCCTAACTGGCAAAAAAGGGCAAAACTCATTTTTTGCTTAGCAACAGAAACAAAAACATATTTTGCTTAGCAACAGAAATGTTGGGTTCAGTTGTGGTCGTAAATTGAGGACTACCTGTATATCTTGCAAAGACCCCAAGGAAGTGACATAAGATTTTATGCCATATCATCAGTTTTTGGCACCCATGACATTTTTCAACGGACTGTGTGTCAAACTGCAGAAGTAGGGTATTCCCTCTGTATTACAAATTATTTCCTAACTTCTCACAATAAATGTATGAAACAGTAAACACTACATATGTTGCCCTGAGTTTGTTGAAGGAAAAATGAGATGGAAATTAAATCACATGTCTTGATTCTTAGAAGTTCCTGCAATATATAAGCCTTCCTGTCACATACACACCTGCCTGTTTTAATGATGGGCATTTAAAAAAAATGAAACGTTTGGCAGGTGTGTGGATTTTCCCTTTTCTATAGAGTTATAGATTCCTTAAATAAAAGATGCCTGTTAACTTTTATTATTTATGCTGTTCTGGAAGCAGAGCCAACACTTTGAAATGGGAAGGCATTTGGCAAATACATTTCCCATTACCTTCAGGGAGTTTTCTTCACATTCTCCTCCAGGCAAAAACAATTTCTGAATGGAAGATAATTAATCCTCTTAGATGGAAAGGCAGCAGATTAAAAAACAAAGCAAAAACATACATGTTTCTGGGGAGGGTCTGAAGAGTCCCCGAGTTTTTTTTTTCCATTCTTCTGCAATCTGTGACCTTCCATGCATAGCTTGTGACTCCAGCTCACATTGGTGATGATGCAGCAGTCAGATCTTTGCAAGGACCAGGAAAAGCTGCAGCTGTAACACAGTTCGGATTTTCAGAAAGACTGCAGATGAAATGCAGTAACTGCATATTCTACATTCAACTATATTGCCAGCTGTTTTATAGAATCTGCAATCTATAGAATTGCAATGGGCAGAATATTTTCAGGTCAACAGATAGAAGATACCTGTATTATTAGGCTGGCCCTCAAACCTACATAGTCCTAGTGGCCTGATATATTAATTCCCTTGAAACTGGATGTTTTCATTAGTTCTGTGGGTGCATCTGGCTGATGCAAGTATTGCTTTTGAACAAGTGAGGCAAAATGAATAGATTAAAGGGAAGCTAATTATGAATCTAGGGGATGCGGTGGCTCAGTGGCTAAGATGCTGAGCTTGTTGATCAGAAGGTCGGCAGTTCAGCGGTTCAAATCCATAGTGCCGTGTAATGGGGTGAGCTCCCATTACCTGTCCCAGCTTCTGCCAACCTAGCAGTTCGAAAGCACATAAAAAATGCAAGTAGAAAAATAAGGACCACGTTTGGTGGGAAGGTAACAGCATTCCATGCGCCTCTGACATTTAGTCGCGCCAGCCACATGACTATGGAGATGTCTTCGGACAGCGCTGGTTCTTCGGCTTTGAAACGGAGATGAGCACCACCCCCTAGAGTCGGAAACGTCTAGTACGCATGTGCGAGGGGAACCTTTACCTTAATTATGAATCTAATTTAATAAATAACCTTCATATACTGTTATAAACAATGTAGTGTTGGTTATAAGAGGGTTTTAGATATCTTCCCCTTCTTAGGATATTGTTTCCCATCATGTGTGTATGAGAAGACATTATTTGTCTTGATTTCTTTTTTGTGTGAAGTTGGGAGGGATTTAATTTCTAGCTTCTCTTAATACCTGCAGCAACTAATATAGGGGTTTGCTCTCAAATTGTGCTTTTGCATTTCCTTGTTGGTCAGTTGCAGGGAATACAGATCAGATCAGAATGATTTGGTGAGTTCCTTACTTTTTCAGGCTGCAGCAGTTCACACTGCTTTGGGGGTAGTGCAAGCTGAAAACAGTTTGGTATGAAAGTATCATCTCTTTTAGGGGTTCAGCTATGTAACAAACCATAATTGGGTTTGTTTTGTATTGGAATAGCATGGTATGTGCTTGTCAGTTTTTATTTATTAGATTTCTTTGCTGCCCATTTTGCCTTGTGATTTTTAAAGAATGATTTATGACTTGGTATTTTACAGATCCCCCTATTAAGTTGATAAGAATATCCAGCATATGTCTTCCAAGCCAACATTTGCAAAAATTCTGATGTTCATAATTTACTGATTTAAGCATTGTCAGTCTCTGTTATAGAAAGTACAGTGTCACAGCTTTACCCTGGATATCTCTCATTGTCATGTCCTACTTCTTGATGTACTGATTGTTACCTCATTGTATTTCTGAGTCTGAAATTTCTCCTTGGCACTTAAAATTCTCCTTGGAACTTGGAAGTATTTCAATTTTCAGCAATTCTTTCAAGAGTGCAGTTAGTTTTACATGCTAAGAAACATACATATGAAACTTAGCCCAATTCTGAGACTAATACTTTTGGCCTTGAGTTCTGTTTTATTTTGTCTTGAGATTTTTTTTTCTTTTTGAATAAGTGATGCTTGGTTTAATACTACTAAGTTGAACTATAGCTCTATCACCTTCTACCTTGTCTCCATTTTCTTTAACCTAAATCCTAAACTGTGATTAATTACAATTATAGGTAGGGAAGATAGGTTCAGCATTCAGTATGAAATTGACTTGTTTGAAATTAATCATAGTTAACTGTAGTGTGCCATGATCCATTGCAAACTATTAATCTAAAACAAATCTTTAAAAATCTATTGCCATAAATATTGCTGATCTCATTGCTAATCCTTATTCTCTCAGTAAAGATGCCAAGGAATTGTAGTTCGTTTTTAATGTGGAAAAAGTAAGAAAAGCAAATGATAAATCCCCTGGCATATTTTTCAACCCATCAAGCACCACCTACCTACTAGTAGCAAAAACAATCACCAGTTAACTTCATTAATGTCTCTTGTGGGAAGAGTGTAGCTAAATTATTTGAACCAGCTGGATTAACTCAAGTTGCTCATTTAATACATCATAGGTATAGAGGTGCCTCTCACTTGTTATCTCTTAGGCATGTTAATTCTGAATGTGGGTCTAAGCATCTTCTGGAAAAATGCTAAATCCATTTCTCAAAACAGCTCAACTGACAGATTGCAGTCAATTTGCCATCACTTGGTGAATCCTCAGATGCAGCTCAGGAGTTCATGCCTTCCATGACAACCATGGACCTGACCCAAGTAGTTCAGGGTCCGATTCATAGGGGGGGACACACTTGACCTGGTGTTTCTCTCGGGGCAGTGGAGATATGATCTGGAATTAAGGGGTATAGATGCTTTTCCCTTGTCGTGGTCAGATCATTTCCTGCTGAGGTTAGACTTTAGGACGCTACTACTCCATCGCAGGAAGGCGGAACCAATTAAGTGGTTCCGCCCCAGGTGCCTAATGGACCCTGAAGGGTTCCAGGAGGAGCTTCGGGAGATACCTGACTCCCTTGTCCACAGTCTGGCTGAGTCCCTGGCGGCTGCCTGGAATAGGGCGGCATCTGGGACACTGGACCGGATTGCGCCTTTGTGACCTCTCCATGGCGGTGGATCCAGGAAAGCTCCCTGGTTTACCGAGGAGCTCCGGGAGATGAAGCGTCAGAAGAGACATCTAGAGTGACGCTGGAGGAGCAGTAACTCCGAATCTGACCGAACAGTCTTAAGAGCCTTTATTAGGACTTATTTAGTGGCGATACGGGCGGCAAAATGTTCGCATTTTTCCGCACTTATTGCATCTGCTGATTCGCGCCCAGCCACCCTATTTAGGGTGACTCGCTCCCTCCTTAATGTAGGGGGAGTGGAGGAGCCCTTGCAGGGTAGAGCTGAGGAGTTTGTGCAGTTTCTATTGGATAAAGTCGCTCAGATTCGGATGGACCTGGACTCTGATTGGGCAATTCCGACCGAGATGATGGGGGCAGGTCTTAGTCCTATTGTGTGGGATGAGTTTGAGCCGGTGACTCCTGAGGAAGTGGACAAGGCTGTAGGAGTGATGAGTTCCTCCACCTTTTTTTGGACCCGTGCCCCTCCTGGCTGGTTTTGGCCAGCAGGAAGGTGATACGAGGCTGGCTTCAGGCTTTAGTTAACGGGTCCTTGAGGGAAGGGGCCTTCCATTAAAGGAAGCGGTTGTAAGGCCCCTCCTCAAGAAGCCTTCTCTGGATCCAGCAGAATTAAAGAACTTTTGTCCAGTCTCCAACCTACCCTTTGTGGGAAAGGTTGCAGAGAAAGTGGTGGCACTTCAGCTCCTGCGGTCATTGGAGGAAACGGATTATCAGTCTGGCTTCAGGCCTGGCTACAACACAGAAACTGCTTTGCTCACGCTGATGGATGATCTCTGGTGAGCCCGAGATGGGGGTCATTCCTCCATCTTGGTGCTACTTGACCTCTCAGCGGCTTTTGATACCTTTGACCATGGCATCCTTCTGCGACGACTAAGGGAGCTGGGAGTGGGAGGCACCGTGTTAACGGTGGTTCTCCGCCTATCTCTCTGGTCAGTCATAGTCAGTGTTGGTAGGAGGACAGAGGTCGACCCCTAGGCCCCTCGTTTGCGGGGTGCCTCAGGGCTCGGTCCTCTCTCCCCTACTATTTAACATCTACATGAAGCCCCTGGGTGAGATCATCCGACAACACGGGGTGAGGTATCAGCAATACACGGATGATACCCAGCTGTATATCTCTACCCCGTGTCAATTCAGTGATGCGGTGGATGTGATGTGCCGGTGCCTGGAGGCTGTGAGGGTCTGGATGGGAGTCAACAGGCTCAGACTTAACCCAGACAAGACCAAGTGGCTGTGGGTATTGCCTCCTAAAGACTATGTTGATTGTCCATCCTTGGTTCTGGGGGGGGGAGAGAAATTGTCCCCCTCAGAACGGGCTCGCAATTTGGATGTCCACCTAGACTCACAGCTAAGATTAGAGCAACATCTAACATCTGTGGCTAGGGGGACCTTTGCACAAGTTCGCCTGGTGCACCAATTGTGATCCTACTTGGATCAGGAGGCTCTCCTCACAGTCATTCATGCCCTTGTCACCTCACGGTTAGATTATTGCAACACGCTCTACATGGGGCTACCCTTGAAAAGTGTTCGGAGACTACAGTTGGTCCAGAACGCAGCCGTGTGAGCTGTCATGGGTGCATCTAGGTGCACCCACATTACACCAATTCTCCGTGAGCTGCACTGGTTCCCTGTTGGTCTCCGGTCACAATTCAAGGTGTTGGTTATTACCTTTAAAGCCCTACCTGGCTTAGGGCCAGGTTATTTTCGAGACCGCCTTCTGCCTCATAGCTCCCAGCGACCGGTAAGATCTCACAGAGTTGGTCTCCTCCGGGTCCCGTCAGCTAAATAATGCCGGCTGGTGGGCCCGTGGGGGAGGGCCTTCTCTGTGGCTGCCCCAGCTCTCTGGAACCAGTTACCTCCTAAGGTCCGGACCATCCCCACCCTATTGGCCTTCTGAAAAGCGGTGAAGACCTGGCTTTTCTGGCAGGCCTGGGGCCATTGATCTCGCTCTTTGTGATCTGGCAAGATCCAGCCATGAATGGTGTGAATGAGTTTTTAATGTTTTTAATTTTTAAATGTTTTTTATAATGATTTTTTAAAAATGTATTGTGAGCCGCCCTGAGTCTTTGGAGAGGGGAGGCATATAAATTGAATTAATTAAATTAAATCAATGGAGGAGATCCACAGTGTGAAGTGGGAAAGGAAAAGAGTTTTCCTGAAGGTTGTGCTCAGTATAGACCAGGAGTGTCAAACTTGTGTCATCACTGCGGCATCATGTGATGTATTGGGACTTTTCCCCCCCCTTCGCTAAACCAGGCGGGGGCGGGGCTAGCACGTGACGCATCCGGCCCGCAGGCTGCAAATTTGACACTCCTGGTATAGACTTTCCTCTTTGCTAGTGTCCTGGAAGTCGAGCTTTTTCTGAAAATGCTCTAGCACTCTTTCAAAAGAATGCAATAGACTCACATTAGAAGAACTTGGCTCACATGCTAATGTGATACTTTTGGCTCAACATGAAACAGGAGGGAGCAGCCAGGAATATGAGAGTTTCATCCTCAGCTAGTTCTAACATGGAATAACCAAAATGTCACAAAGTGTAGCTGCTTCTCATCCACCCCCTCAAAAGCACAGATGATATGGCCATGTGAAAACTCTTTGTCAGCAGAAACATCAGAAAACCTATAATATCCCTATTGAGGATAGAACCAGAACTATATAGATAGTAACAGCAATAGCACTTAGACTTATATATCACTTTACAGTGCTTTTCAGCCCCCTCTAAGCAGTTTACAGAGTCAGCATATTGGCCCCAACAATCTGGGTCCTCATTTTACCCACCTCGGAAGGATGGAAGGCTGAGTCAGCTTTGAATAGCTGAGCTCATTTCTTTCCTGTTTGAATTAACTTGTGCACCATTGAACTCACATGTTCTCAAAAACATCCCCCGTCCCCCCAAAAAACCCCCATTAAACCCATGTAATAAGGAAACTTTATTACATTCAGATTTGGCAAATGCTTTGGAAGATGCTGATCAGGCATCAAGTGGCAGATGTCTTCTGAAAATAACTGTGCTATGCAGCCAAAACCAAAATGGCCTTGGAGGCCAGTGTCCAGTGATTGGAGAGAAGAGTCATACCCGAAACAGCCTAAAGTAGCCAGTGAGCGACTGGGAAATCCCAACCTCTAACCACATCGGTTGATTAAGAGTTCTAGATTGTATTCATTGTGTAGTAAGAACAGAGAAAACACAATTTCAGAATGGGTGAATATGGTTTTAAGTAGCCTCTGTTATGGGCTGGGGGTGATTTGATGGTCTGGGATGGCTGAAGATGACCTTAAGGTACAGGTAGAAACGTATATGGAGAGGCATTCTTTCAGATTCTTTGACATCAAGCTGCGAAGTCATCACTTCTATTGATGGGTACTATCTAGCCAACAGGGGGTAAAGATCATAGGTATTTAATACAAACAAAGCAGTACTTTTATGGATGCAATTGTAATTTTAAACTATAGTGGTTTAGTGAATTGCATATACATAGCATATAGGTTTATTATTTTGTTAATAACATGTTAAGTCCTCCAGTGCTAGAGGGAATTCTGAGGTACCTAGGATTATGTGCTGGTTTCAGGATATCCCAAAGTATTTACTGCATTGCTTAGTAATGGAAGTTCCAGTTCCAATTGAGGTCATAAATCGAGGACTACCTGTAAGGTGGCACAGCAGGATTTGAGGGAGATTTAAACATTTAGGGTGATGTCATCTTTATTCCAGTATTAGAAGAACTGCTTGGAGAAACATCCTTCTATGGGACTTAACAATAAAGTAAGTCACAGTGGGATAGATTGCATTGCAAAGTGTTTAGTTCTGCTGTTGTGAAGAGTAGAACAGATGTGCAACAGTTTTATTTCAAGAAGCCGTAATTCAGACCTCAGTTGCAGATTCTGGATTGAAGAAAAGCTTGGATTAAATTTTACGTCCAATTCTGGGTAGAGTAAACATAAATCAGAATGTAGACTTCCTGATTTTAAAGATCTACCAGTTATGTTTATAAATGGCCTAGCATATCATATGAACCCAGCTATTCTGGTTATATTCAATAAATGATGATTAAGCAGATCACAGTTTAGCATGTTTTGTAAATATAGGCGACCTTTTTGCTGATGAAAAATATGTTTGGTCACCTACCTTTTAAATGTCTCAAGGAGAATTGCAGTAAACTGCATACATTCAACAGCAGAATGAAAACAGTTGAATGCAGCTTTGAAAGAACGTTGCATTATATCCAACAGGAAATGGCCATATGCAGCTGGCAGGATGATTTATAAATAATCATTCTGATATACAGATTGTATGTATTATAGATCGGTAATTCAGGGCTATTCTTCATAGCCAAATTTAGTGCTACACTCGTGCCAGCAGAAATTTATAATGGTATAACTTTCACTATCCCATTGGTGGTCCCTAGCCAGGGTGGATAAAAATTGATGATTTAAAAAAAATCAGATTTTTTAAAATTTAAATAGGATTTTTTTAAAAAAATCAAATTTATTTTAATAAAATGCTTTGGGAGTAAAAATCTATCTAAAGATAGTTTCCTTTTTAATATACATTAATAATTTAGTTTATTCAGCATGAAATGGATCTTAGTTATGTAGCATGAGGCTGTATATTCTGCAATATTGGGACTGTTGGTGAGTCAATAGCAGGTCAGAGGAGGAGCCGCTGCAGGATAGAGATGACAGTTGCTCTTTTAAAATTATGATTTAAATCGAGTTGATTTCAATCAAGCCTTTTTACTAGTGATTTAAATCATGATTTAAATCATGATTTAAATTGACTTGATTTCAATCAAATCCACCCTGTCCCTAGCTTAGCAAACATTGCTATCTATATACCATAATTCTCTATAAAAAGCCATGGTGGCGCAGTGGTTAGAGTGCAGTACTGCAGGCTACTTCTGCTGCCTGCCAGCTGTCTGCAATTTGGCAGATCGAATCACCAGGCTCAAGGTTGACTCAGCCTTCCATCCTTCCGAGGTGGGTAAAATGAGGACCCAGATTGTTGGGGGCAATAGGCTGACTCTGTAAACTGCTTAGAGAGGGCTGTAAAAGCACTGTGAAGTGGTATATAAGTCTTAAGTGCTATTGCTATAGAGGACATGGTGTGGTTGGGGGTGAGGATTCTCTTGGCTTCATTTTCCTTCCATTTCACCCAATATCACCAATTGGTGATATTCTGTAATTCTATTAGAATAGGTTGGGCAAGAGGTAAATTTTGACAGATGGCTACGCTAGCAAGTTTAATCATTGTTCAAACTCATTCTGTAAATGTTTTTTATGAATATATTCAAAGGGAATAGTGCTTTCCTGGAATAGTTCAAAAATAGTCCAATCAACAACTGAGTTCTATTTTGAAGCATCAGAAAGTGAGCTGGGTTTCTCTGTCCTGCTTCCCTGCTTAGCCCTCCCTGCCACCTTTGATGGCCAGCTGCTGTTCAGAACAATCCATGCCAAATTATGCAAAAAAACATAATTGGTCTCATAGCTTTTGTCATTAAAGTCATGGCTTCATAAGGCCTAGCATTAGAACATCAATTGGACATTCAGAACAAGCTGACTGCATTTTTATCTGGGCAAATTCCCTATCCTTTTTGCATATTTTTTGCATAATTTTGCATCGATTGTTCTATTGATTATTTTGGCTTGTTTATTATTTGATAAAACTGTTATTCTACTGGTAATAGGAGGAGGAAAAGATGGGTTGGCTATGCAGATGCAGGTAACATATCAGATTACAAATACCTTATCTATTGACAGTTGTATGTGTTAAAACTCCTTGTCTTTATTCTTGTATAATGATTTGTTCTTCCGCAATAATTCGAGGAAAAGCTCAATACTGCCTTATGCATTAGAACAGAGGTGTCAAATACATGTCGTCATGGCAGCGTTACTTGACTTATCAGGATTTTTTCTCCCTTTGCTAAACCAGGCGTGGGCATGGCCAGTGCGTGACACATCTGGCCCGTGGGCCGGGAGTTTGACAGCCCTGCATTAGAACTTCCTGAAGCTCTAATAACTGCTGATGTGTTGACATTCTTCTTTTTGGCAGAAAAACAGCTGCAATGTTAACAATACGTCTGAGTCAATTCAAAGTCAACACAAGTATATTAAAACAGGAGAATGAAAGTTGTTAATACGCTTGCTTTATATATTTTGCAGGTATCCTGGAATTTATCAGTATAGCAGTCGGCCTGGTCAGCATTCGAGGGGTAGACAGTGGACTTTATTTGGGAATGAATGAAAAAGGAGAATTATATGGTTCGGTAAGTATTATGCAGTTAAAAATTTGTCTTTACCTAGACAATTTTGGTTATTTTTGTGTCTAATGGGCTTCTTTTAAAATACATTATTCAACCATATCATTAGCAATTATGTAACATTATTAGGAAAATACCCAAATCTATCAATGCTTATTTTTTGAATTTTATTTAATTCAATTTTGGTGAATCTTAGATTTCATTTAAAGAAAGGTGCACATTTTTGTATGCATTTCTTCTGTGCTCAGAATTTGATTTTTTGAGGACTATTAATGTAATCTGCTTTATGTGTAGGTAATCTACAGTTAAATTCACAGTCTAAGACTGCTGGAAATTTAACAATTCAAGTACTACCTAAGACGACTTCTTCTTCTTCTTCTTCTTCTTCTTCTTCTTCTTCTTCTTCTTCTTCTTCTTCTTCTTCTTCTTCTTCCTCTTCCTCTTCCTCTTCCTCTTCCTCTTCCTCCTCTTCTTCTTCTTACTACTACTACTACTACTACTACTACTACTACTACTACTGTTGCTGCTGTTTGTGTTATTTCATCTACAGCAGGGGTGTCAAACTCAAGGTCCGGGGGCCAGATCCGACCCACAGGGTGTTTAGATCTGGGCTGGCAGGGCTGCCCTGGAAACAGCGAAGGACTGGCCCTGGTACAAGTGACATTGAGCTAGCCACGTCCTCCTGGCCACGCCCTCCAGCTCCCCCGAGGTCAAACACAGTCCTGATGCCGCCCTCAATGAAATCGAGTTTGACACCCCTGACCTACAGTGTTATACTGGCATATCACTTGGATAGCATCACATAGCAGCTATCTTTCTTAGGTGTAGATAAAAACTTCTGTGAATCAAAATTAATTCCTGATGATTATCTGAAAATATGCCTGTAATTCTCAAAAATAATAAGGAGCTGTCTGAGCTGTTTTTCCAATTTCCTAGTATTGCCTATAATCCTGAGTTTTGCTAATGATTGATATATCAGGAAAACCAGACTCAACCTTGTTTGCTTTTTTTTTTTTAATTTGATTTATATGCCGCCCTTCTCCGGAGACTCAGGGCGGCTTACAATGCGCTAAGCAATAGCCTTCATACTTTTGTATATTTATACAAAGTCATCTTATTGCCCCCACAAACTGGGTCCTCATTTAACCTACCTTAGAAAGGATGGAAGGCTGAGTCAACCTTGAGCCTGGTAAGATTCGAACCTGCAGAAATTGCAGGCAGCTGTGTTAATAACAGGGTGCATTAAACCACTGTTCTACCAAGGCTCAAGAACAGCCCAGAAATACAATAAATGTTTAATTCCTGTGCTGTTGGCAAAGCTTTTATATGGCATATAAATAAACAGTGGTAGGATTTGATATAGCAGAATACTTAGAAATTCTAAGGCATTCCAATCCCTATGGAACCATTATAGATTGAATGGCATCTTGATAGCTATACTGGAGCATGTTGCATTTGGTGGACACAGTAGATGGAAACTGCATCTCCAGAATCCCATCAGGACCATAATCTTAACTTCAAAAGCCTTACATAAGCAGTTGCTTAATATTTTTGTTACAGTTATCTGTCTTCCTTTCAAGCTTCATAACCACAGAGAGCAAGTGATGTCACTGGCATACAGCCATAATAAATGATCCTTGGGGGGAATGCTCTTTTATTCAGAAAAACGGGTCCCACTTCATCTTGTATCTTTTTCTTCCTCAGCTTTAGAAGGTTAGTAAATATTTATAGTTGGAGATGAACTGTCAGTGCATATTACAGATCAGAAAGGCACAATGGGAAGGAAAAAAAAGCAGAATGCTGAAGCGAATTACTTATTACTGATGTGGGGGAGATGCCTCTCTCTCTACCCCCTCCTTCCCCCCCTCTCACACACACAAAGACTGCAAGCTATTAGCCTCACAATATAGCTATGTGATATTTCTGAAGATAAACAGGCTTGTAAAATAACTTTTTCCTCATCCTACCAACACAATTAAGCAGTTAGAGAGTTATTAAATGTAGGCAGCAGGCCATGTAAAAAGGGCAGGACATACAGTGCAATTTCCCACAATGGGCAAAATCATAATTGACCATGCTCTATCTAGAACAATAGGGAAACACAATTATAGAACACTAGTATAGGTGGCAGAGAACCAAATGTACGTTGGGAGAAATTGGTATGGCATGGAAGGGACATTGGAAAAGTAACTTGCTGAATTGAAGGTCTTCCATAGACCAATTGTGTAAAAGCATGGATTGTGTTCCAGTTACTCTGGAGACCAGTACGAAAGATTTCAGTTTCAGCTCCACATTTATGCTCTCAAGTCCAGTTGAAACCAAAAATTGGGCTGAAAGACCTGAGGTCCGATTCAGTGTCTTTTTTCCACGATAACTGAAAACCATATCTGAGGAAATCTGAGGTCTAGTCCCCTTACCGTTATAAATGATTATGGCAACAGACATATGGCACTTACTTTTCTACTAGTAAAAATAAAACTGTGTTAGCAATCTTACGGACTAATGAAAGCACTTATTTGTTTCATTCCAAATAGAAGAAGATTTAAAAAATGGTCTCCGGTACTTAATGGCCTTGATTTGTTCTATGTAGATCTCATTTTCAAATAGTTATTATGCCCATCTTACTTTTGAATAACGATCACTGTTTTTGTCTTGGAATGCTGATTATTAAGTTGTGATGTCTATGTTATGGGGCCAAGGCTTGGATTCTCTGCCTTAATTCTACTTGTGTTGTAGATGAGATGTTGTGTCATTAGTATAAAGAAGGACTGCTAGTTTAGGGGGATGTAGTTCATTGTTAAAGTTTGGCTCGAGTTAAAATGGAAAATGTGGGACTAGAATGAACGTTTGCCTCATTCCTCTCTGAATAGGAATTAGTACAGGCAGTCAGTCAGAGGAAAAACTGCTTTGTGCTGGCATGAAGTTATGTAATTGTGTCATCAAAAGTAGTACTGTAGCATTCAGTCAATTGAGGAGAACTAAATTGAAGACCACTCTCAGTCTCTGTACAGGTAGTCCTTGACTTACAACAGTTCATTTAGTGACCGTTCAAACAAAGTTACAACGGCACTGGAAAAAGTGATTTATGACCGTTTTTCAGAATTACGACCTTGCAGCATCCCCATGGTCATGTGATCAAAATTCGGACACTTGGCAACTGGTTCATATTTATGACGGTTGCAGTGTCATGTGATCCCCTTCTGCAACCTTCTGACAAGCAAAGTCAATGGGGAAGCCAGATTCACTTAACAACTAAGTTACTGACATATCAGCCGCAGTGATTCACTTAACAACCATGGCAAGAATGGTTGTGAAAGGGGGCTAAACTCACTTAACAAATGTCTCATTTAATCACAGAAATTTTGGACTCAATTGTGGTCATAAGTCGAGGATTATCTGTATTTCTCCCTCAATTTAATGTGGCCTTTCCTAACCTAGAGTCATTCAAATGAGTGGAATTCAATTCTCAAAAATCCTATCCAGGACAGGAACATTTACAGCTATAAATAAAAGACAATAAATTTGTAAGAATCGAGTTCTACATTCCCCTACATTTCTTCATATAATGGTATACTCCCATTTATTTCTGTATTTGCAAATTTTATCAATACATCTGAATTTCTGGGACCTTTTAGAATGTGAAACAATCAAAAGAGAACTCCCCGGTTGTTCAGGTGCTTTTAAAAAATGGTGTAATTTGAACGAGGGAAATGTAAGTAAATGGAAGAAATGTTAAATGGGGCCAAATCTCCATTCCTCTTTTTGTAGAACCATATATCTCTTCTAAATATTTGATGATTTGAGGTGAGAATTTTAAGAATTTGCAGGAAAAAAAAGCTTACACTTAAAGATAGATATCTTTAGCTTTCTTTTTAAAAAGGAAAAAAAAAGATCTGTGGAAAAATTACCAAACTGAGGTTCTATTACAGCATTATTTATTTATTAAATTTATTTGCCACCCATCTCATTTTGAAGCAACTCTGGGTGACTTGCAACCGAGTTCCAAGAGTCCTTCTAAGACAAAACAATGACACTGAAAAATGCAACTGTACTTATTAAATATATTCATTGTTTCATATTAGAAATTGCCTTACAATATAACATATGAAAAATGTGTAAATTAGCATAACATTTGCTAATTGTGTAACAAGATTGAAAACTACTATTGGCTGTCTGAAGTATTTTAGTTCTGAAATCAAGTTTGCATAGAAACAAGCTAGCACTCAAATTTAAAAAGACAATGTTACCTAACAGCTACTGCAGTGTAAAACAAATATTTAAATGTATCAAAACCAAATGCTTGATACTGGTTTATTTCACTAATGAAATTGGTTTGGTAAGTAACTGGTTTTGAATCTGAGTGGGTATTTTTCCTTCCTCAGTTAATTTTGCAATAGGTACCTATGGACATTTTAATGCCATGTTGAAGTACAGAAGCTTTTTGTTGTTGTTGAAGATGAAATGTACACAAAGCTTAATGAAATACTTGGCAATGGTGTGTTTGGGCCATATGCTGTGGAAATTCTTATTTCCACTTGTGGGGCTTGCATAGGAAAAAATGCCTGGGGCATTGTCCCCCAAGGCTTGAAATGCTGCTAACAGAAAATGGGCTTTACTTCTAAACTGCAATGCGATGAAAAGTGGCTGTAGTGTAATTCCATTAGTTTCAATGAAATGTATCATCTAATATTCATGATCCTTTAGGGTCTTGTTGACACTGGCATAATTAATACCTACATTTTAACAACTGCCAGCAGTGGCAGAAATATTCTGGTTGTGGTCTGGAGTCAGTGTATATTTTCCTATACTCCTAGGTTCTTGAAGCATATGCTAACAAATAGTGTTCAAAGTACTGGCTTATTTTAAGTACCATATTGGTACAGGGTTAAAAAGCTGGGGGTGACTGTGGTATACTGGGTGCCAAAGCTGTAAAAGTGTGGCTGGATGCTGACACTGCAGTACTGACACTTGCCAAATGACACATGCATCCATTAGCAAATATAGCCTGTGCTGAAATAGTTTATTGTTGTAAATTCCTTCTTCCAGGGTGACAGCCATGCTAGACTTTTAAAGATCTACAGACGTTCAGAGAATGTGGTTACGAAAGTCATGTAAAATGTAGGGAGCCATGGAGATGACCTTGGGGGAAAAAGATTCAGAAACCACTGCAAAAAGAAAATGTGCAGAAGCTTGCCCTGAGCTTTGAGAAAAGAGAAAGTATTAGGAAAAGACTCACACTTACTGCTCCCTGATTCCGAAGGGTATAAGAGGGAGGGATGGAACAATATAATCAGCCTTGCAAGAGTCTGTTGCTATAGCCTTTTTCAGTAAAGTAGAATTTTTTGATTCATGATATCAGATATTAGATTTATGAATTAAAAGCTTTTGATATTTTGGGCAAATATGTTTGATGACATACTGATTTTTTGGGGGGAAGACCCTTCCTGACACACAACCCATGCTAGAAGGATTTTTAAAAGACTCCAAACACAAGCTTTTTGCTACATTGGAGAAATGTGTGTTTGATCTACAATGAATGGATGATTTCAGTTACAGGATTTCTGCTGAATACATACAAATGGGTCCTTTAGAACTACAAGCCATACTTTCACAGCAATTACCTCAAAATGTGAAGGATTTTATGGTTTTCCTAAAAGTTCATAAATTTGCAGACTGCATAAGACTCATCTACTAAAGATAGGACATACATCCATATAGTCTACTCAAAAGCAAACAGCATTTTAGAAATAGAAAGAACTTTTCTCATTACAACTGCTACTCAGTTGTCTAAACATCACTTTCCAATTCATGATGTGAGCTAATGCTTTAGAAATGGTGGCTGAAGTAGTTCTCCAAGCACAGAATGAGGGCAGGATGGATCTCTTGTCATATGCATTTTATTCTAAATTGCTTCGATTAGCTGAATACAATTATATGAAGGCAGCATTCCAGCAATGGAGACACTTCCTGGAAGGGCAGGACACCTAGTACAAATATGCACAGACCATGTGAATTTGGAAGTTCTGCAAAATGTAGAACTTGGAAGATCAGGTGGGCACAATTCTCCCAGTTCAATTCCCGTGTCTTATTTTCCCTGATTCACAGATTAGGCTATTAAATACCCTGTCACATAAACCAGAACATGATAATCTTCCCCTGCTGTAACTTTGCCATTGCCCAGGAGTTAGGCCCTCCTGAAAGATTGGCGCAGAGAGGCAGAATGTTGGTCTTTTAGATCAAATGAAAACGCAGGAACCACAGGATGCTTACTCTAGGTCTTGGATGGATAATATCCAGGAGCCTTGCAAGATGGTTTTTCACCCTACATGTCTGAAAGGATGGTATCTCAATAGCCATTTGTAGGTTCCCCTTTCTTTAAGGAGAGAAAGGTTTATAACACTGTCGTGATCATAGAACTGCTGGACATTGGGATGTGTTTAAAACTGCATTGGGTTCTCAGATAGTTCTCATGGTCAAGTGTGAGAGTGATGACAGAGATTACATTTCATCTTGTCATGTTTGATGCTGAACAAAGTCTATTCATGGAAAACCCATTGACTTGCTTCTCCCTCTGAGTTCTTGTTTATGACCTGGGATTACACTTCCACACTTCTTGTAAGATTATACTGGCATTCTTGGGGTTATAGATTTGTTTACAAAAATGGCTCATTTCATTCCTTTGCAAGAGGTCCCATCATAGGAAAAAGCACAATTTTTTAAAAACATGTTTTTAGGTACAGAAACCTAGTCAATCATCATATCAAATTGTGGACCTCAATTTACTTCCAACTTTTAGAAGGCCCTCTTCCAATTATTAGACATTAAAATCCATTTGTCATCTTCTTGACATTCAACCTTTAATGGTCAAGCTGAACATTAAAAACAGATTCAGGAACAATATGGTGTTATGTCTCTTGTCTAATAGACAATTGGACTGCACTGCAGAATTTGCTTACAACAACTTAATACCTTATAATTTGCACTTCTATATTTTAGTACCTTATAGTTCGCACATGCAACTTATAGTTTGTACTTCTATATTTTGTTCCCCAGAACCCCAACATCTGCAGTTCTTCACACTTCATGCTTTCTGCATCAGAGCTTTTCTTAAAGGAAAAGCTGGTTTTGGCAAAGGCTTTGCACAATCAAACTGCAGACATGCACAGGCAAGAAGGTACCAAAATTGCAGAGGGGATTTGACCTGGATTTCAACTAATTTTTTTGTCTTTAGTATGACCCTCAAAAATTTTATTGGTCCCATCCTAATAGTACAATAAATTAATCAATGGCCTTTATCTGAAGTTGCCTGCATCAATGAAGGTTCAACCCATCTTCCATTGTACACAGCTTAATCTGTAAGAAAATTTACCCTTCCCATTTTGATGGGTAAAAAAGAGACATATGAAGTGGAAACTATTCTGTGTTCTAGTTGCAAGGAAAATAATTGGAATATCTGATTCACTGGAGGGCCATCCAGATTTGGAGAGATCATAGGAGAACAGGAGAATGACAGACATTCATGCCTGTGCTTATAGGTTTCATCTATAATTCCCAGGAAACCTTCATCCCTACAAAGACAAAAGACCTAACAAAGAAAAAGGGGTCAAACTATTTTCCAAAGCACCAAAAGGCAAGTCAAGAAACAATGTTTGGAAACTAACCAAGGAGAGAAGCAACCTAGAACTAAGGAGAAATTTCCTAATGGTGAGAACAATTAACCAATGGAATAACTTGCTTTCAGAAGTTGTAGATGCTCCATCACTGAAGGCTTTCAAAAATAGATTGGACAACCATTTTTCTGAAATGATATAGGGTCTCCTGATCAAGCAGGGGGTTGGACTAGAAGACCTTTGAGGTCCTTTCCAACTAAACCCCCATGATTTGCCAATGCTACAAAATGACTGTGAGTCTCAGGATGAAGTAGGCTCTTGTTTGCCAGCAAGATATACTCCCTAGAGCAGATGAGTATGTAGCTGAGGGGAGGAAATGTTTCCTAGCTCCCATCTTCTTCTGGGTTGCAGGATTTGCTGGATAGATTGGGGAAGCCATCAGAAGGAGGCACAGTCCAGACAACAGAAAGAGGGAGGTGCCCAGTTCTTCCACCTCTGCATTGCAGGACTACTCTAGTAATCTTGGGAGCTGCTGAGTGAGGAATGTGTGTATGTGTGTGTGCATTTGAAATTTGTTCCCATAGTTTTGTTCTGGGTTTTTTATTCCATATGGACAAGAAGATTGAATGTAATGGAGGAGGTGATGTGGAGAAGCCATAGAGATAACCTTGGGAAGGAAAAAACCAAAACAGTTATAAAATCAAAAAGTGCAAAAGGACATTTTGAATCCAGGAGAAAGAAAAAATATTAGGAAGAGACTCGGACTGCCTCCTCTTTGACTCATTGGGTATAACAGGGAAGGAAGGGAAAACTGAATTGGACTTGCAAGATTTTATTTCCACAGCCAATCTCAGTCAAGAATAGTTCTAGTTTTCTGGAGTTCAATCCCTAACTTCATATTTTGTAGTATTGGAGTCCTTTTCAAGACATTGTATCTTAATATTCTTGATACTTTTATCAAGAATATCTCAGAAACCACCAACAGCCTACTGCAACCACATGGAATCAGCCTAGCACACATGCCAACTAAAAGTCCTTCAAAACATCCTAAACAAACCAAAAGACCCAGCCCCAGAAATAGAAGTAATCTACAACATACAATGTAATGTCTTCAACAATCACTATGTAGGACAAACAGGCAGAAGACTATCAGAACTCATCCATGAATACCAACTAGCAGTCAGAAAACTATTTAATTTCATAACATATAGACAGACTTTATCATAGTTTCAATTGGGAAATTGTGACCATCTTAGATCAAGCCAAGTCCAAAAAAGCCAGGGAATTTCTAGAAGCCTGGTACTCTTGACAAATTAGCCATCAATAGACGCATAGTCATTAACAACATCTATAGACTATACAAAAGAGACAACTATAACCAGCCAAAAAGGGAACAAAAAGACTCAAGCACATCTTCACCAGCAATTAGCACCTAGATCAGGATAGAATAACTCCAAAATTAACATCAGACCAACTTTACTATTCAGTGTTCTGTTATTGGGGAAAACAATACCCCAATCAAGAAATTACCAAAGAAGCTAACAGTAAACAGCCCAACCAAAGAATCTCTTAAGAATCCTCACCAACACTGAAAGGACAAGCCACTAGAATACCTTATAAACTGACAGCAATACACATTCCTTACTAGCACTGATGATGTTACCTATTTTGGGTAATTAAATGTCTGCAAGAAAACAAACAAACTCAGAGAGCACCAAGGACCCCTGGAGTCTTTTATGTTCTGGACAGCCTCAAAGGGCAGATATAAAAAGAGACATCCAAGCATCTCAATTTGTCCTTGTTAATATTGATAATAAAAAAATCCACCCTGGATTTCTTAAAGCCCATCATGCACTATCTCCGAGTCTGTATTCTTATGAATGAGCAGGAATGCTCTGATCATTCCAGGGAGAGGATTATCCAACCTTTGCTTGCAAGCCTCCACCAAAGGAGCATCTATGACCCCAGGAGGCAGGCTTTCCTTCCACTGCTTAACATGTAGAACACTCAAGAAGAAATTCAATTATTTATAAGTAAGAATAATTTCACCATCCTTTGTTCTCCATTTTCAATATAACATTCCTTTTGAATCCTCTTTTTTTTTTGTATGTAGAATAATATTGTATGTGATAATATGCAGTGTGTATATGAACTACACAAAATGCATGTGACTACTAAATACTGACCTTGAATTGCATGAAAACTAATATCATCTAGTATTCATAAAACCTATGAGTGGAATATTTTAAAACATAATTATTCCAAAATATCCAGCCAGCATGGTCAGGTATAGAGTTAAAAATAAAAAATAAATGATCTCGAAAATACCTCTTGCCTAATTTCTTATATTTTCAAGCAAAAACCTATTTCTATATTTTAGTTGTACTATAATACTCAAGACAGATTTAAAAGTGATGTACCATTCAAAGCAATTAAGCACGAGGCTGGTGGACACACAGTACAGCTAAGCTGCATTTTGTGTATCTTCATCAGTGTCGTATTTTTAATAGGCAAGACATACAACAGGACCTCAGATGACTGCAGATTATTGGCACGTTTATAAAAGAAGAAAAATACTGGCCTCAAACCAGAATATTATGCAGGATGACAATGTTCAGTGGTCTAAAGCTGGCTAAACTTCAACCTCTGAAATTATAGTTGAGGACGGTTTTGATGCAACAAATAATTGCAATTCAAAAATAGAAATGAAAATCATATTAGAGAAGGAGGGAGGACTTCAATAGGGTTCCTATAATAAAACATTTTAGCTTAATTTGGCAATAGCTATAAGGTTATTTGGTTGTGTTGAATCTGCTGGATATATGGAAAAATCAAGGAGTACCCAGAAAGGTAGACAGTCAAATCTTTCTTTCACAGGCTGGTTACATTTATTTTAATTAAATTCAACAGTATTCATTGGGTTTATTTCCTAGCAAGCATGCACACATTTGGAAACAGGAGCGAATTGGAGTCTTTTTGTGTAATAAGGACTTAATCCTTTTATTCTCTATTTTAAGAGCAGAATTCCAAATCCCAGGCCTTGGATTGCTTTTGGGAAGTGTTTTGACAGATTTCATTTGTTCACTGTATTATGAAACCTAGATTTCAGTATATTATGAAGCCTTAACAGGACAGAAAAGTGATGATCAGGTTGTTAGCTTTGATAGCAATGTTTTTAAGTCTGTCTTGTAGAGTTTCAGCAGCACCATATTTTAACAGTTATAGTTCATAGTAACTTGGATTGTATTTACACACTATACTGAATACTATAGCCTGCAATACTGTATTTACAGAATATCCCACAAGGTGTTTTTTTTTTGGTCAGAGTCAGAAAAGATGCTATGAAGCCAAATGAGTAACCAAGCAATAACAAGTCTCTTTGATCTCAGAGCTTCAACTTTTATTACCAGATATTTGTCAAATTCATCTTTTTAGATATTGAAGGTAATGTGAGATGAAACTGCTAGGTTGGCAGAAGCTGGGACAAGTAATGGGAGCTCACAAAGTTACGCGGCACTAGGGTTTGAACTGCTGAACTGCCAACCTTTCGATCGACAAGCTCATCGTCTTAGCCACTGAGCCACTGCGTCCCTATTAAGGAATCCTTAAATTAGTGGCAAAAGAATGATCTGAACAAGAGATGGCCTTTTCACAGATCACAACTGTATTACAGCACAATAAAAATGTTGCCAGTATCTTATTAGGCACCCGTGACAGAATTTATACATGAGCAATTTAATTCAGGTCAAGGTAAGGCAGAATGTAAAAATACATATTCAGGAAAGTTGATTTCCTGGTTCTGCTATGACAAAAAGGCCCAGGGTTAATAAAAGTGCATCCCCACTTGAGAGGTGGAGAGGTGACATTTGGGGGTGGGGAGCGTCCATTCGAAAGCACGTAAAAAATGCAAGTAGAAAAATAGGGACCACTTTTGGTGGGAAGGTAACAGTGTTCCATGTGTCTTTGGCGTTTAATCATGCTGTCCATATGACCACGAAGATGTCTTCGTACAGTACTGCCTCTTCGCCTTTGAAACGGAGATGAGCACCGCCCCCTAGAGTTGGGAACAACTAGCAAATATGTGCAAGGGGAACCTTTATCTTTACCTTAAGGATTCCTTAGATGAATTGCCCTTCACATGTCCACCAAGCATGGTAGGGATTGAAATAATACATGCTATCCACATCATTGGTAGCTCCACACATACATAGTTTATGGGACAAAGGCTCTAAAAATAAATCTGCTTGACTTAGTTTTGCTTGTAAGTTACAAACCTGACTATTCTCAAATACCTACAGTGTGACAGTCAGAGAGTACCTTGATGGTGGAGGATATAAATAGAGCCAGAAACTTAACTTCCTCACCAAGCATTTGGGGGTAAGTGATAGAAATTAGAATAGCAGTAGATTTATTTTTATTTGATTGATTTTCCCCACCTTTCTGATCCTTTTCTTGCATTTCATATGATTATTAAATATGATTTTCTATTTGATTCATAAACACTGGATCTACATTGAAGTGCTTGCTTTGGTCTTCGAGAAAATCCTGAAGGCTATTTAATGAGGAATTGCAGGGTGGGATCAGATTGTGTGTGTTTGTTTGTGTGTGTGTGTGTGTGTGTGTGTGTGTATTATATGGTCACTGATCTAAAAAAAAAAATGACACTTTCTCCTACCTGCTATTCTAGCTTTGAAAAATAGTGCAGTAATTGCAATATATGTTGCTATTCAGAGCCTGAGTGCTAAAAAATTCTGGGCTCAGGAAAGTCTAATGTGATTTCCAGCAAGATGGCCTATTCTCTGATATCTTCACTTGCCAGTTCAGTTAAAAATTGAATGCATACAAATTATTAAATAATTGACATAAAACGTCATCCAAGTTGAAATTAACTATACAGAAGATGAATATGCATGTGAGAGAAACATGCAGCAAAGCATTGGTGTCTTTAAATTTAGTTATTCCTGAACTGATAAATAAAGCAGGTAACTGTTGCTAGCCTAGTTTTTAGTTCTATGGATATTGGTTTTTTCGTGTTGTTGCATGAATAGAGATGATTGTTAAACTAAAACTTGCAGAAAGCAACTCCAGCTCACTATAATTATGACTTTAAAATAGCATTTTCCTCCCTGGTATTAGAAATGCTAGGAATTCTGTATCAGTTATAGCCATTGTAGTCCCAGCACACCTGAAGATTGGTTGATGAGGGGATGTTGCTTTAATATGATTTTACAAGGTAAATAAGGCAGAAAATTATGATGAGCCATGTTCATCAGTTGGTGGCTACTTTTCCTGCCCATCGCTAATGGATAACAGATTAAAGATAGCAAGCAACCTACCAGTCACTGCCTGAAACCACCCTGACTTAAATTGTGTATTGGTAGCAACATTAACTGGCCTGATTGTTGATAATGTAGGCTGCGAGGCAGTCCTTTTTCATATACAGATGTACTTTCCTGCTGAATCAAGGATGGGAGGAAAACAAATGAACAAGACTATAAAGGATGTGTTCTCTCTGAACTCCAGACTTGAAAATGTAGAGATATGATGATGTCTAAACCATTTTAATATAAGAATAAAGCTGCAAATAATGAAGACAATTCAGATCAATCTTGGGTGAGTTTTAAACTGACTTGACAGGAAGTGGAAAACAGAATGCCTGGGGGGTCTGCAAGAGTTCTTGGTATATTGTCTGTTTAAATATGAGAGATGCATGGAGGTAAAACTAGAACATTACACATGGATCTTTTACTTGCTTTTTCTTTGCACCAAGGTTTTAAAAGGCATTAAGAGAATCTGCAGCCCAAAAGAAGGTGCTATGGGTCAAAACCAATGCAGCATCACTAGATAGTAAAGAGTACCTTATTTGAAGAAGTAGCTATTTTAAATATAGCTATTGGAAATGCTCAACTGTGAAAACAGTTCAAATATCTTTCCCAGAACCTTATTTTTGCTTCCAGGCAATGCATCAACAGTCATTCTTAAATTGGAGATGACTTTCTGTTTGATGATATCTAAAATTAGGTGTACAGTCTTGATTTACTGGCCAAGATTAAAATTGGTAGAGGGTATGAAGCTACCAACATTGCCGGCCTGTGTTATCCATCCACATTTCTGCTTAGCTCCTGTGCATAATTTACTAAATAGGTATGGATTTTTCTTAGGGCAAGGCAATTCTGAAAATTAATTGTTGACAGTTACTAGATTAGCCAGCATTAAATTTCAAGAAGCCTTAAACAAGTCACAAATCTTAAGACCTTTCCATACTGTCATGCATTTGAAGAAGGAAAAGCTTTGTCTCAGGCAGACGATTGTAATACTCTCTGCACGAAACCGATTTAAAAAAATAATTTATTATAAAATGCAGATGAGAAGATACTGATCACATGTAATTTTAAGGACTATATTATCTCTTCCTGTGCCAGTATTCTTCAAGTTTGTTTAATGATGGTCTGGAATTATGTTGGCTTTCAGCCAACTCACTTAGACAAGAGGGAGCTGAAATAAGATAGAGCCGGAAGAGATGGTAAGGCAGTAATGTAAGGTGTGTGGGGTGCCTCAGGCAAGTAGGGGAGGCCCTGGAAGGCCTGGTGCAGGACACAAGTGAGTTCTCTTCACTCAGCTGAAAATCCTGCTTGGATTTCAGCATGGAGGATTTTCAGCTCCTAAATGTAGCTTCCCAAGTTCTCCCCCAGCCCCCATGAGGATCCCCCTTTCCTTATCTGGAACTCTGCTTAGACCTGTGAGATCACTTTAATTATCACAACCAGGAATACTGAGAGGAGAAGTCATGTGGGCACCTCAACTTAAAGATTGCTTCAATCAGCAGCTGAGATCCAATCCCAATTGTGGCTTCACTGCCTGTTTTTTTAAGCCTTACCAGATAGACCAGACAGAAAATATGATCAGATAAGCTAATTCTACTTTATTGTAAGGCTATAATAACGGAATCTTGCATGTCTCCTTTATAGCTCAACAAACTGGGGAAGGGTCCCTTCTGAATCTCTTTCCCTTTCTCCACTCAATATCCAGCTATGGGCTATTTGACCATTTCTAAACATAATCTCTTCACCCCATCTCCCAGATACCATTAGAGCCTGTTTCCAGATATATCCAAAACAGAAAATATCATTTATACACTTCTTTATTTTCCTTATTTTGGATGCATTTTTGCTCAGAATATGTATGAAAAGCCAATATGAGTATTTTTAACACATATTTATGTGCAATAAAGCATCTTTTACATACAAACTTTGGAAAATTACCATGAACATTATTTTTATCAGTACACGTGATCTTCATTTAATAATAATAATAATAATAATAATAATAATAATAATAATAATAATAATAATAATAATAATAATAATAATTTTATTTCTATACCGCCCTTCTCCCGAAGGACTCAGGGCGGTGTACAGCCTATTTAAAAACACAAACAGTATTTAAGTACTGCTGGTTCAGTGACTGTTCAAAGTTATGACACTATGAATGAGGGATAGTCACCCCTCAAACTTAGGGCCATTGCGGTGTCTCATGAGCATGTGACTAGAGATTGTGACGTTTCTTGCTGACTTCCCACAAGCAAAGTCAGTGAGGAAGCTGGCAGGAAATTGGAAGTCGCAATCACATGAAGTCCTTGCTTAAACAACACGTATGGTCCTTGCTTAACGATTGCTGGAACTGTGGATCCTAAACAGCATGATCATACGGTTTTTTTTAACTAATAACCATATTGCTTAAAGATTGGAGTTTTTGGTCCCAATTAATATTGTTACTACATTTATACATACCAGTATTTATATGAGCACTTTCTCACTACACAAAGCTTTTCATTTGAAAATTGCATTAACATTTTGGAGAACTGTGTCAAATGGTATTGTATGAAACAATACCAAATTGTTATTCAATTCCTAATGGTTGAAAATTTAAATAGTTTTAAAACTTCAACGTTTTATATAGTTTTCTTGATAAGATTTCATAAGTAGTTTGTCACTATCTTCTTCCTATGGTTAAGAGAGAGCGAGTGGCTTAAAGTCACCCACCTGGCTTTGTGTCTAAGGTGGATCTAGAAGTCACTCTCCCAATTTCTAGCCTTTTGCCTTTAACCACTACCTTGGAATTATACTCTTATCAAAATGTAATGCAGGTTAACTTACCTTCCATATCTGTCTTAGTTTTTTTTTTCACTTAAGAGTAAATTAAACAAAAAATAATTATTTTAAAATTTATCTTAATAGACATTTAAGAACACAAGGAAAAGAAACAAAACAAAATAATAAAGAAATAGAAAAGAGATTTATAAGCAGAGACTTGTAAGAATAAATAAAAATGTTAATGTTAGATTAGTGCTACATATTTATAGTATCTTTTGTCAATTTAGAACTTCACACTATTAAAATTAAGTTGATATAGACTGATTAAAAATAGCCTATATAGTATGAATTATATATCAACATGAAAAATTCCAAACATTTCTGTTTCATAGGAAATTCTCTCCTTATTTAGTAAATCTAGTAAGATAATGCTATACAAATCTCTACACTGGATAGCTGGGTAGGTATTATCCTTCTCAGTAGATGAGGCAAAGTTGATGGGAACAAGATAAAATGCCTTCCCCGGTTAATACTAGAGTTAGATGATAGCCCTCTCTTCTTTACTTTACTTACAATCTTTCATGGCCATGTTGAAAAAAAGTATTATACATGCTATTTCTCAGAGAGGTTTAAGTCTCTGTATTATTGAAGTTTTACTGTATTTTTGAAATTGTTCAACTTCAGTGTAACTTGGCCTTGATGTGACTATTCCAACAAGAACTGGTAGTAAAACCGGCGGGATGCTCTGCCCACTGACCTGGACGTCATCATAGGTGATCTGCTCATGAGCAGAAGAGCTTGCGCGCCCGATACAAACCGGTAGTAAAGGTAAAGGTAGAACCCACCCCTGAACTGTCTGTAAAATCTGCAGTTCTGTGGTGTCTATATCTAGTTTCTCTTTTCACACCTTTTTCAAAAGATTTGCTGAATCATTCTGGGTGAGGATAGAACAGCCTCAGTAAATATATGACCTTAAAAGTAGGTTATTTTAATATTCTAGTGACTACCACTTAAATATGACAGGACACTGACAGAGTTATTTGCAGATGACACAGAGCTGGAAGAGATAGTTAATACTTTTGAGATGGGGGGGGGAATCTAAAGACCTAGATAAGCTTCACTTATGCACTGATATGAACAGGATGGAATTTAACAATAGAAATGTGAAGTTTTGCATCAGGCAGAAAAATGTAAGGCACAAGTCTAAGGTGGGGGATATCTGGCTTGGCGGTACAGGTAGTCCTGAACTTACAGCCACAATTGCGGTCATAATTTCTGTCATAAGTCATTGAGTCAAACCTGATTTTACAACAATTTTTATGGTGGTCATTAAGTGAATCACAAGCTTGTTAAGCAAATCCCAGCTTCCCTAATGGATTTTTTTTGCCAGTTTTTTTTTTGCCCAAAAAAATTCAACTGGCAAATCATGATCATGTGATCTGAGCCCAGTCACAAGTTGTAACCGTGAGCTGATTGCCAAGAACCTGACTTGTGATCATGTGATCCCTGGCTTCATATCCTTTTCCACCAAGCATCTCTTCGTAATGGGAAAACACTCATTAATCATGCTTCTTAATATGGAGTGAGGTGAGTTCACTTCTCTAACTAATCATCAGACCTACCAAGGTTCTCTCTAAAGAAAAGAAAAGGGGGGAGAAATTGATCATAAGTGATCCATGTCCCTGATTGCAGACGAATGCTAGTGCTACAATAAATACCCAGGGAATCCAGCTTGTATCTCATGGCTGGAGGCATCTGAAGTAGCCAAGAAATGGGCATGGAGAAGATATACTAGAGCAGACTTTGGAATCAGACAATTGTGATTGTCCCATCTGTAATAATAAAGAGTGCAAAATGGTTACTGCCAGATTTCAGCAACTGGAAGGGGATTGTGAAGTTCCCACAAAGGTGCTCTTATGGGGTGGGGAAGGATCTATAGGAGGATCAGAAAAGTCAAGTTAGCATCCACAGCCATATGGAGGCCTTGCCTTTTAAAAAAGTGTCAGTTGTGCAATGCCTATGAAAAAGGGTGTGGGCTTTAGCTGCACAGGTGAAGCCACCAATTTACCATTCCTGCAGATGTCCCTTTGTTCAGATGCGAATAGAATAGAATAGAATAGAATAGAATAGAATAGAATAGAATAGAATAGAATAGAATTCTTTATTGGCCAAGTGTGATTGGACACACAAGGAATTTGTCTTTGCTGTATGTGCTCTCAGTGTACATAAGGAGAATAAAATACATTCATCAAGAATAAAAAGATACAACACTTAGTGATATGGAGCTTGGCCTGGCTATCCTTCTTCTAAGACGGGTGTTAAACTTGATTTCATTGAGGACCGCATCAGGGTTGTGTTTGACCTACTGGGGGAGCATTTTCAGGGTGGGTGTGGCCAGCTCAACATCACTTGTGTTGGGGGGTCCTGTGGTGGCCCAAGCGCTCTGCCAAAGTAAACGGACTCCCGAGCTCTGTTTTCAGCTGCAATGGCTTCCTGCAACCCTCTGCCAGTGAAAACAGAGCTCGAGAGGGCTGCTCCATTTTTGCTGGCAGAGGCACTGAAGACCAGTCCTTCGCTGTTTCCAGGCAGCCTCGCGGGCCAGATCTAAGCATCTCTTGGGCCAGATCCAGCCCGTGGGCCTTGAGTTTAATACCCCTGTTCTAGGACATGCTTTTTGATATACCTCTGATGCATATGTATATATACTTAGTAATTAATTGTGCTGGACTTTCTTTTTTATTCCTACTCAAAGACAATTTTCAAAGATACCTTTAATTGACCTACTTTTAATTGGAGATACTAATTATTGATATGTGGTTATGTATTTTTGTTTTTCATCCAGCTGAAATTCATTCGGATGGACTGAAATATATCATTCCTTATTTCAAACTATTGCTAATTTGGATTTATTTATCTATATGCAGTGAATATATTTGTTCCATGGCTATGCAATTAATAAAATTATTACTCAAATGTTTTATACGTGATTGTGTATATATGTTTGTATGTATCTGTGGTGTGTGTGTGTGTGTGTGTGTGTGTGTGAATTTATATATATTTCAATGTCTTTCACTGTAGGCATTAAATTGCTTGTCCAGCATAATAATCTTGATGCTGTAATGATGGTTTTTAAAACAGGAAGAAGTTTAAAAGAATAGTTCTTGTGATAGATTTTCTTCCAGTTTAGATGCTAATGGCATTAATGGGATAAAAGGTTTTCTTAGATTGTATTAGTTCATTTAATTAAAAGTAGGATCAGCCACTCTCAGGCTATTTATTCTGCTGAGTGATTCTGTATTTGTGAACTAAAGTCTTTGACTTGATTATGTGGCTGTCTAGCTCATAAAACCCAGAGGCTATCATATGTCTTTAAAGAAAGAACGTTGTCTTGCTGCATAATCTAAATAGATTGCATTAATTTCTATTATATAGCATATTGATTAATACACCTTTAGGAATATCCATATTCTGGCCATTCATAGTATTAAAAAAAATTAATTCAATTGTGAACGTGGGAGATATTGTCCTTGGACTGACTGAAGCAAAATCTTGTGTCCATAGAGAAATAGCAGTCATCCAATGTCTACCATCCAATTTCCCACTACTGTAGTGCTTCCGCAGTATAGGGAGAATTAGGGAGGGGCACAGTGGTGCAGCTCATTGGTGATAGGGCAAGTAGGGATTCTTTGGAACAAAACATTTATTTGACTGCAAATAATTTTTAAAAATATTGTACCCTGTGTGATTATTGTATAATTCTAATATTGTTTGCAGTGGTGGAATTAATTTTTTTTTTACTACCGGTTCTGTGGGCGTGGCTTGGTGGGTGTGGCGGAGATGGATATTGCAAAATCTCCATTCCCACCCCACTCCAGGGGAAGGATACTGCAAAATCCCCATTACCTCCCCACTTCTGGGGGAAGGATATGGCAAAATTTCCATTCCCACCCCACTCGGGGGCCAGCCAGAGGTGGTATTTGCTGGTTCTCTGAACTACTCAAAATTTCCACTATCGGTTCTCCACAACCTGTCAGAACCTGCTGAATAGCACCCCTGATTGTTTGGGAACTGACAAAATGTTTAAAAGATAGAAAGCAAAACATGGAATTCAAAGGTATTTTTTTCCTAAGTTTTAATTTTGTAAACCTTTATTATAGTTATATCCCATATTTATTATGACATATGCAAACTAACCTAGGCATGTCCAACCTGTGGGCCATATGCGGCTCTGGATAGCTGGTAATGTGGCTCCATAATAAAAAATAAATAAATAAATTATTTTTATCTTTATACAGTAACTATATTATATATTTTATATGTAGCCCAAGATAATTCTTGTTCCCTCAGTGTGGCCCAGGCAAGTCAAAAGATTGGATAATCATGAACTAACTTCTTCATCTGATGCTATGTCTTATCATAGACCATCCTGTTGTGTATTCTGTTATAATTCTTTATAGAAATAATCAAATTCTCTCTTCAAAATGGAAGCCTGATACTATCCTTTGGTGTTTATAATTAATTTAAGTTTTTCAGAAGAACAAATAAATTATCTTACAGATGCAACTTATTTTCAAATCATGGCATCAAATATGTATGGAAAAATGAATAACTGACTCAAGAATAGACTGAGAGGCATTTAATATCATGCCTCTTTTTAATATCAGAAGCCATTCTGCAGTGTAACTCTATATGATCTAATTTGCCTGAAGAAAATAAGAATAAAAAAAACCATTAAGTTTCTTGCCAGTGCATTTGACTTCTATACAGCATCTGGATTTACAATTGAAAGAACTCAAAGTAATTTTAAAAATTGTTCAAAGAACCAGTTAAGACAACAAGTGCTGTATTTAAAGACTATTCAGCAAATAAAAAGAAGAGATTGATTACAAAGCTGCTTGCATTCTTCTTCTTAGATAAGCTGTGGGAGGCTATTAGAACACATTCAACTCTTACCTATTGTAGAATACAGTAAAATTGATGTTGCACAATGAGGTTGAAACATCAGAGTTGGTTCTTTTTCTCTATTAAAAAAATTTGGTTGAAGTAGATCTAATAATCACAATGGGTAAAGTGCTTATCCATTCTAAGCCTTTGTAAGGATCTTCCCCCTCCATACTGATTAATATGTATGTTTGTTTATAGCATATGATATTAAGGCTGTTTTGAGAAATCCATGGTGAGGGTTACAATGATTAATTGATTATATGAACAACTACTTTGGTAGTTAAAATTGCAGGAACAATGGAAAATTATTTACAGTATTTGTAAATTTAACATAAAGGTAAAACATCCTAAACTCAAATTCAGTTAATGGTGGTTACATGGATATCACAGTGAAGGGTGGGGTTTTTTTTGATACAATGTGGAAGAGGTTTACCATATCCTTTGTCTGTGTTTTTTTTTAATTTTCCAGTTGAGCCTACAGCTTTGTGATTTCCTTGTGGTTTTCAATCCAAGTAATAACCAGGCCTACCTCTCTTTAGTTTCTTTCAAGGTCAGCCAAGCTTGCTAGGAAGCCAGAGGGGGGAAAAGTTGAAAAAAGACATGGGATGGCAAATCCTCCCTAAAAAAACGTACTTTAAATTTAAGAGCACAATAAAAATCAGTGTGAAAAGATTTGTGTACACCATAAGGTCATATCTGGAACTGAGAACATCTGTCTTTCATTGGGTCTTTGAAGGGTATTTCCCACTACCAAAAGGGCAGTTTAAGACCATAATAAGAATAATTATTATGGCCAAATATGTTTCAATAAAACTCTCTTCCTTCAATGAGTAACTTTCAGGAAATTCATATGTAGAGTGTGAGAATAATGATATCTTCCACTTGGTTGTAGTACTGAAATCTCTAGTCCTTTTAATACATAATCTCTGTGTGTGGTGGGAATGGTGTAGTCATTCTCACTAAATATGTTCAGCTTGTAACTATCACTGCCTAAACAGCTCTTGAATTCATTATGGGAAATATAAGTGGATGTTTCCCTTTCAGATAAGCCCATATGTTCACCATCTGCAATGCAATATAAACATTTTTATTCATCATTTTATGTATAAAATTTCTACATTGCTTTTCCTTTATTCAAAATTCAAAGCAGCTTCTTGACCAGCTTGAAGGAGTATATATAGATACTGAAATAATTACAACTATCTGAGATTACCTCAAAGCTATACATTTGCTATAAATGAAACTGTCCTGAAAAGAAAATATATGGATTATAATTGTGTTGCACTGTACATTTCATATAGAAATGTATTGGAAACCACTTGATATTTTTTGATGGGATGTGGTACAGTAACTGAGTTTTATTTTAAAAAGTTTTTCATTGTATGCAGCCAATGTAGTGTCAGATAATGTGTCATCTGGCAAAGCATGGTCTTGCATTTAAGAAGTTGTGTGTGGAGCATATTATTAGCATTTGAGCTAAAGAGTAACTTTAATTTTGTTTTCTTCTTTTCACTTCATTAACCTTTCTTCCCATTACATTCTTAATTCCTTGATAGTAGAGGTTTCTTTTAGTTGCTACATGTTGTTCTTAAGATCTAACACTTAATGAATGTAGAAGTGTTGTCTTATTCTTTTATTGTCATTCAATGGATTTTTAAAATATCTATTTTAAGCCAATGTTAGGGAGCAAGAATCTTGAAGGTATATAACCCCTCTTAAAGAGTATATCTCAATAAATGTGTTGGTTTAAGGGCCCTGTTGTTAGTTGCAAAGTCATGTCCGACCCATCGCGACCCCATGGACAACGTTCCTCCAGGCCTTCCTGTCCTCTATCATCCTCTGGAGTCCATTTAAGCTCACGCCTACTGCTTCAGTGACTCCATCCAGCCACCTCATTCTGTTGTGGCCCTACAACTTGCTATTTTACAAACTACTAGATTATATGCTATGTGTAAACAGAAAAACCCACCCTGTTACAATATTGCATCATAATATTATCCTATTATTTTATTCCGAAGGGTGTGGTGGCTCAGCAGTTAAGGACGCTGAGTTGTCAGCTGGAAAGCTGATAGCCTGGGTTCAAGACCGGAGTGCTGTGCAATTGGTGAGCTCCCGTTACTTGCCCCAGCTCCTGCCTACCTAGCAGTTCAAAAGCATGCAAATGCGAGTAGAAAAATAGATACCATATTGGTGGAAAGGTAATAGTGTTCCATATGTCTCAGTGTATAGTCATGCTGGCCACATGACCATGGAAATATCTTTGGAAAACACTGGCAGAAATATATTCTAAGCATTTTTTAATATATATCTTTATAATTGTAGCAACACTGTTCAAATTGGACAATCCTATTTTTTTTAAGCAAAAGATGTTTTTATTGTTAAATGTTTAGGATTTAGAAATTACTGAAGACCTAGTTAATTATGCATCCTAATACTTTAGCCTTCCCACTCAGGTGGCGTTTAGATATGATTTTTCCTGGGAGATTGCTGAATGAGAAATGCTGTAATCCAATAGATTTGAAGGGCAGTAGCTGAGAAAAGAGTATAGTAATAATGTAGAGCTATGAGCTGGTCAAAGATTCAGATGCTTAAGAAATAAATGAATTAGAAACCAATAGGAGGCACAAAATATTTAGGTTAGTTACTCACAGCCCAACTCAACTTCACAAGGTTGTTGTTATGGGGAAAATCAAAGGAAAAAGGAGTATTGACTCTGTTCATCACTTTGAGTTAAAAATAATAAAGGGGAAATAAAACTTTTATTCATCTTTGTTCTAAATGCAACACCCTTGTGCGAAAATAATCCACTCATGACTTTTTTCTCTCTCTTATATTTACAGGATAAATTAACCCAGGAGTGTGTGTTCAGAGAGCAATTTGAAGAGAACTGGTATAACACATACTCATCAAACCTATATAAGCATGTGGACACTGGAAGACGATATTATGTCGCATTAAATAGAGATGGAACTCCCAGAGAAGGGACCAGGACTAAACGGCATCAGAAATTCACGCATTTTTTACCTAGGCCAGTGGACCCTGAGAAAGTCCCTGAACTATATAAGGATATTTTAAGCCAAAGTTGACAAAGACATTTCCTTCACTTGAGCCCTTAAAAACCAACAACCACTATAAAGGTTTCATGCGGTGGGTTCTTAATTGATTAGCTGTGTCATCACATCAGCTCCACTGTTGCCAAACTATGTCGCATGCATAATATATGATGGAGGCTTGGATGAAACTTGCTGATGGTGTACTGCACTTAAAAGGTTTGTCTTCTGGAAGAGAGCCTATGCCCATCGCTTGATTTATTGAGTGAGAAAGAAAGAAAGAGTGAGAATGTTTGAGAGTGAAAGCAGAAGCTGAAGAACGAAGGAAGGAAGGAAGGTGGGAAAGGCCTGATGCATGCTGGGAAATAGACACGCTTTTAAATTTTTTGGTCTGTTGTATACTTCATCCTAGATCAGCATAGCTGCCATACTTTGACTCATGAAGAATTTTGGCTGGTGGCCTGCTCAAGTGTACGCTGCATTTTTTTTTTTTTTAAGTAAAGGCATGGAGGGTATGGTCTGTCTAAAATCCACACAGGAAAAAAAAAGAGACTTATTTTCAGTTTGACTGCTCAGTTGAGAGTCACCCCTTAATGAATTTCAAGTAAAGACCTCTTAGTAATACAGGATTTTTTTTTTTTAAAAAAGTTAAATTTATTTATAGAAATCCAAAGGCAACATTTTATTTATTTTATATATTTATTTATTATATAGAGTTTATTTTTAATGACATATGTACAGGCCAGATAGGCAGATTGGAAGCTATAGGCTCTGGAAAACATTTCAACAGCAAAGACCGCTACGACGGTCATACAAGTCAAACATAAAGATGCATGGAGGCAAGGAGGAATCTAGGGATCCTAATGTACTAAAGGCAACAATATTTTTTGTGCCCATATTATTGTAAAATTATGCACACCACTCATGACTCTTGAGTGCTTACTCTTCTGACTGCTTGTTTCATAGCTTAAAATCTCCCCCTTTCCTCTCCCTCTCTTACTGAGGATTAAAGATAAAACTGGGTCTTCAAAACTTTAATTCTGTGTCTGTAGTATTTCCTCTTTGATAGGCAACTTATCAAACTTAAATCTACAAACTTCCCAATTGTGGAATATAAAACACAAGGAAATAAAACAAAGGGTTGGTATATGATATATTCTACTTGTTAAACCTACTGCAGATAATACCAAAGCTACATCATAAATATGTATGGGTTTTTTTTTTTTTTTTACTTAAGCAGAATATCAGAAACATTCTAATGTCTATTAGGATATTTTTGTACCAATTAAGGTTCTCTCACACAAGTAGTAACAAAGGCCAGAGACAAGGCTCTCACTCTTGTAAACTTGTTTAATTGTGCACTTGATTATCTACTCTGAAATTACACAAGTTCCATGGGGGTTATTATCTTTCATGGGAAAAATGCTTTCATTGTGGTCTATCATAATACATATAGGACTCTTGCAGATGACAAGAGTACATTTCTATTGAGAATTACAATGTGGGTGAAAGTACTATACTTAAATTATGTTTCAAATGTTCTTAAAGCATATTGTGCTGGCTGCACTGCATAATGTGTATCAGTGAGGATTGTGTAACATAATGAGTGCAAGCATATCTTTTGTTAGTAGCTATAATTTGGGCTTACCCATAGAGGAGAGGCTTTGTCATAAAGCCCTAAGATCAACAGAGGCCGCAGAAACCTTGACAATGACTGCAGTTCATGCACTTACATGTACATACCATTTCAATAAAAGTTGGCAGAGGAAATGTAGGGAGTTTAGACTACAGTAATACAGTCAGCTCAACATGGTTCTGGTTATAGCCTGGATTCTGTGTAAAATGGAGTGCTCTTTTGTTCTCTGTAGCAGGATATGCACATAACACCATGCCATACAATAAAGATTAGTGAATAACATGCATAATGTATAATATACAGAATGGCCCCAATAAATAAAGAAAATGTATTTTTGGGGGGCAGCAAACCTCAGTCTAAAATTAATATTGCTGCTGAGTTACAAGAAGATCTGGCTTCTGTTCATTATACTTTGTCATATACCAGAATCCTGCCTTTTTTGTTTGTTTGTTTTGGGTTTTTGTTTTTGTTTTTGCAATAAAAAAAATGGAGGAGTTGGAAAACAAATCATTATATATATTTCAGCTGCAAAACTGATTGATGTTTAATGAAACATGGTTAAAAATTCTGGATTAGAATTAGATGCAAAAAGTAGTATACATAAGAAATGTGTGCTTTGCATTATAGTCAAGCCTAAAGGAATTGTAAGAGGATACTATATGCATTGATTGTGCTGCAGTGCAAAATAATTTCCTAGAAAGTAAAGAGTTGCTCATTGTGAACTCAAAATCCATCTCGACCTCTGTTAAAAGCAGGACAGTTGTTCTACTGGAAGCTACTAGGAGCCCTTGTAGTGCAGTGGTTTGAATGCAATATTGCAGGCTATCTCTGACCACAGTCTGGAGTTCAATCCTGCCGGGCTCAAGGTTGACTCAGCCTTCCATCCTTCCGAGGTTGGTAAAATGAGGACCCAGATTGTTGGGGGCAATATGCTGACATTGTAAACTGCTCAGAGAGTGCTGTATAACACTGTGAAGTGGTATATAAGTCTTAAGTGCTATTTCTATTGCTATTGAAGCAATCTCAGAACCATATATTTATACCCTGACTTTCCACAAGAAGGTCTTCTCAAACAGCAAGCAGTTTCAGGTCTGAAGTAGCAATCAATTAGGAATAAATCTTGATGTATGTGCTTACGAATATACCAAAAAAATGGTTAATATATTCAAGATGAATTAAATATTCTTTTAATTGGTTGTATGGTGCCCTTTGGAAAGAAAGATGACAAGAAAATGCAGTGAATTCATACGATCAATTTTAGGTCAGAACAATTTCTTATTTTCTACTTGTTCTGCTGAAGTATTAAACCATCTCTACCCTTGAAGTCAGTGAGTTAAATGTTTTCCTGCCATTTCTAAAATAATCAATGGTGCAAGGCTGTAATTATGAAGACACAGACATACATACTATGGGAAATGGAAAACAAATATGGGACTATTGTTTTAGGAATAACCTTGTGTCAAATGTATCCATAGTGTTAGCTAATCTACAACACCTAGTCTTGGGTAATTTTTAGATATGATAAGATGCAGCTATTCATGATTAGTTTGTTGGAGAGCTGTCCCATATAATTATTAGCTGTATTGGTGTGAATGCCATAAGCAGCATCCACAAGGGAGAAGGGCCTCAAAAAAGTCAAGATGAGGTCATGACAGCACAGTAGAAACTCTTCCCCTTTGTGTATATCTTTGAATTTGCATGTGTCTCTTGTAATGCCTTGATGCCATCTTGCCTTTTTTTAAACCACCTCCACCCTTTCCCAAGACATTGCTGAATGTCCTAATATGTACATTATTCATTGCTGGTTTAGCACCAAAAAATGTTCATTGTATTAGGGTCAATGAGAGCTCTCCATGACATTAAAATGAAAAGGCTATTATCAATCTATTTTCAGTTCATATTATAACCAAATGTAAGACTTTCTGAATTTAGTTTGAATTGCTAAGAAAATTAGACTAGGATTAATCCTTTCAAACCGACACCTAGATTGACCCCAAGAAACACCAAACATAATTACAGACCAATTAAACCTATAGACTATATACATATAGCTTGAATGGTATCTTGAATACTGAACTGAGAATCAACCCTTTGAAATCCAGAATAACTTATTCTTTAATAAGTATGACCAGGATTGAACTGTTAATTTTTGCTCAGAGCCAATTATTTAAGAAGTTTATTCTATTTTGTAATAACATTTTTTATCACCACTTGTCAGTTATCTTTTTTAACCTTTGCTTCACATTGAAATAATGAATCAGTTGCATCTTTATCTATAAAGTAGGCACATGCAATACAGTATTAAGTAACAAGATCAAAGCTCATTGGCAGCGCATGAGCAACCCATCTACAGCTTTATAAAATTGCCTGCCAGAGACTGCAGACATAGGTGGCATGTCAAGCACCTGATAAGCCTTAATGCTGGTCTGTATTCAACTTGATGGTTCACAAGTTGTACAGACCTCTTGTTCTAATGGTCAAACCACTTTCATTGGAAAAATGATAAAGAGTTTTTAAGATGACTTTAAATATAAATTACTTTTCAACTGTATCCTTAAAATTTAGACGGTAAATTGATCATCTTACGAGGAAGTGGGATAAAAGACAGTATGTTCAACATCTAGTAGCAGAAAGATGTACACATGTATATCTATATGGATAAAAGTATGTATATGTATATCTATCTATATGTATGATAGATATAGGTATGTGTGTATGTATGTATGTCTACCTGTGTAGTTGCATAAAGATGGATTCAAGGAGCAATAAGCATCCAGATTTGCACTATGTCCACAAAAATATTAAGGACACCCATAAACAAGGTCAGCTTTGCCACAACTGACCAGAATAAACAAGTCCATATTTTTAGCCTTAATGTGGAATTTGCTGGGGGGGGGAGGGAGGGATTGATCACAGACAGATCATTAATATTACTTAATGTGTTTTAATTTATTTTTTTGTATTTTTTAAAGAAAGGACTAAAAATAAGCAAGAAAAAAATGTTATGACTTTGTGGCAGTTGATACAATAAACTATAACCAATATATTCAAATAACCCATAGTGTTGTGTTGGATATTTGAATATTTAGAGATCCGGAATTATAGATATTTTCTTGGACATGGATATTTCGACTCATAGCAACAGACTTCAGAGCTTTTTGTACCATATGAAAAACAAGTAAAACCAAAGACACCAATGACTTAACAATTTCTATTCAGCAAGACACTGTTTTTCACGTATCACTCTTATCCATTCATTCCTCTAAGCAGAATACAATAATTCCAAAATAGGGTTTAAGATAAATGTTATCTTCCTCCCGATAAGGCATCAAGCAAGTAAATACTGTATCAAGGGTTGCATCCTTTACTGACCTTTGGTGTATAGATATTTGTTTTTATATTACCGGTAATTGTGTGGCCTTACAGATGATGGCTTATTCCAAAGAGGACTTGACAAGGCTACATCTAGCACTTATGCATTTGGAAAAAGAAAAGAAAGTGCCTTCTATTAGAGAGGGTTCTCCAAGTATGGCAGAAAAAATCAAGATGGTATATGTGTTTTTTTGGGGATCTAAAGTTAGTGTTGGCTCCTTTTGACTGCCCGTTGAGCTCTAAAAACAAAGAGGTGATGAGGTTTTTCTAAACAGTTTTTTAAAATGGTTCTTGGCCTATAGACTACTTCCGCCATTAAACTCATACTCTGAGAACAACTATGGAGGAGTGGTTTTAACTCAGAGATTCCAGATTTGCTCATCTGGAATGCTCTCTTTCCCTCCCGGAAATCTGGACTACATTCCATCATAACCGCTTGGAGTAAATTTTTTGGCTAAATTTCAGAAGTCGTTTGCCATAGTCTCCTTCCTAGGGCTGGAAGCTGAGTGACTGGTCCAAGGTCATCCTACTGTCTTTGTGCCTAAAGCAGGAGTAGAACTCACCGTATCCTGTCCCAAAGGTGCTTTTTCAAAAGGCAAACTGGATTTTCTTTGTTTTTCCTTGAAGATATTTTGATTCTCATCCAATAAACTACTTCTGTTCTAATTAAATGGTGGAGAATGGAAGGATTTTTATTCCTGGCAGTCTGGGCTTTTGAAAAAGCACCGTTGGGACAACCATGACCTAAATGACTGAGAATCTCCATAGACATCAGTCTCCTGGTTTCTAGTCAGGGATATATTGTGTATAAAGAGCAAGCTTTAATGACACCACCACAGTCAGTATCTTGATTTTACTATAACCTACTGATTTTAGAGAGACATTTATTTATTTATTTAGTAATATGAAGAAACCTTTATTGTTGCTATTCAGTTCTATACACAAGTAAACACATAACACTGGCACTTTTTAATAATCCACACAGACAAAAATGCTAAATCCGTTAATGTTACCTGATTACATGAAACTATGAAGACAAAAAAGATTTGCGCTTTGTACATATTTATTGTTAGGATTTTTTGCCATCAAATTGTACTCACAGAATTGCCTGTCATGTGAAACCTCTTAAATTTTGTGGGGCAATTTTGTGTTCTTTAGATATACTTTGGAATCCATGGAGCTACTCATGATGCCTAACTTTGGTTTCTGTATGTTATTTATCAGATATTAAAGGACCAATCTCTTCTTGTGGAAATCAGTGAGATTCTCCCATTTTCCATTAACGAATCAGCCTTATGGCAAAAATATTTGGACCATTTCTGCAGAACACAGATGAAGCTAACTGACATAGTAAATTCTTCAACATGCCATTTAAGTAAAGAATCTATATGCTATTTTTAGAATAGATGAATTCACTTCTTCATCCTTCCTTTTGATATAAGGAATAAGGATGCATATTCCTGTTCTCATTTCAACTGCTAGACTGAGAGCTGCTTTTGTATTCAACACAGTCTTTATGTAAAGGGTAAAATTGTTTATTGCATTCAAAACACTCTTTTTTGATAAAATAGGCAGATTTCACATCTACCTCTATTATAATTATGGATAATAGCATTTAAACCAGTTTCTAGAGATTCACCTTTTCAGTTGTTTAGAACCAAAATCTCCTTGATTCATCTCCCTGTCACCACTTTGGAGATAAATTCTTGCATATAGAACACCGATTAATCTCAGCTTACAAGATAGACAGGGTTGACTTTAATTCACTCATGGAAGCTAACAAAAGTTTTTGAATATTCTGTAACAACATTTTATTCAGAGCTGCCTTAGTTTTGGATTTCACAAAAACCCACTTTTTAATAGTCATTGAATGTAGTAAATTTCTCCTCCCCCTTCTGTCCCATTCATACAAAAGCACCCAATTTGCAGTTATAAAATTATTAAGGGACAGTAGCATAATTAAAATACTAAACATCATTAGAATTCCATAAAAATCATCCAACTGCAATTTAAGGCAATTCAGATCTTAAGAACTACAGCATTGGAGCATTATTATATCATAGAGTACATCTCTTAAACATGAGAAAAAGTCAGCTGCATTGCTTTTTCTAGGTAGGTGAAACTAGATGTCATTATTGATCTTTGTCAACATCTTTGTCAACATCTTTGTCAACTTAAACCAGTAAATTGTGTTTAAATCTGATAGCATGACAGAGACAGAAACTTAAGTCCTGCTGTTAGGTAGATCCCAGTAAGTCCCTAATTATCTAAAAAATTACCCAGGTCTGGTCCTGTTAAAGTTTTTAGGTCTCATTTTCAGAGGCTGTTAAACTAATTTATATCTCTTTAAGTTAGCTACCAGAAGTAAAGAAGACAAGTAGTTTTCCAATAAGATTTTTCCCTGATCTACTTACGGTAGTATTTTTTTCAAGGAATTAATTTGTAGAGCCCCTTAGAGTTTCTCTCTCTTTATGCAACAAGGAAGATAAACTTCCTGCTTGTGCTCCTGAACTTAATCGTTGTTTCAAAGTTTGGAATGTTGTGATCTAGCACCCAGAGTTGACAGTGGTGCCAAATTCAAGGCAGTCCATGTAAATACCACCATCTTGATTCCAGAAAACAGTAATCATGACTTTTCCTGTCAAAGTATAGTTTTGAATTCTCTCCCCCCCCCACACACAGTTAAAACTTGGTGACATCCCCATAGACTTACACAAATTTTTTGGGTCATAATGATGAACCAATGTTTCACTGGCTATAACAATAGTATGAAGAAATTCTTCAGCTTCTTATAGCATGACAACAATCCCTGGCATATTTTGATACTTAAAGCTTTCATCTGCTCCATCAGCATGTAAGAAACCCGTCTTGTACAACTCTTCTGATATTGGAAAAAAATTGGTAATGTGACCCATACATTCTAGAAAATGCGAGACTTGAAATAGTTTCCCTTTAAGTAATTTTTGCAATTGTCCTTAATCAGATCATCAACTTTTCTCACTTAAAAATCACTACCGGTTGTCCCTGTCACAGGCCATCCACGTCATTCTTGATCACATGAATCAGCTCTTCCTAGTTCCTGATTTTTATATATTTTTTTGCCCCAGTCATGTCAACAGTCATTTACCATAAATAATCTGCATTTGGCAATGAATTTAAATTCTGGAGATGTCTTCAGCAGTCAAAAAGCATAAAGCATTGCACTGGTAAGTTCTCACTGCAGGTTTTCATTTCACAAATAATAAAAACTTATTCTCAGAGCAACTTGTCAACAACTGAAAAAATAAAATGCCAGATACTAAATAATATGCCAGACCTTTTAACACATCAGTAGTGCATATCAGAGTATCGTGACTTATAACACAGAAGGCATTATGTTTCATTTAACCCTTGGCTGGATGGATAAATGGATGAAATATAGATAGTTAGATTTCGCAGAATTTTCTAAACATACACAGAGGAAAGGAGTGGCCACATCTAAGACCATACATCTATATTCTGTAATGTAATAATAATATCATAAAGTGACATATTATATGTAATATACTGTAACATACTCCTATACACACATATGACTATCTAGAACTTGTGCATAGCTATGTTCACACAGTTGGATATCCAAGAAGAAGCATAATCTTTTTCATATATAAAGTCTGTATGTGCATAGGGAACAGAGTGAAGTCTTTATGTGAGACATGGTGGTGCAGTGGTTAGAATGCAGCATTGCAGGCCAACTCTGCCCATAGCCAGGAGTTTCATGCTGACCAGCACAAGATTGATTCAGCCTTCCATCCTTCTGAGGTCAATGAAATGAGGACCCAGAATATTGGGGACAATATTGTAAACCGCTCAGAGAGTGTGTAAAGCACTATGGGTCAGTATATTAAGTCTAAGTGCTACTGTTAATGTGCCACTGGTGTAATCTCACTTTTTTTCACATTCAAAAAACACTGAACAGTGTACTGTTTAATTTGACCAAACAATGGCTGAGAATTTTCAGACCTGCAGATTTAATCTGTATTAATGAAATCAGTTCTATAATTTATCCAACATAAACAAACAGAAAGCATCTTTTTATGGATGGAGAAGAAAGCTTGCCATGTCTCAATACTTTGTCAAGAATATCAGTTGTTATAGCTAAACCTAGAACCATAAATAGTATACAATTTCAATTATTGTTTCATGTAACCTTTGATATGCACAAAATTAATCAAACTAGAGGCAGGATTGGCCTGTTTTAGGGTTCCCATGGCAGGGTAGAAGCTATAGGCTGACAATTCAGGGTCAAAACTAAGGAGGCAATTATAGTAAAAATAATAGGAAAAAGTACTGCTCCTAATCAATTGCAAGTTCAGTAGTTTGGCAGGAAATCATCAACAAAGGTCAAATAAATAATAGTGAAAGACACTTCAAAATGCAGAATGTTGAAATCAGCCTGCCACAAACAGTAGAAAGTGTTCCAACATTTAAGAGTTCTAAACAAAGAGTTTTATACTGGAAGCTCTTAGCCTCTACCGAAAGATACTGATCAACAGTGATTACAGAAAATAGGCTACTCAAATTACTCCAGGAAGACCATTATTCAAGTCAACCTAGCACTTTGCTTTTTTGCCCTTTAATTCTTGGCATGTTTGATTCTTGGCCCATTAAATGTCTACACTGTTGTGGACATGAAGGCTATATGTCAGCATTAGTCACTGCGGCCACATGAAATTGATCTTCTTGCTATATTTCAGTTAATCCTTAGCTTCTTTCTTTTTCTTAGCAAGGATGATGTGGGGATAGTATATGACAGTATAGAATTAATGGAGAACTGATTCCCTGTATTATAAATATGTAAATTTATGCATTAAAAAAGCTGATTCACAAGTCATTTTGGCAGATCTTGAGTTTTATCTAATGTGCTAATGGCTTTTTTATGCACGTTCTTTAAAAAAAATATCAGTGCTGCAATGAGTCAGCAAAAGTGCAAGAAAATCTTGCAGTAACATCTGTCAGTTTGCAGTGGAGAGGAATTCACATTTTTATGCCAACAACTGTGCTTGTCTGCTGACTCCAAAACAAATTCAGTGAAGCATAATGCTTACTGTTGAAGACAGAGTCAAAAATCAGAAAAAGAGCCATTTTCGGATCTACTTCAAAACATTCTCTCTCTTTTTAATGTAGACTGAGTTACTCTAAGTAAATTGTTACGCTGGAAGCGTTATTTTGTCATAATATATTTGGTTTATCTCTGATGTTGTTGAATTTGACCTAATAGTAGGGATCACTGTTATTTTTGAAGAGCAAAATAATTGTTAGTTGCTAGTACAAAATGAGGGATTGGTGGATGTGCACAGGTTTTCTTGCAACAGAGACATCCTGTATCCAGATAAATGGACAGTTGCCAGTACATTTTTTTTATGCTGATGGAAGGCCTTGGGAGGAACAGGGAAGCACTGGACTTTGAATACATAGGACAAACATTATTTGACTTTACATCCTAAGCGATGCAAATGAAACTCTGGATATGGCACAGAATTTACTTTATTATTCTCCTTGGTTCAGACCTTCTCCTGTCTCCTATTTTGGACAGCTCTGAGGATATTTTTCTATTTCACTAGATTTTCAATTTAGGTAATTGCAGAAGTATCTACTAGAGTTGATGTGGGGTAAACCGGATTGTAACTAGAGCTCACTGGCAGATTCAAGGACCAAAATCACTAAGAAATAGAAAACATGCCTGTCGCCCATCCTAATTAGTGCAAAGACCTAGTTCCTTAAGGAACTCCATACATTTATTTAGCATTGAGAATAGTATTTTAGATTGGTTGAGAAGGATTGTGCGCTGTCACATCTGTGTGCTGGGAGAAAAGGAGCATGACTTCTGCTTGTTACAACCACAATACACAAAAACAGACCTGACAACACAGAAGCAATCTTGTCCTAGACTTGTCTGCTGCACCATCAATCCATTGCATAAGAAAGGCAAACTAAGACATGTCACGCTCATCTCAAGATCAAGAATACAAAATAGAAGGTTTGCAGTGACAGGCTGGAGATTACTGTAAGCCCAGATCCAATTGCAAAAAAAGGCAAAATTGAAAATCTTGACAAAAAGAAGCCTTGTTCACAATTGTCTGCATTATCATTAATGTTTTGCACAGAAAAAAGCAAATTAAGATACGTGAGTTAATGTGAAAATCTTCAGTTAAAAGAAAATGCAGCCGGGGCTGGTATCTTTTAAGGGAAACTAAAACTGATGTAGTTATATCTTTTTTTATTTTTAAAAAAGACAGGTTTTAATAAACTCCATACCGTGATAAGCAAAATTCTATGGAGGAGTAGCTAGTGGAAAAAGGAGTTCAAGATAGATGAAAATTCCTTTAAAAATTTGAGACATTAAAAGCACAATGGCAAACAATTCCAGTGAGAGAAAAATGATGGATGGAAGAGGCATCAGCCATTGGGACTTCACAAAAAACTTAATCAAGACCTGAAAAATGGGCACATATAAGAGATGAAAAGGTAGGTGGAGTGAATGCATATGGTGCTCTGTAAAGCAAGAAAAAGCAACTCTCAGAATGAGCTGAAGTTGGCAAACATGAAATGAAAAAGCCTTGTCTAGATGTGCTTAAAATGCAAGGAAAAGTATATCAATTATGGAAAAGTTACAGCTCATTTGCATATCCTGCTTGTCCTAATGCAAATACAGACACACCATATTTTTATTTATTTTTTAAATTTATATACCGCCCTTCTCCCGAAGGACTCAGAGCGGTGAACAGCCAAAGGTAAAAACACAAAATACAAAATTTAAAAGCAATTTAAAATAAATTAAATAGTTTGGCCCAATAGTTTAAATACCCCATTAAAATTCAGATTAAAATTAAACAATTAAAAAATATAAAAAAATTGGCCAGCCTGGCTTGGTGAAATAAGAAAGTCTTTAGGGCCCGGCGAAAAGTTCATAAGTCCGAGATCGTCCGTATCTCCGGGGGGAGCTCGTTCCAGAGGGCAGGTGCTCATTCCTTTGTTGGGGAAATGAACACACATTGTACTCAACCTGCTCCCCTCATCAAGCAAAGGGCGCTTCTATCATCTATTCTTAGTCTACTTCAAGAACGGTGATTTTCAGCTTCTGCTGGCCCAAGCTGTGCAGGAAGTCCTTTTGCAGCAAATGATTCTAAGATGACTCTTCTGCTTGACACCAAAGATGGCAACCTGCATCACACCTTCTTCTTTAGGTGGGCAGAATCTCTGTTCAGCTTCATAGCCAAATGGGATCCAAAGGGAAGCCAACATATTTTTGTGCTAACTTTGGTGCTGCTGTACGAAACGTTTGAACTGAATGTCGTGTAATTTCCTCTTTTTATTTTAAAGGAGAAAAATAAGAACTGATGGTTACACCAATGCCAGATAAAATCTGTAAGTGAATTGGAGCTCCTATTTGTGAACTTAGAGTAATTACCAAACCTTATAGTAATTAAATACACAATTGTTCTAAATATCATGAGACTGCACCCAAGATTGATCTTAACAATATCTACTGTTAATAAATGGTTTAAAAAAAACATAATGGCTATGTAATGATATCTTGATAAACTCAAATGAACTTACCAAGAGACCAGAACTCTGAGACTGAGGTAGTATCACCAAAAAGGTCATAACATCCATTATATTCATTTTCTTCAGGCATGATGGCTGTGATAATTACATGCAAAATGTCCTCTAATGTGAAGTCTGCATGTTATAGAAACTAGTTTCTATAAACAAATAAATCAGCTATTTATTTAGACAGAATAATCCTTATTAATACTGAGTAGGAAATTTATTTATTGTAAGCATTTATATACGTTGTTATTCTAAATACTGTAAGGCAAGTTCTTGTGGTTAACTGAAAGTCTCAAGCTATTGTTTTTTTTTTCAAAGTAAGGGACAAATATTACTCTCAGGACAGAGATAAAACATAATTGTTGCAATCACTGCAACTTACAATTCAATTGCAGTGCTGCTGTTAGTGAAGAGCTCTCCTCTATAGAAAACAGGTCATCTAGATATACCTAGCTATAAGTGGATTTAAGTGGCAGTACTTTGTCCTTCAAAAGTAAGGTACTTACCCTAGATGTTGTGAAATTATGTTTGGCTCCTAGTTACTGCAGAGCTAAATGTTTAATATTTTGACATGGGTTTAGTCTTGGGTTGTAGTTCTTTCAGGACATCCCCTTTTTTGATATTGTATATCTTCTTCATTGTCTATCTCTATTTCTTTATATCACTATATCTCTACATTAATTGATAGGTACTTCTTGAAGTCCATGAGAGCCAAATTATTAACTATCTTGAAATCCATTATTCAAAAATGTTTATTTTCTCCCACTTGTTCTTTATCAGCGTCCAGTGTTCCAATGCTATTGATAGGACCACTGCTATGTATTATTTGCAGGCTTATGGTTCAGTAAAGTTTGCAGCTGAACAACTTGACAGCCATGGATGAAAACTCATGAGGCAGTGCTGTCGCTTGCCTAGAAAGGGAAAAAAATCCCACCCCTATCCAAAGTCTTCCCCATTAGGAAAAATTCAGGCAAGTCAGGGATAAGTCCACAAGGTGCTAAATCAAATAGTTACTTCCTTTGCCTCTTGAAATTATTTTTTCAAGTGCACAAACCTGTTTTCTTTCTTTTTCTCTTTAAAAAAAAAAGTATCAGAAATGTGATTGGGTAAACATGCAAGGGCTTGAACACAAAGCAAGTAGACCACTTGAGCAAAGGTGGAGTGAGAGAGAGATATGAAATAGCTCAGGAGCTTCTGTGTATACAAGTCAGGAAGATGGGAACCTCCACAGAAAGGGAAGAAGATCATTGCAATTTATTTGGAGATATGCTTGCATCAAAGTTAGAAGTCAAGGACTGGTATTATTAGGCAGCATTTCCCTTGTATTTCCACTCTTCTTTTTTCTAGGTCATTGGCCTAGAGGAAAAAAGCATGAATGAATAAATGGAGCAAGAAGAAACAGCTGCTGCTCTTTTTCTTCTGATCGTCTTTGGAAGCACTGGAAATTGAACTTGGAGGCAAAGAAAGTGGGCACTGAAGAGAAATAGTTGGGGAACATTTGGGGTATTTGTCAAGGGACTCAAATGCTGCTGCTTTCATGATGGTAAACTACAAAATTAGAAACAAATCAGGTGCCTTATAAGTGCCCAATTCCAATTAATAAATGAGTATGAAACAGAACCAGAATAACATTCTCTAATAATTATTTTGAAACAGAATGACCAGGGATGTAATTGCAAGAGAATGTATTAAAATGAGCATTTATTATATGGTACTTTAGGAAGTAAGGTTGTTTCACCAAAAATAACCTTCAAATAAAACCATGAGTATGCTCAAGAGAAGAACACTATAACAGAACTGCTGTAAATAATCATTTTTTAAAAATTTCAAATCATTTTTTAAAAAGGCATTGCTGTGGAAAGAACAAGCATCCTTAGGTATCACCTTGTTTCTTTGCAATAAGTCATGGATTGAAACTTGATGGGTCAAAATTAATGTGTTGAAATTAATGTGTCAATGTATAATATATTAAAAGACCAAGAATAGCTTCTTGGTGCAGCTAGGCATTGTAAAAATAAAGATTTCAAAATGTGGTGAAGGAGGAGGAGTTTTCCCTCACAGCTTGTATGCCTTATGGTTGGCTGAAGGGATTAGGAGAAAATGAGAGAACTGTCAATCTGTCAAGTAATTTCCAACTGATGTCAAGAAGAGATTGCTGAACTGAATGTCATATCCTTTCTTTAATGAAAGCAGCCGTATTTTGATAGCAGGAGCAAAAAAAAAAAAAAGCATAGCCATTTTGAAATATAGCCAACTGTGCAGTTGTAGCTCAACGTACTTCTAAAATGGCATATCTAATTGGTGATGCACTAATCACTGGTTACCAATTTGTGTATCCAAGCTGTGTCTAATTTAATTAATTTGTGGCAGAAGACGTTACAACTTCATAGTGCAATTTCTTTTTGAGTTTCAGAAGCTCACAGCAATGGGGTTCCCCTGCAAACATCTGTTACCTTCTAGTAAGAACTGTTTGATGTAATGGTTAAGGTCTTGGAAAAGAAAGAACCAGGGTTTATTTCACCGTTAACCATGCCAACTTACTGGGTGACTTTGGACCAGCCACTTTCAGTCCAAACTATCTCACGGATTTCTTATTGCAAGGAAAATTAGGAGGCGAGAACAAGATGTACACTTCCTTCAACTGTACAAAGGATGGGATATAAACCAATTACACATTGTCCATGTTAATGTGGCCTCTCCTCATACAATAACTTTCTCTTCTCTTCTGTCCTAAAAGATTTTGCACAGCTTTGTAACAGATGAGATGTAGAAGTTCAGGTGACTTGGTTTATTCCTGTTCTTTGCATGGCACTTTGTAACAATGTAATGCAAGAATATAATTATGCAAACCAAGCAGGTTGAGACCAGTAGCTTCTATTTTGGCTGATGTACAGAATAAAGTTCAGCAGCTACTACAAGCAACAAGGGAGGCCTGTTAAAAAAATGCCACATGCAAATGGTCTGAAAAGAAGAGCAATGTGACCAGAGAGCAATGTACTTTTCCCCCCCTTAAAAACAACTGCCTTCAAGATTTAAAGCAGAATTTCCGAATTTCCAAAAGACTAATCTCTAGTCTTAGCCCTTACTTATGAGTTAAATTTAACTTTAGTGCTTTTAAGAAAGGATTAGGTGATAGATATATGTAAGAGAAATCTGTTTATAAATGTAGGAAGTTAGCACCTACCTTCTCCTAGGAAAGTGAAATATTCGAGGAAATATTAAAAAGCCAGAATATTATATTTCCTTGGATGAGAAATGGAGAAACATGTTTTTAGGCAGGAAACAGACTCACTCTTAATAGCCCCCACCATCCTCAATAGCCCACAGCAGATGTCCGCATTTAAGAGATAAAGAGGTAGTTAGGTCTAAGGTAAAGGTTCCCCTCGTACATATGTGCTAGTTGTTCCCGGCTCTAGGGGGTGGTGCCCATCTCCATTTCAAAGCCGAAGAGCCAGCGCTGTCTGAAGGCGTCTCCGTGATCATGTGACTGGCATGACTAAACACCAAAGGCTCACGGAACACTGTTACCTTCCCACCAAAAGTGGTCCCTATTTTTCTACTTGCATTTTTTATGTGTTTTTGAACTGCTAGGTTGGCAGAAGCTGGGACAAGTAATGGGAACTCACCCCGTTACGCAGCACTAGGGATTCCAACCGCTGAACTGCCAACCTTTCAATCGACAAGCTCAGCATCTTAGCCACTGAGCCACCGCATCCCTACTAGGGACTAGCTAGGACTATTCATAGGCAAATGCCAAGATCTAGCAAAGGTAGGATTAGCCCTCTACCCATGTAGCAACAGAACTCGCCATATGGCACCTGGGAAGATTACATCATCCAGCAAGGCTCAACCAAGCCTGGGAAACAGGACAGCCTACAGACTCCCCATGGGAGTCTGACAACCAATCAGAATACAAGCTCAAATTCAAAAGCCCAGAGAGGGTATAAAACTCAGGCACTCTCAGCATCTCTTCCCTTTTTTTCCTCCTTCACCCAACATCATCAAGGCATGTGATCCTGTCCACCATTAAAAACCGTCTTTCCAAGCGGTCTCCATGTTTCCAGTGTCTTTTTCCCCACTTGGAACTGAACCCAGATGGACATGACGAAAACATAAAGAAAACGGATTGGTTTTAGGAGAAAAATATATGGTTTTCATTTTGCCCATATTTGCTTTGTCCTATCCCCACGCAATTCCCAAGATCAACAAGTTGCCTTTCATTGTCCTATTCCACCCCAATGTTTGGCACCTATGGGTTAAATGAATATAACATTGCAATATAGCTGAAATCCATCCTAGTCTGCCATACCTCAAAAACATCCCAGAAACCACCAGCTATCACTGTAGCACATAAACTACCTAAAGCGCTCCAAAACATCCTAAGTAAGTAAACCAAATGACCCAGCAGCCCCATCTACGATCTAAGGCCATGATGGCGAACCTATGGCACGTGTGCCACAGATGGCACATGAAGTCGTATCAGTGGGCATGTGAGCTGAGCTCTGACAGCTGATTTTCGGGCCTTCCGGGCTCACCGGAAATTGGCAAATGGGCCATTTCCAGCCTCTGGAGAGCCTGTGGAGGGTGGGGTGGGGAAGGATGTTTTCGCCCTCCCTAGGCTCCAAGAAAGCCTCTGGAGCCTGGAGAGGGCAAAAAACGGGCCTACCGGGCCCACTGTGCCAAAAGCAGGTGGAGCCCAGGGGTGTCACACGTGCATGCACAGGGGGGTGGGGCGCATTGAATTATGCGTGTGAGCACGCGACCCCCCCCCCCCCGTGCTCCCCTCGCTTTTGGCATACGACAGCAAAAAGGTTAGCCATCACTGGTTTAAAGATTATAACAGCCACTGTATAGAACAAACAGGTAGAAGATTAGCAGAGTGCATTCATGAACACCAGCTAGCAGTAAGAAGACATGGTGAAAACTGCTTAATTTCACAACATATCGACAGATTTTAGCATAGTTTCAACTGGGAAACTGTGAGCATCCTAGACCAAATTAAATCTAAAAAAATACTAGAGAATTCCCGGAAGCCTGACATTCAGACAAATCAGCCATAAACAGGCACAAAGAGATAAACAATATCATTACATACTATTCAAAAGAGGTAATCAAAAAGGAAACAAAAAGACCAAAACACTTCTTCACCAGCAATCAACACCTAGATGAGCAGAGATTAACAGCAAAATTAACATTAGACTGACAATCAAGAAGTAAGAAAACTCCAATGAAGGAATTACATATTTCGACAAACAAGCTTGCAGTAAGCAACAGCCCAAAGAACCACCAAAATTATGCTCACCAATACTGACAGGGCAAGCCTAAAATGAGAGTAAACTTCACTCTCTATGACCACTGATGAAGTTACTTAGTTTGGTAATAAAATGTCCACAAGAAAACAACCAAGCTCAGAGAGCACCATGGACCCCCCCAATCTTAGTCTGTCAGGCACCAGCCTATACTAGTAAAAGTTATAATTTATAATTTAAACATCCTATTTATATTCCACCCAATTGGCTCAGCAAACCACTATCAGTTGCTGACTACCTTTTGACTAATGGTTCTCAGTATTTATTTTGTTGGGGTAATTACTGACTTTATAACATGCTTTCCTATCAAAATTACATGGTTTTCCACTCTCTATTTTATCATCACAACCTTATATGAAGTAATATAGATTAAGAGTTGACATTTATTTCATCAAATAGCAATAGCAATAGCACTTAGACTTATATACCACTTCACAGTGCTTTACAGCCCTCTCTAAGCGGTTTACAGAATCAGCATATGGCCCCCAACAATCTGGGTCCTCATTTTACTCACCTCGGAAGGATGAAAGGCTGAGTCAACCTTGAGCAGATGAGATTCAACCTGCCAAACTTCTGGCAACCAGCAATCAGCAGAAATAGCCTGCAATACTGCATTCTAACCACTGCGCCACCATGGCTCTCGAACAGCATCTCATCAAATTACTTTAATATGTGTAGCTATGAATGCATACATAGCAATAATGATACTGATTGCCAAAGTCAACCTGCAAGCTTTACGGCTAACAGAAATTCTGAATTTGAATTTTGCTGATTGTAATCCAACATTCTACTACACTCTACTACTACATTTAAGTGAGTAGTTATCTTTTTGTTTGTACATGCATACATATGTTTTGTTTTTAGTTATCTCTTCTAAAGCTGATTGAGATTGTGATATAGCAACTGTAAAGCATTAGTCTGGATTTAATATGAAATATTACTGTGAGGGAGCCAGTTTGTGTCCATAACCATATAAATATGTGACCTCACCTGCAGCTACATTCTAAGAAGCACTGCTGTAGACTTGACAACCATAGATATGAATCTCTTACTACAGGAGAGTTCATTTGGATTAACTTTCATGTGGAAGATTCAGCAGCGGTCTGCCATCTATTATATATCCAAGTGGAAAGGCAGCCACATCGGTGCAAAATTTGGAATGACATGTGTTATGAAGTTCTCAGAGTAAAGTCAAGCCTAGGATAGGAAGCAACTAAATTCATTTAATAAGGACCACATGACATGCATAACATATCCAGTTCCACAACATATGAAAGACTCTCAACACTGAGTTTTCCTGTTTTTAATTAAGATGTAAACTTTGACATCAAAGAGATGCAAAATCCCCAATTTGCTCAAACATAACTTTTATACCACTTAAAGGAATTTTACAAGTTGGAATAAATACTCTGGCTTCATGCATATTGGATTAATTGTGCAGTTGTAGGAATTTAGCTGGAGTCAGCCAATGGTAATTCCACCTCATGGCATTCCTCATTAGATATATTTTAACATTTTTAAAAAAGCAACTCTGGTGCTTAGAAATAAAATATGAGTGAAGCACTATACATGGCAAGCGATTGTTTTATTTGAATTTAAATTAGTAGTGGACTGTAAGCAGAACTAATTTTTAGTTAAATGAGAAATCAAAAACATTTACCATAACTATAGATAATAAGCGGGCACAGAAAATTTACCTCGCCTCAAAATATCTTGATAAACCCAACCTCCTGCTATTTTTTGTGATAATAGTCAAATAAATGTGATTTAATTTACAGTAACTCACAACTAATCTAAGACTTTTTCTCCACAAAGACTTTTTCTCCACAGGTATTTAATGGACAACATCTGTTTTCTGCGGTGCCCTCTTATTTATTCATTAAACATGTGTGCTGCCCAACTCCCAATGATTCTTTTTTAAAAAAATTCAAAACTTGAATGTGTTTCTGGGCATTAGGATCAGGAGGATAAATGGACCCTGTAAGGGGTTAATTTATTGTTAATTGGATTTTGTCCTTGGTTGCCAACATATGTTTTTTATATTCTCATTTATCTTGTATTGGGTTTTATGTGGTAACTGACCAGAATCATTATGATGAGATGGGGAGCCATGTAAATTAAATCAACCAATAAAATAATAAATTAACATTTTTCTCCTTAAGGTAATAGATCTGGTGGCAGCTGCAAGGTGCGTAAAATATGTTGTTCTTTGTTATCCATTACATTGGAAGCAGAATCAAGGGACTAGTAATGGGTGGGATCCAGTGGTGAGTTTTAAAATTTTTTACTACCGGTTCTGTGGGTGTGGCTTGGTGGGCATGGCTTGGTGGGCGTGGCAGGGGAAGGATATTGTAAAATCTCCATTCCCTCACCAATCCAGGGGAAGGTTACTGCAAAATCCCCATTTCCTCCTGATAGCTGGGACTTGGGAGGCAGAGAAGAGGTGTGGGTGTGGCCAGTCAGGCTTTTTACTACTGGTTCTCCGAACTACTCAAAATTTCTGTTACCGGTTCTCCAGAACTGGTCAGACAGAACCTGCTGGCCATTTTAGGACATATGATATGGTCTAACATCTTCCCTTTCAATCCCTGAACAGTCACGTTCTCTCTCGTGTTGTAGACGTCTCCCTGAAGGACTGGGCTATCATAATTATTATGGCTTTATTTCTGGTTACTGGTTTAGTGCAAGACAGAAATAGCAAAATAGTGGAACGATCTTCATGGGCAGGGAGGAATTTGACATTTCTTGCCCATATAAAGAAAGGAAAGGAAGCAGAGATAAGTAAAAGTGGTTTATGTTCCATTGTCTTCATGACTTTGATCTTTTTTTAAAAAAAACGTCATTTTATTCTGGTTCCATCAGAATGGGATGGAAATACAAAATATGTTCGAAAATAAAACACTGCCCTCTGTCCACCCAAAAGCCAGTAGAGATTGTGTGAGATTAAAAAGCAGTTAATGTACATATTTCTGGGGAATAGAAGGGGCTAGAAACAGTGGTGAAATCAAATTATTTTTACTACTGGTTCTGTGGGCGTGGCTTGGTGGGCTTGGTGTGGCTTGGTGGGCGTGGCTTGGTGGGTGTGGCAGTGGAAGGATACTGCAAAATTTCCATTCCCATCCCACTCCAGGGGAAGGATATTGCAAAATCTCCATTCCCACCCCACTCCAGGGGAAGGATATTGCAAATTCCCCGTTCCCTCCCCACTCCTGGGGGAAGGATATTGCAAAATCTCCATTCCCACCCCACTCTGGGGCAGCCAGAAATGGTATTTGCCAGTTTTCTGAACTACTCAAAATTTCCACTACCGGTTCTCCAAACTGCTCAAAATTTCAGCTACCAGTTCTCCAGAACCTGTCAGAACCTGCTGGATTTCACCGCTGGCTAGAAAGGAATATTGTGGAAAAAATTATCTGACTGTGGATTTCTGAGGAAAAGATTTAATTAATTAATTAAATTTATTTGCTGCCCATCTTGCCACAATGCACTATTCCATAAAAAAAGCATATTCAGGATATTTAAAACAGAATTATATGCAAATAAAGCGACAATGATCCAGTTATCAAAGGTGATTCTGAGCACTTGTCTTCTGTCCATCAGATTAGTAATAACATAAAAATCTCTTAATTCTTCAAAATGCTACAAATGTATCTTTTGTAGTGATTTACAATCTGTAAATAGTTAAGAATTGGAAATTTAAACAAGAATGTCTTCCCTATATATTTGCATGTCATACAACAAGGCAAACTCACATACTCAAACTCAGTTTTTAATGAGGAAATATCTGACATGAAGATAATATCAAGAAGCCATTTTAATGTTTATAACTATTTTGATGTTAGGAATTGAACTGAACAAATCTTGAGTGAAGAACACCACAGAACTTAAAAACTGGTTTCTGAAGTAACTGTAATTATGGGAATTATCAAACAGTAAGTGACTTTCCCATAGCTATTTGATATTTAAAATGATAGCAGCAGATGTTTATTACTAAATGGAATGATGTGAACTGAGAAACTGAAGTGTACATTTGGTTTTACTGAAATGTTTTAAGTAATCACTTCAAAGCCTGTCAAATTCTTCTGTACATCTGTGTATCTTTCCTGAGAGATAAAGCAACTACACATTAGGTACACCTGGTCCGCAAAGACCTGTATGTAGGTATTTGTTGGCATAATAGATGTAATTACAGTGTGAGTAGACACTTAATGTAAGCATTACTGAAAAATTAATGCTTAGGTAATTGGCTCTTTTCCACTATTATATGCCAGAGTCAAAAAAGAAGCAACGAGAAAGGCAAAATATTAGTACAGTGCCTTTGGCAATCTAATATTGAATTGTGAAATTTCCAGAAACACTACATACGTAACTATTTTATTTATATAATTTCTTTTAATTGTTCAATTGAAAAGAATTAGCATATATGCTGAAGAAAATGGCCTGATTAGTAATAAAAATATTGACATATAGAAGTTCTTCGAGAGAATACAGGCTGCTGAAGGCAAGGTGAATAACATAGGTTGGTTTGGTGCATGGTATGGCTTGTTGGTTCCTGTAGCTCAGGGGTGTCAAACTCGCGGCCCGCAGGCTGGATGCGTCACTTGCTGACCCCCCCCCCCAGTTTAGCGAAGGGAAAAAAAGTCCCGATACGTCACGTGACGCCACCATGACGACACAAGTTTGACACCCCTGATGTAGCTGGTCTGAAAATATATGAAGCATGTAGTCATACATGGAAAAAATACATTCACATACCTTACTTATAGATTTCCTACAAGCATCTAGTAAGCCATTGTGGAATGGCTAGGCTAGGCTAGGCTAGGCTGATCTGATTCAACATGGTTCATTATATGCCCTTAAAATAATGAAACATGACTTCTATAAACTTTTGTATCAGCAATCCAGGAAGTGTGACTGTCTGCAGAATATTTTTTGGATGGAAAACATGGCTTTGTATTTGGGACCTGTGAGAAGGTGCCCCTGAATTTCACAAAGCCCGCCACCAGATGTATAGGGAACTGTACCTTCTTGTCATGACAAAACAGCCTCATAGGTTACTCCTTGGCCATGTTGCTTCCACAGGTTCAATATAATACTCCTTCCCACAGATAAGGGTGATCTGCCATCTTGAGGAATTATGCAGTCATGGCTGCTTCTATAATTTTAGCAGCTGTGTAATTACCTCCCTGAAGATAAGGTCAACAGTAAGATAGTGTCTATTAAGGGCAGATCTATGGAATCAAAAGTCAGATAGCTCTAGAATGGAGAGAAAAATAGGAAATGGTTGGTTACGTAGTAGGTTCACTTATTGTTTACTCAGTTACCCCAATCTGGGTGCACTGCAAATGCAGCAATTTTAACCTTCAGTATCACCATTCTTGCTATTGCTGAGGGTTCTGGGAGTTGAAGTTCATACATGAATGCCAATTATACACGCAGAATCGGCTTCTGTTACAACTCAAGGTATTTATTACAGTCCTAAATCCTTAACTCTAGTACCAGAAACATATTGTGGCATACAAACTTTTTAGGGAATGAAAACACAAAAGCTTATTTTTCAGATAATCCAGGAACACTAGTTCAAAAATAATCCATAAGTAGTCAGAATTCAATCCAGAAGTCCTCCAGGGAATCCCAAGCAGATGGATGGTTAGAATAACAGAATAACAGAGTTGGAAGGGAGTTAGCAGGCAGTAGAACATTGATAACCATAAAAAGCCAATCATTGTGCAGGTTTCTTTAACTATAACTTTTTCTACTAACTTAACTGCTTGCTAAATCACATTTCTTTCTTTTGTATAGATGGTTTGACTTTCTTTGATTTGCCATTCATAATTTGAGTAGCTGAGTTTTTGGATTAGATGATTTAGCTCACAGCTGCAGTTCTTTAGCTGTGAAGATCCATAGCTGAATGTTCTTCAGATCATTCTCCTGGCAAAGACTGAAGTGAGATTTTATTGGTCAAGTTCCTCAGTTCAGCCTCTGAATCTGAAGACTCAGGTTCAGGGGTGAGCTGCTGGGGGTTTGAAGGGTTTGGGAAAACCTTTAGCTAAGATTCTGTGCAGTTCAGAGAACCCCCAAATCCCACTCCTGGATGATTCTGCCCACTCCTCCCTCCCCTCCCAGGAGTCCTCACACGGCCCATTTTGGATACAGGTGTGTGCAGGGTGTGCACGGAGGTTTGGGGAGGGCGAAAAACAGGCCTACCGGAAGTTCAGGAAGGCCAGAAATGTGCCCGTTTCCGGCCTCCAGAGAACCTTTGGAGCTCGGGGAGGCCGTTTTCGCCCTCCCAGAAGCTTGAGAAAAGCCTCCGGAGCCCAGGGAGGGCAAAAATGCCCCCCTGCCGTGGTGCAGGAGGCCACACCCACCACAGCCACACCCAGCCAGCAACTGGGCAGAGAACCTCTTGCTAAAATTTTTGAAGGCCACCCCTGCTCAGGTTGATCCCTAACACTTATTTGGTAAGGGTGAATTGCACCATAAATGTAAAGGCAAGAAATGTAAGGCCTTTGTTCCTTACCATTGGATGCTATACTCTGTTTTAGTACATTACTATTCAGAAGGGTTCATGAACCATATATACATATATCTGAGGGTTATAAAAAAGTAAAATCATACACCGTAGAAAAACGTTTTAGCATATCACCTTCTCAGCCAGAGTCTGTTAAAGTAATTGTAGCACTTTGAAAAAAGATTAAAAGATTGAGACAGGAAAAACTGGCACTGGCTAAGGAAGGAATAGGTAAGGTGGAAATAAAATGGAAATAAAAACAGCAACACTTAAATATACTTTTATGTACTGAATATACTTTTAATCATTTTTATTGCATTAGCTCCAAATGAAAACTCTTAGCAATCTAGTTGGGGTTTATTACTCTGGGGACATGAATAGCTTTTTTATTTCTTTGAGTTTGACCTAGTATTTTATATTAAATTTAAGGTGATTATGTAAGTGCTTGCCTGTTAATGCTGAGGCAAAAATTAAAATGTTTTGTCTAGCACATTGCCCAGAATTCTCCAAGAAAAAAATGACATTAGGAATTGTTCTCATGTAGGGAGTGAGTGTCAATAGTAAATAACTGCAAATGGTACTTTGAAGATATTTTTTTTCTTTTAGTTTTGCTTTATTTCTGCAGTGTGATGGAGAGTTTGTTCTATCGTCCATTGGAACATGCAGAGTGTATGTATGTGTCCATAATTAGCAAGTTATCAGTGGCAGAAACTTTGAATTTGCAAATAACTCGCATGCTTAAGAACTGCTTCATAAGCCCAAAATGTGCACGCAAATAAGCACATCTTAGGGAAATGTTCATTTCATGTTTGGTTAAATCAATACTTTGGGAAGATGTAAATTAGAAAAAGTGGGATGGAGTATTTGATTCCAATTGTTTTCAGAAGATTGGGAAAATATAGAATATATAATTCCATTTTAATATGTATTTTATGCAATATACAATACTGGGAAAAAGCTGGTTTTAAAAACTGCAGTGGTTATGGGGTCGCAGACATTACTTCTCCATTATTGTGGAAAAGTTGTAAGCATAGAAAACAAGGAAGGAGGTTGAACTCATGAAAATATAATCCAGTTTTACATCCCAACTTTGGGGGGAAAAAATCCAACAAGTAGGTCCAACTAAACTAAAACTGAGGGAGATTTTGAACTGGAACAAAAGTGGTAGTTCTGATGCACTGTAAAAAATATGCATTTCCCTAGAATAGTTGCCAACAAAAATTGTGTAAGGTAATATGAAATGATATACAGGAGTTTAGAATTGTACCTACTGATCTGTTTGGATGACTAGAAAGTGGATTCTGTTGGAAATCAATAAAGCATGTTTCCACTTAATGTACTGTATTATGGTTGGGTTATTGCTGGAGTAAAACTGGAAAGCTTAATGAAGTTTCAGAACATTTTAAGTGCTCTGTATTCATTATCATATATTTGTAGCCTTCTGACATCAGACCAAGAAGTCATCCGTCATTACAGTATAATTTATTGCTTCCATGATTTTCAGGAAGTGATAAAACATTTGAAGGCCAAATATATGCATGATTTCAGCATACCTGTTAGACAGCAGATGCCGGGATAGTCTTGCATTAAAAATATTGCTTTTCCATACCAAACTGACATTATTTAGTACTTTAGCAGTTTTTTTTTAAAAAAATGCTTAGATGTTCTTCATCACAGATTATGGTTTTCTTTTCATATATGGTATTAAAGATTTACTTATTTTTGCATACATATTCCAGATGTAGTAACAGTGTTCAGATCTTTAGAAGAGAATGTGAAAAATAATTTCAAAGTTTTGGAACCATTACATTTTGCCAGAAGTGAAGAGCAATTGTGGCATCTGGAACCTATCCTGAGCCCATTGCCTCTTAGCCTGTCTTTCATTCAAACTTGTTAATCTATTCTATTTCCATAAATTGCCCATGCATACATTGCATCTTACATATTTTCTCTTGGCAACCTAAGAGGCAGTGAAGGCTGAACAAGACAATATTCAACCAGTCATTCTTAGAAAGACTTGGATAGGTCATGACCTTGTGACTGTCTGTGAAGTTTTAACTTTTAACATTTCAAAACAATATCTCAGTGGTAATGGTATACCAACTTTTTGATCTGTCACAGTTTTCCGGGTATTGAAAATAAATCAAGGGTTATATTCTATATCTATTTCTTTTAGAATAGATTGTTGTTGTTAGTTGCGAAGTGGTGTCTGACCCATCACAACCCCATGGACAATGTTCCTCCAGGCCTTCCTGTCCTCTACCATCCCCCGGAGTCCATTTAAACTCACGCCGATTGCTTCAGTGATTCCATCCAGCCACTTCATTCTCTGCCGTCCCCTTCTTCTTTTGCCCTGAATTGTTTCCAGCATTAGGCTCTTCTCCAGTGAGTCCTTCCTTCTCATTAGGTAGTGGGTAGTAATAAGTTTATTTTTCCAACCACTTTGTCCTGAAAAGACGTTCTAGTGCTACTTCTAATTTGGGTCCATCCTTCATCTCTAGGGTTAAGGATAGCTTTCTTTTATGTATAAGTCCTGGTCAATAAACTAAACAGAAAAGCACAATAAATCAGTAGTTTGAGAAAATTGAATTTAAGATAAAATTCCTCTTCAGTCAAGTTTGGCGTCTGGTGACAGAATATACTAGTATATTAGAAGACAATATTTAGGTCATTTATTTATTTATTTATTGGTTCGATTTTCACCCTTCTCCGGAGACTCAGGGCGGCTTACAATGTGTTAAGCAATAGCCTTCATACTTTTGTATATACCTGCTTAGTAGGGCTTTTTGGCCCCCCTAACTTCAAGTGCAGGGGCAGGAGGTTTTAACACTGAAAGAAATTCCCCCCAAAATGTTGAGAGCCAGAAAGGATTATGCCTTTCTGGTGGAAGAATTGAGATACCGTCAGATACAGTATAGATGGGAAGTTCCAGCTGGTTTGGTGGTGAATTATTCAGGAGAAAGATACTGTCTCAATTCAGTGTGGAAGGCAAGAGATTTCTATACCAATGTATTAAAGGCTGGATGCCCTCAGCCCCAGGAAGCTAGAAAGAAGACGGAAATCGAGGGGGCAAGAAAGGGGGAGAAAGAAGAATTGTTGGCACAGGCCCAAAAGGGTGATTTGATTATTCAAGAAGAATTAATACAATTTTCGACTACTGTTCAAGCTTTAGAGATAGAAGAACCTAAGGATCAAAGACAGACTTGAGCGGCAGCCAGGCATCAAGAAGAATTAAGAGTGCAGCAACTTCAAATGATTCAAGACACTACAAAAACAGAAGCAGTGGGAGGAGCAAAGCCAAAAAGTAAAATGCATGGAGATTTCCAGCAGATGCTCCAAGTGCTTCAGAGAGCCAAGAATGGAACTAGATTTTTGACCTGGAATGTTAATGGCCTAAATTCACCACAAAAGAGGAGAAAAATATTTCATTATTTGAAACAGTTTAAAAATGATGTAATTTGTTTACAAGAGACTCATATTAGAAGTAAAGATCAAAAATATTTAATAAATGCAAGGTTAGGTATACATTTTGTTGCATCTGCTCCTGAGAAGAAGAATGGTATAGTTATATACCTAAAAAAAGATTTAATTGCCAAATTAATTGAAGCAGATGATCAAGGAAGATTTATAGCAATTGAACTGTTAATAAAAGGAGAAAAAATACTTTTAATTGGAGTCTACGCACCGAACCAACAACAGGAAAAATTTTATAAGATTTTACATTCCAAGTTATTACAATGGGATTATAAATCATGCATTTTATTGGGCGATTGGAATGGAGTTTTGGACACTAAAAAAGATAAGAAGGGGCTCTTGCAGAACATTTCAACACGTGCCAGATTGCCAAAATCGTTTTTTGAAATGATGGAGGATATGGAACTGAGAGATATCTGGTGAGAGAGAAATCCCGAAGAAAAAGACTTTACCTTTTTTTCTGATAGACATCAATCTTTCTCAAGGATTTATTTTATATTAATTACAAGTGATTTCTTTTCCAGAGTGAAGAAGACGAAGATTTGTCCAAGAGTTTTAACCGATCATAGTCCAGTCTGGATAGAATTAGAGTATGGAAGGGGATCTAAGAAGTCTTGGAGGTTAAATGAAAATTTGTTTAGATATGAGGAAAATGTAAAAGAATGTAAAAAATTTATGAAAGAATTTTTTATTATAAATATGCATAAGGGTACATCTATGGAAATGGTTTGGGATGTAAGTAAAGCATATATGAGAGGCATTTTGATATATTTGAATAATAAATATAGACGTAAACAGGAAAAAAAAAGGAAGAACTTAGAAGAGGAAATTAAGAAAAAAGAACAAGCTTTGATATTGAATCCAGCAGATAAGAAAATAAAAGAGGCAATTAATTTATTGTGCGGGCAATTTAATATGTTAATGACAGATCAGGTCGCAACTAATATGCAATATGCTAAACATAATACTTTTTGTAATGCTAATAAACCAGGGAGGTAGTTAGCATATTTGTTAAGGAAAAAGCAAAAGTCATGGACCATAGAGAAAATAGAATATAAAGATAAAGAGGTTTATCAGCAAAATATGATTAAAAAAGCATTTTTAGAATTTTATACGAGGTTGTATGCTGGTGATAAAATTCAAGGTACAGATATAGATAGATACCTACAGAAAGAGTATATTCCTACAATTACAAAAGAGCAAAAGGAGGGTTTAAATCAACCAATAACTACTGAGGAGATTATGTCTGCAATTAAGCAGTTGAAAGTGGGTAAAGCTCCCGGGACAGATGGCTTGACAGCTACTTATTATAAACATTTGCAGTTAGAAATGGTGGGACCACTTAAAGAATTATTTACTAATATACAATCTGGAGGAGATGTACCCCCATCTTGGAGGACAGCTTATATTTCTTTGATTCCAAAGGAGGAGCAAGACCATACCCAGCCAAAAAATTATAGGCCCATATCACTCTTAAATACAGACTATAAGATTTTTGCTAAAATATTAGCAAATAGGTTAATGACAGTCATGCAACAAATGATTCATAATGATCAAACTGGTTTTATAAATGGTAGACAAATGAAGAGTAATGTAAGGCAAGTTGTTAACCTATTGGAGTATTTGGGGAAGAACAATCAAATCCCTGCGGTGCTGATATTTCTTGATGCAGAGAAAGCATTTGATCGATTGAATTGGCAATTTTTATTGAAAATAATAGAAATTTCACAAAACAAATGTAGAAAATAATTTATATTAGAGAAAGAAACCAATATTAAATTTGTATGATGCCAGAAACCAAGCCATTTAATGTGGAAACTCTTCAAAGACTGGGGGCAAATAGTGAACTTTCAATTTATTTTAAAAATACAGGAAATTTATAAAATACAAAGAAAAGCAGTTAGAGGAAAAAGAGAAAGGGATAGAAAAAAGCAATCCCCCCTGTTTCTCTAACCGCCCCCCCTTTTTTTGTATTTTATACTTTTTCGGAATTTTAATAAAATTTGAGGAAAAAAACCCTTAGGGAATTTATTAATAAAGACAAGGTAGGGACAGATCTTCCTTTTACAGAATCTGAAGTGAAGAATTCTAACATGGTGGCGAAAATGGCCCCCCAAATACTGAACTATCACTTGATAACAGGGGTGGGCTTCAAAATTTTTAGCAAGGGGTTCTCTGCCCGGTTGCTGGGTGGGCGTGGCTATGGTGGGCATGGCCTATTTGGCCTCCTGCACGACGACAGGGGGGGAAGGCTTTTTGCTCTCCCCGTGCTCTGGAGGCTTTCTTTGAGCCTCTGGGAGGGTGAAAATGGCCTCCCCAGGTTCCGGAGGCCCTCTGGAGGCCAGAAACGGCCTCATTTCCGGCCTTCCCGAACTTCCAGTAGGTCCATTTTTCGTCCTCCCCAAGCCTCCACATGCGCCCTGCACTTACCTGCATCCAAAACGGGCAGCATGAGGACTCCTGCGAGGGGTGGGTGGGGGCCAGCCAGGAGTGGGATTTGGGGGTTCTCTGAATTGCACAGAATCTTAGCTAGAGGTTTTTCCGAATCCCTGTAAACCCCCAGCAGCCCACCTCTGCTTGATGATACCAGAAATTTTTGGAAACTTTGACAGAGGTGTTTCTCAACATTAACAACTTTAACATGTGTGGACTTCAACTCCCAGAATTCTGCAACCAAGTTGGCTGGGAAATTATGGGCACTGAAATCCACAAATCTTAAAATTTCCCAAAGTTGAGAAACACTGCTTTAGAGGATTACCCTATTCCTGAACTACAGATTGTTTTCTTATGTGGAACAACATCTCACAGTTTATTCCATATGAATTCTGGGGACTCACAGCATCATCATTCAGTCTTGTTCCAAACATAGCTGTTTGGGAGAAATATGGAGGCTGAGCTAGTTGTTAAAATATTTGTAAAAAGGTGACATTTTTGTCAGTCCTGTTTTACTGGCATCTTCCTCTGCTTTAAGCACCTCCTCTCTTTCTCCCCCAGTATTGCTAAAATTAAAAAAAAAATCTAACTATGAGGTCATTAAGAGTAAAAAAACCATCTGATGGCACATAATCAATCAATTGCTAAAAAATAATCCTCTCACATGGTTATCCTGTAGGAATATGGTGGCATTGGCAGTGATCCTTGAATAACTTGGTAATACATGCTATGTGGGTGGCTTAGTGGGATGCGGTGGCTCAGTGGCTAAGGCACTAAGCTTGCTAATCGAAAGGTTGGCAGTTCAGCGGTTGGAATCCCTAGTGCTGCGTAATGGAGTGAACTCCCGTTACTTGTCCCAGCTTCTGCCAACCTAGCAGTTTGAAAGCACATTAAAAAATGCAAGTAGAAAAATAGGGACCACCTTTGGTGGGAAGATAACAACGTTCCATGCGCCTTTGGCATTTAGTCATGCTGGCCACATGACCACCGAGACGTCTTCGGACAGCGCTGGCTCTTTGGCTTTGAAATGGAGATGAGCACCACCCCCTAGAGCTGGGAACAACTAGCACATATGTGCGAGGGGAACCTTTACCTTAGACCTAACTATCTCTTTATCTCTTAAGTGTGGACATCTGCTATGCCTAGAACAATGCTTAGCCTCCCTCAGTCCTCAGCTCCCTACCAAGTTCTGAATGTCTGTTGCAATAGTGGGTTTCACTTATCTTCGCTACCGTTTCGCTATTGGGAGTGCATGCGCGCGATAGCTTTGCAGAGCGTCCGTGATGACGTCTAGGCAGGTGGGCAGAGCCTCCCACTGCCATCGCTACCGGTTCGCCTGAACAGGGACGAACCGGTAGCAATCCATCACTGGTCTGTTGCCCATCTGGAATACAGGTTCTTTGAGAAGAGTAATTATCAGCTCTCAGGAAAATGCTGTAGAGAGGAAGGGAAACCATGATACACTGTAGTTCAGATCTACAAAAGAAGAAAAAAAGCTTGTTTAATGGGTTCTTGGTGTGATTACTTACACATAACTTTACTCTCCACTGCTCTCTAAACATAGATAATCGCCATGGCAACTCTTGTATTTCAAGTCGATTCCATTTGGGCTCACATCTTTCTTAAAGAAGTCCAAAGCCCAGCAGTGTGAGCTTACTCTTGTAAATCATTTTTGAGTGGACTCTTTTATTATTTATTGTTAGATCACCATCAGAATTTAACGGAGAATGGAAGGCATGAAAAAAAAGGGGGATTCTTTTTCCCCTGCCCCTCAGAAAAATATTTTTAGATGTTTAGGCATATTTATTTGACACGTTTTAAAACAAAAAAACAACATTGGATGTAATTCCTAACTTGGGTACAAAATAACTGCCATTTCCCTAATGCATGCTACAAATTCCTCAGAGAGAGAGGAAAAATATTAACAACAGCCTGGTCTACTTACACCACACAATTAAGTGGGTAATGGAGGAAGGGTTTTGTTGTATACTACAAAACCCAATTGATTGGCCACTGAATTAGCTCTGAAGGGTTCCCCCCTGGGGATGGGACTAAACCAACCTCTCCTGGTCCATTCATTATCCCCCTCTATCCAAACTACTTACTGGATTAGATCGAAATTCTAGGGAGGTCCAGCGTAAAGCAGAATGTCTCCAGACCACCCATTTTGACCCAAACTCTAGGGTGAAAAAAAGGTGCAGAAATAATAAAAACATTATATTTATGTTATATAGATAAATTATAACAAAATATAGTTAAAATAGTTTTTAAAATGTATAACAAGCTATCGTGGGCCGAGAAACTAAGATTATTGTTGCTATTAGTGCTATTGCGTAGTGATTCTCTTTCTCCTCTCCCTTAATTCTAATGATGCATAAACACCAATCCTGACTATTTTACAACCCACTTTTCCAAATCAATGGCTTTGTGGTTACCTTGATCCAGGCCAGGCCTGGTTTCTGGCATCTGTCCTATATTTAATGTAATTGAACTCCTGGCAGTGAGCTGAATTAATCTGCAATACTGCATTCGAACCACTGCACAGTGGTTAGAGTGCAGAATTGCAGGGTAATTCACTACTCACTGTCATGAGTTTGATTCTGACGGGCTCAAAGTTGACTCAGCCTTCCATCCTTCCAAGGTTGGTAAAATGAGGACCCAGATTGTTGGGGGCAATGTGCTGACTCTGTAAACAGCTTAGAGAGGGCTGTAAAACACTATGAAGTGGTATATAAGTCTAAGTGCTTTTGCTATTGCTTGATTATGTGCCAATTGTGCCATCAAGTCAATGCTAACTCTTAACAATCACAGATAGATCTTCTATACGATAACCTGTCCCCAAGCCAGTCTTTTAGGTTTGGTGCACTCATCACCACTGAAATTGAATCCATCAATTTGGGATTGATGGAAAAGATAATCCTTTTTTCTTTCCTTCTATCTTTCCTAACATTAGAACTTCTCCAGAGAGTTAGATCTTTGCCTAATGATCGCATAATATTTCTCCCATGATAGGCTCCATGTCCCATCATTTTTCTCATCAGGAAAGGTAGCAAAACTCAGAACTCTTTTTGGCTTCCTCATTAGGAAAGCAACTTAGTTGTGTAGGTCTATGTTTGGGTAGGTTTGTAGATACAGTACAGGTAGTTCTTGACTTATGATCAGTCATTTAGAGACTGTTTGACGTTATGACGGACCTGTAACAGAATACTTATGACCTGGTTTCAAAGTTCCCATGTTGCCCCCACTCCCCATGGTCACATAACCACATTTCAGACTTTTAGCAGCCGGCCAACATTTATGGCCATTTGAGGCATCTTGCAGTCCTGTGACTGCATTTTACAACAGTTTTGTGAGAGACCAGCATTTTTGGCAATACTGGCCCATAGCAAACCATTGACCATGATTTTCACTTAACAACCATCACAAAAAAGTTGCAAAAAAAGTTGTTTTATGGCCATCACAAGTTGTGACCATTATGGGCAGGCTCTGTTAAAGACTACTTGTAGTAATTTGGAGACCTAATCTCCTAAAGTCTGTGCTGACCAATTGGCCCCCATCTTCACCCAAATCTTCAATAAATTGCTAGATATGTGCTATGTTCCTTCTTGCTTCAAATGCTCTACTATCATCCCAGTGCCGAAGAAGCTCACCATCAAGGAACTGAATGACTACAGACCAGTTGCTCTAACATCTGTAGTTATGAAAACCTTTGAAAGGCTAGTGCTGTCCCACTTGAAAACCATCACAGATCCGCTGCTAGACCCCCTGCAATTTGCATACTGGGCAAATAGATCAACAGACGATGTTGTTAATATGGCTCTGCACTATATCCTACAACATCTTGAATCTCCAAAGACCTACGCAAGGGTCCTCTTTGTAGACTTTAGTTCAGCATTCAACACCATCATTCCAGACATTCTTCTAACTAAGCTAAACCAGCTAGCGGTATCTGAAGACACTTGTAAGTGGATCATAAGCTTCCTAACAGACAGGAAGCAGCAGGTGAAGCTAAGCAGAATCACATCAGACACCTGTACAATTAGCACAGCCCCCCCGCAAGGCTGTGTGCTCTCTCCATTTCTCTTCTCTCTATATACCAATGACTGCATCTCAAACTATCCATCTGTTAAACTACTGAAGTTCGCAGATGACACAACAGTGATCGGTCTCATTTGAGATAATGATGAATCCGCATACAGATGGGAGGTTGAACAGCTAGCCTCGTGGTGCGACTAGAACAATCTGGAACTGAACACACTCAAAACCGTAAAAATGGTGGTAGACTTTAGGAGAAACCCTCCCATACTACCATCTCTTACAATACTAGACAACACAGTATCAACAGTAGAGACCTTCAAATTTCTAGGTTCTACCATATCTCAAGACCTAAAATGGAACCTAACATCAAAAACGTCATCAAAAAAGCACAACAAAGAATGTTCTTTCTGCGTCAACTCAGAAAGCTTAAACTGCCCAAGGAGCTGCTGACACAGTTCTACAGAGGAATTATTGAGTCTGTCATCTGCACCTCTATAACTGTCTGGTTTGGTTCTGCAACCCAACAAGACAGACACAGACTTCAGAGGATAATTAGAACTGCAGAAAAAACAATTGCTACCAACCTGCCTTCCATTGAGGACCTCTATATTGCACAAGTCAAAAAGAGGGCTGTAAAAATATTTACAGACCCCTCGCATCCTCTTTCAACTCCTACCCTCAACACGACGCTATAGAGCACTGCACACCATAACAACTAGATACAAGATCAGTTTTTTCCCGAACGCCATCATTCTGCTAAACAAATAATTCCCTCAACACTGTCAAACTATTTACTAAGTCTGCACTACTATTAATCTTGTCATCGTTCCTATCACCCATCTCCTCCCACTTATGACTGTATGACTGTAACCTTGTTGCTGGTATCCTTATGATTTATATTGACTGTTTCCTAATATGATTTGATTGCTTATTTGTACCCTATGACTATCATTAAGTGTTGTACCTTATGATTCTTGACGAATGTATCTTTTCTTTTATCTACACTGAGAGCATATGCATCAAGACAAATTCCTTGTGTGTCCAATCACACTTGGCCAATAAAGAATTCTATTCTATTCTATTCTATTCTAATCCACCATTGGCAGTAGCCCTTCCAACATGCTCTCTGGCATCAGCTTCTGGTCGAAAAGGGTATCACTAGCTTGCCCTATTATGATACTCAAAACTAGGGCATTTAGAGTGAGCAAGTGTTGCAGACTGCCTAATGTTTTACAAGAATATGCTTCTATTATGTTATTTATATTCTAAGTTGTACTGGATCTGATTGTTGAGGAATTTTGCTGAAAATGATATTAGAAATAATTGCATTCCTTCTAATGATAATAACTTGTGTTAGCTTCAAATGTAGTTCCCCATCTTTTTTTAGTGTCAAACTACTATGCATGCAGATGTTTGCGGATGTTACAACAAAATTCATCACTGTAATTTAAATGCAGGATGCAGGAACTAAAGAAAAAATATCTCCCCCACCCCACCTCTTTCTTCTAAACAGAGAATAGTTGGTTAGACATGTCAAAAAATGAAAAGGAAAAATAAGGCAGACAAAAGAAATGGATTTGTGTCTTGGATAAAAAATGCTTATGTTTTCCTTCAGATTAGAGATTTTAATCTCTTTGTTTACAGTTCAGAAATCTTTCTCCAATTTATTCTTGCAGCTTCAGTGATATATTATCAAAGATCTGAGAACTTTTAAGGGAAGATGGCAGGGCAGAATTACTCAAGAATAAATATATCCCCTCTTATTAAGTTGAAATCTATGATCTATGAGGGAGATCCACGTGTTTCATATATTCCATTTTAGTAATTAATACAGCACTTCCAAATTAATATAAGCAATATATTTTATTGAATTAAGATAGATTCTTTCAGAGCATATACAGACATTCCTTTCTTTGTCTCCAAAAATCCACACTGGCTGAGTTTATCACATAAAACTGGTTTGTTTAAATATAGCTTGTTGAACAAGCCATGGTGGCCTCATTCACATTTCAAGCTAAGCTATAAACTACGGTTTACAAATCGCACTCCCACCATACGTTCATGCATCTTGCTCAGATAAAATTGAAACCACATTATTGGTTAGCATGATATGAGCCATGCTGGTATCATTCCACCAGGGACCATGTGATTGATTGAATTCCTTTCTGCAAGGACAAAAGGGTGTCTGATTAGGGACAGACCAATTCAAACCTGCATGCCATCTTTTAGATCCCACATAAAACTTTGGGACCATAAGGTCCAATATTTTCCTGGACATTAAACGTTCCCACCATATTACCTTCTAATACAGTGTTGGCGAACCTTTTCGGCACTGAATGCCAAAACAGAAGCATGCACAGGGGGTGGGGGTGGGAATACAGGAAACTGGAAGAGCAGTTCCCCAGCGCGCATGCACGCTGGGAAGCTGAGCTTCCAGTTTCCAGCGTGCGGATGCACGCCAGTCACCTGGTCTTCCAGTTTCTGGTACACATGTGTGCACAAAGTCCAGCTGGCCAGCATGCATGTATGTGCTGGAATCCAGAAGCGCAATGGGCAGTAGCTGGCATGTCCGGAGAGATGGCTCTGTGTGCCACTTCCGGCACGCGTGCCATAGGTTCGCCATCACGGTTCTAATATATGCTAACCAGTGCAGCTAGTGTAAATTAATTTCATCCATTCCTTTGGCTTTAGCATCAGAAAAATTGCCCCCCCCCCCAAAAAAAAATCAAATTAAAAGGAAAACAAAGTAAGGCTAGGAGGATGTTACTTGATTAGTTGGAGACTCCAGAGTTGGGGATTCCCACAGAATAGAGTAGGCTACTCTGCCCCTGTATCTTACAACAATTTGGAATGCTTCAGTTGCTGGTTACCAGATATGATGCAATTCAAAACTCAAGACAACAACCAGCTTTAGTTTCACCTCTAAATCCTGGATCCCATAAGGGTGAGTCAGTAAGACATGAAGTTTGTTTTGGATGACATATTATAAATAAGTTGCATGACGTGGGTCTAGCTATGAACATCCTTCTACATTAAGTCTCACTTAAGCCATTGTTCTACAACTTAGCACCTTGCCTTACTGCTTCTGTATCCATTTGGATTAACTCCTTAGTCCTCTTTGTCTCCAACCGAAACATCACCGAAGGACTTGAAGCTAGATTTTCTCTCATTTCGTCTCTAATGCTGTTGTTTATGACCCTCGCCACTCCCTCCCTTATACCTTTATCTCCTCCACTGCTGAAATATTGATTGTAAATTCCTTGGGGAAAGGAATTTCTATCTTTCCTTATCGTGTTATTCTGTAAAGCAGGACTGGAGAATTGTTTTGAGATTGTAAGCCTATACTGAAAGCTGCATAAATGAATATGAATAATAATCATAACAAAGATGAATAAATGAATAAAGTCACAAATTGCTCATTCCTGGTGTGAATTTCTGAACAGTGGAAAATATTAATACCGGTAGAGCTAGGGATCCATTTTTATTCTAGAACTTCATTTGCATCCTGCATCTTTTAAACAAATTGATGAAATAGAACTTTCTAAATTAACATGCAGACCAAAACAATTTTCTTTCAGATTGTGTATGTTTTTAAAATTGTTTTTGAAAGAGTTCTCTACCCCCAATAATTACAAAACGTGTATGTTTTGAAGATGAATATGAAAATATAAAAGTAAATTTTCATATTTTTTTCTTTAATTTCCATATGGACTAAAAATGGGTTGGATAAGATTTAGGATTAATTGGAACTAGATCAGGAGTAAGCACAACTGAATGCAGAGGGACATTTAATTTACCATATAACAATGGAATATGTAGTGAAATATTTTCATACAGCTAACTATTATATATTATGATTACTGCAATCAGCTTTCTGGAGTCTGGACTGATCCATTTTTTTCTTGAATAGCTTTGGTTTATTTTCATGTTAAATATAAATCACCTTATAGCGGAGATGGATGGCATAAAAATTAAACAAACAAGCAAACAAATAATAGAAGTAGCACTTAGACTTATATACTGCTTCATAGTGCATATTGCCTCCAACAATCTGGATCTTCGTTTTACCAACCTTGGAAGATTGGAAGGCTGAGTCAATTTTGAGCTGCTCAGGATCAAACTCCTGGCAGTGAGCAGAGTTAGCCTGCAATACTGCATTCTAATCATTGCGCCACCATGGCTCTTAAATAAACTTGTTTCCAAATCCATCTGAAATGCATCTATTGATCTATAAATACTAAATAATAAGGAATTGGCTGAAACAAGCAAAGACATTTTCTTCCCCTATATGTATGCCTGGATTTTTTAATCAGGTCGTGACTGGCTAGCACTAGCAAGATAATCTTCCCAGCAGTAGTTCCTAGTTATGAAATGTTCTCTCTGGTGGGATTCACTTGTGCACCATGTAATGATGCTTTTGGTACCAAAAGAAGACTTCCCTGCAGGCTGTTAGCCTTAGAAATAATTGACTAGTTTTTTTTCTCATGGGCAAATCCTAATTTATTTATATTCTTTTCACCTTGGTTTATGCTGTTGTTAATATAGAGATTTTTATCATCTTGATTTTTATCGTAAGCTGTTCAGAGAGCTGAGGTTACTGCTCAGTATGAATGTTGCAAAACAAATACCATATGTTGTGTCACAAATGTACAGTTACACTGCTTAGTCAGTTGCTCTCACAAATTCACGAGACAACTCTGTTTACCTTCTGTAGTTTTGCTTAGACAGAGGAAATTGCTAATGATAAACTGATGAAGCCATATTATCTTTCCAATTATTTAAATGTCTGATATCTTTCCTCTGGATTCTCCTCTGGATCAGGAAATTCTGTTTCACAAAACATAACAAATAATCTCCTGATTATTATTTCCCTTTTGTTTTTACAAGCAGAGTTTCCCTTCCCCTGCGAGTACTAAAAAGGGATTTATCCATGCCTTTGACGGCTGGTACAGATTTATCCACTGGAAGCCACCCACAGTCATTATGTGAGATGTATGGCTAATTCACAATGAATCTATAAATACATTTCATGCTGTTAGTAGCCTAGGGGACCACTATATTTAATTCCCTGGCCTCTATTTAATCTCTCTTTCTGGTCTTTGCTGGTCTTTTATTTTTCCTGATGGACGGAATTGGACTTGGAAACTGTCATTGCAGCAGGTGGAGTTTTCTAATTCTGGGTTTCCAAAGTAGGATCTTCTCCCTGATCAAAAAGGAAGAGGTATGATGCCTCATATGGTTCTTGGGATACCTTTAAGAATCTCAGCTTAAGTCATCAAAAGGATACAAAACTGTATCAATTTTGAAATACTGCATAATTTTATAAAACATTTTATAGCCTCCTCTGAACATATCTTTATAGTCTCCTCAGAACCTATTTTCCAGTTTTCTTTCAATGATGCAATATCTACATGCTTTTATGTATCTCAGTTGTTTGCTCGCATTGGAATATGCAATATGAATAACAGCTGAGAGACATAATAGTATGCAGAGGCATCAAAAGAAATTAGATACTTATATGGAAGTTTATATGGAAATATGTCCTTAGAACAAAAATGGCACAATAGACTATTGGTAATTTGCTCCAATTATTTGCTCCAACCAATTTTTTTTTTCATTCTATACTGATTGAATTATCAAGCTGTTTAGTGATTTGTAGGAACTTTCTCCATCTTAGTAGAGTCACAACTAACCTATCAACCTAAACTGAGAAAAGGTATTTTGAGTTGTGAAGGTCACATAAGCCTATTAAAGTGCTACTTATCCACAAGCATAGATAGATGGATAGAACAATGAAAGTAAAAGCAAACTTTATTGAAGTAGAATATCCCCATTTAGGATTCTAGGCATCAATGAATGAACCATACATTTTCTTTGGCACTTAAGTTTTAATTATTCAATGAAAGATAAGAGATGTACTGTAGTACACGGGAGACATTATTTTAATGTTTGGGAATTTAATTCCCAAACATGGCCAACATGTAACCCTACACTAAGTCATCAGATAGTTTCCTAGTGGGAGAGAGAATTCCTCAGATAGTAAGGCTGAAAGCCATTGAAGCCTTTAAAGCAATGGTGGGATGCTGCCGATTTAACAACTGGTTCGATGATCGCATGCCTAATGCACGCTGTGCGCACGGGTGCAGTTTTACAAATGCTAACCTTCTGTGTTACCACTTGGGAGTAACACAGCTGAGGCATGGCAATCCGCTCTGCTGTACCAATCAGATGAGAAGATAAAGGTAACTAAAGCGCAGGGGCGGGCGGGCCGACCTGATCGCCAGAGCAAACCGGTTCACTCCCAGCTGATAGTCGGAGCTACCGGTTCTCCTGAACCAGTCCGAACCGGTAGAATCCCATCCCTGCTTTAAAGATTGGTAGAACAGCAATTAGCAACCACCATAGCTCTTTCAGTTTAGATATATGAACTTTGTTCATGCAACAGTCAAAGGGTAACAACAGTTGCTACCCTTTTTGAATTTCTTGGCTGGATGGCCTGGTTGCAGTAATCCTGAAGCCAAATGTGCAGGAAGGAAACAGCTAGCAAGGAATTACCTTCATTCACTTTGGGCAAGTGTCCCTGGCTTGACATATCCTTGGTGTTGTATACAGTAATTCTAAGTCAGAGCACTTATATAGGGAGTCATATCATGTGAGAATATGTTTCCATCTTAGACCACTGTAGGCAGAATATGCAGTTCACCTTCTGGGTATACAGAACTTACATTTTGTTGTATTTAGTAAAAATGAAAATTGGAATTTAAAAAGTTAAAAGATTGAAAAGATGTACCTGCCTGTATTCTCATTTTCAAGAAATCTATGGCAGACTTTCCATTTTTAAAGTGGATTGTCTGAGAAGCAAGCCATTCATTCAGGAAACTGCAGTTTTCCTAACTGAAGCAAATAGTAAGAAGCAATAATACAAGAGTAAAATTGCAAGAGGTTTTGTTTTAAGCAAATTGTGCTTGGAAAGTATGTTGAAGAGATGATAGAACTTTTTATAAGCTGTTTTTAAAGCACAAGTGATAAAAGGAGGAGGAAGAAGCACCCACCGACAGCGCCCTTGCAATGTACCAGGTACTCTATCATTTGATACAGCAAAAAAAAAGCATCATTTGCAAGCAGATGACTGGGGATGTGAACATAAGGTTAATGCTTTTGAACACGCAGCTGATAAGACTTCAAAACATTGCATGGGTTTTGCTCTCGGATAGAAAACTATTCCAGAAATTTAGAAGATCAGGAGTAAGAGGTAACTTGTTTAAAGTGAGATTTGACAGCCCCTGTTATCGTGACTGTTTCCTGAGAAACAGTTTATGGAAGGTGGTTTTACGATGCATTCCTGAAACACCTCCAGATTTCAAATATGCAATATAAACCACCTTATGAAAACTTCAGAACCAGCCTTGATTTATAAATAGTTCCACACCTACTTTAGGTGTAGGGGAATTTTTGAGATCAAGTGGCCACTTAAAGAAACAAACGTACAGGTTAACATAGAAGGACTTGTTTAAGGACCTGAAATTTCCAGACTCAAGAGACCACCTCAAAGATTAAAGCTTCAGCTTTTGGTAAGAGTGTGTAGAACAACCATTGACTTGAAGCAAAAAATACCTCGTATCCTTATGTGGTCTCTCTATCTCTCCCTCCCTCCTTCCCTCCCTCCCTCCCTCCCTCCCTCCCTCCCTCCCTCTCTCTGTGTATACAAACATACAAATATTCCCCTTGACATGGCTGCTGTCTATTCTGAGTTGACCTTCTTCCAACTCTTCTAGCAGGCATGTGGTTCAGCATCAGTCCTTCTGTCAAATTCATTTCTTAATATTCTATTTTTAGTCTAAAGGAGATAGAAACTAAGATACAACATGGGCACAGAAGGCTTCAGTGCCAAGTTCAATGTAAGATGGATTCTACCAAAAAAAATGTGTTTTAGGTAAGACTAGGATGCTCTTACAAAGACCACCCCCCACCCTGTTTATTTCTTACTCCCCAACTTTAAATATGGGAATACGGTTATGAAACAGTGAAATCCAATCAAGTCCAGGCTTTTATGTCCTCCGCCTAATGGACAGAATCTTGCCAAACTAAAATTATAACTCTGTACCCTAATAGATATATCGGGGGAAATTCTAGAGTGTAAATACCTCAAACCTTTTCACTCCTCACTCTTTCAGCTCAGGGTTACGCAGTCTCTTATTCTGAGTCAAAATCCCTCCTTCCAATTGCTTCTCCATGTATAACAGGCTTAATTTTAGTCCATAGATATGTATAATGGTAATTGTGAATTTTGGGTGTTTCACACTGCAAGTGAAACAATGACACTCAAAAGTAATAGAGTGATTTTTTGTTATACTGGAGAAAGCTCTCTAGGTGTGCTGATCATATAGAAATATAATAAATGTAGAGTCCTTGGTGCTCTCCAAGCTTGGTTGTTTCCTTGCAACGGTTTCATTACCTGACTAGACAACATCATCTGTGGTAATGAGTGTAGATTTTGCTCTCTGTTTATATGCAGTGGCTTGCCTTGTCAATTGTGGTGAAGTGGTGGTAGTTTTCTGCTTGTTAGTTTCTTGATTGGGGTATTGTTTTCTGCTTGAGCAGTGTTGGCTGCTGGTGTTTGCCACTGTTTATATGGGTGTTGGCTGCTGGAAAGGATATGTTCTGGTTTTTCTGTTTCTTTCTTAGCCTTTTAATTGTTTTATTTAAACTTCTGTAGCAAGTCAAATGATTTTTAGAAGCTGCTTTTAAGATTGCAAAGAATTCTAACTGATTAGCATCATTTATTATCTCACAATACATGGACAGATTTAACCATAGTGTTATCTGGAAAACCATGGGCATCCTATAGACTAAGCTGAATCCAAAAAACACTAGGGAATTTAAAACCACAGGACTTGCTATGGAAACCCAAGAAAACATAAGGCAGGCAATCGTACCACAGATCAGAAGAATACAGAATCAGAACCAACTTAGAGCAAAGGACAGAGCAGCCCTCAAAAACCTATAGAAAGACCAAACCATCACCATCCTCCCAGCAACCAAAGGCAAAAATCACAATTTTCATGGATGGTATGTATTATGTCCATATATGGGGATCCCCACCAGATTGGCTAGTCCACCGGTGGGAGATTTGAAGATCTGTCATTGGCCGGCTTGCCTGCCGACTCCCTTTATAAGGCGAGCCCGGCAGCACAGTCGGCTGTTCTGATTCTCTTAATAAAAGTGCTGAACGGACCACTCGCTGCTCGCGTATTCTTTTTCCCTGTGCCAATCTAACAGTATGCAATACATACAACAAGCTAAGAATTACCGTAAGACAAAGAAACCTACATCCCCCCCAAATATCAAACCAATATAGAAACTTGGACAACTTGATTGAGATAACCCTCTATCACTTAACCAATAAAGGTCAAGCAACAAAAGAATAGATGAAAAATAGTAGACCAATCCTTCCATGCTTCTATGAACATACAAAAATAAGCAATCCCACAATGCCTCCTTGTCTAATTGTATAGAGACCAAGAACCTCAACATTCAACACAGCCACAGAACTTACCAAAAAGCTTGGACATCTCACAAAGGGGAGAAAATATTTTATTAACTCCCTACAATATTGTCTCCAGAGAATCAAAGCCATGAAAATAGAAGATGAAATTATAGTTTTATTTGATGTCACAGCACTCTTTATGTCCATTGATCCAGAACTAGAGACAGTTTTAACATTGTTTAATAATCAAAGAAAACATTTCCAAAACCCCCAAAAAACTCAGAAAAGTGTGGCCATGCCAGGGGTGAAATGCTCCCGGTTCGGACCAGATCGCCCGATCCGGTAGTGATGGAGGTGGGTGGTTCGGAGAACCACTAGCAAAAATCCCTGTCCCCCTCATTGCCCAGCTGAGCCACGCAATCATCAGAGGCTTTTTTTTTATTTTTAAAAGCATTTTTTCTACAACCTCTTTGGCCGAAAAAATGCTTTTAAAAGTAAAAAAAAAAAAAAAAAGCCTCTGATGATCGTGCGACTCAGCTGGGATCATCAGAGGCTTTTAAAAGCATTTTTTCTACAACCTCTTTGGCCAAAGAGGTTATATAAAAATGTTTTTAAAGGGAAAAAAAGCCTCTGCCGATCAGCCAAGTCAGCTGGGATCGTCAGAGGCTTTAATAAAAAAAAAAAGCTTCTGCCGATCAGGCAAGTCAGCTGGGGTTGTTAGAGGCTTTAAAAGCATTTTTTTTACAAATGATTTTAAAAGTAAAAAAAAAAAAAGTTGGCCACGCCCACTCAGTCATATTACCCCCCCCCAAGCCTCGCCCACAGAACTGGTAGTAACAAATTTTACATTTCACCACTGGGCCATGCATGCAAGCAACCCAATCAGTCTCTCTTTTCATTGTTGCTCTGCTCATTGTGGTTTTCACCTTGGCAGAAAATGTTGAGTGCAGTAGCTGGCTACCAAAAGACTGATCACTGTCAAACTAGATCAAGGATTGAAGCTCTAGGGACTATAAACCATCCCCACACTAGATAGTTTAAAGCATGGTTGTCCAACCTTTTGGCTTGCCTGGGCCGCAGTGAGTGAAGAAGAATTGTCTGCCTATAAAAAACATATAACTTACTTAACATATATAAATCATGCAATATTAAATGTTTACAGTCTGGTGGAGCCACATTACTAACTATCTAGGGCTATATGTGGTTTGTGGGAGGCAGGTTGACATGCTTGGTTTCATCCTCCACTATACTGCCATGCTGGGAACAATATTGGTCAGGGGTGTCAAACTCAAGGTCCAGGGGCCAGATCCCTGCCCACAGGGTGCTTATATCTGGCTCATGGGGCCACCCTGGAAACAGCGAAGGACTGGCCCACAGTGCCTTTGCCAGCAAAAATGGAGCTCGGGAGGGCTGTGTGCAGCCCTCCTGAGCTCCATTTTCGCTGGCAGAGGGTTGCAGGAGGCTGTCTCAGCCAAAAATGGGGCTCACAAGGGCCGCGGGCAGAACTCCCGCGGAGTTGAGAACAGAGAACTCTGTTTTCACTGGCAGAGGGTTGCAGGAGGCTGTTTTTTTTTTTTTTTTTAATTTGATTTATATGCCGCCCTTCTCCGAAGACTCAGGGCGGCTTACAAAGTGCTCAGCAATAGCCTTCATCCTTTTGTATATTTATACAAAGTCAGCTTATTGCCCCCACAAACTGGGTCCTCATTTCACCTACCTTAGAAAGGATGGAAGGCTGAGTCAACCTTGAGCCTTGGAGAGATTCGAACCCTGCAGTAATTGCAGGCAGCTGGTCTTAAGCAGCTTAATAACAGGGTGCCTTAAACCCTTGTACTACCAAGGCTCTTCAGCTGTTGCAGCTGAAACAGAGCTCAGGAGCCCATTTTCACTGGCAGAACGCTCAGGCCACCACGGACCCCCAACATGAGTAACGTCAAGCTGGCCATGCCCACCCCAGCGCCCCAAAGCCAAACACAACCCTCATATGGTCCTCAATGAAATTGAGTTTGACACCCCTGATATTGGTCATGAGAAGTCTAATTCATCTAAGGATACCATGTTTGAAAAGTCTGTACTAGAGCACTACTGCTAGCCAGATTGAATAGAATGTGTCAAATGAATACATCAATTAACCAGGTATAGTGCATATTATTGTTTGTCATTGCTTACATATATCATATGGATAAGAAGAAATGTTAAGTTTCTTTCTGCTTTGGTGCCCCAACTGAGAAAATGCATATTGTAAATATGTGTGGATTACACTAGTTAATCAACGTTAATGTGATATATGACTGAAGCTGAAGTTATGATGGGTTGCTATGACCCTTCTCTAAGTAGCTTCAATTACTCAAGTGATCTCTTGAGAAGGGAATGAGGGCAAATGTTGAAATTATTCCAAATTGCTAGTTGAACTTACGATCTGGCTCCATGTGGGAAGCGTGGGCAGCCCAACACATTTTCTTGCAGGTATACAAGGCCATTTTACTGATAGCTCTAACTAATTTTAGCTTGGGAAAACAAACAACTGTGGTTTTATTCAAAAACTGCAGTCATAACTACGTCTTGAGTGACCTCTTAAGTAATCTTGATTCTGACCTCTTTCCCTCGATCACCTTCCACAGTAGAAAAATGGACTGAAATGCCCTCTCTCAATTCAAGTGGGGGGAAGAAAGTAAATATCATATATACGACACTACAAGATGAAACAGGTAAATTTGAATTTAGTTACAGATTAGCCCTTAACATAAGAACGATTCAATTTATAATATTTATAAATCTTAATTATAGCAATAATTAATTCCATATCTGTGTTTATGCTATTCTACAATATATTATGTCACATGCAGTCTTAAATTACAGGTTAACTGGATGATGGGGGAGGAAAAGGGTCTTGGGGCAGAATTGTAATATGCAAATTAATAATTGATTAAGAGGTTACATCACTTCTTGCAACTTCTAGGAACAAAAATGCTCTTTCCAAATAATATCTTTTTAAACCTGTCTAAAACAAATGGCATTAGAATCTCTAATGTATATCTGCTTGCAATTTATAATTATTAGTACAATAAATTCAGGTTAAAAATATTTCATTCTTACCTATTCTTTCAAAGTGGATCTGTGCTTGTGTTATGAAATAGAATGTGACTTTCATTTTTGGAAAAGGGACCTGTTAACGGATGTTTTCAATGGGGTAAATAGAGGTAGTGGATAATCCCATAATAGTTCTTGCTACTCATTAGCCTTTGATCTGCGTCTCCACTTAACTGTCATGGTGAATTTCTATCCTGCCTATGTGAATTCTATGGTGGCTTTGGTGCAAGAAAATGTGCAAAAATCTGCAAGGAATAAAACATTTTAGTAAGGAAAAAAGGTATATAGTAGAGCAATTACATATATAATATTAACTGTATATGTAGTGCATTTCATATAAGAATGACACAAATATAATCAACTCCTTATTTCAAAGAAAGTCTTAATTTTGCTTGCAAAACTTGGTACTTATCCAATCCAAGCTTTTTTAAGTTTGGCCAACTGCCAGAGTCAGAGGGAGTTGGATGCATATAATCTAATAATAATAGTCCCCCCAGTGAGGCACTACCTTGATGTGGTTGTGGGACTTACAATAAGCTCTGAGGAGGATGAGAGCTATGACAAAGGCTCAACCATACTGGACAGGTCACATCAGAGGAGCCAGAAAAAGAGTGTTTCTTCTATAAACAATATGGTGAGACATAATTTACAGAAACTCAGGATTGTTGCTCAAGTCAGCAAGGACTACCCTAGCTGTATTGTGTTTTGTGTTGGAATTCCTGGACATCTGGTGACAAATAGGCTACAGGATTTAAGACTGTTGGCTGAGTAACCAGGGCCAGCTGCTGAACGACTACTGGAAGAAAAATTGTTTATTCTTCACAAATATACACAAAAGAAAGAAATAATATTCTGCTATTACAAATCAAGTTCAGCAAGAAGAGGTTATCTGGCAAGAATGCACAATTCTGGAAAGAACAACTTCCAGAATCAGAAATAACAAAACAGAGGATGGCAGTTTGACATTGATTTATAATTCAAAATAGATACACCATAATATATATATATATATAAAAGCAGTGGTGAAATGTAAAATTTGTTACTACCGGTTCTGTGGGATTGGCTTGGTGGGGTGGGATGGGGTAATGTGACTGGGTGGGCGTGGCCAACTTTTTTTTTTAACTTTTAAAAGCATTTTTTCTATAACCTCTTTGGCCGAAGAGGTTGTAAAAAAATGCTTTTAAAAGGCTCTGCCAATCAGGCAACTCAACTGGGATCGTCAGAGGCTTTTAAAAGCATTTTTTCTACAATCTCTTCGGTTGAAGAGGTCATAAAAAAATGCTTTTAAAAGCCTCTAACGATCCCAGCTAAATTGTCTGATTGGCAGAGGCTTTTTTTTCTTTTAAAAACCTCTGACGATCCCAGCTGAGCCACGGGATCATCAGAGGCTTTTTTGTACTTTTAAAAGCATTTTTTCAGCCGAAGAGGTTGTAGAAAAAATACTTTTAAAAATAATAAAAAAGCCTCTGATGATTGCGTGGCTCAGCTGGGCATGGGGGGGGGAGGGATTTTTGCTACTGGTTCTCCGAATCACCTGCCCCCATTGCTACCGGATCGGGCGATTTTGTCCGAACTGGGAACATTTCACCCCTGTATAAAAGCAAAATCCACTCACTCATAACGAAATCTTCAGAACGGTAAAGCCTACAAACCTGAAATTTGGCATGTACATTCTTCTTGGCTTCTAGGTGCTCGCTAAGAAAGGATTTTTCGAAATGACCATCAGATCATTAGTATTTCATATACAATATATTCATATACAGTATATTAACAAGCTCTGATGCTAAGGAGTTAGACGTTCTACTCCCCCTCCCGACCTGAAAAGTTCCAACTGCCATTTGCCTCACATTCCGTTACCTTAGTTCAAACTGGCAGACATTCCACTCCTTCACTCAGGAGAGATCTGGGGCTCCTTACAGTACTAAACGCCCCTACCTCACCAAAATGTCTATGCCTTCCACCTATGGAACTGCTTCCGGACTCAAGGCGGCGGGAGAGATATTCCCTTATGAGTTTCAATCACTGACCACCACTGAGCCAACAGATTATGAACCGAATTTCTCCTGCATAGTGTCCCAGCCCCAAATCACTTCTAACACTGACCTCCTCAGTTCAGACAAATCTGTTCCTTCTACTGTAACACCAGTTAAAAGAAAAAGAGGGAAAAAACACAGGAAAAGATTTATAGATGCAATTAGGAAAACACAAGTAAGGGAAGCTGCAAAAAAGTATCGTCAAAGTCATCCCGAAGTCAATAGAGAAGCTGTAAAAAAGTATGCATCTAATAACTACTACATTAATAATGCAGCTATAGCTAAATATGCCAACATTCAAAGTGCAGGGGCAGGTCTACCACAGTATCATGGTGGAGCCTCAGTATACTTTGTTGGCGATGATGACAATGCGAGGAACATCCGTTATGGAATCTACCCGGGCGTTACTCCAGAATTGGTTAGTTCAATTTATCATGCCCAATCACATAGTTTCATAGTGAAGCATGGCTATCCAGCTAGTATCAAACATAAGCACCAGACCGCTGAAATAAATAAATAACTGATGCATGACATGACTGCAGTTATAACTGAATACCTTGGCTGCAATGTCAACAAATAAGAAAAAACAACAACCAAACAGTGCACCACCAAGATCAACTTGGAAAATAAGATCAGCAAGCTGAGATCAGATGCAAACAATCTAGAATAGGTGGAAGAAAAGAAGCTGAAGAACAAGAAGACCAAAGAACACCTGATCACAAACAAGGGAGTTTGTGACCTACAAGAAACAAGGAAAATTAAAGAAGCACTGGAAATAATAATAAAGCAGTAAATAACAGCTACAGCTAACGAGATCAGCAGGTACAAAGCCTGAATTGCACAGCGTAGCAGAATCTCCAATTTCAATTGAATCATAAATGTTTCCATCAATCCATTAATGGAGAGACTGCAATGAACCAATCAACACCTAGGGTGACAAATGTTCTGGGTAGGACCATGAGACAACCCAAGGAAATACAAGAATGCAGCTTGGATAAAGGAGATGGATAAGAATAAAAAAGAAGCTATAATGAAGAGAAGAGCCGAGGTGGCACAGTGGTTAGAGTGCAGTACTGCAGCTACTTCAGCTGACTGCTAGTTCAGCAGATCAGTGAATCAAATCTCACCGGCTCAAGGTTGACTCAGCCTTCCATCCTTCTGAGGTGGGTAAAATGAGGACCCAGATTGTTAGGGGGCAATATGCTATTTAGTATACTGTCTTTGGTGTAAGCTGCCCAGAGTCCTCGGAGAGTGGGGGGCATAGAAATATGACTAATAAAGAAAGAAAGAAAGAAAGAAAGAAAGAAAGAAAGAAAGAAAGAAAGAAAGAAAGAAAGAAAGAAAGAACTTGTAATAACAGAACAGAGGAAAGGTCAAGGAAGATTAAGAATTGGTCAGCACCAGACGAAGATGAACTGCATGTTTTTGGCTGAAACATCTGACTAGTCTACACGCTCTTGTTGCCAAGTAGTTTAACAATATTTTGCAAGGAATGGTCCTAAATAAAGGACGATCTATATCTGTTTTAAGCAGTGACTTTCACTCCAATATCAGAGTGGATTGTCAATTGCCCCAATTTTACATAATTGATGAGGCTGGAAGGTAGTAATTAACTCTGGTGCATTTCATGACAGCCTGAATTATGGCGAAGTGTTTCTGCCTGGCCACACTCTGAAGATCATGAGCATGATTATTTAAGAAAGCTTCTCATAGCCTTCTGTGATAACTTCCCCAAATAGTTCAAAGAAATCACTTTTCAAGGTATGATTTAATATGCACAGGAACTCTAGCTTTTCCTGAGTGACGCAATTCTCCTTAGAAATTACTCATCTGTTTGCAACTATTGGTTGCAACAGTTTATCTCTTCCACATACAGGTGGAAGAAGGAGACCCATGACTCCGAAAGAGGTGAGATAGAAGTCAAACAGAAGTCAAACAGAACCCGCACTGCATATTGGACATTAATACAATTGAGAGAGTCCAGAGATATTTCACGAGAAGAGTCCTTCACTCCTCTGTCTGCAACAGAATACCTTATGCCACCACACTTGAAATTTTGGGCTTAGACAATTTAGAACTACACCACCTTCGGTCTGACCTAAGCATAGTACATAAAATTATCTGCTACAATGTCCTACCTGTCAATGACTACTTCAGCTTCAACCACAATAATACACGAGCAAATAATAGATACAAACTCAAGGTAAACAGCTCCAAACTCGATTGCAGAAAATATGACTTCAGCAACAGAGTAGTCAATGCCTGGAATGCAGTACCTGACTCTGTGGTCTCTTCCCCAAATCCCCAAAACTTTAACCTTAGATTGTCTACTGTTGACCTCACCCCATTCCTAACAGGTCTGTAAGGGGCGTGCATAGGTGCACCAATGTGTCTACCGTCCCTGTACTAATGTCCCATCCAGGGGTGGGTTCTAAATTTTTTTACTACTGGTTCTGTGGGCGTGGCTTATTTTGTGGGGGTGGCTTGGAGGTCATGTGACTAGGTGGACATGGCTAGCTGGTCAGAGTCATTTCTGGAAGGTCCTCGCACTTATGACCAGTCCTCGCATTTACGACCCGACTCATTTGTTTGCTTTTAACACTGATCAGCTGTAGGACGGCCCTTTGAAGCCCCGCGGCAAGAGTTTAAACAGTTTTTTTCCCTCTAGTCATCAGCTGGGACTCAGGAGGCAGCAATAGATTGGGGGTGGAACCAAATAAAAGGTAAGAATAACGTGGGGGGGAGGGCGGGGGTGGGGGTGGGGAGAACCGGTTCGGTGATGTCATATCGTCACTGCTACCGGCTCGGCCGAACCGGACCGAACCGGGAGGAACCCACCAATGGTCCCATCTCATGTATTCATAATCATGTTTATACATTTCATGTATTCACAATCATGTTTATACTTTTATCTGTAATCTTATATATGCTTGACAAAATAAATAAATACATAAATACAATAAAAAAAGTCTCCAGAAAGAGGGACATAACAGCAGATGCTATTTATATCAAAGGTTACAGTTTAGATTGTCTGTTCAGATGTTTTTCCTGTTAAGCTTGGATGAAGGCTTTTCACTATATTGACCTTAGTCATTTGTCAAAGTGTGTGTGTGTCTCAAACCTAGAAAATGCCAAATCATGTCCATGACAGAATCAGGTAATAGTAAAAACGAAGACATGGCTTGAACTGTTTTGTAAACTTCTTCTGCAGCCCAAACCTAATGCAAAAATGCTTGGCTTTTTAAAGACCTTCTTGTGGTTTTTTCCCTATCACACTGAATCAGCACTATATATATATATATATAACCGTGAGCAAACAAAAATGTTTTATTTGCATAAGCCTTGGCTGAGGCAGAAAGTTGCTTTCTTTTAAGAATTTACTGCTGGGTATACTTATATATTGCATCTGCTTGTTTAGATAACCTAGTCCTAGGGAGGGGAAATAAGAAAAGAAAAAAAAATATTTCTGAATTTGCTATCCTGACTTTCCATTGAACAATTTTTTTTAAAGGTAAGAAGGATTTTGAGGATTTTGAAAATGAGCAAAAGCGCATAAAATTGTGGATCCTCTTCTCTCTCAATCTGAGCTCTGGAGAAAGCCTGCGCACTACCTAAAATTCCTGCACTGATAATGCCACCCCCACCCCCACTCCTACCCTCCAATGTGAAGCCCCTGAGGGAATTGCAGCCAAGTCTTATGTCCAGATCTTTGAGGGAATGTATGTGACAGAAACAACTTCATTGACCATCAGGAGTGGAAAATAACTGCTCTACGTCATATCTATTGCTTTGCTTTACCCTGGATTATGAGGCTGCTTCTCCAGCAACTAAAAACGAGAAAGAAATTTGCCTAGCTTGCCTTTAAATTCAAATTTTCAAAGTCTTTGCTCCCTAAGCCAATCTGCAAACTAAAACAATGTAGGTGTGTGTGTGTGTGTGTGTGTGTGTGTGTGTGTGTGTGTGTGTTTGGGAGGGGGGGTGGAGTTGACAATGCAGTTGCAATCTTCCAGATTGTCTTTTTTTGATCTCTGCTTTCAGCAGATGCCCTGTCCATAGGCATCCACAGGAAGAAGGCAAGAGGGTGGAGAAATGACAAACTCCACTCTTGCATACTGGTAAGTGTTGTGGTGACACAAGTATAAAAGAATACTGGCTTGCACCATACCATCACAAAGTATATTTTGTTATGTGGGTGTCACCATGATTAGCATCAGATGCAGGGGTGGGTTCTAACCGGCTTTACTACCGGTTCTCTTTGTGCGTGCGCTTTGCGTGTGATCGCTGCGTGCATGCGAGCGAAGCGAGCAGCGCGTTGTGAATCTGCCCAGCTGAGGTGCGGCAATCCGCTCTGCCGCACCCCTCAGCTGGGCGAAAAAAGAAGAAATATAAGGTTGGAATAATGCAGGGGCGGGTGGGAGGGCCCAGCTCCCAAAGAAAGAGAACTGGTTTGGTGACGTAATAGCATCACTGCTACCGGCTCGGCCGAACCGAGCCGAACCGGGAGCAACTCACCACTGATCAGATGGCTCTAGTAGAGACAATACTGAGCTATTTTATAATGGTATTGTTACATATCCCAAACGTGCTTTTCCAACTGGACTTTGTTTTTCCTTGAAGATGTTTCCCTTCTTATCCAAGAAGCTTCTTTGGTTCTGACTGAATGGTGGAGGATGGAAGGATTTAGATTCCTTGCAGTCATCCGATTGTTAGCACTCTTTCAGAAACAGTGCTAACAAAAGACTGCTAACAACCAGATGACTTCAAGAAATATAAATCCTTCCATCCTCCACCATTCAGTCAGAATCGAAGAAGCTTCTTGGATGAGGAGCGAAACATCTTCAAGGAAAAACAAAATCTAGTTGCCTTTTGAAAAAGCATGTTTAGGACAACCATGATCTTGATGACTGAGAATCTCCATAGACATATTGTTACATAAATGTAATCAGTGGTAGGTTGCTACCGGTTCGCCCTGGATTGGGCTAACCGATAGCGGTTGCAGCGGGAGGCTCCGCCCACCCGCCCAGATCTTTGCGCATACGCAGAAGCGTCACACATGCGCGCAAGTGTGTGTGTCCCCACAAGTGAACCGGTAGTGGCTGAAATTGAAACCTACTACTGAATGTAATATGGAGATAATGTGTTACCTGCTTTGCATTGTCTAAATTACATGAATCTTGCAGACATTCTGGAGAGCACCAGGGAAGTAGCTCCTACTGGTGAAAAAACTGCACTTCTGTGAGGACTAGTGCTGTGCAATGCATTAGCGAGCCGCAGTGGCGCAGTGGTTAGAGTGCAGTACTGCAGGCTATGTCTGCTGCCTGCCAGCTGCCTGCAATTTGAGAGATCGAATCTCATCAGGCTCAGGGTTGACTCAGCCTTTCATCCTTCCGAGGTGGGTAAAGTGAGGACCCAGATTGTTGGGGACAATAGGCTGACTCTGTCAACTGTGAAGCGCTATATAAGACTAAGTGTTATTGCTATTAGAGGAGGTGTTTTGCAGAGCATGTCAACCTAAGCATGTTCTGCAAAACACCTCCTCTAATGCATTGCATACTGCCGTATGAATATCAAAATTGAAGGGCATCTGTACTATCTTGTTTCTTTAAAGTCCAACTTTCACTTCCATAGAGTGTCACCTGGAATTCATGGATTGCATGATTCTGATCTTTGGAGGCATAGGCATATCATCCTAATCCAAGTTACAGAAATTGTTTGTCAAGGAAAAAAAAATGTGTGGAAAACAGAAAAGCAAGAGAATGGGAAGCAGAAAGTCAAATGTAAGGAGAAAAAAAATGGACCAAGCAAACCTTTATTGCTAGCAAAGGTGATTTGAAGTTTTAATTATTAGCAACATGTGATTTTACTGGAAAAGACCGGAAAGAAATTAGCACAGTGATCAAAAAGTGTAACATGTTTTTTCATGACTAAAAAGGCGTGGGCAAAGAAATCGTTTGCAAAGTTCATCTTCTGGTGGAGATAAGGGAAAGGAAAGGATAAGAGTGAAAAACAAAGTATTCTTTAATATGTAACTCTTTCTTGTGCCTCAGTGCCATACAAAAAGAAAAAAAGAAAAGAAAAATGGGATAGAGATTTATTTATTTATTTATTTATTAAATTTATATACCGCCCTATTCCTAAGGGACTCAGGGCGGTGAACAGCGAACGATAAAAATACACTAAAATATACTAAACATTCTGGTCCTAGATAATTCAAGACATCCCAGTTTAAAATAAAATCAAAAAGTAATATAAAGGGAAAGTTAGGCCAGGCTGGCCTGCTGAAACAGGAATGTTTTGAGGGCACGGCGGAAAGTGCGCAGATCCGGAATCTTCTGTATCTCTGGAGGGAGCTCGTTCCAGATGGTGGGTGCCCTCACAGAAAAGGCTCTCCCCCTGGGGGCCGCCAGTCGACATTGTTTGGCTGACGGCACCCTGAGAAGCCCCTCTCTATGGGAGCGTACTGGGCGGTGAGAGGCTATTGGTGGCAGAAGGCGGTCTCGTAAGTACCCCGGTCCTAAGCCATGGAGCGTTCTAAAGGTGGTAACTAAGACCTTGAAGCGCACCCGGAAGACCCCAGGGAGCCAGTGCAGCTCGCGCAGGAGGGGAGCCACATGGGAGCGCCATGCTGCTCCCATAACTACCCACGCGGCCGCATTCTGGACCAGCTGGAGCCTCCGGGTGCTCCTCAAGGGGAGTCCCATGTAGAGAGCATTACAGTAGTCCAGGCGTGAAGTGACGAGGGCATGAGTGACCGTTTTTAACGAGTCCCGATCCAGAAAGGGACGCAACTGGCGAATCAGGCGAACCTGATAAAAAGACCTCCCGGCCACAGCCGTCAAGTGTTCTTCTAAAGACAGCCGTGAGTCCAAGAGGACGCCTAAGTTGCGAACCCTCTCCGTGGGGGGCAATGACTCATCCCCAATAGTCAGTGATGGCACCAATTGACTATATCGGGACGTCGGAAACCACAGCCACTCGGTCTTGGATGGGTTGAGCCTGAGTCTGTTCCTCCCCATCCAGATCCGTACAGCCTCCAGGCACTGGGACATCACTTTAAGGGCATCATTGGGGTGGTCCGGGGTGGAGATGTATAGCTGAGTATCATCAGCATACTGATGATACTTCACCCCAAAACCACGGATGATCTCACCCAGCGGCTTCACATAAATGTGAAGATTAATGCGGCTTTGTCCACTTTCTTCATTGGCTCCACCCACTTTTCACAGAGGGCTCCATCTACTTTGGACCTGCAGATTGTGACATCATGTATGATATTAAAGATGGCCCTTGACTGAAAAAAAAAAGACTATTCACTTATGCATTATGCTTATTACAAAAAGAAACAGTTCTCCCTCTTTTTTTTTTGACAAACTATTTTTAGTTTAGTCATTATCATAGCCTAGAAAGCACTTTTGTATGTCGTAGTCAAATTAAATATCCGGTTGTGTCTCTGTGAGCTTTCCATAATGCATATCAGGCTAATGCTTTCATCTGAAATGCAGTATTTTGTTGTTCAGTCGTCAAATTATGCCCAACCCCCTGTGGCCCCATGGACCACAGTATGCCAGTGACCCCTGTCCTCTGCTATCTCCAAAAGCCTGCCCCAACCTATGCTCTCTGTGTCGATGACACTAATCATCTCATTCTCTGCTGTCCTTTTCTCCTTTTTGCCTTCAATCTTTCTCTACATCAGGGTCTTTTCTCAGAAATGCAGAATATGTGCAGTTTAATCCTTATTGGGATTCATCAGACATACATAGCCAGATATTTTCTTTGACTACAGGTAGTCCTCAACTTACGACCACAAGGGAGCCCAAAATTTCTGTTGTTAAGTGAGACATTTGTTAATTGAGTTTTGCCCCATTTTAAGACTTTTCTTGACTCAGTTATTAAGTGAATCATTGCAGTTGGTAAATTAGTAATCTGGTTTTATTTTATTTATTTATTTATTTTACTGAATTTGTATACCGCCCTACTCCCGAAGGACTCAGGGTGGTGAACAGCCATAGAATAAAACATATAAATACAAAATTTAAAATAGACTAAAACGAATTAAATAATTTGGTTGCTAAGTGAATCTGGCTTCCCCATTGACTTTGCTCGTCAGAAAGTCGCAAAAGGTGATCACATGACCTTGGGACACAGCCACCATTATAAATATGAGCCAGTTGCCAAGCGTCTGAATTTTGATCACGTGATCATGTGAAAAATGGTTATAAGTCATTTTTTTCAGTGTCGTCGTATCTTTGAACAATAAATAAACTGTTATAAGTCAAGGACTACCTGTATTTGTAGTCAAGGGATGCATATAGACATTTCAGTACCTTCATTATCAATTCTAGAGCTGTTTGCTAAATCTGATATCATTAGTTTGGTTGTTATATTTCATTGCAATCCCTTTTATTTTATTGCACCTCTTGATTTTTATTATTAGATCTTGCAAATCAGTTATTAAAGTAGTACAATCAGATTATTGACATACAGAATACCGGACTTGGGAAGGATCTTGAAGCTCTTCTAGTTCAACCCCTACTCAATCAGGAAATCCTACAACAGTGATGGTTAACCTTTTTGCCGTTGTGTGCCAAAAGCGGGGGGAGTGTGTGGGGGGGTGTCGTGTGTGTGTGTGTGTGCCCTCTACCTCCTGCCCCCCTGTGCATGTGGGGAGGGTGAAAATGGCCTCCCCCACCCCCCGGAGGCCCTCCAGAGGCCAGAAATGGCCAGTTTTCCGACGTTTGGTGGGCCCAGAAGGCCAAAAGTTAGCTGGCATGCGTGCTGGAGCTGACTTAGGGCATCACTCATGTGCCCACAGATATGGTTCTGCGTGCCACCTGTGGCACGCATGCCATAGGTTCTCCATCATGGTCCTACAACATTCCAGATAAATGACTGCCAATATCTTCTCTAAAACCTCCAATGACGGAGTACCCACAACTTCTGGAGGCAAGCTGTTCCACTGATTAATTGGAAAATTTCTTCTTAGTTCTAGGTTGGATCTCTTTTTTTAAAATTTCCATCCACTATTTTTTGTCTTGCCCTCAGGTGCGTTGGAGAAACCATATTCATCTTCTTCCAATCCAGCCTCCTTCAATATATATTTAGCATATAGGTTGAATAAATAATGACCACGTATACAGGCTTGTCTCATTCCTTTGTTGACATGGTTCTATGCTGATTCTAGCCTGTTTCTCCATTTGTCTCCATTGTGGTTCTTGACCTGTGTATAGATTTCACATGATGACTAGGAGATACTCTGGGATTTCCAGTTTCCTTTGAACATTCCAAACTTAAATTGTTGATAAATTCAAAGGCCTTTTCGTAGTTAATGAAGTATATACTTTCTTGAAGTTCTTTGGATTTTTAAATTATTCACAGTGCATTAGCAACAATATGTATTATTCCTCAGCCTTTTTAAAAATCAGATTGAACACCTGACTTCTTCTTTTACAGGTAGGGTTTTAATCTGCATTGGATGACCTTAAGCATGATTTTGCTATCATGTGAATTAAAGATATTGTACAATAGTCTGCATACTCTATTAAGCTTCTTTTCTTTGATGTTGGTATGTCAGTTGATCTCTTCCAATTTCTTGGCCACTTGGACATACATTCCCCATAAATTTGCTGGTATAGATTGATTAGAATTGTGACTGATTATCTTTCTGTTGCTTGCCAAGTTTCTGCAGAAAGCTTATCAATTCCTGCAGCTTTTCAATTTAGTAATTACTGAAGTGCTGATCTAACTTCATCCTTTAGTACTAGGGGTTCTTGTAAATAAAGAATATCTTCTAAGTGAAAATAATGAAGTTCTCTCTTAAATTCTTTCTTGAGATCTTTGCTTTTCTTGGCTTTGGCATCTTGTGTCTTGTTAGCAATTTCCATTATCTGTCCTGACACTCAGTTTGCTTTCTTCTGTTTCTTGTGCAGTCTTTGACTTTCTTCACCATTCATCTTTTAAAATTTCTTTGATTGTAGGTTTTTAAAATGATTCCTGAAGTTCCCCTTGAAAGTAGTGAATATATGCTGAAGACATTATCATGGAAACTCATTGACTGTTTTCTTCCATTTTAGTTTGCCCTGAAATTTGTACATGAAGAGTACGTGATCTTTTCCATAATCAGCTCCTGGGCATATCTTTGCTGTTATACCTGAGCTCTTCCTCTTTCTAATGCCAACCAGGTAGTCAATTTGATTTCTGTAAGCCTTTTCTGTTGAACATTCATGTATATAGGCATCATTTTGTTAGCAATGAAGAAATTACTGGATTGGCAGAAATGGATTAAACTGTTCCCCTGTTTGTTTATTTGTTTTTTCTGTTTCTTAAGCCATACTGTCAACTACATTTTCTTCTTACTAATTCCATCCTTGGCATTCTGCTTTTTTTCCCCAGAGTTTGTGCATTTTTGCGCACATTAAAAACAACCACTCCTTATAATTCTCGATAATAAATGCAGTTAAACAAGCTCAGTTAAAAGATTTAGACCAGTAACTCTGTGGTTACTGATCTAAATCAGTCTCTTAGCTGTTTTGTGGATTCTTTTGGGTTGAATCTTGGAAACAACTTTAAAAACCTGCATAGGACAAGAATATACTTCCCCCCCCTCTTAAACAAAGCATGAGTACTTTTGCATATAATTGATATATTCTCTCACAGCACTCATGTTAGCAGCCAGGGAAGTTATCAATGTGTTAGGTGACTGTGGTAGCACTTTCTTTAACACAGAGCTAAAAATAAAGCAAGTTTTCCCTTAGGGAGCAACACTGTTTTCCCCCCCTTCCCCTGGAAATATTTTACAATGCTAATGCTTTTCTTCCCTTCCTTTTTCGGTAGCATGCCTTTGTTCCTTATGCTGGGCTCCTGTCAGAAGAAAGATTGAGCTTTTGAATATACAATAATATCATCTTGACTGGGTGAAATTTAGTTCAGGTCTCTGTGCAGAGCTTTCACCCTGCCCCCTCTGTTACACCTTGCAATATATCATTTTCTTAGGATGGAATGACATTTTAACTCTGCCAATGCCTATTTTTGAAACTCTGTTTGCTGACTAAGTACTAGGGAGAGGGGGTAGGGATTGCAGTTTGGTAGGACCAAGCTGGTAAAATGCTCTTCTCTTAATGCCTCTCCTCCCCTTTTCTCCAAGTTGGATTTTTCTCCAGCCTAGATCTGTGAAAGTAAAATCCAGTACAGCTTCATTTTTCTCTGAGAAAAGAGAACATGCCAAGGAATAATTTTAATAAATAATTAAGTAAATTTGTGTACCACCTGACTCTCAGTCAGGGGTGAAATGCTTCTGGTTCGCACTGGTTCAGGTGAACCAGTAGTAAAAAAAAGCTACTGGTTTGTCCGAACCGGTATTTCCGACGATCAGCTGTGCCATGCGATTTATATTCACTAGAACAGTGGTCACCAACTGGTGGTCTGTGGACCACCGGTGGTTCACGAGAAAATGTTGTTGGTCCGCAGAAAAATTATTTGCATTTTTAATATTGCACAAAATCAAGGGTCCTCAAACTACGGCCCCTGGGATGGATATGTGCAATGAATGTTTGTGTTGCTGCAGAGAGTCTCCCCCTTCGAGGTCTTTTTGAGTGGGTTGGAGGGGGGCAGAAATTCTGATTTGGGATCTGCTTCGGCCTCCTGGTGCCGGGGCTTTGGCTGAAGGCTGGAGGGAAGCGCCGCTGGTGACAAAGATCCGGAGGACCTTGTTCCAGTGGGACTGCATCATGGCCTGGAATTGCCTGACCATCTCAGCCTGCTGAGCCTCCAGGCACTACTACCTAGCCTTGCACTCCTGCAGGTCTTCCCTCTACTTGGAAAGCCTATGCTTGTAGTCCTCAGTGTGATGCTTTTGCTGAGCCTCCTTCTCGGTCAGATCCAATTTGAACCGAGCTCTTTTGCTAACTCTTTCTCATGGTGGCTGCTTAGCTCCAACAACTGCTTCCTGTTGGAGCCCTAAGGAGCCCAGCGGGGAGGCGATGAGTTGACCACGCCCACCCAGTCACATGACCACCTAGCCATGCCCACCCAGCCGGTCATTAGGCAGATCATATTAGTGGTCCATGGGATTTAAAATTATGAATGTAGTGGTCCCTGAGGTCTGAAAGGTTGGTGACCCCTGCGCTAGAAAGCAGGAAATCCTGATTTCTAGTGAATCTAAATTGCATGGCACAGCTATTCCCCCCCCCTCGCTGTTCTACTTACCTTCAAAAGGCTCCTTTTTCCATGCGAAGCGCATGTTTGGTGCACACTGCATGTGTGTGCACGCAGCATGCATTTGGTGCACATTGCACATGCATACATGCAGCGTGCGTTTGGCGTGCACTGTGCATGCACGGGCAGCGAACCGGTGGCAAACCCGTGGAGGATTTCACCACTGCTCTCAGTGACTTTGGGTGGCCCACAACAGTAAAAGAAACTACCATAAAACATGAAAATGTAACTCTATTGCACACAAAGCCTCTGTAAGAGTAAGGTCTTCATGGTTCTTCTAAAGAACAACAGAGTTGGAGCCATCCATCTACCCAACTGTCATCTCTAGCCTGGCAATATATGCCTAAATCGCCAAGCTTATTAAGGGAAGCTCAATCCATTTTCAGGATAAAAGAACTGTAATAAGGCAGTTACCAATTTTCCATTGTTGGCAATCTGTGTCTATTTGTGATTCTATTTTAATTATAGACTTTACAGATTATTCAGACCACAGTTTTTCAAACTTGCAACTTTAAGATGTGGGGACTTCAACTCCCAGAATCCTCCAGCCAGAATGCTGGAGCTTGACAAACACTGATCTAGAATTTATGGACCATTCTGACTTTTCTGCCTTTCCCATTTCTTCTCTCCCATACAGGCACTTCTGCTCCTAGGTAGCTTAATTTTATATGCCTATGAATAAGATTACTTAAAAAATAATATGCTGTATTTATTAACAGAAAATTAATATAATTAACAACTAATAAAATTATCGTTTATTAATCATCAGATTTCAAAAACTAAAAAAAGATGTTGCAATTCTTCTTAGCAGATTTCTATATTGTTTCTCATCTATAGATAGAAATCTGAAATCTTGCCCAACTACGTGCGCCATAAAATCATTCTGTAATCTATTAGGGAGGAACAGTCTTTATCCTCATTCTCTCACACAAATTATCTAAACTGGGTTGTCTCTTTCTCCTCCGGAATGCACTCCCTCTTTTCTGGGAATCCAGATAACATTCCATCACATCAACAGAAAAAAACTCACATTAAAGACTAGTATATAAATATCGATTTCTGGCTACTGACATTCTTAAGTGAAAATTGTCTCCATCCCAGAGACAGTAATGTTAAAGCACTTCAAGTGTATGGGGAATTTGGGCCAATACTTTACTGAGGGAATAGAGTTTTCATGGTTTCTGGAAAGGAAAGAACAGATTAGTCTGCTGTCCCTTTTGCTCATGCTCTTTCTATCAACTGCAGGCTTCAAAACAATGTTGTACAAAGAAAAGGTTAATTTAATGGCTTCTTCTCTCCATCTTCTCCTGCAGCTGCAATTGATTATGTTGCTCTGCGTTCTTCCTCACCTGATCCGGGCAAATACATTTAATTCTTTCAAATGAAGACAAATTAATAAAAGAGAGAAGGAGCTTACTGCACACAGCCTATTTTCCCCTCAGTTATGTTTCATAGATGGTCACAAATTTTGGTTCAGTGTCAATTTAATCTGGTTTCTCAGCGCTACTGGAGATTTTCTGAGATGGAAAGTATTGTAGACAATTTACTTAAGCAAGTGTTTTTGTACCAGATTTCTTTGTATGGGTGAGGAGAACAGGGATTTTACTTACTATTGCTTAATCAATTTATGTAATAATGATAATTTAAGATGCAGTGCTTAACATCCAAGGAGATAATAGCCCACTGGAAACTGAAAAGTCTTTCTTTTGAGTGAGCATGTTTAGGGTTAGGGACATTACTTTTCTCCAGAAATTTAGTATACAGATTTCCCATTCAAACACTGAGAAGGCCAATCTGTATGCACAGGAATTGATACTTTTAAATGAATAGGAAACCTAAGACTATACTAGCTCATTGTTGTACTGAACAGAGTCTATGCAAGCATAAGATTCATTGTATTTGATATGATGGGAATACTGCAGCTTTTTCTTCACAACATAATTAATTCAATCAATCACTATCAAAGTCAAGTTTAATTAGTGGTGGTTCTGGCAACATATGATCATACCAACTGGGTCCAATTTTGAGGATACTACCATTTTTCCCCTGGTTGTATGGAATATCCATTAGGATTTTGTACAATTCAGAACTAATTTAGGATTCCCCATAACTTTGGGGAACATGAACTGAACACCTGTCTGCTGCTTCCAAACAAGCCTGATAAAGATACACCTGCTTTAATGAGTTAGTAGAGAGGTGCAAAAGTCAAGCTCTCCAAAGTTCTGAAGATTTTTTTTCTGAATCACTGGTGCAACTTTAGTAGCTGTCAGTTTGGTCATCAAACACAGCAGTAAATCATGACCTCCAAGGAATTCAATCCTGCATTCAGTAGATAGCTAGCAATGGAAGTTTTATTGACTTGAAATAGATTTTGCTTTATAGAGGTAAGAAATATATCACATATACACAAAAGATGTGCCTATTGAGGAATTAAGCTTATATACAGTATATTCAAAGTTGGTTGTATGTATGTAAAAATTCATGTACGTAGGTGTGTGTGTGTAAAATCTACAGGTTAGTTAATGGGATTTTAGAATGTTAATTGAGCATCAAGGATGCGTGTATTCTGCTTAAATTTGGAGTCTGTCAAGGTTTATGTGGTAGAAGAATAAATTCATTTAAACAAGAATTGCTGATATTTAACATTTGAATTAAAGTTTTATTAATTAAGTGGTAAGGAAGAGGGTTTTTGAACAATTCAGTCAAATTGCCTCGGCTTTATCAAAAAAAGTGTTTAATTTCTAGCTCCTTTTTATTTTAGTATTAATGCTGCATCACATTGTTAATAAAAGAAATCAGAATGGATACGTTCACTAAGATATCTGCAAATCCCTTTTCCTTCAACTATTAAATACAATTTGCAGCACAATGAAAAATTGGACTAAGATTAAATACAAAGCAAAACTTTTTTATTCTCACTGTGTACACCACCCAAACTCATTGTACAAAAAGGGAGCCTTAAACATTTTAAAATAAATATACATGAATAGGTTTTGTACACGACTCCTTAGCAGAATTATAAATACAGACAAGCTGTGGGATTTTGAGGCCGATGGAAAGGAACATAGTGGAGAAAACAAACCTAGAAAACAAAATGGAGGGTGCACTCTTTTCCTCTTTGTCTTTAGATATGATCAGAGTCAAACTCGTTCATGTCTTTACTTAATTGTTTTAACCCCTAAATTGACCCTTCCTGCCCCCAGAGAAAGACCCCCTGCAATCCCATCTAACCCCCCAAAATAGAAGTCTCCTGACCAGCTTACAGTGTAGCCCAAGGGCATATTTTACAAGCATATTGCAGCCCAGAGAAACCCTAACTTTCCATCCTCCATCAACTGATGACCTCAACATTCCATCTCCTTTAACAATGGACTTTGTGGTGCTCCTGAAGGGGCCATCTTCCTTAAAAATAGACCTTATCCCAGATACTTAAGGACCTGTTTATCTTCCCCAAATTAGCCAACTGATTTTTCACCTTATAGCCTTCAACTTCTATAAAGCAAACTGTTTTTTCATGGTTCACAGTCCTTCTTCTTGTAAAACAGACACCCAATAAATGCTGCAATAAACTGAAATTCTTTTCCTCAGTGTTGTGCCCCTTTGTCAGACTAAATACATGATAGAGGGAAAGTACGAAGGCTGAGTTATACAGTAATTAAGGGAACTGCACATATTGTTGTGGATTTTTTATTCTTGAATGTCCCATATGTCCACATGACTCATATGAGATTATACTTTATTTCACAAGCCAGATATAAACAGTGCCATGGGTTTTAGTAGAGTTGCCAGCATTATTAGATCACGTTTTCTCACATATATGGGTTAAAAAAAATAGCATTGCTCACCTAGCTCCCTCTGAATGCAGACAGGATTGTGGTCAGAGTATGGCTATTGAGAAACAAAAGAGAAACATTAGAATACTTCATGAAACCCCAAGCAACAGAAACAGAACAATTTTTAAGGGATAGAAATTGAAGAAACAAATCTCCCCCCCAAACTTTCTCATGAGGAATGAGCAAATTCAGAAACATGGAAAAGGAATGAAATAGCAATAGCACTTACTGTATTTTTCGGAGTATAAGACACACCTTTTTCCCCCCTAAAAGGGGGTGAAAATTTAGGTGCATCTTATACACCAAATGTAGCCCCGCCCACCCACTGGCCCCCACCCTTTGGCCTCTGCCTCGCAGCAGTTACCTCCTTGCAAGCAAACAGCAAGAAAAAACAGCTCCTTTCAGCTTCAGCACTGCCGAATTAGCACAAGTTGATTAAATCTGCCTCACGACTCTCAGCTGATTTGCTCTCAGCTGTTTTGCGCAGGCTCTACTGCATGCTGCAAAGAGGTAAATTGCTGGAGCAGATTTTCCCCTCCCCTTGTGCTGATCAAGCTATGCTGAAAACAAAAATGAAAGTAAAGCAGGCTGTTTGCTGTTTGCTGCAAGGAGGCAAAATTGCTCAGAGGCAGAAGAAGATTTCTTTTTCTTCTTTTCCTCACCAAAAAAGGTAGGTGCGTCTTATACTCCGATGCGTCTTATACTGCTTTTATAGCCCTCTCTAAGCGGTTTACAGAGTCAGCATATTGCCCCCAACAATCTGGGTCCTCATTTTACCCACCTTGGAAGGATGGAAGGCTGAGTCAACTTTGAGCCTGGTAAGATTCAATCTGCCAAACTGCTGGCAGCTAATGATCAGCAGAAGTATCCTGCAGTACTGCATTCTAACTACTGCGCCACCGCAACTCATCTTGAGTTTCCTGGAAGAAAACATGGCTGGGTTGATGGAACCATAAATAGAACCGTTTTAGCCTTGCCATTTATGCTAGCAAAGTGATAGGACTGTAATAGTTCATGGAAGGTAATAAGTATCAAATACAAGTCAACTAATTGTGAAATCCATTGCCCATCCAAAAGGTACCCATGGGATGCTCTCTAGAGTCAAAAGGTTCATTCCTTGATGGAAAGATATCAGTAAAATTTGTAATAGTACAGTACACCCAGAAACTACAAGGTTGGAGTAGATATGTCTTCTACTCGACTTGACCAGACATTTAGAAACTAAAGAGTTTTTATTACTTATTATTAATGTAATATATTAAGTATACTAATACTAATTTAAATAACAAAAATAGGGACAAAGTTTTATTTTTTTAATGATAAAAGAGTTTTCAAGTACCCTAAGGATCAATAATAATATTATGACGTGAACAGAATCATGTTGTCTTTAGTTTTATGTATAAGGTTGTGCATATGGAAATTAGAAGGTGAGAAGGAAACAATTCAACAGACCTTTCACAACTGTTAATTTGACAATTCTGGGTTAATTCATATCAATTGTAGGACAGTTCTATATGCCTCCATTAAGGCCACATACTTTGCATCAACCTTCTTGAGGACTTGCAATCTGGCAGTTTTATATTGGAGACTTTTTTGAAATGCCCTTATTATCAAAGACCCATGCTAGAAAATAGTGGCTGTGGCTTTGAAAATGATTGCTGCTGCTTATGTAAATAGGTTGGGTATCAGGAGAACGATTCTTCAAAAACCTCTAAAAAGGATCTGGAGAATTCCATGGGAGATTAGGGAAATCTAGAATCTGTAGTGCAAACAGCACCAGAAGCCCAGAGGTTCTAAACTCCAAAATGGGTATCTCCTGATACTTCTTTTTCTGCTTTCTGTTAAGCTCAAACTTTTTCCCTCACACTTTCAAGAGATCTGAAAATTGTCACAGGCATAATACAGATTTTTCAAGTTGTGTTGGCAAATTATGAACCTGACTCATTTTCTTTCAGTGGTTTTTGCAGCTGTTCTAACTATAATTACTGTCAAAATAGGGTAGCATACCTTGTAATTTCTCTTTTTTCAGTTGTTCACAGTTTTGCTGGAAAGAAAAAAGGAATGAATGTGCTGAAGATATCGCTGATATTTTCAATAAATGCAAATTCACATGGTTAGCTTACACAGTAATCCCCACAGACCAAGACCAGTGTCTCTACTTTTCCTTTGAACTTTCTTAAAACAACAACAACAAAGTCATACCAAGTTGAAAACATAATTTTGCTAAAAGCTTATACCCAGACATTCATAATATTGAAACAAATGATTGCAAAACATGTTTATCTGAAAAGGGGACACGCAATCAGAAGCACATTGATGCTTTAAAGATCACTCACAGCTGCCATGCTGGCAGGGAATTCTGGGTGTTTAGTTCAACAACATCTATAGGCTGCCAAACTGAGAAGGGTTGTTCTTACTTCTGAATTTATTCTCTATTCTGGACACAGTGTAAGAAGCTGGTGATAAATCATGCAACTTTACAGAGCTTGGTTCAAGTATTCCAATAGGATCTCTGCAAACAGCATTCTAAATTACAAACAGAAATTGATTTAATCTTTCAATGGAGCTTGTTCTACAGTCGGTGAGAGACAGCAATACAAAATGCATGGAATTGCAAAATGGCGTTTTAGAGATGTGGGGGTGGACATCCTGGGGGTTGGGGTAAGGAGAATTTTCAACCTTTTTTCTGCTTTGGGGAGAGACAGGTGTTTTTTTTTAATTAACTTTATGTTAAATCTTTTCTAACAATTTTCTCTATTTTTCCCAAAAATGGCAGGAAACAAAGGTGTGATCCTAAGTTGCGTTAACAGAGGGATACAATTAAGATCAAGGGAGGTACTAATACCACTCTATAAAGCCTCAGTAAGACCACACCTAGAATAGTGCATCCAGTTTTGGTCACTACACCATAAAAAAGGTGTTGAGACTTTAGAAAAAATGCAGAGAAAAGCAACTAAGATGATTAGGGGACTGGAGAGTAAAACATACGATGAATGGTTGCAAGTACTTGGCATGGCTAGTCTAGTGAAGAGAAGGACCAGGGGAGACATGATAGCAGTGTTCCAATATTTAAGGGGCTGCCACAGAGAGGAGCGGGGTCAAGCTATTTTCCAAAGCACCCGAAGGCCAGACAAGGAATAATGGATGGAAACTGATCAAGGAGAGATTCAACCTAGGAATAAGGAGAAATTTTGTGATAGTGATATCAATCAACCAATGGAACAACTTACCTTCAGAAGTTGTGGGAGCTTCATCAGTGGAAGCTTTCAAGAAGAGACTGGACTGCCATTTGTCAGAAATAGTGTAGGGTCTCTTGCTTGGGTGGGGGGGTTGGACTAGATGACCTACAAGTCCCTTCCAACTCTGTTAATCTGTTAAATGTTAAATGCAGCTCCCTGACTTTTAGCTGGAGAAAATTCTAGGGGCCACAAAAAGAGGGTTGGGAATTGGCATAAATCCCTGGCTAAGGTGGATTATCCAATGGGGACCATGGGCACCAACAGCAAACTGTGATTACAGCAAAATAATGACATTTGTGCAGAGATGTCATGATGGAAATCCTGTCTTTGTGTACAGGTGGTCCTTGACTTACAAGAGTTTATTTAGTGACTGTTCAAAGTTGCAACAGCATCCCCAAGGTCATGTGATCAAAATTCAGAAGCTTGGCAACTGGTTCCTGTTTATGACCGTTGCTATCTCCCAAGGTCATGTGATCCCCTTTTGCAACCTTCTGAGAAGTAAAGTCAGTGGGGAAGTCAGATTCACTTAAGAACCGGGTTACTAACTTATCAACTGCAGTGATTCACATACCAACTGTGGTAAGAAAGGTCATAAAATGGGGCAAAATTCATTTAACAAATGTCTCACTTAACAACAGAAATTTTGGGCTCAATTGTAAGTCGAGGACTACCTGTACTTGGGTCCTAATGTCTGATGCAAGGACATATGTTTTAATATCACAACTTCTTGTTGATTGGTTCATCACTTGTCTCTCCTTGCAGAGATTTATGATAGGCATAATACGCACACTATACATAGTCAAGAAAACTCTGAAGGCTGTATAAAAATATTTGACTCTCTTCCAAGTTTATAATCTTTAAGTGTATTATATTGAGTATGATTATGATTAATATGATTATTAAGAGTGGCCAGGATCTACAAAGACTACAATCCAGGTATGACCCTATTGTGACTGCTTTGTGGGTCAGGTTCAGGCAACATGGCGAGAATGAGAGCTATTTTAGTACATGCATCCCAATTGCTAGGATGTGATAGAACACATTTCCACTGCAGGTTTACACACAATCTGAGCTTCTTTCAAAAGCATTGTAAGACTTGTTTGGACTGGTCCTTAGGGAAGGGTGTGGAATTTTAATTGAGTGAGATGAATCTAATCTGCTTTGCTATTTATGTTCATAATATAGTCAGTATTTATCTATTGAAATTCCCACCAATGCATTCGACTTGAAAAAGTTCACAGAAGAGATAATTTAAGTATAATAGTGTTAAAAAAAACCCTTATGAATATTTCAACAACTAAAACCTCTTTGCAGCTAGAGTACGTATCAAAAAATAAAATGGATGGAAAACTACTATACAGTACAATGAAAAATACCAGGACCAATAACATCAACAAGATACTCAAATATAACAATTTAGCCAATAATTCATTTTAATAAGTAGACGATATCCCAGCCACAGATAGCTGGCAGCAAGGGACTAACCAGGGAATTAATAAATTATATGTAACAGCAGCTTCCAGTCAAGAAAACTGGAATTGTAGTAATTTACTAGCTTTTGCAAGGTCATGTTCTCCAAAGGATTGTAACATTCACAGTCCCTTACCAACAGGCAGTTGAAATCCAAATTTCTGGAGGTCATAAGATTTGGAGAAGCTGCCAGGGGTGGGTGGCAGTGGTGGGTTGCCCCCAGTTCGGACCGGTTCTATAGAACCAGTAATAAAACCGGTGGGAGGCTCCGTCCACTGACTCTGATGTCATCAGAAGTCATCTGCACATGCGCAGAAGCTTCTGTGCATGCACGGAAGCAAGGCACGCATGCGAGCAAAGCAAGCGCGTGCGCACAATCCTGTTGCAAACCAGTAGTAAAGGTAAGTAGAACCCACCCCTGGTGGGCAGGGTCTTAATTAGGGCTAATTTTGTGGGTGGGCCTTAACTTGATCACATGCACTCAAAAACGTGATAGAGCTTCTTTTCAAGGTGGGTCTTCTTTTTGGAGAAACTAGATATATAGATAGATGATCGGTAAATAGAACGAACCCAGATACCTAAGAAAATTTTTTCACTTTAATTCATGCAAGAAAAGTCTGATAACCAGATAGTACTTCAACAGCCAAACAGGAGTTCTCTTCTCACCATGTATTGCATTTGAGCCAAGAAAGAGATTCCTCATCTTTATTTTATTTATTATTATATTTATTTTATTATTCATATTTCTATGCTGCCCAGTCTCCGAGGACTCTGGGCAACTTACACCAAAGACAGTATACTAAATAGCATACTGCCCCCAACAATCTGGGTCCTCATTTTACTCACCTCGGAAGGATGGAAGGCTGAGTCAACCTTGAGCCGGTGAGATTTGATCCGCTGATCTGCTGAACTAGCAGTCAGCTGAAGTAGCTGCAGTACTGCACTCTAACCACTGCGCCATCTCGGCTCATTATGGGAGCTCCATCAATGGGACTTCTAGGCCAATGGGACAACCTAGACCCTTGATGGCGAACCTATGGCACGTGTGCCTGAGGTGGCACGCAGAGCCATCTTTCCAGGCATGCGAGCTGTCATCCAACTCACCTGCAGCTGCGCATGCGTGCATACCCCAGCTGGTGTTCGGGCCTCCGGTGAATGCGTGCACATTTGCGCATGCATGTGTAAGTAACTGTGCAGCGCGCGCATGCACAGATGGTGTTCACGTGTGTGCATTGTGCGTGCAAAAGCAGTGTGCATGCACAGATGGTGCAATTGTGCATGCAGCGAATGGGGAGAGCTGCACGAAAGCCGCACACACGTGCAGATGGTGCGGTTGTGCGCGTAGCACACAGGGAGGAGCCGTGTAAGCGAAGCGTGTACCTGTTTGGCACTCAGTGAGTAAAAGGTTCGCCACCACTAACCTAGACAAAGAGCCACTTTTGGGTTGCTTTTGGACAAACAAGTACGTGAATGAAATAAAGTATATAAAGCAAATAAAGATCTCTCTAAATATATCTCCTTATTAAAGGATCCACGAGTGTCATCGGTTTGCAAACCTCTTGTTTATGTCTTCCTGTACCTTCCTCTTCCAAATATTTTGTATCTTCTCCTTAACAAAATGATAAAACAGTACAACTCGCTCTTATTCTCTGTGGTCAAAGGGGGAAGATCAAAACTTTTTTTGTCCAAGATACAAGGTTTGTCCCAGTTGTTTGATAACAAGTTGAGATACTACTAATGCTTCCCAGCTTTTAAAGAGAACTTTAAAAGATTCCTTGGTACTGTTATATAAATAGTGCTAAATAAAATGCACAGGCAAACAGAAGTTACCCCATGACTTGTGACATGAATCCCTCGATCCCCGAAGGCAGAAGTCCCGTCATATTTTTGGTATCCGTTCCTTATGAATATGTTTTGGGTTGGAAGTGGATGAAAGGTATATTTAGCTTTTGCGCTGTCATTTGCTGAGCTTTCCAGAGGTGAGTTAGGCACAAAAATCCACATACGCAACACATAAAAAAGGAGTGGGGTTTTGATCACACAGCCACGAGCACCATTTTGCTTTTTTGACACATATTTCCCCAGAAGACACTGCAAAACTCTTGTAGAATAACTGTTTCTGACAGAGCCTTCTAGCTAAGCTGCCTAGTGGATCATAAGCATCAAAGATTTCTTTAAAAGAAACTACTATGCTAGAATTCACATATCACACTCAATTATATTTTGTTTCGAATTTAGTGTGATTCAGCCACCGTGGCTTGTAAACCACGGTTTATGTTTAATGTGTGTGAATCTGGCTAATTATGAAGTATTTAATATGCCACAATTAAACAATTTCTTACTGTGAAATGCAAAAACATCCTTAGTAAAGTTTCTAGTTTCCTAGTGATATGTGGCTGCTAGGCAATAGAAGACATAAGCATAAAATGTGCCCAGTGCACTTTTAAAACCTCCAAATGTAATTTGCTCCTTTTAAATATGATGATCTTCTACCCCACGTTCAAAATACAAAGGTGCCAAGCTTATTTCTTGCCAACTCCAGATTTTCATGGAAAAGACCCTTGTTTGAATCTCTGGAGCACTGAAGCCACTTAAGCACCAAGAACACCGAAGAAGATAGAATTTTTAAAAAACTCATTTTCTATGTCTTTGTTGTGTTCATGCAGAAGTCAGCCCCACTATGTTCAGTGGTCCCAGATAGGTATATATTGGGTTTAGCCTGCATTATTCATAGTTTTAGAATTAGCAAAGAAATTACATTCTCCTTGTAAGCTTGCATTCCAAGAATAATTCTAGAAAATGTTTCACTCCATTCTACTTTCTACTACTGAAGTATTTAATGAAAGGAATATGCAAAAAGAAAACTCTCATTTTGCTCAGGTTTAAGGCCAGTGGTAGGATTCAGCCGGTTCGGGCCAGTTTGGGTGAACCAGTAGTTAAATTGCTGACTGGTCCCTCCCCTCCCCTCTCCGCCCTTTCAGGAGTCCCCACGCGCCCCATTTTGGATCCCAGGTAAGGGCAGGAAGGCCTACTAGGCACAAAATGGGGTGTGGGGTGTGTGGTGCGGCCTCCCTGTGGCCTGTTTTTGCTCCCAGGAGGCTGCAGGGAGGCCTACTAGGCCCAAAATGGGGCATGGGGGGGCGCATCCCCCCCACGGCCCATTTTTGCTCCCAGGGAGGTGCAGGAGGCCGAGTTCTCCCTGTCACACCTCCTAGCCATGCCCACCATGGCCACACCCACCCAGCCAGTCATTAGGGCAGAGAACCGGTTGTTAAATTATTTGAATCCCACCACTGGTTAAGCCCAAAAACTTTGGAGCAACCAAAGCAGTACAGGTAGTCGTTAACTTACAGCTGTAATTGACCCCTGAATTGCAGTCATAAGTCATTGTATTCATTAAACGGGTCACCATCTGATTTGTGTCAGGAAATATCACAATTTAGGCTATGTCAGTAATTATTACCCAACTGCTAAGTCTCCACATTGTGCTAAATCATGACATGGCGTGTTTGGTCTCGATTTAATGTGTGTTATGAAGCCAACAATTGCAATTTGTAAATTCCATGGTTTATTTAACAAATCTTGGCTAAAATTGCGCTGTAGCATGATGTGCAAATTCAGCCATGTATTATTTTGAATTTGTTCATACGACTAAATGAGAGTTAGATACATTCCCCCAGTATCTGTGTTTTTTACTACCGGTTCTGTAGGCGTGGCTTGGTGCGCATGGCATTGTTTGGTGGGTGTGGCAGGGGAAGGATACTGTAAAATCTCCATTCCCACCCCACTCCAGGGGAAGTTTACTGCAAAATCCCCATTTCCTCCTGATCAGCTGGGATTCGGGAGGCAGAGAATAGATGGGGGCGGGGCCAGTCAGCATTTTTACTACCGGTTCTCCGAACTATTCAAAATTTCCGCTACCGGTTCTCTAGAACTGGTCAGAACCTGCTGAAACCCACCTCTGCAATGATTACATATAAAATAGAACATGTCACTTGAATAAGAAAATCTCTTTGAATCTCTTCTGCTAGAATGAGTTGGCTGCTTGCTTCAGGAGGCAAAGCTAGAAAAATCCTTTGTGAGGAGAAACTTATGCATTTTCATGATTATGCCCCAGGTGACTTCTCACTTCCCCCACCCCTTTTTTTGAAGGGAAAAGGTTGACATTTTACAAGGAAGTGGCATTTGTCTCTTGTGAAATCTGCTTTTCATTGCTATGGAAACAACAGGAAAGAAGTCCTGAAGATACCTTGGCCATCAAGGTGCTGGCTTTCTTTCTCTTGAGCTGGGCCAGGGGATTTAAAAACAAGCACAGGAAATGTAAAATGAATAATAATTAAAATATATTTACATTGCTCTGCTTACTATTGGCACTGCAAATGGAAGGACAGCCCAATCTTTTGGTGGGACATAGCCAGTGGTGGGATTCAAATAATTTAACATCTGGTTCTCTGCCCTAATGATTTCTTCCAACAACCAGTTCACCAAACGGCTCAGAAAGTTAAGAACCGGTTCTCCCGAAGTGGTGCGAACTGGCTGAATCCCACCACTGGACATAGCTTGCTAAATGGTAGGATCACAATCATGTGAGGGGAGAATTTTGGAGAAAATTGGTTGGTGTCTTTGTGTTTTGGGGGTTGTTTCTTCCAGGTGTTGCAGTTATTTTATTCAAAATGGTAGGAATCAATTCCATCAAATTTCTGAACATCTCACAAAGGGGTCTCAAGGCATGTGGGATATGATTGCCCACACTGGCCCATGGCATGTTATTTGGGATTGGATTGTTGCCATTTTATCAGCCCAATCACCTTGGGCTCCTTAGGATAGAAATATCAGCAATGAAGCTAAACCTTACATGGACAAACTTGTCCTATAATACTGAGCCAGTGCTGAAGGCAGCTTTACAGGTACAGGTGGTCCTCAACTTATGAAAACAATTAACCCCAAAATTTCTGCTGCTAAGCGAGGCAGTTGTTAAGTGAGCTTTGCCCCATTTTACAACCTTTCTTTCCACAGTTGTTAAGTGAATCACTGCCATTGTTAAGGTAATAACACAGGGATTGGGATTATAGTCCTTCTAATGGAGATAGTGTATTTTTTGGAGTCTATTACAAAACATGATAGAAAAACTCTTTGCATTGGGGTCTGACTCAATTAATTTTAGAAGGTTTGATATTTCTCTGATTCATGTTGCTTTTTTGCACAGCCTTTAATTAAGAGGGGGCATTGTTGATCAATTTCAGCATTTTCTTCAGAGCGGAAAGTGTGGAGATTACTATTAAACTTGTTACACATAAGGGTGGCAAGAAACAGAGATTTGAAAGCAATGATTGCCATTCACATCGCTGAAAGAGAATCCCATTAACAAAGACTCGATTACAACTGCATCGTCAGTTTTCCTCCCCACCAGTGCTTCTGAGTGAAAAGCTGCAGTGCAGCCCATAATTCTAGACAATCGGTGCTAAAAATAAACTTTCATCCTGCTGGATACAGCAGTTTGCCAATAGGCAAACCCAGGGATTTATGCTGCAAGGGAAACAGTTTTAGTGCAGTGCTTATACCACAACTGCTTTCATGCATGGCAAGGGGACCTGTTTGGAAAATTAGGAAACACCCCACCCACAATGGATAAACATCTTTGCAGGATGAGACCACAAGATCTGGAACATGCATCTTATTGTCTTAAAGAGCATAGAGAATGGGATGATCGTACATCATGGAACAGACAGAGACAGCTTCTAGGTAGCTAATTGAAACAAAACAATGCAGTTCAGTAACAAGCAGGACTGATGCTATCAGACCAATAAGGCATGATAATGGGCAACAATAGAATTCTGAAGGCTTGTGTGTGTGTGGGGGGAGTAGTAGGCTAGTCAAGAAGACGTTGGGAAAGCCTAGAACTGTGATAGCGAACCTATGGCATGCGTGCCACAGGTGGCACACCGGGCCCTCTCTGTGGGCACACAAGCTGTCACCCCAGTTCAGCTCTGCCGTGCATGCCACCGGCCAGCTGGTTGTCAGGTCTCTGCTGGACATGCGCGGAGGGTGGGGTGCATGCGGGAAGCCCATGTGCACATGCGTGGGGGTAGGGCACATGCGCAAAGCCACACATGCATGTTCAGGGCCAAGTGCGCATGCACGGGGCCGAGTGCGCATGCACAGGGCACTGCGGGGCCTTGTGGGCATGTGTGGGGGGGTGGGGCATGTGAGGGGGTGCATGCATGCACAGGGGTGCATGCTGGGGGCTACGCATGCAAGTGCAGGGGTGGGGCATATGCATGGGAGGTGCGTGTGCATTGCATTTTGGACATTCAGATGCGCTTTGGGGACTTGGTCTGGAAAAGGTTAGCCATCACTGGCCTAGAGTCTTCTGGACAGGAGTCAGATGGACAACTTTCCCTTGGTTGATGGGGTAATTTGCTTCTTTGGTCAGTGGTGCCAGGAATGTTGACATGAATAGGAATTGGCAAGCTTGGGTATCCTAAGAGAAATCCATTCATCTATGACAGGAATTAGTTTTATTAGGGGCTTGCTGATATTTAATTAGCAAGGGTGACCAAATCAGGCTGCAGAGTGAAATACAATGCCAAATGGAGAGGCAAGCCTCAAAGAAAGAGGCTGGTGCAGAACAAGTGTTGAAGCCTTGCCAACCCCCGCTATTCTTAAAAGCAGCTAATATTCAGTTCCATGCTTGTGAAGTATTAGCTTGGCACATGTTCACATTGTCAAGAGACTAAAAGCTGTCCCAGTTTTGGAGAATTTCAAATGAAATTTGAAGTAAGTACTAAAGTGGTTAACCTGGACCAGTCTGGTTTGTTGAGAGCGGAGATGAACTCCTCAGCATGTTAGAAGAATCCGAACAAAAGTATAATATTCCACTAGCAGAAGTAAGAGCAAAAGTCAGGCTTGTGGCTAGCCACATTCAAGAAGCCGGGAGCTGAGGAAATGTGCGAACCTCAGAGTAAAACTTGAGGTTAGTCTTGCCACCCAGAAAGTCTTCTGATAGGCAGAGGTTAATGAAGTGCTAAAACATATTAAGAGGTCACAAGAAAAACTCGTCTCCATGAATTCTTGTAAGGGGAAAAAAGAGAGAATGAATGAACGAACTTATAAAAGATTGAGTGACTGATCCCCAAAAAGAATGGGCAGGAATTATTGAATTACAGATCCGAAAAGGATGTTGGAGGCAACCTGGACCAGTCAACTGTTCCATGTAGGATGCAAGAACAGCATCCTTCACATTCGACCACCCAACTTTTGCTTAAATATTTTCCAGTACAGAAGCCACCTCTTTTGTTTCAATCTACTTTAAGAAGTTTCTGGTAATGTTTAGCTGAAAGTGGCTTCTCTGAAATCTCCCCTCATTGGCCTTTGGGGACAACACTATCTTCCATCTTCTGAATGAAAACCTTCTACATATATATTCAAAAAAACACTCGCATATTGGGTTTTAATTTTCTTTTCCCCAAGCTAACATACCTCTGTAGCTTTGGTTTTTCTCATCTCCTGTCACATCAAGACATTTAAATATCGGTGATTATTCTGCAGAGGCTGATCTGTTGAACATGAGCCATCTTACTCTGCAAGTTGGGTTTGCATTTTGAGGGCTGGGAGAAGGGTGGTTTGCCTCAAGTTACCAAAGAATAAAGAAGAAATTTAAAGAAATCACTGCTTGGTTTATACACTGGCTTGGTCAAGAAGATGTCGTAGTCTCACTTTCTAGATGCTTATTAATTAAAAATGAGATCTTAAAAGTCACTGACGGTCCAGCTCACAAATCCTGCTATGGAGACAAGAAATCCATTTATAAATGTAATAATCAAGAGCATTTCTTGGGTATTCCTTCCCCACAGCTTTCTCCTCTCCACCTTTCCTCCCAAAACACAAATTGAGATAATAGCATGGAAGCTGTGATGGGACTGTAGGTTGTTATTTATTTATTTATTTATTTATTTATTTATTTATTTATTTGTTTATTTGTTTGTTTGTTTGTTTGTTTGTTTTTACAGAAAGAGACAAGGTTTAGATCTGACAGACTCAGAATTTTGACCACATGATTGCAGCCACCATCTTGACTTTTCTTGACTCCTATAAAGATATTCAGGGACAAATTGATAAAGGCACTCCATTCAATTAAGAGGATTGTTTTCCAGACCAGTGAATTCAGAACAGATGGCACTTTCCTGTTTATTCCCTCCTATTTCCTTTGGCAAATTCCCAGTGAAAAATAACTGGAGCTTGACCAAAACCAAACACAAACACAAACAAAAGCCAATGCTTTCACTTATTATTTATTATTTTTGGAAACAATGGCAATGATTGGTAAAGGAACATGACTGAGTGGTTCTGTCTCTATGGAGGACAGGCATGAACTATTGCCCTAGACAGGAATGTGATATTTGTTTCTTGTTCCTTTTCCTATACTTTATGAGGCTCATCACTTTCACAAAACCTTTTAAAGTTTGCAAAGGATGGTGCCTCTATTCAGCAAGTGTACTTGGGAAAGGACATTTAAATACAAGCCTCATGCAATCTTTTGGTGTCTTTGAATCTTCTAGGCAAGATTTTGAAAGTGGTTTGCCATTGCCTGTTTCCTGGGGCTGAGACTGAGTGACTGGCTCAAGGTCACTCAACTGGCTTTGTACTTAAGGTGGGACTAGAACTCACAGTCTTCAGTTTCTACTCTGATGCCTTAACCTCTACACCAGGGGTGTCAAACTCAAGGCCCGGATCTGGCCCATGGATTGCATAGATCTGGCCCGCGGGGCTGTCCTAGAAATAGCAAAGGACTGGCCTGTGGTGCCTCTGCCAGTAAAAATGGAACTCGGGGGGGCTGTGTGAGCCTCCTCCCAGGCTCTGATTTCAGCCGAAATGGCCTCCTGCCACCCTCTGCCAGTGAAAACGGAGCTCTGTTTTCACTGGCAGAGGGTGGCAGGAGGCCCTCATGGCTGAAAATGGCGCTCAGCATTTTCACTGGCAGAGCGCTCAGGCCACCACAGACGCCTCCGAAATGAATGACATCAACCTGGCCACGCCCACACTGGCCACACTCACACTGGCCATGCCCACACTAACCCCTGAGGTCAAATACAACCCTGATGCGGCCCTCAATGAAATCGGGTTTGACACCCCTGCTCTACACCATCTGGCTTTTTCATGCAAACTAAAGAAGTACAATCCAACCACAGTTACACTGCCTGATTTTCCCTGCCAGTGTGCTTCAGTTTCAAAATGCAATATCTCTATATTTCATGGATGAACACAGGAAAGGTCTGAACTGCCATTTCTTAATAAGGAGGAAAGAGAGGAGTGCAGAGATTGTGGGCCTGATCTCTATTTATACAGTTTTGTGTGTGTTTTTTCTAAAATATGTCCCTGAGTGACTTGTCCAAGATCACACAAGAAGCATTTGGCAGAAAACTGAAATAAAATTGGTATTCTTTCCCATTTAATCACTGTCTTTCATGCTCTGCTTTACACATCATATTTACAGCCATTGCAATAATATACCCCATTTGGCTTCTATCTCTGTCTTGAATGTTTGGCTTTCCAAAGGTCTGGTTTTTTTAAAAAAGTGGGGGTAAAAAATGGAATTTATGAAAAACAAAAAAGAAACACACGTACGCACATATACGCATACACCCAGAGGCTGATGGAAGAGAAAGTTTTGGGTCATGTCCCAAAAAATGATAAATATTAAAGATTCTTCAGAAGTCATATGCTGAAAAGCCGAAAGACTTAGACCTGGAGCACCATTTTCCAGATGAGGATTCTCAAGATGACTTTGGAAGAATTTGGAATTGTGGAAAGACAGCAGCCTAGGGAAAACTGTCACGAGACAAGAAAGTTTTCCTCATTGGCTTATTTAATGTCATATATACTCTGTGTTGTGTGAATCTGTCACAGATAGAGACAAATGTGCCTTCACATTGATTTATGTAGGATTCTTTCTTAATACTTTACTAATTTTAAGGGAGTAATTTTGAGCATTTAGAACTAAGGAGAAATTTCTTGACAGGGAGTACAATTAATCAGTGGAAGACTTGCCTTCAGAAGTCGTAGGTGCTCCACCATTGGAGGTTTTTAAGAAGAAATTGGACAACTATTTTTCTGGGATGGTATAAGGTCTCCTGTCTTGAGCAGGGACTTGGATTGGAAGACTTCTGAGAACCCTTCCAGCCCTATGATTCTATTTCTATTTCTAAATGGCTTCCTCAGTTTGAAGATGTCTTAGAAACACAAAGGGCATTCTGGCTGGAAACTCTGGAAGTTGAAATTCTGATGCCTGTGGAAAACACAATTTTGGCAAAAACTCACAGTGCATTTCTGGAAGTACATTAAGAGAAGACCTGAAAAAAATAAAATAATTTCATATTTCATTTGTGTGCCATCAAAGCCTTCTCGACTCATGTGCAGGGCCTTGTCTTTAGAGATAACAGGAAATGTTGCTCAGAAAGGATTTTGGAGTGCCCAGAAAGGATTTTGGAGGTTCTAATTCAATTACCTTTCAGACTATTAATCTGAGAAACATTTAAGTGCCCCGGATTAAAATTCAGCATAAAAATCATGTTGGCCTAGTGCAATCTCCTCCTCAGCCAATTAACACACCTCTGTATTTAGGGATGATTTATGACAGTGAACTCTTGGGGCATTTTTAATCCTTCCAGCAAGTGGGTTAAGGAGCTTTCATGACCTGCAAAATCTTGGGATGACTGAGATCAGCATCGCAATGAGCAAGTTGTGAGCATACCTGCCTTCTACCCATTTCACTTTCCTTTTTGTCTTCCATTTAGCCTGAGAACTGAAGTGAAGTCAACTGAAATAGCCACAGAGATGGCCTCTACAATGGTCCAGGGGATTGGTGGGGTCTCTAGGATGTTATTTCTGCTACAGACGAGAAAAGGATTAGATAGCTTACAGATATAATTTAACTCTGAATAGATTTGTGACTGTTTGGAGCTTAATCTAATGTCTGAAGAAGCTTCTTGGATGAGAAGTGAAACATCTTCAAAGAAAAACCAGAAAGTCCAGTTGCCTCTTGAAAAAGCACCTTTGGGACAACCATGACCTAGATGACTGAGAATCTCCATAGACACTAATCTAATAAGGTTAATTTGTGGGGCTAGTGGACTTAATATTTTTGTCCATGTTATACACTTACCCATTAGGTGCATCATATGAACAAAATTAAAGAAAACATGCTTACTACATGCTATGTTCTCTAATTCTGGATCCCTGAAATGTAAACTCAACATACGTCCATATTATAGCAGATTATTGAGGAGCTATTCATGTTACCCAAGTCCCACTGAAGTAAACTGACTGTAAAAGTAAATGTTTATTTATTTACTTCTTAATCAAATTTGTATGGCCGCCCATCTCACAAAAAAGGGACATTGGCCAGCCAGATAAAATATTCCTTTTGGTCTGAAAAGAAATGAAAAATAATTAACAAAGAAAAGCAGTTAAATGTACATCTGCAGTGCCTCCATCCTTGTCTTGCACTGATGAAAATAACTAGCTGGGTGAAGGAACTGGGAGATAAATTACCTCAGGTTAAACATGAAATTAGTATGTTAATTGGAAGCAAATTTGCTACTGAAAAGAAAATAGATGAGGTGTGTATGCAGATGTGCAGGTGAAGGCACAGGCAGTAAGTGAATTCTGCCTAAGAGGAATCAGAAGTACTTGTTTCAGAAAGAAATAGTTTAGTAAATGAAATCCTTATCTCTATATAACTGCTAAAAGATGGAGGAAACAAGAGCATTGTGCCATTGGTTTATCCAAGGTTCCTGCTCAGGTGGATACTACCGATATCTGTGCAATCTACACATCTACACTAGATGACTAGTTGACCATAGTAATATCTACAATTACTGATTGTGGGAGATGCTACATGTATACACAAATTAAGGCACTGAGTAAAACTAAGGGACTATGAGCTTCTATTTTTTTCTCCTAAGTCCCAGTCCAGTTTAGAGTTCCAGAGCACACAGTTAATGGGAAAGTAGAAAATCTGGGTGGCAAAGAGAAATCAGTCCATATTTATAATTAACCTGTGCTGTCTATGGCTATTCTCAGTCATCCTGGTCATGGTTATCCCAAAGATGCTTTTTCAAAAGGCAACTGGACCTTGTTTTTTTCTTGAAGATGTTTCACTTCTCATCCAAGAAGCTTCTTCAGTTCTGACTGAAGAACTGAAGAAGGTTCTTGGATGAGAAGTGAAATGTCTTCAAGGAAAGACAAGGATGAGAAGCGAAACATCTTCAAGAAAACTACAAAGCCCAGTTGCCTTTTGAAAAAGCACCTTTGGGGCAACCATGACCTGGATGACTGAGAATATCCATGGATAGCACGTTAATTATGTTAATTATGTTAGGTTAATTAGGTTAAATATGGAGTGATTTTCTCTTTGCCACCCAGATTTTCTACTTTCCCATTAACTGTGTGCTCTGGAACTCTAATCTGGACTGGGATTTAGGAGAAAAAAAATTCTCCTAAGAGATTCTCCATAGACAGCACAGGTTAGTTATTCCAGCTCCATAGCATCCTATGCTTGATTTTCTTTGATGGGGAAGACAGATTAGCAATAGACATTGTAGTCTCTGAACTGAATGAGATGGCATATAAATCTTTCACACACAAACACATAAAATAATAATCCATATAATGAATTGGGTAACACATCAGGTAAGACATTTAACAGGAAAGACTTGTAAAGGTTGGAATCAATGATAATATTGCTTTGGGGATTATTTATTTATAAAATCCCCATCTCTGGCATGTGGGAGAAGGCCTCTTCTGTCTTGCTCACAAGCTTTTCTCAGGAGTTGTAGTTACCCTCGGGGCTTAGAAAATCTATCAAAATCTATCTTGTTAAAATTCTTTTAATTTATATTTCATTGTTAATTTTAATCTGAGTTTCATTTTTAAATTTTGTAAGATGCCTTGAGTATTTGCTAGACTAGAAAGGCAGTCAAAAAAGGAAACTTTAATATATGTACGTCCGTGTTTGCGTAGGTGGTTATGCAGATATCTCATGTACACATATAAGCAATGTAGGCAACATATACCAGTAACACTTCCTGCCTTGTTTTAGTAGTTCTTTTATCTTTCTTTCCTTAAGACTATATTGTCATCCTTTGTGGCAAATTGCCAATTTCTGTAGACACACACTTAACATGGTGTTTAAAATAATAAATTGTTTTGAGAAGCTCCCTCCCTGACCACCATGGCCCCAAAAGATCAGTTTCAGATCCTGGAGCAGAGGTGGGTTGCAGCAAATTCTGACCGGTTCTGGAGAACCGGTAGCGGAAATTTTGAGTAGTTCGGAGAACCGGTAGTAAAAATCTGACTGGCCCCGCCCCCATCTATTCTCTGCCTCCTGAGTCCCAACTAATTGGGAGGAAATGGGGATTTTGCAGTAACCTTCCCCTGGATTGGGGAGGGAATGGAGATTTTACAGTATCCTTCCCCTGGAGTGGGGAGGGAATGGAGATTTTACAGTATCCTTCCCCTGCCATGCCAATCAAGCCACGCCCACCAAGCCATGCCATGCCCACCAAGCCACACACACAGAACCGGTAGTAAAAAAATTTGAAACCCATCACTGTCCTGGAGGTGTATTCCTCCTCTACATTTAAAAAAGACCCATATGCCCGGTATACCCAATTCAAAGGTTGTTCATATGATGAATCCCATAGCTTCCTATCTGAAATCTTTCAGATGTGTTAGATTTCAAATCCCAGGATTCCCAGCTAGCATGGAGAATTCTGGGAATTATAATCCATCCTGAAATTGCCAGCTTGGAGAGGCCTATGAAGTTGCCTTGGTCCATCTTTCTAGAGATGTTTTGAATGCCAGACCTTGAATAAACTAGTTATAACACATACAAATGGAAAGCAAACTGTTTTCATCTGTCCCAAACACATCAGGGATATATTTTTCTTGCTTAAATTCTCTTCTGCAATACAAGACCAAGAAATAAAGAAATGTTTATTTTTCTCTCCCTTCCTTGCTTCTTTCTGACGTGCAACCAAAATATTATGAACTTACCCAAACAATGCTTTCCCTCCCTTCTAGTCAAACATACTTCTGCTATCTTTGAATAACACTACAAGTTTCTCATTTAGGGCTGTGTCTATTCATTCTCTTTATAAACATGCACTAAGGAGAAAACTATTTTCTGAACATATGGCTGTTGTCTCTGTTTTGGATGGAAAAATGTCTGGCATTTTGCTGACATCACTGCATTGTGAGTCATTAGGAAGCTCTGTATAAACAGCAGGATATTTTAATCAATCAGAAATATCTGAAATATTTTTTGTGCAGCCTATTATAATGGTAGAGTTATTTATTATTGTTATCATACTTATTCTTTGTGATCTTGGCATAATGTCTAAGTCTTGATATGTGGCCTGCTGAGTCTGGAGCATGGTGGTAAGCCTGAGTCACTCCTTTTATAGTTTGCAGAGTGAGATAATACCAGAAGTTTTTCACATCTTAGAGCAGTGATGGCTAACCTTTTCCAGACCAAGTGCCCAAAGTGTGCAAGCACGAATGCGCACATGCGCACTTGAAACCCTAAAATGCAATGCGCGCATGGCCCCCACACATGTGTGCACGGCCCCCTGCATGTGCCCCACCCCCGCATGCAAATGGCCCCCACACATGCCCCCTGCCCCCGCGCATGCGTGGCAGAGACCCCAAGACCAGCTGGCCAGCACAAGGCATGCTGAACTGGGGCGACGGCTTGCGTGCCATCAGAGAGGGCACTGCGTGCCACCTCTGGCACATGTAACATAGGTTCGCCATCATGGTCTTAGAGTATGGCGGAATCTATAAATCTGGCTAGCTGTCTGTTTGTGTACAATGCCACAGTTCTCTCACTAATTTGTGTTGAAAACTATGGGTTCACTGTTTTTGCTTGGAATGAATCTGCTAAAGCTGTTCCAGAAATGAGGTGGCACTATATTCAGAGGAACTACGTATGTATTCATTTATTTATTATTTATTAGACTTTTGTTCCAACCTTATTTTTATAAATAACTCAATGCAGCAAACAAATATAGTACAATTTATTTATGAAATATTTAAATTCATAATCTGTCTTTCTACCCAGAACTCTCTCTAAATATTTACCAGTCTAAATCAAATACTAGGGAGGGGGGGGAATCCAAATGTTTATTAATTTGAAAAAGCTTGATTTTTATAATAGAACAGGGGTGTCAGACTCGATTCCTTTGAGGGCCACATCAAGATTATGTTTGACCTCGGGGTGGGTGGGGGTGGCCAGGGTGGGTGTGGCTAGCTCAAAATCACTGGTGTCAGGGGCACCTGTGGTGGCCCGAGCACTCTGTCAGTGAAAATGGGCTCCCAAGCTCCGTTTCCAGCTGTGACGGCCTCCTGCAACCTCTGCCAGTGAAAATGGAGCTTGTGAGGGCAATGTGCGACCCTCCCGAGCTCTATTTTCACTGACAGAGGCATTGTGGGCCTTTCCTTCTCTGTTTCCAGGGCAGCCCCGCAGGCGAGATCTAAGCACCCTCGGACTGGATCCGGCCCGCAGGCCTTGAGTTTGTCACCCCTGTGGTAGAAGAAACAATATCTGCTCAGCAACAAACTTGAGGGAGCAAAGAGTTGGAAGAAAGAATCTATGTTGGAAGAAAGGAGAAAGATGTCAGTAAGAAACTACCAGCATCTTTATGATGGCTTTTTCTACCAAAATGCCTGGGCCAGATGCTTTTCAACATCAATTGAAATGCTTCTGTGTGTTTTCTGCTTCAACATTTTTTTACTCACTCCAAATCATGGTTTCACAAACTCGGTAAATTAAAGACATGTGGACTTTAGTTCCCAGAATTCCCTAGCCAGCTGGCTGAGGAATTCTAGGAGTTGAAGTCCACACACCTTAAATTTGCCTGGTTTGAGAAACCCAACTCTAAACAATTGCTCTGTGGCAGCAGTTTAGCTTTTGAAAATAGCTGCAGATTTTCCCCCAAATTAAGTTCCTACAGCCAGTTAACTATTGCTTTCCTACAAGGGTTCGTTTAGAATTTTTTTCTGCTGTACATATTTGAAATGCCAGCAGAAAGGATAATAATCCATAATTAATTTTTTAAAATCTTCATAGAGTAAACACAGATGAAAATAAATGAGTGACTGCATCAATGCAGGCAGTGTGTTTTACAATAACAGTTTCTGGGTGGGTGGGGGACTTAAATGTTTTCTCTAAAAAAGCCCCCAAATGTAGGATACATTCTTTTTATGCTAATTGAGCATGACTTCACTCTCAGCACAATCAAGACTATTCACAGTCTCACAAAGACCCGTCAAAGGAGATGATGAGCAAAAAGCAATGTTGGTATTTACTTTAAGAACATCCTGGTTTGGTCCTCCACCCAACAATTTCATTTGATCCTTTGCATTGGCAGAAATGTGCTGTCATCATGAAAAGCATCTCAGTGATTACATTAAATACATTTATTTTGGCTCAGTGTTTCGTGCTAAGCTGAAAAAGAACTAAAACATACACTGCAAAGTTTCATCTTGGATTTTTTTTTTTAAAGAAGAAACATTACTATGGAAATATATTCTGGTGGAAAATGCAGTGTAGATTCAGGATACGTTTTATTTGCAACAGATCATTTTGAAATCTAAGTACAATAACATACAATAGCGTTAAGTTAGAAATAACCAAGATATTCACAGGTTTCAAACACTCAATCTACATATGTGGAGATCACACAAATATACACAGACCATACCAAATTAACATATAGCAATAGCAATACCACTTAGACTTATATACAGCTTCTCAATGCTTTACAGCCCTCTCTAAATGTTTTACAGAGTCAGCATATTGCTCCCGACAATCTGGGTCCTCATTTTACCGACATCAGAAGGTTGGAAGGCGGAGTCAACCTTGAGCCAGTGAGAATTGAACCCCTGGCAGTAGGTAGAGTCAGCCTGCAATACTGCATTCTAACCACTGTGCCACCAAATATACATTTGAAATAAAAGGGATTTGGTTTAGCCTAGCTTGCACCAATGTATATGAAGACCACACAGTTGATGAAGGTTGGGGCACATTGGATAATGTGGACCATCAAATGATCTTCAGACTGAGCTACAGTGAGTCTTCTCAGAATGACACTGCAGATGCTAAGACTGATATCCAATAGGACAGGGGTCTCCAACCTTAGTAACCTTAAGGCTTCTGGACTTCAACTCCCAGAATTTCTCAGCCAGCAAAGCTGAGCATTCTGGGAGTTGAAGTCCACAAGTCGTAAAGTTGCCAAGGTTGGAGACCTCTGCAATAGGACACAGGGTATTCAGTCAAACCCATGATCAGTGGTCAGGGATGATCTGAGTTGTAATCCAAAACATCTGGAGAGTACTATAATGTCTATTCTTCGCCAAATCAAAACCACCTTTTGTACTACATACTATCAATCAATCAATCAATCAATCAATAAATCAATCATCAATCAGATGCAGGCTGGTCTTATTGCAATGAGCATCATAGTACTTGATATCTTTTACTTCATTCATTGATTAGTTTGAAACAAAACTTGACAAAAACCAGCATGCAGTTATAACATATTGAAGTATAAATAAAATGAACTAAAACTAATACTTAATGTTTGATAAGAAAAAAATGAACCAAAACATTAATTTTAAGTGAATTCTGAAACTAAATGCTCAACCTATATGTAATAAATTAATATAAAAAATAAATTATACAATGGAATCTAATAATATAAAATATTGAAAGTAAGTTACAATTACTAATTTATTCATACATGACCAAAGATTATTCATCTACACCAGAAATCACTTGTGTATGCATATTTTGTTGTATACAACTTTGCTACATTATGTGTAATAATGTAATGCATTGAGCCTTGGTGGCACAGTGGTTAGAATATAGTACTGCAGACTACTTCTGCTGACTGTCGGCTGCCTGCAATTTGGCAGTTCGAATCTCACCAGGCTCAAGGTTGACTCAGCCTTCCATCCTTCTGAGGTTGGTAAAATGAGGACCCAGATTGTTGGGGGCAATGTGTTGACTCTGTAAACTGCTTAGAGAGGGCTGTAAAGCACTGTGAAGTGGTATATAAATCTAAGTACTATTGCTATTGTTATTATAGAATAAAAGTAGGCACACCAGTCTAGTCACAAAAATCAAAGGATATTCAAACCGCCATCTCTTTAATATTAATAAATTGCACAAAATTAATAATGTTCCTGAAACACTGATTTAGATCCAAATGAAAGTAGTCGGGCTTTAGTCTCAATGAAATCAAAAGGAATGAAGGCAGTTATGACTAACTTGTCTCACTGTTGGTTTGGATCCACCCTAACCTATATTTTCTTTTTAACCTGTTCTGTAGTTGGTCAGTATTTGTGTATCATTTGACTACTTGTCAAAACTGGGAGTTTACAGCTCAATGGTAGGAAATAGAAGCTCAAAATTGTTAATCCAGGACCTCAGATCTCCAGGAATGACCTTGGTATCCCTGGATAGTATAAACAAGCCCACAGTGGAGTTTGGCAAGACATCTGAAGAAAAAGGTAGGACATGGAAAAACATGTTATTTCTGTGAAGTCTTTTATATCCCCTTGACGCAGGCAGGAGATTGTGCTATTTAGCTCTGTCTGAAAGCAAAAATCTTAAACACTCCCAAGCAAGAATGCTAAAGAGCGTTTTGGGTTCCAGGAATAAGAAAAGCCATGGTGCTGCAAACTGTTGCTTCCTCAGGATCACTGAGCATCAAGGTTTCGGTTTGTGCAGGACTGAGCTTGTAGTTCTTGTTGGAGGGTTTAGCAACATGTGCTCCTCAGAGAGAAGCTGATGTTGATTGCCATATATTTTATGAAGTGGATGTGACTTAGTACAGAGGAAAGTCTGACATTTTAGCTCTGGGAAAGGTAGGTTCCACGGGGCAAGGAGAAACTATATAAACAATTTCAGTTTTCCCCCCAATGTGATGTAAGATAATTTGCAGTGGTAAAGAGAATGTGGATCCTACTCAGTTCCAAATTATTAAGAAAGCACAGTGTTAACAGAAGCACACCAGTGGTGGTATTCAGCTGGCTCTATCTGGTTTGGCGAACCGGTATTGGCAGCTACAGGAGGCTCCGCCCACCCACCCGGACGTCATCACGTCCCGTGTTTGACACTCTGCGCTTGCGCGGAAGGCCCCACGCGTGCTCACATTTGCGAAACAGTAGCGAAGGTAAGTGAATACCACCCCTGAAGCACACAATACTGGAAACACAATTTTGCCCCCTTTTGAATGCTTCCGCAGAGGATTATTGCCACCAGTGACCCAAAGCAGTTTTGTTGTGGTGATAGTTTTTGTATGGAGCACTTTAAAAATGTGCTTTTGTTTTTGTTTTTTTAAATTGGGTGATCAGTTTGAATATGAAAGTATGAAATACTGTTGAACATCTCAAGAATGTGTTGAAAATTACAGCATTCAAATTATAAGTAGTCAAATGTTTCCATCCTGAGAACATCATGCATTTATTAGTGGATCTCATAAGCATATACACCAGAGGTGGGTTTCAGCAGGTTCTGACCAGTTCTGGAGAACCGGTAGCAGAAATTTTGAATAGTTTGGAGAACCGATAGTAAAAATTCTGACTGGCCACGCCCCCATCTATTCTCTGCCTCCCAAGTCCCAGCTGATCGGGAGGAAATGGGGATTTTGCAGTAACCTTCCCCTGGAGTGAGGTGGGAATGGAGATTTTACAGTATCCTTCCCCTGCCATGCCCACCATGCCACGCCCACCAAGCCATGCCACGCCCACCAAGCCACACCCACAGAACTGGTAGTAAACAATTTTGAAACCCACTACTGATATACACCCATATGCATAACTTTATACACCTTGTCCCCCTCTTTCCTTAGTTTTCCTTAGTCTTTCTTTAGTTTTTCCTTTAGTCTTCCTTCTTCTCAGAAACCCTGAACAATCATTAGTTTACTATGATCATTAAGAGCAGGAAATCATGATCTCTTCTTCATCAGTTAGCCGATTAGCTGATAGGTTGTCTTATTTGGGCCAAGATTATCTGTTTTTCTGCTATTAATAGAAGAGCAGCCTGCTCTTTTCCTAGCCAGGTGATTATGCTGACAACTGACAAGAGCCCATGAGAAAATGATGTATGGGCTGTTACTTAGTATGAAGTAGAGAGACAGTTGATTTGATTTAGAATAAGGGAACATAATTTGCTTGCTGAATTAGTAACAAGGTCCAATATGTTCAGCCTTTTTCAGTGGAAAATAGTAATAGGTCAGGAAGACAATAGTAGTATCAACTTGCTCCAATATCATGAAACTAACTAGAAGTTATTTGTTTTTCAGAAAGTAAATTTATATAAATGGTGATATTTAAATTTTATTTATTTCATTAATTCATATGCTGCTCATCTCACTCTACAAAGGGACTCTGGGTGGCTTTTCAGATACTCTTGGGCAAATTGTTAATTTCTGTGGATAATTAATTGGATGTTCACATGAGTATCTATGACATTCCCAATGGACTGTAGTCCAGGAATATAATTTTGCCTCTTGATTTCAGACAGAAAATTTCTTTCTTTATAAAAGGGAAGGAATTAAAATGGATTGCATGTTTAGTGACTATTTACAATTATTCAGGATACTGTGACATTCTCCATCCAATCTAGACGAGTTTTAAGAAATTCTTTAAGAGGCTGAATTTTTCTCTTATGCGTCAACATGCATATCAGCCTAATCATAGACTTTTATAGACATTGCAAAACATTCCTCATATTTTGGCAGACAAGTGGAACACAACAAACAGCTCAAGCCATTTGTTCACAAGGTATGGGCTTTTAATGGACTTTCATAGCCAAAAAAGAAACATATTACATATTTTAGTAAATTAATTTTTTTTCTAGGACAGGAAAGTGCTTATTAGACAATACTTTATTGCCAACATCTTTCTTCCTTTCCTTCTTGTTTCTCCAATTCACTTAAGAGTGTAATTGGATTATTAAAGTTATATCCCTATATATACCTCTCTAGAAGTAAACTTCATGAACTGTTGTTATGATGATCTCACTACAGTATTCACACAATCCAATTTGTCTGTTAGAGATGCTTGATTAACCTCATGAAGTCTATTTGGATAGCGCTACTAGATGACCATTACATGGAAACCAAATCCAGATGATCAACTAGACAACAGCAAAGCTATATAGGAAACGCTTTGTTCAGCTGCCATTTAGTAGTCTGTATTAAGTTTTTTCTTTGCCTTTTGGTACTGTCCATGGGTTCCCAGTTGCAATGTATGGCTGTGAAAGTTGGACCATAAGTAAGGCTGAGCGCCAAAGAATTGAGGCCTTTGAACTATGGTGCTGGAGAAGACTCCTGCGAGTCCCTTGGACTGCAAGGTGATCAAACCGGTCAGTCCTAGAGGAGATCAACCCTGACTGCTCTTTAGAAGGCCAGATCCTGAAGATGAATCTCAAATATTTTGGCCACCTAATGAGAAGGAAGGACTCACTGGAGAAGTGCCTAATGCTGGGAAAGATTGAGGGGAAAAGAAGAAAGGGTTGACAGAGAACGAGGTGACTTGCAGTAGGCATGAGCTTAAATGGACTCCAGAGGATGGTAGAGGACAGGAAAGCTTGGAGGAACGGTGTCCATGGGGTCGTGATGGGTTGAACACGATTTTGCAACTAACAACTACAATTAAGGGGTTTTTTTTGCAATTGGATATGGTAGCCCACATTCATAACTTGTCTGGTGACATGATAGCAGTATTCCAATATTTGAGGGGCTGCCATAAAAAAGAGGGTGTCAAATTATTCTGCAAAGCACCAGAGGGCAAGGCAAGAAACCATGGTTGGAAACTAATCAAAGAGAAAAGCCACCTTGAATTAAGCAGAAACTTCTTAACAGTGAAGACAATTAATCAGTGGAACAGCTTGCCTTCAGAAATTGTGGGTGTCTCATCACTGGAGGTTTTAAAGAAGAGACTGGACAGTCACTTGTCTGAAATGGTATAGATTCTCCTGCTTAAGCAGAAGGCTGGACTAGAAGACCTCCAATGTTCCTTCCAGCTCCTATTCTATTCTATTCTATTCTATTCTATTCTATTCTATTCTATTCTATTCTATTCTATTCTATTCTATTCTATTCTATTCTATTCTATTCTATTCTATTCTTATTCCTATTCCTATTCCTATTCCTATTCCTATTCCTATTCCTATTCCTATTCCTATTCCTATTCCGCTCTACTCTACTCTACTCTACTCTACTCTACTCTACTCTACTCTACTCTACTCTACTCTACTCTATTTATCCTGGACTAATTTGCAGATCAGAATTTATTGGTTCAAATTTCCCCTTTATCTATATTTGGTAATGCAGGTTTTGCTAAAAGCAGGCCAAAAACTACATAAAAATAACCTACTTTAGGATTAATGGATCTGGATATATATGTTTTGAAGTGCTCAGAGATATACCTTAGAAGCAATATATAAATACATAAGGAAATGGAACAGATTTAAAAAATGTATATGTGCAACTCAGAATAGAAATAGATGAAATTGTCTAGTAATCCCCCAAGATGAACCTGAATATTGTTAGTTTGGTGAAATAGTAATGATGATTCCAAGGAACTACCTGAGGTAGCAATGGTCCCACACACAATGCTTCTTTCTCTCTCTGATCTACCTAACTATAACATTACTGCAAAGTGTAAGACAATAGAATGAGACAAGAAGCTCCATTTACTCATGCACCGAAATCTAGGCTCACCATTTAAGTAGATTTCCCCAGCTGCCAAGAAACCAAGCAAACCCTTCAATTTTCTCCTCTGCCAGGAAATTACCTGGAAGAGCCACTCTTTATTAATATAAAAAAGAATGTATCAGCATTAATTATATTTATATATGGTATTTAATGTATACCATTATATGCTGGCTCTTCTAATTGCACGCCTGGCCACTCAAGATAATTATTTAATTGAAATTGTAGATTGAACTTTAAAATTATAGCCAGTGTGAATAGATCTGTCAGAACTAAACTCATAATGTGTTGAGAAAGGAGGGAGTTATTTCCTTAAAACCTGCAGTGTGCAAGTGATACTTAAATATGAATGTTTATTATATATGTTTGAGTTCATATTTTTGTGTGAAAAATGACACCAGGGAATAATTTAAAACTAAGAAAGAAAACCAAGGATGGCAACAGACTAAAAAAGCACCAAATGCCAAGAAAGGGCATGAAGGTATCTGTGGTGTAGATCGAAACATCCTAGGATTGAGTCACTAGATATAATTGTTTAATTACATATTGGTAGAATCAAGAGATCCCTATTATTGTCTTATTCTTTAATTGTGAAAGTAAACTTTTCCTGTAACTTTCAGATCAGCACAGGCATGTGGTACAAGCCATGATGATTTTACGCATGTGATGATGTCATCATGCAAATGATGCAAACTATGGCATTTGTATGACATCACTTGTCCCTCTGTCTGAATCCATGTCTCCAGTGACAAATCCACACAAGATTCATAATGTCTTTGTGATGAAAATTCTCTGTATTTTTGTTATAGTCAGATACCATTTCCTGCTAGCATCTAGAAACCTGAGAAATTCAATCTGGAGCAATAAGTAGATGATCTTCACTGCATCAGGCCTAGCCTTTTTTTTGCTGGACAAAATGTTGACAGCTTAGTAGGAAAAAGCTGGAAGGTGGGAAACTCTCCAGTAATGTTGTTGATTGACCATCACAGGGCTTGTAGTCATTTCTGATGATTGATTGATTGATTATGTGCCATCAGGTTGTTTTTGATTCCCAGAAACCACATAGGTAGATTTTCTCATGATGATCTATCTCTATATTTGTTCTTTCAAGTGGTGTACTCGTTGCTATTATAACAGAGTCCCTCATTTTGTTGCTGTTTGTTTGTTTCTCTCTCTCTCTCTCTCTCTCTCTCTCTCTCTCTCTCTCTCTCTCTCTCTCTCTCTCTCTCTCTCTCTCTCTCTTTCTTTCTTTCTGAAAACTTATATGGCTGCCCAACTCATTCTCAGTGACTTGGGGGGCTTACAAAGATAAAAAATCAATAAAAAACATTAAAAAATAAATAACCCCTTCCCACTCCCAAAATAAGACAAAATGCCTGAGTAGAATTACATATTTAATTTGATAAACTCTTAAAATTATGAGGGGTGCTTCCTAAATAGATCCCACTAATCTTAGATTTGCTATGAATAGTGAACTCATAATGATACATGAAGATAGAGTGGTCATGTGTGCATTTCCCAATAGAATCATAGAATTGGGAGATACCAAAGAGGTTATCGAATCCTGCACTCTTCAGGATTTACTACATAATTTCTAATAGACAACTATCTAGCCTTTGTTTGAAGACCTCCAGTAAATGGAAAGAAACCATCACGTGGTAACCTATTCCACTGATGGACAGATCTCATTGTCAAGAAGTTTCTCCTAATGTCCAATCTGTATTGAAATTTCACCCCATTAGTTCTAGTCTTATCCTGTGGATCAAGTGAAAATAAGTCCAAACCTTCCACAACGTGACAGCCCTCAATATTTGAAGACAGAAGGTGAATATATGTGTCCCAGGAGAATGTTGCCGGATCCAATCTAAGTCAGTCACTGGGACCAGAGGTTTTGTCTTCTGAGCTTTTGGCCTTTTGCTGGAGCCCATCCTCAGGGAACTTCTCTTTAGAAAGAAGTTAGAGAGACTAGAGAGACGTTCCCTGAAGATAGGCTCCAGCATGAGTCCGAAAGCTCAGAAGACAAAATCTCTGGTCCCAGTGATCGACCCAGATTGGATCTTATAGTCATTATATTATGGAAAAGGTTTTCCCTTTAACTGCCTATTGTCTACCTTCCCTTTGCTAACTGCTGATGGCCAAGGTTCCACCTTTGTCTTCTTATGGCTCTTTGTTTTTAAAATGGCCCTGGTTTACACAGCTTACAAATGGAATAATTCACTGTTACCTAGTATGGTGCAACATGGAGAAATTGTTTTCTATCATGACAAGTTTAAGCATTCATAATCATTTGTGTTAGATTCAAAGGTAAACATTAATATTGGAACTTCTGAAACACATGAATTGCTAGCTTATATAATATGTTTTGGGCAGGGATGAAATCTAAAATTTGTTACTACCGGTTCTGTGGGCGTGGCTTGGTGGTGGTGGGGGTAATGTTACTGGGTGGGTGTGGCCAACTTTTTTTTTCTTTTAAAAGGCTGAAGAGGTTGTAGAAAAAATGCTTTTAAAAGTTAAAAAAACAGCCTCTGATGATCACGTGGCTAAGCTGGGCACGGGTGGGGAGAGGGGGAGCGCGCGCAGGGATTTTTGCTACCGGTTGTCTGAACTACCCGCCGCCATCGCTACTGGATCGGGCGATCCGGTCTGAACCGGGAGCATTTCACCCCTGGTTTGGGGGGAACCGATGTCGTAGCAGCATCTAGCACATCTTAACAGGGTTTCAAAATCTAAGCAGTGTTCATCTTGGTTAGGATGGGACCAGAACTACCCGGGAGTTTCAGGACTATTGGCTACGCCGGGATTTTAGAAAACGCCTGGAAGAAGAGAGTAACAATCAGTGCAATCACACTGCTAAAAACAGTTTGGTTTGAAAGCTGTTGAAGAGCTTGTATCATAACATTTCTTGCTTTTCTTAACTTTAAATAATGCAAAGCCTTTCCCCACTTTGCGAAGTGTTGCCATGTTTCTAATTCACACCGACTTCTTTACAAATGTTCACACTCTTCCTTTCTGTTATTCTGGCCTAATTAGCATTTTATCTCTGATTATTTCAAAGGCACTTGATTATCATTCTTTCCCTGCACAGCAAGAGCCTCCCTCTGTTCAAGAATTGTTCCTTTTAATATCCCAAAGGAGGGAGTGGCTGTCTACTGTATGTGGAAAGAAAGCCCTCTTTGTGGGAGGAAATCTCCATTATAACTGAAAATCTACCCCCACAATCTCATAAAAGCTGCCTCCTTTCTATGATATTATAATATTATCATGCATGTTCAGTATTTATGTTAAATTGGGAAACCTCTCATCAAACAGCATAAAATTTACCCAAGGCAAAGATTAGAAACACTGGCATTATTTCAATGGAGTTTTGTCAAGAAGCCAGTGAATAAAAAACACACTTTATCCGCATTTTATAATTGTATTTTCTTCAGTGGTAGCTTGCTTTGTTTACCCAGGTGATACTTTTAATAGAAATGCGGCTACTGTTTGCTCTTCCTATCTTGCCTTTGTACTGAATCTGAGGACAGTTGCAGGGTGAAAAGGGGGAACATAAGTCCCCTTAGAATCTGAAACTGTCCTAAAATTGGGGCTGCCTTTGAAGAGTTTCTGGAAGTTTCAGTTGGTTCAAAATGCAGTGGCCAACATAGTCAAGATTTGTGCACGTGTCACCTTTTTTGTAGGAGTTGCATTGGTTACTGATTTGCTTCTGTGTGCAATTCAGGATGCTGGTTATCACCTTTAAAGACCCACATGGCTTGGGACCAGATGATTTGAAGGACTGCTTCTCCCCAGTAACAGAGCATATGCACTAAGACAAATTCCTTGGGTGTCCAATCACACTTGGCCAATAAAAAATTCTATTCTATTCTATTCTATTCTATTCTATTCTATTCTATTCTATTCTATTCTATTCTATTCTATTCTATTCTATTCTATTCTATCCTATCCTATCCTATCCTATCCTATTCATTGAACTTCATCCTTAAACCATGGTGCATATTGTGTTTTAAAGCACAACAATATGCCTTTAACCAGTTGCCATATGATAAGCCTGAAACAACAGCTTTGTGAAATTCTTGACATCTGTTTCCACCCCGAATTTGGCTAGTTTCAGAAAATTAGAAATATTTGTCTTGTAAGAATTTTGTTGCGTTCATGATGGTTAGTTCTGCACTGCATTTCAAAATGTTTTTGCTTTGCATACCATGACACTAAGCCGTCTTTAATGATGATAAACAGGAAAGTGAAGACAAGAAGAAACATATTTAGCTTTACCCTTTTACAAGTTTTTGTAACGTGCAATAGCATTTTTTTAGCAGAACATTCCATCACATTAATGAGGCTTGCCTGGTATCCTTAATCATCTGAAAGAGGCTTTCTATTTTTTTCATTTTGAGGGAAGTTTGAAATATAATAGTTATTTTGCATGTTTGTAATTTTTTATACATTTAATTGTTCCATTACAATTCTTAGATACTCTGATTATCAGAAATATGAGCTTTTATATGACATCATTTCTTAATCAAACAGCAACCAATAATATGCTGACCGAACATTTACAAAAAGAATTCAACTTTTGTAATTCCCATTTGTGAATAATGAGAATTGCAGTTCCTTGTACATTTGGAGGATGTCACATTGGGAAAGACTATGTTGGATCATCTGGGCCTATTTAATTTAAAGAAGATTAATGGGGACATCTCTGTTTTACAAAATAATATAAGCTTTCAATATAATTGGCAAAGGACTACAGGTCATAAAGCAACTGATAAAACACAAAAACAACAATTAATTAGGATAAAAAGGAAAATATAATTGTTCTAAAATATTTAAGAAGGATTAGAGTAAATACTAAGGAACACTGTATAAATCAGTGATAGCTAACCTTTTCGGCATCAGTTCCAAAAGTGTGTGTGTGCACGTGCGAAAGTGCATGTGTGCATGCACACCCATAATGCAATGCATGCACGACCCCACCATGTCCCCATGTGTGTGCAACCCCACACATGTGCCCCGCCCCATGCATGTGCGGCGATCCCCTGTGTGCCCCTCCCCCTGCGCATGCGTGCACGACCCCATGCACAATCCACCCTTGCGCATGCATGCATATCTCCTGCATGTGCCCCGCCCCCTATGCATGCACAGCAGAGGCCCGAAAACCAGCTGGCCGATGGGAGGTGCATGTGCATGCACGGCGGAGCTGAGCTGGGGTGACAGCTCGCGTGCCCATAGAGAGGGTTCTGAGTGCCACCTGTGGCACACGTGCCATAGGTTTGCCATTACGGGTATAAACTGTAGAAAAATTGGCTATAATCAAAGAAATAAAATCACATTGATCCAATTTTTTTTTTAAAAAACCACTAGACATTAAGCTGAGCTCCCAAAATTTTTTGAACTTTGCATGCATGTCATGGGCCTTTCTCAAAAAACTGGCTGCTACGGTGGGATTGACTATGGAGACAGCACAGAACAAGTTGCTCTTCTCCTTGTGGTTGTCCTGGAGAAATGGGCACATTTGCAAAGAAAGAACCTCCAGTTGCATATATTTTTATTTTCCAAGCATATTAATGATGCCCATGAAAAGTCAGAGACCTTCTTAGAGAAGTCCTGATAAAGTAGCAAGCTTAGCTCTGCAATAAGCCAACTTTTCAACTTCGTTTTGTAAAAGCAGAAGATTTTTTTTCCATTAGGAGAGTTGTGATGAGTACTATGCAGAGGTGGGTTCCAGGAGGTTTTGACCAGTTCTGGAGAACCGGTATTGGAAATTTTTTAGTAGTTTGGAGAACCGGTAGTAAAAATTCTGACTGGCCCCGCCCCCATCTATTCTCTGCCTCCCAAGTCCCAGCTGATCAAGAGGAAATGGGGATTTTGCAGTAACCTTCCCATGGATTTATTTATTAGTTCGATTTATATGCCGCCCTTCTCTGGAGACTCAGGGCAGCTTACAATGCATTAAGCAATAGCCTTTATACTTTTGTATATACCTGCTTAGTAGGGCTTTCGGACCCCCCCTAAGCAGTGTTCTTTTTTATACAAAGTCACCTTATTGCCCCCACAATCCAGGTCCTCATTTTAGCTACCTTGAAAGGATGGAATACTGAGTCAACCTTGAGCCTGGTGAGATTTGAACTTGCAGTAATTGCAGGCAGCTGGCAGCTAAGTACTACTTTAACAGCACTTAGTCTACTGCGCCACCAAGGCTCCTTGGGGATTGGGGAAGGAATGGAGATTTTACAGTATCCTTCCCCTGCCACGCCCACCAAGCCACACCCCCCAAGCCATGCGATGCCCACCAAGCCAAACCCACAGAACTGGTAGTAAAAAATTTTGAAACCCACCACTGGTACTATGGGAAGTGTCAGTGAGACATTGGCTTTTATTGGGTCACCATACAGAGACCCTCCGAATTAAGGCCTGTTTTTAATTGCCTGTTTTAAAATATTTAGACTCAATCAGGTCTTGGTTGGCCTTTTGCTCTACTTCCTAACTTTTGCAATTTTCATTTATTTTCATAATCATACAGCTATCTCAATCTTTCATTTTAAATTTGATTTTTTTTCCCCTAAACATTTTTCCTTTTTAAAAAAATATGATTTCCTGATCATGAGTTTTCCACATGCACGGAAGAGGCTATTGTTCAAAAGAGTAATATTGTTTGATTGCTTTGTCCTTCTCATGCAATCAGAAATTATAACCAACGGATTTCAATGTCACCAGGGGTTGAGGTCAAGCTGGAGGCCATAACTATGGGATTGAGGTCCCGCTCATTTTAACATGTGTCGCAACATTCCAGATTGCCATTGTATCTAATCAGGAATTATGAAGTCAGAGGTTTCTGGTTTCTTTATTCCTTTTTTTATAGGAAGCACTGATAAAACCTTGAAAAGTAAAGATGTTTGTGAAAAAAATGCTTAAGGAAAATCTTTGAATTAGATTTAGAGTGCTTTTAATTTGAAGCTATATTCAGTGGGAATTATCTGTAGGTGAAGGACAGCTATGGTTGATTATGAAATGTAATTTTATTAAACCCAAATGCCATTATTAGGTGCAAAAATGAGAACTTTACCAACTCCCTTGGAAAAACACAAGGGATGACTCATAGATTTTCAGTACCTAACTACCTAGTCCAAATTACAGATTCATAAAATCCTCTTCATAACATGGTCTTGTAAAACCATCTATAATGCATTGGAGGAAATGTAGGACCATTGAATTATACCTTTGTTTTTAATAAGCAGTTTAGCATTCTCTTTGTTCTTGAACATATTTTCCCCCAGGTGCTCAGGAGAAATATACAACACACACACATACTTTCTTCAACACACAATATTGAACCCACTCACTTGATCAATCTTTTGGGGGAATTATAAGATTTTTATAATTTCAAGAGGCCTTTTTTTCAAGAGCAATTAGACTTTGGCTATCAAGAGATCATTAGTGGCCTCCTTCATAAACACAGCACAATGAATCGCATTATAGAACATTTCTAGAAGACAATCTCCGCAGCTTTTTAAAAAATTACTATTAATTAGATTTGCTCAAGTAGGTGGCATATGAAAGCTGACAATCAATCAATCTTCAATCAATCAATCAATCAAAATCAATCAATCAACCAACTTCAACTCCTCCTATTCTTTAAAGTAGTTTTTTTCCCCAGACTGATAATTTTACTACAAGTCCCATAATTCATAGCTATTAGGAAAACTGAATAATTTTTCAATTTGTCCTTCTTTTACCTAGGCATTCATATCTAAAGCCAGTTTTCTGCTGCTTGGTCTTGCTTCTGCTGAAAATTTGGTTGATTCTATTGGCTCTTAAACAAGGAGAAGATATAATATTCCTGGGGACTTCAGTGATTTTGTTTCGGAAGACTAGCTACTCAGATTCACCTTGTAGAGGAAATTTGCACCATAAATATTTAATAAATAAATTAAATAAATAAGACTACCTGCAACCATCATTGCTCATCAGTAAGTAAGAATTTACATTTCAGTAATATGTCATGGACAACACTACGGGGCAGGAACTGATTCCCATGCCTTATCCAAAGGATTTTATTTTAATAGCCACTCCTTGCCAGTTACCACTTACAGAAAATTTGCTGTTTTCTGTGTCAGCATTAAACCATAAGACCTGGGTAGCAGTGGTGGGTTACTACCAGTTCACCCCGGATTGGGCAAACCGGTAGCGGTGGTGGCAGGAAGCTCTGCCCACCCACTGGGATGCGCATGCGCAGAAGCATCACATGCATGACTGAGCATGTGCCCATGAGCAAACCGGTAGCCATGGGCTTTGAAACCCGCCCCTGCTGGGTAGGCTTAGCCTAAAAAAGATTAGGCTAAGAGGAGGCTTGATAGTAGTCTTTCAGTGCTTAAGGAGCTACCACAGGGGAGAGGATGTGAATTCGTTCAACAAGGCTCCAGAAGATAGGATGGAACCAATAAGGGGAAACTGTTCAAAGATTTGCCTACATTTGAAATAAGAAGGAATTTTCTTATGATAAGAGTTATTAAAGCAGCAGAACGTGCCTCCTGAATTGCAGGTGGCCTATCCTGAGGTTTTCAAAGAAAGATTGGACAACCATTTGTTTAGAATGGCCTGACAATGCCTGCCAAGATAGTGCTTAAGTTCTAGCCTGAGGAGAGAGTCTTGAAATAGCATCTGACATTCTATAGCAGAGGTCTTCAAACGTGGCAGCTTTAAGACTTGTGGACGTGAACTCCCAGAATTCAAGTCTTAAAGCTGCCAAGTTTGAAGACCTCTGTTCTATAGTAAGGTTTAGGGAGCTCCTGTTAGTAGCAACTAAACAGTAAACAAAAGCATTTAATAACTTAGCAAATATTCCATAAAAACTATCAGCCAATCAATCAACCCAGAAAAAGTGTGGGTTTTCTTACAAGGACCAACACCCATGTCACTATAGTTCACATCTCTATTCAAAGAATCAACAAATATGGGTAGAATCTGATTAGTGTTTATCAAAGAACAGTCAGGAAAACAACAGATTCCTGGTAGCATCCCGTTTTTCAAATCCCATCCTGAAAGAAATTGTGTGTTTTTAAGAGATAAAAATGACTGCACGATAAGACCATAAATCATTAGAGAAAACATAAAAGCAGAACTTAATCATCAAAAATAAAAGAAAAAGAATGGAATGTTCCATGGAAGAATGTAATGAAAACTTTTAAAATGCCAAAATTGAAAAATTGATTCTGCTTCCTACATACTTACGTGCCAGTAGTTAAAAGGGCATGTTTATATTATTGTTACCAATCGCATATACAGTCATAACAAGAATCACAGTACACGAGCCAATGAATAAATTGATACCCTATGTTCTGTATTCCTGATTTTGATTCCACACCCCACTTTGATCGTCAGCAAAAAGAAATGCTGTGTGTTGACAATATAGCAGATCTTTTCACCTAATAAGGTCTAACTGGAGAATTCTAATTCCCTGATGTGGGGGAATAAATGAAAGACTTGAAAGTTGACCATCTTACTTTGGTGGAGCACTTCCAGCTTCAAAATCCAGACTATTATGGTGCAGCTCCATGTTGGATGAAATAGTGACATCTGCCTGATTCCACCTCTTCCTTGCATTATTAAATGACTGATGGAGAGCTTGGTGTCTTGGATACCAGAGGTAATCTATAGCCATCAAGATTCCTAGCCTTGATCTTAACGTTGATGACTTTACGCTCAGGGGTGGTTGCCATATCACTTACCATCGATATCCCCTGCATTGTTCTTTGTTGGACAAACTTCCCAAGATAGTTCTTTCTATTTGAAGAAACTGAGTGAAGTCTTTCTGTCTCCCACCTAATTAAGTCGACAAAGTTATGTGGTAATGTTATCACCGGGGTGGGCTGCTGGAGGTTCGCAGGGTTCGGGAGAACCTCTAGCTAAGATTCTGTGCAGTTTGGAGAACCCTCCAATCCCATTCCTTGCTGGCCCCGCCCTGCCCACTCTGCCCCTTCTAGGAGTCCCCACATGGCCTTTTTTAGATGCAGGTAAGTGCAGGGCGCGTGCAGAGGCTCGGGGAGGGCAAAAAACGGGGAGGGCAAAAAGCCTGCTTCATATTGCCGTGCTTCAGCTGTGTTACTCCCCAGCAGTAACGCGGAAGGTAAGTTTTTGTAAAACTGCGCACACACGCGCAGCGAAACGCGCGATCACCAAACTGGTTGTTAAACTGGCAGAATCCCACCACTGGTTCTTTTAGTGTTGGGCCACTGACCTATGTGTAAGGAGACCTAGGCAGTTCCAGCTAGGACATTTGAGGTGAGAGGTTTAACATTATAAAGTGGTGAATGGTGAGAAAGAGTGGCCAAGAAAAACTTTGTACTCTCCCAGATAATATTGGAACTTGAGAGTCACCCAACAAATTGTCTAGACATTGCCTTAGGACTGACATACAGAAGAATTCCTTCGTATTCAAAATCATGTTAAATGCCGCTTGATGGGGAACTGCTATTAGAAAAATATGTATGTATGTATTTTTAGGCATTTTAATGGTACTAACTTTAGATGATCTAGACTGTTCGGTAAAAAATCATGGACAAGAACTGAGCAACAACATATTTGTCTCCCTGCCTGCCTGCATTTTTGCATTTGCAGTGTGTTCAGTGCCTTAAAAAGTACTAATATGGTTTTTAAAATTAAATTTATTTTTAAAATTTTATTAAAAATTACACATACAGTGATAAAAAAACAAATAGAAACAAAATAAAAATGGAAGGTACAGAAAATATAAAAGTACAGGAAATAGAAAAACTAACAAAGAAAGAAAATACGAGAATATAGGAAATGAAATGAAAATAATATTAAGAAATTATTTTCCCCTTTATCACAACAAACATTATTAAACAATTTTACTAATTTATTTCCTTCTTTTAAAATACAACAAATGATCTCTTCTTCTCATATACTATCTCTTATCTATAAGCAAAACCTTGTCATCCCTGATCAACAAAAGTCTGTTAAGGATTACCGGAGATTACAATATATTTATTTTAACTTTCATCAAATAAGCCAACATTATTTTAACATGATTTTAACAATCTTTAAAATATCTTTAATTCCTCAAATAATGTCATAAAACTTGTTTCTTTGTTTTTTTCTTTGTTCCTTGTCACAAAATTCTTCAAAGCTTTAACATGCCTCTTCTGTAAATCTAATATAGGAAAATTATTCAGGTCACTCTAAAAATCCTTTTTAATTGTTAAGACATCAGCCAGTTTCTTTTGTATGTCCAGTGTAGGATATTTTTCCCATATCATTCTTGTAGCCTGTCATTTTTAAAACCAATTTCAGATCAGTCTCAGTCTTGTCTAGTAAAGTAGATTCCTATTCCATAATTTCCTTGAAACACAGTCTATCTATAGAGGCAAACACTTTTAAAATTAACTTCTCAATCAAAAATGTCCTTCAATATGTCCAATATTAAAATATTTTGCTCCTTTCTGAATTAATCTTTAGTTCCTTCTAGTGTCCAACCTTCAAAGTTTCATCCTGTCATGTTTTTTTTTAAATTAAAATAAAAACATTTTCCCACAGGAAAGGGATCTTAGAATTAATTCCAAAATCTTATTTCAAATCCATCTGGATCTTTATTCCATTTGTAATTTTCCAGAACCACAGTTCTGTTTACAATAGTAAACACAATAGTATTAGGCACCTTTTTTGATCCTTAAACTTGTATTTAAAATTTCTTTTGGTAATGATTGACAGAAACTCGCCGAATGTTTTCAGATTTGTCAGTCTAAAGGTTCCCAACAGCTGAAAAACAATTAACAAGAATTTCCAAAGTGATTAGAAATGGAAGCATACAAAACTATTATTCCTTTGACAGTGCTGATCTTGGTTTGAGCAAGATGGCTATTCCTTCTAAACCTGCCACACACTACTAACTTGTGGTCTCCTCAAAAAAAGGCAAACTGTCTGGAACACTTGTGGACAATCTCAAGTCCTTGTCCAGAGAAGAATTCCAAAGAATCGCTCTACTTGCCAGCTCTTCATTCCATAGTATGAAGTATAGTTCCATTCCATCATCTTCAGTCCATCATTTCTTTCCTGGAAGTCCCTACAACACATTTTAATATTAATTAAATAAAAAAAATGTAATAATTGAAAACAAAGAAATAATAGCTGAACAAGAAGAGGATATTTGACAAAATACAAAGTCCTGCAAATAGAAATAGAACAAGTGTGGCAAAAGAAAGCAAGGGTAGTACCACTGGTAATAGGCACCTTGGAATGCAATCCCCAAACAATTGGAGCACCATTAAATACTATTGGCATTGACAAATTCATCACCAGTCAATTGCAAAAAGCAATTTTACTTGGAACAGCTTACATCCTTCAACAATATCTTCAACACTATCAAAAATTCACATCTGTCTATCACAAGACCTTGGAAGGAACTCAGTAGGCAAACAAAAATGCCAAATCCTGCCTGAACCTCTGGCTGACTATGCAACAAACCATAATAATAGGATAGCAAGTAAAACTAAAATAAAAATAAAAATAAAATAACAGCAGGCAGATAATGCCAAGACTTGCGTGTATACAGGAATTTCTCAATGTCCAGGCTGACCTGCTATGGGCAATTCTGATCACAGTTCTGATCCTTTGTAGTGACTTTTATTATTTATGCAATAACTTTCATGTAAATGGATTCAAATGCTTCCTGCTGTAAGAATTTTACCTATGAGACACAATGGCCCATGTTTTGACAATAGGAGTTAAAACCAAGCAGAATCCAGTGATGCATAATCGAGGATTACATTTTATTACACGAGAAGAACATCTGCATTGATTTTACCATTTCAATGGTAATCATAAAATATTTATGCAGTATTATGTTCTGTGCTGCTTTTAGCAGAACCATCCGTGGGAGCCTTGTCATGCAAAGAGAATGCATTCTGGGTTTCAGATGACATTTATTCTGTATATGCAGTGTATGCTAAAGCCATCTGTTGGTTAAATATACATACTTAGGAATCTCACAGGTCTATCTTTGTCCTGTAGGTAATGCAATGGAAAAGCAACAATGAAAGCAGCCCCAAGGCAAATGTAGCATAATTGTAATCATAATTTTAGGTGGGATTTCTAATATTCGGTTAAATTTATTTCAAGTGAAGACCATACATTATTACTGTATATTTTCTAAGTCTTCTTAAGTCAATTGTTGCAATTTTTAATGAAAAACAAAACAAAATTTATTTATTTACTTATTGATTGATTGATTGATTGATTGAATTTATATTGCCACCTATTTGCCCATGGTGACTCAAGGAGTCTTAAAGAATATAAAACCACATTTAAAACAATAAAAACTAACAAAAAGAATCAAATAAATTAATATAGTACAATAATAAGATACTTGCATCAAAGCGATAATTAGAGGAAGAAGATTTTGACGCCACATGAGAAAAGCTTTCAGGATGTGCAAAGGAACATATTGGAATCGTCTTTAATAAAAAAAAAATAGACTACTATTTAAATAAACAAATGACTAAGTGTTTTTAGAGAAATGACTTTATCTTTGGCTGAGATACAGTTGAGTTAGAACCATACAGTATCTTATCACACAAAAATATAATAGTTTTTTCCTGATGTTAAAGGAAAAAAACTAGATGTAGCAGAAAACATGCATGCATGAAAATTAATTTTAGTAATACATGTTGGGATCAGTGGTGAAATCCAAATTTTTTTTACTACTGGTTTTGTGGGCGTGGCTTAGTGGGCGTGGTGTGACTTGATGGGCGTGGCTTGGTGGGTGTGACAGGGGAAGGATACTGCAAAATCTCCATTCCCTCCCCACTCCTGGGTAAAGAATATTGCAAACTCTCCATTCCCACCCTACTCTGGGGCCAGCCAGAGGTGGTATTTGCCAGTTCTCCGAACTACTCAAAATTTCCGCTACCGGTTCTCCAGAACCTGTCAGAACCTGCTGGATTTCATCCCTGGTCGGAATATGAAAGAAACCCAGAACTATGTTGGACATTCCCCTTAGTGGCCATGGCACTTCCTGCCCCACATGATTTAATTACACAAAATGTAAACTGGTTTGCTTCAAGCAAATCATTAAATTCTCCAGCATCATCTTTATTCCCAAGAATGATTCTGGGCTCTAGACATATTTTCATATATAGAGGTATAGCCCCTTACAAATTCAAAAATTGGACAAGTCTGCCAAGCCGTCTGTTGTTCAGCAGAAGCAGAAATAATATCCCAGCACAGAGCTACTTCATCCCTCTGGCTTTGTATTGCAGAAGAGAATCTAGAGTGATAGCTAACCTTGCTTTCAGAGAAGATTGCCATAACTAAGTTACCATTGGAATTGCTTGCTCAAGGAATGCCCATGTTTTTTTTGAGAATTCACTGCCTTTCATGATCTGTGGTTACAATAATAAAATTAAAGAAATCCATATATCTCCGATGAAGCTTGGCGTTTGCGTTCACATAAACCACAAACCGAATGGATTTCCTTGAATAAATACTTGTCATGGTTCTATAAGATCCTGATTGCGACCCACAAATCATATAAACCAGTAAGCCAATATGTAAGCTAGTGAGAAGAAAAATAATTCATCGTCTTATCAAATGATAGAAAGATTGCAACAGTAAGTGTAACAGCAGCTCCCATCACCCATGATTACAATATTTTTTTTGGCTTCTGAGAATATCTGTGTGACCAAGTGTCGGAGTTTAACTAAATAAAAGGAACATTTAGCAGTTCTTTTGCAGGAGTCAGAGATCAAACCAAGAGTGTTTTCTGGTTCCATGCCAAAATTTAACTATACCACATGGGATTCCTATTCACACAGGGAAAATCAGAGGGAACCTGATTTCACATTGAAGAGTAGACAAATATTTTTTCTCCAATCCTAACTCAAACACTTGACATGTGTTCCGATAAGGTTCAGATGTTATTCAAATAGGAAATGCAAAGAAATGAAAGTTTTAAAGTGATGTGATTAGTTTCTTTAATTCCAAGAGGAAGGGGATAAAGAAGGCACGAAAGGAGAGCGTTTGGGGTTTTTTTTGGTAAGTGAAATGATGTTAATACTATTCTGACTAACGATAGATTAATTCTACCTAGGCAATGGAACTATTGTTCCAAAGGTGTAACATGCTCTTTATTTCAGAATTAATTGTGCAGGTCAGTGGTGGGATTCAGTGGTCCTCTCTGGATTGCGCGAACTGGTAGCGGTGACTGCGGGAGGCTCCGCCCATCCACCTGGACATAATGTGCAACTACTGCCCATGCACAGAAAGCCATGTGCATGAGCAGATGGCGCGTCCGCTCACATTTGTGAACTGGTAGGGAAGGTAAGTGAATCCTACCTCTGGTACAGGTGCAGGATGGAGGATTCCTGACTTGATAAAAGTACTTGTGATAAAGAGGTTGGAACAGTAGGTGATTAAAAACAGTATGAGTCAGTGGAGTGATGTGGCTGCAAAAAAGGCAAGTACATTTAGACAAAAGTCTAATTTTTAAATTACAAGAAGTAATCATTCCACCTTCTTCTGCTTTGGTCAGATCCTACCCCAAGTACTGGATTCACAGCTGAAGAACTGGAACAGATGCAGAATATTTCAATGGCGATAATTAGTGAATTAGAACATTTTAGTTTATTTATCAAATTTCTCTACTGCTCATCACACATTTGCCTCCCATAAAAAAAGATGGAAGGATTGGGAATGTTTAGTGTTGGAAGATGAAGATGGAGGAGGAGGGTGTGTGTGAGTGGGGTGGAAACTGAGAAGTTGTAATGGGCAAAAGGAATAACAATGAGGAACAGGAGGAAAGTCAACAACCAAGACAATGTTCAAATACAAGAAATTTGAGTCCAGGCCAGATCTGTAACCCAAGAAAGCATCTCAAACAAGATCTTTCCTAGTTCTCACAAGCATAAAGGGAGGGATGGGGGAAGCACATTTAGAGTTGAATATTATGTTATAGTAACAGAACTGATACTACTTAGTAGTTATTATAACAAGCAATAGTATTCATAATAAAAGTAGTATTAGCCTGCATTAACCAAGTTTCCTAGTCTGGCCTACTTTGGAGTACTAACAAGTCTGCAGGAATAGCATTTTTCAAATACTTATAAGAATATCACACAAAAGAATGTCAGCTCCTGATTGTCTGTGGAGATTCTCAGTCATAGTTGTCTCAAAGGTGCTTTTTCAAAAGGCAATTGGACCAGGGGTGGGCTCTACTTACCTTTACTACTGGTTCGCAACAGGAGCACGCACTTCTGCGTATGCGCAGATCGTACCTTATGTTGTCTGGGCGAGTGGGTGGAGCCTTCCGCCACTTTTACTACTGGTTCTCAAGAACCGGACAGAACCGGCAGCAACCCACCACTGAATTGGACTGTTTATTTTTGTCTTCTTCCTCAAGGAAAAAACAGTCTAGCTGCCTTTTGAAAAAGTACCTTTGAGACAATGTCATGGCCTGTTCTCCACTGACACAGTATAACAGATCACAGAAAATAAAGTTCCAGTTTAATGATAGAAAAATAAAATCTTAACTGTAAAGAACAATTTGATATTGGAACCAATCTGCCTTTTTACCAGATACGTTCCAGCAGAGGCTAGAAAGTCAGCTGTCAAGTTTCTTTTAATTTTATTTCCTATACTGAAAAAGATTCTGGCTGCATCATCCTAAAGAACCCTTCCTAACTCAGTAAGACTACATTTCTGTCTTTGGGCTGTACATAAATTTGGCTGAGAGACTGTAGTTCTCCTTATCTCTTTTTAAAAACTGGTGCTGTTTTGACTGACTTCCAGTTTCCTTACTGGAAGCTGGATTTTTTTTTATGAGTAATGCATTTTTGTCATAAAAATCAAGAGTTTCATATGTAAATTCTTCACGAATTCTTGAATGCATGTCAAATGACATCAATCACTTTTCATTAAGCAATTTGTTACTGAGGTTCATGCCATATTTTTGACTGGGTTACTCAGATATGTAAAGTATGTGTGTATGTGTGTGTTTGACAGCTGAGGAACGTAAATAAAGATTTGCTCTTGGTCTTCCCTTATTTTTGACGTTAGTTTTTTATCTAGGCCACAGGTGTCAAACTTGCCGTGTCATGTTGCCATCATGTGACGTATCGTGACAGTTTTTTCCCTTCACAGAGCTGGGGTGGGCACAGCCTGCGTGTGACGCATCTGGCCCACGGGCTGCCAGTTTAACATCCCTGATTTCTAGGCAGAGCTGTGGTGGCATAGTGGTTAGAATGCAGTATTGCAGGTAAAACTCTGCCCATAGTCTGGAATTTTAGCCTGACTGGCTCAAGACTTCCACCCTTCCAAGCTCAGTAAAACGACCCAGATTGTTGGGGGGCAATATGCTGACTCTGTAAACTGCTTAGAGAGGGCTGTAAATCACCATGAAGCGCTGTATAAGTCTAAGTACTATTGCTATTGCTATCTGCAATCACCATGTTTCAAATCTGCTGAGAATAGAAGAGGGTCTCCACCAACTGGTTATGGATAAGGAAAATTGTCATTTCAACCTATGTTTCCTTTGTCTGTGAGGAAGGAACATTTCTGCCCAGGAATGATATGTAGAATCAAAATAATCCGTAGATATTTTCTTTATTGCTTTTTGTCTGATTGGAGTCGCTTTGGTATAGTGATTATGGTACCTTGGTTATTGTATTATGGCTGTTTTAAGTTGTTTTGCATTTTGTGATTAGAGATTTTATTGTAAATGAAGGCGAATAAATGTGTCCAAAGATAATGTTGCAGAATCTAATTTGGGCTGGTCACAGGGACCAGAGTTTTTGTCTTCCGAGCTTTCAGACTTGTGCTGGACCCCATCTTCAGGGAACTTCTCTCTAGCAGAATGTGTGCTGTTCTTTGTGTGGTTTTATATGGTGCCTGTTGAATGTGGCAGTGATTTTATTATATAAAATCACTGGATTAGTATGTAAGATCTATGGCCATATAATCTCTATGTGTGAGTAAGTAAGTAAATAAATAAAGGTACTAGACTAAAAGTAGGCAGACAGTAAATTCTAATCTTGTCTTAGACATGAAACCCGCTAAATGACTTGAAGACGTACATACACACATAGACACACACAAACACAAAGACACACACACAGAAAATTACACACCCACATTGATGGTCCAATCTAGATTGGAACCATTGTCTTCTTGCCCAAGAGCCTTTATGTGCAAAATCTACTGACATGCCGCACATTGTTGTGTATAGTGCAAATGTAGTCTGGGCCACAGTATAGGTAGACAAAATGAGAGGGAGGGAGGGAGGGAGAGAGAGAGAGACAGAACAGTTTCAGTGTGTTCTAGAATAGAATAGAATAACAGAGTTGGAAGGGACCTTGGAGGTCTTCTAGTCCAACCCCCTGCTTAGGCAGGAAACCCTACACCACTTCAGACAAATGGTTATCCAACATCTTCTTAAAAACTTCCAATGTTGGAACATTCACAACTTCTGGAGGCAAGTGGTTCCACTGATTAATTGTTCTAACTGTCAGAGAATTTCTCCTTAGTTCTAAATTGCTTCTCTCCTTGATTAGTTTCCACCCATTGCTTCTTGTCCTATCCTCAGGTGCTTTGGAAAATAGCTTTAATTGCTTCTGCTGGTTGTGAAATACTGTTTCTTGGGAGATGGTAAGAGGATCACTTTGAGAAGGAACCTTTATATTTCTGGGCAACTGTTCAGTATTTTAAAAGTTTAAAAAATGCTCTTTGCTTTTATAGTGTCTTCAGTGCAGTAAATACAACTGTTGTGCTAATTTTATAGATCTGTAGCATTTGTGTTATGCTAAAATGGCTATATAATCATGGTTTAAATCCATTTAAAATTTAATGCTTCTTTATTGTTCCTTTCAGTTAAACTTTCTTGGCCTTTAGTTTAAGATTCAAAACTATTTTTCTGCTTAAGAACAATCTGCAAATCCTGTGTTCTCTCCCAAGTTAAGGTACAAAGAAGTCTATGATAGTCAAATTGACATTACAGATGCATTTTCCCTTGTCTAACAGATCAAGAGATGCCTTTTCTGAGTCTAATTCCTTGGAAAGAAAACGTTGATGGGAGGAATGTTAGGATAGCAAATAAATAAATAGAGCAAAGTTTGCAAATCTTCATGTTACAATATTGTAGGAGGAGAACCATGTTAGTCTATGGTAGCTAGAAATCACAAGGAGTTTAGTAGCAACTTTTCAGACTAACAAATGTTATTTCTTTTTTATAAACATTGTTGGATTGAAAACATACTTTAGTACAATGAGATTTCCATACTATACTATACTATACTATACTATACTATACTATACTATACTATACTATACTATACTATACTATACTATACTATACTATACTATACTATACTATACTATACTATACTATAGAAACATACCTAGCATAGTATATTTCCATAGTATAGTATGACAGTAAAACATAATAAAAGGATTTTTGTAGCATTTTGGAAAACATTTTCTTGAACTGTAGAGGAAATGTTTTGCCTTCTGGAATCATCTTGAAAGAATTGTTTTATGCTTCCAAACAGGCCACTGAAAAACATATTTTTCCACTTTTCCTCCTTGGTCAATTGGTCTATGATACCTCAATATATATGACTTCTAATATCTAATTTTCTCATTTCATATAATTGCAGCTCTATGAGAATATGTCATTCTATTTCAATTTTTTTAGCTCTTGTTGTTCATTTATTCCATATATAATTTCACCCTTGTGAGTTACTTATCTGGAGTGTTAGATGTTACATTTAATTCCCCTGAACATTGTTGATAAGATACAGATCAGTTGTGTATGAGGCACTATTGCTGTCTAGTTATAGAACAAGTTGATAAAAGTCCGATGCTAAAACAGATATATGATAATTATTTACATATTATTCTCACACATATATTTCACTCTTCTGCATATCTATGCATTTTGAACATGAACCTCTATATTAAATATCATCAGACAAGCACTATTGTGTCTATGTATGTTAATGTATAAACATATTTATACGCCCATGTACATTGGTATCAAGGGTATATAGAAGGGATTAGGTATTTTCTAACCAGTGAATTTATTCATCTAAGACATTCAACAGTATATTTTAAAGGAGGGAATTATTGGTTCTTAAATCCTCTAAGGGCAAATGATTTAAAAAATAAGTGCGTTGGAGACAAGAGATTGTATAACGTGAAATAGTGGATGTGTAGAAGAGTCATGATTTATGTATGACACCACCAGGCTGATGAAAGATGCTTGAGGGTCCCACGGGTTCTGAGACTGAGATGCACAGAGTGGCCAGATGCATCTGCTGCTGAACACGGGGAAAGAGAAGTGGGTGGAGGAAGCTAAATAATAAAAGCTTATCCTTGGTTCATTGATCAATTTTCCTTGTTGCTCCACCCTTCGCTGCCATCCATAGTCACCAGAGAGACTTTTTCTGATATCCAGAGAAATGTATATACCCTTATAGTAATCACTTTACTTCCCTGGGCCAGCTGTCCTTTTTGTTGTCTACATTGCTCCTTCACATGGCCTCATTCATATTTGTCTCCATTTTTCTTCAGTCCACAATTCATTATTCAAGATTTCCCCAAGATTTTTCATACAGCAGCAAGGTGTGAGTTTAAAAGGAGAAGGAGACAGAAGTTCTTTGAAAATACTGATTCTCATGGGATTATAATTTATGACAATCCTAGGCCACTTATTTGCTAAAAGAATTCAGAACTGTTTATAGTTATAGTCAGTTAAATCACAGTTTTATCCTAATGATTGATAAACTATGAGAAATTATCGAACAGCTCAAAACAACAACAACCCTAATCCATTTTGGAGCAATGATCAGAGTTGCTAATTCTGATCAATAATAGAAGTCAGAGAAATTAAAATTATCTTCGTTGTGACCTAAAAGCAGTAGCCTGAAATTATTTGTGGACAACATTCCAGGATGAATGTGGAACATTCTGGAATATGAACATAATGATGTGATGGAAAACTATTGTTCTGGGTGCCCTCATTAGATCTATGGGTGCTATCAACCTTAAATACTGAAAGAAAATGCTGAATTATGGGATTTTCATTTCTTTGTTATCCCCTAAGATTAATAAACCATGATGGCTAAGGTCTTGAGAAGTGAAGACCAATCCATCAGATTGGTACTTAGGTAAGAAACACTGTTCTATTGAACCTATTAGAATTTCATCCTGCATCTTGCAAGACAATGCATTATCTTGCAGGATGCAAGTTCAATATGCTTCCTTTTGCTAATTTGGGATGTCTCATATAAATCTACTTAATGCATACAAAATAACATTTAGCCTGATATTTTTCTTCAAATAGAATAATATTCTTTTCTCTCTTTAAGTTTATAGTGTCACTATCAACTGCAGGACCTGTGTGTCAAACCATGCAGTAAATAGACAAGTACTGTACATTGCTCTGTCAATCAATGCCAACTCATTGCCCAAGAGGATTTAGGCTTAAAAAAAAAAAGTTGTGGCTCATCTCATCCCTTATTCTTTATTTGACAAGCAGAATAATTTTATCTTGTTAACGATTTTCAGAATGTCTGAACCTGAATATTGGCTTTATTTTCTAACATGAAACACTTCATCATTTTCATGTTTTTTTAAAACAATTTTTAATAGTAACTAATTGTAATTCAATTGTACAAATGTAAGTATTCAACTACAATACTTAATTGTAATTAATTCAAATTGTAGATCATTGATAAAAATGATTGGGTAAAAAGTTGGATGGTCTTCAATATCATTGAATTTCATATACAATAGACTTCTCCACAATCCACCATTTTAATAAGATTTTTTTAAAAAATTCAGTTCTAAATGGGAAGTAGTGAAATCTTTGTTCTTGTACAAAAGTTAAATAAAGTGGTACAGTCCAACAGTAGCCAGTTGCACAAATATGCTGAGTATGTAGCTTGGCTGAAAAGCTAAATAAGGAGTGTTCTATTTTATGTATTTAAAAGTGGAACACTATGCATAGCTGCTCAAAAATAAATTAGTGATTACAGGACGGTGTAATGCTTTATATCCTTTCTTCTTGCCCTATAAGGTGAATAATAAGCAAAATGTTATGTCAATAAGAGTAATAAAGACAATGTTAATTATTATTTATGATAAACACACTTCAGAAAAAAAATAATATTGAGGAGAGACTGAAACAGCTACATAGAACAGTGCTTCCCAACCTTGGCAAATATAAGATATGTGGAACTTCAGTTCCCAGAATTCCCCAGTCAGCCATATTGGCTGGGGAATTCTGTGAGTTGAAGTCCACACATCTTAAAGTTGCCATGGTTGAAAACCACTGACATAGAGGATGACAAGAAGGCACACAATATAGAGAGGGCACCATGACTGAAAAGGCCCTATCCAGTGGTGGGTCGCTCCTGATTCGGTCCAGTTCTTGCGAACTGGTAGTAACGGTGGCGGGAGGCTCCGCCCACCCACCCAGACGTCATCACGAACGATCTGCGCATGTGCAGAAGCTCAGGCGCTCCCGTTGCACACCGGTAGCGGAGATAAGTAGAACCCACCCCTGGTCCTATCCTATCTATTCACCATCTTCAGGTATGTTTGCTATTTTAATATATGTTAAGTATGTTATTAGGTGGGGAAATTTAGATCCCTGGAGAAAGGGGCTACATAACACTAGTGATCCAAGTTTGATCAAAGGGATGTTTTTCTTAGGATAATCTCAATATTGCAAGGGTGACAACATCAGACCCAAATTTACAGATACTGTATCCCTTCACTTTGATCAGGAGTGAAAACATGACGTGTGTTCCCTAATGTCCTTTTTCAGTGGACTTGGGCAACAAAGAATCTTTGGTACCTGACAATTTCTTCTAAAGCTTCTAAAGGCAGGTGTTCATTCCTGGAAAAGCTTTGAAGCTAAAAATAAAATAGAAGAAAATTAAAATTAAAGGATATTTCCAGGTACATTGTAATCATCTTAATACTTACATTTCAGGGGGGTGGGCTGTGTGCGAGTGAGTGAGTGTGTGAAATGCTGACAAAACTCCCGGCTGAAATGGAATGCAGACAGAGAGGTAGAGTAATGCTTTGCAAGTCACTTGAGATCAATCGGCAAAGAATACCTTCGTCTCAGCCATGTCATTATCAGATTAATAGCTGAGTTCCAATTCAAGCTGGAATTATTTGGATAATGAAATCAAAAGGGACGTTTTCACAAACAATTTGCCTTGGAGCAAAATTTTAAAAATGCTGGAGATAGAATTTTCCTGTCCAGCCCCCCTCCATTTGGGCACCACACCCTTCAGATTCCTTCCAGGCTGGGTTGCTTTACACATAAAGCCACATGGCCCTTCCCTTTGAATTCTTCATGGTTCCTCCCCCCCTCCCTTGCCTGGCACTTTAATGTAAGCTGAGACATCTGATCTTCTCTAAACATCCATTGGACAGTCCTTTATTCTGTAAGCAGATTACCTTGGGAAGCATCTATTTGATTAATCAAAATTGGATATTTATATTACAGCAGAATTGACTAAGGCATCACCCCAGAGCATCAGAAGCATGAAAATGTTATAGAAATGGCTAATAGTTACTAAGAACATAAAAGTAAAAATTTGAGCCCATAATTCTATTTGTGAATAGAATTCACTGTGCTGAAAAAAGATGGAAGCCAATATTTACTTTTCTTTTTTCCCCTTATTCCACACCTTTCTATTCCCTTTCTTTTCACTCCCCACTTCCTTACTACCTTTATTTTCATTTGTATTTTATATTATGATAATCTCAATAAAATTAATATACACATTAAAAAGGAGGTGAATATATATATATATTACCCATTACCCAGGTCGTTAAAACACAAAAGACTAATGGGCACACATCAAAGACCTCACCCACACAGGATGTTACGAAACAGTTGACTAAACTGCAAACAACTCATTAAGATGTAACAACACAGGCAACCAACCCGCTCACAGCAACAAAGGCAGCACCCCACCAGTATTTGTAGGGAGACGGCAGCTCTGATCACGCTTTCCTTGCACAAGCATGAAGCCGAAGACACTAGCCTGAAGATGACAAGTGGGACCTCATTGAAATGTCGCCAAGATACGCTCAATCTTACACGGGAAAAGACCCAAATACACTAAAACTTGCACACACACACACAAACACACACATATGGATGTGTACCACACATTCACACAAAAAGCAAACCAAAACCCACACTGATGATGAGGCACGACCACAAACCAGAAGCCAGACTATAGCTGCATCATTAATCACTTTAAACCCCTCCAATCCATACATGAAGCAAACTGACACCCACCATGAAGATGTGGCACAACCACGAACGCAAAGTCAAACAACAGCAACACAGCTCACCAGCTCAAATCCCCCTGCAACTCAGACTAACCCGAGCACAACCAAGCCCCCACCCAAACAGAACACAGCCAAGCTCCCACCCAATTAGTTCACACCCCCACTGGCAATTAAAAGGAAGAAACAGCTGCAATCACACATTGCTCCTAGAAGCACGAAGCCGAAAACACCAGCCTGAAGATGACGAATGAGACTTCGTCGAAACGTCGCCAAGACACTTCCAATTTTCCTCTTTTTCTTTCTCTTGACTGTTCTCCTCACGTGGTCGCTTGATCTTCTCGTCTTAATGTTGATTTAACTCTCCTTCCCGCCTCTTCTCCTCTGCCATCCGTTCCTTTTAGTTCTATCACCTGGTCATATAAATTTTGTGCCTTTTCAATAGTGTCAACTTTTATCTTTTTCCCCTTCCACGTGGCTAGTACTCCTTCCGGCATTAACCATCGAAATAATATTTGTTTTCTGTTTAATAGTGCAGTGAGGAATCCATAATCTTTCCTCCACTCTCTAATTCTTTTTGGTATTTGTTTTAATGTTATTATCTCTTTTTCTTTATAATATATAGGTTCTTCTTTAGCTATTTTGAAAACAATGTCTCTGACCTTTTTTCTCACAAATCGTACGTGGACCTCTCTTGGGAGTCTATGTTGTCTCGCGTAATTAGTGTTTACTCTGAACACTTCATCTATTTCATTGATAATTTCATCTTTATCTCATTGCAAAATTTCAGCTATCATTTCTGCCATTACTAGTGTCAGATCCTCATCTCTCTCTTCTCTTACGTTTTGAAATCTTAGACAGAATGCCGCTCTTTCCATTTCTAATTGTGCCACAGTGTCACAAAATCAAGCTAAGAAAAGAGACAGGAAGTAAAGGAATAAAAAGGAACAAGAACAACTTTTAAAAAATTGACCGAAATCTGAAAATTATATCACTAAATATAAACGGACTTAACTCTCCTGTCAAAAGAAACCAAACATTCAGGAAATTAATTAAACAAAAAGCAGATATTGTGTGCCTTCAAGAAATCCATATAAGAAAACAGGAAGAAAGGTACCTGCAATGTAAAAAACTAGGGAAACTATATGTATCATTAACAGATGAAAAGAAAAAAGGTATAGCAGTGTATGTTAAAGAAGAGATAGAAAGTAAATTGAAATATGTAGATAGAATAGGAAGAACTTTGATGATTGAAGTTAATCTTAAAGGCAAAAATGTGTTGTTAGTTGTAGTATATGCACCAAACAGTGAGCAAAAAGAATTTTACCAAAAACTGCATGAAAAAATAATAGAACAAAATATAGAAAATGTATGTCTGTTAGGCGATCTTAATGCTATTGTGGACCCAAAAAAAGACTATAGAAGTAATCAGATTAAAAAAAATAAGAAGAATTTGCTGCCGAAAATATTTTTATCTCTTATAGAAGAAATAAATTTAGTAGATATCTGGAGACTATACAACCCAAAAGAGGAAAAATATACATATTACTCCAACCCTCATAAATCCTGGTAGAGGATAGATATGGTATGGGCTACGAAGATCTTAACAGAGGAGATTCAATCAGTAGAGATACGGACTAATGACTGGGCTGACCACAACCCATTAATAATAGAATGGAGAGGATGGGGAAAGGGGAAAAGTAGATGGATGATGAATACACAGGTAATGAAAGAAAAAGAATATACGGAAAGAATAGAAGAAGAACTGAAATGGTTCTTCAAGGATAACAAAATTTGTGGGACACAACTAAAGCTTACATTAGAGGCCTAACACTAGCCTACAATAGTAAAAGGAAAAAGGAGAGGGAAAAGGAATATAATAGAATTTATGAAGAGATTAAAAATTGGGAAGAGAAATTACAGGAAAGACCAGGAGACGAACAAGTAAGAGTGAGCTGGATGACAGCCAAACACAAATTGAATATATTTGAGCAAGAAAAATATGCTAATGCATTGAAATTCATAAGACAAAATCAATTCGAGCAGGCAAATAAACCAGGGAGGTGGATGGCTTATAAATTAAGAAAAGAGAGAGAAAAATGAACGATCCATCAATTACAGGATAATGAAGGCAAACTACAACAGAGCCCGGAAAAGAAGAAAGAGATAGCAATCCAATTCTTTCAAGATTTACATACACAGGATAAGGTGGAAGTAGAAGAAATAGACCAATATTTAAAAGAGGAGGAAATGCCCGTGGTAACGGAAGAAGAAAAAAAGATGTTAAATAGGGAGATTACTATGGTGGAATTACAGGAAACAATTAGGAAACAAAAAAATAATAAAACCCCAGGAACAGATGGCTTACCAATAGAATTATATAAAGGACTAGGAGAATCATTAAATTGGATATTATTGGAGGTCTACAATGAGGCATTAAAAGAGGCAAAGATACCAGAATCTTGGAAGGAAGCACACATTTCGTTAATTCCAAAAGAAGGGGCAGATACCACACAAATTAGAAATTACAGACCGATCTCTTTACTAAATACCGATTATAAGATTTTTATGAACCTAATGGCAAATAGATTAAAAATAATATTAAACAGTAGAATACACTCGGACCAGAACGGATTCTTGCCGACAAGACAAATTAAAAATAATCTAAAGATGGTGATTATTATAATAGAATACTACGAGGTGCATCCAGAGAAACAGGCTGCACTGATTTTTCTGGATGCACAAAAAGCATTTGATCAGGTCAATTGGAGATTCATGACACAACAGATAAAAAACATGAAATTTGGGGAGAAATTTGAAAATATAATAGCTACAATATACACAAAACAGAAGGCAAGAATATTAGTGAATGGGGAATTAACAGATTTTTTTGAAATAAGTAGAGGAGTACGACAAGGGTGCCCACTTTCACCTTTACTCTTCATTTTAACCCTGGAGAATTTGCTTAGAAGAATTAGATTAAATAAAAATATAAAAGGACTTAAAGTAAAAGGGGAAGAATTCAAGGTCCAAGCTTTTGCTGATGACCTTGTATTCTTCATAGAGGATCCACTAGAAACACAATTAAAATTAACGGAGGAGATAGAGAAATTTGGCAGGGTGGCAGGGTTAAAAATTAATAAAGACAAGACCAAAATATTAACTAAAAATTTAACAATAAAACAAATAGAAGATTTGGAACAACAATCAGGATTGCAAGCAGTTAAGAAGATAAAATACCTAGGTATAAACTTGACAACTAGAAATGTAGCCATTAAAGATAATAATTATGGAGTGCTAGTACAACAAATCAAAAAAGACCTAGAGAGATGGGGGAAACTTAAATTATCACTGCTAGGAAGAATCGCGGCAATAAAGATGAACATACTCCCAAGGCTCCTCTATTTGTTCCAAACTATTCCGGTCAAATTAGAGAAAAACGTCTTCCCAAATCTGAATAAAATAACTTCAAAATTTATATGGGATGGGAAAAAACCGAGGATAAACCTAAAAATATTACAGGATGATAGAACTAGAGGAGGCTTTGGCCTACCAGCCTGGAAAAATACTATAAAGCAGCGAGTTTGATTTGGATTAAGGATTGGGTCAATTTGGATACTCAAAGAATATTGAAATTGGAAGGCCACGATTTATTAAAAGGGTGGCATGCTCATCTGTGGAATATTGGAAATAAAACATACAAACATTTCAAAAATCATATAATAAGAAACTCACTAATTGGCACCTGGTTGGAAATTAAAAATAAACATTATATGAAAGTCCCAGGCTGGATATCTACATTAGAGGCAGCAATACATCCTAATATATCAGCCACCCAAAAAATAATACAATATAAAGATGTTCTGGACATTTTTTCCATTTCAAAAAAAAATAAATGTCCAGAACATCTTTATATCGTATTATTTTAACCCTCAGAGACCAGGGTATAGAAATGGACTGGTGGCCTTACCTATTAATACAAACCAGATACAAAAAAGACAATGAAGAAGGAGGAGTTGAAATAAAACCTAACCAGTTAGATAAATTATTAGAAACCAAAGAGAGAAAAATAATCTCAAAGTTTTACAAATACCTATTAGAATTCGATTTGGTAGAAAACATAGTTAAACATCAAATGATAGCTTGGGCTAGGAATATTGGAAGAAACATACAATTGGAAGAATGGGAAATGATATGGGAAAATAATTATAGAATAACAAAAGCAACAACATATAAAGAGAACCATTATAAAATGTGGTACAGATGGTATCTAGCCCTGGCGAGATTGGCAAAGATGTACGTAAATTTCAACCCGATATGCTGGAAATGTAAACAAATACAGGGAGCCTTTTATCATCTCTGGTGGCTTTGCCCCCAAATTAAGAAATTTTGGATAAAAATTAGAACCTGGATAATAGAAATAACGGAAGAAGATATTGATTTAAAACCTGAAATTTTCCTGTTAGGTATACTCAAAAAAAGCAGTAGAAAGGAAATAAAGTACATTACGTTACATATAATCACGGCAGCCAGATTAACCCTAGCTCAATCCTGGAAATCAGAACAGTTGCCAACAGATCAGCAAATAATCCAAAAGATATTTATATGCGCAGAAATGGATAGATTAACTTTAAAATTAAATGATAAGGAAGACTCACAGTATTTCAAAGTATGGGACAGATGGTATGATTGGATTAATCAATGGAAAAAAAGGTAATGTCAAATATAGTAAGAAATCAAAGGTAATAGGATAAAAGCCGTCATTAAGATAAAAGAAGCAAAGGTTAATGTATATATTTGCATATTTATATATTATAGACAGGTAATCCTGTTTGTTAGTTTGTTTATAAGTAGTTTTGAATGTATTTTTAGAGTTAAGAACTTTTTGTATAATTTTTATCTTTTTATATTGAATAAAGTTTGTTTTAAAAATAAAAAAAAAAGTAAAAAAAGAGTATGCACTTTGTAATTTCTTAGAAATTTGACACCTTAACATCAAGTTTCATCCAGACGTGTCGAGTTCTTTTCTCTAGAAAACTGCATTCTTGCTAAATGCTAGGTATGGCCTAATGTGGGATCACCAAGGATTTTCTTTGGGAAGTTGGCTCCCAAAGCAGTCATCAGAAATATGTAGCTGAGGGGAGGAAGACATACATTTTAAAAAACAATGATAATCATCTTAAGGGTGTGCAAGCCTTTGATTAGTATGCAGTTAGTGTTACTCAACCTTAAAGCTGTATCTTACGAGCCAGTCTTTTAAGCTGCTTAATTTCATTTTCTCAATACTTAGTAAGTGGAATCTGAGAGGTGGAATGGCACTTTACCAGCTGGATGTGGCTCCTGTTTAGGCAAGGTTTCTAGACTTGTAATATGAAGATGGAACCGGTGGAAACAGACCAGGGGGAAACAGATGGAATTCCCATTGAGACATCACTTTTGAAAGAAACCATTCATCAAGACTTTTCCCACACCCTTGATGACTTTCAAAAATAGCGGGGGCACTGAAAAAATACACCCATGTGGTCCCTGGCCATTCTTGACTTGGGAAGAATGGGAGGGAAGAAAGGGAGGGAAGGTTGACTGTATTAAAAAAAAAACACACCACCCTAATCCTTTGCCTATCTTTACCACAGTAGAACAATGAGATTGGTCAGTATAAAATAGATAATAGATAGTCTAGGGTAGTGATTGGTGGGTTCTCTGCTATCCCTCTCTTTTATTGCCACCTATTGGGCCTTAGGCATCACCTAAGGGACATGGTGGCTCAGTGACTAAGAAGCTGAGCTTGTCGATCAAAAGGTCGGCAGTTCAGCGGTTCGAATCCGTAGTGCTGCATAATGGGGTGAGCTCCTGTTACTTGTCCCAGCTTCTGCCAACCTAGCAGTTCAAAGGCATGTAAAAATGCAAGTAGAAAAATAGGGACCACCTTTGGTGGGAAGGTAACAGTGTTCTGCGCACCTTTGGAGTTTAGTCATGCCGGCCACATGATCACGGAGACGTCTTCGGACAGCGCTGGCTCTTCGGCTTTGAAACGGAGATGAGCACCGCCCCCTAGAGTCGGGAATGACTAGCACATAGGTGCGAGGGGAACCTTTCTCTTTACCTTTATTGGTGTCAAGGCTCTGACTAATGAACTCAAGAAAATCAAACTTGGTTTGTTAGTCCAAGTTGACAATTGAGAAGAAACCCAACCACTGATCACCCTCCTAAAGGATAGGGTTGCAGTGCAGTTTCATCTGTATTCTTCTTTTGTTCTATCAGCCACTCAACTGAAGAATTACCTTTCCTTCCTTCCTTCCTTCCTTCCTTCCTTCCTTCCTTCCATCCATCCATCCATCCATCACTGAGCAGCTGATATACCCATCACCAAAACAGCTTGTATTTGCAAAACTCTTGCACTGAAATCCCCTGCCAAGCTGTCATGATATCCTTCTTGTTCCTGTTAATTTGCTCTAGACTTTAGCTCTTCCTCTCTGCATCAGCTATCTACTCTGCCATTGCTTAGTTCCTCCTTTATCACCCTTGTGATCTCCCACCAGACTCTCATCCTCAGCACTGATGTTGGTAAGTTTCTCGCCACTAAATGGCAGCAAAGAATTACAAACTTTTCACCATAACAACACCTCCACAAGGTAGGTCGAGTTGAAAATAGCCTGTTCCTTCCATTCTGTCTCTCCAGGCACCAGATCAAGACTCTACAAGCCAGGGTGAGGATGCATATCTGAGTATTATCAGCATATTAATAAAATCTCAATCTCAACTTCTTCATGACATCTCCTAGGGGTTTCACCTTGATGTTGAAAAGCAGAAGTTAGAGAAACAAACCTTATTGGGTGAAATTTTCTTTATACACAACTGAAAGCAGTTACTTAGGAAGAAACAGAATCATTGAAGATTGATGCCCTCAATTTCACCGGCAGTCCATATTGTTACCATGGCCAATAATAGCAAAGGTCAGGGAGAGGTGCAGAAGAAGTAGTTCAGGCAAACACTTCCTATCCAGGAGTGAATGAAGAAAATAAATCAGAGTAGTCAATACTGTTTCCATCTCAGGGCCAGGTCTGAACTTGAACAGAAAGGGAAAAGGGTAATTCATTTCATGAAGTGTACTCTTAATTGCGGCCATGCCTGTTCAAAGGGAAATTTAGAAGCTTTATAGTTGTAGTCAAAATTCATCAGATCTCTAAGGAGGCAGCTTGCTTCACCTCTCCCTCAGCACAATATTGATAATCTCCCAGGTTAAACCAGGTGGGACAGGAATTAAGCCCACAAGAGGTAGTCCAAAGAGCACCATATCCATTTCCTGAGGCAGTTCCAAAGATCACCTTATCCTCTTCCTCAAAACCCATAGGGAAAAGTCAAGAAGAGCATAAAACAAGTCCACATGTTTCTGGGGACATCCTATCATCTATCCATTTTAGGATGGAAGGAATTAACATGGCAAGATATTCCCACCATGAGCTTTGCTGACTAACAGCCAAGTCTTTGGTGAGTTTCAGCAATTTTGTTGGGAAAATGCTTTGCAAACAAGCACAGCTGCCAGATCTAAGGACAAATCTCTACTCCATAGGGAGTTTGTCACCCTGCACAAGACAGCCAACTGACAGCCTGCTGACAGTAAGGTAGGAGAAGCCCCCAACCCACTCTCTTACTATTATTTATACAGCCATACTTTAAGTCACATAGGATTTTCAGTCAAAAGAATTCTCTTTGAATTACACTGAGAAAAAAGGGTTTTGAATTTAAAATTTTCTTTAAATATTCTTAGCTTATGTTAGTCTAAAGAAGACCAAACTCCAAAACAGAATAATATCAAACTGTGAAAGGTAATAATTGAAAACAGGTAATAAAATAGGGAGTGCTAAAAACAGCTAAGTTGGAACTTGTACATAATTTCAAGTCTATACTTTATTGAGTTTTCCTTGTTCCCTATCGTTTTCTCATTTAGACATCATATTCTGAAGAAGAAGAATCTTCTCCTAGATGTTCACCAATAGAAGATAAATAGTGCCAGGAATCAGACTTAACACATAAAGGTGTGCAGTGCGTCTGATCCAAAGCAGGAAAAGTACTTCAGATCTACAACAAACATGCTCTTGGTGTCAACTGGTGGGTAATTAAAGAGCCAAGTGGTCTTAGGAAAATATGTTTGAATTAAGGAAGGTGAGACTATATTTTATACTGAATTTCTTCTAAGAAGGTCAGGCTATACATCGGTGGTGGTATTCAGCCGGTTCAGAATGGTTCAGGTGAACCGGTAGCGGAGATTGCGGGTGGGCCTGCCCACCTGCCCCGGCGCTATGCGTCCTATTTAGCCATGTTTTCGAGGCCAGTCGCATGTGTGGAAGACATGTGCATGAGCAAAGCGCATGCACGGAAGGCCAGGCGCAAGTTCAGAAGGTGCGTTTGTGCGTGAAGCGAGAGTGCGCGCAGGCGGACAGGGGGGGTTCTACTTACCTATACTACCGGTTTGCATCGCGCCCACATGCACTGTTCTGCGCATGCGCAGGACACCTATGATGACGTCCAGGTCAGTGGGCAGAGCCTCCCACCGGTTTTACTACCAGTTCTTGCGAACTGGTCTGAATCGGGGGCAACCCACCACCGAAACCCACCTCTGCTATACATGTAATATAAACCTGAGCTAAGAGTGGTCTTGTGTAGGAAGAAAGGCATTTCAAGCCTCTGAAGTTATGTAGCAACTTGCTGCTCTCCAGATGTGAAAATGTGATTTTCATTTTCATTTGTTAACGATTTCACAAATGATTACAAACCAAGGGTATGCTAAACTAAAACCAGAGTTTAGAGTCCCTCTTTTACACTGCAGAGGAGGGCAGGCCCTACATTGGAGCAAGATGAAACAGGCTGCTTCAATCAAGAGACGTTATGATTGAACACTGGCAATAGAATTCTTCAGTGCTGCTTGTCTGGTATCGGATTGACTCTGCTATGGATTCTGGCATGTTGTACTGTGGGCCTCCTATACAGTGTGGGGCAGCTTTAATTCACTTGTAAAAACACATTGTGATACTCACCTTATGTGAGAGCAAGTTCTCAGACAAATAGCCCAATATTAGTCCCCCCACTCCAAAAAAGCAACTTTTTAGTCCAATTTGCTGGGAAGTTTGTTTTGTATGATGTCATTCAGAGCATATCTCAAGCTGTTGTTGCTATTAGAGAAGTTTCATAAAGTCTTTTTGCCACATTTTATGAGATGCAACCTCTGCTATATTTGATGCAAATTACTGAGAACTAACAAAGAGAAATATGAGCATATTCAAGCAGCTTTTTTTTTTTTTTACTCCTCAGTTGTGAGTTCTGGCAAATATTCTTTAAGCATTCTTTATGCAGTTCATATTTAGTTGCAAGCTTTTGCGTTTTTTAGAGGACACAGTCATAAATCATCCAAATTTACAGCATAAGAAATATTCTTGGATTCGGTGACCTATGGTTTTCTTATTTGTTTAAAAGACAAGTGTCTGTGCACTCGTGTGGCCTTGTGTGTATGTGGATGCATATGTGTGCGGTTTGAAAAGAACGGTATAAAGCTGAAGGACTGAATAATTAACTGCTTGAAGTTTTGGAAGCTGAATACAAGAATTTAAATCATATATTTTAAGGAGAAAATCTAAAAAATTGAAAAAAGAGGGGAAAAAAGATTTTTACTATACTGTAGTATTCCCATCTTTAAAATATATGGTCCCTCTATGAATTAGCATTTCATCAAGTGCTATTTGTAAAGCATTAGATATCAGACAACCATGATCATCAAACAATTTGAAGAATAGATATTATTTTTGTTTATAAAATGTTAAGTCAGAATTTTCTCCATTTTAGAGGCATTGGAACAGCAGCCATTGCACCAATGTTGCAAAAGCAACTTCACAACCTTGAACCTTCACAATCTTCACAACAATCACAACCTTGTGATCATCTCTAGCCATCTTTTCTGAGCTAGAGATGATCACAGGGCCTGAGGTTTGGGGATCCGAAGTTTATATCTTGAGGAAACTAAACAGATACTTTTGGAACTGTGATTTGTTGCCAATAGAGTGTCATTTGTTGCTTCAGCAACCTTTATTTCTTACATTTAGAAGAGTCACCTGCAAATATCAACAAGTGAAAACTTTTAATATCCAAGCAGTGAAAAATTATATCTCCGAGTTTAAAAATATAGGGGCTGCTTTTTTTCTGAACAATTGGTAACCCCCCCCTAGGAAGCCCCCCTCCTCAGATTAAAATATTCTTTATTCTTAATATTAAAAAGAGACAGGATATAGTATTTCCTCTACAGGAGAAATGGAGAAAAATCTTAACAAGGTAGAAAGCAGCCCCAGTCTTCCTGCCATAGGAAAACATCCTCAAGCAGAAGCTTGAAGAAGCTGGTGTTTAGGAATGGAGATTTTGTACCCATTCAGAAAGACTGGGCCGATCTATTCATAAGCAAAGAGACTCCAAAAAAGCAACACAATAGGCAAGCCAAAACTGACAAGATTAGCTCAGACAAACACCTAGGGTTTGCATTTGCCCTTTTGCCTGTAGAGCCAGCCATGATCCCATAGGAATCTGGCAACAGCCATTAAAATATTGAAGGACATATTGCACAGGAACAGGCATCTCAATCACAAAGCCCTGAAGAATGTATAAAAGCCCAACCTACTCTCAATCCCATTTTGTCAGCCACCCCAGAAACATGCTGCTGTCACTAGTTTCTGGCTACCAAATAAATAGAGATCTTCTTTCCTGCAGCCTGCCTTCATTTTATTTCCAATGTCTTTCTCCCGGCTTGGAACCAGACTGGATTTTTTCCCCCAACACCCCTTCCTCAGAGTTCAGAGATGTTAGTAAAGATTCATCTTCTACCTTTTAAAAATTCTGTTTCTCAACTTTGTTGACCTGCAGTAAGTGTGAGCAATTTTTCATTTTCCTTGAGAAATAAATGAACAAGCCACTTTAGAAGAAATAATATTATTTCTATTTATATTATTTAAATAATATTTTGATTCATTTATTTCCACATAGAAGGCTAACTTGGAGATAACAATTCTTTACATTAAGATCCGAACTAAACAACATTTAATCACACATTACTATTCTTTATGAATTCCAGTTTTCACTTTCTGGTAAAGTTCTGGAGTTGGGTTTCCTAAGCTCATAATCACTGAAGGGTAGCTGTATTTGACGTGCACTTATTTCTGTTTAGGGAATTTATCGTTCTACCTATGACAAATGCAAAAGGGAGTCACATAATGGAACTAGAGACAATACTTCTACAAACCTCTGGAAAACTACACTAAGGAATTTTCATAGATTTAAAATACAGGTAGTCCTTGATTTACAACAGTTCATTTAGTGACTATTCAAAGTTGCAATAGCACTGAAAAAAGTGACTTATGACCATTTTTCATACGTACAACCGTTGCAGTATCCCCATGATTATGTGACCAAAATTCAGATGCTTATCAATTGACTCCTATTTATGTCGTTTGCAGTGTCCTGAGATTATGTGATCCCCTTCTGCAGCCTTCTAATCAAAGGGGAAGTTAGATTCACTTAGCAACCATGTTACTAATGTAACAACTTCAAAAGATTCACTTAACGGTGGGAAGAAATGTGGTGAAACTCACTTAACAAAAGTTGAAATTTTGGTTGTACGTCAGTAAATTCTTGGCTCTTGATGAAGGAATCACTATGGAACTTTATTTGAGCAGAAATCCTGCCAAATAGCATCAACAATTTTGAAAGAGATGGTATGCTCATTTCAGCCTGCTCATTTGTTTATTAGAAGATGGATCCAAACTAGAACTGCTGATTACAGGATGTAGTTTAATCAAGTTAAGTAGTATTGATTTTACAGGATATTCTCTAACTACAGTAAAGTAAGTGTCTACCCTAAACATTTTAGCACAGTACCTTATTTCAAAGGACAGAGCAAATAAAGATCTTGTATTTCAGCAATAAGTTGATATACTTATTACACATCTCATTAAGAATGATAATGTCAATGTAACGTGAATCACAGAAATAGTAGATGTGCTCTTTTTTCACAAAAGCAGAGAAAAATAACATATCAAAAGGTTGCTCTGAACAGTTTCAGAAAACGTATTAATTCTTGGTGCTCTATCTCATGAAACAGATGTGTCTTATTCCCAGCTGAAACCTGAGAGACCTCAGTCTGTGAGCCATCATTGAGTTGGAAGTCAATACAAATTCTTAGACAGTCTCTTAAAAGTCTCACAGTGTTCACATCTTACAAAGATTCACGTCTTGCAAAGTTCTTTTCCAGGATTACAAAAGATGAACAGTTTTACTCTTTCATTTTTTTTAAAAAAAGAATTGAAATGCTTGGGTGGCAGTGGCAAATTGCATACAAATTTTGCAAAGAGCACAAAAGGGGAAAATACAGGCTTTGTGACATTGGTTTAATTTGCCTTAATTTACCTAATTTTTTTTTAAAGATGATATTGCTGATGAGGTTGGATAGGTTCTCCAAATGGAAAGCTTAGTTGGGCAGTGATATTAAAGTTATTACCATGTTTCCCCGAAAATAAGACCGGGTCTTATATTAATTTTTGCTCCAAAAGATGCATTAGGGCTTATTTTCTGGTTAGGTCTTATTTTTGGGGACATACGGTACTAAATGCATCTATCTGGCTGACAATCTTAACTGGGATTTATTTTGGGGTTAGGGTTTATATTACGAACACTCTGAAAAATCATGCTAGGATAGTCAGAGATGTTCTCTCTCCTTCATAACTTACCAGTATACAAAGAATATAGGGACAATACTGTTCCTATACATGCTCGTTGTATGTTTAATAGATTTGAAAATGACACTTTTTGAGTTTTCCCTGGGATATTATCAAATGAACATCTTCATTGTAATCTAATTTAAGAATTAAAATGGGAGTATGGGGAATTGAATTTTTCAATTAACTGAAATTAATTTCATTGTCATGGACCTGCCTCTGGCCTCATCTCTGGATGTAAGTTCAGAGGAGGAAGATGAGCTGAGTCCTGGTACCTCTGGAGAAGAGAGTATGGGGGTGCAAGGAGGCTTTGACCAGGGATCTGAGGAATCTGGCTCAACAAAGTAGTCACAGCTGGAATAATCTGACGCACAGCAGGGTTGTTGGAAAATCTTGGGCCTGCTTTGATGGTAGAGTTATTTAGCCCAGGGGTCTCCAACCTTGGCAACTTTAAGCCTGGCGGACTTTGCTGGCTGGGGAATTCTAGGAGTTGAAGTCTGCCAGGCTTAAAGTTGCCAAGGTTGAAGACCCCTGATCTAGCCGATTCAATGGAGGAAAGTGAACATGCATTCTTCCTTCCTCCCGCAAATTGTTGTGGCTCCGACCCCTGAGGCCGACTTATCGGAGGGAGAAGGCTCCGAACATGAAGGAGAGGAGTTGGCCAGGCCTCCCTCTCCAGGACCCTCCTCTCTGGCAATGCCTCAGGTGTCTCCCATAGGAGAAGAGATTGGCCAGGAGCCAGGTACCTCCTCACAGTTGGACAGTGAAGGGGATAAGTCTTGGCTGGATCCACGCCAGCGTCGGAGAGACAAGCGCACACAACAGAAAAGGAGGCGTGCCAGAGATTAAGCTGAGTCACTGGACCACACTCCATAGGGTATATAAGGGGGTGAGGTGGCCATTCAGACTCTGTAATGGACAAAACTAACTACTATCGAGTCACATTGCATCTTTGGAAACAACATTATCTGCCTTGGATTTAATTACGGACTGGACTTGACAATTCTTCAAGAGCCTTGGTAGTACAGTGGTCTAAAGCACCCTGTTATTAAGACCAGCTGCCTGCAATTACTGCAGGTTTGAATCTTGCCAGGCTCAAGGTTGACTCAGCCTTCCATTCTTTCTAAGGTAGGTAAATTGAGGACCCAGTTGTGGGGGCAATAAGCTGACTTTGTATAAATATACAAAAGGATGAAAGCTATTGCTTAGCGCATTGTAAGCCGCCCTGAGTCTCCGGAGAAGGGCGGCATATAAATCAAATTAAAAAAATAAAAAATCTTGAATTGTGTGTATCTTGTTTATGAGTAAAGCATTTGGCAAGCAGCTACTGGGTTGCTGTCAATCCTCTTATCGAAAGAATTGGTTGTCTGCCAGTTTATTTAACCCCCAGCTGTCTGTTTGTGTGCGTGCGTGTGTGAGACGGGGACATAACACATATAAGCCATCTTTACAGAATATACTGTATTTCCCCTAGAATGCAATGTTTAAATATGGTTCAACTTACCATATTTTTCGGAGTATAAGATGCTCCGTACTATAAGATGCACTTATCTTTTTGGAGGAGGAAAACAAAATATATGCTAGTGCATGGATATGGGAAATTATATGAAATTTTACCAGTTTGGAACTGTTTTAAGTTTTTTTCTTTGCATAGATTAGTATTGTAATCAGAATCAGTAAGTTATTCAGCACACAATCTGTTAGATGTAAAGCTTTCCCCCCCCCTCTCTTTATTTTCCTTCAGGTAATATTTTAATTAAGTTAGTGAAATGCTTTTTAAATTCCAGCTAATTGTTGATTCTAGACAGAAATTTTACAACAAAAGGGCACAAAGAAGAAAATAAGACTCATAAAATGCTCACAATAATTCTGCCTCTGCCTGTCAGCACAGCAAACAGTCTGCTTTAGTTTCGTTTTCAACACAGCTTGATTAGCACAAGAAAAAAAAAATCTGCCTCCCAGCAATTTGCCTGCTTGCAGGAGGCCTGTGTGGCAATAGGCAATGGCAAATCCCTGCAGCCTGAAACAGCTGAGGGTCAGGAGGCCGATCCAACAGACAATCAACTGCTTGTGCTAATCAGGCTGTGCTGAAGCTGAAACGGGCTGCTTGCTGCAAGGAGGTAAATTGCTGGGAGGCAGAGGCCAAAGGTAAATTGCTAGGGGCCGGCGGGTGGGCAGGGCTAATTTGGGGTATAAGACACACCCAAATTTTCATCCTCTTTTGGGGGGGGGAAGTGCGTCTTATAATTCAAAAAATACAGTAGGCCAAAAAGACCAAAATCATACTTTCAGTCATTGGATTTGCTCACCCCTCACTCCCATTTTATGATACCCTACTCCAGGCTATCATAACATGATTGAAGCAAAAGTGACATCAAAGATAAATTGATGCATTGAGGTTGTTACACAACCCTTGAGAAGTGCCCATCTCTGTTATTGAAAACTTCTAGTAAAGGAAAAGACTCAAGACAGCACTCCGACCACTCCTTCTCCAGATGCAGGATCGGCCTGACCTTGACTGACAGGAAGAATGCTATTATGTCTAAAGACAACCCCTCTACTAAATCCCCCCTCCTACTTTCCCACACACGAGAAGGTGGCAGCATGGAAGCTTCCAGCTTAATATGGCTTCCAAAGCTGACAGATATGCTATTGGTTTAAAATAGCAATAGCTATAGCAATACTACTCAGACTTATATACTGCACCATAGTGCATTATTTCACTTTCTGGGCAATTTACAATGGCAGCATGTTCAGAGCTGATGGGCACTTACCTGTGGGCCCCACGAGCATAGAAGCCCCATACTAATCCATGTATGTTAACCCTTCAATGCACCTTGTATCATATAAATACAGCAACATATTTATTACATTTTACTGCATTTTAAAATTAATATTAACATGCAAATATATGTTTAATTTTATCGACCATTTACATTTTTATTCCTGTGAATAGTTGTCGTAGGGGCCCCAGTACACTGCTTTGCCCAGGGCCCATAATGCTGTTAAGACGGCCCTGAGCATGTTGCCCTCCTCATTTTACCGACCTTGGAAGGATGGAAGGCTGAGTCAATCTTGAGTCTCATCCAGATCAAACTCCAGACTATGGGAAGAGTTTGCCCTCAATATTGCATTCTAACCACTGCACCACCATGGCTCCTTATTCCAATATGGAATGTGGAGTTAAACTCCACATTTTAGCAATTATAGAACAAATCCAAACAAATCCATGTGAATTAAAAGATGGTGGCAAACACCCTTTATAAAACATTCTCAAAGGTATCTGTTACCAGGGCTATCTGATTTGGACTGAAGAAATCTGGTCAATCACTAAGTAGCTGAAAAAAAATTAAGATTTTTCTGTTATTTCATTTTCCTCATCTAACTGTCATCCAGCTTTTAGCAGCCCAGATCCAGTTGCCCTTCTCATATGGAGGAAATAAAAAAAAAATTCTGTTGTATCAAATTTTAAAAATAATCTTCCACTGATGTACAATAATAGGTCATCCAAGCTAGTTATTCTAAAGGTTGAATAAATAAATATCAATTTCATTTTCCCCAACCCCTTATAAAAATGGATTACTGGGTTGGAAGCCTCATGTGCATCTTCAAAACCAGTAATAGTATCAGGATCAAATAGCTCAAATCACCCAAAGAGCCCAAATTAAATAAACTTCTAAGAATCAACTGAGGTAAATCAACACCAATTCCAGTTCTACCAAAGTATTAAAAACTTTTCAGCTGGTCACATTCAAATTTTGTTATTCGGATCAAAGATCACAATTAGAATTTGAATTTCAATTGGTCAAAAATAGTATTTATTTATTTATTTATTTATTTATTTATTTATTTATTTATTTATTTATTGGTTCGATTTATATGTGCCCTTTTCCAGAGACTCAGGGCAGCTTACACTGCGTTAAGCAATATATCACAGTATGACAAACTACTATGCATCCATGCGTGTGTGTGTACACACACACACACACACACACACACACACACACAAAAACACACACTGTTTGGTGGCACAGTGGTTAGAATACAATATTGCAGGCTAACTCTGCTGACTGCCAGGAGTTCAATCCTGAGGTTGACTCATCCTTCCATCCTTCCAAGGTTTGTAAAATGAGGACCCCGATTGTTGGGGGCAATATGCTGACTCTATAAACGTCTTAGAGAGGGCTGTAAAAGCATTGTGAAGCGGTATGTAAGTCTAAGTGCTATTGCTATTTACCCACTGTTTTAAAACTTGGATGATCCCAAAATGTGAACTTTTCACTGGCAAAAAGTCAAAAGAATATTTAAGCACAGCATTTATACTTGTATAAAGTACAAATATTTTATATTGGTACTTAGTAGCATTGTGCAGATATTCATCCCTGAACTAACAGAAATTGCAGTATTTCTAAAGTTTTCTACAGAATCAAATACATTTTTTAAGCTGGAATGCCAGAGAAAATAACTTCTGAAAATATTTATTCCAATCAATGAGCAAAGTTAAAATAAATGTCTAAGAATAAAACTGAAACTCTGGAAAGCTATTTCCGCCTTTATCAGCATTTATGTATTGAAAATCTTCAAGGATACCCCTGTCAGAGAAAGGTTTTTTTTACATAATGCATACATTCTCTTAAAATAATGTGAATGAATGAAATAAGAAAAATTATTGAAATATAAAAATGATTCATATAAAAATCAGCCTCAGAGCAAAGTATATATTAGGTAATATTTAAGTCAAATATTGAAGTACTTGCTCTCATTTAGCTTAACCTTCAGTACGCAGGCTCACTGAGAAGCATTAACATTTCCAGACAGAGGGATATTCTTTCTATGCAGACCATCCTAAATTTAATTCCTGGTTTCTCTAAATAGGTCAATGAAGGAAGTGAAAATCTTGAGATGGTCACCAGCCAAACACTGATGGTCTGGAGAGAGGAATGCTAATCAATATGGCTTGCCATATTTCCATATGGTGAGCTAAGCATCACAATGCTGCTTGTATTGTGCTATTTGCTAATTGTACAGCAGCCTTCTTTCTTTGATTAATGTCATGCCTTTATTATAGTATCAGAAGTATTCATAAAGTTGTTCTTTAACTGCCACTGCAGTAACCAAAAGATTTGTAGTTGTTCAATTTCTGTTTATTGTGTGAAATCTCTACCTTTTTGAAAAAGAAGGAACCTGAAATGATTGCTTTTCTGATTAAGTGTGATAGATTTAATAAAGAAAACAGGTTAGCAAAATCATATGTTGACTTTTCACATCAGCTGTTGCTACTCTCTCTCTCTCTCTCTCTCTCTCTCTCTCTCTCTCTCTCTCTCTCTCTCTCTCTCTCTCTCTCTTTTTGCTGGTTTGTTATCCAAATTCAGCATCTCATTTTCATTTGCTGTAAACATCTGGATTTGGTTTTCTTGTGCCATCTTAGCCTCCCACATGTGGCTTTAAACACTAGGTCCAAGATGAACCGTAGGTTACAGACCTACTATTTGGGGGCTTTCTTGGTGCTAGGTGTATGGCTTTCCAAGATTTCTATTTCTTTTGTGATATTTGAGATGGTGTGGCATGCATATAAATACCAGTCTCCTTCCTACATATTCAGTTCAGAATTCAGTTCTTTTCAGGTTTTGGATATATTTGTTTTAAGTATATTTGTTGTGGGAGAAGAGGGGAAAAAAAAAGAGGCCTAGACAGGGTATGAATGCTGGAGAGAGTACTCAGAAAAAGGTGACAGGAAGGAAAAAAAGAGGGTTGAAGGAGCTTCCTACACAAGCCAACAGAATCAAGAAATCTATGACTACTGAATCAGACTGAAGGCAGCTAAATTTCTTGTTTAAGATATCAGCCTTTCATGACCTGTTGTTCTCTTGACAAGTTGAAAGTAATTCTCAGGGTGCCCAGCCAGCATAGGACTGCTGAGAACTCAGGTTTAGCACTCTGGAGGGGACAAAGTTATGACAGAACAGCCCTAGAAGCCCTTGTCTTAGTGGTGGGTTGCCCCTAGTTTGGACCGGTTCGCAAGAACCGGTAGTAAAACTGGCAGGAGGCCCTGCCCACTGCCCTGGATGTTATCATCGGTGATCTGTGCATGTGCAGAAGCAAGGCGTGCACGCATGTGAAGTGAGAGCGTACGCATGATCCTGTTGCGAACCAGTAATAAAGGTAAGTAGAACCCACCCCTACCTTGTCTAGAGATGACAAAGAATGGACGGAGAACTTCTACTCACCCTACTGTGAGCCCTGTGTAGCAGAATTTGGTGGGAAACAGAAGAGCAAGCATGATTTGAATTGGACTTACCATAGCCAGACAATAACCTTATGCAAGAAACATTCAAAAGTAATACAATCTTGGTAACATTCACAACAAAGAGCTTTGTGAAACTTGAAAGAATTAAGAGATTTCTTGTGATGCAGATTTTCATGAATTAGAAATAGAAAGATGTTTATGCAACAATAAATCTGTTAGCCTCTTTATGGTATTAGTTACTTTTATGGCAAAGGAGTAACACATAAAACTTTTGGATCTGAAGACCAATTCTCTTTATTTTGATCATAACATCTCTGATTTATTCATTACATAAATAGTCAAGAATGTTATATTTTAAAAACCTGTTAGATAACTCAAATGCCATTGGATTACATTGTGGGATTTAAATGTGCTTTGATGCAGCTGTGTTATTTCCAGGCCTTGTTCTGGTACCAGTATTTAAAATTATATCAAAACAATTTGGGAAGCTTATGTGAAACAATATTTGATAACCTAGAAGTGAAAACTAAAGGTTGAGCTGAATGTTTATTAAAATCAAAGTCTCATTTGCAATTTATAGACTGCTGTATTGACCATTGTAGCTAGATCATGTATATCAGGGGTGTCAAACTCAAGGCCCAGGGGACAAATCTGGCCCACAGGGTGCTTAGATCTGGCCCATGGGGCCACCCTAGAAACAGCAAAGGACTGGCCGGTGGTGCCTCTGCCAGTGAAAACGGAGCTCGGGAGGGCTGCGTGTGACCCTCCCAAACTCTGTTTTTCCTGGCAGAGGGTTGTAGGAGGCCATCGCAGCTGAAAATGGAGTTTGCGAGGGCCGTGGGTGGCACTCCCAAGCTCCATTTTCACTGGCAGAGGATTGCAGGAGGCCATCGCAGCCACAAACGGAGCTCGGGAGCCCATTTTCGCTGGCAGAGTACTTGGGCCACCACAGGCACCCCCAACATGAGTGATGTTGAGCTGTCCACGTCCACCCTGTCCATGCCCATCTCGGCCTCCGAAGGTCAAACACAACCCTGATTCAGCCCTCAAAGAAATCGAGTTTGACACCCCTGATGTATATCTAAAAATTATCTTGTTTGGATTGGTTAATGCTATACTATTATTGGATATTGCAGCAAAAAAGCTATTGAAAAATATTTCCTTGATGTCAAGAAAAACTAAGAATAGACTGGGTCAGTGCCTCATCCTTCCTTAATCTGATATCATCTATAGGATTAGAGAGCACAATCTGAATAACTTTGATAGGAAATTAAAGGTAGCAGTTTTGGATAGCTTACTGTACACAAATTGATGCAATCTTCATGGTCAGAAAGGAATAGGATACAGTTCAGAGGTGTTAAGAAAACCCCCTTGTTACCTGATATTCTTTAAATTAACAATGTCATCCTGGAACCATCTTCTTGCAAAATAAATACACATTCAAGCACAAAGCCAGTTCCATTACTGTTCAGTTATGCTATTTTTTTCCTCTCCTGAGCAAGAATATTGATGTAATCTGAGAAACTGTAAGGATCTGTAAATATCTTCCATCTGTGGGGGTGTTTAGCTGTAAAAATAAAACATTGGGGTTTTTAAAAATCAGGGAGGGGGGAAATCTCAGGTAACAGGTTCTTGAAAGTTGTCTATCTGAGGCCTCATGAAAAGATTTCAGAGCTGCCAGTGTTAAGTTCTACTCAGAATAAATAAATTTCTTCTGTTCTCGGCTCATAGAGCACAAATTTAGTTTTCCTTGCTTTTGTGCCTTGCCTTATCTTTCTTTCCAACCATATTCTAATTTAATTTTATACAGAGATACCTGGTTTTCTTAGAAGTGAGAAAAGCCAGACATTTTTCCCCTTGTTACCATAGCCTGGTATCCAAAGACACATCATTAGAATATAAAAGGCCTTTAACACTTCTTAATTAATTTCAGGCATCACCTCAGAGCAACTCATATAGACAATTATTGTGTATACAAATGTGCCTTTGACTTAATCTTAACTCTTGGTGACAGCCTACGCAAGTCCCTGCTGTTTTCTTGGCAGCATTTTCGTAAGTGTTTTTCCACTGCCTTCTTCCTAGGACTGTGAGGAAAACATCCAGCTGGCTTTGTGCCTAAGGCAGGATTAGAACTCATTTTTTCCTGGTTTCTAGCCTGAACCGCTAGACCAGGGGTGTCAAACTGGTGGCCCGTGGGCCAGATGCGTCACACACAGACAACATCCACCTCAGCTCCGTGAATGGGAAAAACATCACAAAACATCACATGATGGCAATGTCATCGCGAGTTTTACATCCATGTACCAGACCAAATTAACTCTCATAATGAGATTTGTTTGCAGAAATTTAGCAGGAAATTCATATGGATATATTTTTTTAAAAGGGTAAAGGTTTCCCTTGTATAGTCATGTCTGACTTTAAGGGGCAGTATTCATCTCTGTTTCCTAGCCGAAGTAACTGGCATTGTCCAAAGACACTTCCCTGATCATGTGGCCAGCATGGGTATATGCTGAGGTGCATGGAATGTTGTTACCTTCCCACCAAAGTGGTACCTATTTATCTACTTGCATTTGCATGTTTTCGAACTGCTAGGTTGGCAGGAGTTGGGGCAAGGACTGGAGCTCACCCCATCACACAGTGTTGGCTCTCAAAGTGCCAGCCTTCTAGTCAATAGCCCAGCATCTTAATTGTTACACCATTCCCCCTATATGGATAGTTAGCTGATTTGAATTTGGTATGGCTGGTTATGTCATTTAATTTGCCAGCATTTCCATTCTGCTGCGAGTGTCTTGAAATGGCATTGATCTGTTGTCTTAACAATTGCTTGTATGTCAGAAAAGAAAGTAGGCAGGAATAAGTTCTACTTTGCTGACAGAATGAATAGCTTGAAGGGGGCTCAAAACTCTAGTTTGGCCTGAGAAACAAGCCAAGCCTATATGCAATCATTCTATTGACTAACTGCAGTGTTCAGGGATTGTGAACTTCTAGTGATATACCAATAACTTTGAAAAAGCTAGTGATATACCAAAAACTTTGAAAAGATCATGAGTAAGCACTTCATCAAGTAATTTAGATAATGAATTCCAGACAACTCATTCTGGGCTTTAGAATGCAAGTTTAAAAGCTGCAAACAGCAAGTTTCTTCAATGAATATTTTTAATCAGGCTGATTTCTTAATAACACAGGATTGATAGATAATATGGCAAGAGAGACGATATATTTGTCTCTTTTCACCTTTGCCTGGTCTTCAAAAATATATCACTAGAATATAATAGAATATTAACATTTCTTAATTAAGTTTTTAAAATTTAAGTTTGCATTCAGTTTTGGTCGCCACGATGTAAAAAAGATGTTGAGACTCTAGAAAGAGTGCAGAGAAGAGCAACGAAGATGATTAGGAGACTGGAGGCTAAAACATATGAAGAACGGTTGCAGGAACTGGGTATATCTAGTATATCCAGTTTAATGAAAAGAAGGACTAGGGGAGACATGATAGCAGTGCTCCAATATCTCAGGGGTTGCCACAAAGAAGAGGGAGTCAAACTATTCTTCAAAGCACCTGATGGCAGGACAAGAAGCAATGGGTGGAAACTAATCAAGGAGAGAAGCAACTTAGAACTAAGGAGAAATTTCCTGACAGAACAATTAATCAGTGGAACAACTTGCCTCCAGAAGTTGTGAATGCTCCAACACTGGAAGTTTTTAAGAAGATGTTGGATAACCATTTGTCTGAAGTGGTGTAGGGTTTCCTGCCTAACCAGGGGGTTGAACTAGAAGACCTCCAAGATCCCTTCCAACTCAGTTATTCTATATTCTATGTTCTAAGTTCCTACATCATCCCAGAGCAACTTATATAGACTGTCTTCCAGTATGCCTCCCGCTTTTAATCTCGCTTTGGATAACAAGATAGAAAGCATAGAAATTTAGTAAATTATATAATTAAGATATTTCATGTTAGGTTTTCAGAAAAAAAATATAATGATATTGAACAGGTGAGAAAGCAAATAGCAGGGGCAGAAAACTAAAGTACATATAATGCCACTTACCTTTACTTAATTATTCAACATCAATAGTTCTACTTATTCATTTCACTGAAGTTCCTGATTATGATTGATGCAGATGATCACTTTAAATATATCATCTTTACATTCTCATTTCTACTGAGACAAGCTAGGAAGAGAAGTCATGGCAGATAAATTTTCACACCAGTTGACAATTATTAGTGCTAGGTGAGACAAAAATACGTACGTTGTACTTGTAGGGTAGTACAAGGGTACAATGTACAATGTAGGGTAGATGGCATAAAATAGCTGGCAACTAGAAGCTGACTTAATTCCTTAGATTTAATGGGTATCAGATGACCAACAGGAACCACAAGTTTCCACTGAAAAAAATTATGTATGAGTTGATACTGGGTGACCAAAAAAAATGCAATCTACACTGAAGAATCTCTAACTTTCTTCATTCTAGCAAGTGGTTATACACATATTGATGAATATATGTATGTTTACATGAATACATGTAATGTTTCGGTGGTTCAGTGATTGCTGAGCTTGTCAATCGAAAGGTCGGCAGTTCAGCGGTTCGAATCCCTAGTGCCGTGTAATGGGGTGAGCTCCCGTTACTTGTCCCAGCTTCTGCACGTAAAAAATGCAAGTAGAAAAAATAGGGACCACCTTTGGTGGGAGGGTAACAACGTTCCGTGCGCCTTTGGCGTTTAGTCATGCTGGCAACATGACCACGGAGACGTCTTTGGACAGCGCTGGCTCTTTGGCTGTGAAACGGAGATGAGCACTGCCCCCTAGAGTCGGGAATGACTAGCACATATGTGTGAGGGGAACCTTTACTTTTACCTTTAATTGTTGTTCTTATTATTTAATCCTATAGTATATTTGTGCGTGTGTGTGTGTGCGTGCGTGTATCATTTGACATAATGGTGTATGATAGCAAAATCTTCGGATTCAGTTGAACTAATACCATGGCATCTGATAAACTCCTAGGGCAATGAAGGCCTTTTTCATTTTGAAAGAATATTCAGACTCATGGAATCCAAATAGTTAACACTTGAAAATAAACTGGATTTGAACATTAGCACTAACAGTTGGATAAATAATATGTGTTTAGATTTATAGATCATTTCCATTAATGACCACCCATTTGAAGTTACAATTGTGCTAAATGAAGAAACTTACAACTTTCCTCATGGTTGTGGCTGTTGCAGTATCCCCCCTAGTCACATGGTTGCCAATTGTGGCCTTCATTGCTAGCTCGTGACAAACAATGAAGAAACTGGCAGTAGGTCGCAAATGGCATTCATGTGACATTGTGCCTAACAACATCACAAGAGTCACTTTAACGACTATAACAAGAACCATCGCAACAGCCATCACTGAGTCCTGGTGGCGCAATGGTTAGAATGCAGTATTGCAGGCTACTTCTGCTGACTGCTGGCTGCCAGCAGTTCGGCAGTTTGAGTTTCACTGGCTCAAGGTTGACTCAGCCTGCCATCCTTCCAAGTCGGTAAAATGAGGATCCAGATTATTGGGGGCAACATGTTGACACTGTAAACCGCTTAGAAAGGACTGTAAAGCACTGTGAAGCGGTATATAAGTTTTAAGGGCCATTGCTATTCATAATTTGACATGGTAACCTGACATCATGCTTTACAACCATGTCATTTAGTGACAGCGTTGTTGATCCCAATTATCAATGTTAACTGAGGACGGCCTGTATGATGGTTCTGGAATCGTCAGAAACAAGCTGATCTTCAGAAGGGTCCTCTTCCCAGTGGTGAAATCCAATTTTTTTTACTACTGGTTCTGTGCGCGTGGCTTGGTGGGCATGGCAGGGGAAGGATACTGCAAAATCTCCATTCCCACCCCACTCCAGGGGAAGGATACTGCAAAATCCCATTCCCTCTCTACTTCTGGGGGAAGGATATTGCAAAAATCTCCATTCCCAACCCACTCTGGGGCCAGCCGGAGGTGGTATTTGCCGGTTCTCCAAAGTACTCAAAATTTCTGCTACTGGTTCTCCGAACTGCTCAAAATTTCCACTACCGGTTCTCTAGAACCTGTCAGAACCTGCTGGATTTCATCCTTGCCTCTTCCCTTTGAGAATTACATCCAAGGGGAATCATGAAACCATTATTTATCATTCACATTTCCTTTAAAAAAGCCCATGGAAGAGTTGCACACATTTTTTTTTGAATGTGCAGAATGGTAAATAAATCATCTGTCTGAAAGTGTATAGGGCAGTGATGGCTAACCTTTTTGCCGTCGTGTGCCAAAAGCAGGGGGAGCGCAGCAAGGTCGCCCATGTGTGTGTCCCTGCCCCTGCCCCCCCCCACTTTTGGCACATGATGGCACAGTGGGCCCGGTAGGCCCGTTTTTCACCTTACCCAGGCTCCAGAGGTTTTCAAGGAGCCTGGGGAGGGCGAAAACAGCCTCCCCCCCCGGAGGCCCTCCAGAGGCCAGAAACAGCCCATTTCCCAACTTCTGGTAGGACCGAAAGGCCCAAAAATCAGCTGGCCAGCGCACACATGCACGCTGGAGCTGAGCTACGGCAATGCTCACATGCCCACTGATATGGCTCCGTGTGCCACCTGTGGCACCCGTGCCATAGGTTAGCCATCACAAGTATAGGGTTTCCTGCTTGAGCAGGGGGTTGGACTAGAAGACTTCTAATGTCCCTTCCAACTTGTTATTCTGTTCTGAAACATTTGTCCCAAAGGTGCTTTTTCAAGAGGCAACTGGACTCTTCAGCTGAAGAAGCTTCTTGGATGAGAAGCGAAACGTCTTCAAAGAAAAACAAGAAAATCCATTTGCCTACTGAAAAAGCACCTTTGGGACAACCATGACCTGGATGACCGAGAATGTCCATAGACATTCTGAAACACTTGTTTACTAGTTAATAGGGTTGCTAGGTTTGCTTCCAAAAAAATAGCGGACAAGCGGGGGGTGGGGGTTAAGTAGTAAAAAAATAAAAAAAAATTACAATTAAATTATATATTTTCTTACAAACATTTTAACACGTATTAAAATAACCACTTCAAAACTTTGCTTAAAATTCAAACATCAAATATATTATAATAAGATGTAAAATAAATATTAAATTACATTTTACTTTGCTGTCTCTTTCATTTTAAAGAATTCGAAATCTCCCCGCTGTCACTCTCATCGCTCGATGCCATTTTAGGTCAGTCGACACAAGCTACAATACATTTTAAAAATGTGAACTGTACATAATTTTATGATATATTTTTATTTTAATCTCATCATTAATTTTTTCAGAGAATCAGGTTCAATGGATATTCAATCTTTGTCTCATTCTAACTTATGAAAAAAAAGAGAAAACACGATTCTCCTATCCTTATTCTCTTAGACTGTACAGCTTTAGATTACGTACCATTTCATCATAAAGCTTTTGAATAAAAAAAATGTCCACTATTTTGTGAAAAAAAATAGTGAACATAATGTGAAAAAAGCGGACTGTCCGCTCAAATAGTGGACACCTGGCAACCCTACGGGCAAGGTAACATTTTTTCCCTTTTTTTCAAAGAGACATCTTCCGTCCTTAGTACCAGCCATACAATCCAGAAAGCATCTGGCTGTTAATAGTTCAGTAAATGAAAACTCACATCACTCAGCCTTATTTCATGGCTAAATTCACGGGCAATATTTTCACTTGACTGTGCCTCTTGCCACCCAGAGATCACAAGGGCTGTTAAATGGTTTTAGGTTGGTCATACAAACGCAACTTTTAAGCTTCTTGTAAATTCCAATTAAAAAAAAGCAGTCTCTAGACTACAGGAATGCAGCCTTTTAATCCCCTTTCTCTAGAATGTATCTTTCTCAAGGATTGCACGTAGATGCAAAATACATTAGTGCTAATGTCAGAACTCATACAATCCACCTGGCTTTAAAAAGCTGTAAAACGTTGCCATGTGGACTTTCTGGACAATATCATTTTTAGAAGCAGCATGTGCTATGGAATTAATTAACCCGGATAAGATGTATAAAGTATGGCTATTTATTGTTTCTTATACACTATAAAATTTGCAAGAAACATTGATCTGGGAAAGCCATGCAGTCTTGCAAGGCATTGTATTCAAAAGGACAGCAGAAAAGCAGATGGAAATTCTTGACGATGAAAAAAAAAGAAAAAAGGAACAGATGGGAAAGTGCACGGTGAAATTCAAACAAGGGTGATTTTGGATTTATATCGTGGACTGCAGAAGTTCTGAAAATGAAATAGAATACAACTATCCACTGTACCCCTATTATCAAATAATCATCTTTTTTTCCTCCCTGCTAAGTGGGAGTAAAAATTATTCGAGAGGAGGAAACTTTAATAAGCACAGCAAAGATTTTGATCTACATCAAGAGCTGGTAAAGATAAAATGCCTCCTCAATCAGAAAAAAGTGCCAAAAACTCAAGTGCTAAATACTAACAAGTCTTTCACCGTTGTGATTTTCTGTTTGATTTTGCCTTGTTTTCCCATCATCGCCGAAATGGGAGCAGTGGTGAAATCTAAAATTTGTTACTACTGGTTCTGTGGGCGTGGCTTGGTGGGGGGGGTAATGTGACTGGGTGGGCGTGTCCAATTTTTTTTTTTACTTTTAAAACCATTTTTCTAAAACCTCTTCGGTGAAGAGACTGTAAAAAAATGCTTTCAAAAGGCTCTGACGATCCCAGCTGAGTTGCCTGATCGGCAGAGGCTTTTTTTCTTTTAAAAGCCTCTGCCGATCAGGCAACTCAGCTTGGATCGTCAGAGGCTTTTAAAAGAAAAAAAGCCTCTGCCAATCAGGCAACTCAGCTTGGATCTTCAGAGGCTTTTAAAAGAAAAAAAGCCTCTGCCAATCAGGCAACTCAGCTTGGATCATCAGAGGCTTTTAAAAGAAAAAAAGCCTCTGCCAATCAGGCAACTCAGCTTGGATCTTCAGAGACTTTTAAAAGCATTTTTTCTACAACCTCTAAAAAGGTTGTAGAAAAAATGCTTTTAAAAGCCTTTGACGATCCCAGCTGAGCCGCGTAATCATCAGAGGCTTTTTTTTTTTACTTTTAAAAGCATTTTTTTCGGCCGAAGAGGTTGTAGAAAAAATGCTTTAAAAAAAAAGCCTCTGATGATTGCGCAGCTCAGCTGGGCATAGGAGTGGGGGCAGGGATTTTTGCTACCGGTTCTCCGAACCACCTGCCTCCATCACTACCGGACCGGGCGATCCGGTCCAAACCAGGAGCATTTCACCCCTGAATGGGAGGCAAGGTTAAAATGCAAAGGTTGCAATGAAGGATTCTCTCGAGATTGTGATGTGGATGTTACTTGTCCTAATAAAAAGGGGTTCTTTTTTAAAAAAAGTTTATTTTCTTTTTAAAATGCTCCTGCACCTGCTGGCAGCATCACAAGGACATTTCTTTTTGATCTTCCTCATTTGAAATGAAGCTGTAAACTAGCATGGTCAGGTGTTTGGGGTGACAAGAAAGAACCTGGAGAAGGAAAAATATGCATCCATGGAATAGGCTTTAAAAATAGATTCTTCCATTGCTAAGGTGACCTTCCCTTCCCCTCACCCTCCAAATCTTTATATAAGGATTTACAAGAGAAAAAAAAGAAGAAAGGGCAGGGAAAACAATGATTCAGCTGGAAATGCCTTTTTTCAACTTTGGGCAGGTATCTTGGTACCTGAAGGAGAGAATCATTATTCACCTTCATCAATATATACATAATTATAATGTTACTAGTGCATTTTGCCTTCTGGCAGAAGATACAGAACAATTAAAACTCGGACCACATGTTTTCTGAATAGTTTTTATCCCAGAGCTATAATTGCACTCAACAATGAACTAAAGGGTCACCATCAATGAGCTGTTGGACAGCATTACTTGGTCTGTTGTATGGATGTTTGGATGGTTTTAGGGGTGGGGAATTGTGGTTGGGGTGTTTGGGGATTGTTATGTGTGTTGGACTTAGTCTTTGGGTGTTAAGTGAATTTCGTTGTATGGTTATACTGTGTATACACCTACAATGACAATAAAGTTGTTGTTGCTGTTGTTATTAGTACACAAAAAAACCCAAAGTTAATGTAAGCAAGGAACCTCTCCTGAAAGCATTACAACAGCCATGTCCTTTACAAGGTTCATTTGGCTGCTTGAAGACTTGCCTGTTTCTGTATGGTCACATCCCAACAATAGTTCTATTGTGAAGGGAATAAAATATTTTAACTGAATTCAGCTGGATTCAGTCTTCAATGCTGCTCAATTCCATTAAATCTAAATGGCTCACAAAACGGTAAAACATGAAGTTAAAAACACCAGATACATAAAATATGGCTAATCATGTATTACAACAGTACAAACAAGGGTAGGCCAAACTCTGCTCTCCAAATAAAGGGCCAAATGTTAAGGTCTTTAAAGAAGTCCAGGTTGGTGGGTTAACATTTCCAGAGAAGACTTTCTCCTGGGATTCCTGCAAAAGGCATCATCTTAAAGAAGGGATCTCAGCAAATCCCATTTTCCTGGTCTTGGTAGCTACTGTCCAGATGCTGTCTGGTTGGTAGATGCTGTCCAGAGAAGGCCATTGCCAGGTCCTTCATCAGATTCTACATTCTCTTAGTTGTTTTGCTTTCTGCCTGCCTATCTATGACTTCTAATCTTTTACCCCCTCATTCTTATCAAATCTCAAAACAAGAAACAAATTATAGACTCAAATGGTTGGAAGAGACATTAGGGCCCTCCAGTTCAACTTGATGCCCATGGCAGAAATTTTCAAATCTTTCTGTTTGAAAACCTCCAATAATGGGAGCACCCATGACTCCAAGAGGAGTCTATTGTTTAAGTATGGTCAGAAATTCCTCCTTATGTCAAGTATGGACCTCTCTTTGTAAAATTTCCACCCATTGATTCTTGTCCTACCCCTTAGGTGCTCTGGAGAATAAATCTACATTCTACACTCTCTATAAATCTACACTCTCTGCCATGTGATAGCTCTTCAGATATCAAGACCCTTTAACTTTCTCTTTCTTCAGCTAAATCTGAATCATCCCTCCTAAATGTATGAGGAGAAAATGTTTGCTATTATGGCCAGACCTCAGGGGCCTTGCTCTGGAAAAGGATCTTCCAATTTGGAGACTTGTTGTGTGCTCTGGAAAGCTCTAATGTCTGCTTTCCTTCAGCAAGAAAGAGGCCATCTACCAGAAGTTTTTAAGTCTTCATTTTACCAAAAGCGCCCCTTTGGAGAATTACACCAGCAATGAGAATGTGACCCCTGAAGTCCTCTGAGCTTTGAGAAAAATCTCCAAAACTGGACCTTCTGAGAACTTCGGAGAGAATTCTGAAGCCATACTCTTATACCACCATTTGCCTCAACAGGGCAGCATCCAGAATCTTAATACCCAAGTTTCTTCCAAGACATCTCATTGCAAGAAGCAAATTGTGCTACATTGCCCAAATTAAGACTCATAGTACTAAGGTTTGACCAGTTATAAGACAGAAAATGATGCAATCATCTTTCCTTGGAAATACTAGTAACAATGACATTAAGTAATGAATTCATTAAATAAAGACATCACCCTGCCAACATAAGTGCGTATAGTCAAGGCTATGGTGTTCCCAGTTGCAATGTATGGTTGTGAAAGTTGGACCATAAGGAAGGCTGAGCGTCAAAGAATTGAGGCCTTTGAACTATGGTGCTGCAGAAGACTCCTGCGAGTCCCTTGGACTGCAAGACCATCAAACCAGTCAGTCCTAGAGGAGATCAACCCTGACTGCTCTTTAGAAGGCCAGATCCTGAAGATGAAACTCAAATACTTTGGCCACCTAATGAGAAGGAAGGACTCACTGGAGAAGAGCCTAATGCTGGGAAAGATTGAGGGCAAAAGAAGAAAGGGACAACAGAGAATGAGGTGGCTGGATGGAGTCACTGAAACAGTTGGCGTAAGCTTAAATGGTCTCCGGGGGATTGGTACCATCTCTAGGGGGATGGTAGAGGACAGGAAGGCCTGGAGGAAAGTTGTCCATGGAGTCGTGATGGGTTGGACACGACTTCGCAACTAACAACAACAACAATGAATTCTTAGCTGCTGATGAATCAGTCACCTCAATTCATGATGCTGATAAAATTTATGGACTATTTAATAATCTTTTCCTTGACGTAGGAAAACAGACGTTCAGTGTGTACCATGCCTATTTCCCAAGCTGCTGATGAAAAAGTAACATGGCTATTTCTTCTGCACTGGGTCAGTCAATCTGCACAAAAGAAGGATGCAACCAGAATGCTAAAGTGATGTGATGATCCCTTTAGCAAGGATGCAGAGTCATTCCTATCAGAAATAGATTCCTTTTCACACTTTGGCTTTGATCCAGTAAAGCTGATAAAGAAGTAAAGCAAACACCAAGAAAACTGCAGTTCAGGCTTGTAATTATCCTTAGCACCGAACAGGATCCTACGTGTACAGGTTTTCTCTTCTCCTTTCTATAATAAAGAATTTATGGCAATGTAAAGATGCAAAGGTAACTTTATAACATGTTTAGTATCACAGTGGGAGAAGGAGGACAAAGAATGTGACTGCCTTCAATAAAACCTATGGCACCAGACATGAATAGTTCTTTTCTTTCATTTTGGAGAAATGTAATAAGGCTGAGATTTGTTAAAAAAGAAAAGAAAAGAAAAAAAGAAAAGCTCTAAGTTAATAGCATTGTGGTGACGACAGATGGCAGCTGGTAGGGTTCCCTGGAAGAAAAGTAATGCACCCTGACACAGCTCTGATGCAGCCCCAGAAGAATTTATCCCAGAAATATTGGGACCACACATGTGCTGTGATTACACTGAAGTTAAATTCCTTTCTCTGTCTGCCTGTTTCAAATGCCGTTGTATTTCCATTTCATCCCCTCTAAGACATTCTTTCCCTTTTTATACCTGTCTGATCTCCCCAGAATGGCCAGTTATTGAAGGCGGTAAATCTATATTCTCACAAGATTGACCCAAAGTTGGGCACAGTAGAGGGATTTGCAAGACGCTTCTTAAGGCTCACGAAGATTCAGCAGCCATCGCCTCTTGGATGAGATTGACCCCAAGATTAGACACAGTATGGCTTTGGATTGTCTAGCCAACAAATCTGAGCATTCAGATAACGCTCTTGAGAACTCCAAAGCCATACCAAACAAGTCCATTCAATGGGTTGAAAATATAAGAATGTCACCAGAATGTTTCTGAGCCTTGAAAAGTGTCCTATAAATCCTTGTACTGTGATTCTTATGCAGCAGACTTCCTCCCTTAGTAGAAGGGAGACAACTCAGTATAAACAAGATAAAGCAGATTTGCCACCAGGAGTTCCATGATGTAGGTGGTGATTGTTTTACGAGGGAATCTGTACAAGAGGTAGGCAGAAAAGATTTCCTATACTTTTTTCCATGTCTGTTATTATTCATTCTGAGGAAGGAGAACTTGCCTCATTTCTTCAAAAGGAAAAATAACTTGATAGAAAATTATGTTCTATATCAGAGGTCCCCAACCTCTGAGCCACGACCCACTATTGGGCCGTGGCCTATTAGGAATTGGCCTGCATGAGTGGCTGGCCACTCAACTTGTGTGAGCGGCCAGGCAGTTGGCACTCATGTGCATGCGCTCTAACCCGCTGCTCTCACAAGGGCTGCATGTACGGCCCAGTTCCCTTCTCCACCCCCCCAGCTGGGTCGAGAAGCCGTAAAGGTTGGGGACCGCTGTCCTATACAGGTAATCCTCAACTTACAATTGTTCATTTAGTGACCGTTTGAAGTTACAATGGCACTGAAAAAGTGACTTATGACCATTTTTCACAGTTATTACCGTTGCAGTATCCCCATGGCCACAGGATCAAAATTCGGATGCTTGGCAATTGACTCATATTTATGACTGTTGCAGTATCCCGGGGTCATGTGATCACCTTTTGTGACCTTCTGACAAGCAAAGTCAACGGGGAAGCTAGATTCACTTAACAACTGTGTTACTAATTTAACATCTGAACTGATTACTTATCAACTGTGGCAAGAAAGTTTGTAATATGGGACAAAACTCGCTTAACAAATGTTTCAGTTAACAACAGAAATTTTGGGCTTACTTGTGGTTGTAAGTCAAGGACTACCTGTATTTCTTTCTTCAATCCTGCCTTGGTTATGTGCAGACTCCTTGACTTTGCACACTTCAGTTCAATCAGGAAAGGCATCATGAAAGAAATTTCATGATTTGAGTTGATATTTTCAATAGCCATCTATCTCTGAAACCTTCCAAACATTGTTGGAGAATTTCTCCTTCACAGAACATGGCCACCCAACTTCACAGTCCATAAATATCATGGAGAAGCTCAAAGAAGTTTGGGTCCTGTTGAAGACGATTCCAGAAACTTGTTGGTCCAGATCTGTGGTAGGTTCCTCCTGGTTCGGCCCGGTTCTCCCGAGCTGGTAGCGGTGATGATATGATGTCACTGAACCAGTTCTGCTCCTCGCAGCTCCCCCTCTGTGGCTTCCCCCCACGCCCCCCCACATTATTCTTACCTTTTATTTGGCCCCATCCCCAATCTATTGCTGCCTCCTGAGTCCCAGCTGATGGCTAGAGGGAAAAAAAACTGTTTAAACTCTTGCTGCGGGGCTTCAAAGGGCCGCCCTACAGCTGATCAGTGTTAAAAGAAAACAAATGAGTAGACCAGTGCCTGCAAAAATACATGAGTAGATCAGTGCCTGCAAAAATACATGAGTAGACCAATGCCTGCAAAAATAAATGGATAGATCGGTACAGCTCTGCAAGCAGTTAAAAGCCTGGTAGACTGCTAAATCCTAAATAATTGTCACATGACCATCAAGCCATGCCCACAAAATAAGCCACACCCACAGAACCGGTAGTAAAAAATTTTAGAACCCACCCCTGGTCCAGATCTACAGATTTCTCACTGCTGGTGCAGAAGAAAGGATTTTCAAAGTAGAGATGTGGGGGCATTTGCCTTTTACACAGCTGTTTCTGATGGGGGAGTCATGTCCTCCTTTACATTTGATCATAAGAGACAGTATGAATAATTCAGTGGTTTTTTAAAAACAATGATTGCTATTGGAATGTTGTCACAAGGGATGCCCAGATACAAATCTAGGCTTTTCCAAGTTGGTACCCTCAAGCTCTGACCAGCCTTGGCTTGCCTCCATTTCTTATAAAGGTCTACAGGGGTTATTCAAACTAGGCCATTATTGCTAGTGAAACACGATCCTAGTTCCTAGGATATGAGCAAGCTGCTGATCTGAATGTGTGAACTTGAGGGAAAGGACTTGGCCTCTCCTAACCCCAAAGTAACCTTGGATGGTACTCATTCCATCACCACATTAACTAGAACTGAGGTTTTATATTGTCATATGTTAGATTGAAAAAATTTGGTGTGTATGTGGGGGGAACACCAACACACAGTATGATTTATAAGCCAGACACAAATATTTGGAAAGCTTTTAGCACAAGCATCTGTTTTGCTTCATAAGAGAAGTATATTGGAGCTGACAGAGTGGGGGGGAAGCACATTCTTTAATAATTTGTATGTCTCATGCACTATCTAGCTTTAATACAACCTTGAAATGTATCTCTAGCTTGTGGAACGTTAGATTTGTGAGACCAGTTTTTTTGGTTGAACTGGAACAGGTGTGAGCAAACTTTTCTGTCTCTTTTTTCTTTTTTTCTGCACAGTTGGCAATGCACAGAATGTGAGTGCCAGTAACTCAAATGCGTCTTTCGGTACCTTTGACTCACAGTTTTCCATACTGAGGAGTAATATCTCATTTGAGAAGTTCATTCTGTATAGCAGAATTGGGCATTGAGTGTCTATCAGCAGCACCTGCTACTATGGCTAACGTTGGGGGATGATGGGAACTATAATTCAGAAATATCTGGAGGACCAGTCTAGTTTTCTTCTTAGTGGTACCTTACAGATCAGTGGTGAGTTGCCCCCCCGGTTCGCACTGGGTCTATAGAACCGGTAGTAAAACTGGTGAGAGGCTCTGCCCACCGACCCCGACGTATCAGAATGCTTCTGCGCGGCCCCGTTGCGAACCGGTAGCAAAGGTAAGTAGAGCCCACTCCTGTTACAGATGTATTTGGACTACAATCTCAACATTGCCAGCCATCTCACCTTGAAAGGGGACTATCAGGGCTTTGCTAGATACTTTTTCATGTATTGCATTGTTACTCTCCCAAGGTTACTACTTTTGAAACATTTTCAGAAAGTCCATCTCCTTTGGAATGTAATAATCCATGAAAACGTGATAGAATTTTGTGGGAGACTTAGGGCAATATTAAAGTATATAAAGAAACTAAGTTCACTTTAGCCTATTTTCTACCATTAGAGCTTTATCTCTTGATCAGGAATTCTGAGACTTAAAAAACAAACCCTAATGGGTTCCATGGCCTGAAAAGGTTTAAAAACACTAGGTAGACTATCCAAAAACACTAGGTAGACTATCCTAAAACAAGAAAGTTCTTTTCTGTCTTATCCCTTGGAGAAACCCAGCTGGAGAAGACAAGAGCTGGTATAATCCCTTCCTGCATTGCTTCCAATTACACCAGTCCTAGAACGTTATAAATACTTTATCTCTTAAACAATATGATCATTTTTTTTTTGCCAGAATGTCAGCAGGATTTCTGCCCATATCCCATTGCTTATCTATAGACAAATCCATAAAGCCTTACCTTTTCAGACCTGATGTCAGCAGAAAGTCCATAAAGGGTTGCCAGAAGTGTTTTTGTTTTAACCTTGATTAAATGAGCCAACTTTATATTCCTTCCTCTTACTTCTAATTGTTTGTTTAAATATTTTTTTGCCAAATTTGATTTCTCTTCATTTTTTCTTTGTCCCATCACACAGAGTTCTTCAAGGTTTTAATGAGCCTCTTTTGTAAAACCCAATGAGGAAAAAAATATACAAGTCACTCTCTTGGTTTATTATTTGTATTTCCCTTTTGAACTTCAAAGAATCAGCCAATTTCTTTGGTAGATCCAGTGAAATATCCCTTTCCAAGTCATTTTTTTCTTGGCCTGTTAATTGTAAATCTACTCTATCTTGGACAATAAAATATGTCCTATATCTATCATTTCTTAATAACATCATTTGAAGCAGGCATAATTACTGATATTGTTGACATTGTAACTAGTAATTTCTGACTCTGTCATGTGCAAATAAGCACAAACATTTGTTGATTTCAAAATACAAAAGAGTTTCATTATTTCTACCCATGCACAAGAATTTAATCAGCTAACAATCAAAACTAAAATGGCTCTAGAAAAGTGTCAATGGAATTTACAGGAATTTGGGTCTCTTGTGGCCATTCGGTAACTCCAAACTGATGACACGTTTAACTCCTCCTTCCAGCTCAGTCTGCTCTTCTCCTACGGATGCCATTCTTTAAAAAGTCTCCTTGAATAGTATTTCCATTGTTAAAATGCATTGCATTTTATAACTTGTAGTTTTCCCCTCTACATAAAATATTTAGCGACCTCTACTTTCTAATTTTTAAATCATAAAATTATTTCTCTGTTATGTCTTCCAAAAAGCAAAGCAAATATATTTTTCACAAGAAGTTTTTTCTTTTTTATAATTAATTCCAAAGTCTTATTCTAAAAGTTTTAATATTCCAAATTTATCTGGAACCTTCATTTGTTCATAACTTTTAAAGTTCAAAATCTTATTTGGCATTTTATTGACCATTTCAAATGCTTTAAGTTCAATTTCTGAACATGATTAGAAAGCAAGATTTGGGAACATAATAGGCTATAAAAGGCTCTGCTGTGATTGTGAGCCAAATGGTTAATCCATTTGTCTCCTGACATTTAAACCTGTGGAAAACCATAGTCCTGCAGTCTCCTCCTGAGGAGCAGCTATCCAGAGCACACGTGGCTGATCTTCTGTTCTCTCCTTAGCTGAAGAGGTTCCTTGGTCTTTGTTACAATCATCAATTCTGCTTTTGTAGAGCCATCTTCAGTTTGCCATGCCTCTCCAGGAAACTAGGTATTGCAAGCTATAAAGTGGGATATAAATAATCAGAATAAATGAATGAATGTATCTGGTATCAAATCAAATTCAATAAATTCAGTTTGATAAATTGGACATAAGACTCCACATATTCCATTAATAATTTCACTAAAATAGTTATTCAAATGGACATGGCAACTATGTATTGAAATCACCTCCTATCAAAGCAGGGGTGGGTTCCACTTACCTTTACTACCGGTTTGCAGAGGTGTGCATGCGCAGATCACCCATGGGCGGAGCCTCCCGCCGGCTTTACTACAGGTTCTATAGAACCGGACCGAACTGGGAGCAACCTACCACTGTATCAAAGGCATGTGTGGGAGAAGTGGAAGAGCCTGGAGGTGGAATCAAAAGAGGAATCAGCTTAGAGTGTCTACATAGCCACAAAGTCCAACCCCTCTTGAATTCCATTGACCTTTATATATCACAAGATAGTGCTAACGTTTAGTTGAATAGATTCTTATGCACAGGCATGACTAGTAATAAATTAATTCCAATTCCAAAATTCTAATTAATTGGAATTTTACTTGTTGTCCTGATCTTTCATGCCTGACAACATGTTCGGTTTGAACTTCTGCTAAGTTTTGTGAAATTTACTTATGAAGAAATATAAATGAATTTTGGAAGGCAGTTTTTGTCCTTGCTTTGTAAGATACAGTAGCCTTACTTGTAAGTGTGACCTACATTTTCATTATATAATGGGATAAAATAAAGGGTAATTGAGGTTGATCATCAGACTGAAAACATTTAAAACCTCCTTGAATTATGGAATAATCTCTGTGGAGAAGGCAACAAAATGCTAATCACTTGAGTATTTATAAAAATTGTTCTTGGTAAATCATATAAAGGGGAAATGCTCTGGTGTTGGCTGGGATATGGAGTAAATGTCATTGCTGTTGTTGTTTTGCATAAGTACATAAAGCCCTTTAAAACCTTTCCCCAACCTCTGAAAGTTTAAGAACTTTCTGAACATTTTTTTAACAGCCTCTGCCAAGCTGATGAGAGACTGTAATTAAATATTGTTAAGTATTGGCGATCATTAGCATTCCTGGGGTTTTCCTGCATGCTTTGTTTATGCAATGTGGAATTGAGAAATGTTTCTTTCAGCCTTTATGAAGTATTGGCAGTGTCAGCTCTCATAACCATCAGGCTGCCAATTACTCGGCAAAATGTGCTGATTATTGTAGCTGTGCTGCAAGCAGTTGTAGTGCCAGAATACTATATGCATAGAGCCCTTTTCTCTTTAGAAAACCCAAAAACTTCTAAGACCCTGGGAAATTTGGGGACATTTTTGCTACATGTTGTACTCTAAAGTTGTTAGATTGCATGAATCCGATTAATGCAGACTGTTCAAATATTCCCAGGTAGGATTGACAAAGTGTAATTTACGGGGCCAACTTGCGTTAGTGGTCAAACTATTTGCAGGGCTGTGAGCTTGCTCAAGAATAACAAAAAGAAGTCAGTATGCATTTCATTGATTTTAAAAAGGCCTTCAATTGCCTTGATTACATCAAGCTAATGTGCTAGAAAAATGGGAATCCCAAAATAGTTTATTGTCCTGCTGTGAAACCTATATGCCACAGTTCAGGCAAAAAAATGATGAAAGAAACTGGCTCCCATTATTTGCTGAATTTATATGCTGGATATATATTAAGAGAAACTGAATTGGAAGAAGATAGGCATGGATTTAAACCTGGAGGAAAAAATATGAATAACCTGTGTTATACTGATGATGCTATCTTGAAAGCAAGGTCCAGTAATAGAAGTCAACGAGCACAGTGAAAAAAATTAAAGAAACCAATGAGAACAAGTAGAACAAACTGCCTTAGAATTGACAATGAAAGATCAAAGTATTTGATAGCTTCTTTAGATTTTTAGGATCAACTATCAATTCAGGTAGTCCTTGATGTATGGCCGCAATAGGTTCCAAATTTTCTGTTGCTGAGACATTTGTTAAGTGAGTTTTACCTCATTTTGTGACCTTTCTTGCCGCTTGTTAAGTGAATCACTACAGTTGTTAAGTTAGTAACACTGTTGTTAAGTGAACAACTGGTTTCCTCATTGACTTTGCTTGTCAGAAGCTTACAAAAAGTGATCATGAGACCGCGGAACATTGCAACCATTATAAAAACAAGTCAGTTGCCAAGCACCTGAATTTTAATCACGTGACCATGGGAATGCTGGGAAAAACAGTCATAAGTCACTTTTTTTTCAGTGCTGTTGTAACTTTGAACTTGGTCACTAAATGAACTTTTGTAAATTGAGGACTACAAGAGTAAAGAAATAAAGAATTAAGAAATATAATACAGGACAGAGTAGAGCAATCATGAGATCTGCTGTTATGGCTCTGTACCAGTAGTGGGTTCCTCCCGGTTCGATCCGGTTCGGCCGAGCTGGTAGCAGTGACGATATGATGTCACCGAATTGGTTCTCTTTGTCTGGGAGCTGGGCCCTCCCGCCTTCCCCCGCGTTATTCATACCTTATATTTCTTTATTTTTAGCCCAGTTGATAGGTGCGGCAGAGTGAATTGCCGCACCTCAGCTGGGCATACTTCTAACGCGCTTGCGCAGAGCGCAAGTATGGCGCACATGTGAGTGAAACAATCGCGCGCAAAGCACGTGCACAAAGAGAACCGGTAGTAAAGCCAGTTAGAACCCACCACTGCTCTGTATCTACAAAAATTAGAATTGTTCAAGCCCTGGTATTCTTTATGACACGCTAAAGAAGCGTGTCATAAAGACTTGAAGAAGCAGGATAGGAAGAATATTGACCCTTTTTGAAAATCAGTGTTGAAGAAGACTCCTGAGAATGCTATGGAAAGTCAAGAAAAAAAAACCCATCAAAGAAAGGCCTGGAATCTTTTTCATTGGATCTTTAGGCCTGCCATTACCCCAGAGTCTTCACTCAAGGCACAAATGTTCAGACTCAAATTATTCCTACTTTGGACACATGATGCAAAGGTCCAAGTCTCTAGAAAAGACTGTTATGCTGAGAAAGGTGGAAGGAACGAAGGAAGGAAGGAAGGAAGGAAGGAAGGAAGGAGAAGAGGACAACCAGTAGCAAGGAGTAGTTGGATATAGTGGTGATCAGTGATGGGTGTCACATTAGGCTACCAGTTTACCTCACACGAGCACACAGTTTGTATGCACGCCTGCCTTCCATACATGCGCCCGGCATTCCGCACATGCACTTTGTTCGTGTATGCTCCTTCAGCGCATGTACTCAGCCTCAAAAACATGTCTGAATAAGATGGCATAGACCAGTGTTTCTCAACCTTGGTAGCTTGAAGATGGGTGGATTCTGGGAGTTGAAGTCAACCTTGGTAGCTTGAAGATGGGTGGATTCTGGGAGTTGAAGTCCACCCATCTTCAAGCTACCAAGGTTGAGAAACACTGGTATAGACCCTGGGCAACTGAGCGGGCCCACCTGGCCCACCCACGATATCCGCTATGGGTTCAGGCGAACTGGTCTGAACTGGCTGAATTCCACCTTTGGTGGTGATGGGTGTGCTCTTGGAAGTGCCAAAAGGCTTGCAGGTTAGAGAAAGATTTTTTTATGGAGAAAATCTCTTTGGTTTAGTAAGAGTTGACACTAACTTAATATTACATAATCAATCAAGATTGCTCTGAATTTTTTTTTAATTAAAAAAAAACCCCTGTATTTTTCTCTTGTGCTTTTTTCTCTGCAGAGTCTGAAATGGGGTTTTGTGAAGCTCATGCAATTACCCAGTATTTTTCTAATTGAGCCTGTATTGATATACAAAAAAAATTATGATCTTTCTTTGGAGCTAGAGATTTATGCTTGAGAAAAAGATGAGTGACTAGAAAAGATGATTGATGCATATCAGATTGAGACCACAAGGGAAAATGTTTCAATAAAATATACCTACTAGCATAGATAGATAGATGGTAGCTCTTAGGTTGTTCATTTCTACTAATATTTTATTATTTTCTTGTTGGGATTAGTATTATAATTTTAACAATATATTTTTACCTGAAAAATTCTTAGCTGGTACTAATATTGTTTTTTTGGGGGGGGAAATTAAGTATGTGTTACCCCTCTATTTTCTTTGCGCTTCTGAATTAACTGTTTCAGTTGTCTCATCCAAGAAAGGATCATATAATGAAGAGGGTAACATCATGTGAGAACATCTCACCATGTTATGTGTGTTAACACATGTCAAATCTGGCTATCAGAACCTTATTTGAATGATCCAAAGCACCAGTCTCCTAGGAGGATGGATGCATAGCAAGGTTCCTCAGGAAACTCAAGGCAAGACAAGAGAAGGTGGAGCAGCTGAACTGATCAAACTGGAATGTCAAACTCGAGGCCTGCGGGCCAGATTCGGCCTACGGGGTGCTCAGATCTGGCCTGCAGGCCTGCCCCGAAAACAGAGACGGACCAGCCCATGTTGCCTCTACCAGCAAACAGCGGTAGAGGCACGCGCGGCCTGCCTGCGCTCTGTTTTTGACCGTGACAGCCACCTGCAGCCCTCTACCCATGAAAATGGAGCCCGAAGAGGCTGTGTGTGGCTTCCCAGAGCTCAGCTTTCGCTAGCAGAGGGCTGCAGGAGGCCGTTGCAGCCGAAAACGGATCCTCGATGAGTGACGTTGAGCTGGCAATTCCCACCCTGGCCACACCCCCTGAGGTCAAACACAATGGGGCCCTCAATGAAATCGAGTTTGACACCCTTGCTGTACAACATCAGCCAACTCTCTAAATAGGCAACAAATTTTTCCAATGAAGCTTCTTTTCCTGCATAGTTTTTGGTGCAGTTGGATAATTTCCATTTTTGCCATTTTAGGAATAAAGCCATATTCTTAAACTAAGCTGGGAACCATCATTGACATGGACTTTAAAACAGAATGTGGAAGTTTCAAAGCCAGATAAATTGTAATATTTAACTATGTTCAGACTCATATTATCCTACTTAATTACTATTCGTCTAATGAATATAATGAACCATTGTCTCTCACCCTCTCATCATAATTACTTCTTTATCCATACATTGCTCCTTCGCACCCCTGTTCTTCTGTCTTAAAGTCAACTGACATGCTTTACCTGATATTGTTTCATTTCTGGTACAAACAAGCATATTGTTAGATGGGTGCACTTTAGTTTTGTAATTAAATATGAATAATTCTTCTGTGTTCCATATCCACTAATGATTTGGCAAGCTTTTCTCCAGTTCCTTTAATTCCAGTTTTAAATGCCCATTTTGTTATTTCTTATGCAATGCAAAATAACCAACACTGAGGAGAAAATATATTTGAAGCTGGGTTTATGGGAGCAAATGCAGTGCATCTTTACAACAAAAACAGTGAAGATGGGAAGCATTGGTGTACAAAAAGAGAAGTATGGTTCACTTGGGAACAATCATTTGGGCAAGTGTTAAACTTTCTCCTGATGATAGAAGATGCCAATCATCTTTTATCTGCACTGGTAGTAAAGCCATGTTTCATCTGGGTTCTTTTTCTCAGTCAACATCAGAGATTGGCCTAAATAGATAGCTAGATGTCAAAATATGTGCTGACAAGTTCCTCTTTCCTTAAAGAGTTTAGCATTTACAGTTACCATCTTCCTATCTATACACTCTTCAGAGAACCAAATTGCAAAAATGTCAATAACAGGTCTGATAAATGGCAAAGCAAATGGTCATTTTTCAGACGAGTGGCCTTCTCATCTCTAGAGAGGAATGCCTCTCCAATAAACCATGAAGCCAAATGCAAGGAAGCATCAGCATTTAGTGTTTGCTATTACTTTGTGATGGAACATGATACTCCATTCTCCTGGGCATTTAACCTTTTACTTTTGATTAACTGTATCACTATAAAGGAACAAACCACTCGGTAATGAAAGCCCCCTGCCATAATAGTCAAACCAATTAAGTAAATGGATTGCTGCCCTATGAACTTCTTTTGAAGAAAGTAAATTGCACATTAGGAAGAATAGCGGATTTCTGAATTGGATTGGAAGAGGTCATTATTATTCCAGAGCACATTAATTGAAAGAGGCTGAAAATGGCCTTTTAGATGCCCTCCTACTGTATATGAGTGGTTTTTGCTTGATTATTGGAGTCAGCTACAGAAGACACAGCCAGGCGAATCAGGACAAATACGACGAGCGTTGCTCAGTCTTGGGCTAAATTTAGCAACAAATTCTGCTAGCAGTCAGGGGCAGCAATAGGTGCAGCTTTGTATGGCAGGATCTATCAGCACAATGACTTTACAGGACTCCAAGGACAATCATGTGGTGGCAGGTGGAGGTGACAATGAGCTTTGCTTGTTTTCCTGTTCTCCCAGCAGATGCGTACCTGAAGAGTATACAGAATGACTTTGAAGACTGGGGGAATGATGAGGAAGAAATCGATGTACTATATATAGAACTAGATAGCACTTTTGTCACACAGCGATTCCCCCACCCCTTGCTCTGATTGACCAGCAAATTCTGCAAGGAAACCAGGCACTGCGCCAAATATTATCAGTATGTAAAAACTTTCTGGGTGGCAGGAGGGAGGAAGAGGACAAGAAAAAGTTATCTAACCTTGCTGTTTTTCTTCTGGGATATTTAGATATGCTTCTTCGTTTGGTGTATCTTTCATGCAACCCTTTGCCAAACCTGATGCCTTTCAGATATGTTCGGGACTGTGATCACACTGCTGGAATTGTGGGAGATGTAATCCAAAGAGGTCCTGACAGCATCAGATAGAGGGAGGTTGTTCAGTGAAGGGGTTAGCCTTGATGCTGAAATAGCTGGGGATGTCCCTTCCTGTGCAGATTTCCGAATGTGAGTCAAAACCTGTACATCTGCATTGCAGCTCTTTAATCACGGCTTCTAGAGATGTTTCGGCAACAGTCACTTTCAGAGCTCAGATGCCCTCTCTTCTTATTGCAGTTTCTTCACGTCATTGTGAGACGAGATAGAAGTGGGAGAGTGCATTTAAGTAAATATTCCTTCCTCCTCTGCTTTGCCTTACAAAATGACCCCCATATTAGCAGAGCATGGAAAGGTTTGTTTAAGGTTAATACAAAATCTGCCTCCATTTCTCTCAGGTGCTCCTAAGTGCCTGCATGAATTAGAGGAAAAAAAAAAAAAACCCTCACCAGGTCTCCATCTGTTAGCAATACAGCTCTGGCCACAAAGGACAACTGTCGTGACAACCACATGGAGTTAGTCTTGCCAATAAAAATTGTGAAAAGCTTCTGCCCTCCAGCCTCCACTCTCTAGAGTTAACAGCATTAAATAGCACCCTAACTAGTATTTATTTACTTAGGCGTTCCTCACTTGCACAGCTGCTGGAACATTGGCCTTTGATTTAAAATAAGCCCAACAACATGAGACCTTAGAATCCTAAAGGTCATGAAGTGTATGTATAGGATGGCATAACATTTGTAGAGATAGAAATATTTATTGATTGATTGATCAAATTTGGAGACTGCTTATCTCACAGAGCAATTCTGGGCCACGTACAATTACAGTGTACAATATTGTAGCCTTTTAAATTCTTAAATCTTCAATTTGAATTGGTATTCCCTTATTTATTGGATATTCTGTTTTAATTTATCTTTTAACTTTTGTATTCTCTGTTTTTTTATTGTTGTGAGCTGCCCCGAGTCCTTCGGGAGAAGGGCGGCATATAAATCCAATAAATAAATAAATAAATAAATAAATAAATAAATAAATAAATAAATAAATAAATAAAAACAGATGATAGAGACAATAGAAACAATAGAGATGATTGAGCGAGATAGAGTTGATAGTGATAATAGACATAGACATAGAAATAGAGATATGCGTCCTAGCCCAACCAGAATAAGCTAATAATATTACAAGCTCATATTAACTTAGATGTCCTCTGCTCTAAGTTATTTTACATGCTTTCTCTGGACTCTCGTAGGATTCTTTTTCCAGATGCTAACTAACCTTGTGGTTCCAAACTAACCACAAAGTTGCTACTATAAACGTTTTGAAGAAAAAATTCTGGCTTTAAAAGCTGGTAGCAGTCCACTCTAGGGCTTTTCTGTTTCTACTTTTCTTCCTTTCCACAACTTGTTCTGTATATTTGTATAAACGCAGAGGGCAAAGGCTATAAGACCGTTCCATCCGCTGGTTTTTAATGATACATTTACATGGCTGGTTAAATTCTACAAGTACTGTATCTAAGGCAAACCAAGTGAAGACGAGAAAAAGCTGCAAAGATCTGTAGGAGGTTAGCACCCACCCCTTTCCTGGAAGAGTGAAATATTTTAGGAAATATGAAAAAGGCAGAATATTATATTTCCCTGGATGAGAAATGGATAAGCATGTTTTAAAGCAGCCCCCATCTTCCTGCCCCCACCCTTTGTCAATGGGCCATTAAGGCCTGGGCCAGTCTATTCTACATAACAAAGATCTACCTCCTTCAGGCAGAGCCATAGTAGGAATTGCCAAAGATCCAACAAAGATAGGATTAGCCCTCTACACAATAGCAGCAGAAACTCACCACATGTGACCTGGGAAGCATGTGACCTGGGAAGCACTTGTGACCATCAGCCAGCAAGGCTAGCTAAGACCCCCCACCCCCTGGGAGTCTGACAACCAAACAGGATACTCTTTCGGGGCCCCAAGAAATGCAAAGCCAGAAAGAGCATAAAAACCCCTGGACTCGCTGTATTCCTTCCTTTTCTGTTCAGGAACTCAAGCCATGTGATCCTGTCCACTATTAAACCATCTTTCCAAGCAGTCTCCATGTTTCCAGTGTCTGTTTCCCCACTTGGAGCAGAACCCAGAAGGATATTTCTTCCAACAGATCTTCCTGCATTTCCCCCTGCTAATTCTCATTCCATTTGAAGACACTCATTTCAAGGGAGAAAAAGACATTTTCAAGGATGGGGTAGTGTTTTTTGCACTTAGTTACAAGGTGGCCAAGGAGTCTTCGTGCATGCTTTCTGTTTCATTACACTGTCATCTGTCCAGTGATTTACAGCTTTCCTGATTTCCCATAGTTCAATTAAATCTCAAAGGAAGGTATAATGAAGGACAACTTCTGTTGGTCCTTTTCAGACTAGAAAGTGTAGGCCGTTCCCAGTCTGAGACTTCAGAAAAACAGAAAACAGAAAATCGAAGCACTAATATCTTCCACCAGCTCTAACAATAATGGGTAAAGTCTAGTGGTGAAATCCAATTTTTTTTTACTACCAGTTCTGTGGGCATGGCTTGTTAGGCGTGGTGTGGTTTGGAAGGGGAAGGATACTGCAAAATCTCCATTCCCACCCCACTCCAAGGGAAGGATACTGCAAAATCCCCAATCCCTCCCCACTCCTGGGGAAAGGATATTGCAAAATCTCCATTCCCATCCTACTCTGGGGCCAGCCAGAGGTGGTATTTGCCGGTTCTCCGAACTACTCCAAATTTCCGCTACCGGTTCTCCAGAACCTGTTAGAACCTGCTGGATTTCACCCCTGGTAAAGTCTTTAGATTGATACTGACTCTTGACAATTTTAGGGATATGTCCATGGAGAGTCCCAAAGGTTCTTTTCAAGAGGCAACTCTGACTGGATGGTGGAGAATGGAAGGATTTATACTCTTTCAGATACCTGGTCAGATAAACCTCCAGGTGGCCTTAATGACCAGCTGTCTGCAAGGAGTATAAATCCTTCCATTCACCACCATCCATTCAGAGCTGAAGAAGCTTCATGGAAGAGAAGTGAAACATTTTGAAAGAAAAACCAGAAAGTCCAGTTGCCTCTTGAAAAAAGCACCTTTGGGACAACCATGACCTGGAAAACTGAGAATCTCTATAGACATGTCCATGGAAAAGTTTGTTTGTTTTTTCAAAAATATATAAAGGAGAGTGTCATTGCCTTCTTCTATCCCCCCCCTCTTTTTTTTCTTCCAATTTACCCTACATTCTGGGATTAATTTTGGTGAAATGATAATAAAATAAAACCTAAAATGATAAAAAGAGAAATTTGGCACCTTGAGAAGTAGGAAAAAAATGGAACCTTCTTTCACAAGGCAGAAACTGCATGGCAATTTCTAGCACGGCATAAGCAGCAGGTACCTCTCAGGATTCATCATTAGAGATGTGTACAGTAAGGAATATGTTATCATACAAACATGTCTTCTCCAGCTTGGTGCTCTCCAGAGATCAAGAACTTCCACTTTTAATATATTCCCTTTGGTCACACTGTTTGGGAACTCTGGGAGTTGAAGTCCAATACATTTGGAGCAGAGGTGGTATTCAGCAGGTTCTGGAGAACCGGTAGCTGAAATTTTGAGTAGTTTGGAGAACTGGTAAATATCACCTCTGACTAGCCCCGCCCCCATCTATTCTCTGCCTCTCGAGTCCCAGCTGATCAGGAGGATATGGGGATTTTGCAGTAACCTTCCCCTGGAGTGGAGAGGGAATGGAGATTTTACAGTATCCTTCCCCTGCCACGCTCACCAAGCCACACCCACCAAGCCATGCCACCCCCCCCAAGCCACGCCCATAGAGCCGATAGTAAAAAAATTTTGAATCCCACCACAGATTTGGAGACCATGAGGAAAGGGAAAGACTTATCTAACTAAGACAGATACATTATGTGCGCCCATACATTTGTTCTGTTCCATCTGATTGGGAAAAAAAATGAAAATTCACTCTTGAATTATATACATTTTTCTGTAAAATATATTTTTGAATCAAAAATTATATTTCATAATATGGGCAAGGATGCTGTATAAAGTATTCCAACAGTCCAAGAGCACATTGGTCTCTGGCAGTGTGAATTAGGTTCATTTGTTTTAAAAGCATGGCTAAGTGACAGGTTCTCCATGATTTCTTCTATGGAGTGTAATCAAACTATTGTTTTTAAAGAATTTTTTTAATCAACCTATTTTTTAATATATTTTGCACAGCAAAACATACTTTACTTAAAGATTTCAAAGAAGGTGAACTAAGAAAATAGTGTAAAATACTGTACTATAAAAGTGTTTTAAGATACCATCTTCTACAACTACTTTTTTAAAGGTGACCATACGACTCACTCCTTTGATGATCTAAATAAGGTCAGGATAATTCAAAATGGATTCTTGTCAGCTTTCTTGATGTCAGCTCCACTAAGTAGACTTCACCAATAAATCAATTCCATTGGAAGACTAAAAATACTTTTATTGGCTATATTAACAGAATCTTCCAAGTCTAACTATGTTGTACTTCATTATATTATAATATAGTGAATTAAAGTGGTGTTTGTCTGAGTTTTTTCTCATATGTTTTACCTTTTATCACCCTGACAATGATTCTTGAATATCTTCATCAAAGACATCTTTCTTACACTTTACCCTAATCCGGGCCTGTCAAACTGGCGGCCCATGGGCCGGATACATCATGCGCAGGCCACGCCCGCACCGGCTCCGCAAAGGCAAAAAACACTGTGATACGTCACAATCCAGCCTGTGACACGATTGAGTTTGACACAGTGGTGAGATCTGAACCGGTTTGCTACTGGTTCACTGGCTGCACAGTTTGCACCAAACGCATGCTGCGTGCGCATGCACATTACACACCAAAAGGAGGCTTGGGAAGGTAAGTAGAACAGCGGGGGGGGGGATCAGCTGTGGTGTGCGATCTTGGGAACCTTTTAAAAACTTTTGTAAAGCATTTTTTACTACCAGTTCGGGTGAATAGGTAGTAAAAAAATGCTTTAAAAAAGTAAAAAAAAGGCTCGGACGATCACAGCTGTGCCGCACGATCATCCGAGCCTTTTTTTTTTACTTTTCTAAAGCATTTTTTTACTACCTATTCACCCGAACCGGTAGTTAAAAAACTGCTTAAAAAGTAAAAAATAAAGTTCTGATGATCAGCGGAGCGATGCACGATCGTCGGAACTTTTTTTTTTTTTACTTTTTAAAGCATTTTTAACTACTGGTTCTGGAGAACTGGTAGTAAAAAAATGCTTAAAAAGTAAAAAAAAAAGTTCTGACGATCGCGCATTGCTCAGCTGATCGTTGGAATTTTTTTTTTACATTTTTTTACTACTGGTTTGGCAAACCAGTAGCATTTTTTACTACCAGTTTGGGTGAACTGGCCCGAACTGGTAGCATTTCACCCCTGGTTTGACACCAGTGCCCTAATCTGTTTATCTTTAGTTATGTTTTACTTTATTCCCAAGAGTTTATGGGAATTTGAAAACTTGTAGTCCAATCTATCTGAAAGGCTTCAACCTGGGGTGGACTAATTAGAATTTAGTAATGATATCCCCAAATACTAATGTAAATACACATTTTTTTAGCCCCTTGATATGCAGCTGTCCTTGGAGGAACATCTGACGGCTGTTGCCAGGGGGACCTTTTGTCAGGTTTGCCTGATTCGCCAGTTGCGCCCCTTTCTTGATCGGGATTCCGTGTGCACAGTCACTCATGCCCTCGTCACCTCTCACCTGGACTACTGCAACACTCTCTACATGGGGCTCCCCTTGAGGAGCACCCGGAGGCTCCAACTGGTCCAGAATGCGGCCGCGCGGGTAATTACGGGAACTGCATGGCGCTCCCGCATGGCGCTCCTGCGCGAGTTGCACTGGCTCCCAGTGGTCTTCCGGGTGCACTTCAAGGTGTTGGTTACCACCTTTAAAGCGCTCCATGGCATAGGACCTAGTTATCTCCGAGACCGCCTTCTGCCACCGACGACCTCCCATTGACCCGTGCGCTCCCACAGAGAGGGCCTCCTCGGGGTGCCATCAGCCAAGCAATGCAGGCTGGTGACCTCCAGGGGGAGGGCCTTCTCTGTGGGGGCACCTACCCTCTGGAATCAGCTGCCCCCAGAGATAAGGAGAATCCAAGACCTCCGTGCCTTCCGCCATTCCCTTAAAACTTTCCTTTTCCAACAAGCCGGGCTGGCCTAACAATGCCTTTTAAATGATTTTAAATTTGTATGTTTCTTAAATTTTTTGGCCAAATTGAGATATTTCCTTTTAATTTGTTCTTAATGTTTATATTATGTGTTTTTATCTGGCTGTACACCACCCTGAGTTCCCAGGAAGAAGGGCGGTATATAAATTCGAAGTAAAATAAAATAAAAAAATAAATGTCTTTAGTAACACATAAATATAAACAATATACATAAAACATACATTTCCTAGAAGAAGCAAGAAAAATAATTTAATTTCTGTATATTAAGCTGCATAAAAGACCTAGGAACAGGGTTGAGGATACTGTTGGGCATCCTAGCTGTATCATTGTTTTCTTTTAAATTCTCATTGCATTAAACTGCTATGAGCCTTTTTTTTTTTGAGGACAGAGATGTGCACAAAAATACTAAGTATATTATAAGAGTTCATGCATGCTAAATGACAAATCCTAAACTATTAATTGTTTGCGGAAAAACAGACAGTCATTGTTTGCTTGATGAGTCATTTTAATTAATTATTACTTTAGTAATTAGGCAAGAGATGATGAATCATGCTCCAGGTTCATTTATCACGGGATGGGGGGGGGCAGGCTGGGGCGGGTGAGGGATGCAATTATAGTTATCTACATGAGTGCAGCATCCTGGATAATGGTGGATAGTGGTCAATGATGGATGGTGGCCAATCTATTGGTGTACAGCATGGACAAGGGCCATGTGAGAAGAGCCTGGAGTAGTTTTTTTCTGTGTTTTTCTGTGGATTTGAAGAAGATGGAGCTTGAGCTCATCTATCTATTATCTATCTATCTATCTATCTATCTATCTATCTATCTATCTATCCATCCATCATCTATCCATCCATCATCTATCTATCTATCTATCTATCTATCTATCTATCTATCTATCTATCTTTCATTTTTTTATTTTGTTTGTCAAATATGTACAAGGTAGCAAGTATAACTTTGAACATAAGCATGAAAAAAGGAAGTAAATACAGATAAATGGGGACAGTAGGACAGGGATGGTAGGCACGCTGGTGCGCTTATGCACGCCTGCTTACAGACCTCTTAGGAATGGGGTGAGGTCCACGGTAGACAATTTAAGGTTGAAGCTGTGAGGATTTGAGGATGTAACAACAGAGTCGGCTAGAGCATTCCAGGCGTTGACCATTCTGTTGCTGAAGTCATATTTTCTGCAATTGAGTTTGGAGCGGTTTACCGTGAGTTTGTATCAATTGTTTGCACATGTATTATTGAGATTGAAGCTGAAAAAGTCATTGACGGGTAAGACATTGTAGCAGACAATTTTGTGTACTATGCTTAGATCAGACCGCAGGTGGCGTAGTTCCAGATTGTCCAAGCCCAAAATTTCAAGCCTGGTGGCATAAGGGATTCTATTGTGAGTAGAGGAGTGGAGTAGTCTTCTCATGAAATACCTCTGGATCCACTCAATCGTATTAATGTCCGATATACAGTGTGGATCTATCTATCTATCTATCTATCTATCTATCTATCTATCTATCTATCTATCTATCATCTATCTATGGTATTCTATTGTTAGTCAGGACTATTGGCTCAGAAAGTTACCTATCTCTAGCCTTTTAAACTACTCACAGATGTATTCTATTTAGAAAGCATTTATCATTGCACGTGTTCTTTGGCTAATAAGACCTCAGAAAGCCTGGATACAGATCCCTATCAATGCATGAGCTCTTAACAATGACCAGACCATCTGATCTCACTTAAACTCATTCACTGTACTTTCCTTTCACATCTTGCTGGTTCTTTGTGAAAGGTTCCCTGATGCTAAGAGAAGCTTTTGAGTGAATATAAAATTGCACTGTGATGAAGAGCCTCCAGAATGCTCCTTGGTCACAATAGCATTGATTATGACCCCCACATGACATAATGACAACAAAACCAGCAAAAATAGTGTACATTTATATCTTTCACTTTCAAACTCTGAATATACCTCACAGACAGTAATGTTATATCAACATATTTCCATACACTATATTAAACTTGAAAATCTTGAGGAAGAACTCCAGATGATAATATTGTCTCAGAAACTCATTTGACAGAATACGATGGAATTTTCAAGAAATCTTTTGTGACAATTGGCTATTTAGGCCAAAATAAATTGTGAATGATTTCTTCTCTCTTTCATCTCCCTCTCCTCCCCCTTTTAAAACATCTTGTATAATGTGTTTCCCCAAATCTCAGTGATTCATTTGAACTATAATAAGCTTATCTGCCTAATAATGCAGGTACTGATTTGGAAACACTGGTTTAATAAAATTGTAACTTTAGAAGCCTTCATATAATTTCTTCACCTTCACTAGTGATGAGCATTGAGGTGTGCTGGGAGGAAAGAATTTTATTACCTGTTGATAGTGTTACAAAGGGTAAATGCCCTGTAATAATATAGCCACAGGAGGAAAATCATCTGTGGAATTCTAGTTCCTTTCAGAGAAACAGCACCTGTGTTAGGTGTGACTTTGCATAGGATGAGTGTGAAAATTGGTGATACCTGGCTAGATAGCAAGGAGCTTCACAATTTGCTAATCTTTGAGACAAATTCAGTTGAGAAGCCAGGCATGGTTACAATTGTGTTGCCTAGAGGGATTTATGAAGAAATATAATGGATTAAAATAAGTTATATCTGATCTACCAATCTGTCTTCCACAGGAACTAATCAGGGGTTCCTAAGAATTCTGAAAAGGACACAATAGGACAGTGATGGCTAACCTTTTCCGTACTGAGTGCACACGTACGAATGTGGTTGCGTGCCCCCAAACCCCCAAATGCAATGTGCGCATATCCCGCACATGCAACCCACCCGTGTGCATGCATGTGTGCCCCCCACATGCCTCCCAGCTCCAAGCATGTGCACACCCCCACGTGCGCCCCACCCTGAGCATGCACATGCAGCCACCCACACATGCCCCTCTCCACCCCATGTATGCGCACATGCCCCATCCGTTTCGCATGTGCACATGCCACTGCATGCTCCTGCACCCCTGCACATGCATGCATGCTCCCCCACACGCATGGCCCCCTGCACATGCCCCACCCCCCGTGCATGTGTTGCGGGGTTCCACACACACCCCACCCCATGTGCATGCACGGCAGAGACCCGATGACCAATTGGCTGGTGGGAGGTGCACGCACATGCACGGCAAAGCTGAACTGGGGCAATGGCTCACATGCCCACAGAGAGGGCGCTGCATGCCATCTGTGTTATGGATGCCATAGGTTCACCATCATGGCAATAGGAAAATGCTACTGAATATCAGATCTGGCTGCAATAAAACTAAAATGATCCATGATAGTAGATCTAATGTGTATCCCTGAGAGTTGGCTGGTAGAGAATTGCTCTTGTGGAGATATGTTCAGCTGTTCAGCAATATCAGTCTCAAACCCTGGGGTAGGAGAGGTAGTGTGTTTATAAGAAGATGATAGCTTTTTATAAGGCATCCTGGAAGTTCATGGTCAACATGCAGCTACAGGTTTGTTCCATGGTTCAACTCCCATGACTAGCTGTTCTTTAGATCAGAGGTCTCCAACCTTGGCCACTTTAAGCCTGGAGGACTTCAACTCCCAGAAGTCCACAGCAAGCAAGCTGGCTGAGAGTTGAAGTCCTTCAGGCTTAAAGTGGCCAAGGTTGGAGACCCCTGCTTTAGATCTACCTTTAAGCCTGGAGCAGTTGCCTCAAAGTGCTTTTTCAAAAGGCAACTGGACTGTTTTATCTTCTCATTCAAGAACTGATGAAACTTCTTGGATGAGAAATGAAACGTCTTCTTATTCTTCTTCCTCAATGAAAAAAAACAGTCCAGGTGCCTTTTGAAAAAGCATCTTTGAAACAACTATGTCCTGGATGACTGAGAATCTCCATAGACCCTGGAGAATAATCTGGATTTTTTCCATCAGTCTGTCAAAATGGAGAGATCATTTTATAATGACCACAGGGTTAGTTAAAGCTACCAACCTCTGTTGGTAAGAAGGGGTTGGTAAGATGGCCTGTCCCAGATGTTTGTGCGATCCAGCAGGCTTCTTGACAGCACTTGGAGAATTTCCCAGCAATCTGGAGGGAGATTTTGTTGGGCACCTTATTTTGACCTCTGGAATATGGAGACAAGTAGGGTAATAAAAGGATCATCCATAAGTGGCCTTTCCCTGTTAACCATCCCATTTATCTCTATGGGATATACAGAATCTCTGGGAAATGAAGCAGAAATAAAGAAGGGATTAGAGCAACGCTGGTAGAAAAACAAGAAGCAAATTGACCAGATATGAATAAGAGCCCAGATTCCAACTTACTCTAAACAATAAAAGTGGCACAGTGCAGTTATTTTTCTGTTGGTATATCCCTTCTTAATCCTCAACAGTCTTTGATATTATCAGCCACGTTATTCTTCTGAGAGAGGGGAATTGGAAATATTGTGCCGCAATGGTTCTGTTTTCTCCTGAATGGATAAGTCCAAATTGAGGCTGGAGGAGAGAAATCAGACCCACAGGGACTTTGTCATGAGGTACCTCAAGATTCAGTCCTTTACCTCTTCCTATTCAATACCTATAAGAAATCACTGATATAATTACTTCTGTAGTTTAGGGTGAGGTCGTATTAATTACCAGTTTTAGATCTGTACCCTGAGCCTGCTAGGAGATGTGGTGAAAGTCATAACCCAGTGTTTGAAGAAGGTCTAATGGGATGGGGCAAAGAGTTTCAGACTGAACCTGAGCATGATGGATTGGTTATTGATCTAAAGTCTGTCTGATTCCAGAATTGCACCACTTGGCTAGGAGGGGGTTGGCCTTCTTAGGATCTGGAACAGCAGGTGGAGATTGTGGCAGAATAGCTTTTGCACAGCTTCAGCTAGTGAACAAATTGTCTAGAACAGGACACATTATAGATGGTAGCTCAGTTTATGGTATCTTGCTGTACAGGGGGCTTTGAAGACGCATCTGGAAATTTCAACTGATCCAAAATACAGAAACACATGTAATCAGTCATGATATTGGTGTGCTACACTTCTGCTGCAGGAGTTCCAATGGTTGATTTCCGAGAGCTAATCATACCTAACACTCTGGGTATCTGAGGGATTGCCTTTTCTAACAGCTTTTTCTCACTGTACCTGAACAACTAGGGAGTGCCTGCTAAGGGTCCCCAGTAATCAGATGGTATGATAGGATGGACCCCAATGATGGTGTTCTCTGGAATATTTGTTTTCCTTTGCCTCCTGGTAAGTTGTGGGGCCCATCATCATAGCATTCTGGAAGCAGGTGACAATATGGCTCTTCAGAACACCTTCAGGGATAAATTATGTCAGCAGTACCATATTCAATAAAGTAACATTTAACATTTCAATTGAGGTTAAAAGTAATGAAGTTTAGATTGAATTGGAATACTGTTTTAATTAATATCTTATAGAATCCTGCTTTCAGACAGTAGATAAATCTCACAAAGAAAGCAATCCTTTCGTGTTGTGGTTTTCAAGCTATCGGTCATTTGAGATGGACTGCTCATTCGGCTTTGAGACTCAAGATTGTGTAGGTTGTTGGAAAACCCTTTCTACTTCATCCCCAATCAATGAAAAAGGAGTTATCATCAGGAGTTATTGCTGAACCTTGTATTCTCTTACGCTGATATATAGCTTTCGTCCTTTGCCCTCCTGGTGTCTACCTGCTGTCATCAGCCAGTTTAGATTACACAGAGAGAAAGATAAACAATAGCAAATGGTTGCAGGATAACAAAGACACTCTCTGCCTTTCTATCTTCAATTTCAGCAGCCTCCTGATCGACTTAAGGGGGAGTTTTGCTTTTCCAAGTGTACTCGGTGTCACCAGCTTCAGAGCACCAGTATCGGAGTTCAGAAAAACATCTGCTGGGGAGATTTGGGTTACAGCGATGCTGGTGGCATTGCAGCAAAAATGGCTTGAAAGTCACTTTGAAGTGCTATTCAGATGTGAGTTGGGTAGGAAATGATTTTGCTAACTGCATGTATTCTATCTTCAGTGTCTCCCTTCTTTACAAATAGTTCTTTTTGACCATCCGTGATATATCATCTATGCTATCAATATATTTACTAAACATTCAGCCACGTTGAGTAAAGACAAGGGATAATGCATTTTCTTACCAATCTGGTACCTTGTAGATGTGCTAAATTCAACTCCCACAATTCTAGCCAGTATTTCAATGTGTTCTTAGTGTTAAGAGGATATTCAGCCTAAAATCTTCTATACCCCCCACCCAAGAACCAGCAAAATAAAATTTACTGATACTATTCTCAATAATAAATAATTACCCTAAACCTAACCTTGCCATCAAGAATGGAGAAACTAACTAAAATGTCCTTACTTCTCCCCCTTTACTTATATCCAGTGGTGGGATTCAAGTAATTTAACAACCGGTTCTTTGCCCTAATGATTTCTTCCAACAACCAGTTTGCCAAACTGGTCAGAAAGTTAACAACCGGTTCTCCCGAAGTGCGAACTGACTGAATCCCACCACTGCTTATATCCCATTTAATATGATTTTACATGTTACAAACCATCACAACTGATTTTAACCAGAATAAGTATAATTCTTTTCCTTGATCCTTTAAAAATATTTAGTTCCTCATGATTGCTACTGTGATCCCTTTCACATTCTACTAGAATGTTCCACAGGGTGAGGACAATGGCAGAGAAGGCTCTCTTTCTGATCTTACCAGTGAAAATTCTAATGAAAAGTTTTGCACACCCTTTGTAATTATTTTGGTTGGCCCTAAAAAAATGTGAGGGCCAAAGGGTTATCCCCTCTTCTCTGTATTACATAGAAAAAAAGACTCATATATACTGTGTTTCTCCGAAAATAAGAATTTTTGCTCCAAAAGACGCATTAGGGCTTATTTTCTGGTTAGGTCTTATTTTGGGGGGAAATACGGTACTAAATGCATCCATCTGGCTGACAATCTTAACTGGGGCTTATTTTGGGGGATAGGGCTTATATTACGAGCATCCTGAAAAATCATGCTAGGATTTATTTTCCGGTTGGGTCTTATTTTTGGGGAAACAGGGTACTTGGATTGTTGTTCAAGTTATTGGACAAGTTGTCCAAGGCATTCTTACTTAAAAGATTTCAAAATCCATATGAATAATGCAACATAAAGTACATTCTTGCCTTTGAGGTCCTTTTTTTCAACAAGAATAAAAGAAAAAAAAAGATACGGGATATTAGGTTGACTGGTTGACTAATCATTGGACAGATTGATTGATTGAGTCTGAAGGATAGGTAAAAAAAACTTGAGCTGAAGCAAGGCTGTCCATGGGAGTATTTTGACATTAGGTCTTTAAGAAAAGGGAGAAGATGACTTTGGGTGGTGTGTCCCCTCCAGCTTCCCAGCCTGGTAAACAATCTTTGCATTGGAGGTCACAAGCCAGCTGTCTTGCTTGCTGTTTTCATTTAGCATGGATATGAATTATATTCTTTTTTCCAATGACTACCTTGGGTGGCTCAGGCTGCTTAAATGCTTTCGTTTCTTAAATTAACATCAGACAAGGATTTTGAATTAAAAACACAATGTTGGTGGATAAGATTTCATGCTGAAACCACACAGTTCAACTGGAGTAGGTTACTGTTACGGGCAGGACTCCTTAGGTATCATATTTTGGGTAGCTTCCTAATTACCATTGACACAGGAGATCACTTTGATCTTGACCATGTTCTGCTAATTATTTAATCTTTAACAACATAATAACATGGTTCAGCACATACCTTAAATAAGTATAGAGCACTTGCCCAAGGCCTAGTTTATATATGCTAACCTGTTCAGAAGACTTTGTACCAAAAAACGTCTGTTCAACAAGTTACATAAATGACACATGAATTTGGGAAAGCTTTAGAAAGAAATTGAGTGTAACAAGCAATCCTTGGAAGCAAATGCATTCTTAAAGCTATACATTCATTTGCCCCCTTTTTATGGCTCACAATTTCATTTTTTCCAATAGCTGTGATTTATATCCCTTTTAAAAAAACCTTAACAAAATTAAATATTGAGAACATTATTTCATTATTTTTGGAACAGGGAATGCAAATTATGATATGATTTATGGAAATGCAACAAATATATAGATTTAAAAACACAATGTAGGCAAATGTCTATGGAGATTCTCAGTCATGGTTGTCCCAAAGATGCTTTATTAAAAGGCAACTGGACTTCCTTTTTCCTCGTTGCTTCGCTTCTCATCCTAGAAGCTTCTTCAGTTCTAAGAAGCTTCTTGGATGAGAAGTGAAACATCTTCAAGGAAAAACAAAGTCCAGTAAAAGCATCTTTGGGACATAATGCAGTCCAATTTGTTAGAAACTGCCATTACTCTATAGATTAGGCCATTCTTAAATTAGGCTGTGCATCCTGTTTCTTGCTCATGTAAAGATTATTTCTTAATTGGAACATCCACAATATATCACAGAGTTCAGCTGAAGTTCAGTAGTTTGTCATTAAGGGACCTCAGGCCAGGAGCATCTGCAGATGACGAGTCCGAAAAGACCAGACAGTGGTCACGTTGAATGTCAAAATGTAATAGGGCTTTGATCGTGCAGTCATGGCTGCCCATTTTATAACTTTTTGACCCCCTTTCTACAGATGCCCTCTGCCTTGGCCAAACAGGTAAAAAAGGCACCAAGCACCAACCAACATAGTAGAAAAACTTCAGTGTATGGCTTTATCTCAGAACTGTAGAAATACTGTGTTTCCCCGAAAATAAGACCTCCCCGGATAATAAGCCCAATCGGGTTTTTGAGCGCATGTGCTAAAATAACCCCCCCCCCAATAAACCCTCCCCAAAAATATGCCCTCCCCAAAAATATTTAAATGCATGCACAGCTGGTCCCCGTCATTTCCTTTAGTTAGGGTTAGGAAGATAGAGTTGGAAATCAGGTAAGATGGCAAGAGGAGCCCCGTCTTGTTCCATGCGCCCCAAAATAATATGACCTCCCCGAAAATAAGGCCAAGCGCTTATTTTGGGGCTCAAAAGATATAACACTGGGTCTTATTTTCGGGGAAACACGGTAGCATTCTTTATTTACCAGCTCTTGATCTTTTGACTTAACTGAATCCCCCTTCTGCCCTTCTTAATATTTTATTGTGAAATTCAGCACAGCATGGATGACATCTTGGGAATATTATTCATCACACCATCAGTGTTCCTGTTTGAGAGACCACCCCCAAGAGTGAGATAATAGTTTGGTTTCTAAAGACCTTCTTTATTTGGCCTTTGTATGAAAACAGTGAACAAGGGCTCTAATTAGTGCATAGCTGAGTATCCCAAACAAATGACGGGACAACAGAATAAAGGAAAATATGTGTCCACTACTGGAATTGTGTTTGGACATTTATTTTGGTCTTCATCAAGGCTACGTTCTTTTCCACTGCAGTAATTGAAGAAGAAAAAACAAACAAATAGTCTCATTACTATCTGATCTGATGATGAGGGGAAATGGGCTGGAAAAAACAAAACCTGGATCTTTGCTGAGCACTGCTCTACATTTAACAAAGGGTAAATGGGCATTCCTTTATGACTGTGCTGCTATTACGTTTTACAATCTAATTAGAAGGGCTGTGTAGTAGGTCTCCATAATAAAAGCAAAGACAGTACCCATCAGCAGAAGCAATTAGAGAACAGGAGCTTATGGAACTGGACTGCCCTCCAGCTAAATTTCTAATGAACCTCTCCAAGAGAGTTCCTTGCTCAGTGGTAGGACACAGTGGTGAAATCCAATTTTTTTTACTACTGGTTCTGTGGGCGTGGCTTGGTGGGTGTGGTGTGGCTTGGTGTGGGGAGGATACTGCAAAATCTCCATTCCCTCCCCACTCCTGGGGGAAGGATATTGCAAAATCTCCATTCCCACCCCTCTCTGGGGCCAGCCAGAGGTATTTGCTGGTTCTCCGAACTTCTCAAAATTTCCGCTACCGGTTCTCCAGAACCTGCTGGATTTCACCCTGGTAGGACAGGAACATGGTGACTCTAATGGCAAGTCATTGTTTCAACAGTCAAATGCAATTCTTTACTAATGAATGGAATCAGATTTTACTTGTTTCTCATATTAGGGAAAAAATACGTATGAGTCCTCTCTGGTTTGTGTCATCGGAGTGACTTCAGGTATTATATTGGTGATCATGGAAGAATGAATGTTATCTCGAATGAAGTCCAATTAGCATTCAGCCTTCTGTAGCGAGAAAAAGTAATGGGACATTTGTGGTTTTCTTGAAGATACCCTGTAAAATTTAAATGTTCTCCTTCTCCTCTTCCTCCTCCTCCTCCCCTCTGTTGCAGATCTGTTATCTTTCCTCTTATTCTTTCACCATCCTGAGGAAGTAATCTAGAAATTATCCTTGCTGAAGCAAAATAATAATACCAAGAAACTAATAGAGTTCAAGGACATAAACCTCTCGTTGCATCTACTCCAAGCAATCAAAATATGTTACAGGAGTAACACAGGTAAAACAAATTAGCTGCAGAAATATAGCAACATGTTATTATTATTATTGATGCGGTTCCTTAATCCCAATGCTAAAAAAAGATGTTGACCCCCAAGAATGGTAACTTAATCCTTTCTCCCTTGAAATCAATATCGTGTGAACAGATGACAATACATAAGAAAAGGCTTTTTTGCTTTCAATTTTTTTAAAAATGTTACTTTTTGTACACCCGGGACTCCTTTAATTTAAACCAGGGCCAAAAACTAGATGTTAAGCAAAATAATTGTCATGTATCTCCGCCTCTTTCCATCTGTCTCTTGTACCCCATATGGATTAAATTAAGGCAAACTGTACCAAGTGGATTGTTTCAGTGAAAGTTTAGTCATCTGCTTAGTGTTTTGGGTGTCCTACAAGTTAATTGTGGTTATTCACAAGTCTATTAATTAAAAGAAAACTTGTAAGGAAACAGCTCTGTGGGTAGGTAAACCATCCAACTATTTCAAACTAAGGGAAACATGAAAAAAATGTTAAACCCACTAAATAAACAATGTGATAGCACCAACTCTTTAGAGCATTTATGAGCAAACATATCTCACTGATGGGGTTAATATAGAGTATTTGCTTTATGTGCATTTTAAAGCATCTGGGCTATTTCACACGTCTTAGAAAAAATAGGTGTATTGGAACACAGTTAAAACTAGTTCCAGACTGAATGTTTATTCCTTCCAACTTTTTTTTGTCTGTAAAGAATCACCTGTGGATGTTTACAAGTAGTTACTTGTATTTGAGCTACTACTTTTCTTGGGAATTACAATAATCTGACTGCTGTACATTGGTTAGGTGACCATCACACCATTGCCAAGCTGTCAATTTAGCAAGTTAAAACTTTGAACCATACACATTTCCAAATTTTGCAGTGTATATTGTGGCATCAAAAATTATATACAAAATTGTATGTTATATGAGGCTGAAGTTGTATTTTCAAACTCCATTTAAAACATGTATTAGAGAAACATGTACACAAAATACATATCTGAGGAAATTTGCATAGAAAAATAAGTGCAAATCTCTTTTGTCAATATTGCAGAGTGAAGCAGAAATAGATGCCAAAATATTTGTAACTGAATACGTATAAAAGTGAAACAAATCAGTTCTGGCATATTATAAAGCTAGAAAGTGATTTATTTCATTTTGACATGGCAGCTTATGTGAATCTACTTTTGTGATTTATGTACCTTGAACTATGACTTAGCATGTTATACTAACGCAGCTAATTGTGGTTCATTCAGTCAACCACAGTAAAACAAACCAAGGTGTAGCACACTATATGAATGTGTTCAATATTTCTGAACAATTCAATTGCCATTGCTCAATATTTGTACAAATCTTAAGTACAATGTTAACACAATTTGAAATTATGATCTATTCCTCTAAATAGATACAGAAATATTGCACATATACTACAAGGAATCAATAATTGTAAAATACAACAACAGCATAAACAATTTAGATACAATGAAAATAATGCAATAGGAAGTCAGTTATTTTCAAATACAAATAGACACTTCCATCACATGCTAAAAGCCTTACAGTTAGATTCTTGGGAATGTGTACTATTCCATCATCTCCCTTCGGCAACACTTTCCCTAACAGTATTGTAGGCTGGGTCAGTCTGGGTAATGGCTTTCAGTTTCTTCTTTTTATTATTTATAGTTCATCGCACAGTCTGCCAGATGTTCAGATCAGATTTGGTATTTTTGTCTACCTATCAAGTCCTTTCCAAGGACCTGGAATAAGCAGATGTGGATGCTGGATGGTGTTACAAATATTGTTGCAGGTTGCAAGCTATTCCGAATAAAGCCGTCTTTTGCAATTGATGAGTAAAGTTGCCTTTTGCAATTATTATTATTATTATTATTTCAGATTTAACCTTCAATTCGATTCACAATCTGGGACTAGCAAGGACTTAAGAGTTGTTAAGGTAGCATCTGAGTATATAGGCAGTTCCTATATAGTATATAGGCAGGTTGGTTTTTTGCAAAGTCAGGATATTCAGGTCTAATAAATTCAAAATTTCCATGTATCTAGGCAGCCCTTTGGATATTGCTCCAAGGGCTCCTATTTCTTCCTCCAGAGTCGCTCAACTTCAATTTGCAAATCAGTTTATTTTATTTTTTCTAACTGTTTCTCTTCAATTTGTGCATCACCTGGTATTGCAATATCAATGAACCAGATTTTTTTTTCTTTTCCACAATAGTGATGTCAGGCATGTGGTGGGCCAGATGTCTGTCTGTTTGGATCTGAAAGTCCCACAGGATCTTGACTTATTATTATTATTATTTCTTTTATTCATTAAACATGAAACTCAGTCAACTGAACATTTAAAAATGTGTCGCGAATACGATTGACTGGTACTAATGGTTGATATGGGTTGCTGCCAGCGTCCTAGGTATCAACCAAGTATCTTCTCAAAATATATGATGTTCCGAGTAGCACAGTTTTTTGTAGTTCTGCTGGTGTTATTGCAGGAAGCTGCAATTTCTTGATGTGTTTCGTAAAATTCTTGGACATGGTACCAACTGCCCCGATGACAATGAGTATCACTGTTACATGTTTCATCCATAGCCATGTAGTTTTGATGGCCAGGTTGCAATATTTTGTGATTTTTCTAGCTCCTTTTCCTCGACTCTGCCATTTCCTGGTACAGCAATATCAATAAACTGTATGCTTTGGCCCACGTCAACTGGCCGAACATCGATATCAACTCGATGATATCTGGCATGTTGTGTTCCAAATGATGATCGGTCTATATTCGAAAGTCCCACAAGATCTTCACTATCTCATTTTCGATAACTTTTTCCACCTTGTGCTCCTATGACTTTTTGGATTATTATTAGTAGTATTATTATTATTTCAAATAGGACAAGTACAGCTTACATAGCATCCATTGATGGTGGATGCCCTAATCTGCAAGATGACAGACAGGGCATTATGAACAAAGCACTCTCCCTCTTTGTATATGTGGCAACATGCACATATAAAAGGTGTGGAGCTTCAATAGTAACGTAATTCCTACCATGAGATCCTCCATGGCAGGGGTGAAATCCAGCAGGTTCTAACAGGTTCTGGAGAACCGGTAGCGGAAATTTTGAGTAGTTCGGAGAACCGGCAAATATCATCTCTGGCTGGCCCCAGAGTGGGGTGGGAATGGAGATTTTGCAATATCCTTCCCCTGCCACGCCCACCAAGCCACGCCCACAGAACCGGTAGGGAAAAATTTTGGATTTCACCCCTGCTCCATGGATACTTAAGATGTCATTTGTTTTCTAAATGAGATATTGATTATGGAAGAAAGTCATAGTAATCTTAGACATATTCATCTACCCGAAGAGAACTGGAAAAGGTGAATATTCTGTTTAAAGTTACATATCTACATATGCATTTTTCTGGCATTCAGATCTACTTAACTGGCTGCCAATGCATATTCTTAAATAAATCTTTAGAATAATAAACAAAATGTGTATGGAATTCCTAGGAGGATTAGTAAGAAAGGCCAAATATACTATATGAAGGAATAATTCTTCTTAGTGAAAAAAAAGGAGTTTCAGATTACCAAAACTATCATATATCTTTTGTGCTGAATGCAAACTGTTGTTTCAAAGAATGAGATGGCGAAACTGGATGGACAAGAGTAAAAACTTATTGAAGAAGTTCTCTTGCTTTTCTGTGCAACTGCCATGCTTAGTAAATGTTTATAGAATTGCTTAGAGGAAGCCAGTGGTAATAATTATATCCTGATATTTTTGTATTACCAGATTACCACATACAACCCCCTTTCATTTAAAAGTGTCAGAATTCTTGATCTGCAATTTTTCTTAACATGCAGAGTTTAATATCCAATTCCACCTAAAGTATATAGTCCCCCTAATATAAATTTGCTAATAAAGCTTATTTAAGACATTTTTCTTATTGCTTTTCTTTGCTGTACAAATATTCCTAGCATATGTTTTTAAAAGAAAAAATACTTGTGATTTTTTATTTTTTTGATCAAGAGACATCAGCAGAAAATGTTTCCATCTATGTTAGCGCAAGTGTGTTCTGGCAGATCTTCCAAATCAACTTATTTAAAAGCAGTGAGAATTTCATATGCATCCAAGATTATTCACCGTATATTATCACAAGATGGTGTCTCTGATAATACAATTGAAGCTCCACCTGTTTCTTACATGCATATAAATCCCTTCAGCCTTTATTTAATACTCATTTTCTTAATCATTAAATCCATAGATCACTATCCTATTGATTCTTTGGGCTCCAGTCCAGACGCAAATAGGAAATCTGAATTAAAGCATTTTGGGCTTCTGAATTTGATATTACTTTTCATGTATTCAGTTGCAGGACTGCCCACCTGTGTTAGAAATTAGTATTTTATTAAATATGCATTTAAGGAATGTAGTATATATAATGCACATCATATTCTTTCTGCAGACAGTATATGTTTGAAAATCATGATGCTGCTGATGACTTAGATTTATACTTAGATTTATATTATTTATTTATTTATTTATTTTGCCAAGCATATATGAGAAAATAAGTATAAGTATAAACATAACATATAAACATATAAATATAAACAGGTATAAGTATAAGCATAAGAAATGAGTACAAATAAATGGAAACAGTAGGCCAGGGATGGTAGGCACACTGGTGCGCTTATGTACGCCCCCTTTACGGACATCTTAGGAATGGGGTGAGGTCCACGGTAGACAGTTTAAGGTTAAAGTTATGAGGGTGTAACAACTGAGTCTGGTAGCGTGTGGAGCTGGCAGCGGAGTCGGACAATGAGGAGGCTGGGGAGGACAATGGGCCAGTCCTGGAGTCAGGGGTAGGCCCGGACGAGGGCTCTGCATCGGAGGCAGAGATGGGGCCAGGGCCATCTGGGAGTGATGCGTGGACTCTGGAGCTTCCAGAGGCAGACAGCAGAGAGGCAGAGGAACAGGAGGAGCCTGTTCCTAGTGCAAGCATGCGAAGAGCTGCCAGAAGGCAAGAGCAGCTGAAGCAAAAAGGACGACTTGGAAGTAAGGCCAGAAGATGATTGGGCACTCCCATAAGGCTTAAAAGAGCAGCAACGAGCCATTAGGTTCTTTGTAGAAAAGCAACATTGATTCCATTGCTTCTTGTCAGCATCTCTTGAACTTTGTGGGGGTTTTGCCAAGAAAAGCCTTTGGAAGGTTGCCAAAGACATCAAATGTTGGTGATTAGGACTGGTTATGAAGAATTTGTTTTGGACTAAGCTGAGAATGAATTAATTCTCAGCTGTTTTAATAAAATAAGTTTGTTCAGGACTGAATTGCATTTGGTAATCACTATGTGGGCCTCGGTCACAACAGCTAGTGCATTCTAGGCATTGACTACTCTGTTGCTGAAGTCGTATTTTCTGCAATCGAGTTTGGAGTTTACTGTGAGTTTGTGTCTATTGTTTGCCTGTGTATTATTGCGGTTGAAGCTGAAGTAGTCATTGACAGGTAGGACGTTGTAGGAAACAATTTTGTGTACTAAGTTTAGGTCAGACTGTAGGCAGCGTAGTTCTAGGTTGTCCAGGTCCAAAATTTCAATCCTGGTGGCATAAGGTATTTTATTGTGACAAGAGAAATGGAGGACTCTTCTCGTGAAATGCCTCTGGACTCGTTCAATTGTATTAATGTCCGATATACAGTGTGGATTCCAGGCAGACGAGCTGTACTCGAGAATTGGTCTGGCAAAGGTTTTATATGCCCTGGTTTGCAGTACAATGTTACTGGAGAAGAAGCTTCACAAAATTAGGTTAACAACTCTTAGTGCCTTTTTGGCAATGCTGTTACAGTGAGCTTTACGGCTTAGATCTTTTGAAATAAGTACTCCTAGGTCCTTGACAGAGTGAAGGTCGTCTAAGAGGTCGCATCCTCCCAGTTTCTATTTGGTATTCTGGTTTTTGATGCCAATGTGTAAGACACAGCATTTGTTGGTTGAGATTATTTATATTTATATTCTGAAACGGGTAAGAGTTCACACAGCATTTCTATGACATAGGTTGTGACTAGCCCAAAGTCACCAAGCAAATTTCTATGATTAGTAATCCATTGTACCAGGCTGACTTTCAACAATACAGTAATTCAAAATATTGCAGTTATTTATGTTAGAGCACAAAATGTTTGGAAATTTAAGCCATTTGCTCCTTGAGATATTTTATACCAATCTTTCTGCAAGTAATTCATTGTAATTCATTAAACTCATTGTAGGCTTGGCTGAGGTGGGCTGGGAGTTATGTATGTTATAGAACAAAACAAGCCTATATGTGTCTACCCAGAAGGAAATTATATGATTATAGTTTAAGACAAAATCCTGCAAATAAGTGGATGAAGATGAATAATGAAGGCAAGGATCTACTTTGATGTTTCATGCTAAGCGGAAATATCGAAGAAATCCATCATGGATTTCTTTCAAGTGAAATGATGCGATCCATCAAAACAAATTCTGTTGTGACATGAACAGGCAGGTAATTCATCAAGACCATGGGTGTCTATCCTTCAATACTTCTTATATTCATATACAAAATTGGGCATATTTGGGAGAAGTTGCATTTAAAATATATATGGGAAAGGCTTGTATAAGATGTATGCAAAGTAATTTGCTTTGGAAAGTGGCATATGCACGTATTTTTTCTTTTCCTTTCTTAAATTTCTATTTGCAGATGAATTGCTTAGCGCATTATGAGCGCATTGTAAGCCACCCTGAGTCTCCGGAGAAGGGCGGCATATAAATCAAATTTAAAAAAAAAAATCGAAGTAGAAGATTTGACTGTATTGATAACCAAATTTAAACTGATCAGTATGTCCCTGGTATGACCGTAGTCTCAATTTTAAAATCTTACTTCTCAAGCGATAAACTAAAAATACTGGTGAACTACTCAAAACTACTCTGGTATTGTGCAGTGTGCTACACACCCAGGCATGGCAACAAGAAATGTAACTCTATATGGTCAAATACTTTCAGATGTGTTCATCAAAATCTAAGGTGAAAACAATTTAGTTTAAAAATTCAGCTTCTATAAGAAATTACAGAAGATATATTCCTGACTTGCAGGAATGGCTTTTCCAACACTTCTGTTTACTAGCTGACTTTTATGGATATCTAAAGAATGGATAAACCAATCTCCTTCCTGAATACAATGCTCCCTGAATTGCAGAAATGCAGAATAGGACAACTTGACAGGGTCCATTTGCCATGGTTAACTCACCATGGGAAAATTCAACAAATACAAAAGTTAAATTAATTTTCATGGAAGTGTGACCAATAATAATAAAATAAAGAAATTCAATCCAGAAATATAAGAGTTGCAATAATTTTGATGAAAACGTGGTGACCAATAATAAAAGTACCTGAATGAAACAATTAATACAGAATTGAATTGTCTTGTGATGGTTTCAGAGGTGGGTTTCAGCAGGTTCTGACTAGTTCTGGAGAACCGGTAGCGGAAATTTTGAGTAGTTCGGAGAACAGATAGTAAAAATTCTGACTGGCCCCGCCCCCATTTATTCTCTGCCTCCCAAGTCCCAGCTGATTGGGAGGAAATGGAGATTTTGCAGTATCCTTCCCCTGCCACACCCACCAAGCCATGCCCACCAAGCCATGCCATGCCCACCAAGCCACGCCTACAGAACCAGTAGTAAAAAATTTTGAAACCCACCACTGGACGGTTTATCTTGTAACGAGTTGCCAGGGACAGTTATCCAGCAGCGAGTTGTCCATGGTGAGTTGGGATAACACTTTAACAAACACTGCCCTAATTTCTTCCTAATGTTGCACTAAGTTAATTGAGCCAGCTACCATAACCATCTTCTTACGATAACTGGGCAGCAGTGGTGTGATTCAGCCAGTTTTCTCCAGATCGCACGAACTGGTAGCGGCAACTGCGGGAGGCTCTGCCCACCTGCTCGGACATAACCCGTGACTACTGCACATACGCAGAAAACCGTGCGCATGCACAGAGGTGGTGTGTGCGAGCGAAGCAAGTGCACATGTGCGTGCACTCACATTTGCGAACCGGTAGGGAAGGTAAACTAATCCCACCTCTGCTGGGCAGCTCCCATATCTGTCACTTCGTCCAAAGGAAGAGTAGCATTGAGCTCCGTTTAATGCTTATCAGGCTTAATTGTCCGATGGGGAGACTCAAATGAAGCTTCCCTTAATAAGAGACATAAAACAAGGATTGTTTTGTACAAGTCAATGGCTTTTAAACATTCATTTTGAAACCTTTCTTTTCCAATTATCTGGTGATTGTAAGATTCACTAATGATTTACTATCAACAAAAGTAAAAAAAAATGGAAAATATTCTTCATTCTGCATTTTAATTGAACCCTCTGAATTTACTCTGACTCTCTCTCTCTATTTCTGTCTCTCTCTCTGTATCATCTAGTGCCTAAATTAGATGACGAATTTCTTGATAAGAGAGAAATTGGGTGCAAAACCTCACATCTTATGGAAAACTGCAGATGAAAATAAGTGTTAATTTTATTTTTATTTTTTTAAAAATAAAGGAGTAGTGTGAAACAGAAGGAGACAGACTTATGACGGCTTTGTCAACAGAGTGTCCCCGTTTATTTTACGTAGTGCATCAGTGGCTGTTCTCTAGCCTGTTTATTAATTCTTTAGTTATAAATATCCTAATTTTCAGGTAAATAGAAGTTCAGTTGAATCTTCTTTTGAGACACTTCTGCTCTGAATTTAAAGGCTGTGATGCTTTAAGGATCTTGGTGGCCATTTAATTTCCCCATATTAACAGGCTAGCTAATAGCATGGTTGCTGTATCTGTTGTAAAGGTACAGGAAAAGCCCTGGCTGAGCAGGATATAAATGCAGACATTCTCCAATTTCTGTTCCTCATTGTGGCAGCTGAGCCACCAAAACATTATTAAATCACACTAACAGCATTACTAATTCGATTTCCTGTACGTAAACAACCTTCCGTAGGCTTTGAAGAGGTTAACTGAAGGTACAAATAGGTTCAAATTGCAATAATTCATCTGAAAGCATAAGACTAATCCATCTTTCTTATAAATCAGTGACACAGAAGTTAATTAAAGTGTAAACAATGGGATGCATTGTTGATGAAAAGCTCAGAAAAAGGGGACCTTTGAAATTCTTTCTATAATGGCTTTTACCTAACCGTTCTCACTGTTGGAAGAGCTTAAGCGCAAGATTGCATTACTGGACTAGTCCTTCCTTTTCAATGAAATAAGGGTTTTCTATTCATTTCATAGCAATATAGTCAGCAATAATGAAAGTTTCTATAGTGATTTTTTAAAAAAAATTTCAAGCAAGTATCTCTGTTTGAATTTTACTTCCCAAAATGCTTCATTTTTGAAAGCAAATCCTCATAGAAATATTGGTGAGAGTACACATTATAGATAGGGCTGAATTGACTAAATGTAATACTTGATATAAGAATAAATCTAATTCACACGTTACAGAATTTACTCATTTGGGAGCTGCATTTGGCTGCATGGTTTCAATTTATGGTACTACCGGTTCACTCTGCGCGCACATGCTCGCTTTGTGCATGCGCACACCCAGTTTGTGTGTGTGCCTGCCTTCCACACATGACCCCAGCCTTCCGCTCATGCGCTTTGCTCCCGTGCATCTCCTGCACATGCATCCGGCCTCAAAAACATGCCAAATAGGATAGCATAAAGCTGGGGTGGGTGGGGCTGGGGCTGGGGCTGGAGCGGGGGCAGGCCCACCCCACCCACGATTTCCGCTACCGGTTCGGGTGAACCGGTCTGAACCGGCTGAATACCACCTTTTTGGTGAGAAGAAGTTAAATTATTTGTAATAGTCTCCCAGAAAGAGACCATGTTAGAAAGAATCACAGAGAACCCCTATTTCAACCCTTTTCTCACTGAAGGGTCTGCTAAACCATTTTGGACAGATGATTATCGAGCTTTGGTTTGAAGAGTCCTGGTTTAAAAAAAAAAAGTCTTCATGACTTTTTTGTACTGGTTGATAAATTTCACCACCAGAAAATTCTTCTTAATACTCAAGCTAAATCTACTTCTTTGTAGCTTCAATCCATTCATACTGGTTCTGCCTTCCAGGGTAATAAAAATCAATTTCCAGCAGATATTAGGGTAGTTGGCATCTAGGCATCTTATAATAAATTTCCTTGATAATATAACATTTTTCTTTCCTTATTTTTCTTTGAAAGGTCTCAGCAGGATTTCCATGTTGCAATTAGTAAATTTTGGTTCAGAAAACGGTTTTCTTTCTATACAAGACAACATCTCTTTCCTTTTCCTTGTGAATCAGTTGTAGCCTTCTAGAATTGTTATGATCAAGTGTGTCAACCCACCAAATCTCACTAAAAGAGTGCAGAGAAGAGCAACAAAGATGATTAGGGGATTGGAGCTAAAACATATGAAGAATGGTTGCAGGAACTGGGTATGTCTAGTGTTTAATGAAAAGGACTAGGGGAGACATGATAGCAGTCTTCCAATATCTCAGGGGTTGCCACAAAGAAGAGGGAGTCAAACTATTCTTCAAAGCACCTGAGGGTAGAACAAAAAGCAATGGGTGGAAACTAATCAAGGAGAGAGGCAATTTAGAACTAAGGAGAAATTTCCTGACAGTTAGAACAATTAATCAGTGGAACCACTTGCCTCCAGAAGTTGTGAATGCTCCAACATTGGAAGTTTTTAAGAAGATGTTGGATAACCATTTGTCTGAAGTGGTACGGGGTTTCCTGCCTGGGCAGGGGGTTGGACTAGAAGACCTCCAAGGTCCCTTCCAACTCTGTTATTCTATTCTATTCTATTCTGTTCTGTTCTGTTCTGTTCTGTTCTGTTCTGTTCTGTTCTGTTCTGTTCTGTTCTATTCTATTCAACTAATGCTTATGATGTCATTTATGTATCTTTTGTTAGGGTTTCAAGTTTTTCTTATTTGATTCTGATAATCCATGCATGTGTGAAGAAACATTTGAAACACTTCTTATAACAATCCAACTGATTCACCCTCTGTCTCTTGTCATTTATATCTACTCTCACTTCTATTTCTTTCAAAGTTTCCCCACAATCATTCATATTTGGATAGAAGATGTCTAGCTTGGACTTTTTATATTATGTTTTATTCATATTTTGCTTTTGGGCTGTTGTCCATCATGATTTCTTTGTTTGATTCATATGATTCATTTCATTAATTCGGTTAGAGATTAAAAACTACATTCACAGATTTTGCTAATTTTGATTAGTTGCAACCTTGGTTATTTTTCTGAGTCTTGATCTGTTGTGTAAACCCAGCCCATTTATTTTATGATTCTGTATACTGTATAATACATTCTACTAACAGAGGTCGTTAACCATGTTATATGAATCTGGTCAGTGAATAAAAAATAGGATATCAATTGAAATAATGAATTATATTAATCAATGAATTAATCCATATCTTGTATGGCATAAAATGTTACAAAAAGACTTTAATTTAATCAGTAACAGAAATCAAGATAAGAGAGTCTTGTCTTCTGTTTATGGATACCCTACCCCATGTTAAGAAGAAATGATAGAGAGGGTCAAAGACTTGGCACATGGAAAATATCATTTACAGTATTCCTATGCAAAATTTGAAGCACCTTCAAGTGCGGTCAAGATTGAAAAAAAATCTCATCCTTCCCTCTGCCCTTTCTCGTAGAAGTCAGAGCTTCAAGCTGCAAGTCGATGACATAGGTATTCCCAAATGATAGTCTTCAAATGTAAGCTGTAGTTGTGTCTGCCACTTGCTTATCCTAAGGGGAAAGGGCCATGATTGTGACTCTCTATGCTTGAAAATATTTCCATTTCAGGAGAAATCCTTTCCCACGACAGTGTTTTCATAAACAAGATGCTTTTTAGATGGTGGAATCATCTTTTAAAATATTTTTAAATGTAACTAGACAACCCATATCCATTGGGTCATTCGCTTCAGAGATATTTATTTACCTAAACAAAGAAACAGAATGATCAAAGTTAGAAGAAAAAGCAGTTGAAGCAAGTGTAACTTCTGACTTCCTGTGGATTTTCGCATTGAGTTGCTTTGTGGGAATCTGTCAGGAAGCACTAGAAATCCCTTCCCTTCCTCCCCATTCCCTTTCCAGCAGGCAAGTGATTACTGTTGGGTGGGATTGTGAGAATGGCTGGGAAACTGTCACAGAATGTTGAAAATGAAGATCAAATGACCACAGCAGCTATCTACCAGTATAGTAGCAGCCAGTAGCATTGAAGCAGCCACAATTTCTCCAAATTTAATTCCCTTGAGAGTCATGAGTCCCAGATTTTGGACACATTCTGTAAATTAGCCCATTTCAGGTATTTTGATTTAAAAATTGTTGCCCCATGATGCATCATTTCATGCAGGTAAAAGCCACAACAATGAGAGTTTTAGTAGTATTTAGATTTATGTAAAATATCTTTATTCTGAAATGATACCGTTTGAGGACAATCACCTTCCTGATTTATACTTTTACCATTTCAAAAAATCAGATGCACAGTTCTTTCTATTAGTGCAATTGGTGCATTTGTGCAATTTAGTGAAACAAAAATCCCACTAGGGTCTTATCAGTCTTTGTAAGAATACTTAAACCACAAGGTAGTACCCAGGGTTCAGAAGGCTTTTCGTTTTTTCAGCTAATCTTCCTGTCCTGCTAGGACAGGAAACAAAGAAAAGCTATGTCAAATGATGTAGTAAAAACCCCATCATGTAAAAAAAGGTGGGGAGAAGATTTCCCAACCTATTTAACCTTTTCTGTATTAACCGCACATTCAGTTCTGCTCCTCAGAGTTGAGACTTCCCTGTGTTTGAAAGGGAAATAGTAAATTACAATCACATAGCAGTAAGCTTCTTCTGTGCCAACTCAGGAAGCTCAAACTGCCCAAGGAGCTGCTGATACAATTCTACAGAGGAATTATTGAGTCTGTCATCTGCACCTCTATAACTGTCTGGTTTGGTTCTGCAACCCAACAGGGCAGACACAGACTTCAGAGGATAATTAGAACAGTAGAAAAAACAATTACTACCAACCTGCCTTCCATTGAGGACCTGTATACTGCACGAGTCAAAAAGAGGGCTGTGAAAATATTTACAGACCCCTCGCATCCTGGACATAAACTGTTTCAACTCCTACCCTCAAAAGAACTCTATAGAGCACTGCACACCAGAACAACGAGACACAAGGACAGTTTTTCCCCAGAATGCCATCACTCTGCTAAACAAATAATTCCCTCAACACTGTCAAACTATTCTCTAGGTCCGCATTACTATTACCATTAGTCTTCTCATCGTTCCTATCACCCATCTCCTCCCACTTATGACTATATGACTGTAACTTTGTTGCTTGTATCCTTACCATGTATCTTGTTTCCTAGTATGATTTGATTGCTTATTTGTATCCTATGACTATCATTAAGTGTTGATCCTTATGATTCTTGATGAATGTATCTTGTCTTTTTATGTACACTGAGAGCATATGCACCAAAGAGAAACTCCTTGTGCGTCCAATCACACTTAGCCAATAAAAAATTCTATTCTATTCTATTCTATTCTATTCTATTCTATTCTATTCTATTCTATTCTATTCTATTCTATTCTATTCTATTCTATTCTTCCAGGTATCCAAATATACAGGAATTCATCTCAGCCTTGTCTCCCCTGATGGTGTACAGCTTACTCAATTACGTGCATCACCTCATAGAACTTGTCATTGTGCATCTCAAAGTCATTAAAGAAAACCCTTATATATTCTGTTAAAAAAAAAAATGTTCTCCGAGAACACATAAACAAAGATAGCAAGTCAGTTTTAAGCAGAACTTTATTCCATGCATCTTTGTGGGTTATATTCTTCTCCCAGTTTGTGCAGATTTGAATTAAAAAAAAAAAGTAATATTTTTCTTTTCTTTTTTTTCATCAGCAAAACATGTTATTATGTCCAGAAAAAGGTAGGATTTTTTGTTTTTGTTTTTGCAAGGTAACTTGCTCTTTCTCAAGCTTTCTGACCTCACTGTTTATTTATTGTGACTCCAATTCATGGTCAACATGTGGTAAAGCATATGTATTATGGTCGTGTGTCAACTGCATACAGTAAAATAAAAATTTAAATACTACCAAAACAGGATTGTTACCTCAAAGGCTGTATTCATATTAGTTCCAAGAAAACAGCAGTTGGTGAATTCATGAACAAATATTGACGTTTCTCTGTAAAATGGGATTCAAGGTCAAATAAACAAATGGTCCTTGTGGTTGCCATATCACTTACCATCCATATCCCCTGCATTGTTCTTTGTTGGACAAACTTCCCAAGATAGTTCTTTCTATTTGAAGAAACTGAGCAAAGTCTTTCTGTCTCCCACCTAATTAAGTCGACTAAGTTATATGGTAATGTTATCACCGGGGTGGGCTGCTGGGGGTTTGCAGGGGTTCGGGAGAACCTCTAGCTAAGATTCTGTGCAGTTTGGAGAACCCCCAAATCCCACTCCTTGCTGGCCTTGTGCATCCCACTCCTCCCAGGTGTCCCCATGTGGCCTTTTTTGGATGCAGGTAAGTGCAGGGTGTGTGCGGAGGCTTGGGGAGGGCGAAAAATGGGCCTACCAGAAGTTTGGGAAGGCCAGAAATGGGCCCGTTTCCGGCCTCCAGAGGGCCTCCGGGGCCTGGGGAGGGTGTTTTTGCCCTCCCAGAGGCTCTAGAAAAGCCTTCGGAGCCCAGGGAGGGCAAAAACTCCCCGCATAGTGCTGGAGGCTGACTAGGCCACGCCCACCCAGCAACTGGGCAAGAACCCCTTGCTAAAATTTTTGAAGCCCACCCCTGGTTATCACATGATTAAAGTGCCAACAAGATCTAATCTAAAAAAGTTGAACACAGTGTTGAAGCTCTATAGATGTGCACAAATGTTTCATGAGAACCTAAGGGTTTCTCCATTCAAAGAACTTTCTGATGTACCAAAGGATCTTTTTTGCTCAAAACAGCTTCCTCTGTTCTGGACAAAGAGAAGATGCGATGTATTTTACTTCTGCAACCTTCCAAAGCTGGAAGCTGGAAGGGACAGTCTTAAATCATTGGAAATCCAGCAGCTAATTCGTTCAGCGATTCAGTGGGGCTGAGTTTTCAAAGGTGTTATTAAGTTTTCAGAAATGAGAAGCCCTCTTCTCTAGCCTTCTGGGTTGACTTGTGTTCATTTGAGAAAGACTGGCAGATTGTGAAGATTTATATAAATGAGGGCATTGTATGTTCAAAAGAAGCAAGGTATGTTTGATCTTAACGGTTACTGATTTACCTTTACCTCATGATAACATTCATTAAGTAGGATAAAGCTGCTGGCTCCCCTTTATATTGTCAACAGATAAAATATAGAGATCATATAGGGTGTAACTTCAGTCGTGTTTCAAGGTAATATTTTCCCACCTAATCACGATTTGTTATATACTCTGCTTCAGCCTCTTTTTCTTTGTCTCCTCCCTGTTTCTAAATATTTGTGGTTTAGGTCAAAAGTACAGCAAGAAATTGTTACTTCCTGTCAAGGATTCTGCCGCATGACCCAGAAAGCTCAACATCGGAGATTAACTTGTGGATCTTCTTGAAATTTCTATGTAGAAACTTCTTTACACATAAAAGAAGAATGTTATGTCAGTTCTTAATCAGCAAAACACTTCTGGACTGACTTAGTGAACTTCTCTGAGATATCAAATAGGAGGTAACCGAATTGGCCTGCAAATAGATAAACATCTAGATGGCCCTGAAGAATGAGAGTATTTTTTTGCTGCCATACAAATAAATAAAATCTTTTTGCTGCCATCTTGCTGATCGTTGGTTGCCCAAATTGATTCCTTGTGGGTGCTACCATCTCAATGATGTGTTTACAAATGGCAGTTTGTAAAAATGGCAGCTTCTAGGACCAGCTGTGACTTCTAATTCATTACCAACTAATTGATTTTCATAACAAAAATCACCTAAGCGAGCAACTTGCATCTGAAATAGGAATGATTTCAACTTTTCATATAACACAAAACCACTTCTTGTTGCTCTTCATGAGACTGTGCCATTGATACCGAGTCATTGCTGAGATTTCAAGAATTATAAAAATGAGAATAAATGGTTTCCAGAGGATATTTCTTGCATTCCCATCCTTCAATATTATCTGCCAAAAATGAAAATTATTAATCACAATCTTAAACCCCAGTTCCAAGATCCAGCCAATTAAATAAATTTAAGAAACATGTTAGCTCTGCAGAATATTTGATCTAAGCTAAAACTACTACAATTACGGTTTACAACCCAAACTAGGGGTTGGTTATTGTGTTTATCAACCCTATCTGGGCTGCAAAACTCTGAATGAGCACTAGATGACATCAAAAAGAAACTCTTTGCTGCTATTGAAGCATCATCTGGATTTTGCAGCCCGAATTTGATAGCTCAACTGTTAATCTATTTAATATTTCCACCTGATGACTAAAATCACTGCTTAAATAGGAGCTACATAAATATGTCAATGTAGTTGAGCCTGACTGTCTAACTTTAGGAAGCTAACACTTCAACATGTTCCTAAACTGAAGAGTCATCTTTGATTTGAGACTCTCTTCCCTCCCCCATTCTCTTTTCATTCATATCCCTAGGCTGTAAGTCCACCTGTCACCACTCTAGTGAAATGCCTGGAATTTGTCTTTACTTCATCTCTGTCTTTCATGAATACCCTATTCATAAATACCCATAATCGCTTCCTATCTCATCTGTTTCAATTGCATTGCAAATATGGCCTTTCTTTCAAAATCCTTTCCTTCTAGGATATCAGCTCCATTTACTGATGCATGAGTTGTTTTTCTGCTAAGAGAAACACCGGAAAAATGCATAAAGGAGAATGGCAGCCCACCAGAGTTCTGGGTGATACGACAATTATATTTTATTCATATTACATCACTGACAATAGTTTATAATTAAGTTTGTGTGGTACAAGATTACATATCACATTGTGAAGGGATGAGTGGGTTCCACTGAAATGTCCATCTAACTTTACCTAAACTATTATCATTTGATGAAGAGAAGTAACTAATTACATTATTTTAGAGCAACTTCTGACTATAATATGAAATAAAGGTTTTTTTCTTTCCAGTTATTTTTAGATCTAGAGTTTATTTATTTATTTTATTTATTTATTTATTAAATTTTTATACCGCCCCCTCTCCCGAAGGACTCAGGGTGGTGAACAGCCAAAATTAAAAACACACAATACAAACATTAAAATACTATAAAACGAAATTAAATTTATCTTTGGCTTCCCCAATTTAAAACCCCTTACCCATAAAATTCCCCAATTAAAAGTTTTTTAACCCAGCCCGGCTTGCTGAAATAAAAAAGTCTTCAGGGCCTGGCGGAAGGTCCGGAGGTCCGGGATCAGTCGTATCCCTGGGGGTAGCTCATTCCAGAGGGCGGGTACCCCCACAGAGAAGGCTCTTCCCCGGGGGGTCGCCAGCCGACATTGCCTGACCGACGGCACCCTGAGGAGGCCCTCTCTGTGAGAGCGTATTGGCCAGTAGGAGGTTATCGGTGGCAGAAGGTGGTCTCATAAATAACTGGGCCCTAAGCCATGGAGTGCTTTGAAGATGAGAACCAATACCTTGAAGCGCACCTGGAAGACCACTGGAAGCCAATGCAGCTCGCCTCAGGAGAGGTGTCACGTGGGAGAGTTCATATATCACACTAGTTTATTTGGTTTGCTTCAGCATGTAGTCTAATTATCAACTGTGGTTTATAAACCATGATGATGCTTAATATAATGTATGCATCCAATCATTGTTTCTATCTAGCATTAGATTTGTTACCATGACCTAATGTGTGTAACTATGCATGTGCTGAGATTTGTACACTATGCATGGCACAAATAGGCATTTCATATCAGCAAATAAGACCCCACAGCACCTGGATCTCTGTGCATTTCCTCTTACATGCTGTACATAATTAATGGCCATGAGTATTGGAAGGATTAAGATGAGGATTTTAGAAATCATCAAACTTCAGAACAAATCTTCATATTTGGATTGTACCCCATGTCTTCAACTTGTTGGTTAGGAAGGGAAGGATTCCATTTCCAAACTTATTTAGGCAATGGTGAAATCCAATTTTTTTTACTACCGGTTCTGTGGGCGTGTCTTGGTGGGCATGGCCATTAAGGAAGGATACTGCAAAATCTCCATTCCCACCCCACTCCAGGGGAAGGATACTGCAAAATCTCCATTCCCACCTCACTCTTGGGCCAGTCAGAGGTGGTATTTGCTGGTTCTCTGAACTGCTCAAAATTTCCACTACCAGTTCTCCGGAACCTGCCAGAACCTGCTGGATTTTCCCCCTGTATTTAGGTCTCACTATTTTCCAGAGACTGACTGCAGCAATAACAGACAACTTGGGTTAGCAATGCTGGTAGCTTTTAATGGTAGATATATGAAAAGGCGACTGAGAAGAGCTCTACAACTGAGCTGGTTCTATATTATTTACCCCTATTTTGATGCATGAGAAAAAACAGCATTATCTTCCAGTCCTATGGTCAATCACAGAAAGCTAAATCTTCTAGAAGAAAAGAGATTATGCAAATCCTTTTTCATTCTGCTGTCTTTGCAGGTTAGTTTTCTAATTCAGCTGTTAGTGTTCAAAAATATTGGCTTAGTGGTAAAGACAGTGGCCTAGCAATGAAGACACTCATCCCCACTCAGAAAGTTGAGAGTTCAATCCTAGGTAGAGACAGATGTTTCTCTCCTAGGAGACAAAGAAAAAAAAATCTGCTGTAAACTCCATGTGGTGTCAAAAAGGGCATCCAGTCGCTAAACACTCAGCTCCATTCAGTTGCCCCGATTCTATCCCAATTAGGGACTGCAGGATCATAAAAAGGAAATTTTTTGTGATCTCTCCAAGGTTTGTTTAATCTTGAACAAGCTCAGCATCCTGGAGATTGCACACACTTCCCAGAGATTTTTATACTTGTTCTTCCCGGGTTTAAGGATCCTAGACTCTGCTAAATAATTTAAAAATTCTCAATAATCAGAATTTTGTCAAATTCAACTATACTTTGTCACTTTTCTCTCAATCACAGTATTCTGTCTTTACATATTTGTTAAAGAAGTCATAAAACCGCTTTATAATCAAACCACATCCATTATTTTAACATTTCTTCTGTTACACTATGTACACCTGTTGTCTTTCTTTTGACACTAACATCTGCAATATTTGTTCCAATATCATTATGATTCCCATATAAATCTCTAACATATTCCTTTCAATGGTCCCTTTCTTCAGTTTCATTCCAAACTCTCCTCACTTTTATTTTCATTAACTCTACTGATGACCTCTTCTTTAGTTTTTTTTTTTTTTTGACTACTTCTTAATTTTTCGCCATCAAGAAACTTGATGTGTTTTCTCTTTCATCTCTTAAATGTTCACTGCTCTCTTGGTCTAATTTTCTTGTATCTTTCCTTTTCTTGATATCAACCGTATGTAATAGTTGCCTCTTTCTCTCTTACTCTTTTTCATGCTTCTCCTTAACATAACACCACACATTTCTGTGGTATTCTGTGGTAGAATTCCTTTTGCTCTCTTCCAGTTCTTTTTGCTTCTCTAACCTCTTCACTTAAATCCAGTGGTGGGATTCAGCTGGTTTGGGCTAGTTCAGGTGAACCAGTTGTTAAATTACTGGCTCTTCCCTGCCCCACCCCTTCCAGGAGTCTCCATGCATCCCGTTTTTGCTCCCAGGAGGCTGCAAGGAGGCTTACTAGGCCCAAAATGGGGCGCGGAGGGAGCGGCGCGCACCTCCCCGCAGACCATTTTTGCTCACAGGGGGGTGCAGGAGACCAAGTGCTGTCTGTCACACCCTCTGGCCACACCCACCATTGTCACGCCCACCCAGATGTTCATTAGGGCAGAGAACCAGTTGTTAAATTATTTGAATCCTACCACTGCTTAAATCCATATTTTTATTTATTTTGTTAGGAGATTAATTTATCTTCTGATAATTTGTCATATGGGATATTTCCCCATTCTTTCAGCTTTTTCCTTTTCTTTCATGTTCTTCCCCTCCCAAATCTTTTGACATTCTGCCCCCCCAATGGTGTGCCTCACATTCAGAACCTCTCATCAGCTTTGTATCCATTGTTCTCAAACATTTATAACAAAATCAATCAAACCAATTGTGTATTTAGATTATTAATTCTTACATACATATGGATAGATATGTTTTAAAACTATGCTTTTATAGAGGTTTACCATTTGCCTGCTCCAGGGGTAGGTTCCACTTACCTTTACTACCGGTTTGCAGCGGGATCGTGCGCGCTTCTGTGCATGCACAGATCACCCATGATGACATCGTGGCAGGTGGGCGGAGCCTCCTGCCGGTTTTACTACCGGTTCTATAGAACCGGACCGGACCAGGAGCAACCCCTCACTGGCCTGCTCTGTTCTTGACCATTTCTCAAGCAAATCAAAACTGAATAGCTTGGATGCAAGAAGAGCCGATCCTAAACCACAAATAAGAGATAGCTGGTTAAAGGTAATAATTTTTTTATATTTAAATTATCTTCTGTAGAAGGTGTATCCTCTATTACTAAAATGACATCAAATTATTATTCTCCGTATATAAAAATCAATGGAATCTAGGAAGAGCTATGGTGGCATAGAGGTTACAATACAGTATTGCAGGCTGACTCTGCCCACTGCCAGGAGTTTGATCCTGACTGGCTCAAGGTTGACTCAGCCTTCCATCCTTCTGAGGTTGGTAAAATAAGGATTGTTTGTTGGGGGCACTATGTTAACTATGTAAACCACATAGAGAGGGCTGTAAAGCACTATGCTGTTAAGCACTATGAAGTGGTACATAAGTCTATTTGCTATTGCTGAGTGCAATAGCACTAAGAGGCATGGAAGTATTCAAATTTTATAATTTTCAAGGATTTTATTTTTGTGGGAGAGTATTTTCATGCTATGGCTTTGTTGCAGAAGTACACTTTGAAACCTATGGTGATCTTTTAAAAAATTGATTGATGAGGTCACTTTGTTAACGGTAATCTGAACTGAGTTCAACTCCTATTGACAACTCAAAGATATCCATGCTAGGTTTTTCTAAAGTGCAGGTTCTTTGTCCATTCAAAAGAAAGCAGTACTGCAGAGTTTCAAATGGATGCTGTGAAAGTATTTTTGAACAAGGTACTTTTTTTTAAAAAATGAAGCTATGTGGTAAAGAAGCTCCATTGTTTCTCTTTAATTTGTTTTGGAGACTTCTCCAGAAGCAAAAACACCAAAGCAAGATGAATTACATAATCTTTATGTCTTGATAGGACAATAATCAGCAACAGAACAAAACACTTTATTAAGACAAAGTGTTACAGTCTTTCACTAAATTAGAATTAATAGTCTCCAATTATGAAAAAACCAAGCCAACATTTCCTGAATGGCACCATTTTAGGTGGACCCTGGTCTGAATCTTCAATGAAATCTGAAGGAATGAAAAAGTTGCTTTTTCTTTAAGCATTGGGTACCTCCAATTGTAAAAGAAGGCACTTTATCTGCTTTGTGTGTATTATTTTCATCTTCTGCACTGTTTGCAGGTGGGCATATTGCCAATTATATGCATAGTTAATTTTCCATATGGATTTTTTTAAAAATCAAATTGCGATTTAAGATTTGTTTACATTGAACAAAAGGGATTTTAATAGTTCAATTTCACTGGAAGGTGCAAACAAATGAAAGATATAACTGTGCTATAAATTCTCAGCAATGAAATATAATTTGAAGAAAGGCTGAAATCCCTAAAAGTTACTTCGAGTCAAGTATACAATGTGCTGATTAGGAACAAACACTTGTGTGCCCTTTCTCCCCCAAAGGGAAGAGAAATAGTTTAAGTTTAGTTTATATTTTTTATCTGATATGTTCTGAAGCACAGCTAGCAATACCCCGATCTTCCAGCAGCTCTGACTGTGATCCTGAGAAACACCTTCAGATCATAATTGTTATAGGGCATTTTTTTCCTCATCCCTCAAATGCCATACAGATTAACTCTATAGGATCCAGTGCAGGGATGGGTTCTACTTACCTTTACTACCAGTTCACAACGGGATTGCGCGCACCTTGTTTCTGCGCATGTGCCTTGTTTCTGTGCATGTGCCTTGTTTCTGCACATGCGCAGAAGCTTCTGCGCATGCACAGATCACTTCTGATGACGTCAGGGTCAGTAGGCGAGCCTCCCACCGGTTTTACCAGCGGTTCTATAGAACCGGTCCAAACCGGGGGCAACCTACCACTGATCCAGTGTTTCCCCCCCAAAGCATAGAATATGTTGTGTCAATCAGCAAGGCGTCAATATTGTTTTCATTCTTTTATTACAAGTAGTACTTCTAGTTCAACCATCAAAGATGTCTGGTTAGTATCCAAGGGGCTTAAAAAATAAATATGCTACAGTAAAAGGAAACCATAAAACAGCATCTTAATAAAATCTATTCTTTAGAATCATATATACTGTCCATCTTTTCTTTTAAGGACCCAAACAGGAAGGTACAGAAGTTTTACATGGCGTCCATATCTTCTTTTGGAAGTAAGGAGGATTTCTCTAATTTTTACAGTGTGCTTTTCTTGCATTGACTACCAGAAAGTGACACAATACTGGTTTTTTCTACTGGTATTTAGATATTGTCAAGGGTATCAAACTGGCGGCCTGCAGGCCAGATGTGTCACACGCAGGCCACACCCACCCCAGTAATGGGGAAAAACGTCATGAAACGTCATATGACAGCAACATGATGCAGCGAGTTTGACACCCATGTACTAAAGGGTTCCTACTCTCTACCAGGAATTCAAATAATAATTAGCCAACTCAATATAAACACAGCACTTTAAGATAAGTATCAATTGGTGCTAATAACAGCAGTTGAGGTGAGGACTTAATTTTGAAAAATAGGGTGCTACTGCAAAGAAGGTCTAACAGAAAGTTTTAACAAAACAAGTTTCCCTGCCAAAACAATGTAGAGAACAGACTTGCAAAAAATATCTTGTGTTGCTCATAAATTTTGATTAGTATCCTCCATTAACAGCTAAATTTGACTAATATCTTGGCTGAAGTTCATTTTATTGGTTGTAAAATGATTTAATCATTTCATTTGCTGTATTTTTATGATTGCTGTTGCTATTATAGTTTATTTTTATATTTTATTATATTAATTTAATGGTAAATTTGTACTGTTCTACATAGTACAAAATGTCAGAAGGAAGACATCTAACCCCCCACCCCCACCCCCACCCCAGTAATATCTGGTTGTGAAAAGCTGAAGTTACTCACAGTTCTTAGGTGAACTGGATGAGGCAATAGCATTCAAGTGAAAAGTATCAGGAGGTGAGAAAAGAAAATCATCTGGGAATAGTCAGAACATCACATACAAGGAGAGCAAGATTTCTCACTGCAATTCTCCTAGAACTTAGTTTGGACAGATAGGCATTATAGTTGTTAGGCAAGCATGGTATAGAGCTGTGATGGTGAACATATGGGACGCGTGCCAGAGGTGGCATGCAGCGCCCACTCTGTGGGCCCGTGAGCCGTCGCCCCAGTTCAGCTCTGCTGCGCATGAGCGTGAACTTTCCACCAGCCAGCTGGTCTTCAGGTCTCTGCCACGCATGTGTGAGGGGTAGGGCGTGTGTGGGGGTGCACGTGAATGTGTGGGGGCACATGCACGGGGGGCACGCACGCATTGTATTTGGGGGGTTTGGGTGTGCACTTTAGGCACTCAGTCCGGAAAAGATTAGCCATCACTGTTATAGAGGAAGGTGAATTATTAAGGTTTGTTGAGATGCCCAATAAATAGAAACTGCCTTGAATTCCTAGAGGAAAGACAGGATACTAATCTAACAAATAAATGAAATTAAAATGTGATTTTCAGACTCGCCCTACCCCTACCTCTTATAGTCACATTTAACAACAAGTTATCTTTTATGTAATACATTGCTTACTGAAAATTATATTTGTAATTTGGGATAAAAAAACCTCTGTGATATCTGTCAACTTTCAAAAGATACACTCAGAATTTAATTCTTTTCTGTTTCTACTTTAATCAATGAACATTAGGGAAAAAACCCTTATTTTAAACATGTCTAAAAATTGTGCTTAAATAAATCCTTATATATGCATTTTGGAATGTGTTTCCCACAAAATTAGCACTTTTGAGTTGAGAACATCACAACATTCAGAGAAGTGTGACAACTGAAAATGACTGTGTCTCAAAGCACCCATTAATCTGGAAAGTGCATTTGAAATGAGGTTCAAATGAAATGCATGAGCATCTTCATTTAGATATTTGATGATGATCAAAATTTAAAGGCACTTTACAAAATCCTCCACTTCTTTATCTGAAAATTAGTAGTCTTCTTTTCTTTACCCATAAAATGAGGAATTATTTATAACCTTGTTTATTTCAAGCAATAGTCAACTATAAATGTAGACATTCCGATATCTAGGTTGATATTTGAATTATTGTCTTGAGTGGAATTGGACGATTTCCAAAATAGATATGTAAGAGAATTCTGTCATAAAATCCTTTTGGAATGAATTTGAGCATTCCCACTAGACTTTGCGGCAAGGAGAATACCACAAACTTTTATCTTAAAATCGTTAGCAGGCTGAACGAGGGGAGCATGGACGAAATATTGCTGAAGAAAAAAAATGTTTTGTAAAAATGCTGAACAGTGGAAACACAGGACATTTCCAGTGTTAATAGAGAAGATATGAAGAGATTGCATGACTACATCATACAATTTAAAAAAGTTACATACAAAACTGGTCCAGGCAATTTTTAATCTGGGGACCATGGATGCCTTAGGGTAGGGGTGCCCAACCTCTGGGCTGCAGCTCACTATCAGGCTGTGGCCTATTCAGAACTAGGCTGCACGAATGGTGGGCCTGTGCACTTGTGGTTTGGCAGCCCAGCTGGGGGGGAGAGGGGAACCAGACCATGTGAGTGGCGGGTTGGCGTGCATGCATGGTGCTCAACCTGCGCAAGTGGTGGGCTGGTGTATGTGCACATGTATATGCAGCTCAACTTGGAAAAGTTGAGCTCCACACCTACATATGCATGCTACTTGCACAGCCTGCTTCCCCTTTTTCCCCCCAGCCAGGCTGCCAACACAAAGGTTGGGGACCGCTGCCTTAGAGGTTCTGTGAATAGATTTTAGGGGGGGGGGTCTGTGAATGAGAAGAATGCCACTTTATTTTCACTAACCTCTAACAGAAATTTAGCTTTTCATTCAATAATAAATCTGCACTACTATTAATCTTCTCATCGTTCCCATCACCCATCTCCTCCCACTTATGACTGTATGACTGTAGCTTTGTTGCTTGTATCCTTACGATTTATATTGACTGTTTCCTAATATGATTTGATTGCTTATTTGTACCCTATGACTATCATTAAGTGTTGTACCTTATGATTCTTGCTGAACGTATCTTTTCTTTTATGAGAGCATATGCACCAAGACAAATTCCTTGTGTGTCCAATCACATTTGGCCAATAAAAAATTCTATTCTATTCCATTCCATTCCATTCTAATGTATGTAGACAACAAAGTAATATATGGCCTCTAGACTCCAAAAATGTTTGTTAACGTCAATAAATCTCGCCATCTAGAATTATTATCACCTAAAAGACTATTATTATTTTAATGGATTAATAAAGAAGCACATGTATTTTTGTGATACATTTTGATAACTAGATTTGAACAAAATTGATTTCATTAGCAATACAGTTTATTGGGGGGAAAGTTTATGCACTTAAATATATTTTTATGAGAAAAGGTCTTTAGATTTTTTTTTTTTTGCCAGACTCTGAGATCCATGGCACCAAAAGGGTAAGACCCCTTACTGTAACCCAATTGGGCAAATTAATATTTGGATACATTCAACCTTCTCCTGTTGCTGGTGAAAGAGTATCTTACCTCGACTGAAAATGAAATTAAACAGTTTTTTGATATTTCACACATCAACTCTAAAGTTCATTTATTTTACAAACAAAGATTCATAAAACATATTGTCAGTGTGCATGTCCAATTAGCATAGGTATAATGTTTAAATTTGTTCCAAAATATTTTCAGGAATTAAACATTTTACCTACATCATAAGTAGAAGTCGTAAGAGGAAAACGAAACCCCTATTTAACAAATATTTACAGAAAACAGAAACCATCAATGGGATAACTTTGCCATTCCCAAAGGATGTGAAAAATACTCAACAATCATATCTTCTACTTCTTTGGGGATTATATTTTATAAAATTAAACAAGTGATTTCACTGGTGCCAGCATAGTGTATAATATATATACCATGATATAAGATCATACATCAGAGTAATATACATGTTGCACAGAATATGATGTACAGATGGATATGTATTTTCCCCCCAACTATTTGTATAAGGATTATTCTTTATATTATTCATGTTGTCTTGTATTCTTGTATGGACTGCACCAGTAGAGGCTAAACCAATTTCATTGTATACATGATGTGCAATGACAATAAAGGCTTTGAATTTTGAACTTTGTGATCTAATTATCTCTCTCTCTCTCTCCCCCTCCCTCCCTCCCTCTCCCTCTCCCTCTCCCTCTTCCTCTCCCTCTCTCCCTCCCTCTTCCCCCAAAGGCTTTATAGACCAGAGGAAACAGGTTTTGTCCAATGGGTCCCTTTGTTTATCAATACTCATTGGCCACACTCATTGTATGAGGTGGTTATTCAGAAGCTTTATGGCAGGGGTCTCCAACCTTGGCAACTTTAAGACTTGGTTGGACAAGGTTGGAGATCCTTGCTTTATGGGACCAGCATACTAATAAACTGAAATGCTTTACTTTACTTTGCTTTTCATCCAGGTACTCTTATCTTACAGGTCACAAAGAAAAATGAAAGGAATGGTTTTTTTGCACACCGATAATTATATCCTTATTATTTCATTATTTTTATATTTATTGCATTCACGTATATGTACCTGTTTTCCACAAACAAATAGCCCCTAAATATTGCACCTGTGGCATATGAAAGGTAAGCATGGGCTTTTGAATGAGTAGCGCATGTGTGAGCAGCTCTGTTCATCAACAGAACCATCAGTGAGGAAGAAGAGGTCTCTTCCCAGAGTTTTCATAGTGGTTACATTCTCCATGCTTATCTCTCAAAAAGAAATGTTGCTGTGAGGGAAGAAATGAACTTCCTTTTACTGAGATTCATTGAAGAGGAAAGCAGTTTAATAACTGACAAACATTTTTAAACACTGCCTCTCTCTCTCTCTCTCTCTCTCTCTCTCTCTCTCTCTCTCTCTCTCTCTCTCTCTTAAGGTTTGGAGTCACTTGACAAAATATATGTGCAAATTCGCTCATTCCACATAAAGTCGCTGCAGTCTCTTCCAAACTTCCTGGCTAATTTGAAAATGAGTCTGTATTTAATATACCTCATTCCTTTTCTTAAGGAAAGGAAAGTTTCACCAGGGATGGTAAATTTGGTTCCCAGAAAGTTGAATCTATTATATCACCCCCTCCACCCCCGCAATCCAATGAATTCCTAAACTTCAGCCGTTTGCAGAAGACCACATCTACCAGCTGTGAGGCACATGTAGGATTACAGCAGAACTAGCCTGGAAAAACTCAAATTCACAATTCACCATACTCGGCATCTTATTTATTGGGAGCGTTACAAAACGCTTTCATCATAATTCCTTACAAAGACAGCTTGAACATAACATACTTTTTTATGCATTCCTTATTACATTAAAATCACAAGCTGTCTTAGTGAAATACAATACTATAAGCCTACATTTTGAAGGAATGGTGAACAAAGCATGGTGGGGGTTGTTTTGCATTGTAAATTAGCTGCTCTTGTAATTGAAATAATGGAAATAGCCTGAATCAAAAGCACAAGAATCCGATTATCTGAATCTCTTGTGAATTTATGGTGGTTGTCAGGAAAAACTCAACTTCCTCTTTGATAAATGTAGATGATTGGCAAAAGGAGGTCCTGACTATGGGAATAATATTATTCAGTTGTTTATAATCACATTTACACAGATATACAACTCTGTGTGGGTTCCTTCAATTGTTTTCAACCACATCTCCATTCATCCTTGATTCCTGGTTATGCTAGCTGAAATATGGTTAAAACCATCTAGAGTCAGGGTGGGCATACTGAAGCCACAGCAGCTTCCAGAACCCCCTCTGACAGCTTGATCATATTTTAGTTTCTTGCCATGTTTGAGATGGAAAACACAAAAATTAGAAAAATCCCCACTTGAACCCTTCTTAGGGTATGGATCCCCAGAATTAGACAGAACACTGGAGACTGACTCTGGTGATTTTATTCTCTGAGCAGCATAAAAGGGAAACATATCCTGTGACATATTCTGTGATGAGCTATGGTGGCACAGTGGTTAGTCGGTGATGGGTTGCTCCTGGTTCGGACCGGTTCGCAAGAACTGGTAGTAAAACTGGTGGGAGGCTCCGTCCACCGACCTGGACATCATCAGGAAGTTTCTGCGCATGCGAACTGTTATGAATCGGTAGTAAAGTTAAGTAGAACCCACCCCTGGTTAGAGTGCAGTATTGTAGGCTACTTCTGCTGACTGCCGGCTGCCTGCAATTTGGCAGTTCAAATCTCAGCAGGCTCAAGGTTGACTCAGCCTTCATCCCTTCCGAGGTGGGTAAAATGAGGACCCAGATTGTTGGGGGCAATAGGTTGACTCTATCAACAGCTTAGAGAAGGCTGTACAGCACTGTAAAGCAGTATATAAGTCTAAGTGCTATTGCTATTGCTATTTGGAACCAATATCACTTCTGTTACTTGTAGCCACAGTACCTGACTTGTATTCAGTCCATAATCAACTCTTTTTATAAGATCTTTTTCACATACATGATTACCAAACCAGATAGCTTTCATCCTTTTCATTTGGCCCTATTGCATTTTATTTTGTTGCATCTATTTTTCTAACCTATCAAAGTCATTTTGAATTTTATTTCAATAGGGTATTAGCTATCCTATCCCGTTTAACTTCTGAAGATTGGGCAAGCATTTCCTCCACTTTTTCATCCAAGTCATTAGTAAATGACTTGAATTAGTTGAAGAGGACAGGAAGGTTCAAACTTACGGCACCTATTCCTTATGAATTTGGTTTTGAGTCAGTTAAGTAGTCGCTTGATTGTCATGCCTTTCGGTCTTCTAACAGTAACCTCAGAATTGGAATGTTATAGAGTACTTTATCAAATTCTTTGTTGAAATTACTTCACATCTGCATCATTCCACAATTTACTAAGTTAATAAGATCAAAATTGAGATACAATTAACCTTGCCGGACATGTTCCTGACAAGCCCTGTTGACATCTAGAAACAATCACATTATTTTAATGTACTGTATTTAAGCTCTTTGCTTTTATGATTTGTTTTATAATCTTTGTAGGGACTGATGTCAAACAAATTCGTCTATAGGTCCCCAAGAATTCCGTTTTCCCTTTTTGAAGACAGGAACATCATTTGTTCAATCATTTATCTTCAGATATCAAAGGGTTTTGTCACTGTATCATGCAGTGATATGCAGTGTTGTAGTACAAGCTCCGCCCCTTTTGTATGTGGGTAAAATATGATGACACACATCCAAAAGGGGCAGCTTTGTCATTACAATGCTTTTATCAGATTTCCCTAACTCCACTCTAGTTCCCCATGTGTTTGCCCTGACTATCAGCAAAGTCCTTCTGTACCTTTAAATGCAATTCATCTGTACCTGGGTATTAAATTTGTTCAAAGTAAACAGAAATTCCTTGATTGTGTTTCTGATAATGTCAACCTTCAACACTACCTCTTTATCCTGCTCTTCACAATTGCCTTATTATTCTTTACAAAAAAAATAATAATCTAAAACAGGATTTGAATTGTTCTATCATTTTTAAATACCTCTTAGTATTTTGTTACCTTCAATCAACAATTGTTATTTTTATTTTTTTAGTTCCTTGTTCATATATATATATATATATATATATATATATATATATATATATATATGTGAAGAAGATTGTTTTCTTAGCTAAACAACAACTGAGACTGTCTGCAGAGTAGTAGTCTTGGTGTATGTACATCTGTTTTACAGATTTAATAAATCAACAATAATAGAAGAGGTTTTCTTAGTTTTGGGCTCTCTCTTTTATCAATACAAGAACACCATATGGTATCAGAAATTTGGGAAAGAAGAGAAGAGGAAAAAGAAATGGTGCAAATTAACAAAAGAAATGGTGCTGTCAGATTGGCTATAACCTTAACCTCCAATAAAACTATAACTTTCTCAACAAATGGAGTCAAGGATCATTTCTATTTAGAGGTTGCAATAGTTCTAATTTTTTAAACAGCTGATATTTTCAGGTAACTGGTGAATCCAGGAAAATCATTAAGCAGAGTTTTGATATTTATAAGCAGGCTATATAAGCTGGGTTGTGCAACCAAAGAAAATGAACAGAAAATAGCAATTTCATTAATGTAATTGGGTAGGCAACAGCTGATGTTTTTAAAGTCATGAAACAAGAAAAGAAAAAGAATTATGGGCCTGTCTTGTAAAAAGTTTGCAAAATATTGTGTACCAGAAACAAATGAGATGCTTGAGAGATTTAAATTTCACAAAAGAGTTCAAAAAGAGGGTAAACCTTTTGATGAAATTTAATTCCTCGTTGAACTAAAGCTCCTGAATCTGGATTGCAATTTTGGCTAATTGCTGGCATTTTTAGGATCCAATGATTTTGTCAAAATGACAAAACAACCATTGTGTTGTTGTATCACCCTTTGGTGTGTGAATGATGTCATGGTGTATCATATAAAAAGGGGAGGAGCTTGCATTTATACCTCCCCTGACCTGCTCCTCCAAATGCCTTTGACCAGTATCTTTGCCTTTCTTTCCAGCTGCCCACAAGTAAATGTCTTCAAATATATTTCGATCTAAAAATTAAACCTTCAATTTACAGTTTTAGCAGAATACACTTCACTTGATCCAAACAGACCTAATCACAGATAATTTTAGTCACAAACTAAACTTTGTCATAATTTATACCAATTTATAATTTATGCATCTTTCCTGCACACATTATAGATTTGTAGAAATTTATGACATTACTATAATATACTTCTGATTATGCACATAGCGAGTGCCTATGAAAGCTCTTTACTTTTGGTACATTTTGTTACTTGATGGTTCTCCTAAAACTATGTCTCTCGATCGTAAAATGTATAACTGGAAGTCCAGTTCAATGGACTAAGAAATGTTAGAACTTGAAACATATTATACATATGACTTGCTTGTGTCTGTCTTTTCTTCATAAGGGTTTTTTTAATGTACAAAATCCACAAGACCGGGATTCCTGTTGCCACTTTTTTCTCCTTTGATCATTCCCTCTGTACTGTAATGAAGAGGAGTACAATTAAAGAGGCATGAATACTATGCAGATCTGTTTCTCTACAGAGTATTTCATAATCAAGAGCCAGCACTCAGTGCTAATAAGCAAGTGCCCTTAATTTTCAGCCTTCACCAAGGATCAACCTTTAGTTGATTACTTTAGTTGATTAACTTACCTGCTTTAATCCAGCTAATTCTGTCCCCCTTAATATCCCTGAATATAGCAGTATCCAGGCTGTTGCCAGTTTTCAATAATAGGGCTAGTCCTAGGAAGTGGCAAATGAGGATTTCTGAAGTCCCGAAATTGGTTTCTTCTAAACAGGTACAAAGGCAAATAGAACATTAAAAAAAAAAAAAAGCTAACTGCATTATTCATAACAAGGCTTGCCTCCTGACAGGCATAAATCACATTTGCAGATTAAACTAATTTTCTGTGGCCTAAAAGAGCTTTGCTGGATCCAGTCATTACAATTTTAATTTAACCATTGCCATATGTAAGGAAAACATGTCTTGGTGTCATGATGTAAAACTTCAATGTGGCTGTAGAGAAACACGTCTCATGTTTCCATGCTGTTTTATGCTTGGATGCAGGGACGGAGTGGAAGAAACCACTGCAGTGCAGTGATCCATAATGATAATTTTCACATAAGTCAAGTAAGGAAAGCCACAAAGGGTAACACTTGCCTTCTAGTTGGGGCCTTCAATTTTTGTAATGATGCATATTAAGGAGGTTACCTGCATTCTGTAAAGCTCAACAGTTGTCCTATTATAAAAATGGAATAGGAACCCTATGGAATAGGGGTTTTCTTTGCCACCCAGTGCCCAAAGAAAAGCATTTAGGAACCTCATGGACAAGACATGAGATCAATTCTTCTCGTTCACTATTTCACATGAACAGCTAGTATTTAAAGCATGCTGCTTTTCACAGCTCTTTCTTCTGTCAGTCATAATGTGTAGATAGTTGGAGTTAGATCTGTTCCGGCCAATTTATGTAGAATTTGTAATGAACTACTGATGTGCTATTGAGTTGTTGTTGACTCCTAGGGACCACAGAAATAGATTTCTCCATGATGATTGGTTCCTAACCTGGTCCTTCAGTTCTTTCAACTGTTTACTCTGTTGCTGTAGCTGAGTCCATCCACTTTGCTGTTTGTCAACTCCTTCTTCTCTTTCCTTCACTTTCCTGGCATTAGAGTTTTCTCCAGAGAGCTGGATCTTCATATAATATGTCCAAAGTAGGCTAATCTGAACCTGTGCCTTAAATGAGAATTATGGCTTGATTGGTTAATGATCCATTAATTTGCTCTCTTGGCTTTCCCTAGTATTCTCAGGGATCTTTTTCAACACCAAAGTTCAAAAGCATCAATGCTCTTAATTTTAATGAAATAGCTGGATATAAATTTTGTTGGTCAGTTTGGAGGCAAGGAACTATTAACTTATGGAAATGTACAAGATGGATGGACCTTTTCATACCAAAGTTGTTTGCTGTTTCTGCTGAAAGGCAAAAGGGGAATGTGTATGTGTTAATATGTGTTTTCACGGAGTATGAAAATGGATTATATGAGAGAATTTCTGATATATCTGCACCTGGGGTTCAATTAATTTGCAAATGGAATTCTTGCTTGAATTAGTAATTCTTAATTCATTTAATATACCATACTTTCTTTTGTCCTGGTCCTATCTTTGTGCGAGGAGCTATGGTGGCGCAGTGGTTAGAATGCAGTATTGCAGGTTAACTCTGCTCACTACCAGGAGTTCGATCCTGACTGGTTCAAGGCTGACTCAGCCTTCCATCCTTCCAAGTTCAGTAAAATTGACCCAAATTGTTGGGGGCAATATGCTGACTTTGTAAACTGCTTAGAGGGGGCTGTAAAAGCACTATGAAGCGGTATATATGTCTAATTGCTATATGAGCACAAACACTACACATAGATACATAGAGTATATATAGAAATAGATACAAATGTGTCACAGACAGATGCTGTGTTATTAAGTAGGAAGTGAATCCAATCACAAAGAAAAAGGACTCTGTGTGATCTCAGATATACCTTGCATCCTTTTTTTGAAGCAAAAGGAAAGAAAGTGAGGAAAAAATAAAAGTCCTTTATATTGGAAATATTCATATCAGCAATTGGCAAATATAACTTGTATTTTTCCTTGAAAAAGACTTTGGCTCATGTTTGTGATGGAAAGGACTCTGAAAGTATAAACAATTGCTATTCAAATGTCAGGCTATTTTTACTTAATTGGATTAGAACCACTTTTATTGAAAGATGCTTGAACAAGCCAGGTCCTTGATGATGCAAAATGAAGGAAAGCAACAACGCAATGATAATACCAAAGGTTTCTATCAATGTTTCACATCTGTACTTAATGAGAAACAGATGCATTTTGAAATAAGCCATTGTTTTATACTTCAATGTGACAATATGCTTTGATGCTTTCTCCTTAATTGTAGCATCATGTAATGAAGTCCTTTTCCTCAGTGTGTGTGGTAAGAAAATAGCTGAAGACTTCAGTTAGAAAAAAAAGAATAGCAAATATTTTTCGTGAACCTGCAATCATTGTACTTTTTGAAAATATGATGATCCTTTCAAAATTGGGATTTCTGGAACAACAACATCAAGCAGTTTGGCTTGATATATTGCAGAGCTTCACTCTTCAGAAGATTTTCCATGCAATCTATCTCCGCACAGTTAAATTTCTGTAGATGGGGTGGACAGATTATAAAATTCTGGGCTCTAAGATGAATTATAAAATATAATCCCAAACTGGAGTGCAATGCCAAATAATGGCTCAGGTGGTTAAAGAATATTTATCTAACATGAAATTATTTCTGAGCTGTTTTTTCCTTCTTCAGGTAAGCAACTTTCAATTCAAGACTTTTAGAACAATTTAGAAACTTAGAACATCACCAATAGAAAAATTCAAACCAGGAGACAAGCATTTCATGAAACTGAGTTGAGCTTAGCCTTTCTTGCTGGTAGGACATTCAGAGAGAATGTCTAAAAGTTATTCAGCTGTGGGAAGGTGCAGAATATGTTTTCATGAAGAAAAGTTCATAGTACATCAGTTGTTTGTTCTAAAGATATCCTGTTAAACTATTTATGATTTTAAGAATGAACCTCAGATTCCACTCAGAAGCAACTTGACATCCAGTGGAGAAGACCAAGACTGCAATTTTGGGATAATTGCACATAAAAGAAATATTGCAGTGACCTAAATGAGATATGACTTAGGCATTTGGGCACTTTCCAAATCATTTGACTTGCCAAGCTCAAAAGGTTTGCCATGTCATGCTCCTTTCTAACATTTCTCTCTGGGCAACTCTGTTACTACCTTCTGTCTTTCAACATCATGAAAATACTCTGTGATCTGAGATTTTCTCCCTAGAATACTGCAAGAATCAGGTCGATGCAAGGTCAGGAAGATGCAGGGTCATGGTTCTGCTTCATCAGTGATACTGAGGCATGACTTCTTAGACAGATACATGTCTTTTGGAGCCTCTCCGTATTGCTGTTCTTGGTCCCCCTAATGAGGATTCTTAGCCCCAGACACAAAATGCAGTAATAGATTATTTCTGTGCTTGTGGTCCTTGGTTACCAAGAAAATGTCTTGAAATTCCTTTGATAAATGAACTGCGAGGAAGGTTAAAAACTTGGTGGTGGGAAAGTGGATATGCGCACACACATACACATACAAGGAGCTTTTGCAAATAGTCACTTTTTTAAAGTTTTGTGTGTCATCCAGACTGCTTCCCATCTCATAGTCCTCCACTTGCCAACTATTATGGGGGAGTATAAAGCTTCTTTCCCTCTGGATCCATCTCACGGTACTTTCTGAGTTATTGTGATTTCATATTAAACATGGTTGTTATTTTTTAGCAGAAGAGCGATCTTTAATTTCTAGCTTTTTAAACAAGTAACATTTCATAATACTCCTGCACTGTTTATGTTTCTCATTTCTCACCTGTCATCTGAAGGCTTGTTCACACATTCAGGCAGAAAATTCTTATCTCCTGGTAGGTTTCCCTCTAGTCCAGCCCTCCCATCTCTTGCTAAGTGGAGGCCAGATGTTATATGTTTTAGTGCTTCTTGAGAAGCCTTCCATTACATTTTCCCCTTGCTAATTTTGACAACAACTTTTTGGGACTGTGGGAACACGAAGAAGATAAGCAGTACCTAAATTCTAGAGTACTAGATCTTTTGCAACTAATGATACATATTCCTAGAGAGGACAAAGTTCCTGTTTTCCTACCAGGCTGTTTCTAATAAAGATCCTTAGCCTGATTGCTTAGTTTACCTGATGGCAGGGGCCATTTTTTTTTTTTTTTTGCAGCTTTAGGCAGTTGAATCTATCCATCTGTTATATTTCCCAAAGTACCATCATGCAATGCTTAGGACTACTGCCTTCCAATCGTTAAATGAAGGTGCCAGGCCAGTGGTGGGTTGCTTCCGGTTCTGTGCGGTCCTTTAGAACTGGTAGTAAAACCCTCCTGGACATTGTAATTGACTATCTGCGCATGCACAGAAGCTTCTGTGCATGTTCTGCCCAGCTACGGACCCCAAAGAATGCAGCACACACACAGTCCATACAAACCTTAGTTTACTAATTAAGGACTACTAATGAGCTTTCTTAGTAGTTGTTCGAACACAAGTACAGTTTAAATCAGTCTTTTCTGAACAAGAAATTTAACTTCTGTTAACTTCATTAACAGCCGACAAGAATCCAAAGAATAATAACTCAATTCTGAGGCACAGTATTTCAGATAACTGTAATCTTACTGTGGTTGGCAGAATGCCCAGAAGCAATTTGCAGGAAAACTGACAAGAGAGAAGCAAGAGCCGATCAAATGTTTCTGGAATCAAGACGCAAAGGAATATGAACGAAGTTGTTTCCTGCAAATTATATCAGTCGTCGTCGTTCCTTAAATAGGCTAGGGGAGTGTCCAATTAGCCCCAAGCATTACTCTCAAGGAGACCTCCTCCTGAGGAGCCACTCCTGCCTTTTAACAGCTTTGCATGCTTGTGCATCGAGAAGAGGTTCCTCCTCTTCTTCCTCTTCACTTATGGGAGCTTCTGAAGGCCCTGGCTGAATCTCTGCCTCTGGCACCACATCTTCTCCAGCTTCTTCATTGTCTGATTTGAGTACCAGCTGCACAGGCTGCTGGCGCATCACCACACCAGCCTCCTCACTGTTGTAATCAGCTACTAGCTGCAAAATCGCATGCTCCTGTTGAAAACTGGTAGTAAAGGTACCGTATTTCTCGGACTATAGGACGCACCTTTTTCCCCCTAAAAGGGAGTGAAAATTTAGGTGCATCTTATACACCAAATGTAGCCTCGCCACCCACTGGCCCCCACCCTTTGGCCTCTGCCTCCCAGCAGTTACCTCCTTGTAGCACGCAGCAAGAAGAAACGGTGCATTTCAGCTTCAGCACAGCCTAATTAGCACAAGTTGATTGGATCGGCCTCCCAACTCTCAGCTGTTTTGTGCAGGCCTCTGCTGCTTGCTGCAAGGAGGTAAATTGCTGGAGCAGATTTTTTTTTCTTGTGCTAATCAAGCTATGCTGAAAACGAAAATGAAAGTAAAGCAGGCTGTTTGCTGTTTGCTGCAACAAGGCAAAATTGCTGGGAGGCAGAGGCAGATTTCTTTTTCTTGTTTTCCTCACCAAAAAAGGTAGGTGCGTCTTATAGTCCGGTGGGTCTTATACTCCGAACAATACGGTAAGTAGAACCCACCCCTGTGCCAGACACAGAGTAAAGTGTTAAACGGAGTGAAGAAAATAAGGCCACGACTAAATTGAAGGCACAAGAGACAGAAGATATACCATAGGTGCAAATCTGCCTCTAACTCCTTATAAAATGCAATCACCAGGGGATTAGAGGTGCTTGTCATCCATGTTTCATAGCTTTAGCAGAACAAAGCAACTCCCAGTCACTGGGTCCAATGGTGCATCTCAATTCAAATTCCCCTGACCGAGGATTGTATTCTTTTGGCATTGCTGTTGGACAGCCAGTCTGCTCTTAGTTTAGCTATAATTCACCCCCAATAATTGTCAGTGACTACCTCATTGTAATAAATCATCAAAGAAAATTCCTTTCTTAACCTCAGATCTTTCATGGGAGCCAGAAGTATTGAGAAAAACAAATGAAAAACAACCTGGGGTAGCCAATCAGCTAGAAAAAATAAAACAAAATTCCTACTTGGCAACATGAATGGCATGCACCCACACCCTGGCGACTCCACCCATAAAAAGGGTTCTGACTGCATGCTCATGGCTATTATCTTGACTTCTTTTTACCTCTACCCCCTTCCTATGGATGCCCTGCCCTGGCAACAATGTCTCCTGCAGTTTGGAATAAGATGCAGGAGAGGATGCATTCAAAACATTTCCTCCTCCCCCAGTTCTGCTCTCCAGTATAGATGCCAACTGCAAGTGCCATTTCTCCGACTTCTCCCACTGGTGCAGATTTAACAAGTGTCTACATTTTTTTAATTGGTGGGGCAACCCTTTCATCTTTTAGTAGGAGTGAAGTCTGTGGACAATTAAAAGTGTTGCTAGTGCCAACTGCTTGGTTGCTTAGTGGAGTGAGATGGGGAAAATCTCTCTCTCTTTTTCTTTCCCCCTCCCCCCCCCTCTATCTTAGAACAGAGCTGGAAGGGACCTTGAAGGTCTTCTAGTCCAACCCCCTGCTTAGGCAGGAAACCCTATACCATTTCACACAAATAGTTGTCCAATCTCTTCTTAAAAACTTCCAATGTTGGAACATTCACAACCTCTCTGGAGGCAAGTTGTTCCACTGATTAATTGTTCTAACTGTCAGGAAATTTCTCCTTAGTTCTAGGTTGCTTCTTTCCTTGATTAGTTTCCATCCATTGCTTCTTGTCCTGCCCTCAGGTGCTTTGAAGAATAGTTTGACTCCTTCTTCTTTGTGGCAGCCCCTGAAATATTGGAAGACTGCTATCATGTCACTCCTAGAGGCCTTATTATCCTAGGGGATAAAATAACCATTCTCTCTCCCTCCCTCCCTCCCTCTCCTCTCTCTCTCTCTCTCTCTCTCTCTCTCTCTCTCTCTCTGTGTGTGTGTGTGTGTGTGTGTGTGTGCGATTGGCAGTTGTGAGTGATCGCTGGATCTCTGAGCATGCACCAGCTATAGACCCTACCAAAATACTGGCACCAAACCTGAATTTCATATATAAATGCAAAAAAAAATACGTCGACAGTATTAAAACAAGATGCAACAATTAAGAATAGCAAATTAAATGCAGTATAAGCGACATAAGATTGAATCCAGCAAAGAGAGGATTAGCAGTCACAGCATTATAAAATTTAAACAAGCCATTTAGGCCACTGAGTTCAACTCAGTGCTGTGGTCCACATTAAGAAGTCTATGACAGATGGCAGTTTAGCCTCTGCTTGAACATATCCAGAAAAGGAGCCCACCATCACTGTTTGTGATCAGTTCCATTGTCAAAGAACCTTTCCTGTTAGGAAATTGTTCATAATGTTCAGAAGGAATCTGTCTTTCTCTAACTTAAATCCACTATGATATGTCACATACTCTGGAATGAGAGACAATAAAAGACAGTCTTCTCTAGTCTATGACATCCTTTCAGGTATTTAAAGAGTGCTGTCATTTGAGTTTCTTAAAGACTAAATGTTAAGACTAAAAATTCAGTTCAACATATTTTGTAGTTATCTGATTGGCCTCAATGCCCTTCTCTGAAGTTTCTCAATTTGTGTGAATCGTTTTTAAAAAACAGTATCCAGAATTGGATGACGTATTCAAAGTGGGGACTAACAAACACTGAATGGAGTCATAATTTTTCATAAGAAATTGTACTTTTGTTGATACAGTCTAAAACTAAATATGTACTTTTTGCAGCCCAACCATACTGCCAATTTATATCCATATTATAATTTGTTATTATTGTAAAATTAAAACAGCAAGTCAACAAACCATTAACCAGGTATTCTTTTGATTTCTATTTCATCCTGTTATTTTCAACCAATTTATCTAACTGTCAATATTATTCTGCTTTTTCCTTCTGTCTTCTATCCGCTCCGTTTGCTATCTAAAATATGATTGATCTTCCTTCCTTCAAGCTTTTCATTTAACTTATTAATGAAAAATATAGTTGAATTGTGTTTAATCTATATAACTGAGTATAATTTGCACTTAAGAGGCCAAGAAGTAGCCTGGAAAAACACTATTATATTTTGCACTTCATGTTTCATTCAATTCTCCAATATAGTCCTCAGCTCAATAAAGATTCCAAAATGCAACACAACTTAAAAATGGGCGTGGCTTTGTTGCCTGGTCATGGCCACCATTTTGACATCATTTAACCTATAGCTGCAGCTAATCCTATGCTTTGTCGTTGCCCGGGACACTAGAAATTAGTAAAGAAAAATGTCTAAAAGTATCGATTGAATGAATGTATATGTGTTTTCTCTAAGAGCAAGCAACTTACACAGAATTCTTGGGCTTGATGACTGAATGAGGATTTGAATTAGAGACTTAACCCCCAAATCCAGTGCATCTTTACATTGGCTCCAAAATTTCAGCTATAGGAAAGGGTCTATTCTAAAATATCTCCATTGGACTAAAGCAGTGATGGCTAACCTTTTCTGGACTGAGTGCCCAAAGCGCAAGCGTGCATGTGTGAATGTGTGCGTGTGCCCCCGAACCCCCAAAATGCAATGTGCACGCAGCCCCGTGCATGTGCACGCAGCTCCTGCATGCGCCTCGCCCCACCCCACATGTGGGTATGGCCCCCCTGCATGTGCCCTGCCCCCTACACATGCACGTGTGCCCCACATGTGCCCTGCCCCACATGCACGCATGGTCCCCCCGCACATGCGCACACAGCCCCCCCGCATGCACCTTGCCCCCCCCGCACATGGGCGGCAGAGACCCGAAGATCTGAGCTGGGGAAACAGCTCACATGCCCGCAGAGAGGAATTTAAGAAATAAGAAAATATGTATTGGAAGAGATGGTCATTAAATATAACAAAAGCACAGGGACATTTTTCTGAAAAGGAGCTGATAATTTTACAGGGGTACTCCTTTGACTTTGGGGAAAGGTTATAATAGGTTCAATAAGTTTTAAGTTAAATACAGTCAGCAGAGATTTAAGATTCATAATGTCCTTGATATAGATCCAAAGAAAAGGTATGTGCTTAACTTGATGACAGGAGATAAAACAATAGCCAATAAAAAGCTGCCAGCATTGTCTTTTGCTGACTTTTGGCAAAAGCCAGTGAGAGCTGCTTTTTTAATGGAAGACAGAAAACCATGACACTGAGCTAAAATATTTAAATGTTATTGAGAGCATTTCAACCAAGATGAAAGGAAAAAATATAAAAATTAATCAAGAGTGACAGTCAGAATATGATCTAGTGAAAACATGGACATGATTCACTCCAGGAATGTAATAGTAGAACAGTGCTTCTACAGAACTATCATTGATTTATAGAAATGGGGTCTGATTTCTTTAAATTCAGGTATATACTTGCGCTTTTACCTCTATAAATCTGGGTTATGTAATAAAACTGATGAAATGAATGGTATTTGCACTTGGAGAAGACTTCTTTTGGATTTTTTGATGACTGGATCTCATTGCAAATAGAATAATCAGAGCTAAAACTGTGCATCTGGACTTGGAAAAACCAAGGTAGAAACGCCATTGACACTTCTGAACTTGGGCATTGGAGAAGGCTCCTAAAATGACCACGAATAGCTAAGAAAACAAACAAATGGGTCATTGAACAAATCAACCCAGTGATCATATTTTGTACTCATCTCTTGGATAGTCTAGAACAGGGTCCCCAAACATTTGGGCACCAGGGACCAAGAGAGGTTTTTCCATGGACTGGAGGGCATGTGGTTTCGCATGCTGCTTGCATCCTGTGGATGGGGCTTTGCTTGTTTGCACGGACCAGTTTCTGGCATGCCGTGGCCCAGTGTTGGTCCACGGACCAGGGCTGGGGACCTCTGGTCTAGAAGATAGGCATGCAAGGGATTTGATATTAAAGCAATGTTTATAAGATCAAGACCAGTTTACTGATATTAGAGCATCATTACTGATGTGTATCCTGTCCATACTAAAAATTTGAAAAATCTCTGAATTTGAGGCAGAGCTATATTAAAGTTACTCTCTCCCAGGGGTTTATCACTCTGATGTTATGGGAGGATTTGATACTTTTAATGACTTTGAAAGTTGATGTTAGTAGTAGAAGGTGCACCTGGGTGGGTTCATTTTTGCAAGTTTTTGCTCAATTATAAATCATGCAATCATAACTATAGGATCATAGATATGGAAGAGATTTCAGAGATCATCTAATCCATTCCCTGCTCAGCACAGGATCCAGCAAATCATCTCTGGGGCATAAGCTTCTGAAGATTTGGCGCAAAGAACCTTACCAGATACCTGCTACTTCTGTATGAGAATTCTTCAGAGATTTGAAGATTGCTATTAGAACATCAACTCTGATGAAGCCACTAAAAACATTTATGGCAAACTGCAAGAGATGCTCAATGTAATATTTAGAAGGGATATCTTGGGTGTCCTCCTGGACTCGCGGCTAAACTTGGAAGATCATGTAACAGCCATAACCAGGGGGGCATTCGCCCAGGTTTGCCTGGTGTGCCAGTTGCGCCCCTATTTGGACCTAGATGCCCTACACACAGTTACTCATGCGCCTGTCACCTCCTGTATTAACTACTGCAATGCCCTTTACATGGGGCTGCCCTTGAAGACCACTCGGAGGCTTCAGCTGGTGCAGAATGTGGCCGCACGGGTTGTGATGGGAGCATCTCGACATGATGTAACACTCCCATGTTATACTTCTCCTATGCGACTTGCATTGGTTGCCGGTTGCCCTCCGGGTGAGATTCAAGGTGCTGGTGATTACCTATAAGGCCCTATATGGCTTAGGCCCGGGATATTTGGGGGGCCATCTGCAGCCAGCAACAGCTGCCCATTGCCCGGTGCGTTCCCACAGAGAAGGCCTCCTCAGGGTGCCGTCGGCCAGACAGTGTCGGCTGGCGACCCCCAGGGGGAGAGCTTTCTCTGTGGGTGCACCTACCCTTTGGAATCAATTGTTCCTGGAGGTCTGGGTGGCCCTCGACCTCCAATCTTTCCATCGCGACCTGAAAATATGGCTGTTTCGTTTGGCTGGCCTGGACTGATGGGGTTTTAATTTTTAACTTGTTAGTCTTAATTGCACTTTTAACTGTTAAATTATGAGATTTGGATTTAATTTTTTTTTAATTTTTTCATTAGATGTTTTTTACTGCTCTGAGCCACCCTGAGTCCGGCTGGAGATAGGGCAGCATATAAATCTCATTAAATAAATAAATAAATAAATAAATAAATAAATAAATAAATAAATAAATAAATATATATATATAGTGATACGCACGGAATGCAACAGTTAGAAGTTAATTTTAGAAAAATAAAAAGGTTATGCAGTGGCACACAGGATGGTGTCAAATGAAGGAAGATGGTCTTTGCAGTATTGTAAATGAAGCACTGTTGTTTTGTACATGTATGCAATGCCAACACACATGCAAAAGAGATGGATCCCATTCTCCAATCAACATCTTGCCTGCTTTGTCTCTCTATGTGGACGCTATTATGAGTAAATGTGCTTGTATCAGCCAGATTGGGCCTGGAGGGCATATAATTGGAATACAAGGTCAATGTAAGGAAAAGATTCAGAATCAACTTATGTAAAAGGGAACTTCAGGAGGAACTTAAAATACTGTGAAAAGCACAACAGAAACAATATATATATATATTCCCCCAATTTCAAATAGGAAAATGTCCGAGTGGTTTTCAGAACAAACTTGTTATAAAAATAGAATGAAAGCCTTAGGGAACAAGAAAGATGTATGTTGACAAGGACTGACTTTCAAGATCAAACAGGAAAGGACAAAGAAAGACATCTTAATGTGAAATGTCAACAAATACAGGAAAGCAAAAATAAAAGGAAAGTGAGAAATATTTTTTTTAAAAAAACAAATCTCAAGAAAATTTCCATCTAAGATAGGCCTGCTTAAGAGGAATCATAGAGGAGATCAAACTGAAGCCAATGACCTTAAAAGAAGACAGAAATAGTGTACTGAAGCACTGTATGAACAGGTTTATAGAATGATGCAGTGTTGACAGGAGAACATAATGACAAATCAACTCCAATAAAAAATAAGGCTTGAAAGATAACAGGTCAGTCATCAGATAGGAAAGCAGTGGCTGCTGCTGAAATTCTAGTTCAACTTTTTAAAGCTGCAAGGACAAAAGGCTTTAAAGTGCTAGCCACTCTGTCAACAAATATGGAACAAAACTGTGATTTAAAAATTGGGAATATACCTATGCAGAATAGGAAGTGCAAATTCATGCAAATGCATGCAAAGTCTTCCATTACTTCTTCACACAAGCAAAGTTTGGCTAGGAGTTTGTACTTAGAAGTATCCATCTGCTACATTCTTCTTTTGGACAATTTTCATGAAGGCCAGTACACAGCAATGTAAACCAGTGGTGAAATCTAAAATTTGTTACTACCGGTTCTGTGGGCGTGGCTTGGTGGGGGGGTAATGTGACGGTGGGCGTGGCCAATTTTTTTTTAACCTTTTAAAACCATTTTTTCTACAACCTCTTCGGCAAAGAGGTTGTAAAAAAAATGCTTTCAAAAGGCTCTGATGATCCCAGCTGAGTTGCCTGATCGGCAGAGGCTTTTTAAAAAACTCAGCTTGGATTGTCAGAAGCATTTAAAAGAAAAAAAGGGTTTTTTTTTCTTTTAAATGCCTCTGACGATCCCAGCTGAGTTGCCTGATCGGCAGAGGCTTTTTAAAAAACTCAGCTTGGATCGTCAGAAGCATTTAAAAGAAAAATAGGGTTTTTTTCTTTTAAATGCCTCTGACGATCCCAGCAGAGCTGCACGATCATCAGAGGCTTTTTTTTTTACTTTTAAAAGCATTTTTTCGGCCAAAGAGGTTGTAGAAAAAATGCTTTTAAAGGTTAAAAAAAAGCCTCTGATGATTGTGCGGCTCAGCTGGGCATGGTGGGGGGCAGGGATTTTTGCTACCGATTCTCTGAACCACCCGCCTCCATCGCTACCGCTCTATCAGGCAATCCGGTCCGAACCGGGAGCATTTCACCCCTGATGTAAACCATTCCTGTAGTCAGTTCTCTTTTGCCAATTTAGCATCCTCGTGATCTGTTAGGACTGCAGTTCTCATAAAGTCAACTTGTACATCATGAAAACTTGGAAATGGAGAACCAGCTTGGTCTAGGGGTGTCAAACTCAATTTCATTGAGGGCCACATCAAGGGTTGTGTTTGACCTTGGGGGCTAGATGGGTGTGGTCAGCTTGACATCACTCATGTAAGGGGCACTTGTGGTGGCCCAGGCAGGGTTGGGAGGAATCCATTGTCTCCAGCAGAGGAAGGCAAGACCAGGGAGAGCTCTGTATTCGACTGCAACAGCTTCCTGCATCCCTCTGCCAGCAAACACGGACCTCCGAGGCACTGCAGGCCAGTCCTTTGCTGTTTCCAGGGCAGCCCCGCAGGCTAGATCTAAGCACCCCGTGGGCCGGATTTGACACCCTTGGTCTAATGGTTAAAGCACCAGAGTAGAAAGCAAGATACTGTGAGTTCAAGTCCCACCTTAGCCATGAAACCAGCTAGATGACCTTGGACCAATCACTCCCTCTTATTTCAAATAATCTCATGGGGTTGTTGTTGTAGTGAAAGTAGTAAATGAATAAATATATTCTGGAAAGTACAGTTCCAAGATAGATAGACAAACAAATATTTGCAGATCTGATCTTAATATGGTAAACTTGAGATTCATTTATTTATTTGGATTTGTTATGGCCACCCACTCTAGTAGATTCTGGGCAGCTTACAAAATCCAATATTAAAGTTAAACAGTTAAAAACAAGGCAAATAGGAGATGATTAAAATGTGCTAAGGTAAATACTTTGCTATGGTTTAGAGCAGTAAGGTTAATGAGGAAGCTAGCTGCACCGGAGTTCTTATGGTATGTAAATTTCACTGTATGCAGAAAAATAGGAAAGTTTTATCTCAAAAGATGGGAGTTATGTCATTCAAACAAAATTGTTCTGCCATGGTCTGAGTCCATCTACCCTGCTGGTGGTTATCCTGTTCTTTTCTTTCCTTTCATCTATCTAGCATTACTACCTTTCATCTACCTCTAATCTAGCATTAGAGGCTTTTCTAGGATTCTGAATATTCGCCTAATGTGTCAAAAAGGGTATAATTTGAGCCTTGTCATTTGTGTCCCAAGTGGGAACTTCAGGTTGATTTGTGTGACAATTTATGTGTTTTCTTGGCTGTCCTCAGTACTCTCGGGAATCTTGCCCAACCCCAAAGTTTAAAACTTATTTTACTCAGTAGGTCTAGGTTTTTTGAAAGGAAGATTTGCTTTAAAATACACATCTTACGTTTCTAATTGTCAAGGTCTTTCCTACAGCAACAACAAAACATAATGGCACTTATGTATTTTATTTAAATTAATGTATATCTTCCCTTTCATTGAAGATCCAAATCTGGCATATATAGCACCTTCTCTTCCCCTTTTTCCCTGTCACAACAATCCTATGAGAAAGGTTTGTATGTTTGTTTGTTTGTTTGTTTGTTTGTTTGTTTGTTTGTTTATCAAACATATATAAAATAACAAGTAAAAGTATAAACATAATCTGAATACATGAAAAGAGTAAGAGTAAAAAATAAAAAAGAATATTAGGGACAGGGACGGTAGGCATGCTGGTGACTAACCCAGTGGGCTTTCGTGGCTGAGGCTATTCCTGAGCTCGAGGCTCTTTAGTGCCAGTCCATCAGTTTACTATTGTTGTTAATGTTACTGGATTTCTCTTCTTCTAAATGCAAGAACAAATGCATTTAATAAATTAGTGCAGAAGCCTTTGTGCAGAGGAACAGATTACATATCATTTCTCTAAGACCCTGCTCTCTCTTATCTATCTATCTATCTATCTATCTATCTATCTATCTATCTATCTATTTATCATCTATCTATCTATCATCTATGTCTCATCTAACATCCATCTAACATCCATCTAACATCTATCTATCTATCTACAGTATCTATCTATCTATCTATCTATCTATCATCTATCTATCTATCTATCTATCTATCTATCTATCTATCTATCTATCTCTATCATATATTTATGTCCATCATCTAATTTTTGAACTGCACATCTTCTTTTACAGAGGGAGACTGTGTTATGAAGACTATATTGTTGCAGTTGCCTAATTTTCCAAGCCCAAGGAAGGGTCAGACCTCCCAGACTGAAAATAAGCAGAAATAGAAGAGTTCAAAATGGTTCAGAGAAAAATAATTATCATACCTGTAGGGCAGATTTGAAATCTCGATTGAGTCTTGGTTTCCAATTCCATTTATAGTTAATATGCACACAAATCTCCCAGAAAGCTGCCAACTCAAAAATTCATACTCCCCACTTTGCATGGGTTGTATAAAATATGTCATATAAATCCAAGAAATAATGATTCAATAGCAACAGAATGAGTCAGTTTGATTCAAAATGTAATATTTTTAAACTGCTGATATTTGCTTTTCCATTACCCACCTGTTCTCACTCATCTCTGTTTCTGAAATTAGGATTTTAAGATTGCTATCCTATATCCACTTACTTGAAAATAAGCCTCACTGAATTCAGTCTACTTACTCCTAATTCCTCTATACTGTTAGAGAAGTTTTCTGTAAGAAAATGAAATTTGAAACTTTGAACTTGAGGGTGACATAAAAGATCTATAAAGAACTGGTTGAGCCAAGAAAATATGCAAACACTGAAACAGATTAATAGAAGTTATAGAGGCAAAAAACAAATCAAGAACAATGTGCTTACAGCCAAAAGGTCCTTCAAAATGTATTATTTTTAATATCCAATATGGTATAGTGATCTCGGTGTTGGACAAGTGATAGGGAAGCTCACATTCAAACCTACAACTTGTTTTGGACTCATTGATAAGGGCCAATCTTTCTTCTAGTTCAGTCTGTTTCACAAGGTTGTTACGGTGCCTTAAAAATTGGAAGAAGAAATGTTTTTCACCTTGACTTTTGCTCTAGGGCAGAATAGCAATAATATTTAAGTTTATATACCACCCCATATCACTTTACATCACTCTCTGGGCAATTTACAAGGCAGCAGCATTATTTGCATATTGCCCCCAACAATGGGTCCTCATTATACTGACCTTGGAAAGACGGAAGGCTGAGTCAAGCCTTCCATCTTGAGCTTCATCAGGATTGAACTACAAGCTATGGGAAGAGTTAGCCAGCAATACTGCATTCTACCAAGCCACTAGAAGGTAATATATAAATCTAAGGAATTTTAAAAAGTTAGAAGAGTATAAATATTTATTTATTTATTTATTTGATTTGATTTCTATACCGCCCTACTCCCGAAGGACTCAGGGTGGTGCACAGCCAAACAATAAAACACATACATACAAAATTTAAAAGTTGAATAAAATCAAATTAAATAATTTTGGCCCCGACAAATTTAAAACCCCAAACTTTTTAAAACCAATTTTAAAATTGAATGTATAAAATACTAAAAGATATTTAAAAATGAAAAATCTTTTATAAAGAGGGAGAAAATTAGGCCAGGCCCCCTGGTGAAATAATAAGGTCTTTAAAGCGCGGCGGAAGGTGCGCAGATCTGGGATCCTCCGTATCTCTGGGGGGAGCTCGTTCCAGATAGTAGGTGCCCCCACAGAGAAGGCTCTCCCCCTGGGGGCCGCCAGTCAGCATTGTTTGGCCGACAGCACCCAGAGGAGCCCCTCTCTATGGAAGTGTACCGGCCGGTGGGAGGCTATTGGTGGTAGTAGGCGGTCCCGCAAGTACCCAGGTCCTAAGCCATGGAGCGCTTTAAAGTGGTAACCAAAACCTTGAAGCGCACCCGGAAGACCACCGGGAGCCAGTGCAGCTCGCGCAGGAGAGGTGTTACATGGGAACGCCATGTCGCTCCCATTACCACCTGCGCGGCTGCACTCTGCGCCAGTTGGAGCCTCCGGGTGCTCCTCAAGGGGAGCCCCATGTAGAGAGCGTTGCAATAGTCCAGGCGGGAGGTGACAAGGGCATGAGTGACCGTGCGTAACGAGTCCCGATCCAGAAAGGATGCAACTGGTGAATCAGGCAAACCTGATGAAAAATCCTCCGTCACGGCTGTCAAGTGCTCTTCTAAAGACAGCCGTGAATCCAGGAGGACGCCCAAGTTGCGCGCCCTCTCCGTGGGAGTCAATGATTCGCCCCCAATAGTCAGTGATGGCACCAACTGACTATATCGGGACGTCAGAAACCACAGCCACTCGGTCTTGGATGGGTTGAGCCTGAGCCTATTCCTCCCCATCCAGATCCGCACGGCCTCCAGGCACCGGGACATCACTTCAAGGGCATCGTTGGGGTGGTCTGGGGTGGAGATGTACAGCTGGGTGTCGTCAGCGTACTGGTGGTACTTCACCCCAAAACCACGGATGATCTCGCCCAGCGGCTTCACATAAATGTTGAACAGGAGGGGCGAGAGGACCGACCCTTGCGGCACCCCGCATATGAGGGGCCTCGGGGTTGACCTCTGCCCCCGTCAACACAGACTGCGACCGGTCAGAGAGAAAGGAGGAGAACCACCGCAACACAGTGCCTCCCACCCCTAACTCTTCCAGCCGGTGCAGCATGATACCATGGTCGATGGTATCAAAAGCCGCTGAGAGATCTAACAGGATCAGGACAGAGGAGCATCCCCTGTCCCGAGCCCTCCAGAGATCATCTACCAACGCAACCAATACCGTTTCCGTGCTGTACCCGGGCCTGAAGCCCGACTGGAACGGATCTAGATACGTTGTTTCATCCAGGTGCTGGGGGAGCTGTTGCGCGACCACACTCTCAACAACCTTCGCCACGAAGCGAAGGTTGGAGACCGGACGATAATTTACCAACATTGCTGGGTCCAGGGAAGGCTTCTTGAGGAGAGGCCTCACCACCGCCTCTTTCAAGGTGGCGGGAAAGTCACCCTCACCCAGCGAAGCGTTTATAATCCCCTGGAGCCAGCCTCGTGTCACTTCCCGGGAAGCCAGTACTAACCAGGAAGGACACGGGTCCAATAAACAAGTGGTCGCGTTCAGTCTACCCAGAATCCTGTCCACGTCCTCAGGGGTCACAGGATCAAACACATCCCAGATAACATTCTCAAGACCTGCCCCTGTCTCTCCCCCTGAGACTACCCAGTCGGAGTCCAAATCTTCCCGAATCTGAGTGATGGTTTGCCCTTTTAATCTTGTGTAAAGCCAACTACTAACATCTATCCATCAGTTTTCAATGGTGGCCAGCAATGATTGCAATTTAAGAGATGAGAAGGACATTTCTTTTAGTACTTAGAGATAATAAAATGAAGTTTTGTGAATTACAAGTGCTGGTTGGAGGAAAGAATCTGGGAATCTAGCTGCATAGATTTTAATCCAAGTCAGAGAAGAATTATTAGGATTATGAAGCTTACCTTCTTCAAAAAGATTTACAATGTTTACAATAGACTAGTAAATGTTTCAGTATCTAAAGCATGACAAATATTCATTATTTCTGCATATTCTAGCTTGGTACTTCTACTGAAAGAAGTTTTGGAAAATTCCAAAAGAAGTTCTTTAGAAGTAGCTTAGCTATGGAGCTGACCTTGGCACTCAAGCTCTACAACTGAACTTACTTCACAGAGATTTTGAAAGACAAACACAAGGAAATTAACAGCATGGTATACTGTCTTGCTGGGAAAATAGGAATGATGCATATTCAGTAAATGGAATTTGAAAGGGAGATCAGTGTTGGTTGTAGGTCATAAAAAGTTGTCACAAACTTATGAAATTCTAGTAGACTGGCAAATTTAATAGAAAAAATGCCTAATAGCTAAAAACAGTGCATTTTCAAATAAAATAAAATAAAATAAAATAAAATAAAATAAATCAAAACATCTGTTTGATCTTTGCTGAGGGATCAAAGTTCCTGAAGGTTGTCTTTCTGGTTTGTACTTTTGCAGAAAAAGAAAACATGGATACCAGCCAATGAAGTAACTTAAGACTTACTTTTTGTGCCGCAGCTTAAGGTCAGATAAAACCAAAGCTCCAGATAACCTCAGTTCTGTCATGTTATCCTCCTTGTGCTACTTGAGATTTTCTTGGAATACTTTTGGTGCCAGAGTAACTTTGTAGGTATGTAGGATGAGGATAAACAGATTGAAGATGAATCCCAGCAAGACTGCCACTATCTGGTGCTCTTACTGCCAGTGGGTGGGATAGCATTCCCTCTGAAAAAGCAGGTCCATAACTTGGACTCCAACATTCCTAAATACCACTAAACAAGCAGTGACTGTGGTGAAAAAAGTATCTGCACCAGGTTTAGCTAGTGTACCACTATGGGTCTTTCCTGAAGAAGATAACCTCACCTCCTTGTCCCCTCCCTATTAGATTTCTGCAATGCACTAAATATGCGGCAACATTTGAAGACTATTCAAAAGCTGCAATGCATCAGCTCACATACTACTGGTAGGAGATGAGAGCCAGCATAATCAGCACATTAGTTGTCAGTTGTGCTCCACTGACTGTCAGTAGACTTCTAGGTATAATTCAGAGTGTTGGTATTGATCTACAAAGCCCTACATGGCTTGGCCATCAAGACTGTCTGCCTCAACTGGATCTTACCTGTCTGGTACTCATCCCAAGAGGCATACTCAGGTTGCTTCTCCATCATGATTCCTTGGGGAATATGGCAGCATAGAAATATAGGTTGGAAGTAAATACACAGACAACTGCATGGTTTGCTTTACTATATCATATTACATAGTTAATTGGCTAGGAATAGCTCATACAAGATACTAAGCCAGTAAAAAAGTACATTATGATATAATAAGTTATATGAACTCAATCAGGAAGTGAATAGGAAAAAGCACAGTTCAGAACCTCGAATATTAAAAAAGATGAGAAAGGAACTCCTGGCAAACACATTTCAAAACAAAGTTGTAGGCTTCCTGTTTGACATGTTGAATATTAAATACCAAAAGAATGTTCTGCTGTTGTTGTTTTCGTAACTAGAACTCAGAAATAGGGGATGGAGAACAATAGGGCCAATTTCAAGAAAATGACAACATTAACAGAAGAATTGAATTCCTCCTTTGGAAATTTGTTATTGCACAGAATTCAAAAAGAAGAGTTCTCTGGTTAAATGTAGACCCAATTCTTCATTTTTTACATCAATTTTCCATTATGAAAAGTTTTTTCAGGAAATTGTTGCATCATCATCGTTGTTGTTGTTGTTATTGTCGTTATTATTATTGAAATTATTGCTCCAAGTGGCATGGTGGCCTAGAGGTGGAACTCTTGCCTCACAATCAGGAAGCTGTGCGTAGAGGGCATGAAGAGAAAATATCTGCTATGAGCTCCAGGTAAGTGTTAGGAAGGACATCCGGCCAAAAAATGCTCAACTTCATTCAGTCGCCCTGACTCCACCCCATTGCAAGGAATTACAGGGTCATTGAAAGAAAGAAAAAAGAAATTGTTGCTCCAAAACTCAAGGATTGGGGGAGAACGCTTTTGCTTTTTGACACCTCCCTTGCAAGATGTTTTTGTTTCCATAGCAAAATTGCATGAAAAGCCACTTTTTGTTAGTACTTGGCACCTATAATTATAGCTGACAGGATACTCCAGAATTTGACAAGTATTTTTCAATCTATAGCTTTCATGTGTTTCTAGAATCTTAAGAGAGATACTGATTTCCTAAACTATTTGGAGTTTTGTTCGAAATTTTACATCATTCCCCATCCAGTCTTTTTTTAACTTTCTGCTGAAAATTAAGTTTGTCATAAAATACACTTTTGATATTCAAAGTGATGATGTATATACTTAAGCAATGTTGACAAGACATTAATATACAATATCCATATCCATCTATAATATCATAGAGCACTTGTAGGTTCACCTTGTGCTATCTGCATTATGCATGAATTCTTTTAAAGCATGAATGACTTCTGAAGGGTAAAGATTTGTGCATCTTAACAAATGCATACAGTATTTTACATTTGCCACTTTTAAAAAAAGTCTTTTGTACAGATACATATTACGCTTTTCCTTCTACTGATATGATTGACTTTGTCTGAACTTAAAAATAACTTGTGGGCCTGGTGGCTCAGCAGACTGATAGCATTGTGATTAACACCAGCTGTCTGCAATTACTGTAAGTTCGAATCTCACCAAGCTCAAGGTTGACTCAGCCTTCCATCCTTTCTAAGGTAGGTAAATTGAGGACCCAGTTTGTGGGGGCAATAAGATGACTTTGTATAAATATACAAAAGTATGAAGGCTATTGCTTAACGCATTGTAAGTCGCCCTGAGTCTCCGGAGAAGGGCGGCATATAAATCAAAGTAAAAAAAAAAACTAAAAAAAAAAAACTTAAGCAGCATCAAACATAGTTAATGCTGGATGGGACACCATGAGAAAATACTGGGATTAAATTAGATTGGGAAATTGAAAACATCCTAGCAAAGATAAGGGCAAACAATTTCAGGCTACTGCCAAGAAAATTACACAAAGATGTCATGAAGGTATCAGGAATAAAGCTTAACTTGAAAGAGCTGTTCAAATATGTTTCAAGTAGACCATCATTTATTGGTTTTTTAAATCCAATTCCTATCCAATTTTCATAATAGGCATCGACAGAGGCTGCAATGAGTATAAACAGCAAATAATCAAATAAACTCTAAGTAGAAGAATAAAACAAGTCAGACAACCCAATTAAGATAAAATTGGAGTTATTAAAATCCCCAGTTTGGTAGAATAGTCACATATTCTGGCACTGATGTGAAATTGACTTTGAGATCCTAGCTCCAATGATTAGATTGCCACTGAAGGCTCTTTTTCATTCTCCCATATAATGTACTGCTGGATGCAAAAGAGATCGCAAGTATTATATTTTTAATTAATATTTACAGAGGAATAAGGTCCATTTTTTTCTAGAACAATCAATCTAGGTGTTTGTGAGGTGGGGGGGTGGGGCAACATATGAAATGTGCCATTCCTGATGACATTATTGTATAAACAATGCGACTTCCATTCTTGTGTCAAATAGTAGTACATAACAGGATTTATTTGATAACATTTAAGTACAGGTAGTCCCTGACTTACAACCACAATTGAACTCAAAATGTATGTTGTTAAATGAGACGTTTGTTGAGTTTTGTCCCATTTTACAACCTTCCTTGCCAGCTTAAGGTCAGATAAAACTGAAGCTCCAAGATAACCTCAGTTCTGTCTTGTTATCCTCCTTGTGCTATTTGAGATTTTCTTGGAATACTTTTGGTGCCAGAGTAACTTTGTAGGTATGTAGGATGAGGATAAACAGATTGAAGATGAATCCCAGCAAGACTGCCACTATCTGCTTCTCTCACTGCAAGTCAGCGGTGGGATCCTCCTGGTTTAACAACCGGTTCGGTGATCGCACGCTTAGTTTGAAAAAATCTTCACTTCTGCATTTCTTCGGAGGAAAAACACAGCTGAGGCATGGAAATCTGCTCTGCCACATGAATCAACTGAGAAGATAAAGGTAGGAAAATAGCATGGGTGGGCGGATGGGCCCATTTGACCATCGGGATGAACTGGTTCACTGCCAGCTGATCATCAGAGCTACCGGTTCGCCCGAACTGGTCCGAATCCCACCCCTGCTGCAAATTATTATTTTGGATGGGATAATACTTCCTCGGAAAAAGCAGGACCGTAACTTGGACTCCAACATTCCTAGCTACCACTAGACAGGCAGTGACTATGGTGAAAAAAGTCTTTGCATCAGGTTTAGCTAGTGTACCACTATGGTCTTTCTTGGAGAAGATAACCTCACCCCCTTGTCCCCTCCCTATTAGATTACTGCAATGCACTAAACATGGGGAAGCATTTGAAGACTATTCAAAAGCTGCAATGCAACAGCTCACATACTACCAATAGCAGGTGAGAGCCAGCATAAGCAGCACATTATGTTGTGCTCCATTGACTGTCAGTAGACAGAGATAAGGAGAAGGAGAATCCAAGACCTCAGTGCCTTCCGTCGTGCCCTTAAAACCCATTTTTTCAAGCAAGCCGGGCTGGCTTAAGAAGAAATTTTTAAATGTTTTTAAATGTTTTAAATGTTTTAATTGGTAGTGAGTTTTAATTGGGCCAAATTTATATATCTTTTAATTGTTTTTTAATATTTGTACTGCATGTTTTTTAATTCTGGCTGTACACCGCCCTGAGTCCTCAGGGAGAAGGGCGGTATAGAAATTCAATAATAAATAAATAAAATAAATAAAATATGATTCAGAGGCAGAATTTTAACATTTTTAATCCCGGCATGACTTGACCTGTGCTGTTGGGATTAAAGAATAGATTGAAACTAGGCTATTATGCAGAATACATACATCTCTCAAATGAAGTATTAGAATTAAAAAAGTATGTTGAGATTTAGAAATTATGTTCAAAGTGTGTTTCAAAAGTTTTTTTAAAAATATTTAAACAGTCTTTTTTTTCCCTTCTGTTCAATGGTGTCTGATTCTCAAAGGCTGCTTGAACAAATCCTTGGAAATTTCTTGGCAAGTTTTTTTTTTTTCCAGAAGTGGTTTGCCATTGCCTTCTTTTTAGGGCTGAGAAAAGGTGATTAGCCCAAAGCTGGCTTCATGCCTAAGGCAAAACTAGAACCCACAGTTTTATAACTTTTAGCTTGATGCCTTAATCCAGAGGTCTTCAAACTTGGCAGCTTTAAGACTTGTGGACTTCAACTTCAAGTCCACAAGTCTTAAAGCTGCCAAGTTTGAAGACCTCGGCATCACTACACCAAACTGACACTCTTTAAAAAATTAGTTGCTTTTCAATAAATATAGAAAAAGCTTTCTGTCTGTGGATAGATTTCAAATTCTGTAATTCTGTAATAAATTCTGTAATTAAAAATACTAGAAATGAAAATAGAAGTTGTGTTTCTTAATAGAATAATTTATCTTATCTATAGAAAGAACTTATCACAAGAAACCTAAAGGGGTTCAAAGCTTTTGAATTTAATATGAACAACTTGTGTTTTGTTATGAGGAATGTCAAGCTGAAGAAAATTATGTTTTTTTTTTTCAAAGAAAACCTTTTGTCAAAGAAACTTTTCAGTTCAGAACTCTTGCTTTCCTTCAAGATCCCAAGGCATTGCTAACTCTTTCAAATATGTTTTCCTTATAGTCTTTGAACCATTCTGCCATGTTCATGAGCTTATTGTATATTATTCTAGCACATTTCCAAATCATAAGTCAAAAGCCTATCAACATGCATTATGGAAATCCTCAATAATATGTAGGGATTTGTTTGAAAGGACTTTATCCTAATTGCAAATAATTCTTATTTTATTAAAAGGACAAGTTTTACATGTAAACCAATTCCTCTCCATGGTGGCCTTGTCATATTGTTCATATCTACATTTCAGTTAAGCCTGGGAAGAGGCATCACGTAATGCTGGCCTTCAAAAGCCATATACCTATTCTTTTGAAATGACAACATAGATCTTTTCATGAAAGGGAGCGTGGGATGAGAACCTGTGACCCTTCCGCTGCTATAGAACAACTTCCTATATAATGTGCTTTTATTTCTCTTTCAATTTGCAACAGCAACACTGCAGCATGTAATGCAGCAACTATTTAAAGGGAAGGACAGGCTAGATTTTCTATTATTCATGTCTTTAAGATTTATGGAAAAAATAAAGAGACCAATGGCCCAAGGTGCATCTTTTTGTCAATCCATATTGAATTTTTCTGTCAAAAGGAAGCCTAGAAGACATATGCCACATTTCATTTCTGTAATTCTCTTTGCAATCAATAGGAAATTATTTTTTTTAATTACAGGGCAGCAGTATTCTATTGATTTAGTTGCACAAAGATCTTATTCCAGCACCAAAATCTTACTGGAAAATATTGCTTTATTCCTACCATTTTTTCCTGATCCAACGATTCCGTATAAAGTTGTGGGTATATATGCTATTCATACATAGTAAGATATAGTATGCAAGTATATATATACTTGTAAGTATATATAACACCTATATATACTTACTATATATAGTAAGTATAGTAACACCTTTCTCTTTATCTCTCCATAATTTTTCTAGTCTTGCAAATCATCCTTGCTTCCATAATATCCATACACATTGCTTCATACTTTTTGGTTTTATCCTCCTCCTCCTAAATTACATCCATCCAGTAAATTATACTTATTTCTCCAAAACCCATCCCTGTTTCTTCCATTATCACCATTCTCTGGAGACAAACATGCAATATTTCCAGTCAGTGAATTTCTACTTTCACACACATGTGTTTGTCTAGGTGACACCATGTTTTTTCATTTTAGCCCTTTCATGCCTAATTTATTCTAGCTCTTCATTTCTGCCTTACATTCAGCGTTTCTCCTCCAGCAGATGAGAAAACCTTTTCTCAAGTATATTATACCCATCTTATTTTTCATATTTTTACCAATGTACAACATACCAGGTATCTATTTTTCCTTCACTTCTTCACACTCCTTAAATTTACTCCTCTTACATTCTTTTTTTTATTGAAAAAGTTTTACAAATACAGATTTCCCCCCCTTTTTCCCCCCTCCTCCCTAACCCCCCTCCCCCTCCCCTCCCCCTGTGGCTTCTCCAAAATAAAACCCAGATTAATAACAGATTATATAATACTTTACCATCCTTTTACTCCACCCTCCATATGCTGACCCTTTCTTTCTAACAATATTATTATATCCCCCTTATACTATACATTTCAAAGTAACATTCAGCTGTAAAATTATATAATAAATCCTAATTTAGCAATTTCAACTCATAATCTACCCTTTTCCTCCTCCCCCATGCATATATCTCTTAATTCAAATCTTTTACTTATATTAATATAACATAACATCCCTTTTCTTAAACTAAACGATCAGTAAACTAACCTATCTCCACCCACTTTCCTACAGGTCTACCATACATAATATTTTTAATATCTTTGTTCTTCTGCCCACACCACTAAAAAATATTTTCATATGTAAATAAAATCCTCAAATGACTTTAAGCTTGTAATCCATATGATATCTTCTATAATGTCTTTCAACTGGATTGTTAATTCCATCACCCATGTTAAGGTAACATCAAATTCAAGTTCCAACAGTATGTTCAGTATCTTCAATTACCATCTGCCCCCATCAATAGTAAATGTTTTTGTATATAAAAAAACCACCCAAGTGACTTTATATTTATATTCCATATAGTGTCTTTTGCAATGTCTTTTCATCTAGATTATTAATTCCAACCACCGTGTTAGGGTAACAACCAGATCTTCTGCAAGCCCCAATCCCATAATTCTCTTGCCTTGTAGCTCAGCATAAACGTAATCCATTTGTCAAAGAGTCCAAAATAGAAAGTTCCAATCCACTCAATTTAAGGCCATCTTCCACATCCCAAAAGCACAGCACTGCAGAGATCTGTCACTCTCCTCAAAATAGTATAAACCAATACTTTGCCTCAACTACATTTTCATGTATTCAATCGTCTCTTAAGTAACTGGCATTACATTGTTGTTTAGTCTAAAAAATTTTATTTTTGTAGGACCTGCTTCTTCTTTTCTTAACTTTTTGTGGCTTAAATCTCCATCCCGGTTGCCTTTCTATGAGTTGTATATCAACTGATTGATTTCCATGCTGGTCTGTAATTTGATAAGTCATCACATTAGAATCCAAAACCACCTCTCTTGTATTTATGGGTAGTTCAACTGTGACCTCTGAAGGAGAATCCAAAAGCGGCTCATCCACAAAGGCCTTTGTAACTTGTTGTTTTTCCATTACCTCCACCTCCATCTGCTTAGCCTGAATTTCAATCTCTTGTTGATTTTGCTTTTCTTCATTCCCCTCGTGTGTTATACATGGAGATGTTGAACACATTTTAAGAACCTTGTAGTAAAATTCTTCCGCTTTTTCAACAGTATTTAGTTGATATCTTTCTCCTTGATATCTCAGTATTATACCAAACTGGAACATCCCACCTGAATGGGATGTTTTGTTTCTTTAGCTCAGTCACCAAAAATCCAAAATCCTTTCTATCTTTTATAATCTTGGGCGGCAGCTCTTTAAATATCCAAATCTTCCTTCCATGCATTTCAAGAGTGGAGTTAAAAGACTTTTGCACGATATCATTTCTTATTTCTTTATCAGTAAAGTAGATCACCACATCTCTAGGCAACTGCCTTTGCTTTGCCACCCAAGAATTACTCTGTAGACCTAATCAATCTTGCAGGATACCTCTTCAGGACTAACCTTTAAAATCCCAGCCAGAACTTCAGCAGACACCTTTCTCAAATCTTGTCTTTTATTTTCCTGTATTCCCCTAATTCTAACCGCAAATTCCATGAATCTGAATTGCATCATTGTGGCTTCATTTTCAATCCTTTGTTTTATATTATCTACATTGTAAGTCTTGTAGTCAGCTTCCTTTATTTTTTTAAACTTTTTAAACTCCTCTTACATTCTTAACTGCAGTCTTCTATGTGTCATGGTTATTACCAGGTGAGATCATAAATATTGACCTCTGTTGACTTATTACGGCTTATTAATTGCATATTTTTACATAATTCTTTTTAATTAGATATGTTTATTATTTATTCATTCATAATTTGTAAACTAGTAAGAGTATACTGAGCTACAGCCTCACTTGTACCTATGCTGCATATGGCATATGTTGTTTTCTAGACATATATAGAAACAAATATGGTCCACATGTATGTTTTCTATGTATGCTAGAATGTCAGTTTTAAAACAACCTAATAGCCACATAGAATTTCTTGTATTCTAACATTAAGAAGCATATATAATGAAAATAACGCACATACCTTAGAACTATCTGACATTGAATCTATAAGAGTAAGTCCCATTAAACTTTTAAAAGTTGTTGGCATGCATGCATGCATGTAATTGCCAAATGAACATCTCCATTTTAAGAACTATGGCATCTCACATTTATGCCTCAAATCAGGGGTTTTTGCTGTAATTACTATTACTGATCTTATTGCAATAATGCTTACTAACTATAAGTCTAGTTATGATCTATTAAATCTGGTAGACGATATAAACATTGTCTTCAAAGGCTTGACATAATATTTTGACATCAAATATTTTGCAAGTAGTAACATTTAAAAACTGGTTTGCTGGTTAAACACCTAGATGTCTTTTAAAATACCATTTTTTAATCTACCTCCTATGTATCTCCGTGTTCCTTTTGTATATTAACTGTATAGCAAGTTAATTAGTAACAGAAATAGCTTAAAAGAGATTTTTCTCCTACATGGAAAGCACATTTCACAAGTAGCATTTCCTGTAATTTTGGGGTTTTTTTGCTTTTTATATTTCACTTGCATATCATTCTTTACTATGTATAGAAAATTTATGGTTTGTCCCTTCCATTCTATTATGAAGAAGTATAAAGTAACGTCTTTTTATTGGAATTCCAAAAACAAATAAGGTAAAGTTCATTCTCTTTATGTCAAATGTTTCAGAAACTTCTGGTACCCATTAGTTCAACAGCAAGGTTGGCATTTCATGCATTTCCTTCAGCAATGCTAGTGGTATTTGAGAAAGAATTCTAGGTCTTGGAAACAATAACATTCCCCAGGTGAAGCAAAGAAGGTCCCTTCAAGGTGAACTCCTGCCCTGTACTTGACACATGCTTTTGAAGGTCATGTGGACTGAGTACTCATTGTCTAGACATCTGGAATGCTACATCTTTTCTACCCATCATTTGTGGATATCTACTGGTTTATATATTTTATAGTGGGCTCCAGTCTTGATGGACAATAAATGTAATGTAGGATAGCTGACCTGGTGTCAACCTAGCATGCAAGTAGAAAAAAATTAATTCAGATATATATAAAATGGATTGGAAACCTCATGCCAGAGTATAATGTTCTCCTCAGTGGTCCACAAGATACTCCTAAGAACTCTACAAGCAAGATGTGAAGTCAAAATTTATATAACCCTGCTCTCTGTCTCTGTCTCTAATCCTCACTGGTATTAACCATTAATAGACCCAACAATTTGCTAATCAATCAATGAGTCAGTCTGTTAGGATATGGTTTGAGCCTAACAAGTTGTCCAGGCAATATATGTGTTCTGTGACTTTAATATGAATATGTATTGTGTGACTTCCTTAACTGTTAGGGTGTGTGTAAAAAGTATTTGTTGCTTGTGCAACGAGCAGAGCAGAAACACACAGGGAAGGAGATAAACGTCCAGCTCATGTGAGAAAAATACTTTTATAGATAACAAACAGTCTCAGTGTAAGTAAAACAGTCCAAGGTCATAAACAGTAATATCAGTCCAGTAAGTATCTTCCCTTACCAAAGCAAACAGACTTTAGTAACTATTGGTATACAGTACCATATAACAGACGCAATAAGCAACAGGATACAATCAGGTATCAATCCGGAAGAAGCAGGAAGAACCAGGAACGCTTCTCTGTGCTGCTTATTTATGCACTGTAGCCTAATTACAGGGTTCAGCAAACCCTGATTACGTGGCTCAGTTGTTTCTTAAAGAAACAGATATTGCCTGACCAACAAGTTAGGAGTAAGCTGCAAGCTGAACCTAACATTCTCCCCATTGGGCAGGACAATATACACAATCGATACAGAAATAAAAATACACATCCAAATCATACATTGTACAGTGGTATCAGTTACATTTCAGATTCTTAATCCAACTCTTTCACAACAATTGGTGTGTTTAATGGCACCTTGCGCTTTGGTAAAGTTGTCGGCAATATTGTCCTCTGATGCGCAATATTCCAATGTAATCATGTTATCCTTAACACATTGCCGAACATTCAGATAACGTATATCAGTGTATTTAGTCCTTGTCTTTACAGCAAGATTCGTTGCCATTTTAATGGCTGCCTGGTTATCCTCATAAACCGTAATAGGATAATCCATTATGAATCCAATATCTTCCATCAACTGTTTATAATAAATCAGTTCAGTACATGTAAGTGATAGACAAGAAAACTCCGCTTCCATGGTAGACAAACTGATGTGTTTCTGGCGAATTGATTTCCATCCAATCAGGCAGTTATCCAACATGATTGCTATTCCAGACGTAGATTTTCTGGCAAAACTGGCATCAGCATATGCCTTTAATATCATATTGGCATCAGGTTCTAAATACATAGCAAAATGTAATGTTCTTTTAAGATACCTAAGAACACGTTTAGCAGCCTGCCAATGCCTATCAGTAGGCTCTGAACTATATTGTGCTAATTGATTAACACTAAAAGCTATATCAGGCCGTGTCCAGTTGCTCAAATACGACAAACTGCCTATTAATGATTGATACAGTTCTTTACTGAACTGTGGACTCTGCAAACTATCCTGTTGGAATTCCTGTGCCATAGGAGTCTTGGCAGGTTTACATAATTCCATCCCATATTTTTTCAACAATTTGCAGATCTTATTAGACTGTGATATTTTAAATCCTCTAGATGTTTTCAGGATATCCAGCCCTAGATAATGCCGTATCTGTCCTAGATTTCTAAGTTTAAATTTTGTTTGTAACTGACCGATAATCTCTCTGGCCTCAGCGTCAGTTCTGGTAATTATGGCAATGTCGTCTGTAAAGAGTAACAAGAATGAAACATATCCATCCTGTTCTTTTTTAAACAGACATTTATCTGCTACGCCCTCATAGAACCCAATGTTATGCAATTCCTGCACTATACATTGGTTCCACTCGTAACCTGATTGCCTTAAACCATATAGGCTTTTTTGTAGCCTCCAACACTCAGTTCTATCCTGTGTATCATAACCAGGAGGTTTCTTCATATATATTGTATGCCTCAACGGAGCATTCAAGTAAGCTGTCTCGACATCTAAATGAGTAATTGAGCATTTATTTCTAGCTGCCCAAACAAACATCGTTCTCAAAGTGCTCGCTTGTAAACTTGGAGCAAAAACCTCATCATAGTCTCTATCTGTCTGTGAGAACCCTTGTGCAACAAGCCGAGCTTTATGGGTTACTACCCCATCTATACTTTTCTTTGCTCTCTGTTGGTCCTTCCTTCTCTGACTAACCGGTATATGCACCCAGGCTGGTGCACCAAAAGTATGTATATAACTTAAATCAGGCTTCCTCCCGTGCCATAAAGTAAAAGGAATTTTTCCTGTAGAGGAGTGCACCACATTATTTAAAATATGATTGGCACATAGTATTGCTTCTCCCCACAATTTATCAGGTAAACAAGCATCAGCCAGCATAGTCCTAGTCATAGCTTGTAGGGTCTGGCCTCTTCGCTCAATATATGCATTATGTTCTGGCCGAAAAGGGGCAGAACGTTTATGCTGTATCCCAGCATCCTTCAAAAACTTAGCCAACTGATGGTTAGTAAACTCAGTTCCATTGTCAGTAACAATGCATTTCACCTTAAACCTCTGCTTCCTTTCAACAAAACGAAGCCAATTTGTGATACATTGAAACGTATCACTTTTGGACTTCATAAGGTAGCAAAAACCATATCTGGTAAAGTGATCAACTATACTCAAAATATAGCATGCTCCCCCTAAACTGGGTTTCTTTGGCCCTATTAAGTCTAAAAAGACTACCTCCAAAGGTTTAGTTGTTTTAAACCCATTGCAGCGGTTTGCAGGTGTAACTTTACTTTTATGCTGGTTACAAGTATTACAGTTCAGGTATTTGCTGCAAGCCCTTAATTTTATGCCTTTAGACTGCTTAACAGTCAAATTCAACAACCTGAAATTCAGATGACCAAGCCTTCTATGTAATAAATGTACGCATTCATCATGAGGCTTTACATTTCCAAATTTAGCTTTTGACTGAACTAACAGTAATGACGTATCCCTAATAACAAATAAGTCATTTTCTAATTCTGCAGTAACTACAGTGCCTTCACATTCCAGCAAACATTTGTTGTTTTTAAAAGTTACTGTAAACCCAGAATGTAGTAATGACTTTACAGATAAAAGGTTATATTTCAAACTAGGGATATAAAGCATGGGTAAAGGGTGCTTACTAATAGAACATTGAACAAGTCCCTCCCCAGCTACAGTCACATTCCAGCCATTAGCTAATTTGACCTTTTTAGTACTTTTCTTCATATTTAGAAACAGTTTTCTGTTTTTTGTTATGGATTGAGAGGCACCACTATCAATCACCCACCAATCATCTCTTATATTAATAGATGAACTGGTTGCTAAATTACACCCTTTCCTGGGTTTAGCAGAGTTTCTAGCAGACACTTTCTTATTTTTACAATATTTTGCAATGTGCCCCTTAGCCCCACATGCATAACAGCGTTTAACAATATTGACATTCTCATATACAGCTTCCGCTTTTGGTTGCTGTTGCATCCTTAACTGGTCTCGTTCTTGCCTACGTTTGGCCTCATCCAGTAACCTACCAGTTATACTGGCCAATGTTAGTTCATCTCTAGACAATACTTCTAATGATGAAACAAAAGAGTCATAACTGTCATCCAACGATGAAAGAATAATATAAACTTGCTGCAGTTCAGTAAACACAAGGTCTTTCTCATGTAGCTCCTGGAAAAGCCCTGTCATGGAGTCCAGGTGAGCCATCATGTCTCCTCCTTTCTGAAGATGTAAGCGAAATAGTTTCCGTGTCAGGTAGATATGGACACCCACAGAGTCACGAACGTAGAGCTTCTTTAGCATTGTCCAACACCTCGCAGCAGACTCTTCGCCCCGGAAATGGACAAGTTGCTGGTCTCCCAGTGTCAGGCCAATGATGCATAAAGCACGCTCGTTGTCCCTGTGAAACTTCGCTATCCTTTTGGCATCTTCTTCGTCAGCAGCATTCAATGCAGTTATGTCCGGTGGATTATTGACCATGTCCCACAGTCCTTCTTTTCGCAAAAGTAGACAGCATTTTGTGGACCAGGTAACATAGTTTGTACCATCCAACCGGGTTATGGTAGAATAACTTGTACCTTGCTCAAAAGCCATCATCTTGACTACTACACCCACTGCCTGCACTTCTCACTTCCACAAAAACAAATTAAAGAGCTCTGGAACATTCTGGGCCCATAACCAATGTTAGGGTGTGTGTAAAAAGTATTTGTTGCTTGTGCAACGAGCAGAGCAGAAACACACAGGGAAGGAGATAAACGTCCAGCTCATGTGAGAAAAATACTTTTATAGATAACAAACAGTCTCAGTGTAAGTAAAACAGTCCAAGGTCATAAACAGTAATATCAGTCCAGTAAGTATCTTCCCTTACCAAAGCAAACAGACTTTAGTAACTATTGGTATACAGTACCATATAACAGACGCAATAAGCAACAGGATACAATCAGGTATCAATCCGGAAGAAGCAGGAAGAACCAGGAACGCTTCTCTGTGCTGCTTATTTATGCACTGTAGCCTAATTACAGGGTTCAGCAAACCCTGATTACGTGGCTCAGTTGTTTCTTAAAGAAACAGATATTGCCTGACCAACAAGTTAGGAGTAAGCTGCAAGCTGAACAATCAATCAGAAGCAATCAAATGGCCAGTACTCCATCTTGTTCATTCAGTAAGTCAGTTGAATTAGTTATGTGAGTACAACTAATAGGAATATTATTGCTCCTTTTGACAAAATTTCTGTCCTGGATTCTTTTGCATAACAAAACTCTAGCATTTTCCATTCATTATATCTGCACTATTATATTACGGAGAAAAAAATCTAATAGTTGTCTTAGCTAATAATAAGACATGGTAAAATAATGACATAATGTCTATAAAAGATTTCCCCAAATGCTGCACATCTTTAATTTTTATTTTCCTTTAAAACATTGAGAACTTCAGTATTTTTCAATTCTCTGTTTATAATGAGAAAAACATCAGTTAAGAAACAAATGCCTCATTTGCTCACTGATCCCTCTAATGTTCAGAAGCTGTATTTTAAATTTGCTAAAGTAAAAGCCTTAATGAAACTGCTGTAGTTGACTACTTAAATAGAAACCAGTTTCCATATGAGAATCTTTTTGCACTTAATAAGGAATGACAAGATCATTTGTTAATTTCCAGTAGGCTGGAACATATAGGCATATATAGGCACATCCTAAAGGTAAAGGTTCCCCTTGCACATATGTGCTAATTATTCCCAACTCTAGGGGGCGGTGCTCATTTCCATTACAAAGCTGAAGAGTCAGCGCTATCCGAAGACGTCTCCGTGGTCATGTGGCCGGCATGATTAAATGCTAAAGGTGCACAGAACACTGTTACCTTCCCACCAAAGGTGGTCCCTATTTTTCTACTTGCATTTTTTACATGCTTTCGAACTGCTAGGTTGGCAGAAGCTGGGATAAGTAACGGGAGCTCACCCCGTTATGCGGCACTAGGGATTCGAACCGCTGAACTGCCAACCTTTCGATCAACAAGCTCAGTGTCTTAGCCACTGAGCCACCGCATCCCTGTCAGGCATATCCTACTGAGGCACTAAAAATCCAGGTAACCATTAGAGGGCAGCCAAAAGTGATAGAAAACTAATTTCGTTTTGCTCACATGCAGTCTGTTTATCCCTTGCTCAGTTTTTAATACTTACCAGTTTTTAATTCTAAAATATCCTATTGGCTTTCTAAGCATGCAGAAAAAGTCTTTTCACTGAGCAAAATGCATTTACATTTCAATAATGTACAGCCACATTAAAAATATTGAAAGCTTTGGGCAATTTCATTAATGTTGCCCCTGCCCAAGATAGATCTGGTTTCAAATATTTTCATTTTATTCAATACATTTAGTAGATATATTTAAATATAGCTTTTTATTATTTATGAGGTTTCATTTAACAGTTCTTTTTGATGGGGGCTATCTGAGATTGAGTCTTAAAACTTGTTGCAGCCCTTTCGGAACTTTGGAGGATCTAGGTGGATTCTGCTCCATAAATAATCCACTTCTACATGTCGAAGTTCAGACTTTGAAAGTTAAAGTCATTCTCATTATTTACAAACAGAACCAAATTTGTGGTTTTTTATGGAGATTCTCAATCATTCAGGTCATGGTAGTCCCAAAGGTGCTTTTTTTGAAAAGGCATCTGAACTTCCTTGGTTTTTTTTCCTTTTGAAAGTGTTTCACTTCTCATCCAAGAAGCTTCTTCAGTTCTAACTAATGGTGGGGAATGGAAGGATTTTTATTTATGTATGTATTTATTTATTTATTTTTATAATAGGATAGGATTCAGCAGTCCATCTGCATCTAATAATAATAATAATAATAATAATAATAATAATAATAATAATAATAATAATAATAATAATAATAATAATAATAATTTTATTTCTATACCGCCCTTCTCCCGAAGGACTCAGGGCGGTGTACAGCCTATTTAAAAACACAAAAAACACAACAACAATTTAAAATTTAAAATCATTAAATAATTAGGCTCCAATTAAAATCCCAGAAATTTAAAATACCCCAATTTAAAACGTTATGTTAATAGCCCTGCCTGGCGGAACAACAGGGTCTTCAGAGCGCAGCGAAACACCCGGAGGTCGGAAGTCTTTCGTATTTCGGGGGGCAGTTCATTCCACAGGGCTGGGGCTCCCACAGAGAAGGCCCTCCCCCTGGGTGTCGCCAGCCGACAACTTGGCTGATGGCACCCGGAGGAGACCCTCTCTGTGGGAGCGGACTGGTCGGTGGGAGGCTATTGGTGGCAGAAGTCGGTCTCGAAGGTACCCGGGTCCTATGCCATAGAGCGCTTTAAAGGTGGTAACCAACACCTTGAATCGCACCCGGAAGACCACTGGGAGCCAGTGCAGCTCGCGCAGGAGGGGTGTCACGTGGGCGCAACGGGTTGCACCCATAACCACCCGCGCGGCCGCATCTAAAAAGATAACAGTCGCTCTTTGGAAGACAGCAAGGTTCATACTCTGGACAGATAGGCCCACCAGTTTGAAAGAGGAGTCAAAGAGGCCATCTAGGTCAAAATTGAACAGCCCTCCCTCAACATAGGGGGAGGGATATGACGCTATCTATCTCCTGTTTATAACATAGTCCTTTCAGCAGTCCCAAGAAGGTTCCACACCCATTTTCACTCTGATTCAGGTGACACTAAGGATACAGATAAACCGCCAAATGGTCTCAGTGATGCTCAGAGTGTTAACGACTGGATGACTGCAAAGAATAAAATCCTTCCATCCCCCACCAGTTAGTTAAAAAAGCTGAAAAAGCTTCTTGGATGAGAAGCAAAATGTATTCAAAAGAAAAACCAAGAAAGTCCAGATGTCTTTTTTTGGGGGTGGGGGTGGGGGAAAGCACCTTTGGGACAAATTTATTATTGGGAAATAATCGTGAGATAGTAGGGAAAATGTCCTCCTCCAAATCAACATGTCTAAAAACAGGTAGGCAACAGAGGGCCAAGCTCACTTTGCTCTATTTAATTGTCTACATTGAGATACAGATTTTCAGTTTGGCAATTTTGCTATATTTTTAATTTAAAGATCTGTAGAAAAATTCCCCCAATCAAATATGGCATAAATGCAGAATTTCTAGGTGCAATTTACCATCCAAACACTATACTGGTCACATTGCTTAGTACTGTATTTAGGTGGGAAACCAAACATCTGGAAAACCCAGGGTTGTAGGCTAGACTGGGAAGTTGTTAATATATAGGAGAATGGTAAATTGCTTCTATATAGTTGCCAAGAAAATCCATGAAATCACTAGGACTCATACTTAACCTAAAAGAGAATTTATTTTTTAATAAGGCTTGAGCATGGGTATTGACAAGAAAGGCTGAATGCCTTTTGGGGAAAATAATACAAAACAGAGAAGGGAAAGAATAGAGTGAACGCCTAGAAGATTTTATAGCAGTTGTTAAGTGAATCACTGTACTTTTTAAGTGGGTAACATGGTAGTTAAGTGAATCTGGTTTCTGCATAAACTTTGCTTGACAGAAGTTTGCAAAAGGGGATCAGATGTCCCTGGGACACTGCAACTGTCATAAATATGAGTCAGTTGCCAAGCATCTGAATTTTGTTCACATGACCATGAGGATACTGCAATGGTCATAAGAGTGAAAAAAATGGCCATAGGTCAGTTTTTCAGTACCAGTGTAACTTCAAATGGTCACTAAATGAAGTGTTGTAAGTCGTGATTGGAGCATGGCTTACGTGTTTGAAGGGCATTGGGTTGGGAATGTTTGCTTGATAAATATGTCTTGGAGATCTTCTGCCAGTAGTTCACTGGTGGAGCAACTTTTCTTTTTCATTTCTTTTTAGCAGCATATTCAGGAAAAGCTTCCTGCTTTTTCTTCTATAATATTTGGTATTTTAAGAACTGTCCTATTTAGAATAAATAAAAACATGCTCTGAACATGCAGAGGCATATATTTAATTATAACTGGGTAAACTGATAGTCCGCTCCATACACCTGGCCACCAGTTGAGACAGGTATTGTTCTTAGGAAAGTAAGAGATGAGAAGGCTTAGTTGGTTTATGGATCTTGAAGAGCAATTATTGTGCAAGAGAGGTTCATGCAAACAAAAGCCGCTGTGATATTAAAATTATGAAAGGTGTAAGCATGAGAAAAAGATTTTACAATGGCTGAAGATATCTGACTCCATAATGCACTTAACAGTTGTGCGTTAATCTGGTACAGATGATTTATTTTCTAAAAAATGTCTTGTATGTTTTGTGTAGCAGGTTTGTATAACATTTCTCCCTACTTACTAAAAGAGGTCTGCCAGAAGCTTCTTATCTATGAAGCTCTACACTATAATCATCAAAAATAACCTCTAGATGTCAGTACTTGCGGTTCCGGAGCCGCATGCGGCTCTTTGGGCCCTCTGCTGTGGCTCCCTGTCAGGTGATCCCACCACTGGCTGACCCCACCCCTCGCCCTCACCTCCCTCACCTGGCCTGAGAAGGCAAGGGCAACGACAGGGGATGAAGAATTGGCCGGGGCAGAGACAGACAGATACAGAGAGAGGAGGGGAGGAGAGAGAGGGAGAGAGGGGGAGGGAGAGAGGGAGAGAGAGAGAGATGTCAAAAGGATTTTGTGGTTCCCGGTGTTTTTTAACAACCTGTTCTCTGCCCTAATGACCAGCTGGGTAGGCGTGGCTGGGGGGGTCATGTGACTGGTGGAAGTGAGTGACATTGAGTTGGCCACACCCACCCAGGTTTTGTGGCTCCTGGTGTTTTCTTTTCTGTGGGAAACGGGTCCAAATGGCTCTTTGAGTGTTTAAGGTCTAGAGCAGACCCCTGCTCTAGATCTAAGATATTAATTTTGATTTTATCACAGCAACTCACATGGCTGTGGGACTTTCTGTCCCAGAAATAACTCTGTAGCCTTACTGGAATAGGAGGTAAGTAATCAACATTCTTCAGATTTTTACATTACATGAGTTTTAAAAACAAAGATCTCATCAGAACACCAAGAAGTACCCTTTAAAGGCAAAACCCTTTTCTATAACTCAGTTCTAACTCAGTTCTTCAGATCTAGAAGATTTCAATAGCCAGGTTCATGGGAGGAAAAAAACTCTTCTCAGCTTTCCAGTTTGCCTACATTTTCAATGACCACAAATTAAACTGCATTTGACCAGTGTCCAATAGAACTGGGTTTCAATCTAGCTGAATCATTTATCAGATTCTGTCAGAACTCTGGCATCTAAATTGGAACAGATGCTTTTGTAATTCTATCTACAAAAGAGGTGCAGCAAATTTATCACAGCAGGTTTACAAAGGTTCTGTTTTTACACAGTGGAGCCGCACCAAAGAACTTTTCACCTACTCCTCTCCAGGAAAAAAAATCACCTTGATAATATTCTATTTCTCTCTGCTTTTACTGTGTAGTGTCCCCTAGAAAATATGAGTTAATGATATACAACATCTATATGCCGCTTCCAACAACAACTTCAATTACGTGAATTTCAGGCTAGAGAAACTTAGAGAAACTTGGCACTCTTTCAAAATCAAACAAATAACTTCAGGATTATTCTCAGACAGCATGAATTTTTTAAAATATTTTTTTTTTCAGAAACAAACTTGCAAGCATGACTTTTTCTTCAGCTGTTAGCACTAACAGCAGAGCCATTATCGTCAAAGGATAGCATGCTAGTCAATTCATACATACTGGAATTTTGCTTTGTTTTGTTGTTGGGATTTCTAACACTTGCTGCTACCTAAAGTTTTGTAAGGTTGGACTGAAGATGCATACACATCTTCTGGAGGGCACAACATTGACGAAAGTTGTTCTAAACAATGATGTTGTTGTTATTATGATTTGGCATTGTCGAAGATCTCCTGGCAGGGACTCACAAAACCTGCTGTCATATCCATCACTCAACAAAAGCTTGCAGAAATTCTTTTCAGGCTTCTGGAGGAAGTAATTTACTCATCCACAGATTAAAAAACTGGAAGTGCCAGCTTAACAAAACTTGACTCTTCCCCCTCCTTCCAATTTCTTTCTTCTCAGGATGAAAATGCAGGTGGAAGACCAGAAAGCCTCACTTATGTTCATGGAAGCACGTAAAGTAGCAACAGCAAAAGAAAAAGGGTTGGGACAGCTTCCCAAAAAGCTCTGTGTTTAGATGATATAATATGCCAATGAGCCCACACATATTCTGGCATATAGAGTTTTGTATTTTTCAGAAAATACTAATATTAATTTTTTAATCTTTGCAAGCTTTGAAGTGAATTTCCCCAAACTTAAGTTCATAGGATTCATTTTCAAAATCTGTATAGAAATCTGCAAAATAAATAAATAAATAAATAAAAACTGTAAAAGTGAGAAGTAAAACCATGATATGGAATGGTGGAAGGCAGTTTTAGCTTTCTTAACTTACTTAACTCAAGACTAGAATCTGCTCCCAGACAAGCACTGTATTGGGGATTGGATAATTCAAATTATATAACACCTAATTTTTGAGATGCAGCCTGACTTGACTCCAGATTCAGGATTATGATGATGATTAAACCACAACCATGGTTTTATTTATTTATTTTCTGTATTTATTCAATTTCCATAGCCTCCCAACTCAACTAAGAGACTCTGGGTGGCTTACAATTCTAAAATTATAAAGCAAGTATGATATACTTGATGCGAATCTTTTTTTATTACTGTAGTTAGGGACTTTTTTCCTTCAGGGTTTTGTAAACATTACTTAAATTTGATTTTAATGAGGGCTGTGAAAATATTTACAGACCCCTCGCATCCTGGACATAAATTGTTTCAAGTCCTACCCTCAAAACGATGCTATAGAGCACTGCACACCAGAACAACTAGACACAAGAACAGTTTTTTCCCTAACGCCATCACTCTGCTAAACAAATAATTCCCTCAACACTGTCAAACTAATTACTAAGTCTGCATTACTATTAATCTTCTTGTTGTTCCTATCACCCATCTCTTCCCATTTATGACTGTATGACTGTAACCTTGTTGCTAGTATCCTTAAGATTTATATTGACTGTTTCCCTATGACTATCATTAAGTGTTGTACCTTATGATTCTTGATGAATGTATCTTTTCTTTTACATACTCCGAGAGCGTATGCACCAAGACAAATTCCTTGTGTGTCCAATTACATTTGGCCAATAAAGAATTCTATTCTATTCTATTCTATTCTATTTGGATCAGAGTAAAACAGAATGACACCTATGTCTCCTTACAGAGCAGGCATGTAACTGCTATTTTATTCAATGGAGCTTACTTCCTAATCTTGCTCTCCCAACATGTTATAAGTCATATGAATTGTATTTAAAGAATGGAAATAGAATGTCTACCATGGAGAGAAAAAACTTGTTTACATGAACTCTTTTCTTGTATATAAACCTTTCATTTTAGCATAAATCCAAATTGGATCCATTTGCATTGAGAGTCTATGTCTTCCGTACTTTTAACAATGTAGATTTAGCAATGTAGTATATTCATATGCTAATGTACAGATGGGTTGAGATTCAGATGCATTTCTTCCTGTCATGTGTTCTTTTTATTGTGTGATACCACTAATTTCAAAAAATATATTATTGAAAAAGTCCACATACTTGCTGAGTTGAAAAATACAGATTTGGAATTGGAAATGGTTTCTCGCAAGAATCTTTTTGTTAAAATCCAGAATGATGTAAAACCAGAAATGTAAAAAAATAGATAATATCCAGATCTATCTACAGGTCAAGTTGCTAACTACACTATAGATAGTACAGTTTTGCTGTATCAATCCAAATCAAATCCGATAAAACTAATCAAAACATCAACCCCTGCTTTGAACTGAAGCTAATTATTTCTAGTAATATATGAGCAATTTTTGTCCAGAATGGATATGGCAATGAAAGTTTGTTTTACATGATAGATGAAATTAATTTTAAAAAGGAACATTTAGTTCGGACCTCTATAGGACTGGCATTTGGTGAAACCAGAGAGCCTGAGCCAAATACACAATTGTCTTAGCCTCATATCACTTTCACCTCTCTCTGCCATTGTAATTTTGTTCATCTGTCACTTGTTCTTCTCTTCCCAATAACACCATTCTTAAACATGACCATGGTATACAGATAACAGCCATACCTTAATTTGGGTATGATACTGTATGCGCCAATGTTTATTCATATACAGCATTCTAAGAACGTTTTAAGCATGTTTCATATAATGATGCATCTCATTGAAATTAGACAAATGGTTGACTTGAATACTCTGACTGATAAAAAACTGAACTTGGAAAAAGAATGCCCTAAACATGGCAAGTCTATGGAAGTATTCCTGCTTAAGAGCTAAACAGATTTTGTTGATAAGGGCAATCTCTAATAAAATGAGGTCTTTAGGAGAACTTCACTATTCTCCTAAAGACCTTGTTCTCCACAGGAACGACCATCATTCCAGTATTTACCACTGATAGTGCAGCATTAACATCTACCATTGATAGACAACCACTTCTACTGCAGATCTCTGATGTGAGACGCACTTTCCAGAATGTTAATATCCGGAAGGCAGCTGGGCCTGATGGAATTCTGGGACGAGTTGTCAGGGATTGCGCTGCAGAGCTAGCTGGAGTGTTCACGGATATTTTCAATCTATCCCTGTCGCAGTGCTCTATCCCTACCTGCCTGAAGACATCTATTATAGTGCCAGTCCCTAAGCAGGCAGTAGTGGTATCCCTTAATGATTATAGACCAGTAGCTTTAACATCTGTTGTCATGAAATGTTTTGAGAGGCTGGTGTTGAACTATATTAAGGCTAGTCTTCCATCTACTTTGGACCCATACCAATTTGCATATATGGGTAATAGATCAACTGACGATGCTATGTCTCTTGTTGTCCATACTGTATTGAATCACTTGGAACAACAGGGGACATATGCGAGGCTGTTAATTGTGGATTATAGCTCTGCCTTTAACACCATTTTACCCAACAGGTTGTTTTTTAAAATGTCCAATTTGGGTATAAATCAGAGGATTTGTTTGTGGATAAGGGATTTTCTGACAGGTAGGCCACAGTCAGTAAGGATGGGATCTCAGCATTCCTCTACTTTGATACTAAGCACAGGATCCCCCCAGGGTTGTGTGCTAAGCCCTTTCCTTTATTCCTTGTACACACGACTGCACCCCATTGTATAACACCAACGCAATTACTAAATTTGCGGATGACACAACAGTGGTGGGGCTCATTAATAAAAATGAGTCTGCTTACAGGAAGGAAGTACAAGGGCTGACATTGTGGTGTAATGAAAATAATCTCACACTTAACACCACAAAAACTAAAGAACTTATAATTGACTTCAGGAGAAAGAGAGATGTACATCTACCATTGTACATAAATGGTGAGGAGGTGGAGAGGGTGGGTAGTTTTGAATTTCTGGGCATTTATATCTCGGAAGACCTCTCATGGATATGAATGCTAACATGCTTGTGAAGAAGGCACAGAAGAGACTGTACTTCCTGAGAATGCTCAGGAAGATAAATCTATCTCAGCATCTACTTCTGTCCTACTATTGCAGTACCATTGAGAGTGTCCTGACATACGGCATTCTTGCATGGTATGGGAGCAGCTCTGTAGCAGACAAAAAAGCTCTATAGAGAATCATTAAAACTGCCCAGAATATCATCGGACTCCAGCTACCAGCCCTGGACGACATCTTTGAATCTCGCTGTTTGAGAAAGTTGCATAACATTCTCAGAGACTCTTCCCATCCTGCTTACAATCTTTTTGGAGTGTTGTCTTCTGGCAGAAGATACAGAACAATTAAAACTCGGATCACACATTTTCTGAATAGTTTTTATTCAGAGCTATAATTGCACTCAACAATGAACTAAAGGACCACCATCAGTGAGCTGTTGGACAGTATTACTTGGTCTGTTGTGTGGATGTTTGGGTGGTTTAGGGGTGGAGAATTGCGGTGGGTGGGAGTATGTTTGGGGATTGTTATGTGTGTTGGACCTGGTCTTTGTGTGTTAAGTGAATTTCATTGTATGGGTATACTGTGTATACACGTACAATGTCAATAAAGTTATTTATTTATTATTTTATTTATTTATTCCAGTAAGCATATCATTATTTCTTTCCTCAAACTCTGTTCCATTTGCATTTTCAATTTTATTCTTCACAGGGGGTATTAATCTTTCTATATCGGTGAGAATGCTATTCTCATTGGATTGATCTGTGTATACGCAGTGGTTACAATGCAATACTGCAGGCTAATTCACTGCTCACTCCAGTAGTTTGATTCTGAGCCGCTCAAGGTTGACTCAGCCTTCCATTCTTCCGAGGTTGGTAAAATGAGGACCCAGATTGTTGGGCAATATGCTGACTCTGTAAACCACTTAGAGAGGGCTGTAAAGCACTGTGAAGTGGTATATAAGTCTAAGTGCTATTGCTATTGTACTTTGGGGAAAGGCATTTTTCTTTTTCTTTTACAAACACTGAACATGCTGACATCTTGTTTAATTCCTCAGTAGTCCAATGTTGACTACATATAATCAAAATTTGGCATCTGGCATTGATATAGTGAATATGATATAATAATCTTGTGTCCAACTATATGGTATCACCTAAACAACTTTTGTTCTTTTTCAAAAGTTAAGTTGAATGGATTTCAAATTAATTGAGAGATCACCAGGAAATACTGGGTCTGTAGACTAGACTGACTATCTTAAAAGCTGTGAGAAGAAAGCAATACAATACTTCCATATTGTTGCCAAAAAAACTACATGCGTCTTTCCATGAAGTCATCGGGAACTGACTCAGCCTATTAAGCATTGCATTTTATACTGACTTGGCAGAATATGAAGATTTTTGCTCTTCAGTGAGTCGCTGGGAAAAAATATGAGAAAATATATGGGGAAAAAAAGCTTACTGCACATTATTTGATTTAGAGAAAGCATACATTAAAGGATTGGATTATATAGACTGTCTTGACTATAGAGTTGAAGTTTGGTTGATGAATGTAAGAAGAAAGTAAAACCTATAACAAAGAACAAAGAGAATGTTCTCGGTGGTACTTAAACACTGAGAGAGAGTAAATCAAAGATGTGATATGTTTTATTGTTTGACTATGAATTAATGTATATAGAATGCTTATTGTGATGTCTGAAGTGTACAGAGTGAGGACATGCATGTGTGCATATTTTTATATGTATTTATCAAGGTAGCTGAGCTTAATAATGACAATGGAGTGAATAATTGCCCACTTTGTTATAAGTTATAGGGATGTCAAAGTAGGTTCTTTCATGTTAAACATACTTTATGTTCCAAATGTAATTGAATGTGGTTATTTAAGAAATATGTGTGATAAAACAAGAAAATACAAGTTCACAAATGAATGGGCATTGAATGAATGTGAACTGAATACAGAAATGAATGATCAGTACAAAAGAAGAATGCTGAAATGGTTTGTTCACACATCGAAAGTGCATGAGAATCAAAATTGTAAAACAAATATTTGAATATAAGCAAATGAGTTGAGAGGTTGAAGAAGATGAAAAAAGAGAGTGATTGAGATTTGAAACACCCAAAAATTTAGTGAAACAGTATGTGGAAGCAAGGATGATTTGGAAGGACAGAAAAATCTGGAGACTTATAGTGAATGATTTTGTTATAAAATATATTTTATTTATTTTATTTTCTTACCTCATGACTTTAATTTATCTGCTTTAGTATTTTTTTTCTTTTTACATTTGCAGAATATTTCTAAACCTGAACAGAAGCTCCAGAATAGGAATGCATATATCCATATAATGTATTAAGATGGAATGAGCCATTTTGAATTCTTAGAGGGATGTATTCTCTGGCATGTCATTAGCCTAATTCAGATCTGATTATTTGATTGATTGATTATGTCCCATCAAATCAGTGTTGCCTGAGCTCACATACACATATCTCCATGATATACTGCACTAGTGAGGCCGTACTTGGAATACTGCACTCACTCTCTATAGTATTTTTAGAAGTCTTCTCCAACATCAAAGTTCAAAATAGACTTTCTATGCACATTCTTCAAAGTCCAATTTTCACTTCCATAGAATGTAACAGTATTACTTGCACGATTCTAATCTTTGTAGGTAGACATATTATAGCATTTGAATAACTTTTGCAAGGCCTTCACAGATGCTCTACCAAGCACTTGTCTGGGGCATATTTATTATTTATTTAAATTTACACTCCACCCATTTCTTGTCATATTTCTTGACTGTTTGATCCTTTGTCATTGATGATTGAGTCTAAAAGACAGAATCTATCTATCATGTAAACATCTTCATTGTCATTTCTAAGGCTGATTGTTTTCCCACGTGTCATTAGCTTGATCTTCTTTATATTTAATCTTAATTTCATTTCTTCACAGAGCTCCTTGATTTTTATTACTAGGGCTGGCTAAATTAAGATCATGTAGAGATCTTTAATAAAGACAGTTCAGAAGCAAAGTTTTATGAGACAGGAGAAGAGATAAATTTACACTAGGCCAAGGAAAGCAATAGATTAAAATCTACAGAAAAGAACAGATGAAAAGGATGAGAGATAAACAATTGAAGAAATTTGAAAATGGAAGATAAAGAAAATGGGCAGAGAGGAGAGAATCTCCCTGAGGTAGAAACATGAAAGATCAAGATTAGCATGTTTTATTTAAAATAATACCTAGGTGCAGTAACATTTATACTTAGTTTTCTCTTCGCCCTTCATTTTTTTATGTGTAGGTTTGAATATATGGGTTTAAAATGTGTTTTCAAATTTCATTTTTAAAATATAAAACTGGTGACATTATACAGCTCTTTGTTTTTTCCCCCCCTTTTCTCTGAGCCCACATGAAGTCTACTAAAATACCAGTGATGGTCAACTTCTGCTACTCAAGCATATTACAGCTGTATGTATATAGTTTTGTCAATGTTAAAGATGCTACATAATCCCTTTTATTCTTGATGATTGCATTTTTCATCATGTTCCAATCCCATTAAGTTTGTTTCATTCACCACAAGCCCTTTTCCAGGCTCATCTATTGCCTCTGCCATTTCATTACTTACATCACAAAAATATGTATGAAAGCCATTTTTGTTCCCCTTGCGGGATGTAATTAATTCCAAAAAGTCCTCTATTTTTTTTCAAAAACAAAATAAAAAAGTCAACATAATTACTATGCTGATTCTAGCTGGCTGCATTTGATGTGGGATCTGTTTAAATGCATAAGCTGATAGAAAATCAAGTTTGATGCTTCATCACTATATAGTGAGATACACACACACACACACACACACACACACACACACACACACACATATGGTCACCTGACAGAATAACTGTAATTTCCTTCTTATCCAGAGACACCAGAATAACACAGTTAGGTAAGAAATGGCTAGAAAACAGGTTTTCTAAAATGACATTTGAAGTTTAGAAGATCTTGGAGCATTGGGGTGGGGGGGTTAGGGAGTGAATCCATGTCACTGGGGACTGAAATAGAATTTATAGCCTATTGACATCATCTGAAAAGGGGGTTAATTATGCACTGCCATGTTGATTTGTATAATACACTATAATTGAGACTGAGAATAGTGTTTGTATTAAGAAAGAGAACTGGCCTTAATTAGAGAGAAGTGTATATGAGCTGAAGAAACACGTTGCTTCAGTTTAATGAATGAAGCCCTGTGGTTGAGCTCTTGCATGGATTATATATATATATATATATATATTGTCTCTCAAAGCGTAGGTGTTCTCTGAATGTGCATTTATTTTGGGAGAAATTGATACAAACAAACAAGCATGGAGTGATATGTGGGCACAACCTGCAATTTGCAAGCCACATACTAAGAAGCAGTCGTATTAATCCCATTCTAGCTGTGGCTATAATATGTGTTGTGTGTACTATATCGCTAGGAAGGGCTTGGCAGAAGCCCTTTCATTTTAAATAGTATTTGCAGGCTACATTTAAGAGTTGCATTTTTTTCCCTTCAAAAATGCTCACGGTAGTAAGCAGAGAGAACCAGTAAATAAAACCATAAAAAGGGCATATTTTTAGTATACACAAGGCCTTTAAAATGAAGAAAGGCCTGGCAGTAAGAGAGTTGTGATGTGAAAGGCTTATGCTATAGTAATTATGCCAGTTTTTGAAAGCTAAAAAATATGAAGAACGGTTGAAGAAATTGGATATGTCTGGTTTAATGAAAAGAAGGACTAGAGATGACAAGATAGCAGTGTTCCAATAGCTATGGGTTTGCCATAAAGAAGAAGGGGTCAAAACACCTGAAGGCAGGAGAAGAAGCAATGGATGGAAACTAATCAAGGAGAGAACCAACCTAGAACTAGGGAGAAATTTCTTGACAGAACAATTACTAATCTTCTATTATTACTAAGTTGCATCATTTTCATCCTCATCTTCATTTTCATCATCATCTACCTGTGGAGCAAGCAGTTGTAATTTTTGTGCCATAATTCATAAGGACTTCTGCCCAAAAAAATTGGTAAATTGTCTTCTAGTCTACGTCAGCTAATTTATATAAATAGAACTGTACAGTTTTCTTGGCCTGCTAAAGAAACTGTCTAGTTTTTGTTTTTGTTTTAATTTTCCAGCCTAACCTACCATCCTGGACTTTCCAGGAGTTTTTCCATCCAAGTACTAACAAGAGCTGGCTCTGCTTAGTCAATGTCTGCTAAGTGTTTCCACTTGCTGAGGCAATCTCATGTAAATTTGCCCCAAAGTATTGATAATGTGCATAATGCCAATTCTTACTTTACTTTGGGGAATAAATTAAGAGATGGTAAGGTGTGGGCCCCTATTGCAAATCTTGCTTTCTTCTAACCCTCTTCTCTTCAAATGCCATGTAATATATGCAAGGAACAATTTCCTTGCATTGGAAATTTGTCTTTTGGTTAAGAAGTTTCAGGGAACAAGATTCCCAAATCCTCACCCTTCATCTTCCAGAACAATTTACTCCTCTATGGAACAGTTCTTGTAATTTTGTGATTTGCTGGCAGATTTGCTAAGTGCATATGTAGGTCATTATTTATGTAATCTAGAATTTTAAATTTCAAACAGAGTTTCAATTAATTTTGCTCCTCAGAGCCACTAAAATAATTTAATACAGAACTAGGATATATTTTCTCTATTTTGGTATTTGTTTGAAAAGGGCTTTTTTTGAGATAGTTTCCTACATCCTTCTTCTCCATCTAATTCTTTTCTGAAATGGTTACCTTTTGGTCAAATGATAAGATTGAACAAGTTCAGAAACAGGCAACAAAAATGATGCAAAGTCTGAAGGACAAAACCTGTCAGGAGAGTTTGAAGGAACTGACTATGCACAGCCTGGAGGTCAGAAGTGAAAGGGAAAAGTAATGTTAGAAAGTATTACTTCACACAGAGAGTAGTGGAAGCTTGGAACCAACTTCCAGCAAAGGTAATGGGTTTAATCATCAGTAACTGAGTTTAAACGTGCATGGGATAAACATGTATACATCATCCAACAAAAATTAAAATAAAGTAAATAAAATATTAAATAAATAAATAAGAAAACAAAAAAAAATCTTAAAGGGCCAACTTGATGGATCATTAGGTCTTTTTCTGCCATGTTTCTATAAAAGAAGTAAGAAATTCCTGGAAAAATCACCAAAAAGGAAAAACTTTTTCACAATGGAATAAACAACCAATGAAACAAATCTTGGACAACCTCAAATCCTATCTATTAAAAAGAGATTTTTAACGAAAAACTAAAATTGTGGCAAAATTAGTGCTGGCTGAATTCCTGAGATGGGCATTTTTCCTATTCCTCTTTTAATTTTTTGAAAAAGGTGTATACATTTTCTCTGTAGCCATCTCTGTGGCCATATTGTCCTTTTTCATGGATTAAAAAAAAAGTTCTAACTGTGGCTATTTGATTCCTGGCAAGCAGAAAGAAAGCACACAGTGAATGTGTAAACGAAGTAGTCTAGCATAGTTTCTTATCCCAATTGTTATCTACTAATACATATAAACATCCAGATTTTAACAATTGCTGCCAATGTTCTCAACATCTTGTCAGGTGCGTTCTGAAAATCAGGCCACTAAGTGAAAAAAAAAATGTATAGGGAAGTCAACTTCCAATTCTGTTCAGCACTCATAAAGGGGGGAAAAAAGGCATTTTGAGATATACTGAAAGTTTTGCATTATATTTAACCCCGTTGCATAAACCTCCTTATGAAATCTACAACATATAAAATTCCATTAGATTTGAGCAATTGATACAAGCACAAACCACACAACCACAACCACATTCCATGGGGAGGGGGGGCGGTGGAACACTGCTTTTCTAAACAGAAAGTAAGTAAGGGTCTTACTTCGACATTTTTGGACAGAATGAAACTGCCTTGTTATGCCTCAAGGAAATGTAATTTAATATGCAAGGTGGACGCCCTTTGCCTGAACTTCACTGTCAGCATTTATGAAAACAAAATTCCAGCTTTACACAATAAAACCAATTTGCTTCTGGTTTTGGATGAAAAGGCATCATCAAATGAAAGAGTGGCCTTTGCGTAGCTTTTTCCTTACCCACTGAGATCTTACATCAGAATTCAAAATAGCTCTGGATTTGAAAATAACTTGCAGGCACATCAGTCAATCAAATAAAGGCCCTGCTGCAGGAGGCCCCGAGATAGCTTAGTCACAACAAAGACAACTATTTTCAGAGACTTCTAAGCAGGGGTAGAGTCTGCTTGCAGCTGCAGTCTGGCCCTGAAAAAGAGCGGCAAGCTGGCTTTGGAGAGTATCCAGAAAAGGAATCAAATTGAACTCCATCAAGGGTCTTCTTACCTTCTAAGTGAGTGTGAGAAATTTAACTTGTAAGCCCACCACAGCTGTCAAGGGAGGCTTGAGGTAAATGGGTTAAAGAAAGAGAGACCCCAAATAAACTTAAGTTCATGCAAAGATGAATGCAATGCACACTGCACAGCATTCAGGTAGAGAGACCTGCAACAAAAGGCTTATCAGAGAAGAATGAACTATGTCATTTATTTAAGGAGCTGGATAACATGAATTTCAGCTTTTGGTACACCGGCTTCTTCCAGATATGTTAGGATTGCAACTTCAAGAATTGCAGCTGAAAATTCAGGGAGTTGCAGTGCTAACGCATCTGGAGGGAGCCTTATTAGGGAAATAGGGAGTAGACAATCCTCACCTGATTTCCATGTTTCAAAGTCCTCTTCATATGGCAGACTCAACTGACTTCACTGATTCCAATTTTATATTCTGATCCTGAGACGTTTAGCTTCTCATCCAAGAAGCTTCTTCAGTTTTGAAAAAAGTGAAACGTCTTCAACAGTGGTGGGATTCAAAATTTTTTACTACTGGTTCTGTGGGCGTGGCTTGCTGGGCATAGCATGGCTTGGTGGGCATGGCATGGCAGGGGAAGGATACTATAAAATCTCCATTTCCACCCCACTCCAGGGGAAGGTTACTGCAAAATCCCCATTTCCTCCCGATCAGCTGGAACTCGGAAGGCAGAGAATAGATGGGGCGGGGCTAGGGGTGGGTTTCACTTACCTTTGCTACCGGTTCGCTTGCACGCGCATGCTTGCTTCATTTGCGTGCACCACTTCTGTGCATGCGCAGATCGTATTTAATGGTGTCTGGGTGGGTGGGCGGAGCCTCCCATTGCCGCTGCTACCGGTTCGTCTGAACCAGGGCGAACTGGTAGCAACCTACCACTGGGCGGGGCCAGTCAGAGGTGATATTTACCAGTTCTCCAAACTACTCAAAATTTCTGCTATCGGTTCTCCAGAACTGATACCACCTATTGAATACACTTCTGGTTTTCAAGGAAAAACAAAGTCCAGTTGCCTTTTGAAAAAGCACATTTGGGACTACCTGTATTGCTACCAATGGATTACAACAAAGAAAATGCTGTGGAAGAATCTGAATTGAAGGCCAACAAAAAATAAGCAGTAAATGAAAAATAAAATTATGGAAGCTCATTGGGAATAGATCTAGTTGCATTCTGGACAGGACCAGGTGTAACTGGGGACTGATTCAAATAAGCTAAAATATTTTTCAAGTTTCAGAAATATCTGAATTATATGAGAAATCTGAAATGTCTGCCTAGAATTGGTAGTCCCTTTTTTATGAGGAATTTATGGCAACTAAAATATATGCTTTTTTATAACTAGAAGAGAGGGAATATCAACAAGTTTATTCAGTATTTACTTGCTACTTTTTACTGTTCACATTTATTCATAGAAATCTAAGAAATATATTTTGGAAACTTTTCTGGTTTTGACCATATAGATATTTAAGGAAAAAAATGTGTATTTTACTAGATTAGGTAGAAAGCTTTTGCTTCATGTAAACATGTGTTTGTTTGTGGTATGTGTGTGCACACATATACACATAAACTGTCTAATATTTTAAGATAATTTGCAGTACCACCAAGGTAACTGCAGAATCAGGAATGGATTTATAAAAATTATGGAATTTCATTTTAATGTAATGATTTTGGTGGTATGTAACTGAATGGAAATATTTTTTTAAAAATACCTGTGAAATGATGAATTAGAAAACAAATATGTTTGGTGTTATATGACAGTTTATCACTGAGAACAAAAAAAGAAAACAGCAAGTGGAATAATTTATAGATGGAAAAATAAGAAATGTTAAACACCTTGAATGTGAAGTGATGGGACAATATATAGCAAAATTATAAATAAGCATTCATAATCCTCTTCTCTTTCTCACTTCATAAATATAGTACATCAGATATGTCAAATTTATAGATACTGAAATTAAGTAGATGATTTCCCTAAGTTTTTTTTTTTTTTTAAGAAATTCTTGACACATTCTCAAAGCTTCAATTGTTCCTTACCACAAATAGAAGCACTGGCCTAATTAAGAAAGACCAATGGGAGAATTAATCTTTCCTTCAGTTGTGGGGAAGCCAAGGAAATGTAAACCACTGGAGAGGTGTTTGTACAATAATTCAAGCACATATCTTGGCTACCTCATTGCTAAGTGCTAGGATAGTACACTCTGTATGAGAGTTTAACTAAAATAATCTTCTCTTCTGAAATAATTGTAAACGCAAAATCTCTTTCAGCAGACTGAATTAGAACTGCAACAATGAATAGCTAGCTAGCTAGCTAGCTAGAGATAGATAAAAAGGCAAGACAATTACTTTTAAATTATCATTAAACATATATGCTGCCTGGCTTCCAATGACTCTGTAAAACATTGTGTTTTCAATATACATATTCCAAGCCAGTGGTGAAATCCTACCGGTTCGCACCGGTTCACTGAACCGGTAATTAAAAAAAGCTACCAGTTTGTCTGTACCAGTATTTCTGACAATCAACTGTGCCGCACGATTTATATTTGCTAGAAAGCAGGAAATGATGCTCTCAAGCAAATCTAAATCACATGGTACAACTGTCCCCTCCCTCACTGTTCTACTTACCTTGTTAAGCGTCCTTTTTCTGAGCAAAGCGCCTTTTGCACACACTGCACAAGCATGCACGAGCAACATGCATTTGGCTCACACAGAGCATGCATCGACAGCAAACCATTGGCAAACCGCGGAGGATTTAACCACTGTTCCAAACTACTCCAAATCTGTTTTGACCAGATGTATTGGAGGACAAATGCCATCATCCACAGCCTGCCTAGCTATTAGTCAATAGGTTTACAGAAACAGTATGCACAAGTCGTAAGATTTCATTCAAGCTTGCTTTAGAACTGTGTTTCTCTTCTTTAAAAACATCATTAGGATTTTCATCAAATAAAATACAAATGAAAATAAAGATAGAAGGGAAATGGGAAAGGGAAAGAATGGGGAAAGAAAATACAGGGGGAAAGAAGAAAGGGAGGGGAAGCATTGACCCAACTTTTTTTCAGTGCAGTAAAATACAAATGGAATTGCAGCCTCATTTTTTTTTACTTTATCAAATTAACAAATATCAGCCATTTCTATAACAATAGTTTAATTTAACAAGCAAAAGCCAACCTCATTTTTTTCTGTCTCAAGCACGAAGCCTGAAAGCAGTTTCCAAGTAGAAACAAAGCTGGATATATTCCTTTCTCTAATTAAAACAGTAAATTTTGCCATCTCTGCTAGCCCATCACTTTTTCCATCCCTTCTTCTATTGTGGGGATTGACATATCTTTCCATCTCTGCATGTAGAATTCCCGCTGCAGTCAACATATACAGTATCAAAGTTCCAAATCTTTTTTCCAAGTCCTTATCCAGAAATCCTAAAAGTAAAGGTTCAGGTTTCAAATTTATGTTTGTTTTAAGGATCTTTGGCAGTTTAACATGGATCTGGCCCCAATATTTTCACCAAAGTTGATGGACTTGTGATAAGATGATGATTATCTTCTTTTGATTTACATTTCTCACATACATTTGAGACACCTTCATAAATTTGTAACAGCTTATCAAGTGTTAAGTACCAATTGTACATCATTACTGTATATAAAATTTTTCTCAGAATTATAATTCATGTAATTTTTAAACCATTTCTCCAGATATTTTCCCATTGCTCAAGATTATATTTTATCCAAAGTTCCTTGCCCACTGAATCACACATTGTTTCATATATTCATTTTCCAGATTCAATTTCAACATCATTTTGTACACCTTGGCATGAACTTCATTAGTACATATCACATTTTCAAATTCATTTTTATAGATTCAAGCCCATAGCTTTTTTGTTTGAGTTAAATCTTTCCTTAAATTTAAGTATGTGATCCAGTGGAAAGCTACTGGATTCCAATTCTAATTCTTCTTTTCATTTGAGATTTGGTTCACCTAAAAGATATTATCTGACCATAAATCCACCAGATTGGTCTCATCATTATTTCTTCATGAGACAACATCCAAAGAGGCATTTTGGAGGAGAATCCTGTTTTGTACTTATTCCAAACCACTGCGGTGGTTATTGAAAACTAAAATCAATAATAAATTCAGTAAATAAATATGTACAAAATAAAGCACATTGGTAGCATTTTTTTCAAAGTTCACATATAAATTAATGGGATCTGAGCTGGCGATGATGTGTAGATTCTTGAAAATGTCACCTATCTTTCTATCTGTAATGATTCCAGACAAGGAAGAGAAGCATCTGCAGGGGATATCAAAAAAGTCAAGATGGTGGCCATGACCTGTAATCAAAATCTTGCCCCTCGTTATGTGTGTCACATATATGTTACAAATAAAAAGAAACAAGGCTTAAGTCGTATCATGATCTCTATCTTGATTTTTTTTTTTTTTTACAAACACCCTCATCCCCCTTGATTATATAAGATTTCAAATCTCTCACTGAATGCAGGACTAGATATATTTAGGTTACAAAGCTTGATAATTTACTTGGAATTGTCTAATATTCCAATAAAAAAATTTGCAAGTGTCCTCCTAATTCACTGAACTACAAGGAGAAAATATACTTTACAAAATCAACTTTGCAAGGTTCTATTATTGTAGCCAATCTCAATAAAAGTAGTTTTAGCCTCGCTATAGAGTTGATTTCCTGACAATATATATATATATATATATATACTATAAAGAAAAGATGTCCATCAAAGCAAAAGATGTATTGGAGCATAAGATCACAAAACCCAATTCATACTGAAACCTTATTATGAGAGAAAAAACAAATGTTTGTTCTATGCTAGTATGTCTGTAGCTGAAAATGCACCTGGCTAAAATGAAAGCACAGTCTGAACAAATCAAACAACATAGAAGAAGTGGCATTGTGTTTTCCTGTGGCCACCTGCTATGATTTAAAGAACAAAGCAGGAAATGAAACTGAAAAATCATTATTAATGCAAAGGTAGTCAATTGGTGTACAGAAGCATGTGGCACAATGCTGCCCATGTTTAGAAAGACATTGAGTTCACTGGAGATGCCAGATTTTCAAATGTTGTCTCATTCAAAATGCCCTTTCCATTTTTATAGAATAATAATCACTGTTGGCTTTGTAATGAAAAATGAGCTAAAAGTCATTCACTGAAGGGTTAAAAAATCAAACAGATATAGATGTTGAATCTGTAATTCTTAAAAATAATGAAGCAGTGTTTGTCACTGTCCAAGCATGACTGCTGTTTAAAATTTTGAGACTCCTATATATTGTTGGATGGTGTAGACGTATGAATAGGACTTGTATGGACAGTGAATTATGTCCACCTGAAAAATGGAGAAGGTACATACATGGATTCATTGCTCATTAATACAAATGTAATATTTATCATATATAGTTCATTTTCATTGAAGCAAACAAAATTCAGTTGACTCATTCTCCAATGAATTGAACTTCAAGCACAATCCTCACTAGATTTTTATATCATAAAAGCCTGGCCAACAAAATCCACAATACTTCAATTTGATGAGGAACAACTGATGGATACTGATGAACTGGTGAATGTAACTTTTGGTTTGTTTTATTGACATGGTACATAACCCACTCTTACTGTAATGGGATGTGTGGATGCCCTTGGGGAAGGGATGCTGCTTAGAAAACAGTTACAAGAGATGGAGGAGCCCCCAGGGGCTTATCAAGAAGAACTTAAGAAGAACCCACTCTAATTTATCAGGCATTTGAAAGTGGTGGTGGGAAGCATGTAACTTCAGACTTGCAAAATTTGTTTAATGCAGCTTTACAATAAAGTAGAATTAGCTCATCTAGTTGAGTTTCCTGTTTGGTTTATCCGGGAGGGCTGACATTAATCAACTCTCTTGTCTGGTTGCTTCCTAAGCAGTATCTCTTCCCTTCATTCCCCAAGGTCATCCACACATTCCATTACACTTACCTAGCTTCCTAGTCATCATGTTCATTGAGTACTTTGTCCAGGGTTTCACTAAAGTTGTAATATATCATGTCTACAACATTTTCACCTAAGAAATATATTCAATATAAAAATGAGATAAGGTCTTACTGAGATAGGATTAGAGTGCATTTCTTTTGGAAAAGCCATACTAATCTCTTGTAGTTACTGTTTTGTTTTTAGGTGCTTATAGAGTGTTATTCTTATGACAGGGAGAATATTTGTTTTTTTTCCCAGTCATTAGTTATACAGTATTTCCCAAGGATAAAAGCAGTGGTGAAATCCAAATTTTTTTTACTACCGGTTCTATGGGCGTGGCTTGATGGGCATGGTGTGGCTTGGTGGGTCTGGCTTGGTAGGAGTAGCAGGGGAAGGATACTGCAAAATCTCCATTCTCACCCCACTCCAGGGGAAGGTTACAGCAAAATCCCCATTCCCATCCCACTTGGGGGTCAGTCAGATGTGGTATTTGCCGGTTCTCCGAACTACTCCAAATTTCTGCTACCGGTTCTCCGAACTACTCCAAATTTCCGCTACCAGTTCTCCAGAACCTGTCAGAACCTGCTGGATTTCACCCCTGGATAAAAGGCTTCAAGACTATCACCTAGTTTCTTCAGTTCCCTGAGATATAATTTATTTGTTACTTTGAGGGTTATTCATTCAAAGGAAAGAGATTTTTGGCTATATTTCTCTTAATTTGAAGCTTCAATTCTATCCCTTCAATCTGATCTTTGCAATTTCCTAAATTTTTTGTTGGGGAAGTCAGATTACCTCTACCATTTCTTTGTTAGCTGTTAGCATTTGTCCTCACTGAAGACAAATTGGTATGCTGATTGTCTCTATTTCCTTTTATTTTGAATCTAACTGGAGAAGCTTTAAAAAAAATTCTTAGCATCCTTCATTAACCTCAAGTCATTAAGTGGTTTCACTTTCCAATGCCAGCTCTACAGCTCTGGGTGAATGGGTTTACTTTTTCTTTATAACCTGTGACCTCATCTTCTTTCCATTTCCTGTCTTTTATGGTTTTCAGGTTTTAAGAATGGCAACTTATCTTTAGCTCTTTTTCTCATTAGCTTCTCCTGACATAGAGTCCTTCTTATCACTGATCTTAGTCAAATCGACTTTTTGATGTCCACAATATACGTTTGACATCACTCAATTTCTTTTAAAATTAAGCATTACATGGTCACTTTCACCCATTGTGCATGCTTCTTCTACTACTTATTTCCAGTGTTGGGGCATTCACAATTTCTGGAGGCAAGTTGTTCCACTTATTAATTGTTCTAACTGTCAGGAAATTTCTCCTTAGTTCTAAATTGCTTCTCTCCTTGATTAGTTTCCACCCATTGCTTCTTGTTCTACCCTCAGGTCCTTTGAAGAATAGTTTGACTCCCTCTTCTTTGTGGCAGCCCCTGAGATATTGGAACACTGCTATCATGTCTCCCCTAGTCCTTCTCTTCATTAAACTAGACATACCCAGTTCCTGCAACCGTTATTCATATGTTTTAGCCTCCAGTCCCCTAATCATCTTTGTTGCTCTTCTCTGCACTCTTTCTAGTCTCAACATATTTTTTACATCGTGGCGACCAAAACTGAATGCAATATTCCAAGTGTGGCCTTACCAAGGCATTATAAAGTGGTATTAACACTTCACGTGATCTTGATTCTATCCCTCTGTTTATGCAGCCCGGAACTGTGTTGGCTTTTTTGGCAGCTGCTGCACATTGCTGGCTCATATCTAAATGATATGATACTTAGTTGATTTATAGATATTGTATCAGAAGGTGTCTGGGAGTGCTGCTTTTTAATAAAATGTGTTATTCTGAAAAGGTACAGTATTTCCAGACGCCTCCTGATTTTTGGATGCCATAAACTAACACAATCTTCCTCCTACAACTATCTCCTCCAGATAAGGTTACTTTGATTTGTAAGACAAAGCTCATGTAATGGTTGCAGCCTTGTAAATGAAATAACAATAAATTAGAAATGAATAAGCCAAAAGGGATGGAGTGAAACAAACAGCTATAGAAAGCATTTGAGAAAGAATCAGAACCCATAACGTAAGAATATCCTACCACTAGTATGACAAAAGTTCATTGAAAAGGCAAAAGGGGAGAGAGGGCTGGGGGAGAGGGAGAGAGAGAAATGAGAGGCAAGCAAAACTTGTTTGATAAAATTTGTTATGGCAATAAGAGAATTCTTTCAATAAAATTTACCATGCGTTTTCCCCTTTCTTGCCTTCTGTCCTAATAGAGGAGTCATTTTGAAATATTTGTGGTATGTGAAGCATTGGAAAAATAAGCCTGAACAGAAAAAGATACACAGATGTTTTCTATGTTTGGAGGTGAGGGTTCCTCCCCAACCTAAAAATTCCTTAGCTTTCATAGCTGCCACTTTCTGCAGCTCTACACAGTGGTGGGATTTCTGAACTGAACTTATCCAGTCATTTTAGGGTGTAGTATTTATGGCTTGGCTATTAATCAGTGTCTAAACCAGAGCCTTGCTGTTTAATCAGTGAGATATTATTAACCTTAAACAGATACTGCACTATTGCAGAGAATTTATGGCTGTGTAGCTTAACATAGAAGGCTTTAAAGTGTCAGCTTTGTATCTCAGACTTTTAGTCTTTACCGCAACAGCAATAAACCCAAGTACTTGTCACTGAATTTTGTCACCCTAATCTCTTGTTTCTTTGCCTGTAATTTCCTTTCTCTTAGCTTTTTTTTCCGCATTATCAAAGTTGAGATTGAAAGCTGATGTTCCTTCAGGATTCTGTTATTTTGGAAAAGTTACATAGTGCCATTAGTGCCACTGAGATTAACAAGATATAAACATTAGCATTATATACAGCACAGTAACAGATCGCTGCAAGGTGGTTGAGCTTTGCTTCATCCCACTGTAGGTCAGAATGAATGTGCCAATGCAGTGCTTGGGTGCACATATGCTTAGAGACAATAATACACCTCCCAAAGTATTGCAACCAAGCCACAGTGAGACACAGTACTGATATTAAGGTGCCCTGTGGAACTATTGCTCACTATACATATGAAAGCAAGCACCTCGAAATATACGGATGTGATCTGCACTTGATGGATGTACGTATTTTATTTTAGTAAATTTATAAATCGATTTGCAAATTTTGCAAATGTTTAAAAATATGACTCTGGGCAGCTTACAAACATAGTAACAATTAAAACCATATAAAAATTCAGGAAACACCAAGCACTATGATTCCAGGTGCAAATTAAAAGTTTTGGTTATTACCTTTAAACCTGTAAATGCCACAAGGACAGGTTAGTTGAGGGACTATCTCTTTTCAATAATTTCTGACTATTGCAACAGTTAACACTGCATTTTCCAGGCCCCCTCTATTTAACAATGGCATCTTACAGAACTCCAAACACAAACCTTTTGTGTCACAATGCCTCCCCCCATCAGATTTGGAGGGTCCTGATCACTCTGGCCTTCCAGAATGTTATTAAAACCTAGCTTTTTTCTGGAACTTCTGGGTTAGTAATGGTGAGTTAACATGTCAACAAAAAGTTTTGGTCGCCACGATGTAAAGTTTTGGTTGCCATGATGTAAAAAAGATGTTTTTACATCGTGCAACAAAGATATAAAAGAAGAGCAACAAAGAAGAGCAACAAAGATGACTAGGGAACTGGAGGCTAAAACATATGTAGGACTAGGGAAGACATGATAGCAGTGTTTCAATATCTCAGGGGTTGCCACAAAGAAGAGGGAGTCAAGGTATTCTCCAAAGCACCTGAGGGCAGGACAAGAAGCAATGGGTGGAAACTAATCAAGGAGAGAAGCAACCTAGAACTAAGAAATTTCCTGACAGTTAGAACAATTAATCAGTGGAACTTGCCTCCAGAAGTTGTGAATGCTCCAACGCTGGAAGTTTTTAAGAAGATGTTGGATAACCATTTGTCTGAAGTAGGGTTTCCTGTAGGGCTTCTTGCCTAAGCAGGGGGTTGGACTAGAAGACCTCCAAGGTCCCTTCCAACTCTGTTATTCGAAGTCTAAGTACAGATGATGTCACAGTCAAGACCAAAGGACCAAAGGAGATTGTTCACTTGTGCTCCAGATGGCTTCTCCTTATGAGGAGATTGCAGGACAGTGTTTCTTGTGGAATGCAGTTCTGGCAAATGAAGAAAACCCATCAAGCCCTCGACCATGGTAGATCCCTTTTAGGGACACTAGGTTCATTAACTTCAGTTTTCTAAACACTTTTGGAAATTAACTATTTAACTATCTTAAGGGTTAATAGAAACTTTCCAAACAACAAGTTTGCGAAGCCACCTGGTATCTTTACCATCATTCCAGAATAAAAAAAAAATTAACTTAAGAATTTAAAGAATTTGAAATAAACAGCAATAGACTAAATAAAACTTTAATTCAAGAAATTCAAGAAAATTGTGGATGAATTAATGGCCCAGACAAATTCTAATTTTTCGTATAAGATTTTAAAAATAATTATATAAAAATAGCACTTTCATGAAAATTAAATTGTTTAGCTATCTTAAGTCATAACAGAAATTCACGACTATATTTTCAGAAATTGGACACTAGAGGGAACTAAAAATACCAGGCAGAAACAGAAAATTAGAGAGGGGGTAAGTGAGACAAAAAGCCTTGCCTTTTGTTTTTGGTCAGCATTGGGACAAAATGACAGAAAATGGTATGACTTGAAATATTTCAGGAGATCTTTGAAGAACGGGGGCAGAAAATAGCAGCTACAATGTCAGCAATGAGGTCTGCTTCTAGATTATTTTCAAAAGATGTTAAACAAGAAATGACAGGTGTGGAAGAGAATACCTTGAGCGATCTAGAGGATAAATTGCAGAAACAAACCTCACCTGATGCAGGAATAGTAGAATATAAAGAAATTGTTGCAATGATGGAAAATAAAAACCAAATTTTGTTTTATAAGACAGAGATGATAGTTAAAGTAGAAAATTTGCATATGAAAAAGGGATGGGTTATGGAAAGAAGAGATACTTTTAAGATGGGCAAAGTACTACTAACTTTATACTTAAAAGAAGTGATTTCTGATCTTCAAGTCCATGCTGGTAGATGTCCATGAATTTGCTCCAATTTCACTGTCTTATTTGAAGTGTAGTGCCCAAACTGAACACTGTACTCCCTCCAGGAGGGGTCTCAACGAATCAGGACAGAGTTGAACAAATATTTCTTGAGATCTGGACTTTATGTTCTTGTCATTAATAGCATTTACTATTTTAGCAGCCACATTGCTCTGCTGGTACAACTTTTGAGCAATAGAAACACCCAGATCTCTTCTACATATGCTGCTCCACCTTCCTATTATGTATGCCTTGTATTTTTTCTACCCAGATGCACAGCTTACATTTCTCTCTGTTAAGTTTTATCCTGTTCACTTCAGACCACTGCTCAAGAGGGCAGAAAAAAGCAGAGAGCTGCTCTTCTCTCTCTTCTCAACCATCAGCCTTAGTTGTCCTTTCTAGCTCTGTGTCATCTGCAAAGTTTATGAATGTCTTCTCAACTCTTCCATCCAAGGTGTTGATAAGGGCAAGGGCCTGGTGGCTCAGCAGACTGATAGCATTGTGATTAACACCAGCAGTCTGCAATTACTGTAAGTTCGGATCTCACCAAGCTCAAGGTTGACTCAGCCTTCCATCCTTTCTAAGGTAGGTAAATTGAGGACCCAGTTTGTGGAGGCAATAAGCTGACTTTGTATAAATATACAAAAGTATGAAGGCTATTGCTTAACGCATTGTAAGCCACCCTGAGTCTCCGGAGAAGGGCGGCATATAAATCAAATTTTTTTAAAAAATTGCTGAACAGCAATGGAACTGGTGAAACATTTCACTTGGAAATGACTGAACATTTAGAACACTTTATTTTTTTCAATAAACCCAGTACTAGCTTCTAAAGAAGTCCAATATTTATTATCCTGACATATCAGAAGCAGAGAGACTTGTGGCCACCTAATCAGTTCAGGACTGATATTTAATTTGAACCATTGACGTTTCAACTTCTGCTCATATTTTAGCAACTACCCTATTGTACTTCTTCCCAGTGCATGTCAGTTTCACTTGTCTTGATTTATTCATTTTCTACCCTTCTACAATAGAAAAGTTACATATATTCATACTCCATACTTACCTTTCATCAATAACATTTATTTTATGCATTCTTTCTCCTCATCACAGTATTTAGTGTAGCTTCGCTAGATGATGTTTGGAAGTATAGTTCTGTGGTTTATATTACCATGCAATTTATGAAAAAATGGGTGGTCTAAAAGGAAACTCATCTTGTCCACCTATTAATATAAGAAGTATAAGCTAGGTTGTCCTGAATTTAAAAAATTAAAACTAAATAACTTTGCTCCTATCCCTACTCACTTTATGTAAACTTTTATTTCTAGTAGTTTAATATAAAATCTGAAACAAATTACTTGAAGTTGATAATTCAGCATTTATGGCACCCCAGATGGGAAAGGTGATATATTAGGTAGTCTGGTCCCATGTTGTTAGGGTTTTATGCATCAGTAATAAAACATATAGCAGAAATAGAACACACAGGGTTTTTTTTTTCCAGATGAAAATCAGCAGAGTCCCTGCTGACTCGATGCTAAAAGAATACAAGGGAGATCAGATGCTGGAGACAAAGATAAGGAATGATAAACATAAGCAAATGTAATTATGTACAAACTTTAAAAAGAATAGAGACTGCAATCACATTAAATTATAATATTTCAGAAGCTGTAAGCAGGAAGGCTTCTGATGGGGAATTATTATATTCCAATGACTCAGACAACGATCAAAAGTCAGAAGCAGAGGAGCTGAACTCTCCAAAAATTCAGAGTCATGTTCTTCAATTGGCTTCTGACTCTTACAACCTGTTTGCCACATTTCCTTTAAAGTAAATCCAATAGTATAAACAGAATGTACTCTATTCTCAGTGAGTTGGGGAGAAATGGCATCCTTCTCCTCCTCTTCTTCGTCTTCGTCTTCCTCCTTTCTCTCCTTTCTCACTCTCTCCTTTCTGCTTTCACAAGTAGTTATTTCATGACAATGGCTTTGTCTTATCTGATGGATAATAACAGGTGCTTCCAAATGCATTTATAGTTTTCCAAAAATTATTATGAGTGGATGGCCATTTGGGAACAATTCTTGTAACCAAAATGTTGTTGTTTGATGGTGTTAAAGGTATTGTCACATGTCTTATTTATTTATTTATTTATTTATTTATTTATTTATTTATTTATTTTGTCAAGAATGTATTAGATAATATATACAAGTATAATCATGAATTGAATACATAAAATAGATACAAATAGAGGAAAGATTAGGACAGGGATGGTAGGCACATTGGTGCTCTTATGCACGCCCCTTATTAGACCTCTTAAGAATGGGGTGAGGTCAACAGTAGCCAGTCTTAGGTTAAAATTTGGGGGGGTTGGGGATGAAACCACGGAGTCAGGTAGTGCATTCCAAGCATTGACCACTCTGTTGCTGAAGTCATATTTTCTGCAATCGAGTTTGGAATGGTTCACTTTAAGTTTGTATCTGTTGTGTGTTCGTGTATTGTTGTGGTTGAAACTGAAGTACTCATTGACAGGTAGGACATTGTAGTAGATAATTTTATGAACTACGCTTAGATCATACCAAAGTTCTAAGTTTTCTAAGCCCAGAATTTCAAGTCTGGTGGCATAAGGTATCTTGTTGCGAGCATATAACCAAAGCAGAGTTCTTTCTCTGTAGAATGGACCTCAGTGTTGCCATGTGGTCAATGCAACTTGGCTTGTAAGTATTGTCTGGTCAAATCTTAGGCTTGCAGTTCTGAACAAGATGCTTGGCTAATCAACTATTCTCTCTCTCCCAAATTAGAAACATTTGAATCAACAATCCTTTTATTTTAGCTAAGCACAAATTGGAAGAAAAATAGGGGAACTGACAAGAGGTTGCATAACCAAGTACAAACATAAAGACGGAGACTGTCATCACTGCGAACTGCAAAGGATTTGCCATACGGATCACTTTCAGCCTGTCAATTTACACTATCCACACACTATAAAATGCCTATATCCAATTATGTTCATCCAAAATTGGATCACCCTGTCTAGAGAAAACCACGGATGCCTGAAATGCACCAGGAATCTGATCATGAGCCAACTCTGAAATGTTGCCAAGTCTCTGCAGGTCAAGACAAGCATTCCAAGTTAGCCATTTATCTTTCCCCATGATCAGCCTTTTGCTTTACAGGGGCAAATTGCTAGCTTGTTTGGTGATTGCAAGACAGCCTTCTTTGTCTGTAATACCTCTGTATGAGATTTTTGATCAGTGTGATATTGCTTATTTATATTCCTAACATGATGCAAAACAATTCCACCCACCCACATACACACCTTTGCATCAGGCCATTTCATTATTTATACATGGCATGAGAAACTGCTTTGTCAATTTAAACCACAGTTTAGCTTGGCAAGTGTTCTGTTTCCAACACTGGACAGCCAGAGGCCACTGGGAACCTGGCAAACAAAGACTTTCCCTGTTGTTTATCCCAAATCCTTCTCATTTGTTTTAGCTTTCACTTGCAATCTGTAAAACATACTGTAATCACTGTGCTGTTTATTAACAACGGGAATCTGTAGTGAAACCTATTTTTCCCACTTGAGATCCAATATGATGAAAGCTAAGAGAGAGTAATTCAAAGTTTCTTGGTGCATATGGAGGAAAACCAAAATATGACATGATTCTAGGACTCTTGGTGAACTAGTGAATGGCTCATAACCTCTTGCTTACTGTAGCCTAATATCCAAGTTTATTCATTAGTACCAACATTTTTAATAACAAAAAATATTAACACAAAGGACATTGACAAGAAAATGAAATTTCCCATAAAAGAGCACACAAATGACCCTTTAACATAGTATTGCTTGATGCATTTAACATTAATTGATGCTCCTAACATTAGAACCATCATTAAAAAGGCACAACAAAGAATGTTCTTCTTGCATCAATTCAGAAAGTTCAGACTGCCCTAGGAACTGTTGATACAGTTCTACAGAGGAATTATTGAGTCTTTCATTTGTACTTCTATAATTGTCTGGTTTGGTACAACAACCAAACAGGACAGGTACAGACTTCAGCGGGTAGTTAGGACTGCAGAAAAAACCATTGCAACCAGACTGCCTTCCATTGAGGGCTGTATATTGCATGAGCCTGAAAGAGGGCTGAGAAAATATCTACAGACCCTTCACATCCTGGACATAAACTGTTTCAACTCCTCATCTCAGGACACCACTATAGGGCATTGCAAGCCAAAACAACTAGACACAAAGACAGTATGGCCTTATGTCTAAGGATGTTTACCCGTGCAGCATGACTGTATTATTATTATCCTTCTCATCTTTTCCACTACCTTGGAGAGGAAAGAGTGGGTCTGATTCAAAGTCCCTTAGAGAGTTTTTGGGACTGAACTTGGTTCTCCTCAGTCCTAGATCAATAACTTAAGTACTCCACAACACTGGTTTTCTTCTGGACAATTAAAAAAAACGCCACAATCACAACAACTCATTTTGTCAACCGATAGCTAGAAAAACAGAGGTGGACGTTTACGCTTCTGCGAAGGCGTCATTTGGGCGGAGGGTGTTGCAGTGGCTTCATCGGGAAGCCGAGGGTTCTGACCAATCGGTTTCCCACCCATTGTGAGGGAGGCTTTGGTACGTCCCATTCCTGACCACTCCTGGGAGCTTTCAGGAGAATGGGCGTTGGTCCTACCTGACACACCCTTTCTCTGAGTAGTCCCAGGAGTGGCCAGGCCCCGCCTACAAACCGCTTGATCGGTGGTTCAGGAACTAATGCTTGCATTTGAGCTTGTTTTCACAACTACGTCCTCACTGAAACTGGGACACGGAGGAGGAGGACGGAGGCGTGACTCAAAAGAGATTGACAGCTCGGTCTCAACAGGAAACAGATAAATCAACCCATTCCTGGCCACTCCTGGGACTACTCAGAGAAAGGGCGTGTCAGGTAGGACCAACGCCCAATCACAACAACTCATTTTGTCAACAGATAGCTAGAAAAACAGAGGAACCAAACTTTGCTGAATTGGTATATTATTAAATCACCTTACTATCCATTACAATCAGAGTGATGATCTCACTAGTTTACCCCATGCAAGATTTCCAAATTACTACTTGGAATTAATATCTAAGGTGATATTGTTTAAAGAAATGAAAAATTCTGGAAGGAGAAGTTACAGCAAACAATATTATTTTTATTATGTACAGTTGGAATAAATCTTGAATGATTATACGAACAATTTTTCATAAAATAAGGAATTTCAGAAGCATCCAACTGAACAATTTGAGTATTTTACTTTATACCACATTTATCATCTATTTGTTGAATGTAGTACAAGATCTGATGCCTAGTGAACTTCTCTCACATAAACAATCAATATACATGCATATATCTACAATGTTATATATTTGTTCAGTGGAGTTACTGAGTGGGAAAATGTTCATAGAATTTTTCTTTTTTGAAAGTTTGAAAATCAATTTCCCATCTTTAAATTGAATTAGATGTGGTATAAAAAAATACAGCGGATTTTTTTTCTGTACGATACTGGTTTATCGTCAGTTATTATCCAAGATATTATTTGCCCCTTTTTACTGTTCATTTTGTTTTATCAATAATCTTATTTACTGCATCTAGACTGTTACGTAGAAATGTTACTTAGTTTTAAGATTGTTTTTAGCTGCCAGTTTCAAACTACATAATACACAATTATTGGAAGGGCAAGAGATTCAATTTTTTATAAAGATACTTTGTGAAAAGTCTAGTTTTTCACAATAAGCTTGGCAATCAATAGTTCCTGAAATTAATCCTGGAAGGCCACAAACTTCTAAAGCATCTGTCTCCATTTGTTCAAATTTTTATCCTGTAGTTCAGAGGAGGACAATCAAGATGGGTAGTATGAAGCCTTATAAAGAAATGAAGCCACCATCAGCAAGCTGTTGGACAGCATTACTTGGTCTGTTGTGTGGATGTTTGGGTGGTTTAGGGATGGGGAATTGTGGTGGGTGGGAGTGTGTTTGGGGATTGTTATGTGTATTGGACCTGGTCTTTGGGTGTTAAGTGAATTTCGTTGTACGGTATACTGTGTAATACACGTTCAATGACAATAAAGTTATTATTATTATTAAATGAAGCCTTATGAAGTTAAAGGATCTGGGTATGCTTAGACTAGTGGTGGTGGTGGTGGTGGTGGAGATATGATACATTTGTCTTGAAATATATGAAAAGGGAATGGACTTCTGTATTGCACTAAAGAACAGGTCTAGAATCAATTGGTTAAAACTATGAGAAGTATATTCAGGCTGCATATCATAAAGGACTTTCAAATTGTACAAACTGCCAGCCAGTGAAACAGGATGCCACATGAAGTGGTAAGTTCTTTGTTGGAAATCACAACTTAAAGTTACTGATAATCATCTAGCAGATACTACACTAAGCATAGTACTGGATCATTATAAATGACCTTACTGCATTTATCACGAATTTCTTGAGCTGACTGCAAGATCTGGATGCTAATTTAACCCCATCCTGAAAAACAATAGTAAGGCCTTATTAGGTTTTAAAAAGAACCATGGATGAAAAATGAGTACCGTACAAATTTGGTTTCAATATGTCATAATTTATATAAATGGTTAATCACCACGGATACTTTATCTTAGCCCACCCAAATATCCATCTGGCTCATTCTTGTTTTTCAGTGGCATAATTGCAGTTAAGCAAGATTTTTGCCTAGTTGTAGATGAAAGGTCACAAATTAATTTGCCGTTACTGTATACTCTCAGGGATTTAATTGCCGGTTTTGCGATATAGGTAGTTTATGTTGATGTCTCTGCAAATTTGGCACAGAAGAAAAGAATGTTGCTTAAATTAACATTTTGGATGATTTAAAATACTTTGACAGCTATCAGTATTTTTATTAGGAAATGAATCAGAAAGAATCAAAGTGAAAAAATAACATCTGTCACCAATCAATTGCTTTTCTGGGAAATTAATATGGTATTTCATTTTCTCTTTAAATATACTGATATTTTTACCCCCAGTTCATGCCATTCATTGAGATCAGATGCATTTCAGGCTGGTTGTCTCAGATGTTGGACACATAAGTAATAAAGTCCTGAAGGTCCAATAACAAGGGAACAATGGAATGTGCAACAAAATTATCAGCAGAAAAATCTATATTTAAAGTGCAGCTATATTGTAATATGATGTATGATGGTTCCAATCTTCTTTGTGCCTTAGAATTAGATTATTACATGTCTAATAAAAGTATTTTATTTATTTTTTTCAAACAAAAAAGAAATCTGGTGCCATTTAATCTTAGCCAAGGTACTGTATAAAATTTTAGCCAAGGTACTGTACTATGTAAAATGGTTTTCTCTGTTAGTCTTTCTGAATAACAGAACAACAGAGTTGAGAGGGACCTTGGAGGTTTTCTAGTCCAACCCCCCGCTCAAGCATATATATGGTATACCATGCTTGGTATACCATTTCAGACAAATAGTTGTTCAATCTCTTCTTAAAACGAGCACCCACAATTTTTGGAGGCAAGTAATTCCACTGATCAATTGTTTCAACTGTCAAGAAATTTATTCTTATTAGTTCTGGGTTGATTCTCTCCTTGATTATTTTCCATCCATTGCTTCTTGTTCTGCCTTCAGGTGTTTTGGAGAAAGGTTGACCCCTTCTTCTTTGTAGCAGTCCCTTAGGTATTAGAATACTGCTGTTATTATTATCATACTGCCCCTAGTCCTTCTTTTCATTAAACTAGACATTCCCAATTCCAGCAACCATTCTTCGTATGTTTTGGCCTCCAGTCCCCTAATCATATTTGTTGCTCTTTTCTGCACTCTTTCAAGACATCTTTTTTATATTGTGACAACGAAAACTGGGTACAAAATTGTGGTCATACCAAAGCATTATAAAGTGGTATTAACACTTCACGTGATCTTGATTCTATCTCTCTGTTAATGCAGCCTAGGACTGTGTTGGCTTTTTTGGCAGCTGCAGCACACTGCTGGATCATATTTAAGCGATTGTCCACTAGGACTCCAAGATCCCTCTTGCATACTACTATTGAGCCAGGTGTCACCTATTCTATACCTTTTGGTTTTCTTGCCTAAATGGAGAACTTTACTTTTCTTACCATTGAATTTCATTTTGTTAGATAGGGCCCAGCGTTCAAGTCTGTCAAGATGCTTCTGTACCTTGAGCCTATTTTGTGGAGTGTTAGCCATTACTGCCAGCTTGGTGTTGTCTTTGTTGTCTGCAAATCTGATGAGTTCCCCTTCTATTCCCTCATTTAAATCGTTGATGAAGATATTGAAGAGAACTGGGCCTAAGACAGAGCCTTGGGGTATCCCACTGCATACTTCCGTCAAATAGATGCAGTTTCATTAAGGACTATACAGCAGAAGCCAAATTGTATTACATTCTTGATTAAATTATCTTTCCATTGATATATAATTTTATGGTACTACTCCAAAAAAAGTGGTGTTATTAGCCATCAAACCTCAAAAATACACTTTTCCCAAAAGGTTTCCACAATTTTGGCCACTACTGTACATTGAGTGCAGTTGATCAACCAGTTATGAATCCATCGGGTGATGATGCTGTCTAACCCATGTTTTTCTGTCTTATCAAGTAGTCGGTTGTGGTCTACTTTATCAAACACCTTTCTGAAGTCCAAGTAAATTATATCCACAGCATTTCACTGGTCCACTAATTTTGTCACTTTGTCAAAGAATGCAATAAGATCATGTCTGGCATGATCTGTTTTTGACAAGCCCATGTTGGCTTCTGGTTATGACTTTGTTTGTTTCTAAATGTTCACAGATTCATTGCTTGATTAACTTTTCCAGCATCTTTCCAGGTATTGATGTAAGGCTGATAGGTCTGTAATTTCCTGGATCCATTTTTCTCCCTTTTTTGAAGATGTGAATAAATCAGCCCTTTTCTAGTCATCTGGTAATTCCCCAGGGCTCCAAGAAATTTAAATATTTGAAAGATATGTATCAGTTTTGAGATTATGTCTGACAATTTCTTGAGAACTTTGGGGTATAATCCATCTGGTCCTGGTGATTTGAATTTGTCCAGAATGGATACATGTTCTCTTATCTGAAAAAGTTAGAGATGAATGAGGAAGTACAAACAGATAAAACAATTATTGCTAACCGCAGTGAGCATTATGTGAAGCCAATGGCTCTTTACAGACTAATAGCATCATTTTGGTGAATACAAACTATGTGTTCACAGCAAAAGTCATGGAATTCAAGTGCAATCATTTTATACCAGTGACTGTAGCCCTAATGAAGTTTTGCTATTTGCAAGAAAAAAGGAAGGGAAAGATTCTCTGAGTGTCTTCCGATTGGTTCCTATTCCTTGCCTCTATAGGAAATGCTGTATTATTGCATTGATTTTTGAATATTACTTTATACTTAAGATTGCTTTGCAAATGTAGGTCATTAGAGTTGGACATTTAGACACAAAGGAATGATTATTCCTTCAGCCAACAAACAGAAGAAATATCCAAAGACTGAAATGGGACACTTGATTTGCAAGTTCCATGAGTGGAAACTGGGAAAAACACACTAGAGGGAAATATGTGTCTTGTCACAGGAGAGCCACCCACCAGGAATAGGGAGGTAGGGCTCCAGGCAATGCAGACTAGCAAAAGTTCACGCTGGTAACATTGGCCTTCTTTCTCAACAGTTTGTTCAATGCTCATAAATAAAGTATATTTTTATTAATGGTTTAGAGATTGCACAATTTTGTTAAAAACCACACAATGTCCTCATTTGGAATAGATGTCCATGAAAAATCCATTTTTAAAACAAAAACAAGTGAAAGCTTTCTTCTATGTTTATGCATACCTGTCATAAGAAAATGCTAAAAGTTTATTCCTTAATAGGAAAAGGCCTATCTTCACAACAGGCCATGAGAAGAGCATGTTTGTCTTAATGGCACTGATTAAATGTGTTAGATATTATCACCTCCTTAAATTCCCAGCAGGCAAAAGTTCCACCAATCATTGCTTGTAGCTAGAGATCAGAACATAGGGGAAACTATCAGACTGAACAAAACCAGTGTGAAATGAATGTGTATTATAATGCCTTTGGGAATACAGTAGTGCAAAATAGTCTATAAGTCATAATGGGAAACTAATGGGTAATGTATCTCTGTTGCAATGGTTCCTTGTCTTTAGCCACAAGAATGGTAGCTTGCTCTGGCTGTAACAGTATTGCCAAAAAGGCATTAACAATGCTGACTGACGACACCCAGGGGGAGAGCCTTCTCTGTGGGGGCACCAGCCCTCTGGAATGAGCTGCCCCTAGAGGTTCGTATGATCCCCGACCTGTGTACCTTTCGCTGCGCCCTGAAGACCCTTTTGTTCCAACAAGCCGGGCTGGCCTAATATGAATTTTATAATGGATGTATGTTAGATTTTAATTTGTGGGCCAAATTTTTTATATATTCGATTTTAAATTGTTTTTAAATTTTGTAAATCTACATGTGTTTTAATATGGCTGTACACCACCCTGAGTCCTTCAGGAGAAGGGCGGTATAGAAATCTAATAAACAACAACATAAACAACAACATTAAGAATTCTTAACCTAATTTTGTGAAGCTTCTTCTCTGGTAACACTGTACTGCAAACTAGGGCATATAAAACCTTTGCCAGACCAATCCTTGAATACAGTTTGTCCTCCTGGAATCCACACTGTATATCGGACATTAATACAATTGAGCGGGTCCAGAGGTATTTCACGAGAAGAGTCCTCCACTCCTCTGCTCATAATAGAATACTTTATGCCACCAGGCTTAAAATTTTGGGCTTGGACAACCTTGAACTATGCTGCCTATGATATGACCTAAGGATAGTACACAAAATTATCTGCTACAACATTCTACCTGTCAATGACTACTTCAGCTTCAACTGCAATAATACATGAGCACACAATAGATACAAACTTAAGGTAAACCGCTCCAAAGTTGATTGAAGAAAATACGACTTCAGCAATAGAGTGGTCAATGCCTGGAATGTTCTACCTGACTCCGTTGTTACATCCTCAAACCCTCACAGCTTCAACCTCAAACTGTCCACCGTGGACCTCACACCATTCCTAAGAGGTCTGTAATGGGGCGTGCATAAGCGCATCAGCGTGCCTACTGTCCCTGTCCTACTGTCCCCACTTATTTGTACTTATTTCCTGTGTTCATGTCCATGTTTATACTTATACCTGTTATCTTGTACATGTTTGACAATCTAAATAAAATAAAATAAAATAATGGCAGTCTTTGGATTGAGCAGCTATGGGTCACATTTTCCTAAGGATATTCTTCAGTTGCTTCACTGTAAATTTTAATTTACAGAAGCAAGAAGGAAAAAAAACCCAGAAAGGCAAAGTATACTAAATATGTAACCAAATTAGATTTATTATACTTAGATATATATATATATTTTAAAAGCAGTTTCTGTCCTATCCCTATTCATTTCTTTTTTGAATGCAAAAAAGCCATCCATTGAGAATTCTTTTTCTTTTGAAAGACATTTTAAAAGAAAAAAAATTCTCTAATTGAATATGAACTGAAAGGGAAAAAATACAAGATAAATTTTTGATAAGACTAATATTAACACCGTACACTAGTATTAAAATAGTTCATAAAAGCTAAGCCATTTTTCAGAAGGGGGACAGGGAGAATCAGCAAAACTACCTTTTCTTCCTCTTCCAGTGGAAATTCTCCCAGGATCACAAGTGTTTGGTGTAAAGAATGAGTCTTTCTATCCACAGGTGTAAAAGCAAGATCCAGCACAGCTGCTTTTACTCTTTGTTAACATTTGACAAACATTACTTTACTCCTCATATCCATGAAATTAATTTCTATTAGTAAAGGAGACAGGCGGTCAGAAAATAAGTGAAAATATTTTTAAAATTGTCACATAGGTGTGAGAAGTTTTATATCCAAATATATTTTATTCTTTATTCTGTTTCCATCTTCCCTTAAAATATTAACAGAATCCACAATGATTTGAGAATCAGTGTCTTCACTAGATAATTGACAGTCAAGCTGAAACTAAGTTAATCAACTAAAATTAGCAAACTTCCCCAAACCCCTGAATACGTCACCCAGTCCACAAATCAAAGGATAAGGTCTGCAAACTCAGAGTTAATTAAATTAGGTCTCCCAGAAGAACTGCATGTTCATAAGAATAAACTACACAAACATAGACAAATACATACACACACACCTCAGGTGTCACCCTAGAATCAGTAGATACTTCCACACCTCAGACAAGGTCCCCCTATCTGCTGCTGTACCCCATTTCTCTGCAGCCTTACCCTAAAGGCAAACTGTTTTGCTTTTAGAAAAAAATATTTCTTCTTTCCTCACAGCTGTCTGGATCTCATTTTTATTTATTCTTGTGCAGCCATGGCTCAAGTTAGAATCCCAAATTATTCTTCTGACACAGGGAAGGAAGGGAGTGAGAAACCTTTGGTATAGGTGACACCAGTGGTGGGTTGCTACCGGTTCACACCGGATCGGGCGAATCGGTAGCAGCAGCAGCAAGAGGCTCTGCCCACACGCCCAGACGCTTCTGTGCATGCGAGCACACACACGCACACAAGTGAACCAGTAATGACGGGATTTGGAACCAGTCCCTGGGTGACACAGGTATATAAAAAAAAGCATTGTAGTACAATAGTTAGAATTTCAGACAACTTGAGAATTCCTCATTTAGCTATTTATTTATTTATTTATTTATTTATTTATTTATTTATTTATTTATTTATTTAATTGAATTTCTATACTGCCCTTCTCCCGAAGGACTCAGGGCGGTGTACAGCCAAAAATAAAACCATGACAATATAAAAATTAAAAGCAATTTAAAACAATTAAATAAATTGGCCAAAAAACTCTAATAAAACAACCCATTAAAATAGTAAAATGTTATTATTATTTAGGCCAGCCCTGCTTGTTGGAATAATAATGTTTTTAGGGCACGACAAAAGGTACGAAGGTCGTGAATCTTACGGATCTCTGGGGGCAGCTCATTCCAGAGGGTAGGGGCCCCCACAGAGAATGCTCTCCCCCTGGGGGTCGTCAGTCGACATTGCCTAGCCGATGGCACCTGGAGGAGCCCCTCCCTGTGGGAGCGTACCGGTCGATGGGAGGCTATCGGTGGCAGAAGGTGGTCTCTTATGAAGCAAATTGGTTGAGCCTTAGACAGATTACTTCACAGAATTGTTCTGATTTATAGGTGGTAGTAGTAGTGGTAATAGTGGTCATGGTGAAATGTTGTAATGAAATCACAGAGGAAAGTTTTGCTCAGTTTTAATTGTGGAATTTAGGTCATGGCTACATTACTGGCCATTAGTACTCCAGATGCAGCTCAGTTTGTGTGTGTGCGTGTGTGTGTGTCTGATAATGAAATGTATATTTTATTTTAAATTAAAATTACAGGAATACTTGTATATTTCAAAAAATGCTGTCAGAGCCCCACTGTTTATGATTATCTGGGTTAATTTAATTACTTGCCTTAGTAGACTTCTCCGTTTAATGCCAGGTATTCATAACAGGCAGAAAATGCCCCACCTGTTTATTCCATTTCCAATTTTTTTATCATGTGCTAAATTTTCAGATCAACTGAGCAAAAAAAAAAAAAAAAAGCATCAGATAATAAATCAGTTTTGTATTTTTTGGAATTTTCCATTTTATTTTGAAAAAGGAAAAGAAAAGTCATGGTGTTTTGAACTCTTCCATCTTTTCCTAAGCAGGGAATATTTGGCAAATACAGAGAAGTTATTTGGCTTTATTTAACTTCATCAGGCACTTCCACATCCAATACTAAAGGCCTGGGCTACAACAACAATACTTTCACTGCTTTTGTTATGAACTCCTACACTGGATCAAAGAAGGTAAACAGGAGAAAAATGCTTTTAACCAGAGCTGAAGAGATTTAACATTTATTTTGTCTTTTCAGGAGACTGAAAAAGTTCCAGAAACCTTATCCATTATCTGAAGTGTTTCTTCTTCTTCTTCTTCTTCTTCTTCTTCTTCTTCTTCTTCTTCTTCTTCTTCTTCTTCTTCTTCTTCTTCTTCTTCTTCTTCTTCTTCTTCTTCTTCTTCTTCTTCTTCTTCTTCTTCTTCTTCTTCTTCTTCTTCTTCTTCTTCTTCTTCTTCTTCTTCTTCTTCTTCTTCTTCTTCTTCTTCTTCTTCTTCTTCTTCTTCTTCTTCTTCTTCTTCTTCTTCTTCTTCTTCTTCTTCTTCTTCTTCTTCTTTACTATTTCCCAGAATGAAGACTAAGACTCAACTCTTGCTTTGTTATACTCATTCAAAATAACCAACCATCACATAGACCTACCAGTCACAATAATAGATCTTTTGTTGAACATCTGACAGAGAAGAGTATTTTTTTTTTTTGTTGAAATCTTCTAAAAGAGGCTATACACTTTTTATAACTTTCTTCTGTTATTTAAACTTCTCCTTAAGCCTAACTATACTTCCAGTCAGTAAAATAATGGAAGAAATAACTTGGTTTCTCTTCTTAAAACTTTAGCCTAAATTTCTTTATCCTTACCATATTTTAAACAATTTCTAGTCCATTATGAATTACAGCACTTTTTTGACACAAATATATAGGTTTTATAGGTTTTAGAATAAGATTTACAAAGGTGAGAACATTCAAATTGGGTTGTGGCTCCAATAGTTTGAACGTTCATGTCTTTGCCATCCCACAACTCTTGGAGATTTGTTGCGGGCTTAGATTAGTCAATGAACCAATAACCAAAGTTGCATTTTGCTCTCCCTATTGGGCCAATTTTATACAAGTGGTGAAGAAGTCATTAAAACCTGAACTATCACAAGAAATAATCACCTCAATATTCTAGGACCATGATGGTGAACCTATGGCACACGTGCCACAGGTGGCATGCGGAGCCATATCTGTGGGCACGAGTGTTGCTCTAGCTCAGCTCCAGCGTGCATGCGCACGCTGGCCAACTGATTTTCGGGCCTTCCGGGCCCACTGGAAGTTGGGAAATGGGCTGTTTGCAGCCTCCGGAGGCCCTCCGGGGGTGGGGAGGCCATTTTTGTCCTCCCCAGGCTCCTAGAAAACCTCTGGAACCTGAGGAGGGCGAAGAATGGGCCTACCAGGCTCACCGGGTCATTGTGTGCCAAAAGCAGGGGCAATGTGGGTGGGTCACACGTGCATGTGCGCGGTGCGGGGTGCTTTGAATTATGGGTGTTCTGCCTTAAGTATGAAAGCCGGTTAGGTGACTTTGGGCCAGTCACTTTCTCTCAGACCAACCCACTTCACAAGGTAGTTGTTGTGAGGAAAATAGGAGGAGGAAGGAGTATAAGGTATGTTCACCACCTTGAGTTATTTATAAAAATAATAAAGATGGAATAAAAATAAAGAAAGAAAATAATAAAACTGGTGTTCAACATCCACTGAAACTATTAGGAATATGGACAACAATCCAGGCTCAATGAAACTCAACATACACATTCTTAAATTCTTGATTTGGGCTTCCAACACGCACGCATGACTCACCATATTCCCCCCACTTTTGGCACGTGACAGCAAAAAGATTAGCCATCACTGTTCTAGGATTTCACAATTCAAGGACGCTTCTTTCCAACACTTTATGGAATCAGCAGAGAAGACTTCCCTGGAGCTACTAAGTCAGGGGTCTCAAACTCATGTCGTCACGGCAGCATCACATGATGTATTAGGACTTTTTTCCCCTTCGCTAAACCGGGCATGGGCGTCGCCAGCGCATGACGCATATGGCCCACGGCCTGTAAGTTTGACAGCCCTGTACTAAGACAAAGAACATGAGCCTAGGCTATTTACAATTTGGTAGGTTTAATGTGATCTTTCTTTATGGTGAATGAAATGCCTGCTCTGAAGGTATTATTTTTTAGCATTGAGCCATTAACATATACCCTCTAAAAGGTATAGACTGGCAGATTCCCTTTAGTAACAAAAATTTCTTCTGTCTCTTTCTCTCTACATTCTGCTTGTATTGAGTTATTTAGTAAATGAGTAATGCATGGCTTTCCAGACTTTGCTGAATTCACAATCTTATCAGCCCTAGATAGTCATGGCTAGTGATAAAAGAAGATGAGAGTTGTAGTCCAGCAACATATGGAAGGCTGAATATTGTCCACTCCTGGAGAGTTACAGCTTTATAAATTTATCTGGCTATTAGAATTTTCATAAACACTAATTGTTCAATTTATCTGAAATGCTATTCTATCGCACATATATATCTGATTTTACCCCGTTTTCTATTTCAAATTTCATAGTAAAAGTGAATTGAAGCCAAATTACAGGGACATGGTAGTTCCTAAATTGAAGGAAACAGTTTGGTGTAATGGCTAAGGCACCAGGCTAGAATTTTGTTGTTGTTGTTGTTAGTTGCAAAGTTGTGTCCGACCCATTGCGACCCCATGGACAACGTTCCTCCAGACCTTCCTGTCCTCTACCATCCTCTGGAGTCCATTTAAGCTCACACCGACTGTTTCAATGACTCCATCCAGCCACCTCGTTCTCTGTTGTCCCCTTCTTCTTTTGCCCTCAATCTTTCCCAGCATTAGGCTCTTCTCCAGTGAGTCTTTCCTTTTCATTAGGTGGCCAAAGTATTTGAGTTTCCTCTTCAGGATCTGGCCTTCTAAAGAGCAGTCAGGGTTGATCTCCTCTAGGACTGAAATTAGGAGACACTAAGTTCTAGTTCTGCCTTAAGTATGAAAGCCGGTTAGGTGACTTTGGGCCAGTCACTTTCTCTCAGACCAACCCACTTCACAAGGTAGTTGTTGTGAGGAAAATAGGAGGAGGAAGGAGTATAAGGTATGTTCACCACCTTGAGTTATTTATAAAAATAATAAAGATGGGATAAAAATAAAGAAAGAAAATAATAAAACTGGTGTTCAACATCCACTGAAACTATTAGGAATATGGACAACAATCCAGGCTCAATGAAACTCAACATACACATTCTTAAATTCTTGATTTGGGCTTCCAACAAAGTTATGGAGTGAAATTTTATCCCATGGAGGAGATTCAGATGTAATTTACTGTTATCAAATTCTTGAAACCCAAATATAATAAGGTCTCAATTTTTGCTCATCAACATAGCAGAACAGAAAGTAAGAAGGAGGAACTAGCTTCCATTGCTTACATTTGTGAGACTTTGTGAAATAATACATTCCTAGGAAGGCTATACTTTTAAGTAAATTCATCCCCAGTCAGATATGGAAAAGAATCAAGATTCAAGCTGCTACCAAACCAGTAACCTATTGATCTAATATCTCAAGTTTGTCTACAATAACTTTCAGAATAATGCTCTTTGGTGGGCAAATCCCAGCACTTCAATGTGCTGCTATAGTAAGAAGTGCTGTGCAGTAGTAAGAGCAAGTTTCAGATCAAATGGCATGGGGCCTAGCTATCTTCGAGACCGCCTGCTGCTACCGACGACCTCCCATCGACCCGTGCGCTCCCACAGAGAGGGCCTCCTCGGGGTGCCATCAGCCAAACAGTGCAGGCTGGTGACCCCCAGGGGGAGGGCCTTCTCTGTGGGGGCACCTACCCTCTGGAATCTGCTGCCCCCAGAGATAAGGAGAATCCAAGACCTCAGCGCCTTCCGTCGTGCCCTTAAAACCCATTTTTTTAAGCAAGCCGGGCTGACTTAAGAAGAAATTTTAAATGTTTTAATTGGTAGTGAGTTTTAATTGGGCCAAATTTATATATTTGTTTTTAACTGTTTCTAATATTTGTACTGCATGTTTTTTAATTTTGGCTGTACACCGCCCTGAGTCCTCAGGGAGAAGGGCGGTATAGAAATTTAAAATAAAATAAAATAAAATAAAATTCCCTGGACTTTGAAAAGTAATTGGAAGATTTCCAGTGCTTATATAACATGAATAAAATGACCCAATAATGTTATTGTTGGAATGATATTCATTTATCTGCAGATTATTACAATATATATATATATATATATATAAAATCACTGAGCCAACTTTCAATGGTATGATAGAAAGGATGATAATCATAAATGAAAATGAAAAGATGGATGACAAACTTAAATATGCAGTTTTCCTGGATTTAGGGAACCTTTATATTTCACCATTATGAACTTTAAAATGGGATGCCCTATACCTGGAATGGACATTTTAGCCTAATCTTGGACCAGTCGAGATTCAGAGATGTTTAAACACATGTTCACTCCTTTCTGCCTCTCCATCAATTTAAATAAGCACCCACATAACAAGTATTCTTATTAATATATTTTTCACGGCATAGATATTGAAGATATTGTATTCTAATACATGTGATTTTTTTAAAAAGCGTTTTGACATTTGGAAAGAGAACTTTTGGAAAATAAAAATTGGACCTGACCTGACTGGTATATCATTCTGGAAAATGAGAACCGAGTTAATTTGCTTAAAAATGCAGAACAGAGAATCCTGAAGGATCCTTCACCAATAAATTCCAAGGAAAACAAATTCCCCAGAACAGAATGTGCAGCCATTGAGTGAAAGCAGAATTTAATAGCAAGTGCTCTGTCTAGCATTGGTGCCAGATTTAATCTGGCACTTCCAGACGAACATTTTTATTGCTTTTAATATATTTTTGCGTGTTCTAAATTGTTTTATTGCAATTTAAAATCAGGAAAACTGCTCCAGTATCTCAGGTTTCATAGCTGGGAAAGACCTCTGCTGAAGTCTGAGTTGTTGCCTTCAAATAATGATGATGCTACAGGTAGTCCTCAGCTTACAACCACAGTTAAACCCAAAATTTATGTTGCTAAGTGAGACATTTGTTAGATGATTTCTCTTGCCACAGTTGTTAAGGGAATGAGTCAGTGGTGGGTTCCTCCCAGTTTGGCCCGGTTCGGCCGAGCCTGTAACAGTGACGATATGACGTCACCAAACCAGTTCTCTTTGTTCGGGAGCTGGGCCCTCCCGCCCCCCCCTTGTGTTATCCTTATCTTTTATTTGGCCCCACCCCCAATTTTTCGCTGCCTCCTGAGTCCCAGCTGATCGGCTGGAAGGAAAAAAACTGTTTAAAACTCTTGCCACGGAGCTTCAAAGGGCCGCCCCACAGCTGATCAGTGTTAAAAAGGCAGTGTGGTGGTAGACCAGTGCGCTCAAAAAGCAAATGGGTAGACCAGGAAGCTCCAAGAACAAATGGGTAGAACGGTAGAGCTCTACAAGCAGTAAAAGCCTGGTAGACCAGTACCTCTGCTAAATCCTAAAGAATTGTCACATGACCATCAAACCACGCCCACAAAATAAGCCATGCCCACAGACCCGGTAGTAAAAAATTTTAGAACCCATCCCTGGAATGAGTGCAGTTGTTAAGTTAGTAACACGGTTGTTACATGAATCTGCCTTCCCCATTGACTTTGCTTGTCAGAAGATCACAAAAGCTGATCACATGACCCCCACAAACACTGTAAATGTCATAAATATGAACCAGCTAATAAGCTTCTGAATTTTGATCATGTGATCATGAGGATACTGCAATGGTCATAAGTGTGAAAAATGGTTATGTCATTTTTCAGTGCCGTTGTAACTTTGAACAGTCACTAAATGAACTGTTGTAAGTTGAGGACTACTTGTACTCAAATTTGCTGGTTGTTTTCAAATCATCCCCATACTTAATAGGTTTTCTCCTCCATCTAATTTTTTTTAAATCATCATCATCACTATCATCTTTATCATCCTTAGCCATTAGCATGCTCTTAATGATAAACTTAGTAATATGTTTTTTTTCATAGGGATATAATTTCCCTATGAAATTTTTATTTTTATTTCCTAAAGCCAAGCTGCCATTAATATTAGCAAGTGAAATTAACAGTACAGAATGAAAGTACTGAAAAAGGAAAAGTTTTCTGGATAAGAAAGTCTTTCCATATCATGTAGGTTGAGAAAGTGAAAGAAATAAAGCTAGTGAAAGTGACTATGAGAGTGAAATGTTTGGTTTATTTTGCACTTGTCTATTTCCACCTGTTTTCACTTCAAGTGTTCACCCGCTAATTCAACTCCATGAGTGCTTTTTTAAAAAATCAAAGTTCTAACAAGTTTGGTTCATGGCTTGGCACAAAGGACGGCTGCAGAAGAAACAGACGGAAAGTTTCGTTTACTCACCCAGCTGGACTGTGTCCATTGGCATGCTCTCTTCCACAACACATAATTCAGAAGGTTCTCACAGAAAGTGATAAAAATCATCTTACAGAAAATGGGATGAAGTAACATTGATAAGACAAGTCAACTTTTTATGAACACTTGAATATGTGGAAAAAAGATCACTACTTTGGCAAGTCTGATGGAGTTACTGAGCTAAACTTCGGAAGATGATGCAAAAAACCAAGAGGAAAAAAGAAAGGGAGGGAGGGAGAGACTGAGAGAGAGAGAGAAGAAAAAAAAATCCAAAAAAGGAAATTTAGTACATAAGGGGTGGCTAAATATCTGGATGAAAATGTCTGTGCAGATTCTCAGTCATCCAGGTCGCGGTTGCCCCAAAGGTGTTTTTTTCAAACGGCTACTGGACTTTTCTTTGTTTTTGTTTTTCTTGAAGACGTTTTGCTTCTATTCCAATAAGCTTGTTCTGTTCTGACTGAATTGTGGGGAATGGAAGGATAATGACCAGATGACTGCAAGGAATATAAATCCTTCCATTCAGTGGTGAAATCCATTTTTTTTTACACCGGTTCTGTGGGCATGGCTTGGTGGGCATGGCAAGGGAAGGATACTGCAAAATCTCCATTCCCACCCCACTCCAGAGGAAGGATACTGCAAAATCTCCATTCCCACCTCACTCCAGGGGAAGGATACTGCAAAATCCCCATTCCCTCCCCACTCCTGGGGAAAGGATATTGCAAAATCTCCATTCCCACCCCACTCTGGGGCCAGCCAAAAGTGGTATTTGCCGTTCTCCAAACTACTCAAAATTTCCGCTACCGGTTCTTCGAACTTCTGACAATTTCCGCTACCGGTTCTCCAGAACCTGTCAGAACCTGCTGGATTTCACCCCTGCTTCCATTCCCCAGAACTGAAGAAGCTTCTTGGATGAGAAGCAAAACATCTTCAAGCAAAAAAAAGAAAGAAAGTTCATTTGTCTTTTGAAAAAGCACGTTTGAGACATCTGGGTGAAAAAGAAAGCTGTAAGGAATATACCAGGGATGTAATAGTTTTAGCCTTTTCAACCTGGGACCATCCAGATATGTTGGCTTAAAGCTCCCATAATCTTTCAGTCCATGTGAACCTAAGGCAGCATTTGATAGAAAGGTAGAACTTCAATCAAGTTGGTGGATTAGGAAAAGCTAGGAGGATTCAAACTGGATCAGTCACCTAGACCAGAGGCAGTGGTGAAATCCAAATTTTTTTACTACTGGTTCTGTGGAAGTGGCTTGGTGGACGTGGTGTGGCTTGGTGGGCGTGGCTTGGTTGGCATGGCAGGGGAAGGATACTGCAAAATCCCCATTCCCTACCCACTCCTGGGGGGAGGATATTGCAAAATCTCCATTCCCACCCCACTCTGGAGCCAGCCAGAGGTGGTATTTGCCAGTTCTCCGAACTACTCAAAATTTCTGCTACTGGTTCTCTGAACTACTCAAAATTTTTGCTACCGGTTATCCGAACTGCTCAAAATTTCTGCTACCAGTTCTTCAGAACCTGTCAGAACCTGCTGGATTTCACCCTGACCAGAGGTTTAGTCTTCCGAACTTTCGGACTCATACTAGAGCCCATCCTCAGTGCACTTTTCTCTAGCAGAGTGTGAAAGAAATGCTAGTTTATCCATAGAGAGAAAAATAGCAGATACAACTTAGGATAGAAAGGGAAGTGATTATAAATTTTCAAGTAGAGAAGTATAAAATTGAAATATGTATCGATATTTGTATTAGCATGTTTCTTTCCTTGGTTTTGATTAATGTATTGCTTTTTTATTTTCTCCCACAAAATAGCTTGGAAAAACAGACATATGTTTATTATCCACCAACTATCTACCAACAATAGGCTACACTGAGTGACACTGAGTGAGTAGCCGAAGGCAACCTTTAAGATTCAATGGGGGATTTTTTTCCCCATGTCTTAACCCTTCATTTAAACCATTATTACACAGCGACTTTGTAAGCTTTACTTTCATTATTTTATAGATGTGGAAAAGAAGTTGAGACGAGGGGATAATTGTATTAGACAACAAAGAGTCTTAAAACAAATTTAACATCTCCTAAGGTTTTCTGGATCAGCATTTACATCATCAGATATATAGAGTATTGTTTCCAGATGGTACCATAGCAATCTGATGAAATTAATTATTATTATCCACAGAATATATGTGAAATAAACTTGTTGTCCAGAATCACTTCATATGTTTATGGCTAATGTTGGCATCTCAGTACAAGTTTAGCCCAGAGGAATTAGGCTTGTAAATTGAATCCTTGAGGATTAACTTTGTTTAAATAGTTATTGTATTAATAAAATAAAGTTACATGCCTGTCAAATTGCTTATTGCAATTAGAATTCAACTAATCATAAGTATCTGGTCACATTTTTTTCTAATTATAGTATTTTTTAAAAAAATATGGCTTTAAATTATTGCTAAGATCTTTTTTTCCCCTCCCCCCCTCCCTTATTTATATGGGATACTTCAGTACTGCAGCTCTGGGATGGAGATACTAAAATAGGCATACAGTAAAATAATAACAATGCAATTAAAATAGTAGTATAAAACCACAAGGCAGTAAAAGGAGCAGCAGAAGAAAATAAAATAAAATAAAGAATCCAAATCTAAAAGGGCGAGAATAGGGGAGGGAGTAGTTGTCAAAAAGAATTTTGTTGCCATTGTCCTTTAAAGCCCTTGAGAGCTTAGAGCAGGGGTGTCAAACTTGATTTCATTGAGGGCCGTATCAGGGTTGTGTTTGACCTGGGGGGGGCAGAGGGCATGGCCAGGGGGCGTGGCCAGCTCAAGTCACTCGCTCTGTTTTCAGCTGTGATGGCCTCCTGCAGCCCTCTGCCAGTAAAAATGGAGCGTGCGGCCCTCCCAAGCTCCGTTTTCACAGGCAGAGGCACCGCAGGACGGTCCTTCGTTGATTCTAGGGTGGCCCCACGGGTGAGATCTAAGCACCCCATGGGCCGGATCCAGCCAGCAGGCCTTGAGTTTGACAGCCCTGGCTTAGAACCTAACACTCTTCCATTACAATAATTTTAGCATTGTAGTTAGTTGTACTTAATACTGGGTACTAAGAACTGCAGAAGTTCTTTTCAGAGAACTTTGCCTGTCCATCAAGGGTTCATCCATCTAGCTCGTTTGAGAGGACTTTCCCCCATGATGCACCTAAGCAGTGAAATTTAGGAACTGTGTTTAGATGCCATGAACTCAGTATAACTACAATTTGTAAAAACATATATATTTAACAGAATGTTAATTATTAGATGATTTGGGTATCTGGTACTTATTTTTAATAGTGTTCTCTCCCATTTCCTTCTTAAATTTTACATTCACTCAGTAAAAAAAATGACTCCTGCACTTGAGGGGCAAATATGCTATTGTCACTGACTAATAAAAGAATTGGCTGATGGGTAGATATCACCTTCACTTTCGTTCGTTGCTGATGTGGAATACTGTAGTTCCAGAAGGAGCTTTGCTGGATTAAGACATTGAGAATCACTTCTGCAAGGAAAATTTCCTTGGCAAGGTGGTTCACATATGATCTTCATACCCTTACATCAAATCAAATTAAATCTATTATTATGGCCATAGGCCAGATGGTTTCAGTACCAACCAACTACTCTCATTCATGCTGGGTATCTTGGAAACACAATGAAAGTCTTAAAATAGTTACTGGAACAGTTATAAACCTGCAGCTATGATGTTACAAAATTCAATATAAATGGCAACTTTCCTACAAAGTCCATCACTTTTATATTTGAACGCAAAAGAGGACATTCCTAAGTTGTGTTAACTGGGACAGAAAATGAAGAGGCTTAGTCACATTTACACTGCAAATCAGGAAAGACACCACCAAATCCAAAAAACATCACTATGTGAAGGACACCTCAGTAGCAAGGTTCCTATCAGAAAATGGATTTGCTATATTTCCCAAGTGAGAACAACAAAGCAGAACAAAAAATGCAAGCAAACAATAAAAGAAGAAAGAATGACTAACAAAGATGTTTACACACCTTGAGAAGCATAACACTGAACATATGAACCAACGAAAGTAATGATCATCATCATCAACATAAATTATTGATTCTGAAATCAATAATTTGATTTCAAATTAAGTGGAATGTCTCACTGAATCACTTAATAATAAAAGATATACTTGAGGAGCCTGGACTGGCAATGCATGGAGCTATCTTCTTTAACTTCCTTTTCAAAGTAGGCCTCATCAAGAAATATGAAAATGGTACATGCTTCAAGTGGGCAGTGTAGTGGCTCAGTGGTTAAGACACTGGGCCTGTCAGCTAGAAAGCCAGCAGTCCAGTTTGAGACCTGAGTGTCATGTGATGGGTGAACTCCCATCCTCACCCCAGCTTCTGCCAAGCTAACAGTTCAAAAGCATGCAAATAAATAAATAGGTACCACTTTGATGGGAAGATAGCAGCGCTCCATGTCATCATGCTGACCTAGAGTCAGCTGTGGTTGGCGGAGTAAAATCCATATAGACTCTTTTACCTTTTTCTACATACTTCAATATAAAGTGAGGGCTAAGACACTGAGAAACCTGATTCTACTTTAGAAGAAATTGTTTAAACTTAGCCCAACAGAGTGTGGAGGAGAATGGGAATGAGAAAAAAAAATCACTAAGCACTTTTCTCTCTTTTCCAACTTCTAGAATTTGATTCGTACTGCTCCTATTTTTTTTTTAAAAAAAAACAAATCAATGCAAGTCAAATCAGCAGATTTTGTTCTTACAAATGCATTGATAAATGCAAATATACATTCAGAGAGTAATTCATTGCTGCAGTTTGTACAGAGGCAGCCTTCTTCCAATTCAGATTTATTGGCTGGAAGTGGTGGGAATGGAGGGGGTCATAAAGACTTCTGCAAAGACATTTACTGCAAACTCTGTTCCTGCTGCTAGCAAGTACGAAAGGTCAACTTTACATTTGCAGGATCCAAAACTTCTTTTTTGAGAGGAGATCCCCTCCTATCCAGAACTGGCTAATGCAAACCACCTCACTATTTACCATGTTTCCCCAAAAATGAGACCCTGTCTTATATTTTTTTGAACCCCAAAATAAGCACTTGGCCTTATTTTCAGAGACATCTTATTATTTTGGGACACATGGAGGAAACCAGAGAAAATGGCCGGGACCGGCTGCGCATACATTTACATATTTTTGGGGAGGGCTTATTTTCAGGAGGGGCTTATTTTAGCGCATGCGCTCAAAAGCCCAATTGGGCTTATTATCAGGGGATGTCTTATTTTCGGGGACACAGGGTAGAATTGCAGTTATCAAGTGTTTGCTTGGTAGGTTTAATAAATAGTTCATTTAAGGATTTATTTTAGCTACATCTGTTTAAAATAGCATTCCTTTAGTGCAGGGGTGTCACACTCAAGGCCCGCAGGCCAGATCCAGCCTGTGGAGTGCTTAGGTCTGCTCGTGAGGCAGCCCTGGAAACAGGAAAGGACTGGCCCATAGTCCCTCTGCCAGTGAAAACGGAACCTGGGAGGGCCCTTCACAGCCCCCCCAGCCCCATTTTTGGCCGTGATGGCCTTCTGCAGCCCTCTGCTGCACACACACACTCTCTGCTGGCAGAGAACTAACAAAACAAACTACAAGCAAAACAAAACAAAAGGAGAAATGTTTCCCCTTTTGCATTTAAGCATCCAAGAAGGGACAGGAAAGGAGAAAGGGAAAGAGGAAAGACAAAGAAGAAGGAAAGATGGGAAGAGAGCAAGGGAGGAAAAAGAAGGAAAGAGGGGAAGGAAAAAGAAGGAAAGAGGGGAAGGAAGAAGGAAGGAAGGAAGGAAGGAAGGAAGGAAGGAAGGAAGGAAGGAAGGAAGGAAGGAAGGAAGGAAGGAAGGAAGGAAATTATAATGAGAAAGAGGGAGGGTCTGAGGGCAGTCCTGCTTTAGCACTTCGCCACAACAGGTGCCCCTGACACAAGTGACATTGAGCTGGCCATGCCCACCCCGGCCACACATACCCCGGCCCCAAGGTCAAACACAATCCTGATGTGGCCCTCAATGAAATCGAGTTTGATACCCTTGCTTTAGTGGCTCTTCCAATATATCTTGCTTCAGGATACAGACAATAAAATTGTTTGGGAGAGCTATCTCATGCCTAACCACAACCTCCCTAGGTAGACTGAAAATCTACTACTCACAGGAGACTAGCAAGGTATTTCCAGGACATGATGACAGATACCCCACTTTTCTTTGCTATTATTACTTACAACTGAAGTTCCACTTACCTCGGTACTGTAAAAACATGGGAGACAACTTCCTGTTTTTATCCATGGTCAACAACATTTACCAAAACATTATAATTTGTCAACTTTCCCCATGAAGAATCCTCATAGGGAGAATGATACCTAAGCATTGTACATAAATCTATTTCATCAGAAAATTTCTGTACCTCCAGTGCCATGTTACTCACACGAAGTTCCTTCTGAAGCAGTAGGAAGACTTCCAAGAACATTGAGCAATGCAATCAAGGGCAGGGGAAAATTCCTCGGATTCTTCGAATAGGTTTCAGATTTGTAGATCAAGGCTTTTACTAAAAGAGCATTTTTTTTAAAAAAAAGTTTCAGAGCTATAGTCTGTACAGTTGGATGCTATTAACACATTTATAACACTGCAGTGTTTGAACTACAGTAGCGGCCAAAATTGTGGAAACCTTTTGGGAAAAGTGTATTTTCTAAAACTAGCTAATAACACCACTTTTTTTTGGAGTAGTACCATAAAATTATATATCAATGGAAAGATAATTTAATCAAGAATGTAATGCAATAATATTTATGAAGGATTTGCTATTAGAATAGCAGTTACAGTATAAAGAAGAAAAGTCAAACACGTAGAAAAAACGAGATATACAAAAATTATCACCATAGAAAAAATGAGATATACAAAAATTATCACCATGTCAGTTGATAGTTGGGTAGCCTTTAGCATGAATTACGGCCTTACAACGTCTTCCCATGGAGTGAACCAAGTCTTTTAGTTCTGCAGCTGTTATAATGTGAAACCAAGATTGATTGAATGATTGCTTCTATTAACTGGGTTTTATTGGTGGGTCACTTCTGACTAACATGTTTCTTTAGTTGGATCCATAGATTTTCAATTGGGTTAAGATCTGGGCTATTCCCATGCCATTCCAGCAGTGGAATATGATTATCTTGAAACTCCAAAATGATGTTATTAGCCATCAAACCTCAAAAATACACTTTTCCCAAAAGGTTTCCACAATTTTGGCCACTATGGTATTGTGGTCAACAGGTGTCATTATAAATGGGAGCCACAGTTGTTGGCAGCAAAATATTCAAAAAGAAAGAGAAGAGATGACATTAGAAGGGGAATGAATGATGATATATAATAGCTATAAACCAAGAAAGTGCACATCTCATCTATCAAGTGCTGCATTTTCTGCTGAGCTATCTGACCAATCCAGAGAAAGAAAAAGGGTTAAAACAAGTGGTGAATAAAAGTGAGTGGAAATAACCATTTTCTCTATATGACATCCTTTTCTCTGTCTCTCTCATTTACTTCTAGTCACCTTTCATCTCCAGATTATCAAGGGAATGGCCAATATCCATTATCAGAATTCTTAAAACATCATTCACAGGAATTACTGAAGTGACATCAAGGACCATAAAATTCAACTATACTATCTAAACTTCTTACACACACACACACACACACACACACACACACACACACACACACACATCAATACATCTGGATTGTGTAGGGGTCAAAATGCATCAAAATACACAATCCAGATGTATTGGTTTGTGTGTGTATAAGAAATTTAGATACCGCAAGGCAAGCTGGTGACATCACCATTGCCCATGCCACGCCCAATTGAGAGGTCCTTTCATGTCCCTGTTAATGTGACCAACAAAGTGATCCTGTTTATCTACTTCTTTTTGCACACTTTTGAACAACAGGTGAGATGGAGCTGGAGTAGATGATGGGTGCTCAACCCATCATATAGCAGAACTTGGGTGTCAAATGTGGGCTTGCTGAGAGTCTACTCAGTGTTCTAATCATGTAAATATGTATTAATTTTAATTTAGGTTTATTTTGTTAATTTAAAAAAGTTACTCACCTAGAATCAGAGGTGAGCTTCAAAAATTTTAGCAAGCGGTTCTCTGCCCGGTTGCTGGGTGGGCATGGCCATGGTGGGTGTGGCCTAGTCAGCCTCCTGCACCACAGCAGGGGCGGGGTGTGTTTTCCCTCCATGGGCTCCACGGGCTTCCTTTGAGCCTCTGGGAGGGCGGAAACGGCCTCCCCAGGTTCCGGAGGCCCGAACTTCTGAACTTCTGGTAGGCCCGTTTTTCACCCTCCCTGAGCCTCCACTTGTCCTGCACTTACCTGCATCCAAAACGGGCCATGTGGGGACTCCTGGGAGGGGAGGGGTGGATGGAGCCAGCCAGGAGTGGAATTTGTGGGTTCTCCGAACTACACTGAATCTTAGCTAGAGGTTGTCCTGAACCTCTGCGAACCCACAGCAGCCCATCCCTGCCTAGAATACTTGCTTGAATAGAAAGATAAGGGCAACATCAAACTGCTACATGTTTAATCTATCTTTTTTTTGTCAAAGCCCTTCTGTTTCTGTTTTTCTAGGATTTGAGCAGTTCAGCTAATAGAAGTCAGAAAAACTTTGCCCTTGTCCTTCTAATGACAGTCACTACCTGAAGATTTACCACATAGAGATGAGTTCAACCTCTTTCACTTTTCATGTCATTATATTTTTTTTAACCTGTAAGTTGCCCTCCCCCCTTTTTTTTTTCAAAACAAACTTTACACAAGCAGCTTCCCAACCCTCAACATGTCCCTTCATCTCCTGCCTGAAGTCTTATGACAAGCCTTATAGAGATATTCTTCTCTGGAATGCTGCAGGTGCATTTGTTAGCTTAAAGAACAAAACATTAATAGTATCCTCTTTTGTGACAGACCGGAGCAACATTTTAAATGGTACTCCTTAATTTCTGAAACTTCCTACTCAATAAGGCACTATTGTCCTGCTGCTAACCTGATCTTGGAAACACCGCCAACCTGTCAATTCATCAGCCTCACAGAAAGGATGGTTAATCTTTTCAGCTGACTTGAATCACTTCCTGAAGCTCAGGTAAACCCCAAATATTTAGCTGCTACAAGGCCCAGGCTTCCCTTTTGATTTTCACTGATTAATTAGCAGAGGCCTGTCCCTCTTTTTAAAGCTTCAACTAGCAAGCTCTTTTGCTGTATATCTTTTCTTCCTTTGTTAAAACATTATCCAGTCATTTAAACTGAATGGCGCATTATTTCTGGTATTATAAAGTGGGGGGGGAGGGTGTCGTTTAGGTGAGTCTGTTCAGACTTGCAATTTGGTGCAGCAGGCATTCACTTATTATAGCCTGTGTTGTGTCTTAGCAATCAACTGCCTCTTCCACCTCCATTTATTCCCTTATTTATTTATTTGGTTCCTCTCATCAAGTTACTCCAATTTGCTTACCTCAGGTAGATTGGACCGGCAGCTGAAACACAAAACATTAATAGCTGAAAGGTAACACCTCATTGCAGGTGTTATTAAAAAAAAACAATTAGATTTTTAATCAGATACATGCACATGGGAATTATAAATGTGGCCCTCATTTCTGAGCAGTAAATATTTGGGGCTAATTCCTTCCCAATTAACAGTTTGTGTGGAAGAAGAAGAAATTAATGACATTTTATCATAAAAAGTATGTATCCAAGTTTGAAGGTAGATATAAAGCAACAAATTTACTTGGAAATGCCCCCAATTGAATAGCTATATAGACACAAACTTTGTGAGAAAGGGTGGACCAGGGGTGAAATCCAGCAGGTTCTAACAGGTTCTGGAGAACCGGTAGTGGAAATTTTCGGAGAACGGGCAAATATCACCTCTGGCTGACCCAGGAGTGGGGAGGGAATGGAGATTTTGCAGTATCCTTCCCCTGGAGTGGGGTGGGAATGGAGATTTTGCAATATCCTTCCCCTGCCACGCCCACAGAACCGGTAGGGAAAAATTTTGGATTTCACCTCTGGGGTGGACCTTTATGACCACAAACCAGCTTTATTACCAGGCCCACCCAAAATTGGTGGCCTCTCTGACGGCCTATAAGACAATTACACTAATTCATTTGCTAATAATTCAGAAATAATTTAAATTTGAGGGAAAAAAATCCAAGATCCAATGTGGTAAAAGGGTTAAGGTGCTGAATTTAGGACCAGGACATAGATGTATGTCCATCCTCAGCTGTAGAAATTCACTAGATGATTTGAACCTAGTCACTACCTTCCAGCCCAACTTATTTTGCAAGACCTGGGGGGGGGGGAATAGAGGCAAGGTTGCTGTGTATGCCGTTTTGTAGTCCTGAATGGAAGGTAGATCATGAATGTCAAAAATGCACTGGTTGTTGCTAAAACAACAAGAAAATTAATTCCCAAATAATGAAAATTTATTATGATTAGGGCTGTTTAACCGGAAAAGACAGAAATGAATGAATTATTTATGAAACATTTCCCTCTTATGTAATATTAGAAATGAGGTCATCCAGTGTAACTGAGTGATAGAGTTAGAAAAAGTGGCAGCAATGTAGTAAGAACTACTCATTCTGCATTAACATTGATATTATTTTCAATAGTAGAATCTGAAGAGGCTGTTTAGGCCACCAAGGTCCAATCCGCTCCTCAGTGCAAATATTCCATAAGCAATGATGATATACCAATGGTGAAACCCAAATTTATTTACTACTGGTTCTGTGGGCGTGACTTGGTGGGCATTGTGTGGCTTGGTGGGCGTGGCTTGGTGGGCGTGGCAGGGGAAGGGTACTGCAAAATCTCCATTCCCACCCCACTCCTGGGATAAGGATATTGCAAAATCTCCATTCGCACTCCACTCCTAGGGGAAGGATATTGCAAAATCCCCATTCTCACCCCACTCCTGGGGGAAGGATATTGCAAAATCTCCATTCCCACTCCACTCCTGGGATAAGGATATTGCAAAATCTCCATTCCCACTCCACTCCTGGGGGAAGGATATTGCAAAATCTCCATTCCCACTCCACTCCTGGGAGAAGGATATTGTAAAATCTCCATTCCCACTCCACTTCTGGGAGAAGGATACTGCAAAATCCCCATTCCACCCCACTCCTGGGGAAAGGATATTGTAAAATCTCCATTCCCACTCCACTCTGGCGCCAGCCAGAGGTGGTATTTGCCGGTTCTCTGAACTACTCAAAATTTCCGCTACCGGTTCTCCAGAACCTGTTAGAACCTGCTGGATTTCACCCCTGTGATATACCAATAATGTTAAAGAGAAATGAAGCAAGTGCATCCCATATCAAAGGAGTTGGAATACAAATTACTAGGAAAAATAAGATTATGCTTCTCTTTTACTTTACTTTGGGATTTAGTTCACCAGGATATGAGTCTAAACCTTGTTTCTAACTTGATCCAGAAGGATTATCTTGGTTTTTTTTTTTATTACAATGTTGGTTCATATTTAACTGGGATTCTCGGTATAGTCACATCAAATGCAACAAGGCTCACTCCCAGAAACAAAATGAAAAAGTATAGTTGTCTGTTATATTTTTATTTCAGTTGAAGGTGAAGGTTGAATTGAACAGCAAAATGACAGTTCCTAATCTATATACAAAAGCCCAGAGTAGTAAAGTAAACCTAGAGTCCCTCCTGAGTAATTCTATGGAGAATAGTGTTTTTTAAGCAACAATATGGAAGTAATTGACCTTTTAGGATTTTTTTCCTAACTTCTTACTGTAGCCTCCAGCATTAGAATTCTGTGAAGGTCTCCCATCAAGAAGTAATGACTGAGCCTGACTTTATTTACCTTTCAAGGCCAGTTAGTTAAGTGCTGTCACATGCCAAAATAACCACATCAGTTACTGTCCCTCACTTCACCACTAATGGAACTCTTCTTCACTCTCACTATCTGCTACCTGATGAAACCACCTCAACTTTCCTAATGGTAAGATTGATCAAATTGTCCCCCCATTCACACACATCAAAAATTATTTATTGTTTCTATATCATTGTTCTGATGTTTGTGATCATTACCAAAATTTAGAAGAAGCAGAATGGAGTGAAGCCTGGAACTGTATAAATGAAATGAAATGATGAAAAAAAAAAGGATGTGGAACAGTGGTGGGTTTCAAAATTTTTCACTACCGGTTCTGTGGGTGTGGCTTGGTGGGCGTGGCATGGCTTGGTGGGCGTGGCTTGGTGGGCATGGCAGGGGAAGGATACTGCAAAATCCCCATTCCCTCTCGATCAGCTGGGACTTGGAAGGCAGAGAATAGATGGGGGTGGGGCCAGTCAGAATTTTTACTACCGGTTCTCCAAACTACTCAAAATTTCCGCTACCAGTTCTCCAAAACTGGTCAGAACCTGTTGAAACCCACTTCTGATGTGGAAGACAATTATCTGGAGGTAAGAGCAGTAAAATATTTAGTCTTCTCATTTCACATTTCTATAATATTTCAGCCCCCGTTATCTCTTCAAAAGAAAAAAAAAAAAGAACAGAAGTTGCTGGATTTGTATCTTAAGTAACATGTTCCTTATGGATTTTTTTTTCTTGTAGAACTCATTCTGACATTTCTGAATGTTATGCTTTTATCAACAGAACTATTTTAGCCTAGGGACACAGCTGCAGTACAGCATAAATTTATAGTATTCCAAGTGATCTTCTAATCCAGCTGTTAGACAATGCTCTAGAGCCTCAAAAGCTTAAATCCAAACAGTAATTATTACCCAGTACTGAATGCCGGGAGAACACCTGTAAGAAGACTTCACTTTGAACAAAATACATTTTATTACAGCAAATACCATGGACTCTTAGAATTACTCTGTTCATTTGGAATTCCAAATTGTGGTGAACCCAATAATCCCTGCTTATATAGGAGTTCTAAAGCTTCCTTTATTACAAACAGCTGACCTAACCTTGGCTTCTCTTTAAAAACAGAAACACATGGTTTTTTCGTTTGCATTTAGCCTCTCTCTGCCTCAGACTTCAGATACCAGACATATGATGTTATGGAGATTTTTTCCCTTCATAATTGGCCCCTTTGGCTCTAAAGAAATCAGATAAGCAGAACTTTAACAGGTGTAACTTTTTCCTGGCTCTTGGTGAAATCTTCTCCAGCTACATTTCTTGGAACCCAAAGTACAAAAATATTTATTTAAAGTAATTTAATCCCACTTTTTAAGTTTACAGGTAGTCAAAACTGCTAACAAGGTAATTAAAACAACTATATATAAAATCATTAAAATGCAGTCTATATATTTAGACTAGAAGAGTAAGAACTATAAAACCAAATAAATAAAAACAAGGAATGAGAGGAAGAAGTCTTTACCTTTAGTATGAAAAGTCAGGTGTAGATACAAGTAGTCCTTGATTTAAAACTAGTCACTTAGGGACTAAGTTACAACAGACCCAATAAAAGGTACTTATGACCTGGTATTGAAGTTCTGACAGTCGGCCCCTCCCAGTCAGATGGTTGCGGTCACATGATTGCAAGGTGTGTTTTTTTATTTTTGTTTTTATTTTTGCTGAAAACCAGCATTTGCTTCCAGTTTCTGTCAGAAAATGAATTTAGCTAAAATGAATTTGAGTAACAATTGTGTTTGTTCAACAACCCATGTTGTTTTATGACCACTAAATTTGCCTAATGATCACAAAAAATTTTTTTTAAAAAATCAGGCTAGGTCATGTGATGACCCACTTAGTGACTGGCACAACTTACATCCATAGTTCCAGGCTCAATTATGGTTGTAAGTTGAGAACAACATGTATTGTCTTCAGACAGGAAATCTACAAAATGATAAAAGCCACTACAAAAGGCAATATTTCTGTGACCATTTTCACAACGGAAGAAAATTAAAAGAGGAGCTTTTCCACTCCAGGGACCTGTTAGCACAATGCAGGCAGCTCCGTATCCAGTCTCCATATTGGAAGTTCTAGTAGCTCATGGTAGAGTGAAGAACTGCCATCTTCCAAGTGCAAACACAGGTAGTATCTAGTATTCATTTACCCTATGAGACTGCTGATAAGACTTCATGATATCAACATATTTTCTCAATCACCAGACACATATCATTGATTGAGAAAGAGAAAAGGCTTAGGACCTGGTTACTTACGGGACCGCCTACTACCACAAACAGCCTCCCACCGGCCGGTACGCTCTCATAGAGAGGGGCTCCTCCGGGTGCCGTCAGCCAAGCAGTGTCGACTGGCGGCCCCCAGGGGGAGGGCCTTCTCTGTGGGGGCACCCATTATCTGGAACGAGCTCCCCCTGGAGATACGGAGGATCCCGGATCTGCACACCTTCCACCGTGCTCTTAAGACCCTCTTATTCCAGCAAGCCGGCCTGGCCTAATTTTCTCCCCTTTCTTTTAAATTTTTAAACTGAAATTTTAATTCGTTTTAAATTATTGGGATTTTAATGGTCGTGGGCTAAATTATTTAATTTGGTTTTAAATTGTTTCTAACTTTTGTATTTCTGTATTTTATCCTGTGCCTGTTCACCGCCCTGAGTCCTTCGGGAGTAGGGCGGTATACAAATTTAATAAAACAAACATCAAACATCAAAAGGAGGTGAGAGGGGAAAGAAGGAATATCAGCAGTGCTCCAGGCCAGGGGTGAAATGCTCCTGGTTCGGACTGGATCACCCGATCCGGAAGCGATGGCAGCAGGTGGTTCGGAGAACCGGTAGCAAAAATCCCTGGGCCCCCCATGCCCAGCTGAGCTGCGCGATCATCAGAGGCTTTTTTTTTTTACTTTTAAAAGCATTTTTTCTACAACCTCTTCTTTTAAAATGCTTTTAAAAGTAAAAAAAAAAGCCTCTGATGATCGTGTGGGTCAGCTGGGATCGTCAGAGGCTTTTAAAAGCATTTTTTTCTACAACCTCAAGGTTGTAGAAAAAATGCTTTTAAAAGTAAAAAAAAAAAAAGTTGGCCACGCCCACCCAGTCACATTACCCCCCCACGCCCACAGAACCAGTAGTAACAAATTTTACATTTCACCACTGCTCCAGGCCCTATGTTATACAAAAAATGTGTCCTTGGTTTTCTGGCTTCCTTGTTAATTTTCAACAAATTCCTGCCACACAATACACCTGCTTTATTTATCCCTACCTAGAATCCCCCAACACAACCACCAAGGGCATTTCACAGTTGTCTGGAAAAGCCTTCCAGAAGTTCATCCTCTGAAACATCCTTTCAGATATTTAAATACTTCTATCATTTTCCTTCAGCCAATTTTCTCAAGACTAAGCATTCCTTGCTTCTTCAATATGTCTTCTTAGGGCTTTTTTCTAGTCCGTTGAATTTCTTTGTTCTTCTCTGAATCTCTTCTAGTTTTGCTGAATCCTTCTTAAAGTATGGTGCTCAAGGAGAATACAGTACTTGGAGAGGGATGGGGCCAGGGGTGAGTTCTACTTACCTTTACTACCAGTTCGCAATGGGGCAGCACGCAAGCGCAGAAGCTTCTGCACATGCGCAGAAGCATTTTGATGATGTTGGGGTCAGTGGGCGGAGCCTCCCGCCGATTTTACTACCGGTTCTATAGAACCGGTGCGAACCAGGGCAACCCACTACTGGATGGGACCAAATCAGACAAAAGTGGAATTGTTTTTTTCCAGTGCTTTGGAAAATGTACTCCTGTTGATGCTGCCTAAAATCACATTTGACTTCTTTACAGCCACAACACACTGCTGACTCATAATCTATTTTCAGCCAACTACTCTTCTTCTTTGTAAGTATTATTAACAAGCGAGGTATCCCCAATCTTATGTGTAATTGATTTTGCTTCTGGATAGTAGAAAGCAGCATTCCAATACTCTAGACTTTTAGCATTTTACCAGTTCTCAAGAATTTCTTACATTTAATAGATAAGGATTTGCCCCAGACCACTACCAAGTTCCCTAAGTATCCTATGATATAATTCATCTTATTCTGGAGATTTAAACTCACTGAAATTCTTGATGCTCCTGGGCTTGCTTGTTTTCTTATAGACCTTTCATTACCCAAACTAGGTAACATCATCACTGATAATGTTACCTAGTTTGGGTAATGAAACCTCTGCAAGAAAACAACCATGCTCAGAGAGCATCAAGGATCCCACATTTCAACCCTGAGCTACAAATATTCCCCTTTACTGGTACCTTTGAGATTCCCTGACCATGTTTCTTTCAATCTTGGGTTTCAGTCTTGCCCTTTCAACCCTTCACAATTTCCTAATAGAATAAGGTGACCAGATTTTAACATTGGTAAAGAGGGACATTGTGGGCGTGGCTTATTTTGTGGGCATGGCTAGCTGGTCATGTGACCGGGTGGGCGTGGTTAGCTGGTCATGTGACTGGGTGGGCGTGGCTAGCTGGTCATGTGACCGGGTGGCCATGGCTATGCGTATAGGGTAAGGTGAACAGATTTTAACATTGGTAAGAAGGACACCATTGTGGGCGTGACTTGTTGTGTGGGCGTGGCTTGGAGGCCATGTGACTGGGTGGGCGTGGCTAGCTGGTCATGTGACCGGGTGGCCATGGCTATGTGTATAGGGACTACTCAGAGGGCTGAAAAGTCATTTCTGACAGGTCCTCACACTTTTGACTGGTCCTCACACTTATGACCATCCTCACATTTATGCCCGTGCAGTATTCTTAACAACCATGTCACTCATTTCACAACTGCTTCTCTTCACCATGGTGACAAGATAGGGCAAAAACGTAAAATGTGAGGACAGTCGTAAGTTCGAGGACTGGTCAAAAGTGTGAGGACCAGTCAAAAATAACTTTTTCAGCCCTCTGAGTAGTCCATATGCACAAAAGGACTAACCAGAGGGCTGAAAAAAGTCATTTCTGACAGGTCCCCGCACTTTTGACTGGTCCTCACACTTATGACCATCCTCATATTTATGCCCATGCAGCATTCTTAACAACCATGTCACTCATTTCACAACTGCTTCTCTTCACCATGATGATAAAATAGGGCAAAAATGTAAAATGTGAGGACAGTCGTAAGTTCGAGGACTGGTCAAAAGTGTGAGGGCCAGTCAAAAATAACTTTTTCAGCCCTCTGAGTAGTCCATATGCACAAAAGGACTAACCAGAGGGCTGAAAAAAGTCATTTCTGACAGGTCCTCGCACTTTTGACTGGTCCTCACACTTATGACCATCCTCATATTTATGCCCATGCAGCATTCTTAACAACCATGTCACTCATTTCACAACTGCTTCTCTTCACCATGATGATAAGATAGGGCAAAAATGTAAAATGTGAGGACAGTCGTAAGTTCGAGGACTGGTCAAAAGTGTGAGGACCAGTCAAAAATAACTTTTTCAGCCCTCTGAGTAGTCCATATGCACAAAAGGACTAACCAGAGGGCTGAAAAAAGTCATTTCTGACAGGTCCTCGCACTTTTGACTGGTCCTCACACTTATGACCATCCTCACATTTATGCCCGTGCAGCATTCTTAACAACCATGTCACTCATATCACAACTGCTTCTCTTCACCATGATGACAAGATAGGGCAAAAATGTAAAATGTGAGGACAGTCATAAGTTCGAGGACTGGTCAAAAGTGTGAGGACCAGTCAAAAATAACTTTTTCAGCCCTCTGAGTAGTCCATATGCATTAAAGGATACAGCAATAGAGAGGGATGAAGGAATGGAAATTAGAGTAGGAGTGAGGGTAAGAGAGGGAGGAAGAGAGGAGGAGAAGGAGAAAGGAAGAGGAAGTAGGGAGGAGAAAAAGAGGGTGGGGGGAAGAGAAAGTAAGAAGGAAAGAAAAGAGAGTGGTGGTAGGTTTGAGGAGAAAGATTGCTGTACAATAAAAAAGATGAAAGGGAAGAAAGCCAACCCCAAGCAAATATAAAGATATTAAGATTAAGAATGAATTGTTAAACTTTAAAGAATAAAAGAGAACAAATATGAATAAATAGCAATAATTAGAATTTAGAAACACACATACAAACATGCAATGTATTTTCTTTGAACAGAATATTTGGCTGGTTCACAAATTTAAACAGCGTTTAGTCATTTCAATTAAATTTACAATTTCTATATTTCCTTTTTGCCATATTTATTCCTCATCTATTTTTTTAAAAAAACAATATTACCCTTCATCCTCATCTCTAATCTTAATCAAATTCAATTTTTCCCTTCTATTCTATATTATACCCCTTCCCATTGTCATCTATTTTTATATCCATCCTCACATTGGTTAATTATGTAATTATGTAATACAGTTGTTTAATACAAATTCAACATTTTAATATAAATCAATTAGTTATATAACTATATTTTTTTGTATATTAATCAATATGAACATGAATATTCCAATTATTTCCATGCAATCCAATTTCTTACAAATCAATTAATTATATTTACCAATAATAATAAACCAAATAATTTCCCCCATATATTCCTCCAAACCACAACTTAACCATTTCTGCTTTCAACACAATATACAATTATTAATAGTATCTCAATTATTACAATTCCCTAGTTAAATAGAGCTTTTTTTCTTTTGTGTTTTAAAATCCAAAATTTCCCATTGTTTGCAGTTTTGTACCTACCTTTTTTGGTGAGGAAAAAGAAAAAGAAAGAAATCTGTCTCTGCCTCATTTTGTCACGTTGCAGGTTTAGTTTCGTTTTCAGTATAACTGGGGGGGGGGGGGGATCTGCTCCAGGAACTTTTTGCAGCTTTTCGCAGCTAATTAACCTAGCGGAAGCTGTTAACAGGGGCTGTTTTTCTATTTTTGCAGGCATGGGTCTATTCATTTTTTTTTTAACACTGATCAGCTGTAGGTCGGCCCTTTGAAGCCCCGCGGCAAGAGTTTAAAGAGTTTTTTTCCCCTCTAGCCATCAGCGGGGATTCAGGAGGCAGAATGAAAAATCGGGACTTTTTTAAAACGCCGCGGGACGCGGGACAAATTGCTCAAAAGCGGGACTGTCCCGCCAAAAGCGGGACGTCTGGTCACCTTATAATAGAACATGCATTTTGTGGTTGTAGACCTAAGAAAAATAAGAGTTGACTAGCTCTGTCTTTTTTGTTGCTTGTTAGCTTTTTGCATTCTTTACTGAGCAATTGGTATGTTAATTCTTTTCTTTTACATTTAATTAGAGGAGTTAAAAAACCCTTTTGTAATTCTTATCATCCTTCACCAACTTTCAGTCATTCTAAGGTTTTACTGTCTGGAAATCAGATATACAGTTCTGTATTCTTTTCCTGTCACCTACATATACAGTTTCTTCTTTCGGACTTCATTTGCTTTTCTGAATTCCTGTTTGGACAACTGTTTCCTAGCAATTGAGAAATCTGCTGCCTTTCAGTCTTTATAGAAAGCTTAGTTTAACATAGGACAGTAGGGGTGTCAAATGGGCAGCTCATGGGCGGATATACCACACGCAGGCCACATCTACCCCAGCACCGTGAATGGGAAAAATGCCACAAAATGTCACCTGATGGCAATGTGACACAGCGAGTTTGACACCTATGTAGTAGAGGATACCTGTGTATGGACCCTTGAAGAAGTTGGATTGGTTTTACATCCAATCTAATGTTGTCTGTACTCAGTTTGGTTCCTTCTTTCAATTTCATCACCAAGACTGCTGATCTCTAAGTGGTTACAGGCATGATCACAGGACTTGTAATTTACTCCCAAAATCTGTTTTAACAAGCTTTCAAGAGGTTTTAGTTTTCCCCTGCAAAAGAAATTGGATTTTCCTACATTGTTTTCAAGAATTTGAAGATTTTGAATTTTTCTTGGTGGCATTTTTGAATTTATAATATTTTGGAGGTACTGTGGTGAAGAAATTATTGGTAATGCTGCTATTCTTAATACAAGTCTTTCTGTTACTCTTGACTTCCTGAATGTCCACACACTGAAATCTGAAAAATCCTAATAGGCTTAGGCTCCTTAGGATGTTTTTCTTTGGGATTTAAAAAAACAGATGGAAATGAGAAAGATGAAAAGAGAGATGTTTGTTCAAAGATAATTCACACATATTGTAGCCATAAAGAAATCAGTGCAAGAACATGCCCTACGTCTTTCCTTTGGATTGAATGAAAACTGGTAGAAAATTCAGAATGAGGATGGTTAACTTCCTTAGATATTGAATGATAACATCTTATCCTATTGTGACTCTATGGCATCATATTATGGTGATTTTATAATGGTTTTATCTTAATACTTTATTTCATATATTATGCTGTCCACATGCCTTATACATTTGCTTTATTTAAACTTATACTTGTATATCAGTGATTGCATGACCTCCATAGATGCCATGTGTTAAATAAATAAGGAATAAAACCTCAAGTGGTTTTGGGATATATTAACTTATTCATTCTTTCAAAAAAAATATATGAAGGAGTAGATAAAATATGAAATATTTCTTCCCCCCCGAAAATACCTCTTTGCTTTCCCTGCAAACCTAGTATGGAACTATCGTGCGGTGTCCAAACTAATTCAGAACAAAATTATGCTATTTCTCTTACTTGAAATCTTATAACCTTTATTAGACAGTAATGATAAGGTGGAGATAAGGTGGGTGGGTAATGGTTAAAGAAGTCAGTAATGGGTGCATTAGTGATGAAATCAGAATAAATACCACAGGGTACATTCAGTTAATGCAAATTCATGGTGGTCCAAGAAAGTGTTTGGGGTCTTGCCTAAAAAATGACACCCAGCACATAACAAATACCTCAGCAGTGCACTGCCTATTGTTCTTTATTGATCAAAGAATAAGCAAAAGCCATTGAACAAATAGTTCCTGGAAGTGTGGAATCCATGGTAAGGTTACTCAAGGTTTACTGAATCTAATAGACCAGAACACTGAACTAAGGGCAGGATGTTGTAAACACAGTGTGGGTGTAAATGTAGTAAAGGTGGGTGGTTGTTAACAGAATAAGAAAAGGATTGATAGGTTCCACCAGCTTTGTGGTGAGTCTCCCTGTCTGATACTATCTGACAGCAACTTAAAATGCCTTTACTTTGATCTTGTTGCAGGGGCTAATCCAGCTAATGTTCCCATTTGAAAGCTTGTGAGCTCCTTTTATTTCATTACCTGTCACAGAGCTGTAGAAACAATGTGTTTTGTTTCTAAATTAATGTCTTTTCTTTATTTAAATGACTCTGAATATTTCCCCTCCCTACTCTCCTGTGAGGTCAATTCTCTGTTGTTTAAATGAGTTGGGAGGGGGATTTATAACTACTTCTGAGGCTTGTAGTGAACTAAATGTCCTTCCTTGAGTACCCCATAAATAAACTTGCTAGTAGCTTATCTGAAAGTAATTAGTGATATCTCAGTCAGTCTACATAAAAGGGACACCCTGAGAAACAAGGAGTCATCCATAGCTATGAAGGTTGACCTCAGCAAATGATCAAAAGGCAAAACTTAACATAGAAGCTGATGTAATTTCATACGGCTGTCCTGAAAGTTGTCCAATTTTCAGTAGCATCCAATTCAGAACCTGGAGAAAAAAGAGATGATTAAAAGAGATGATTAAATGCCCAAAGCTGTGGTTGGAAGACCATTCACCGAAAGTTGGAGTACAATACTGTGCCCATCTACATTTTTTTGGATTTCATCTATCAGTCTCATCTCATCTAAGAATGTACAAAGGCCTACAAGAGTTGTAGTCCAACATAACCCAGAATGCCTCAGTTCCAATATCTATCAGAGATGCTTATCACAAAGTTGAAGGTCACATTTGAAGAGACTGTGCATAGAGCAAGAGCACATGCTTTTCTGACAAAGATTAAGGCAGATGATGTCATATTTTGAATGGGAAACTTTCAAAATAGTCTGGGGGAATGCTGTAGAGCAGACGTGTCAAAGATGTGGCCCACGGGGCCATCCCGGAAACAGCAAGGGACTGACCCCTGCCACCCCAGCCTTGGCCATGTCCACCCAGTCAGCCGTGATGACCAAGCCATGCCATCCCATACCCCCAAGGGCAAACAAACTCCTGATGCATCCCGCGATGGGATCGAGTTTGACACCTATGCCAAAGAGCAGGGGTCAGCAACCTGTGGCTCCGGAGCAGCATGTGGCTCTTTAGGCCCCCTGCTGTGGCTCCCTGTCAGGTGATCCCACCACTGGCTGGCCCTGTTCCTCACCCTCCCCTCCCAGTCCCTCCTCGCCTGGCCTGAGAAGGTAAAGGCGACTGCGGGGAATGGAGAAGCAGCCAGGGCTGAGACAGAGAGATACAGAGAGGGGAGAGAGAGAGAGACATAGAGAGATAAGAGAGAGATATGGAGGGGAGGGAGGGAGGGAGGGAGGGAGGGAGGGGGAGAGAGAGATATGTCAAAAGGATTTTGTGGTTCCTGGTGTTTTTTAACAATTGGTTCTTTGCCCTAATGACTGACTGGGTAGGCGTGGCTGGGGGGGTCATGTGACCGGTGGAAATGAGTGACGTGGAGTTAGCCACACCCACCCAGGTTTTGTGGCTCCCAGTGTTTTCTCTTCTGTGGGAAATGGGTCCAAATGGCTCTTTGAGTGTTTAAGGTTGCAGACCCCTGCTGTAGAGTGTTGGAGATTGAAGCATTGTGTGTATGCATGTGACTGCTCCTGAAAGCAGGAATATGACCAGAACAATGATTAGTGGATCAGGTTTTATAATTATAATTTTATAGTGATATATTCGTAAGTAGTATGTTCTAGAATAAGCAAAGCCTGAGACCCAACTAAATATATTCTACTGTATTAGGAGGAGAGTCCAAATATATATATTATCTGTGTATCTGGCAAGAAAGGCAGAATGAAGTGACTTCAGATTAGCTATTTTTTAGAGAACAGTAGGAAGAGTGATAGATATACAATGAATATATAGTACATCCTTAATCTTTATCCTTCTCTACCTTCCCTTTAGGCTATGAGTTGAATTTGGACTATCAGTAAAAGCATAGCATACTTGGGTTCAGCAAAGCATTTGACTCAGGGGTTCTACTTACCTTAACTACCGGTTCTCAACGGGGACGCATACACTCTTCTGCATGACACATGCGTTCTGATGACGGAGCCTCCTGCTGGTTTTACTACCGGTTCTATAGAACCGGTGCGAACCGGGGGTAACCCACCACTGATTTGACTAATGTAACCCTACCATGCTGATTAGCAAAGTAGTTAAATGTGAGCTTGATGACTTGGCAATTAAGTGAATTCATAGTTGGCTTGAAAATTATACTCAAAATGTGCTCGTTGATTCTCTTGATTTTATTTATTAAATTTATATGCTTAACCAGAGTTAATACAGGATGAGGAGACTTTTGCCTAAAGTAACTAAGGTATGCTGGAAATAAGTATATTGACTATCCCTTCATTAAATGTCTTTAAACGAGATAGGCAGTCTAGAAACATGAAATATAAATAAATAAAATGAATACATTGGAATGAGCACAAAAAATCATTTAAATCTTAGAAGCAGTATTCAGATCAAAATGGTTGCATTGAAAACATTAAATGTGTTATGATCTTCAAACAAAATTTTCCTTAACTATCCCTATTTCCAACAAATATCTAATTCTGTCTTAAAACAATAAAGTTCACTTACCTACTTCCTCAATTTCAGTTACCCTGTTTGCAAATCAGTGAATTTGGGTTTATGACCATTAAGAAGGTGATTGGGAGGTTTATTTTACCCATGCCCAGCAATATTACTTTTTTTTTTTTTTTGATTTATATGCCGCCCTTCTCCAGAGACTCAGGGCGGCTTACAATGCGCTAAGCAATAGCCTTCATTCTTTTGTATATTTATACAAAGTCAGCTTATTGCCCCCCACAACTGGGTCCTCAATTTACCTACCTTAGAAAGGATGGAAGGCTGAGTCAATCTTGAGCCTTTGCGAGATTCGAACCTGCAGTAATTGCAGGCATATGGTCTTAATAACCAGCTTAATAACAGGGTGCCTTAGACCACTGTACTACCAAGGCTCTTGGTTACTCATCCATATTACTCACTGAACAATCTAGAAAAAGAAATAATCCTTCTAAATGTTTCCTTTGAAGAAAAAAAATCCTTGGTCTTTTTGTTGGAAGTCCATGGAACTTATGTCCTCAGAATGGCAACTGCATCTATGAAAACCATCTAGTTTTATCCCAAAACAAATATTTTTCCATGATTTTGTTCCAAAATCTCCTATTTTTCTTCTGGAGGTCTAAGAGACATCATCCCCTAAGCATCTTGAAACCTCTCTATCTGTAGTTCATAATTTTCACAGGAAGCTGCCTTGTGTGAAGACTTCACAAAATGGCTTCCCATAGCCTGCACTCCCCACTACATAGCTAGGTAGATCATAGGAAGACTTGGGAAGCTGCATTGAGTTCCTTATTATACTTTGCATTCCCAGGTGTGTGTAGTTTGATACCTCCCAGCTGATTTCTGCTAGCTTCACAATCCTGTGCTCTGCACTTCTAAAGAGATATGGCTTTGATGTATTGTTTCTTCCAGACTGCTATTTAAAAGGAATTTAAATAAATGGCTTGGTCTAGTGGTTCAGGTAACATGATTTACAAATCATATCTGGTGAGAGAGGAATATAATTTTAAAGTTTGATAGGTACAGCACCTGGGTTGACAAATTTGTGGTGGAGATTGGGGGGGGGTATTTATTATATAAGATAGAAGATACCTCAGTCTTAAAAGACCTTACACTTTTTTAAAAAGTTCCTGTTTTGTTTTTTAAATTTTTCATTTTTGGTGATAATCAGCTGAGGGATTCCCATCAATGATCTTGTACCAGGCTGTTCAATTAAGCCTTGGCACAGAATCAAATGCTTGGTATCTGCTAGGGTGATAAGTGATATCAGAAACATGTTATTATCTCACAAATGAGAATTATGTAATTGACAAAATTGGTATGATAAAGATGACACATATATATCATTGTGGCTTCTAATTGGCCCTGTTGCATGGGTGTCCATGGAGCAGGCCTGTCAAACTGGTGGCCCACGGGCCAGATGCGTCACACACAGGCCATGCCCACCCCAGCTCCGCAAAGGTAAAAAAAAAACATTGTGATACATCACGATACCTCATGTGAGTTTGACACCCGTGCCATGGAGTGTCAATAGATAAAGTGATATCATGCGTACCTTGATGTCATCATAGAAATGACTCAAAAAATACAATTGCATCATTATGCTTTCTAATGGATGCTTATAGCTAAACTTAACACATTTTTAAATAGCTGGGTTAATCTAGGGATTCTTAGCAGAATATTTCACCTGTGTATAGAGGTGTGAAGAATCAGGATCACACATAAGTTCCAGATCAGAAAATTTATTGTTCAAGCCTAAACACAAAAATCCAGTCAACTAAAGTTCAATACTAAATTGGCACCAGAGAAGGGTCAACAAAATTCAAAAGATGTTTAAATTGGAAAGTTTGTGGACACATAATGATTCTAGGCTGAGTCCTTTTTTTGCCTCTGCCCTCAGGCTCTGCTTGTTCTTTTCCTACATCATATTCCCATATATTTTCAGTCATAAACAGTTTTGTTCACTACAGTGAATTGATATTTGACCAAACTGGTGGAAGGAGAATCTACAATCTTTCCTACAGTTAAAAGTAAATGAATTACCATAACATCATATAAATGAATCAAACAAATGGGAATCAATTACATTTTATAAAGGATATTGCAAAAACCCCAATGTCAGCACTAGAGTAAATGTGATTGTAATGTCTTTTTATTTGATACAAACAATGTTCTCCTAGAGCAGGGATGTTAAACTCAAGGACTGCGGGCCGGATCCGGCCTGCAGGGTGCATAAATCCGGCCCATGAGGCCAGCCTGGAAATATCAAAGGACTGGCCTGTGGTGCCTCTGGGGCAGTAGTGGGTTCCTCTTACCTTCGCTACTGGTTCAGAACCAGAAGCGCGCGCTCTCTCGCTTTGCTCACATGTGGCCCTTCTGTGCATACGCACAGCATCCATGATGAGATCCAGGCAGGTGGGCGGAGCCTCCCACTACCACCACTACTAGTTAGCCCGAACCGGGGTGAACCGCTAGAAGCCCACCACTGCTCCGGGGCCAAAACGGGCTGCTTGCAGCCCCCTGTGCCTCATTTTCACCCTCCATGGCCTCCCCAGCATTCTGGGGCCGAAAACGGCCCAAAAACTAGCCCAAGACAGGACCCAAAAACGGGCCAAAAAATGGGCCGAAAACAGCCAGCAAAGTGCTATAGGAGGCCATGAAGGGTGAAAATGAGGGGGGGGCCTTATGCAAACACACACACACACGATGTTTTGGCCGGCAGGGTGCTGCAGGAGGTATCCATCCCACCTTCCCACTGGCCTCCCTGCCAGCCCATGGAGGAGAACTACATGATCTCCACGGGCTGATCCGGCCCTCGAAGAAATCCAGTTCGACACCCCTGTCCTAGCACATATCCTAGCAATTTTAAGACTTGGCAAGTTTAAGACTTGTGGACTTCAACTGAGGAATTAAAGTCCACAAGTCTTAAAGTTGCCAAGTTTGGAGACCCCTGTCCAGAACATATCTCCCAGGTTTGACTGGTAGAATCATATTTTGGTTTTGAATATGCAAAGCAGAACCAGGTATTTTTCAAGTAAAATGAAGGTACGACTTTTTGCCATTTTGAAAAAGTGACATAAACATTTTGGTATAAACCTAAACCAGGCTTAATATGGTTTAGAAAACAACAACAACAAAACAACAACAACCCCAAATTTATCTACTGTAAAAATGAATCTCCAATAGGAAAAATCCAGAAAATTTTGATCCAATCAACATGTGAGACTTAATGGCCTTTATTTGGTTTGATCCTGAGACATCTCTGTTTTGTTCATTTATACATTAACTGTAAATAGACTTCATATATTCATATTGTTAACATAATTTATGAGTAATGCTAAATGGCTTTGCTACCCAAATTGATGAAAGATGCAAACATTATATTGGAAAATAACTTCTTAACACTATCCATGGTTTAATATTCTAGCAGTTTAGTTTAGTTTGGTTTACATTTGTTTCCGTATCAACCTCTAAAGTATCCATCACTGCTCAGGAGTTCTTTTTTTTTACTTTATTTTTAATGTGGCACACAAAAAAAATGTTCCATGAAGCCTGTGTGCTTCTTTCTCTAGGCTTATGCGGATGTCAAAATATTCCTAAGGGAAGACCAGACCGATGGAATGAATTTGATAGTCTTTCAGATTAAGTCATTTGTATGTCCATTTAATGATAAAAATGTGGTCGTAAAAATAATTTAATAAGAGTGAAACTGAGACAGGACAATTTTGGCATAACCTCATGGAACTCTCCTGGAGGATTTAGTTTGCTTTTGGAAAGACGGCTATATTTCTTCTAGAGACCCAATTTCTAAGTGTACACTCACACTGATTTCAAAGGGAAGCAAAGTATGGCTTCTTAAATTCCAAGATCCTGGACCTTGAAATGGTTAAAAAAAAAAAAATCAAAGCCATCTCATATACATGAAATCTTGACTCTTTTTAACACAATAGCACTGATTTCTTCAGGATTTGTTAAGAACTGAAACAGCCATTTCAAAAAATGAAATTGCCTGATTTATGAAGACATGGATATTTTACCACTTGGTAATATTTCTCCCCTTCATTCAATAAAAATGGATCATTTTAAATTGAGAAGAGTGTTCACAGGCAAGGCAAGTCATCTCCAAATGTTAGATGTTTCCTAAACACAGTAAAATGTTTTCACCGGTTACCACGCTTTGCATTAACCCCATGTCACTACCTACAGCATTGCTTTCTTCTTTTTTTTAGACCTGAAACCCACCACTGCCCAAAAAGGGAAGGGAAGGTACATTAAAGCTGCTATTCATCCTTTCTTGCTTTTCCTCCTGATCAAAATGGCAGAAGAATGGATAATAGCAGGTGGAGCTTAGATTGCCAATGGTCGACAATTGACCTTTTATAAGGAAGGGTACATTCATAGTGCTTGAAGTGACCAACCTTTCATATTGACCTCGGAAACTTAGAAACCATTAGCAATATGCTGATGCAGGTATCCATCTATCACTGGTTCCTTGTCATTCCTATCTTTGGTCAGAGCTGTCAGGTTCCATAAGCAGCATCCATTTAGTTCCACAGAGTACTTAGCATTTGACTTCTATGTTACGTCTACATGCAGAAAAACAACATTGTCCTTCTGAATCCTGGCATTAGACTTCTTCTGAGTAGTCAGTAGTTTTCAGTGGCTCTTAAGAGCATACTAATATTTATTTTGTTTGAGGTATGTAGAGATTTATGCAATTCTTTTGAAATTTAAAAGATACTTTTACTGTTGAGAAGACATAAAGGAACAGAAAAATGCTGGAAGCAAGAATCCTTTGATGTCCCTCCAATAAATGCAGTACAGACAGGCTTAGGAGAAGCAGCTCACATACTTGCATGCCTCTTTATTGAGTTGAAGGAGACCAGACCACCCTCTAGTGGGACAGAATTGCATTTCATATTTCCATATTAAAGTGTGCTTTAATGGTATGCGTTAGCTCCTTTTTGCTTGGAGAAAGTTTGCAATTGAAATAGAAGGCAGGGGTTGCATCTGTGCAAGAACTGAAAGTTATTCAAGTCACAAAATGTAGCCGGGGTCTTTTGTTTGCTAATAATATTTTCAATATTATTGAACCTCCAGGTATGTTGAAATTGAACCTTCACAGTTCTCAGCCAACATGGCTAATGAGACTTCAGCATATCTAAAAGATAGTAGAATAGGGAATGCTGCCCCAGAGTTGTGGAAAACATCAGCTGATCCCATAACTGGAATGATTTAAATTCAAAAACAAATATTCAAAATGGTGTTCTGTTTTGGAATCCCAAAGGTGCTTTTTTCAAGAGGCAACTGGACATTCTGGTTTTTCTTTGAAGACGTTTCGCTTCTCATCCAAGAAGCTTCTTCAGCTCTGACTGGATGGTGGGATGATCCAATCCTTCCATTCCCCACCATCCAGTCAGAGCTGAAGAAGCTTCTTGGATGAGAAGCGAAACGTCTTCAAAGAAAAGCCAGAATGTCCAGTTGCCTCTTGAAAAAAGCACCTTTGGGACAAGCATGACCTGGATGACTGAGAATCTCCATAGATATCTCTTTTGGAATGTATTCTATTTTGATTTTTAAATTTGGGGAGGGTTGTATTTTCTACATCTATGAGACACATGCTCATAGGTGACAAACGTAATCAGCTTTTCAGTCCATTGCATAAAAGGAGCCTTTAGCTTTCCAATGCAGCAACATTAGTCTTTAGAACCATTTACATTGTTCAGTTGTCAAATTCCATGAAATAGGTATGTAATTCAAGAGAATATTCTCCTCTGAAAATTTTAGCTTTGGTTGTATGTCATATTTATCTGGTACGCTACTTTCTCTCAAAACTTGGTAAGTATAGAATAATGTAAAAATGTGTTTTAAAGAAGCATTGCCCTTATTACATCTCCATCAGAATGCATATACAAACAAAGTGGAGTCCAATAAATTTAAAATATTATATTTTTGTTCTTTAAGTCATAGTTTGAGGTCCATTGACACTCTTGCTATAGACGTCTATGGAGATTCTCAGCAGTGGTGGGATACAGCCAGTTGGCACCACTTCGGGAGAACCGGTTGTTAACTTTCTGAACAGTTTGGCAAATTGGTTGTTGGAAGAAACCATTAGGGCAGAGAACCAATTGTTAAATTACTTGAATCCCACCACTGATTCTCAGTCATCCATAGGTCATGGTTGTCTCAAAGTTGCTTTTTCAAGAGGCAACTGGACTGTTTTCCTTGAAGACATTTTGCTTCTCATCCAAGAAGCTTCTTCAATTTTGAAGACATTGTATACATCTCTGAATCTTTATTCCACTCATTTCTCAGCATCTGTATATCCAATTGATTTATTGATAGCCAACATCTATAGAAACTAATAGCAGGGGCTTTTTTCCATTTTAAAGGATTTAAGTTGTTCTAGTAACTAAGGTATCTCAAAAGTTGAAAAGCCATTGGGTTGTTGTTAGTTGCTAAATTGTGCCAGACTCTCTCTGACCCCAGGAACCATAGCACACCTGTCCTCCGCTATCTTCCAGAGTCCACCCAAACCTATGCCCACTGCACCAATGACACTATCTAAGTGTCTCATCTTCTGCTGTCCCCTTCTCCTTTTGTCTTCAGGGTCTTTTCCAATGAGTCCTCTCTTTCCTTTTGGTGGCCAAAGTATTTGAGCTTCAACTTCAGAATCTGTCCTTTGAAAAAACAGTCAGGGTTGATTTCCTTTAAGAGTCGTGGATTTTATCTCCTTGCAATTCAAGGGACTCTCAAGAGAGCCATTGGGTTACAGTTTCATAATTTGGAATACTATCTGATTTGACTCTGATTGAATCAGAAGATACCCAATTCAACTCAGGAAAACACATACATTCCACCCTGAACTCTGCATGCTTCCCATAATTTAGCACGGTAAATGTGTTATGCTTAAGCTAACATAATACCGTAACATTTTCAGAGCAATAAATCTGAAGTACAAAGCTTTCCCAATTTCATGAAATATGTACAGAAATTATCTTTTAAATTTTGATTAAAAAGAAACTGGTTATAATGCTTTTGGGTAACCGTAGAATTACATGATATTTGAAGCACAGATGTCAAATCTGCATATCTCAAATACAGCTCTTATATATATGGTGTGTAAAAAAAGTGCACTATATCTATGAACACATCTTGACACTGTAGAGATTCTATAATTTTAAAAAACCTGCCAATTAACAGGACAAAAGTAAATGATTGTTTTGCTAGTTACATCCAAAGGTAATGTTAGCAGAGAAGAGGGGAGAAGGACAATGTGGTAATATTGCCTTGTTAGAATTATATATTAACAAAAAATAACAGTGTCATTTCTAGCAGAAAGATTGGACCTTTGATGGATGGACTAAAATGGAAAGTTTTGGATAAAACTAAACAGGAGGACAACTAATTATGAAAGTATAGTATCTATATTTTAACTTCCAAGGAAGGTCCTTCAAACACACCATCTCATAATCTTATCAAATAGCACAGATTGAAGTATTTAATTTGTCTTGGGGTTCAAGATTCAGTTGAATCCAATACATATCTCATGAATGGCAATCAAGATAGCTAATTCAAACTGAGTTTTGAAAGAATATAATAAAACAAAAGAAGATACTCAAACAAAAGGAAACTTTGGGATTGTCAAATAAATTGTTTTGAAACTCTTCATTGTTTTTTTTTTTAAAACCCTTTGGAGGGCTCTAGGGAAACATCAGTGAGGCAGTATTATTCCTGGACTAGAAAGACAAAAATGTTTGATGTGGGATATAGGAATCCTGGTTTTGGAGGGATTTGCATAAACTCAATTCAGTAAGCATAGAAAAATTTTAAGTAATCTATTTTGCTTTTTATTTTTACCTTCCCACTCAAAAAAAAAGTTGAAACATTACTCTACTAAATTTTTGCTGCTGGTTTTTGGTGGAGCAATCTGGTGGGGCTCCAGGATTTTCAGGAAAATTAGTTTTCAAGAAAATATACTCCAGATGTAGATGAAGAAACAGTTAACTTTTATCCAATGAGCATAGAATTGAGGGTGAAAGTGGATACCAATCTCGGTATTTACTGCTTTGTATCCAAGATTTTCAGAGTATTTCCCCAAAGTTTCTTCTCTTGTAAGACAACAACTGGTTGATCGTTCAGTGTTGCTGGCACAAGTTTCAGGTATGTGGCATTTTCAATACATCAAAATCCACAATACATTGCTTTGCAAGAAAAAAATAGGCCAGTATATTCTACAGAAATGACTTACATTATTTCCCAAGGCCATAAAGCTTTTTTTTTACATCTTGGTCTCATCTTTTATGAAATATAACTGCTGACAGGGACTGATTTGAAGGCATGAAAACAAATCAAAACTCCTTGTAGAATGTTTTGCAGATTTATAAATAATCTAGAAAAGGCTGCAGAAACAAAATGTTTTCTTTAACCCCACAGCTGAATTTTTAAAACATATCACTTCTTTTTTTCCAACCCACATTTTAGTCTTTTTCCTTTTCCAAGTTATTTGGCAAAACCCACATGACATGTTTCTTCTGGATCTGAGATTGCTTCGACAGGGAGTTCGTTTCTGCTTGACATGTGGTGTTCGAAAACTCTAATTTGCTTGGTTTGATTAAGATCCTACCAAAAATCTAAAATGGTAATACAAAACAAACAGACCAGAGCCAAAGAGCTTGGAACATGTGTGGAAAACATTGTTTTTGGGCTTTCCCAGTCCCAAATCTGTACTTTAAAGCAAAGCATCAACTGGTTTCACATGACCTCAGTTAGGTGCAATTGTAAAGAAAACATGGAAAGTCGCACCCTGGCGTTGATATAATATTTTAGCAACTGAAATCTTTTGGCTGGAAAAATTATTATTCCACGAAAACAGAAAGGTAGCATAAAAATTAAATAAATACAAATCATACCAAGTTATTATAGAAAACCCTCAATAGATAATTGAGTTGTCCTCACTCATCAGTTTTAGCTCTTCATACTGCTTGGGTAGCTTTATTTGGATTCTACTAATCAAAGATGTTTAGGGTTGCCAAGTCTGCTTCTAAAAAATAGCGGACAAGCGGGGGGGGGGGGGTGTTAAGTAGTAAAAAAATTAAAAAAAATTTACAATTAAATTATATATTTTCTTACAAACATTTTAACACGTATTAAAATAATCACTTCAAAACTTTTCTTAAAATTCAAAACATCAAATATATTATAATAATATGTAAAATATAAAATTACATTTTAATTTCATCATAAAGCTTTTGAATAAAAAAAATGTCCACTATTTTGTGAAAAAAAATACTGAACATAATGTGAAAAAAGCGGACTGTCCGCTCAAATAGTGGACACCTGGCAACATTAAAGATGTTGCTAAATTTTCATTACAGTAGTAGTACGTCCACTTCCTATTTTTATTTATTTATTTTGTCAAGCATATATAAGATAACAGGTAAAAGTATAAACATAATTTGAATACATGAAAAGAGTAAGAGTAAGAAGGAATATTAGGATGGGGACAGTAGGCACGCTGGTGCACTTATGCACGCTCCTTACAGACCTCTTAGGAATGGGGTGAGGTCAACAGTAGACTGTTTAAGGTTGAAGTTTTGGGGGTTTGGGGAAGAAATTACAGAGTCAGGTAGTGCATTCCAGGCATTGACCACTCTATTACTGAAGTCATATTTTCTGCAATTGAGTTTGGAGCGGTTTATCTTGAGTTTGTAATAATTTTATTGTAATAATAAAAATAATTTTTTAAACAAGTCTATTAAAAATTAAAAGAATATATTAAAAATAAGTCAATATGATTAGAGAACTAGTGTAAGAGGGTGCCAAGATGTTTTCAAACAATATTTGAAAATCTTTGCTACTGACTGAGCAGTCCAAGACAGTGTACTTACATTCTCTAAAGATTCTCACCTTTTGCACCTTTCAAGTCTGTGTCCTGTAAAGTCTGGCAGTCATCTCCTGATAAAACTTGTTCCTGAATATTTTGCCTTCATTTGCATACATTGGGACTTGCTGAGGAGAAATTCTCTCTGTTTCTGTGTGTGGAGAGGCTAATTTATTAGGACATCTATGCCGTGTGATCTATAAAGGCAACAGCAGAGCTAAGAATAAAGTGGCAGGATCCCAAAATGACAAAATTAGATCAATCACTTTATCCACAGGAAGAAACATTATGTTACTCTCCTTTAAAAACAAGCATGCAAACGCACTGTATTAGCATCATTACTCTCAATATAAAAATGAGCATTCAGACTATTATTATTATTATTATTATTATTATTATTATTTACTTTATTCATTAATTTAATTTAATTAATTTAATTTATATGCCGCCCCTCTCCGAAGACTTCATTAAACATGAAACTCAGTCAACTGAACATTCAAAAATGCATCACAAATATCACTGACTGGTGCTAATGGTTGATAGGGGTTGCTGCCAGTGTCCTAGTATCAACCAAGTACCTTCTTAAGATGTACGATGTTCCAAGTAGTGCAGTTTTTTGCAGTTCCGCTGGTGTTATTGCAAGAAGCTGCAATTTGTTGATGTATCTTATAAAATTCTTGGACATGGTACCAAGTGCCCCGATGACAATGGGTATCACTGTTACATGTTTCATCCATAGCCATGTAGTTTCAATGGCCAGGTCGCGATATTTCATGATTTTTTCCAGTTCTTTTTCTTCAACTCTAGCATCTCCTTGTACTGCGATGTCAATAAATTGTACGTTTCGGTTTTCAGCAACTGTGATATCTGGCATGTTGTGTTCCAAGTGATGATCTGTCTGTATTCAAAAGTCCCACAAGATCTTCACCTTCTCATTTTCTATAACTGTTTCCACTTTATGTTCCCATGACATTTTGGATACAGGTAAGTCGCATTTTTTACATAATGACCAGTGGATTAATTTAGCAACTCGGTTATGTCTAGCTTTGTAATCAGTTTGTGCGATTTTGCTGTAGTCACATATTAAATGTGAAACAGTTTCGACTTTGTTGTTGCAAAGTCGGCAGTTTGGATTGTCGGTGGATTTTTGTATCTTTGCTTTCATGGCATTAGTTTGTAGTACTTGTTCTTGAGCAGCGAGTATTAACCCTTCCATTTCTTTCTTGATGGTTCCCATCTTAAACCATGCCCATGTAAAGTTGTCATCACATTTTCCTTCAATGTTTTTCAAGTGCTGTCCATGCAAAGCTTTGGTTTTCCATCTGTTTACTCTGTCATCCAGCTGCTTTTCCTTATATTCTGCTTTTGTTTCTGTTGTTTTTATAATGTTCTCTGTTTTCACAACTTGCAGCAATTTTTCTGTACATTGGTTCACATAATCATTCAAACTTCGTTTTTCTTCTTCTATAGTTTGATGGATTTGTAATAGTCCTCTGCCCCCTATTTTTCTTGGCAGGTACAATCTGTCAATGTCACTGTCGTGGATGATGATGATGATGATGATGATGATGATGATGATGATTACATTCTATTCACAGTGTGGGACTGGTAAAACTTACAGTTCAAGTCCCAACCAAGGACCTAAGAGCTGTTAAGGTAGTGTCTGAATATATAGGAAGTTCTGAGTAGGGTGGGGTATTTTTGTAAAGTCAGGATGTTTGGTCTAATAAGTTCAAAACTTCCATGTATCTAGGCATCCCTTTGGGTATCACTCCAAGGACTCCTATTACTATTGGAACATCCATTGATTCCTTCCTCCATAATCACTCAACTTCAATTTGCAAATCAAAATATTTTGTTATTTTTTTCCAGCTGTTTTTCCTCAATTCATGCATCATCTGGCCTGCCAGATATTCAGATTGGGTTTGGCATTTTTGTTTGCCTATCAATTCCTTTCCAAGGACCTGGGATAGGCAGATCTGGATGCTTGATGGTCTTACAGATATCGTCGGAGGATGGAGACTGTTCTGAATAAAGCCGCCTTTTGCAATTGACAGATGGTGAATTTGTCAATGCTAATTGTGTTCAAGTGGTGCTCCAGTTGTTTTGGGATTGCACTCAAGGCACCCAAAACTATTGATACTCTCTTTGCTGGCTTTTGCCCCAGTTGTTCTATTTCTATTTGTAGGTCTTTGTGTTTTGTTATCTTCTTCAGTTCTTTCTCCTTTATTCTGCTGTCACAGGGATTGCCACATACACTATGCAGACTTTTTTGTCTTTCTTATGGACAATTGTTAAGTCTGGGATGTTATGTAACAAGTGCCTGCCTATTTGAATTCCCAGAGAATTCCCAGAGAATTTAGCTACTTCATTTTCTATTGCTTTCTCTGTTTTATGGTTCCACCAGTTCTTGTTTGCAGGCAAATAATACTTCTTGCAGATCTTCCAATGCAGGATTGTTGCTACTTTGTCATGCCATTGCTTGTCATCAATCTGTGTGATCTTCTTGCAGCAGTTAACCAGGTGGTCCACTGTTTCTTCAGCTTCTTTCTATAGGCAGTATTTGCTGTCTGTTGCTGTCTTCTCAATTCTGACTTTGTATGCATTTGTTCTTAAGGCTTGGTCTTGTGCAATCAGAAATAGCCCCTCTGTCTTGATCTTCAACTTTCCTGCTCTTAGCCTTTGCCAGGTCTTATTATTATCTGTTTTCCCTACTTTTTTTGTATTGGCCATCTATTGTTAATGTATTGGCTGTGTCTTCCCATGCCTACATTCTGTTCTTCATTTGGTCTTTCTTGTAGGCCAGTTTGATCTGTCCAATAGTCAGTAAGTCTTCCTGGTATATTAGCTTCAGTGCATCTTCTTCACTGTCCTTCAGATATTCTTCCAATAATCTTTTCTTCTTCTTCAACCATCTGATGTACTTGCAACATTCCACACCCACCTATTTTCCTTGGTAGGTAGAGTCTGTCTATATCGCTGTGAGGATGAAGGGCATGATTCATTATCATTATTTTTCTGGTCTTCCTATTAATGATTTTTAGTTCTGCTTGAGTCCAGTCCACTATTCCAGCTGTGTACCTAATGACTGGAAATGCCTAGTATTAGAGTTTGCAGCAATCCAACCAGCACACAAGTAAACAATTCAGCAATTCATTTATATAAGAAACTTCTTTATATACAGCAGAAGCCAGAACCAGAACTCAGAATTCAGAAGTAGAGAATCAATAATCACAGAAGCTATAGAATCACAGAAGCACTCATAGATATATAGATCAGTGAACCTAAGCCACTCCCAGGCTCCGAGCTGTCTGGGTCACCAAACAGTCCCCATTGGCTGACCTGTTACCATGTCTATTCCAATTCATGAATCCTTATATGCTGACACCCAGGTGTTGATTGCCTTGATGATATTTCCTCCACATGTTGTTGTTGTTGTTGTTGTTGTTGTTGTTGTTGTTGTGGCTATGGCTCATCACACAGTCGGCTGTTCAGACAGGATTTGACATTTTTGTCTACCTATTGAGTCCTTTCCAAGGACCTGGGATAGACAGATGTGGAAGTTTGATGGTGGTGGTGTTATTTAGAAGTGGAATTTCTCAGTTGTAACCTAAAATAATCTAGGCCACTTTACTATCTCAGAGCTGAAACGCTCTCATTCTTCTGTATGTCACACTCAATGATACCTTTTCTCAGAGTATAATTTTTTTGGTAGTACAGGGGTTTAAGGCACCCTGTTATTAAGCTTATTAAGACCAGCTGCCTGCAATTACTGCAGGGTTCGAATCTCGCCAAGGCTCAAGGTTGACTCAGCCTTCCATCCTTTCTAAGGTAGGTGAAATGAGGACCCAGTTTGTGGGGGCAATAAGCTGACTTTGTATAAATATACAAAAGGATGAAGGCTATTGCTGAGCACATTGTAAGCCGCCCTGAGTCTTCGGAGAAGGGCGGCATATAAATCAAATAAAAAAAAAAAAAATTTGAGCACATTGTAAGGAGAACATGGAAGATAACAATCAAGTTTCCATTTTGACTTTGGAAGCTTTAAAAAGACTTTGGCATTGTAAAGAGGACGATGCACTGATTTATTATTATTCTTTTTTTTTTCAGTATTAGATTTAGACATATTTGTATGGAGAGAACAGATGTATACGGCTAAAATATTTGTAATAGGTGCAAATTTCTTTTCATTAGCCTCCAGCAGAACTGAAGTCATACAATGTTATAGCATATGGATATATTTCATAGTATGTTACATTTGCAAAAGTATATACACATAACTACATTGATATTAAAGTGGAAACAATGTTCATATGTGCTATCTGAATCTTAAGTTTTCTTCAAAGTAAATTTCATTGACATGAATGGTGCCCGGAGCAATCTATTTCAAAGAATCAGGAAGTAAGGCAGCATCATCATGACTCAGCAGATTTCACTAGCTTCATTGAATATTATGGGAACATAGCTGACATAGTTCTAAAATGGCACTGTCCCCAGATGTGTGCCAGACACATGTGGAGTTCCAGAGATCTCAATCATGCCTCCCCAACATACCTCAAATATTCCCCTGTATATGAAAAGCTTGCTAAACCAATCAAGATTCAATTAATATGGAATTCATTAAATACATTAATGTATTTAATAGTAATTCATTAAATAACTTCTACCTTGTGGCCCTTTCATCCATAAACACTCAGAGTATGACTGGCCCAAATGGATGATAAAACATGCCAGTGGGATGATTAAAGTAGATTTAATTATATTATATCCCACCTTTATTCATTTTATAAATAACTCAAGAAGGTGAACATAGCCAATATTCATTCATTCTTTCTTTCTTTCTTTCTCTTTCTTTTTCTTTCTTTCTTTCTTTTCTTTCTTTTCTTTTCTTTCTTTCTTTCTCCTATTTTCCTCACAACAATATCCTTATTAGATAGGTTGAACTAAGCTATCTAGAAGATAGGCTCAAGATCCAGATGGATCTTGACAGACTTTATTTATTTATTTATTTATTTATTTATTTATTTATTTATTTTTCATATTTCTATGCCGCCCATTCTCCAAGGACTCTGGGTGGCTTACACCAAAGACAGTATACTAAATAGCATATTGCCCCCAACAATCTGGGTCCTCAATTTACCCACCTCGGAAGGATGGAAGCCTGAGTCAACCTTGAGCCGGTGAGATTTCATCTGCTGATCTGGCCTTGAGTACTTGAATACCGGGCCCTATCTAACAAAGTGAAATTCAATGTAGAGAAAAGTAAAGTCTTACACTTAGGTAAGAAAACCAAAAGCACACATATAAACTGGGGGAAACCAGGTTTAATAGCAGTGACTGGGAGAGGGATCTTGGAGTCTTAGTGGACAATCAACTAAATATGAGCCAGCAGTGTGCAGTGGCAGCTAAAAAAAGCCAATGCAATCCTAAATTGCATTAACAGAGGGATACAATCAAGATCAAGTGAGGTACTAATACAACTCTATAAAGCTCTAGTAAGACCACCCCTAGAGTACTGCATCCAGTTTTGGTCACCATACTATAAAAAAGATGTTGAGACTCTAGAAAAAGTGCAGAGAAGAGCAACCAAGATGATTAGGGGACTGGAGACTAAAACATATGAAGAACAGTTGCAGGAATTGGGTATGTCTAGTTTAATGAAAAGAAGGACTAGGGGAGACATGGTAGCTGTGTTCCAATATCTCAGAGGCTGCCACAAAGAAGAGGGAGTCAAGTTATTCTCCAAAGCACCTGAAGGCCAGACAAGGAATAATGGATGGAAACTGATCAAGGAGAGGTTCAACTTAGAAATGAGGACGAACTTTCTGACAGTGAGAACAATCAACCAATGGAACAACTTGCCTTCGGAAGTTGTGGGAGCTTCATCACTTGAAACTTTCGAGAAAAGATTGGACTGCTATTTGTCAGAAATGGTATAGGGTCTCCTGCTTGAACGGGGGGTTGGACTAGATGACCTGTAAGGTCCCTTCCAACTCTGTTAATCTGTTAAACTAAGTGACTGGACCAAAGTCCCCCAGCTGGCTTTTATGGCTAAGGTCAGACTAGAATTCACCATGTCCTATCTTCTACAATTGAAAAGTTAATGAAATACTTTTTTTTTTGGTCAAGTTTCCATGAGAATATCCAGCAAAGGTATAATGATGCCGTTCACACAATAAGTCTTCCTTAAAAGAACAGAATAATAAATTCCATGCAAATGTTCACATTTCTGTGCTGATATACAGTAACCCTATAACTTGGGTATACTTTTTCCTCTTAAGAACTTAACTTTTGAATATTAAAACCATTTTGCATCAAGTAAAGTACAGTGCTTATTCCTTGTGTCTGTGATGTTTGTATCTTGTTTCTCAAAAATGTTTTCCAGATTACTTCTCATTTGGAAACACTCAAATTCTTTGTATAACTGCAAATCTGATTGCAGCTACAAATTTCTTCCTCAGTTTTTAAAATCCGTTTGACGTGTGGCAAGGAGTTGGAATATATAAATATAAAGTTTTATGTTCCCCACATCTGCAGTTCCATTATAATCCTCCATCTGTAACGTAAACAAAGAAAAATTAATCAGAAACATTAATTCCAAGGGGCATTCTTTCTGACATGAAGTTAGACTGTCTGGCTGAAAGGGCTAAGAATATAGTCCTGTGTATATATTTGTTCTACCAAAGCAGTTTCAGCTTAAGCATACTATCCACGTATGAGGAGCAGCTTTAGTTTTGCTTTTCAACAATTTATGAATATTGTACACAGGTGCAGGTGGGATCAGGATGAGACATACAAAGAACAAAGTTTATCCTAGGCTGCAATATAGCAGAGGCCTTGTTGGATCAGATTGGGTAGAGCAGTGATGAAATACTATCTGTGGACCAGTGGCGGGTTTCAAAATTTTTTACTACCGGTTCTGTGGGTGTGGCTTGGTGAGCATGGCATAAGGTGACCAGACGTCCCGCTTTTGGCAGGACAGTCCCGCTTTTTAGCAATTTGTCCCGCGTCCCGCGGCGTTTCAAAAAAGTCCCGATTTTTCATTCTGCCTCCTCAGTCCCGCTGCCTCTTGAGCCCCAGCTGATGGCTAGAAAAAAAAAAAACTGTTTAAACTCTTGCCCGGGGCTTCAAAGGGCCGCCCTACAGGCAATCAGTGTAAAGAGTTCCTGAAGCAGTTTTTTTCCCCCTAGCTAAGCTGCAGAAACGAAACTGAAACCAGGATCTTTGGTGCAACGTGACAAAATGAGGCAGAGAGAGATTTATTTTTATTTTTATTTTTCCTCCCCAAAAAAGGTAGGTGAAAAACTGCAAACAATGGGAAATTTAGGAGGAGAGTTCAAGATTTTAAAACACAAAAGAAAAAAAAGCTGTATTTAACTAGGGAATTGTAATAATTGAATTGAGATACTATTAATTGTATATTGTGTTGAAAGCAGAAATGTTTAAGTTGTGGTTCAGAGGAATATATGGGGGAAATTATTTGGTTTATTATTATTGGTAAATATAATTAATTGATTTGTAAGAAATTGGATTGCATGGAAATAATTGGAATATTCATGTTCATATTGATTAATATACAAAAAAGATAGTTTTATAACTAATTGATTTATATTAAAATGTTGAATTTGTATTAAACAACTGTATTACATAATTACATAATTAAACAATGTGAGGATGGATATAAAAATAGATGACAATGGAAAGGGGTATAATATAGAATAGAAGGGAAAAATTGAATTTGATTAAGATTAGAGATGAGGATGAAGGGTAATATTGGTTTTTTTTAAAAAATAGATGAGGAATAAATATGGCAAAAAGGAAATATAGAAATTGTAAATTTAATTGAAGTGACTAAACACTGTTTAAATTTGTGAACCGGCCAAATACTCTGTTCAAAGAAAATAAATTGTATGTTTGTATGTGTGTTTCTAATTACTGCTATTTATTCATATTTGTTCTCTTTTATTCTTTAAAGTTTAACCATTCATTCTTTATCTTAATATCTTTATATTTGTTTGGGGTTGGCTTTCTTCCCTTTCATCTTTTTTATTGTACAGCAATCTTTCTCCTCAAACCTACCACCTCTCTCTTTTCTTTCCTTCTTACTTTCTCTTCCCCCCCTCTTCTTCTCCTCCCTACTTCCTCTTCCTTTCTCCTTCTCCTCTCTTCCTCCGCCTCTTACCCTCACTCCTACTCTAATTTCCCTTCCCTTCCTTCATCCCTCTCTATTGCTGTATCCTTTTATGCATATGGACTACTCAGAGGGCTGAAAAAGTTATTTTTGACTGGTCCTCGCACTTTTGACCAGTCATCGAACTTACGACTGTCTTCACATTTTATGTTTTTTGCCCTATCTTATCACCATGGTGAAGAGAAGCAGTTGTGAAATGAGTGACATGGTTGTTAAGGATGCTGCATGGGCATAAATGTGAGGATGGTCATAAGTGTGAGGACCAGTCAAAAGTGCGAGGACCTGTCAGAAATGATTTTTTCAGCCCTCTGGTTAGTCCTTTTGTGCATATGGACTACTCAGAGGGCTGAAAAAGTTATTTTTGATTGATCCTCGCACTTTTGTCCAGTCCTCAAACTTACGACTGTCCTCACATTTTACATTTTTGCCCTATCTTGTCATCATGGTGAAGAGAAGCAGTTGTGAAATGAGTGACATGGTTGTTAAGAATGCTGCACGGGCATAAATGTGAGGATGGTCATAAGTGTGAGGACCAGTCAAAAGTGCGAGGACCTGTCAGAAATGACTTTTTTCAGCCCTCTGGTTAGTCCTTTTGTGCATATGGACTACTCAGAGGGCTGAAAAAGTTATTTTTGATTGATCCTCGCACTTTTGTCCAGTCCTCAAACTTACGACTGTCCTCACATTTTACATTTTTGCCCTATCTTGTCATCATGGTGAAGAGAAGCAGTTGTGAAATGAGTGACATGGTTGTTAAGAATGCTGCACGGGCATAAATGTGAGGATGGTCATAAGTGTGAGGACCAGTCAAAAGTGCGAGGACCTGTCAGAAATGATTTTTTCAGCCCTCTGGTTAGTCCTTTTGTGCATATGGACTACTCAGAGGGCTGAAAAAGTTATTTTTGACTGGTCCTCACGCTTTTGACCAGTCCTTGAACTTACGACTGTCCGCACATTTTACGTTTTTGCCCTATCTTGTCACCATGGTGAAGAGAAGCAGTTGTGAAATGAGTGACATGGTTGTTAAGAATGCTGCACGGGCATAAATGTGAGGATGGTCATAAGTGTGAGGACCAGTCAAAAGTGCGAGGACCTGTCAGAAATGATTTTTTCAGCCCTCTGGTTAGTCCTTTTGTGCATATGGACTACTCAGAGGGCCGAAAAAGTTATTTTTGACTGGTCCTCACACTTTTGACCAGTCCTCGAACTTACGACTGTCCTCACATTTTACGTTTTTGCCCTATCTTGTCACCATGGTGAAGAGAAGCAGTTGTGAAATGAGTGACATGGTTGTTAAGAATGCTGCACGGGCATAAATGTGAGGATGGTCATAAGTGTGAGGACCAGTCAAAAGTGCGAGGACCTGTCAGAAATGATTTTTTCAGCCCTCTGGTTAGTCCTTTTGTGCATATGGACTACTCAGAGGGTTGAAAAAGTTATTTTTGATTGATCCTCGCACTTTTGTCCAGTCCTCAAACTTACGACTGTCCTCACATTTTACATTTTTGCCCTATCTTGTCATCATGGTGAAGAGAAGCAGTTGTGAAATGAGTGACATGGTTGTTAAGAATGCTGCACGGGCATAAATGTGAGAATGGTCATAAGTGTGAGGACCAGTCAAAAGTGCGAGGACCTGTCAGAAATGATTTTTTCAGCCCTCTGGTTAGTCCTTTTGTGCATATGGACTACTCAGAGGGCTGAAAAAGTTATTTTTGACTGGTCCTCACACTTTTGACCAGTCCTCGAACTTACGACTGTCCTCACATTTTACGTTTTTGCCCTATCTTGTCACCATGGTGAAGAGAAGCAGTTGTGAAATGAGTGACATGGTTGTTAAGAATGCTGCACGGGCATAAATGTGAGGATGGTCATAAGTGTGAGGACCAGTCAAAAGTGCGAGGACCTGTCAGAAATGATTTTTTCAGCCCTCTGGTTAGTCCTTTTGTGCATATGGACTACTCAGAGGGCTGAAAAAGTTATTTTTGATTGATCCTCGCACTTTTGTCCAGTCCTCAAACTTACGACTGTCCTCACATTTTACATTTTTGCCCTATCTTGTCATCATGGTGAAGAGAAGCAGTTGTGAAATGAGTGACATGGTTGTTAAGAATGCTGCACGGGCATAAATGTGAGGATGGTCATAAGTGTGAGGACCAGTCAAAAGTGCGAGGACCTGTCAGAAATGATTTTTTCAGCCCTCTGGTTAGTCCTTTTGTGCATATGGACTACTCAGAGGGCCGAAAAAGTTATTTTTGACTGGTCCTCACACTTTTGACCAGTCCTCGAACTTACGACTGTCCTCACATTTTACGTTTTTGCCCTATCTTGTCACCATGGTGAAGAGAAGCAGTTGTGAAATGAGTGACATGGTTGTTAAGAATGCTGCACGGGCATAAATGTGAGGATGGTCATAAGTGTGAGGACCAGTCAAAAGTGCGAGGACCTGTCAGAAATGATTTTTTCAGCCCTCTGGTTAGTCCTTTTGTGCATATGGACTACTCAGAGGGCTGAAAAAGTTATTTTTGACTGGTCCTCACGCTTTTGACCAGTCCTCGAACTTACGACTGTCCTCACATTTTACGTTTTTGCCCTATCTTGTCACCATGGTGAAGAGAAGCAGTTGTGAAATGAGTGACATGGTTGTTAAGAATGCTGCACGGGCATAAATGTGAGGATGGTCATAAGTGTGAGGACCAGTCAAAAGTGCGAGGACCTGTCAGAAATGATTTTTTCAGCCCTCTGGTTAGTCCTTTTGTGCATATGGACTACTCAGAGGGCCGAAAAAGTTATTTTTGATTGATCCTCGCACTTTTGTCCAGTCCTCAAACTTACGACTGTCCTCATATTTTACATTTTTGCCCTATCTTGTCATCATGGTGAAGAGAAGCAGTTGTGAAATGAGTGACATGGTTGTTAAGAATGCTGCACGGGCATAAATGTGAGGATGGTCATAAGTGTGAGGACCAGTCAAAAGTGCGAGGACCTGTCAGAAATGATTTTTTCAGCCCTCTGGTTAGTCCTTTTGTGCATATGGACTACTCAGAGGGCTGAAAAAGTTATTTTTGATTGATCCTCGCACTTTTGTCCAGTCCTCAAACTTACGACTGTCCTCACATTTTACATTTTTGCCCTATCTTGTCATCATGGTGAAGAGAAGCAGTTGTGAAATGAGTGACATGGTTGTTAAGAATGCTGCACGGGCATAAATGTGAGGATGGTCATAAGTGTGAGGACCAGTCAAAAGTGCGAGGACCTGTCAGAAATGATTTTTTCAGCCCTCTGGTTAGTCCTTTTGTGCATATGGACTACTCAGAGGGCCGAAAAAGTTATTTTTGACTGGTCCTCACACTTTTGACCAGTCCTCGAACTTACGACTGTCCTCACATTTTACGTTTTTGCCCTATCTTGTCACCATGGTGAAGAGAAGCAGTTGTGAAATGAGTGACATGGTTGTTAAGAATGCTGCACGGGCATAAATGTGAGGATGGTCATAAGTGTGAGGACCAGTCAAAAGTGCGAGGACCTGTCAGAAATGATTTTTTCAGCCCTCTGGTTAGTCCTTTTGTGCATATGGACTACTCAGAGGGCTGAAAAAGTTATTTTTGATTGATCCTCGCACTTTTGTCCAGTCCTCAAACTTACGACTGTCCTCACATTTTACATTTTTGCCCTATCTTGTCATCATGGTGAAGAGAAGCAGTTGTGAAATGAGTGACATGGTTGTTAAGAATGCTGCACGGGCATAAATGTGAGGATGGTCATAAGTGTGAGGACCAGTCAAAAGTGCGAGGACCTGTCAGAAATGATTTTTTCAGCCCTCTGGTTAGTCCTTTTGTGCATATGGACTACTCAGAGGGCTGAAAAAGTTATTTTTGACTGGTCCTCACACTTTTGACCAGTCCTCGAACTTACGACTGTCCTCACATTTTACGTTTTTGCCCTATCTTGTCACCATGGTGAAGAGAAGCAGTTGTAAAATGAGTGACATGGTTGTTAAGAATGCTGCACGGGCATAAATGTGAGGATGGTCATAAGTGTGAGGACCAGTCAAAAGTGTGAGGACCTGTCAGAAATGACTTTTCAGCCCTCTGAGTAGTCCCTATACACATAGCCATGGCCACCCGGTCACATGATCAGCTAGCCACGCCCACCCAGTCACATGGCCTCCAAGCCACGCCCACACAATAAGTCACGCCCACAATGGTGTCCTTCTTACCAATGTTAAAATCTGTTCACCTTACCCTATACACATAGCCATGGCCACCCGGTCACATGACCAGCTAGCCACGCCCACCCAGTCACATGACCAGCTAGCCACGCCCACAAAATAAGCCACGCCCACAATGTCCCTCTTTACCAATGTTAAAATCTGGTCACCTTAGCATGGCATGGCTTGGTGAGCGTGGCTTGGTGGGCGTGGCAGGGGAAGGATACTGTAAAATCTCCATTCCCTCCCCAATCCAGGGGAAGGTTACTACAAAATCCCCATTTCTTTCTGATCAGATGGGACTTGGGGGGCAGAGACTAGATGGGGGCGGGGCCAGTCAGAATTTTTACTACTGATTCTCCAAACTACTCAAAATTTCCGCTATCGGTTCTCCAGAACTGGTCAGAACCTGCTGAAACCCACCTCTGCTGTGGACATATCTCCTGCATCTCCAAATTTGCTAATCCCTCGTGGGCTTTGACATAGAAAGTATGTTTCTGCATCCTATATGGTACAATGTTTAATTGTTGGGGCCAGAGCATGCCAGCCTTGTCAGATCATTTAAGATGAGAAGGCCTAATTGGAGAGATAAAGTCCCTGTACCATGAAGGATTTTAGGGGTGACCTTGAATTACAGTTGGAAGCCCATAGTTAGCCAGGACAGCCCACAAAATAGCAACAGGTATACAAAGTGCACCCACTATTAGCGTTCCCACCTTCTGGATCAGTTTCTGAGAAATTGTCCAAGGTCATCCTATGCATCAGTTGCATAACTACCCTAGAAAACCATTTATCTTGCTCTGGAGTATTTTTAAAAATACTCCTCCTTGATTATGTTTCTGACAATCTGAAGCATTCCTCTTACTCCTTTCTTCACAATTGCTTGATGGAATTTATATCATCTTGTTGGAGAAACCTGAGGTAAAACGGGATTTGAATAGTTCCACTTCTTTCTATGTTACCTGCAAGAATGTTGCTGTTTTTATTGTGCAACTGTTATACTAATTCTCTTTTCTTCTCTTTTATTCCAGGCATATCTGAAAATGTCCTTTTTGTTTTTGGCAGCATCCTTTGCCAATTTTGGATCATTCTAAAGCTTTGCTTTCCTGACACTATCTCTACAGTTACATCTGTACCAGAGGTGGGATTCAGCAGGTTCTGTCCATTTCTGGAGAACCGGTAGCGGAAACTTTGAGTAGTTCAGAGAACTGGTAGTAAAAATTCTGCCTGGCCCCACCCTCATCTATTCTCTGCCTCCCAAGTCCCAGCTGATTGGAAGGAAATGGGGATTTTGCAGTAACTTTCCCCCAGGAGTGGGGAGGGAATGGAGATTTTACAGTATCCTTCCCCTGCCATGCCCACCAAGCCACGCCCACAAAACTGGTAGTAAAAATTTTTGAAACCCACCACTGATCTGTACTGTTCTGTACAGATATTCTTCGACTTACAGAAGTACATTTAGTGACTGTTCAAAATTACAACATCTGTGAAAAAAGTGACTTATGACTGTTTTTCACACTTATAACCATTGTAGCATCCCCATTGTCACATGATTTACATTCAGATGCTGGACAACTGACTCACATTTATGACAATGGCTGTGTCCAGGAGTAATGTAATCATGACTTTTGTGACCTTCTCACAAGCAAAATCAATGGGGAAGCCAGTTTCACGTAATAACCATGTTATTAATTTAACAACTGCAGTGATTCACTTAACAAATGTGGCAAGAAAAGTCGTAAAATGGGGCAAAACTCACTTAACAAATTTCTCACTTAAGAACATAAACTTTGGGCTCAATTGTAGTCATAAATTGAGGACTACCTGTACTTATCTTTCCTTAAAAGATTTTTTTAATCTCACCTATACTATTTTTATAAATAACCCAAGGCGACACATACCTAATACTGTTTCCTCCTATTTTCCCCACAAGAACAATGCTGTGAGGTGACTTGGGCTGAGAGTAAGTGACTGGCCCACAACCACCAGCTTTCGTGCCTAAGGAAGGACTAGAACTCACAATCTCCTGATTTCTAACCTGGTGCCTTAACCACTAACTTGGCTCTTTGGTTTCCTGTTCATCTTTTCACCTCCTATATGTGTCCTTTTCTATTTTTAGTAAGACTTTTTAAAAAAAGTTATATTGGCCTTTTTAAAATTTCTTCAGTTTTGTTTTCCTCCTCATAGAAATTTTTACAGTTGTATTTCCAGTATATCCTTTGTTAGCACTTCCCACTTGAGCAACTTCTCTTATTATTTTCGTCTCTACACCTGGGAAGCAGGTTCTTGAAAGTAAGAATTTATATGAATCTGCCCAAATAATCTATATCTTGGCCAACAGACATAACTCTACTGATTTTTTTTTCTTTTTTCCCAATTAGTAATTATGATGAAAATCAGCTTTCTTGTCAAGCATAATAAGGTAATTGTTTTAAATATATATGTACCAGGGGTGAAATGCTCCCGGTTTGGACCGGATTGGGCGATCCGTTAGCAATGGCAGCGGGTAGTTTGGAGAACCGGTAGCAAAAATCCCTCCCCTCCCCCCCGGCCATGCCCACCCAATCACCCAGTCCCCATCTGCCTACTTGGCAGCTTGCTGCTTCTTTTGGGCTCGCTTGCTTTTCCTGCCTTGCTCCGGCTGCTGCAATCCATTGCATCTGCTAGCAACTCAATCTGCCTGCCTGCAATCAATGCAATCAGTGAGCAGCTCAATCTGCCTGCCTTGTGTCTTCCTTGTGTCTTGTAACTGGGAGCTTAAAAAAAAATAGTTAATTGGGGTTTTTTAAGAGGTTTTTTTTTTTAGACATAGCAATTTAAAGTTAAGGAAGTTTTAAATTTAGCTGCTTTTATCTAAAAATATAAATAAAATAAAATAATAAAATAAAATAAAATATTTGTACAGCTTTCCATGTTTCACTCTAACTACACAAACACACAAAATCTCACAAAGCTGTATGTGGCATTTTGTGTGGAAAAAATGTAAACCATTCCAGAGGGAAATACACAATGTGTATTTCCTACACTTGCATATGCAAGTACATTGAATGGAAACCATTCTGGATTTGATCTGAGGTCCTTCAATATTTACCAAGGTGTCTGTATTAGTCAATCCAATTTGGGGATTAAAGAAGAATAACTATACTATAATAATAATTAACTGAACATTGAGAATTAACTAAATGACAAGTTGAGATACTATATTTGCAAGAAGTAACCACTCCAAATCCATTACTATGATTAATCATTCATTATCATTATTAAGATTCTAAATTTGGAAGGAAAAATCAGATAAGGTAATAAAATGGGATGTGTGAGTATATTGACTAAAATATATTAGCTCAGGAACCCTTACTCAACTGCATTCCTATCTCAAATTCTTGATAACCTGCCAAATAGTATTGGCACAGTAGAAAATATACATATATACAGCCAATGACCACTGGGTACAACATATATTATTTCTTGCAAAATGTCTTACAAGAAAGGGTTATTTGAGGGCAACTATAAGAAAAGTCTTTTTCGACATTGTTTATTTTTTGTTTCAAAACAATGAAGCATCAGGAGAAACTGAATACTTAACATGTGAATGTGATATGAAAGCAAATTTGAGAAGTATTGCTATAGTCAGTAAACATATCACCAGGATTGGATTTTAGTTCTTAGCAAAACAAGCGGATAAATAAAAACCCAGCCCTAAAATGTTAGAAAATCCAAAAAAACACATCTCTAAAAATTCAGGAATTATTATTTTAATGTTAGGAACAGTCAACTCCAATAGGGCCGTGATGGTGAACCTATGGCATGTGTGCCAGAGGTGGCACGCAAAGCCCTCTCTGTGGGCATGCGTGTCGTTTCCAGCTGCTCTTCTGATTTCCAGCACGCATGTGCGCACCAGCCAGCTGGTCTTCGTGGGCACCAGAGCGCCGAAAAACGGCCTGAAAATGGCCCGAAAATGGCCAAAAATATGGCCAAAAATGGCCAAAAACCAGGCATGCACACACCATCCAGCTGGTCTTTGGGTTTCCGCTGCTTCGGCGTGTGAGAAGACCAGCTGGCTGGTGCGCATGTACAAGCTGGAAACCCAAAGATCAGCTGGCCGGTGTGCAGGGGTGGGTTTCATTTTTTTTACTACCGGTTCTGTGGGCGTGGCTTGGTGGGTGTGGCTTGGTGGGTGTGGCTTGGTGGGCGTGGCAGGGGAAGGATACTGAAAAATCTCCATTCCCTCTTCAATCCAGGGGAAGGATACTGCAAAATCCCCATTTCCTCCCGATCAGCTGGGACTTGGGAGGCAGAGAATAGATGGGGGCAGGGCCAGTCAGAATTTTTACTACCGGTTCTCCGAATTACTCAAAATTTCCGTTACCGGTTCTCCAGAACTGGTCAGAACCTGCTGAAATCCACCTCTGCTGGTGTGCACATGCACACCGGCCAGCTGGTCTTCGGGTTTCCGGCACTCCGGCGCATGTTTTCTAAGAAGTAGCCCTTGGTGCTGATAGTAACACCAGAATTATGCAGAAGTGCATAATTCCCATAAGAAGAATTCCCATATAAATTATTTCCTTAGGTTCATGGATGCACAAGAAATTAATATACCAGCTGAAGAATTGTTGTGCGGTAAACAATAAGAATTAATAAGGACAAGAAAATTAAATTCTACAAGGAGAATTATTTCAAATTTAGAATTCTCCTTCTCTTCTGAATGAATTTCAAAATCAAATTCGTTTTTACCAAAGTTTCTCCCATTAGTACAGCTGGAGAAGCTGATTTGTTTTGTGAACAGAGTCCTTTACTTGTTTGAACAAAATCTAATCTTCCAGACTTCTTTCAAGGGGAGTGAAAGCAAGATTTGTTTGTTTGTTTGTTTGTTTGTTTGTTTGTTTGTTTGTTTGTTTGTTTATTATATTTCTATACCACCTTTCTCCCGTAGGACTCAAGGCGGTGTACAGTCAAGAAAAATATAGATACACAAACATCATAAAATTGCTAATTAAAATTATTATTATAACATAGTTTGGCCCAATTAAATAGAACCTAAAATTAGATAACATTTTAAAAACATGTTTATGTTTATGCACAAAACTGAAAAGCAGAGAATATACAATTGGAGGGAGAAGTAATTAAAAAATTTTTAGATTGTGCAGAAATGAATAGATTAACTATGATGATAAAGGAAAGAGAGGATTCAGAATATTTTAAGAAATGGAATAAATTTTACTGTTGGTTAGAAAAGAGATATAAATAAGTTTTAAAAGAGATTGAGGAAAAAATAATTGTTGTAATTAGAATATTATATAATGGAAAACCTTTGTAATGGACTTGGTGAGATTGAAGACGGAAGAGATAGAGAAGAGAAGAAATCTTTGAAGGTAACACTGAAATGTCACAGGAAAGAAATGAATGAAGTACTAAATGTTTGTTTGTCTTAAAAAATAAAAAAAAACTTTATTAAAAAAAAGGGGGGGAGTGAAAGCAGGCAAGCTAGTACCACATTTTCTCCAAATTCCTGCAACTTGCCACAGCCAGGGCAACCCCGTCATGGAGGAAACAGAGGTCTCGGTGAAATGGTTAAACAAACATATAGTTATTGTTCAGCTTTGAAAAAGGATATTAGATTACATACCAGGAAAGCAAACCATGTCTGACTTTGGCTTTCAAAAACCTTTTGAGACTCTAGTGCAAGGCTTAGTTTTGATTACAAAAGCACCAAGCAAAGTTGAGTTTATTTATCAAGGTATTATTCTAATATCAACTCAGCAAGACCAATTGTTTCTTCAACTGCACAGTTTTAACCAGTGGGAAATTCATTGCTGGAGCTGCAAATTGTGATTGTCATCCCTTCTGCTTCTTTCTCTCATCTGAGTTCTTTCTACACTGAAATAGTTTGCATTTTGTCTGAAAACAATGCCTCAAATTGTTAAGAAGAGAATAATTTTTATAGCTCTTGATGAGCAACTAGAAATATGTTTTATGTCCATAAAATCAACCACAACAAGAAAATAACTGTGAGCAAGACATTCATCACTATCAAGAACGCATGAAGAATTCTGGAATACAGTTGATTGAACAAATGCCATGCAGGAGATTTGCCTATCTATTGGGAGTCAGAAAGAAGAAAATAGGACCTGTCAAGAAAAACTGACCTTGCTCTTTGATAGCTATGGATGCAAGGGAAAGTATTTAATTTACCAAACAAAAAGAAATCTTGATGAATAACAAGGAGAAGGAGGAGGTGGAGGAGGAGGAGGAGGAGGGATGAAACAGTCATACAGAGCATAAACTCTTTTTAATGGAATTAACACTAGCTCAAATAATCACTTCATTTATATATGAGGTAGCCAGTGGTGAAATCCAATTTTTTTTACTACCGGTTCTGTGGGCATGGCTTGGTGGCCATGGTGTGGCTTGGTGGGCGTGACTTGGTGGGCGTGGCAGGGGAAGGATACTGCAAAATCTCCATTCCCACCCCAGTCCAAGGGAAGGATACCGCAAAATCCCCATTCCTTCCCCACTTCAGGGGAAGGATATTATAAAATCTCCATTCCCATCCCATTCTGGGGCCAGCCAGAGGTGGCATTTGCCGGTTCTCCAAACTACTCAAAATTTCCACTACTGGTTCTCCAGAACCTGTCAGAACCTGCTGGATTTCACCCCTGGAGGTAGCTCAAGAAAGTTGATTTTGAAACCCCATTTGTATACTCATTTGGAAGAAACATGGCTCTAGAATCCTCAATGAAGTTCATTTCTATGGAGAATACTTGTGAACTTTGCAAAGAAGTTGGTAATAGTTGAGGATTCATCAAATTAGACATCCCTGAAGAAGCAGGGGCCACATTGTGATAGAAATTGGAGGACAGAAAGCAAATTCTGGCCAGCAAAGTATATGTACTCCTCATGAGTAGGCAGCAGTTTTTATGACTGAATCAAATAGCTGGAGGTCAAAGGATTTTAAGCAAGCTCACAGCCGTAATGTAGTTATATGGAAAAAAGTTTGCCATATATAATTTCTAAATCACTTTTGGGAATTGATTCTTAATTGTTTTTCAACTATTATAAATCTTTAGAGCAACAAGTTTTTATAACACCAAGTAATTCCCTTCAATTGTCAGAGAAAGAAATTTTAAATATAAGTTTAAGGAGGGTTTTTTTTTTAATATACCACAGAAGAATGATTAGAAAGTTCATTTTGAAAAGACTAAATAGATTTGAAATTAGGTTTGGAAATTAATTATAAGAATTCTTCCCATGGGAAAATGTATTGTTTTGAAAACAAAAACATGATAGGATTGGACTTTGAAGGTTCTTCAAAGAGGGACCAAAAGGAATTAAGGATTACAATTATAGGAGAACACTGAAATTTGACTTGCTAATACAGAACAGAGCAAAATACTGCTCCGCAGTATCTGTTTAATATTGGATGTATTGAAGGATATCTGTGAATAATGGACCCAAAAGATAAATTAAGACTGTCTGCCAATATACATAGATTGTGCTTAAAGACGATATGGAAGAGGAACAAATTTTTGCTAAAAGTGAATTTTAAAATGACTGGCTACAAGAATGACATAGAAAAAGCTGCTGCACTGGTCATACAAAGGAAACCAGCTGATACCTTAATAATAAAAAGGGATATACAAATAACAAACCAAAAGACTGACTTGGATAATTTTTCTATGCTGGATTTACAAAAGCCAATTGTTAAAGTGTTGCATTTTTGAGAAAAGGGAAAGAAATAATGATAAAATATAAGCTGTACAACATTATTTGAAGGGATTAAATATAAGATTGTTAAAGATAAAAAGAAGGATATAAAGTTGGCTTATTTAAACCATGTTAAAATAGATATGTTGTTATCCCTGATAACTCTTAATGGACTTTTGCTAACCCCAAATTGAACAATAAGATTGTAAGGATTTGTTAATAAAAAGAGGTGAGATATGGGAAGAAAAGACCATTTGTTGTACTTTAAGAAAAGGTGATCAGTTATTAAAACTGTTTACATTTGTTGTGATAAAGGGGGAAGTCGTTTCTTTATATATTTCTTTTCTTTTTCTTCATTCTATTCTATTCTTTTTTCATATTTTTGGTTTTATTAGTTTTGCTCTTTTTAATTGTAATGTTCAATAAAGTTATTACCAGAAAAATTGGTAACTCACTTATCACAAGGGAGGGGAATACTAAATGCATGGGAAAGACTCATACAATTTATGTCATCTACCCACATAAAATATTTAATGGACATAAATTACATTAATTATCCCATGTGAGTTATTGTAATAGATGTATTCATGCATATTATTGAATTATTCATCCTCCCACTTTGATTAATTCAACTAAATCATACATATAAATTTTGCAGCACTGTGTTTTTTGATATTGTCTCAAACATTTCTCAGTTCCAAATGAATTCCTCTTTCATTTTTTTCTAAAGATTTTGGTTTGAGTTAAACTATGCTACTTTTATTGTTCATGCTGCTTTTGTTGTTTTACATTGGTGATGCGCAGCCTGAGGCTCCGAGCTCATATGCAATCTTCAAAAGTCTTCCCAAACCAGGGGTGCAATTCTCAGAAACCTCTAAGTTGTGGTTACTAAATTATAATTTTTAATGTGACAGAAAAATATTAAATGCATGACTGCAGAGTACTCATATCAATTACACTGCATTGTAATTTAAAACTTATGCAGCTCTATTTTAGAAAACAGTTTTTTAGCTTTGTACTAGAAGACCAAGATTCAGGCACCATGATCAGATTCCAAAGTCTATCACGTAGGAAGAGAACCAATCTTGTATTCCTTACCCTTTTCCTTGGAGTGATGGAAACAAGGTAGATGATGAGGTACCATGTGTTCACTACTGTACCCTGGATGTCTATAATCCAACATTTCCAAGGCATTGTCTACTGGAGAACAACATAAAGGTAAAGATTTCCCCCTCCCAGCCATGTCCAACTCTAAGGAACGCTGTCACCTTCCCACCTAAGTGGTCCCTATTTATCTACTCACATTTGCATGCTTTCAAACTGCTAGAAAAGTAAGGCAAGGACCAGAGCCCATCCCATTATGCAGTGCTCGGGTCTTGAACCCAGGCTGTCAAGCTCAGCATTTTTAACCACTGAGCCATCACTTTTCACCCCAAGGAACAACATAGATTCCCTTTAGTCTATGACAGGGGTGTCAAACTCAATTTCATTGAGGGCTGCATCAGGATTGTGTTTGACCTCGGGGGCCGGGTGGGTGTGGCCAGCGTAGGTGTGGCCAGCTCAATGTCACTCATGTTGGGGGTACCTATGGTGGCCCAAGCGCTCTGCCAGTGAGAACAGAGCTCTACATGTGGCCCTCCCGAGCTCCGTTTTCGCTTGCAGAGGGTTGCAGGAGGCTGTCACAGCCAAAAACAGAGCTGGGAAGAGCTCCATTTTTGCTCGCATATGCACCATGGGGCAGTCCTTCATTGTTTCCAGGGCAGCTCCGTGGGCCAGTTCTAAGTACCTTGACTTTGACAGCCCTAGTCTATAACATCATCAGGCAGAAGTTAGATTGATATTGTAACCTAGCATTGATTAAGACAGGGACTTTCTCCTCTATAGCCTGATTTGACTGGATAATAGATGGACCAATGCTGTGAGGGCAAAAGTCATCAAAGTACACAGTCTGGAACATCTAACTTGAGACTTTATCAGTGGCACATTGATTTTGTAAATTTTGTTTAATAAAGCAAGCCAGCTGAAACTTTAGTTTTATTGCTCCCTTTTTCACCTTGATCAGAAATTCTTCATTTCAAATTTGAGGTAGCTGGGAATCCACTGGTATTATGGATACTCCTCTACTGATTTTGAATCTGCAGGAGATGATCAGGCTCAGCCAGAGGGAGGGGTCAAATGCATCATAAGTCATGAGCTCCTGTGCACCCACATTAGATCTAAGTCCAGACCACCTTAATGCCTTTCTTATCTCCCATTCATTTCCCTTCACCATTAGCAGCTCAGATTTTTGTAGAGAACTTAAGCTTGCAATAAATCTTTACATCATATGGACTACCTGAATCTCCTGATTTTCCCAGCGCTTGACAGAACCCACCATCCTGTCAGGCATTTGAACCCAGTGCCTTTGAACAATATGAAATTGCATTATACTGAGCCATCTAGTCCAGGGGTGAAATCTACTTATCTTCCTTACCGGTTCAGAAGTGCACACGCCACGCGCATGCTCAGAAGGTAAAAAAAATATTACTTCCTGGTTAAAACCAGGAAGTAATGACACCTGGGCCGCAATCGCTACCAGATTGCCGAACCACAGGGAAAAATCGCTACCGGGTTGGCCGATCCAGGCCGATCTGGGAGCATTTCACCCCTGATCTAGTCCTGTGGAATAACCTCGGGATTTCCCAATGTTTTAGCATGCTACCTAAATACAGCAGTCTTTGAATTGTTAACCATGGTCTATAATTTAGCATACGTGTAAGTATCACCATAGATACGATTTCTTTAGCAGGCATCCAGTTTATAATATAAACTAATTCAGCTTCTACAAATCTCCTCCAACCTCACAATTCTGGGAGTCAAAGTATCAGCAAGACACTCACATAGACTAGTATCTAAAGATTCCTACATACATAGGTATGTGTATATAAATGTACTTATTAACAATATTCTTTCAAACATATATTATTTTTCCTTATGCTTTTTGATAGATGATAGATAGATAGATAGATAGATAGATAGATAGATAGATAGATAGATGATAGATAGATAGATAGATAGATAGATAGATAGATAGATAGGTAGGCAGGCAGGCAGGCAGGCAGGCAGGCAGGCAGGTAGGTAGATGATAGACAGACAGACAGACAGACAGACAGACAGACAGACAGACAGATAATTACTACTGAATTCCCATTTTTTCTTACTTTTATTTGGCTGTTAATGTTAAACATAAAAAGGGTTTTGCTTCTTCAGATTTTATAGAGGCCCTTTAAAAAGTTGGCATGGTGGCAAAATGAACATGACTGCAGACTAAAAGTGAATATATTAAACAAATAGAAATAGAATGATTAAATGCTACATCTGAAAGAGAGAACAGAAAGTATATGTTAGCTCTGCCCTTTTGAATTGCCCATTTCCTCTTTTTCTACAACCAAAGTGAGCATCAGCTGATGATAATCAAGATGGTATTAATGAACTGAGAAACAGTAAAATTGGAATGATATTCCCCTCAGAAATATTATACTGGCCTGGTACTTTGTGCTCTCTAGGGATCTAAAATTGGTTACTCTTCCTCCTGGGAGGTCCATTTCTACTTAACACACATCTGGCTTAATTAGGCCAACAGCTGCTACAGGTTCAGTTGGACAAGCTCCAGGCTCAAGGGTGCATTAGCATTTGTCTCATGATTTAACTTTCCATAATCTGATCTCTGCAGCACAAAATGAATTAGCAAGAGAAGATTTATTCCTTGCTAATGTGCTATGTGAAGCACAGCAAGCCTATGTCACTGTGCAATAAACTGAATTTATGTCACGTGGAGCCTAGAAATTCATTTTTTTAAAAAAAAAGTCTTCATTTCAAAAGCAATCTAGCAAATGAGAATACAGAAAATAATTCTACTGTCAGTATAGTGAATTTGCTTACATATTTTATAGTGGTATTAGTAAAATGTTAGTTTTAGCAGAGTACATTTAAAGAAATAATAGCCAATATAGTCAATGATGCAATGCCAATTTTAATCAGAAACTTAATGGCACTCAGTGGCTGCTATTTACCTTTAATTTAATTTATGGATCCTACCCTCCAGAATTAGCAGCAATGTGGAAAAAGTATTTCTTCTTATGTTCCATTAATGAATTTCCAGAGAGTCCAATCACAAGCAAATGGGAGAAATCTATGGAGATTCTCGGGTGGGACCATCCAGTCAGAACTGACAAAGCTTCTTGGATGAGAATCAAAACATCTTCCTCCTCAAGGAAAAAACATAGTTCAGTTGCCTTTTGAAAAAGCACTTTTGAGAGAAATGGAATACTTTTCCCTCAGTCTTCCTTAACTGTTGCCCTTCAGTTGATTGGGCCATACCATCCATCATTCCAACATGGAAGTTGTAGTGCTAAGAGCATAGATGGAGTTTTTTTAAAAAAAAATTCATGTTAAACTGTCCTGTTCTATAGGATGTTAAAGGGTCTATTGGGGGTCCAGTTATACTAATAATAGTGTTTTGTTTAATACTTTGCCATTCCTGTTTCTAAATATACATTTGTTGAAGCTAACAAATTTTAAAGCAAAGCCAGCCAAAAAGGAGAAGCTGCTTCTGATTACAATTTATATATAAATATAAATTGTATATCAACTGACTTACCACCCAAACTGGGACCAGAATCACTAAGCAAGAATTACTAAGTGAGTCACACCTGATTTTATGACCATTTTTGCTATGGTTGTTAAGCAAATCACTGCATTTGTTGAGTGAATCATATGATAGCTAAGTGAATCCAGTTTTCTCCTTTGACTTTGCTTCTCAGAAGTCAGCTTGGAAGGCAGCAAATGATGATCACATGACTCCTGCATGCTTCAGCCATTAGAAATACATGTTTGTTGCCAAGATCCCAAATTTTGATCATGTGACCATGGAAATTCTGAGACACTCATAAATTAGAGGACTACCTGTACCATGTCTGTATGTCAGCACATTGAAAGATAGGGTGTATATTATTTTCATCTTCTCCCTTTAGCTGCAGGATGTTTTTCTTTCATCAGAGTTTAAGTAGTATCAGCTCACTGTTCTTTATATAGAATGGGGGAGGGGAGAGGATTGGCCCTTATTCCCAAGGGCTGAGTGGCTGCTGGAAGTAGAGAAGATTTTTGGAAAAGATTTAACTCATGTTTGACCTGCTAGGGACACGGTGGCTCAGTGGCTAAGACACTGAGCTTGTTGATCGAAAGGTTGGCAGTTCAGCGGTTCGAATCCCTAGTGCCGCGTAATGGGGTGAGCTCCCATTACTTGTCCCAGTTTCTGCCAACCTAGCAGTTTGAAAGCAGTAAAAATGCAAGTAGAAAAATAGGGACCACCTTTGGTGGGAAGGTAACAGCATTCCGTGCACCTTTGGTGTTTAGTCATGCCGGCCACATGACCACGGAGACGTCTTCGGACAGTGCTGGCTCTTCGGCTTTGAAACGGAGATGAGCACTGCCCCCTAGAGTCAGGAATGACTAGCACATATGTGCGAGGGAAACATTTACCTTTTATGTTTGACCTACCAGATAGGTCTGATATTTGCTAGCTTGTTAAAATCGTAATTATGGTACTAATTACCTGATATGACATAAACCGCCTCTTATTCCATACACATTATTGTCAGCATCAGACAGTCTTAAGGTTAATTTATAGCCCTACTGTGTACTCGCTACTCAGGAGAAAGTTCCATTGAATTCAAGGGAAATCTTATTCCAAATCTAGATAGGAATGGAAATCCCAGTGCAATTGTATGCATGCATACTTAAAACTAAGCTCCATTGATTTTTAATGTGGTTTTCTCTCATTTAAGTAAATATATTTAGAATTTTATCTTCATTCATAAGAATCATAAGAATTTATCTCTTTCTGGCTTGCAATGTAGAGAACCTTACCAAAACCACATAAGTGCAAACTTCAGTTATTGTCTGCCTGCTAAAAATGTTATCAGTCCCAGTGCTCTCTCTGACATTGCAGTTCTAAACAATATATTATCTTCAGGAACTTCATAAGGGATCCACTCCACTTAGGTTTCTAGCAGGGATGAAATCCAGCAGGTTCTGACAGGTTCTGGAGAACCAGTAGCGGAAATTTTGAGTAGTTCGGAGAACCAGCAAATACCACCTCTGACTGGCCCCAGAGTGGGATGGGAATGGAGATTTTGCAGTATCCCCTGCCACACCCACCAAGCCACGCCCAAGCCACGCCCACCGAACCAGTAGTAAAAAAAATGGGATTTCACCACTGTTTCTAGATAGTTCAGCTGTGGAGCAAGTTTACTTTAGACTCTTGACTGCAAAACAATTAAATGAAAATGCAGATAACATGACCAAGGCATTCACAAACATTTTAGAACAGATTAAAAGCAAGAACTAAAAATGGGATGATTGATTGTTCGATTACATGCCGGTTGGTCTCAACTCTTAGCAACCACATATTTTTTACCCAAGATGAAGCAATAGGATGGAAGGGGACATGATTAGAGGGGATAAATCTCTACAGTAATTTAGATATATTATTCCTAGAAATGAAACAATGTGCTCAATAACTGTTGAGTTCACAAACATAGTGAGCTGAATATCTTCTGAATTCCTTCTCCAGATTCTATTATGAAAGCATTTTCTAGTTCAAACAAAGACCTACTTGTCAAACACCTGATAGGCTGCGTTGTTTTTTGTTTTAACTTCAGTATGTAAGTGGAGAAATTTACTGCAGGTTACATGAGTCATAACTTGTTCTTGTAAAAACATACAAAATGTGATCAATTGATCATAATAAAGCAGGTGGGCATGGTTTTTTAATCTTTCTTTTTTTTTTTTTTTTGTTATTCACATGATAGTACAACACAGTTTACAGATTTTTCATTGCTGTACTTGCCAGATAAGGAGAAAAACCTAAAGCACCTGGAGTAAATTAGAAGATAGGATATTGTTTTAGTAAGTGAGGTGGTGGGACAGAACCTGCAAATTCTATTTCAGGTCAGGCAAAAAAAACTTCTTCAAAGACCAGAAATATACCATTGAATGTCAAATGATACAGAGCTGAATGTCAAATTATATCTAAACTCCTTCGCAATGTAATTTGATTTGATTTGATTTGATTTGATTTGATTGAACTTCTATACCGCCCTTCTCCCAAAGGACTCAGGGCGGTGTACAGCCATATTAAAACACATATAAACTCACAAAATTTAAAAGCAATTTAAAACGAATGTATAAAATTTGGCCCACAAAGTTAAAAGCTAACAAACACCCAATTTAAAATTCATATTAAGCCAGCCCAGCCTGTTGGAACAAAAGAGTCTTAAGGGCGTGGCGAAAAGTACGCAGGTTGGGGATCATATGAACCTCTAAGGGCAGCTCATTCCAGAGGGCTGGTGCCCCCACAGAGAAGGCTCTCCCCCTGGGTGTCGCCAGTCGACATTGTTTGGCCGATGGCACCCTGAGGAGCCCCTCTCTGTGAGACCGTATTGGCCGGTGGGAGGCTATCGGTGGCAGAAGGCGATCTCGTATAATAGCAGCTTCACCAGAAACAAGAAGCAGTAAAGAAATCAAGGCTTCAAAAATAAAAAGGGCATGGGATCCTAGTGTGTTTTCCAGTATGTTTCCCCATAACCTGAGATCATATTGACATCCTTTATGTTATCTACGTGCCCTGTGGGTAGCTGCTGCGATTATCCCAAAACCAGCCTTTTTAATCGTAGCTCCATGCTGCAATGGATCTTCCCTGATAAGGTCACCTTCTGGTTTTAAGTTTCTCTTTTTGGTGCCAAGCAAAGTTTTTATTCCTGAGTCATGTTAATTAATTAATGTAAATACACCCACAAATATGCTCTAAGCATAAAGATAAAAACTAACCAGAATTAATATTTAGAATGAAGAGAGAAGAAAGGAAAAAGAGAAGAAAAAGAAAAAGGGGCAGAAAAAATAAAACATGATAAGTGACTTCCGATTTTCTTTCACAGTACTTATAACCGTACATTAACCTTTTACTCTATCATTTTAGTATTACTTACATTTTTTTATAATCTATTTTTTCTAAGCATCAAAATCATAGGCTATAAATTCATTCATTTGTTTTACTTTAAATTAATTTTCATTCAAGTACTGTATTTTAATGTAAGTTCGAATTATGGGGATGTTTGCTGGGTGGGTTTTGTCTGTTATAAGCCCCCTTGAGAAACCCGAGTTTTGAAGAACAACGTTCTTAGTTTATAGTTTTAAAAAAATAAAATAAAATCTGCTGTCCCAGCCACTGATTAAAGGTTTTCATTCATCTGCCTGCTGGACTACTTAATCAGCTAATTAGTTGTATATAGCCTGGAATTCATCAATGGAGAGTCTCTTTGAAAGTATTGAACAAATTATAACATCACTTAACATTTAATAAGTATAATGTCACCACTCAGGAGCTATCTTAGTTTATATAATCCCTGATACAGAAACTCGGTAGAACCAAAATGACCTTTAATAAAATGCAATGCGTGCTCTTAACTTCTTAATCATTTCTCACCCGTTAAGGGAGATAATCAATCAGCTGAAAACCCTTAGTCACCCAATAAATAAATATTTCTTGTAAAATTCAGTTGAAATCCAGCTAGGCAGCCAAAAAAATTAAGTTTACATCAACTCTTTCCAACTAAGCTACAGTCCCAAAAGTAAGCCAACTGTTGTGCAACATGAGCGTGAAAGAATTTTAATATGTTTCAAAATTCTTCTCTTGCATTAATGTTGTCTATTTAATCTCCAGTAGATTTTTTTAAAAATGATTTCTTTTGTTGCCTTTTCCAACCCTAATTTCCTGTTGCCATTTTTTCCCCCCTCTACCATTATCTAAAATCTGGTCTTTGCAGGAATGTCTGTTGCCACCTCTTGTATGTCTTGATCTCTGACTTCCTTTCAGTTTCTTTAAACAGGTGTGTTTTTACCTGAAAATATTGGTACAGAAATAGCTGTAAGTGATCATTATGACATCCTGCTCTCTGTTCTTTTACAGGGACAAGGCAGCATGAAAGTACATTTTTAGGTTGTAACAGGTAATTTAATTGCACAATTCACCTGTGTAATACATTACTGTAACATTGGACTGTATCAAGCTCTTAAATTCTTGTCCAGTTTTTTAAAGCTCTTGCAGACACCCCCCCTCATATCATTCAATTGTTAATTGAAAATGGACAAGAAAGTGAAAGCTGGCATTAAGTAGGTTTCATACATATAGAAATATAAAAAACAAAAGAAGATAAAAAGAAAACAAAAATAATAGCCTGAGCCCACTTTCTCTATGATACCTTCACTGCTCTGTGGTTCGTGATCCTTAAAAAATTTCCTACTATTACATTGTAGGATACTGCATCAGTTATTTTGTAGGAGGAAATGACAACATCCTGACGGTCTCAATTTACTGAATATTAACCTCTGTAATATTTCCATAACACACCCTCCCCATGGCTGCTGGTGTCCTATATTGTGGTTAAGTAGGCTATGACATATAAGGTTCAATGGTATCCAGCAGCCCAAAATTATATGTCTTCTAAAGAAAGAACAAAAAAAAGAAATAGGAAAGGAAAGGAAAGGAAAAAAAGCTCTAAAGACTTCTAAAGTTATTACTTTCTTTTCTTTTCCTTATTTTTCTCTTTCCAAATTATTTTTATTCTTTAAAAAAATTCTTTAATAAAAAATGATATAAAATGATTACATATCTTGCCACTGTCAAACAAGGTTGGGCATTCTTGCTTTATGCAGTATCTGAATACTTACTTAAAGACTAACCACAGATCTATGTAGTCCTAGATTTACAACCACAACTGGGACCAGAACTTTTTTTGTTAAGCAAGGTGGTTGTTAAGTGAGTCGTGCCAAGTTTTATGACCTTTTTTGCTACCGTTGTTAAGTGAACCAGGTGGTCGTTAAGCAAATCTAGCTTCCCCCATTGACTTTGCTTGCAGGAAGATGTCTGCAAAGGTTGCAAATGGCGATGACATGACCCTGGGGCGCTGCAACCTTTGTAACTACATGGTTGCCAAACAACCAAATTTTGATCACGTGACTGTGGGGATGCTGCAAATAATTATAAGTGCAAGGATAAATTATATGCCACTTTTTTCCCACTAAACAATTTTTTGCAAGATGAAGGCCACCGGTAACTGAAATTGTTGTTAATTTGATATTGCTTTCTTGTGACTTTTCAGCTTTTACTGTACAGCCTTGGGATGATTTACCTTAAAAATGGCTTATTAATCTTATAAATACACAAACCAGGCTATATAGGGAAACTCTTTCCATTAATGGGTTAGAAAATGCAATTCATATTTCTTCCAAGTCTGAAAGATCCCAAATCATGGACCCTTTGATGGATGGAAGCAGAATGCTCTTAAACCTGAAGACTGAATTAATTAGAAAAAGAGATTCATGTATTAAAATCCATAGCTTAACTATTAGTAGCCTTTATAGCATCCTCTCACCTAACAGAAGTGAACTAACCTCACCACCCCAGTTTTACTTTACATTTCAATAGCTCCTTAGTGAATAGAGCAGATATTTTGAAACCCATAATAATTAAAGACAGAAAGATAAGTACAAAAGTTTATTTTTGCAGAAGTAGATTTCACTTCCCACAGCTTACGTTTATATAACTGAGTTTCTATGTCCTAGGTCAAAATGATATTTAATAAATAATAAGCACTGCTAGTTATCTACCAAATATTCTCTAGTGAGCATATTTGCTTTTTTTTTTTTTTTTTTTAAGATAAATGGCCACATCTTGAAGAAGAACAGAGCTGGACATAATTTTAGTTATCAAATGCTGATAATTGACACAGAGACAGGCTTTGCTTTACACATGGTTATAATTAATCCAGTTCAGTGACCTCAAAGGTTGCTTTTCTAAGAAATGGGTGACTTGATTCTTTGTCAGCTACTTCAGTGGATATAAATTACAAATGAGGTACTAATGAAGGATTTCATCACTACTTTAGCTTTCAGATCAGCCTTCATTTTCCAGTTTATAAAAGTTTGTGGCTGGTGGGGGAAGGGGAGTACATAAGGGATAAGAGATTGGAAGCTCCTTGAAGCTGTTGTAAATCAGCACAGAAAAAAACCATGATACCTTCTGTGAATTGAATGAGATTCGGGGGCTTCCTTTAAAACTCCCGCATGACACAAAAAGAATAAATCTGTTACCTGAAAGCCAATGTAAGATGTGGCCTTGCTCAGTTCCTTTCACAATGCAGTACTGTATGTCTACTCCTTGACTTATGTCCATTCACTTAGTGACGGTTCAAAGTTTATCCTCACATGTACAGTCGTCACAGCATCCTGACAGTCACGTGATTGCAGTTTGGGTGCTTGGCAACCAGCGTGTATTGGTGACAGGTTGCAAAATTGAACATGTTGTGATGATTCATTGAACACGTGTATCACTTAGTGATAGAAGTTTTAGTCCCAACTGGGTTCATAGGTCGAGAACTACCTATATATACTGTATGTATGTATGTCTATGTGCCTCTATGTGTATCATCATCAAAGTGGTGATAAAACATACATTGCTGGAAAAAGCCGTGCTCAAAACAATGGATTCAAATTTAATTCACTGAGCATCCCAAACAATAAACTTCAAGCATACATTTCTCAAGGGTGTTGAACGCAATCTACAGTTTCAGTGAAATATCAATGTCTTGGACATTGCAGAACTCAGAATGGATGGACATCCTTCTCTTCCTCTACCTCTTTATGCCTAGGCGAGTATTCAACTGGAGACACATACAGTCAGGTCCAGAAATATTGGGACATCAACACAATTCTAACATCTTTGGCTCTATACACCACCACAATGGAGTTGGAATGAAACAAACACAATGTGTTTTAACTGCAGACTGTCAGCTTTAATTTAAGGGTATGTACATCCAACTCAGGTGAACGGTGTAGGACTTACAGCAGTTTGCATATGTGCCTCCCACTTGTTAAGGGACCAAAAGTAATGGGACAGAATAATAATCATAAATCAAACTTTCCCTTCTTAATACTTGGTTGCAAATCCTCTGCAGTCAATCACAGCCTGAAGTCTGGAATGCATAGACATCACCAGACGCTGGGTTTCATCCCTGGTGATGCTCTGCCAAGCCTCTACTGCAACTGTCTTCAGTTCCTGCTTGTTCTTGGGGCATTTTCCCTTCAGTTTTGTCTTCAGCAAGTGAAATGCATGCTCAATAGGATTCAGGTCAGGTGATTGACTTGGCCATTGCATAACATTCCACTTCTGTCCGTTCAAAAACTCTTTGGTTGCTTTTGCAGTATGCTTTGGGTCATTGTCCATCTGCACTGTGAAGCGCCGTCCAATGAGTTCTGCAGCATTTGGCTGAATGTGAGCAGATAATATTGCCCGAAATACTTCAGAATTCATCCTGCTGCTTTTGTCAGCAGTCACATCATCAATAAATACAAGAGAACCAGTTCCATTGACAGCCATATATGCCCACGCCATGACACTACCACCACCATGCTTCACTGATGAGGTGGTATGCTTAGGATCATGAGCAGTTCCTTTCCTTCTCCATACTCTTCTCTTCCCATCACTCTGGTACAAGTTGATCTTGGTCTCATCTGTCCATAGGATCTTGTTCCAGAACTGTGAAGGCTTTGTTAGATGTTGTTTGGCAAACTCTAATCTGGCCTTCCTGTTTTTGAAGCTCACCAATGGTTTACATCTTGTGGTGAACCCTCTGTATTCACTCTGGTGAAGTCTTCTCTTGATTGTTGACTTTGACACACATACACCTACCTCCTGGAGAGTGTTCTTGATCTGGCCAACTGTTGTGAAGGGTGTTTTCTTCACCAGGGAAAGAATTCTTCGGTCATCCACCACACTTGTTTTCTGTGGTCTCCCGGGTCTTTTGGTGTTGCTGAGCTCACCGGTGCATTCCTTCTTTTTGAGAATGTTTCAAACAGTTGTTTTGGCCACGCCTAATGTTCTTGCTATCTCTCTGATGGATTTGTTTTGTTTTTTCAGCCTAATGATGGCTTGCTTCACTGATAGTGACAGCTCTTTGGATCTCATCTTGAGAGTTGACAGCAACAGATTCCAAATGCAAATAGCACATGTCGAGCGTCACGAAGCACTCGACACCATGCACAAGACCACTGATCCATGGATGTTCATCCTGCCTGCTGGCAGAGGGGAGGGGACGGGCTGCACGGGTGTTGGTGGTGGGGGCAGGCTAGCGATTAGGCGTTATACTGCACGGGCGTTTATAGGGGTTCGCGAGGGGGTGACAGACGCACGGAGGCAAGCAGCGTGATTGGATCGAGCCGAAAGGGATGACGGCATTGCTGTGCGCGCGTGACAAGAAGCGGGAAGTTGAAAACCTCCGCGCAGCTGCCTGTCATTAGAGAAACCCTTATAAAAAGACTCTGTGCGGGGCGTGGGGTAGCCGCGTCTTTGCATTGCATTGCATTCCGACTTCCGTCCGCGCTGTACGTCACAATAAACCAAGTTGCATCAAGTGGGTTGCTTGTGTCTTCGTGAACGCAGACCGGGGGAAAGCCGAGAGGAAGACGCGGCTCCACTTTTCCAACTAGTCCGGTTCTTCGTGATGGCCGAAGGCGTGACCGAGGATGTCTTACCCATTGAGGCGCTGCGAGAGGAGGGGGCGCCGGAGGAAGCCGCCGTGTCAGATGTACTCGAGATGGATGAACAGCTGGTGGTACGGCCGAAGAGACGGGAGCAGTTGAAAACCAGCGGAACTGCGGAACCGCAGCCAGAGACGGGGCGTGAGGAACGAGAATTGCAAGAGCTGGGAGCGTCTGAGGCGCGTTCACAAACCCCACCCTATGCGGGCGCCCAGTTTCTAGGCTGGAGGGAACGGCAGTGGGTCGAGGAAGAAGAGGGGGAGTGGAGTTACTCCACGGGCCCAGGGGCGTCCACCATGGATGTGTTGCGTGATAGATTTGGAGAGGCCAGTTTTCGCGACGCGTCGTCCTGGCAGCCATGGGCACCCGCGGTGGACTCCGCTGGTTCCTGGTCTAGTGGCGCGGCGGGCGGCAGCTCAGGCAGTAGATTTCGTCTCGCTAGCCCAAAGTTCAAAGCAGAGCAGCGAGACCAGCGCACACAGCGGGTAAGCGGAGAACGCCAGAGCATTAGCGCCGCTCCAACAGGACGCGGGGATGGTGGGCGCGCCTCCACGGAGACTGTGGCACACCCGCGCAGGGAAAGGGGGGTGACCCATGGTAGAGGCGACCAACAAAACCAGCCGGGTCTGGGGCTTAGACCACCACAGCCACCCCAACTAGACCCTGTGCCGATGTGGGGCCATGGGCCATGGACCCCTCGCCAGACACCCTGGAGCTTACCTCCTATACAAGCGGCTTTTGACGGCACTGCAGGAAAGGTGGCGCTTTTCCTCAGCCAAGTAATAAGCCATATGGACTTATACGGTAGGCTCTATCCCTCGCAGTGGTCAATGGTGGTTGCAGTGACAGCGGTGTTAACAGGCGACGCTGCTGATTGGGTCGCTGACTTACACAGCGAACATGCCCGCGAATTAACGGACTTAGGGCTTTTCCTGGAGGCATTACGGAATCGGTTCGAGGACGAAACCCGAACGCAGGTTATTGAGGGGGAATTGGTCAACCTTAGACAACGGGGTCGCCCAGCAAAGGACTACGTCAATGAATTTCGTAATTTGGCCGGGAAGCTCCGCTCCTGGCCAGAACGCCTTCTGATTCATCAATTCCAGGCGGGGCTTGATAGAGACATTAGACAGGCCTGTGTCTACCGGGGTTTGGGCCCCTGCCTCTCTGAGTGGTACAAGGCGGCTGTTAGTTTGGATGTTGGGCTACGAGAATTTAAACCTCGCACCGTAAACCTACCTCTACGACGAGGACCAGTGGGCCGGTCCGGTGATGGGACCGTTACTCGCCCAGCCCCTTTCTTTGGGTCCGCTAGCGGTGAGGTGGCTAGACGGCCATTCCGTTGCTTCAGATGCAATCGGGAGGGGCATCGAGCAGCGGAATGTCCGGTGCCGCCACCTCGGATGTCTACTCCACGGCCACCACCGGCTACCACCCCACAGGACCGGCCTGCACGGACATCAGAACGATCTAGAGCGGTTACACAAACGCCCTTGGTAGAGGAGACAACACCTCGTTCCATCACGGGTGGTCCACCGGGAACAGCCCGCGTGCCCGAGGCTGCAGAGGAGACTGACACCGAGGAGGACATCCACGATCCTATGGTGAGTGATCCCATTCATCCATTCCTGATTCCAGTAACTCTTAGGCACCCCGCAACCAACCGGGAGTGCGATCAAGACGCCTTGGTAGACTCCGGATGCACCCGTTGCCTTATCCGTCGGTCCATAGCAGAGGCTTTAGGCCTCCGGATACTAATGTTACGCGATCCTATAAAATTCGAACAGGTGGATGGTACTACGTTGGGGGGTGTACCCGCCAATAGCGTAACAGAACCTGTGGTGTTAAAAATAGGGGCCCATCAAGAACGCATCCGGTTCATTGTAATAACACAGATGATAGAACCAATCATCCTGGGTCTTGCCTGGTTGGATAAGTGGCAGCCCCATATCTGGTGGGAGGGGGGCTTCCGTAAATTAAGGCTTCCAATCACAGGGGAACCCTGTGTTGCACTCCAGTATGGGGCAGCGCCCCAACAGAAGTACCCTTCTGTGTATTCCGATCTTGCTCGGGTGTTTAGCGAGGACGAATGCGACATATTGCCACCACACCGGGATACCGACTGTGGTATCGAAATCATCCCCGGAGCTCGATTACCGAAGCCCCGAATGTACGCGATGACGCCAAAAGAGTTAGAGGAATTACGCGCATATATAGACAAAAACCTGGCGAGAGGTTTTATCCGCCCTAGTAGGTCACACCTAGCCGCACCGGTGCTATTCCGCGAAAAGAAGGACGGGGGGTTACGATTATGTGTCGACTACCGGGGACTAAATGCTGTCTGTGTCGAGCCGCTGTATCCACTGCCGCTGATGACTGATTTACTAGCAACCTTGAGCACTGGGCGGATCTTCACGAAACTAGACCTACGTGAAGCCTATTATCGAGTGAGGATACGGTCGGGGGACGAATGGAAAACTACGTTCAACAGTCCCCTCGGTAGTTATCAGTTCTTGGTAATGCCATTCGGTCTGCAAGGTGCACCAGCTGTTTTTATGCAGCTTATAAACGGAGTGTTACACGAACACCTATATCGGGGGGTACTAGTCTACCTGGACGATATACTTATTTCTTCAAACACGATGGAAGAGCACGTCCAGCTCGTTCGACAAGTACTTACCAAATTGGTGAAAGCACACCTCTTTGTTAAACTCTCGAAATGCGATTTCCACCGGAGAGAAATAGATTACCTTGGGTTTCGGATTAGCGAGACGGGAATTCAAATGGATCCGACAAAAGTAGAAGCGGTGCTGGAATGGCAAGCCCCACGGACACGTAAACAATTACAGAGCTTTTTAGGCTTTGCGAATTTTTATCGACAGTTTATCCCGTCTTTCGCGAAGATAGCATTGCCTTTAACCGAACTCTTACGCACGAAAGGTATAGTAGCACCCGGAGTAAAGCCCAGGCCGGGACATGCGCTGCAATGGTCGCCCGCGTGCCAACAAGCATTCGAAAGTCTCAAGCGTCTCTTTGCTAAGGAACCGGTGCTTAAACATCCAGACACATCACAACCATTCATTGTGCAGGCAGATGCGAGCGACGTGGCCGTTGGAGCTGTGCTACTACAAAAAGACCCAAACGGTGATCTACGGCCCTGTGCATATACCTCGCGTAAATTCACGACAACAGAGAGGAATTGGGCCATATGGGAGAAGGAGGCCTACGCTGTAAAGCGGGCCTTACAGACGTGGCGACATCTACTGGAAGGAAGTGCGAAGCCTTTCGAGGTCTGGACAGACCACAAAAATCTGGAAGCGCTTCAGACCCCCCGGAAATTATCCCCAAAACAAATCAGATGGGCACAATACTTTCAACGCTTCCGGTTCTCTCTCGTCTACAAACCAGCAGGTAAAATGTTTTTGGCTGACGCATTGTCACGAATGCCTCAATACAGAAGTAAAAGGGACGCGGTGTTACAGGCTATGATTCCACCCACAAAGGTGTATACGTTAGGGACTCACCAACCCATTGACTGGTTAGCGACATTACGAAAAGAGCTGCTAACGGATAGGTGGGTACAGGAACACCACTCTTCTGTCACCCACCGAAACGGCTTAATATGGTGGGGAGACAGATTGTATATTCCCGTTTCCTTAAGGCATCGGGTGTTGACCCAATGCCATGATAATAAAACCGCAGGACATTTCGGGTTCTTAAAAACATTGCATCTCATCCGGAGACAATTCTGGTGGCCCAAAATGAGGAAGGACATCGACCAATATGTCCGCGGGTGTCACATATGTGCCACCTCCAAACCACGTCCTGGAAAACCGTTAGGGCTGCTACAGACCGTGGCAGAGCCAAGCAGACCATGGGATGAAATCGCCATGGATTTCATCGTAGAACTCCCTAACAGTAGGGGCTATACAGTCATTTGGACTGTAGTCGACCTTTTTTCGAAACAGGCACACTTCATCCCTTGTAAGGGCTTACCATCCGCGAAACGACTAGTCCGGATGTTTCTCCAACATATCTATCGCTTACACGGTGCACCCAAACGAATCATTTCCGATAGAGGGGTGCAATTCACTGCCAGATTCTGGAGAGGTTTCCTTCAGGATATCGGAACAACACAAGGCCTGAGTTCAGCGTATCACCCGAGTACTAATGGAGCAGCCGAACGAGCGAACGCCATGGTGGAACGCTACCTACGTTCCTACGTGTCATACCAACAGAGAGACTGGGTGGACTATTTGCTGTTCGCTGAGACGGCCTATAACAATTCCGTGCATAGAAGCACCGGATGTACTCCTTTCCACGTTGTTATGGGACGGGATTTCCCAGCTATTCCTGACCTAGACCTCCCCGCTCCACCATCAATGACTCCCCAGGAGTGGGCGGCTGGCATACGGAAGATATGGCCTCAAATAAAGCAAGCACTATCCAAAGCAACTGAGGAATATAAAGAGCAGGCCGATAAAAAACGGGCCACGTGTCCTTCTTTCCAGGTCGGGGATTTAGTGTATGTGTCCACTAAATATATACGGTTACGGTTACCCAGTCGAAAGCTAGGTCCCAAATACATAGGCCCATTCCCCATCGTAAAAATCATTAACCCGGTAACATTCATGTTAAAACTCCCCTCTCTGCTTGGGAAAATTCATCCTGTTTTCCACTCAAGTCTATTGAAACCAGTTACTGTACCCCCTAAGGCAACACAAACACCCCCAGGCCCAGTAACAGGGGCTCACTATGAAATCAACGATATCCTTGACACGAAAGTACGAAGAGGCCACCTATATTATTTGGTTCGGTGGAAAGGATATCCCGATACAGAGGCCTCATGGGTTCACAGAAAGGATGTAAATGCCCCGCGGTTGGTGGGGAAATTTCATAAGGAACACCCCCACAAACCGAAACCACTATAACAACACTAACCACTATTTCTTTTTCGTTCTCCTTTAGGCGGACACCTGGTAGGGGGAGCCGCCTGTCGAGCGTCACGAAGCACTCGACACCATGCACAAGACCACTGATCCATGGATGTTCATCCTGCCTGCTGGCAGAGGGGAGGGGACGGGCTGCACGGGTGTTGGTGGTGGGGGCAGGCTAGCGATTAGGCGTTATACTGCACGGGCGTTTATAGGGGTTCGCGAGGGGGTGACAGACGCACGGAGGCAAGCAGCGTGATTGGATCGAGCCGAAAGGGATGACGGCATTGCTGTGCGCGCGTGACAAGAAGCGGGAAGTTGAAAACCTCCGCGCAGCTGCCTGTCATTAGAGAAACCCTTATAAAAAGACTCTGTGCGGGGCGTGGGGTAGCCGCGTCTTTGCATTGCATTGCATTCCGACTTCCGTCCGCGCTGTACGTCACAATAAACCAAGTTGCATCAAGTGGGTTGCTTGTGTCTTCGTGAACGCAGACCGGGGGAAAGCCGAGAGCACACTTGAAATGAACTCTGGGCCTTTTATCTGCACATTGTAATTGGGGTAATGAGGGAATATCACACACCTGGCCATGGAACAGCTGAGAAGCCAATTGTCCCATTACTTTTGGTCCCTTAACAAGTGGGAGGCACATATACAAATTGCTGTAAGTCCTACACCGTTCACCTGAGTTGGATGTACATACCCTCAAATTAAAGCTGACAGTCTGCAGTTAAAACACATTGTGTTTGTTTCATTCCAACTCCATTGTGGTGGTGTATAGAGCCAAAGATGTTAGAATTGTGTCGATGTCCCAATATTTCTGGACCTGACTGTATATTGCATGGTTAAATTTCTATGATTCATCATCACCATCTTTTTTTTTGGGGGGGGGGAGAAGGAAATAGGGAGAAGCTTATAAATCACCTTGCATCCAGTGCAAGGTGTACCCACAGCTAATGGTATCCTATGCACACAGTTTGATAAAAGTCAGATTAGGATTAGAAAGTTTTGGATTCAAGTCTATCATGGAAACTCATCCAGAGTTCTTAGTACTTTTGTTGCTGAGGAAATTGTTTGTTTGTTTGGTTGGTTGGTTGGTTGTTTGGTTGGTGGTTGTTTGGTTGATTGTTGGTTTTTAAAATGTATTGGTTGCCCATCTCACCATAGGATAGCTCTCAGAGGCTTACAGTACTAAAGCTTGTAGAGTAAATTAGGATATAAATCTAGGAAATGAACCAACAGAAAGAAGGATTATGCTCTCCCATTATTATACAATATTAATTGAGCTATGTGGTGGCCTAGAGATGGAGCTCTTGCTTTACAATCAGAAGGCTGTGAGTTCAATCCTCAGTAGCGGCAAATATTTCTCTCTCTGGGCACAAAGAGAAAATATCTGCTGCAGCTCCGCATAGGCGCCAGGAAAGGCATCTGACCAGTAAACACTCAGTTCCATTCAGTCACCCCAACTCCACACCAACGCAAAAGATTGAAGGGTTATTAAAAGAAAAAAAGGGGGGGAAATCCATTATATAGTATTGTTACCACTATTTTGTAAACATCTCCATACCAACATTTATATCAAGAAAAGATGCATTCCGTGTCTTTTAACTGATATAGAAACTCTCTGTAGCAGCAGCAGCCTGCCCAGAAAAATTGCTATGGATCTTGATGTCATTGTATCAGTGTTACTACTACATTTCCAGTAACTACATCAGCAAAAATCAATGCTGACTACTGACTTAGTTCAGCATCTTGACTGAATTGGCTACCAACTGGGCTTTCAAACAATAGCCAGGAATACATATAACACTAGGCCATGGTTTGTTCAACCCTGGTTTGTGGATTTAACCAAAAGGACCCCAGTTCCTAAAGGATGCTAAGCCAATAGCAAACTACATACTACAAAGTATTTCAAATACATTTTTACTTTATCTGCTAACTGTCATAATTGCTGATCTGGTTGCCCCATAGTTGATATTCATTAGTGTGGCTAATGCTGCACCAAATTTATCCAAACTATCACATTTCATCATAGTAATTCACCTAGCGTCAACCTAGATTAAGGCTCCAATCTGTCATCCATGAGGAGCAGGAAATGTTGTGATGGAGTTGCTGAAATATTGTGTCAAATAGTTGCATGTTCCGGGCGAGATGGACAGTGAACTGGACATGCATGAGCTATAGCTTGACGGTTACTCCACAGAATGCCTATGGTTTCATTATTTTCATAGAAATTCCTTCCTGACTGCCTGGAGACCAAATTCTATCAACAGAGAAATTCAGAGTTTAAAAAAGCCACATTCTGAATCCCAAGTACATAAAACAGTGGTTTTTCACCTATCATTTCTCACATTTGGAAAAATCCCTTTCTTCTAAAATTAATGGAAAGGCAAAATGTAGCTTGGAGATGACATAAACAAGGACAAAATCTGGGGCCTTGTGGCCAGAAGTCCACATTTTGCTCCCAAAAAGTCCAATTTTGAATGTATCAACTGCTTATTCACTGAAAATTCCCTGGCAGTAGATCTTGGAGGTTGTGGCAAATTGTCCCCATGGCTGCTTTGCATTTTCATCCCATAGTCAGATAGCCCTTCAAGAAACTTAAGATTGTTCTGCCACAAATAAAACAAATTGGTGTTAGAAGTAACTGAGGAATAAATAAATATATTAAGCCTCTTAGGAAAACTAGCACGTCCTAATTACTTTTGTCCTTATTCCACTTCTTAAAGAACATGCACCATCTTCCAACAGTAAAGCACATAAGAAAAATAGTATTAAAATGATTTAATTGGAATTGGATTGCATTGATTGCTTTACTTTATAATGTTCCTCATTCCTAAATCTATTTTAAAAAGAAATTAACAACTCTATTCTTCCTAATCCTGAAATCATAAGAAATTTAAGCAATTAACAGTTGTTATTATTTATTTAAAGAATTATATCAGATTTTTCTGCTAAAAGAGCTTTCAGAACAGGTTTTTAAAAAAGCATTCCAGACTGAAAACATGATGTAAAAGGGGGGAAAGAGGAACAGAAAGGAAGAAAAACCTAAAATTTTTGCTAGATCTATTTTTTGTTATGAAAAGGTCCAGGTTCCTTGAAGTCCAGACAAATGGGCTGCAAGCAGGGGTGGGTTCTACTTTACTACTGGTTCGCAACAGGGCCGTGCGTACATGCTTGCTTTGCTCGCTCGCATGTGTGCTCTTCTGCGCATGCGCAGAAGCATTTTCATGATGTCAGGGTCAGTGGGCGGGGCCTCCCGCCAGTATTACTACCGGTTCTATAGAACCGGTGCGAACCAGGGGCAACCCACCACTGACTCCAAGTAGCAAATGGTGAGAAATTCTCTGCCTGAGAACCATGTAGCTATCCTATAACTACTTTTGCATTTATTGCTGAAACAAGGAGAAAATGAGACGTAGTCAGCAAATTCAGTTTTTTTCTCCCTCCGCCTTATAATCTTTCTCACCAACCTTGATATAAACACATGGATGAATTGCCCTTCAATGGTATCAGGACTGGGAAGGCAGAAAAAGAAAATCAAAGACATAATTGGGCATAATCTGCAGCTCTCTTGTCTTCTAATTCAGAAACAAATTTCATGGTAAAGTACATTAATCAGCAATAACCCAGGAATTCTCTGCATCTTCTCCTCATATTATAGAATAGAATAGAATTCTTTATTGGCCAAGTGTGATTGGACACACAAGGAATTTGTCTTGGTGCATACGCTCTCAGTGTACATAAAAGAGAAGATACATTCATCAAGAATCATAAGGTACAACACTTAATGATAGTCATAGGGTACAAATAAGCAATCAAATCATATTAGGAAACAGTCAATATAAATCGTAAGAATGCCAGCAACAAGGCTACAGTCATACAGTCATAAGTGGGAGGAGATGGGTGTTGGGAACGATGGGAAGATTAATAGTAGTGCAGACTTTGTAAATAGTTTGACGGTGTTGAGGGAATTATTTGTTTATTGTTATTACTTTGGCAATGCATAGTTTATTTTACAATGGGATTTTCAGGGCCTTCAGACAAGTGAAACAGGTATCCCAGAAAGTATGAAGCTGTGTAGAGGCTGAGAATGGTAATGGAATGCAAAGTTATGTGGTCTTCGTATCTGAATATCCAAGTACTAGTATCAAGAGAATGGCATCAGGCCACCTGAACTGAAATAAACGTCTGTCCAAGCAGCTTCTGTGCATATAAAGCATTATTGTATTATTGAGGCAACAAAAAGACTTGAGCTCCACCTGATGGCCTGATTGTTGCCCTAAACGTGAATCTACCTACTTTCTACTGCCTCTGTTACTTCAAAATCCTATTTTCCCTCACCTCAGAACTTTTGTTTACCTACGTTCTTAACCTCAAACAACCCAAAGTGATTGTGAAAACTATCTATATTAAGCACGTATTGTTTTGAGTCTTAACAATTTTAAGAACTACTAAGAATGAAAGAAAAACCTTTCATTCTTAGCTTCACTTACCATTTACCAGCTGTAATTACACAAGGTTGTCTTTGCAAGAGGAAAGTTTTAATCTCATCTGGTTCATGCTGAAAGTATTACAAAATTACATCCGTAATATAAGTAGAGCAACTGGGGATTTATGTTATGTGTCCATTAAGCCCACAGGAACATGAGCTTGATGAGAAGGAGGATTTTATTTACTTTTACTTCATTTCTTTCATTGGCTCTGTTAGCTTTCTCCAATCTGCTACCCTTCACATATGTTCTTCTGCCAGCCAAGAAACTGCATGAAGACAAAAACTGAGCTCAGCTTGAGGGCATCTCTCTTTAATCCAATAGTCTGGAAGGCAGCTAGTTGGTGGAAAGCTGGATTGTCCATAGAAATATATACTTGTGTACACCGAAGTAAACATGTTTATGAACATCCAGCTCAAAATGAACTCTTGACTGCTTGCAACATAAATTTAGCAGAGAGGTACATCCAGCTATATTTGGGTGCCCCCAAAATCAACAGGAACATCTAACTCCTGAATGCCTCCAAAAGAAGATTCTTGACCAGGTTATGGAAGACTAACACAGAAAGTCCCCGGTTTTCTTCTTTAGTAGGACTCACTCCCACTCTCAGGTTTATTGCCTTCAGCTATAAAAGGATTTCAATAAGCAGAATTAAAAAAGATCGTAAAGATCCCCCACAGGTCGGTCTATACAAAATAGGATTGTTGTTTCCAAGAAAATGACATGGTTTAAGAGAAATTTCTATGTTCAGTGCATGATCGTTATTGAAAAATAACTTTGTGCTCCAAACTCCTTTGTTGCTGATGAACATTTTAACCATTAACTTTTTAATGAAGACTTTAACCAGTATCCATTTGGAGAATTTCAAATCTATTTTACCCCTTTTGTTTCAATACAACAACTAGTTACTTAAAGAGAGCAACGAAAGACTTGTATCAACCTGTCTGCTCATTGCACTTCAGGACATCCTGCTCTGCAGATGCTATAGCTGTGGATCAAAGTCTATTTTTTATATGTAAGTGACAAGAAGCAATATTAGAAGTAGATACTAGGCTTCTACAGAGACATCTGTCTGCATAATGCCTGATCAGAGCTTTCCAAGCTTTGTAAAGTTTTGCGTAGGCTCTTTATATTACATGGGTTAATGTTGTTTAGAAAAACAACCCAGCAGACAGGTGACAGATTCCTGGCAGATCCAGGAAGAAAGCTGGATGAATGAGAGGCATATTCCCTAAAATTGTACCTGTGACAAAAAGGTACAAAAAGAGTGCTAAAACTGTCTTCAGAAATGTGTCAGGCAAACCTCTGCAGGGGTGGGCTTCAAAAATTTTAGCAAGGGGTTCTCTGCCTGGTTGCTGGGTGGGCGTGGCCATGGTGGGCGTGGCCTAGTCGGCCTCCTGCACCATGGGGGGGGCGTTTTTGCCCTTCTCGGCTCCAGAGGCTTTTCTCGAGCCTCCGGGAGGGCAAAAACAGCCTCCCCCAGGTTCCAGAGGCCCTCTGGAGGTTCTGAAGTTCTTCCTGAAGTTCCAGTAGGCCTGTTTTTTGCCCTCCCCAAGCTTCCACGTGTGCCCTGCACTTACCTGCATCCAAACCGGGCCACGTGGGGACTCCTGGGAGGGGAGGGGCAGGGTGGGTGCAGCCAGCCAGGAGTGGGATTTGGGCATTCTCCAAGCTGCACAGAATCTTAGCTAGAAGTTCTCCCAAACCCCTGCGAACCTTCAGCAGCCCACCCCTGAATCTCCGGCTTTGAACTGTTAGCTGGGAACTTGACTAAACACACCATTCCTAGCAGCAGGAGATACTTAGTAGAGGCGGAAATAAATCTTGGGGAATCTATCACACTTAACCTGTATCACATCAAAACATCCTTTCTTTTAACAGGATCTAAAAATAATTGGCTTCATCATAAAGTGAGATATGAACAAACGAACGAATGAATATTTTACAGATAATAAAACAATGAAATGGAAGAACAGTAAAAGCTAATAGGAAGACAGAGAGAACATCAATAATTCCATGCATTTTTCCCCTCCCAATGCCTTTTCTCAGGTTCTTTTCCTTTTATAATGTGTCCGCTGTAAATGTAGTTTTTAAAATGGTGTGTTTGTTTGTGTGCGAGAGAGCTTCCCCCTTCCATCAAGACAGCATCTCAAGCTCTTTCAGAAAATTACCTCAAGTCATTTTGGGAATCAAAAAAATGACAGTGGGGAAATCTAATTGTGCAAATAGATTTTCATTGCTCAAAATCTATTGTGGGGGGTTAAATAGCAATTGCATTCATAGGCTGTTAGCTGCATATGTAATTCGTTCATTTCTATGATGTAGATAACAGAAAATGTAAGAACAAATGTTAGGCAGGTTAAATAAAAATAAACTTCCATAATTTTGTTTATTTTAATCAGAGCCTCAAAAGATTATACTGTTATATCCTAAGAATGCTGTCGCTGCTGTATCTTTTCTTTAATCCTAAAAGCTTTGGGAATTTGAATTAGTTTATTATTCTGAAACGGAAGTTCCCAAAGAATTCTAACTTTTGAGTTTTATTCCAACACATTCCAAAGCATCTTTCCAAAGCATCTTTCAGATCATGTGAACAGCATGTCAACAGCACAAAAACATGTTTCAAAGTAAATACAGAGAAAAATAAAATATGTTCCCCTCATATTTTTCAATCAAGCCACTCAGACAAATTATTTTTAAAAAAGCAATTTTTTTATTTTCAAAAAACCTTTATTAAAATTTAAAATATTAAAATACAAATACAAATACATCTGTAACAAAAATACGTTCATGATAGTTGTACAATTCGTCGTTCCAACAGTACACAAATCTTAACTCTATTCATATATTCTCAGATATTCCTTCTTGATCAAATATATGTAAACACAATTTATATCTTATTTTTATCTATATATTTCTTATTTTTATTTACTATCCATTGATACCAGTTTTCCCAAGTTGAGTAATATTCTGAGTCTTCCTTGTTATTTAATTCTATAATAAGTTTGTCCATTTCTGCACACTCAAAAATTTTCCGGATTATTACACAATCTGTCAGTGTAGTGGACATTTTCCAGGCTTGTGCGAGTACAATTCTCATTGCTGTAATAATATGAATGATCAAATATTTAATCTTTTTAGGATATTTTCCCTTAATGATCCCCAGAAGAAACAGTTCAGACTTCAATTCTATTTGGCAATGTGTAATTTCATTTAACCATTTTTGTATTTTAATCCAGTAATTTTTTTATTTTTGGGCAAAGCCACCATACATGAAAAAAGGTACCTTGTGCTTTTTTACATTTCCAGCAGTTAGGGTTTAGATTGGGGTACATTTTTGTTGGGGCTAAGTGCCACTGATAGAACATTTTATACTGATTTTCTTTATATGCGGTCAATTTTGTTAATGTATAATTTTTCTTCCAAATATTATCCCACATTTTTAGCCCAAGCTATCATTGGCCCCTTTACGATTTCCTCTTCCAAATCAAAATTTAATGAATAATTATATATTTTAGATAGTAATTTCTCTTCCGGGCCTGTTAATAATTTGTCTAGTTGTGTTAAATTCGGTTCAAAACCAAATTCCTCTAAATCTTTTTTGTATCTCAATTGTAGCTGGAGATAAGGCCACCAATCTATAATTATTCCCTGCTCCTTTAATTCTTGGTTGGATTTTAATCTTCCCCCGTTATCCAAAATTTCGTTATATTTTACCATTTTTAAAAAGCTATATTTTTTAATTCCTGCAGCAGGAATATGCCTTGAGATTTTCTAATGCATAGTGGAAATTCCCACATTGAGTCTGATATTTCATGGAATTATTTTTGCATGCTTAGTGTTAAAATCAAAAGCAGAAAATGCAAATGAAGCACAATATTTTGCAAGGTTCATGGAGTTCTCCTACTGTTATGTATCCTACTTATTTTTCTTTTTTTCTTCAATATTGGTAGGAATTTCAAGTCAATGGGAAAGCCAGATTCACCTAACCATGTAACTGACTTAACAACTCAGTGATTCACTTAACAACTGTGGTAAGAAAGGTCATAAAATAAAGCAAAACTTAACCACTATCTCGCTTAGCAACCAAAATTTCAGGCTCAATTGTGTTTGTAAGTCGAGGACTACCTGTATAACAATGGGTTGGGATCAGGGGTGGGTTCTACTTACCTTCACTACCGGTTCGCAGAGGGGTTGCGCATGTGCACGTCACTCGTGCGTGCGCGCATGCACAGAAACATTTTGATGACGTTGGGGTTGGTGGGCGGAGCCTCCCACTGGTTTTACTACCGGTTCTATAGAACCGGTGCGAACCAGGGGCAACCCACCACTGGTTGGGATATTGTAAAACTTTAAACCACCAGAGATCCTAAGTAGGACTTAACAATCTCTTACTCACCAAAGCACAAGAAAAGCAGTGGCGGGTTGCTCCCAGTTTGGTCCGGTTCTTGCGAACCCATAGTAATGGCGGTGGGAGACTCCGCCCACCCACCCGGATGTCATCATGGACGTTCTGCGCATGTGCAGAAGCATGTGTGGGTGCGCTCCCATTGCAAACCAGTAGTAAAGGTAAGTGGAACCCACCCCTGAAGAAAAGGTGTTTTTAATTTAATCTCTTTCCCCATTAATTATTTCTGCCTCCTGCTCCCATAGCTGCTGGGACAATTCCAGGAACAAGGCTGAAACTGAAGGTGGCAGAAGAAAGTTAAAATTGCTTCAATATCCCTTTCCCTGAACATGCCAGATTATCAGCATTTCTGCTAAAAAGAAGAATACGTTCCATTGACAGAAATGCTACTCTTTTAACTGTATCGTGCATGATTTTCTCCTCTTTATCAGATAATTAATATACGGTGTTCCCAAGGTAATATAAAATCATAGGAAATCCAATTAAAACCTGCAAACAAATCAAATTAACTGAATTGGTTCTATCTTTGACTCAATTTGTCCAGGTTCTTTGCACCAGCAGACACTTGTAATACTCACATTCTTTATGCAGAAAAGATCTGGCAAAAAGACATCATTTTTATATGATGATGAGGGGAAACAAATCTCAGGAATGTAATTAGGAATGTGCCATTTGAGAAATTTTATTTCAGCACTGTTAAAGATAAGAGATTTAACTCATGTACAGAATACACTCTGTATTCTGTAAAGAGCATCAGAACTTCTTTCTCCTGGGATATTTTTATTATTATTTTATTATTTTTATTATTCATATTTCTATGCTACCCACTCTCCAAGGATTCTGGGCGGCTTACACCAAAGACAGTATACTAAATAGCATATTGCTCCCAACAATCTGAGTCCTCATTTTACCCACCTCGGAAGGATGGAAGGCTGAGTCAACCTTGAGCCGGTGAGATTTGATCCGCTGATCTGCTGAACTAGCAGTCAGCTGAAGTAGTTGCAGTACTGCACCCTAACCACTGCGCCACCTCGGCTCATTATAGGCTTTTTTATGGTGGTCAGCTATTACCTGAGCACAGATCTGCTTAATAGCATTGTGTCTGCTGTTCCTGATACTACCCATTTATGCTTTGGCCCAATAGTCAAGGATTAAGATAAGGTCAGTTAGGGCAATCCTGTGGTTGCTCATTCTTTTGTGGAAGAGCATGAATTAAGAAGAAAGTGACCAAGGCATTTTTGATAAAGCAACATTCTAACCTGTTCACTCAGATTACTGTGTAGTCTGGCCAGTACGCTTGCACAGAGAGGGCCTCCTCAGGGTGCCGTCGGCCAAGCAATGTCGGCTGGTGGCCCCCAGGGGGAGGGCCTTCTCTGTGGGGGCACCCAACCTGTGGAATGAGCTACAGGAATACAACTGATCCCGGACCTCCACGCTTTTCGAAAGGCCCTGAAGACTTATTTATTCCAACAAGCTGGCCTAACTTAAATGGTTTTAATGGGGTTTTTAAATTTTCGATTTTATTGATTCTGGGTTTTAAATTGGGAACTTTTCGATTTTGCAGATCTGGGATTTTAAATTGGAAATGCAGATGATTTAATTTATTTTAGTTTTTCTTAACTTTTGTACTATATGTGTTTTAAGTTTGGCTGTCCACCACCCTGAGTCCTCCTGGGGAGAAGGGCGGTATATAAGTTGAATTAATAATTAATAATTAATAATAATAATAAAATTTTGCACGTTTAAAATTCCAGACTGTGTGTGGACAGCAATGGTGTCTTCTGTGCTTATCATCTAACTCCCTTCTAATGTACACACCGTGTGCATGAGGATCAGTGAGGGAGTCCAGCAGCACCTTGTGTCTTCCAGAGATGTTGGATTTCATGTCTTAGCATTCCAAATTATTTTATTCTGATAAAACAGGCAGACAGTAAAAGCAACATTTTGGGTTGCAGCCAAACTGAAAAATTATTCTTAGCTGTCCATCGCAAACATAAACCAAACTCAGTGGAGTTCACACTGGCTATAGTGTGGGAGGAAGGGTATATTTAACTTCACTGGCCTTTGAAACAGTATTATGAAATTATTCATGAAAAACATAAAACAACTCAGTTTGAAATTTCAGTGAGACTGGGGCATTCAGCACTGCACCAAGGGAACATAAATATCAGTAATTTTTTACGGCTGGTCCCTGCCTTGTATCAAGTAAAATGTACATGTCTACTAAGGTAAGGATTCCCCTCTCACATATGTGCTAGTTGTTCCCGACTGTAGGGGGCGGTGCTCATCTCTGTTTCAAAGCCAAAGAGCCAGCGCTGTCTGAAGATGTCTCCATGGTCATGTGGCCAGCATGACTAAATGCCAAAGGCGCATGGAACGCTGTTACCTACCCACCAAAAGTGGTCCCTATTTTTCTATTTGCATTTTTTACGTGCTTTCGAACTGCTAGGTTGGCAGAACCTGGGACAAGTAACGGGAGCTCACCCCATTACGCAGCACTAGGGATTCGAACCGCTAAACTGCCAACCTTTAAATCGACAAGCTCAGTGTCTTAGCCCCTGAGCCACCTTGTCCCTCACATGTCTAGTAGGGCATGTCAAAATTTTCAACTTTCAATTTTCCAAACATTATGGGTGCTCAAAAGTTGTGACGTGCCTTGAGGATTATAAAGATATTTAGGTTACTTAAATATAATTTAGATGTGCTTGGTAAGTAAGTACATAAATATCATAACTTTTTAACAATTTTTTTTTGTTTTCTGCAACTTCGTTTACTTCAAATGAAGACGGTCTCCAGGGTTGTCTACTGGATATCTTTCAAATCACGAATAATCCTGATTATTTTTAATTGATGATGCCTGGATCTATTAGGAGTAAAATGATATATAGGTACCTTTTTAAATGTTTTAATACAAATTAAATTTAATACACTTTTAATACAAACTGGAGCAGTTTTTATTTGTTAGATGAACGTAGTTAACCTAAAAAGGTATTTCCTTTTTATCCGGCAGGCCCCTATGTTGTCTTGTAACAATCGTGGGGAACCATTTTTCACAAAATTAGTTTTATTGCTGCAAGTTCTCTATTCAAATTAATGTATCAACTTGGACTACAATAAGCTTTGTAGAGAATTGTTGGAGAAATAGGTAAACAAAATAAATAGTTGGAACATCAGCTCCACCTCATGGCATTGTTAAAATCTACAAGTCATTTGCTCAGTATTTTCATTTGTTGCACTCAAGCACTCTAAACTTTTTACACTGTATTGTCAGATGAAGATTTTTCACATTTGTTTTATTTCCCTCAAATCTGCTGATAGACATAAAATGAAAAGGATGAGTACTTTGTAAAGGCTGGAGAAATCACGAAATTTTAAAATATGGGTGTGGCTTTCATAAGCAAGAGAGTATGTCGAGAGTTTCATTTCTATAAAAATAGAAGAAATGGAGTTAAGTTATAACTGTTGATAACCTGTTATAAAACCCTTGTGGGAATTGGCAAGCTGAAGTAAAAAAAAATTGAAGAAAAAAACAAAATACAACTAAAAAGTACTATTATTTGAAGATCTGATTATTTGAAATGCTCTAGATATATCTGTCTTGATATAGGTAGAGTACTGTCATCCCATAATAAGCAATCTAATGATGTCTTTTCCAAATTTTTTCTGTCAAATGAGCTTGGTCCTAAAGTAGTTTTACTAGAATGCAGTATTGTTTTTCCTAATATCTCTTGCATGAAAACCATGTGTTACTTGTCAAGCAATTTTAATGAAAAACATAAAAATCCCTCTTTTTCTACTTAATGGTTTAATTAAGATCTAGAATTCAACGAAATCCACTTTGACAAAAAATATCCAGGTACAGATTTCCATTGTTTTCTCAAACCGTGAGGTAAATTAAAATAACAGCTCTCTATCTTTCCACCTTATAAAATATGAAGGCTTATATATACTTGTCCCATTAAAAATATGCTATTGAATATGGACACAAAAACAAAAGGAAAATTATTCTGGTATTTTTCATGAAGTAATGATAAAAGATGCCAAGATCCTGTAGTACAGTGGACTAAAGCACTGTTATTAACAGATTAACATCTGCTGCTTGCAATTACTGCAAGTTCAAATCTCACCAGGCTCAAGGTTGACTCAGCCTTCCATCTTTTCAAAGGTAGGTGAAATGAAGACCCAGATTGTGTGGGCAATAAGCTGACTTTGTATAAATATACAAAAGTATGAAGGCTATTGCTTAACGCATTGTAAGCCGCCCTGAGTCTCCGGAGAAGGGCGGCATATAAATTAAAAAGCAAAAAGCAGAGCAAAAAGATAATTGTAGCCTTTATTGATAACATAAATGGCTGCTATGGATACAGATTATATGCATTTATGCAGATAATGTTGAAGAAAATTCATCTAGAGTCACATCCTTGATTATTATTATTACTGGGGAACATTAGTTCAATGTTCCCCAGTACTCCAAATAAACATCACTTCCATTCAGTATGTTGTAAAGGAACTCATTAACTGGGAATTATATTAACTGTAATCCTTCACAATGTAATCCTTCAGTCTACTTTTCATGAAGCATCCCCTTCCTGCCTAGTGACTTCTGGGTTTGTTAAATTACAGTTTCCCAGTTAATATGGTCATTGGGAATGCTAGCTGGGAATACTGGAAGCTAACATTCAGCAGATCTGGAAGTCATCAGGTTGGAGAAACTGTTTTATGACAGACTCAAAAACCTTTTCATTGTCATTTGATAATTTTGATCCAAAATAAAATTTGCATTTGTCTACATTTGTGTATGTGTATATTTCTGTTCCTATTGATATACTTTCAAGACTGCATTCAAATGGAGATGGAGATAGATATATAGATATATAGATATATAGATATATAGATATATAGATATATAGATATATAGATATATAGATATCAATTTTCTTACTTCTTTGTAGGGTTTATGTGTGTTTTTTTTTCTTCTAGCCAGGTTTTCCCTACGTAGCCAAGGTTTTTTTGTAGCTCCAGCTCAGTAGAATCACATCTACTCGGTTCTGGGCTTTTTTCCTTTCTAACACCTGTATATAGATATACAGATATATAGATATATAGATATATAGATATATACAGAGGTGGATTTCAGCAAGTTCTGACCAGTTCTGGAGAACAGGTAGCGGAAATTTTGAGTAGTTCAGAGAACCAGTAGTAAAAATTCTGACTGGCCCTGCCCCCATTTATTCTCTGCCTCCCGAGTCCCAGTTGATAGGGAGGAAATGGGGATTTTGCAGTAACCTTCCCCTGGAGTGGGGAGGGAATGGAGATTTTACAGTATCATTTCCTTGCCACGCCCACCAAACCACGCCCACCAAACCACACCCACAAAACTGATAGTAAAAATTTTTGAAACCTAACTCTGGATATATAGATAAATAGATATATATATAGATACACACACACACACACACATACACATTGTCATCAACGTAGACAGACAACTTATAACTTCACCTCTCCTGACTGTGACCTTGAGCAATTACATTTTGGGTTTAACGTCATCTTGCGAAGGTGCCGTAGTTCATGCATTTCATTTTACCATTTGTTTTTCTTGGCAACGCAGCCTACCATTACAGAAATGACAACTTTGGCTAAATTAAGACATATCCACATCCTGTTACGCATTAAATACTACCAATGTGGAGATTTTTACAATCAAAGACAAACTGGAGAAGTTTATTTCACCAGAAGTAATAGCAGAGTATATTTTCGTGACATTTTAATAATGCAATATATTATGATGGCAATGTAACCACATAAGCTGGCACACATGGTCCCAGGCATAATTGCACTGATATTATGAGGTCCCATTGCCTCATTTATATCCATATATTGTTGAACTGTCAAGGTGCCTATAAATACCTTTGATGGTACTATAAGAGAACCTCAAGGTGTTATTGAGTACAGCTGCTGAAACATGACAATCTCTGAGGATGAGCCAACTATGTTTTTACATTGTTCCAAAATTTCAGATGTCCCTGGATTCTTTATTCTTTAATCAAAATCATATCTTCATATTGTTTTAAGCAATAGTTCAAATGCATTTATTTGCTTGCTTTTCTGGTCAGTCCCAGAAATCAAGAAAACACATACAAAATTCATAGAGATCAACTTTACATCAGAAATTAAAATAATCCACTAAAAGTGGTGGAGGATACAATTAGTTTTAACATGAAAACAAAACAGCATAGGAAACTTAGCTATGCTTAAAAGATTTGACAGAATGGAAAAGGCACTGCCTGGTATCAAAAAGGAACCACTCTAAATCACGCAGCGGCTCAATGGCTAAGACATTGAGCTTGTCGATCAAAAGGTCAGCAGTTCAGTGGTTCGAATCCCTAGTGCCATGTAACGGGGTGAGCTCCCGTTACTTGTCCCAGCTTCTGCCAACCCAGCAAGTTCGAAAGCACGTAAAAATTGCAAGTAGAAAAATAAGGACCACCTTTGGTGGGAAGGTAACAGTGTTCCATGCGCCTTTGACGTTTAGTCATGCCGGCCACATGACCACGGAGGCATTTTCAGACAGTGATGGCTCTTTGGCTTTGAGCATCATCCCCTAGAGTCGGGAACGACTAGCACATATGTGCGAGGGGAACCTTTACCTTTATCTTTACCTTTTACTGCATTCTAACCACTGCACCACCTTGCTTCGAAGCAAAGTTTCTGATGACAACTTATGACTTTGGGCAACTAACTAGAGCATACAAAACATTTGCTAGACCAATTCTCGAATACAGCTCATCTGTCTGGAACCCGCACTGCATATCGGACATAAATACAATTCACAGAGTCCAGAGATATTTTACGAGAAGAGTCCTCCATTCCTCTACCCGCAATAAAATACTTTATGCCACCAGACTTCAAATTTTCGGCTTAGACAACTTAGAACTAAACCGACTTCAGCCTGACCTAAGAGTAGTACATAAAATTATCTGCACACAATGTCCTGTCAATGACTACTTCAGTTTCAACCACAACAATACACGAGCAAATAATAGATACAAACTCAAAGTAAACCGCTCCAAACTCAATTGCAGAAAATATGACTTCAGTAACAAAGTGGTCAATGCCTGGAATGCACTACATGACTCTGTGGTTTCTCCCCCAAACCCCAAAACTTTAACCTTAAATTGTCTACTGTTGACCTCACCCCATTCCTAAGAGGTCTATAAGGGGCGTGCATAAGTGCACCAGCGTGTCTACCGTCCCTGTCCTAATGTCCCCTTTTATTCGTATCCATTTCATGTATTCAAATTACATTTATATTTTTACCTGTTATCTTATATATGCTTGACAAATAAATAAAATAAAATAAATAAAATAAAGAATACATGAAACATAGTGCACCTTTGGTAACTACAGCTTCTAATTGTAAACAGGGTCATAGATTAATAACAGAACCTTGAATTGCATCCAGGAATGAGCTGGAAACCAGCCCATTACATGAAGTAAATGAGCTAGAAAGGTATTAAACAATATGTCCATTTAAAGATTTCTTCACACATTTACATATTATTTTACCAAATGGCCTTTCTTTGGACTTATATAATAACTTATTTGCTGTGGTGGGTTTCAAAAAATTTTACTACCAGTTTTGTGGGTGTAGCTTGGTGCGCGTGGCATGGCATGGCTTGGTGGGTTTTGCTTGGTGGATGTGGCAGGGGAAGACACTGTAAAATCCCCATTTCCTCCTGATCAGCTGGGACTCGGGAGGCAGAGAATAGATGGGGGTGGAGCCAGTCAGAATTTTTACTACCGGTTCTCTGAACTACTCAAAATTTCTGCTACCGGTTCTCCAGAACTGGTCAGAACCTGCTGAAACCCAACTCTGCTTATTTGGAACAAACCATTTCCAACTAACTTGGTTAGAATTATAATTTTTATTTTGCTTACTTATTTATTCAATGTGGAAACAATGTTTATGCTCTTGGCAGATAAAAACCAAACAGATTACATTTATAACCTATATTAAGAGCCTTTGATTCCATCTCCACTCATATTGCTCTAAACCAGGGGTCAGCAACCTGCGGCTCTGGAGCCGCATGTGGCTCTTTCACCCCTCTGCTGCGCCTCCCTGTCACTCAAAATATGCATCACAATCACCAATGTGCGACACCCGCTGGCACGTGATATACTGAGCTTTTCAACCCCCGTTAGGCCAACCATGGATAAATCCAAGAAAAGAAAAGTTTCAGAAGAAAACAGAACATTTAATTCAACTACATATGCTAGTTTTGTGACCGCTCAGGAAATAGTCAGGCACGGGAAGGGTTTTGTGGCTCCCGGTGTTTTCTTTTCTGTGGGAAATGGGTCCAAATGGCTCTTTGAGTGTTTAAGATTGCAGACTGCTGCTCTAAACATTATAAAAATAAATTTTTATTTAGCCCAGTACATGCACAAAACACAAAACATACAATTGATTGAGGGGGAGAGAGGGAATCTCAGTAATAAGAAAAGCCTGCATTGTTTTGCCAACAAGATGATTTGCCCCTTGGTTGAAATGCTTCTTAGTTGCACAGCTTGCTTAGTCTGTACAGTAAGAAAAAAAAAAGGAGCAGAATCCTGACAAATAAGTGCTGCTTAGCCATTGATTGAAAAGGCCGGGAGAGATTGGTGAATGAATGTCCCTCTTCTACCAGGAACAAAGAGCATTTGGATCGTTGCCCCTCCAATAAAGTTTTCCTCCCACATAAGCAGACACCTCTACGGAGTCATTATATAGCAGCCATCATTATGCAGATCAGCTCTTTAGAAGGGGAAAATTTTCGGCAAGTGCCTCAAAAACGAATGAAGCTTGGAATTCATATAAAATCCACTTAAATACCCTCTTTTGAATTACATGCTTGTCATGTAGATCATCCAGTAATATGTGGGTAGAACCATTGAAGGTATTTTTCTCCAACTATTTTAGGTTTTGACCAAACATTTTGTCTGGTGAAATATGGCAGGGTAGAAAAAGTGGAGTGGAATAGGAATAGGAATAGGAATAGGAATAGGAATGGAATGGAAGGGAAGGGAAGGGAAGGGAAGGGAAGGGAAGGGAAGGGAAGGGAAGGGAAGGGAAGAGAAGAGAAGAGAAGAGAAGAGAAGAGAAGAGAAGAGAAGAGAAGAGAAGAGAAGAGAAGAGAAGAGAAGAGAAGAGAAGAGAAGAGAAGAGGAATAATCATTTAGCTTGAAAGTAATTTGATTTCTACTTCAGGAAGGTTGATATGTCAAATTTCAATTATATAGTCTGATTTCTTGTCTTCCTGAAATACAGGTAGTCTCCTTATGACCACAACTGAGCCAGGAATTTTTGACGCAAATCACTGTGGTTGTTAAGTGGGTCACCACATGTCCTGACTTGATTTTAGGAACATTTTTATGATGGTTGTGAAATAAGCCATCATGGTTGTTAAGCATGCTCATTAATTGAATCAAGCATACCCAATGAGCTTTCGTTGACATTTTCTGCCAAAAAAAATGGCAGAAACATTGCACATCATGGTCTCACAACCATGGGGCACTGCAACTGGTCATAAATGCGAGCCAGTTGGCAAGCACCTGAAATGCAATTACATGACCATGGCGTTTGTAGGGAGGAGTGGGGCAGATGTAACTTTGACAACTAGTTGTAAGCAACCTTTTTTGTTAACTTCAAAAGGTTGTTGAGTGAGGACTATCTGAACTGAATTCTAAAGAAAAAACAAAAGCCTTTGCATCAGGGGTGAAATGCTCCCAGTTCGGACTGGATCGCCCGATCCGGTAGCAATGGTGGCGGGTGGTTCGGAGAACCGGTAGCAAAAATCCCTGCGCGCCCCCCCCCTCCATGCACAGCTGAACCGCACAATCATCAGAGGCTTTTTTTTTTTTACTTTTAAAAGCATTTTTTCTACAACCTCTTCCGACGAAAAAATGCTTTTAAAAATTAAAAAAAAAACCTCTGATGATCGCGCGGCTCAGCTGGGATCATCAGAGGCTTTTCAAAGCATTTTTTTCTACAACCTCTTGGCCGAAGAAGTGGTAAAAATACCTCTCTGCTGATCAGGCAACTCAGCTGGGATCGTCAGAGAGGTATTTTTTAAAAAGCGTCTCTGACGATCCCAGCTGAGTTGCCTGATAGGCAGAGGCTTTTCAAAGCATTAGAAAAAATGCTTTGAAAAGTTTTTTTTTTAAAAAAAAGTTGGCCACGCCCACCCACTCACATTACCCCCCCCCACCAAGCCACGCCCACAGAACTGCTGGTAACAAATTTTACATTTCACCCCTGCTTTGCATTCAGCTTAGCCCCCTCCACAATACCCAGCCAGCTACTTCTCACCGACCTATAATCAATATTCATAATGTATGTCAGATTAGAGAAGATTGCTTTCAGTTGCTCAGCTTCCCCTCTTCTCAACCATAAAGATAAATATCAACAAAATCATATGAATAAATATTTGCTTTTTAAGCTTCTCTCTCAAAGGGTGGAGATATAACTAAACGCAATCATATATATATATCACACAGATATACATATAATCAGATTTAGTCAACTGCAGGATGGCCATTTAAGTTATGGACTGTAATCTACTATGCTTGTCTAATGTGAATTGGTAGCTAGTAGCTTTTCTCACTTCTGTGTCTTAAGGCTGTGACTGGTTCAAAGTCACCCTGTGATTTCTGACGTCATTGAGGAGGAACCTGAACCTGAATCACTGTTAGTACTTCATCAAACTAGCTCCCTTGGTGACAGTTTGCACCTTTACAAGGTTTACCTCTTACTTGAGATAAATCATAACTTTTGTCTGAACAAAACTAAGCCTCTCTCTTAGAGATGTTTTTCTCCATGTATCTCTCCATGTACGCTCTCTTTTAGAGATGTATTTCTCCATTTATTTGTAGTTGTTCAAAATATGCTGGACAGGTCTCCTAAATTCTTTACTGTTTTATTTTTAATCTGGAGTTTGTGGGTAGCATTAAAATCCTTTAGCATTAAAATTATTTTTATTATAATTTAATAGAATGGTTAAATATGATTTATTTGTTTAAAAGGCCTCTGACATTATCTGTTTTAAAGGAGTGGTCTAACATACGTATAAAATAGAACAGATACCATGATTTCCTAATCTATTGCATTTTTTTTTAAAAAAAAAATACAATTTAGGCTTCATCACCACCAGGGGGCACTTGCGTTCTATTTTCAAAGTCCAAATATTTTATGGACTGTAAAAAAAGAGCTATACTTCTAAATTCTCTCTCTCTCTTTCTCTCTCTCTCTCTCTCTCTCTCTCTCTCTCTCTCTCTCTCTCTCTCTCACTCACACACACACACACACACACACACACACACACACACACACACACACACACAAGTTTGCCAACTTAATGTTTCTTGCCCCATTGTTAGGATTTTATGTTTGGCTCTACAAGGATATTTGCATGTGGTTCTTGATAAGCTTGTCAGCTGGAAAGTTGACAGCCCTGGTTCAAGACCCCAGCACTGAACAAAGGGATGAGCGCCCATTCCTTGGCTCCAGCTCCTGCCCACCTAGTGGTTCGAAAGCATGCAAATGCCAGTAGATTAATAGTTACCACTTTGGTGGGAAGGTAACAGCATTCCATGCGCCTTTGGTGTATAGCCAAATGACCACACAAAATGTCTTTGGACCACACTGGTTCCCTCAGCCAAGAAACAGAGATGAGCAATGCACCCTAGAGTGGGACACGACTAGAGAGGGAAACCTTTACGTTTTTTTTTAATTGTATGTATATATGTATGTATTTTTTATGGCTGGCCATGTCAATAAAGGACTCCGAGTGTCAAGCAATCATAAAACCAATTGATCATAATATAAAAGTTAAAATACACACACAGCAGCACACATCTGATCTCAAAAGAGAATCTAGGAAATTAAACAGGACTTTCATCCTAAACTGATCAAATGGAAGATAATGGGATGTCTGGCTTTTTACAGTGTTATTTAAACTCAAAGGATAGCAGAAATTCAGGGGCATAATTCTTTAATAAGCTAGTTTTATCATTGATAAGGTAAAGGTAAAGGTTCCCCTCGCACATATGTGCTAGTTGTTCCCGACTCTAGGGGGCGGTGCTCATCTCCGTTTCAAAGCCGAAGAGCCAGAAGCAATAGCCTTCATCCTTTTGTATATTTATACAAGTCAGCTTATTGCCCCCACAACTGGGTCCTCAATTTACCTACCTTAGAAAGGATGGAAGGCTGAGTCAACTTTGAGCCTGGCAAGATTCGAACCCGCAGAATTGCAGGCAGCTGGTCTTAATAACAGGGTGCTTTAGACCACTGTACTACCAAGGCTTTAAAAAACATTTCCAAACTTCCCTTCTAAAATTAGGACACACAGGTTTGTTTTAATTGTAAACACTTTCAGTCTGCAAGAGCTTTCCTCAATGCAGAGCTCACTAAGTATATTGCAACAATGCTAGCTGGGAAGTTCCTGAATTCTAATTCCAGTATTTCCAAAGAGCGTCTTCTTAGAGAAATTGGGTTTTTTTTCCCCCTTTTCTTTATTGTTATGTATTTATTTTTTTCCCCTGTATTTTTTTTACTCGGATACCCCAAAGATAAGACCAATAAATTTAATTTTTCTAGAAAGTGAAAAAAAGTCATTTTTAATTTCCATCTTCCCTAGCAGTGTGACTGAAACAACAAACTCCCTCTCCACAGATCAATTTCAATCAGTTTATTACAGTCTTAGAGCAGAGACCAGAACAAAAAAAAAAAAAACGCTCAGTAAATATACAATTAAAAGTTCTAGTATAAAATAATAAATAACAACTAAAATCTATAATAAAATCCAGTCTGTCAATTATACATGGTCTAACTATACTAAAATTACAATCCATAAACTGTGTGGCCCGTTGTAGGTTCAATGCTAAAAGAGAAAAGACGAAGCAGTGCAAAGGGTTTGCCACATTTATTATATAACAATGATGGCTAAACTTTTCTAGACCAAGTGCCCAAAGCGCACATGTGCACATGCGAATGCGTGCATGCATACCCAAATCCCCAAAATGCAATGTGCGCATCGTCCCTGTGCATGTGCCCCACACCCCCGTGCATGTGTGAATGCCCCCCCACATGTGCGCAAGGCCCCCAGCATGCACCCCACCCCCCTGCATGTGTGTATGCCCCCCCTTGATGTGCCCCACCCTCACACATGTGCACTCGGCCTCCGAATGTGCCACACCCCCTGCACATGCACACACACACCCCACACACACCATACCCCCCCATACATGCATGGCAGAAAACCAAAAACCAGCTGGCTGGCGGGAGCCATGCACACATGCACAGCAGAACTGAACTGGGTCAACGGCTCGCGTGCCCACAGAGAGGGCGCTGTGTGCCACCTCTGGCACAGCTGCCATAGGTTTGCCATCAAGGTTATATAATGTAACTATGGTGGAGAAGATATGTGTTTGCGACGAATCCCCAAGATCTGATTGGACCTTCCCAGCAATGGAGACTTCTATATTAACTGGTCTGCGAGGAACTACCTTTTTCATTTTAGGGATGGTTCCTCAAATTTTCCTCCTCCTAAATCCCTGTCTCTTGGCTTTGCTTTCCAGATATTGTATGCATGGATGTCTCCTCTGCTTTTTCCCATATTCTCTCTAATACTACAGTACTAATGCTGACCCTATCTCATTCACTCCCTTCCTTATCGTACCAGTGATGGGTTTCAAATTTTTTTACTACCAGTTCTGTGGGTGTGGCTTGGTGGGCGTGGCAGGAAAAGGATACTGTAAAATCTACATTCCCACCCCAATCCAGGGGGAAGTTACTGCAAAATCTCCATTCCCTCCTGATCAGCTGAGACTTGGGAGGCAGAGAATAGATGATAGTCAGAATTTTTATTACTGGTTCTCCAAACTACTCAAAATTTCCACTACTGGTTCTCCAGAACTGGTCAGAACCTGCTGAAACCCACCTCTGTATGGTACTCTCTCTGGTGCTTCGATAATAAAAGCAATAAGGAACAAGCTGTGTTTTTGTTCCTGTGTTCCTTTGTAGGCCCATAGAAACTCTCTCACAAGAAAGAAATGACAGCTCAGCTGCATACAAACGAAGCAGAAATGTTCCAGTGTTGCAAGTGTTAAAAAAAAAAAGAGGGTGGAGGAAAATAGTATGGTAGGTAGGGGGTGGAAAAGAGAGAGATGATGCTTCACCTAGCCTGAGCAGAGACAAAAAATGTACCCACTGGCATATGTAAGGGTTGAATGGGGCATGAAAGTCTAGGGTTGATAGTAGTTCATTGACTTAATGGGCCACTGTTGGACCATTATAGATTATTAAAACAACAGCAACTGCTAACAAATAGTTGTGGGGGATGGGTGAGTGGGAGAGATCCATGCCAGGCATCAAGGTCAACCAGGGCTGTGCTGCTACTAGATTAGAATGAAGCAATAGAGGCCAATTTTTTCCTGAAAGCTTATAACACCTCTGGCCAGAAAACTGTGTATCGAAGCCTGAAAATAAGGCTGCAGGGTGCATTTGCAATGGACTCAGAGAGGGAGGAATACAATGTCCTTTGTTCCTGCATTAAAGCAATGGTCAATGACCCACATTGATGAGCCCAGCAGAAGTTATGGATCTGCTTCCTGTTGGTTGTAGTTCATAATTACATGCCTCACACTTGAGTAGCCTGATAATCTGGGACATCCAATCAAATAGCAACACAGTTCCACATGCTGACCTCTGCATCTTCATCAGCCATAGTTATTTTCAACTCCCCGGTGCTACACTACAACATGTAAATGCTTTGTCAATGAGTTCAATGTGCTTAATGTGAATTCACTAGTCAAGGTTCTTCATAAGAACTTTAATTATCTGTGGGACTGCATCTCTCCTGCTGTATTTGCCTATCCTATTGGATCTAGAACAGACAATATACTGCAGGGCCCATTGTTAAAGTTACATCATCTTGTAGAACCTCTAGATGTGTCTTTTCATACCCTTTGGGATAATATCTTCCCCAAAGTCTGGATGTCCCCAATCCTGTTGTTTAGGAAATCCCTTAAAATGTGTTTCTTTCAATAAAGTCTGGGACAGGATATTTCTATATTCTGTATATATGAAGTCACAGTTTACTACTTTTTATTTTTTTCCAACATGTTGTACATAACTTAAAATCACTTGGATGATTAACGTGGCTCCTGAATTGAACAAGTAAACAAAATCATACAAAGATAAGAATGTGGTCATTGATGCACCCTCAACTTTTTCTCATTTTTTGCTTTGTCATCAGTTAGGACCAATGCCAACAGTAACTTCTCAACTGCCAATTTCAACCTTTCTCCCTAATATCAAGACATCACTTCTTCTTCGGGGAATTTTCCCCAAAGAAGGGAATTTTCAAATTACCTTTTTGGGATACAGTATCTGGGGGGAGGGATCATATAATGCACATAGAAAAGGGTGGGTCTTCAATAACATGTTCATGGCCACCATATTGATTTTTTTGAACTTTCCGGGGATTTGCTTGAATAAGAACGGAAATAATTCCTTTAAATCTTCCTGAATATTATGAGGAAATCCTGCCGTAGGCACAAGTAAAAAGCTACAAAATCCATAAGGCAGTGCAACCGAAACCAAGAATGCATATATAAGATCATCTTGGCCCTATTTTAATTTTAAAAATTGAGTCAGCAGCAAACTATACAGCTCTGAAAATTGATTTGACAATGAATCGTCTAGAATCAATTTCTCATCTATCAAAATTGTCACTCTTCTAAAATTATATTTATCCTTCTTTTATTCTAAGTAATAAATTGGAGGAAGATAGACTCAAGTTGAATTGTGCTTTTTCCTCACTTCATCTAATGGTAAGATTGTATTATGCAGAGAAATCTAAAGGGTAATTATAAATAAAATAATTGTATCAGGATACAGAAAATGCATAGACATTGGTTTTTTTCTAGATAGGGTAAAAAGACATACTTTTTTGTGAGAGGAAGATTTAATACATTATTTTTTCTGTACAAAATTGGGTTTATTTTGCTGATGATATGTATTATCTTCTTATAATGGAACACAACAGGATACTGATGCAAAATGAAAAAAAATATTTGAGTCCATCATATCTTTTTACTGAAAATCATATATAACAGTCTAGACAAGTAAATAGTCTAATTAATCTAATACTTTGAATAATAATTTATGCTGCTTAGTGCATCATCATAATTCCAATATTGAAAAAGCCCATGCCATGTCTGATACCTAGTCAATTTAATTAGATTAATGGAAGTGATAAAATTGCTGTTATCCTAAAATGTTTTATTGATCGAAACTGAGCATATAACTCAAATCTGCTGAAATTGAAGATTTATCAATAGTGGTCTTGGAGTTATAGCACTTTGTTCCAAAGTTGGGACGAAGCAGGTAGAATTGAGCAGGGAGAAGACAGAAGGGAGAAAAAACCCTGCATTTTGACATCAACTATAGTGTGAAAATCCAAAATGAGCCAGCAGTGTGCAGCAGCTGCCAAAAAAGCAAACACAGTTCTAGGCTGCATAAACAGAGGGATAAAATCAAAATCACGTGAACTGTTAATACCACTTTATAATGCCTTGGTAAGGCCACACTTGGAATACTGCATTCAGTTTTGGTCGCCACAATGTAAAAAAGATGTGGAGACTCTAGAAAGAGTGCAGAGAAGAACAACAAAGATGATTAGGGGACTGGAGGCTAAAACATATGAAGAACAGTTGCAGGAATTGGGTATGTCTAGTTTAATGAAGAGAAGGACTAGGGGAGACATGGTAGCTATGTTCCAATATCTCAGAGGCTGCCACAAAGAAGAGGGAGTCAAGTTATTCTCCAAAGCATCTGAGGGCAGGACAAGAAGCAATGGGTGGAAATTAATCAAGGAGAGAAGCAACTTAGAATTAATTTCCTGACAGTTAGAACAATTAATCAGTGGAATAACTTGCCTCCAGAAGTTGTGAATGCTCCAACAACTGAAAGTTTTAAAGAAGATGTTGGATAACCATTTGTCTGAAGTGGTGTAGGGTTTCCTGCCTAAACAGAGGGTTGGACTAGAAGACCTCTAAGGTCCCGTCCAACTCTGTTACTCTATTCTATTCTATTCTATTCTATTCTATTCTATTCTATTCTATTCTATTCTATTCTATTCTATTCTATTCATGAATTAAAATATGCTGGATCTGAAATAATTTGCAATCGGTTACTAAAAAGTCCTGTAGCTGTGCTTCTCTTATCCTTGGATTTTTCAGCCTTTCGACTCCAGAGGCTACACATGTTCTATCCATGTCTGGAATTCATGCCAAGGACAATATTAATAAAAGAGGAAAAGGACAAGAAGAACTCTGTGGTTTTGTTTTTGTTTTTTAAAGAGAGATTTTGCTTAGAAGAATTTTAAAAAAGGGAGCAATTCCACAACTCACAATTTCATATATTGTATTCTGTTTATTTATTTATTTATTTATTTATTAAATTTTTATACCGCCCCTCTCCCAAAGGACTCGGGGCGGTGAACAGCCAGAATTAAAAACACACAATACAAATATTAAAATACATTAAAACAAATTAAATTATCTTTGGCTTCTCCAATTTTAAAACCCCTTACCCATAAAATTCACCCAATTAAAATTTTAACCCAGCCCGGCTTGCTGAAATAAAAAAGTCTTCAGGGCCCGGCGGAAGGTCCGGAGGTCCGGGATTAGTCATATCCCTGGGGGTAGCTCATTCCAGAGGGCGGGTGCCCCCACAGAGAAGGCTCTTCCCCGGGGGGTCGCCAGCCGACATTGCCTGACAGACGGCACCCTGAGGAGACCCTCTCTGTGGGAGCGTGTTGGCCGGTGGGAGGTTATCGGAGGCAGAAGGTGGTCTCGTAAATAACCGGGTCCTAAGCCATGGAGCGCTTTGAAGATGAGAACCAACACCTTGAAGCGCACTTGGAAGACCACTGGAAGCCAATGCAGCTCGCGCAGGAGAGGTGTCATGTGGGAGCACCATGTCACCCCCATAAGTACCCGCGCGGCCGCATTCTGCACCAGTTGGAGCCTCCGAGTGCTCCTCAAGGGGAGCCCCATGTAGAGAGTGTTGCAGTAGTCGAGGCGGGAAGTGACGAGGGCATGAGTGACCGTGCATAGGGAGTCCCGATCCAGAAAGGGGCGCAACTGGCGTATCAGGCGAACCTGATAGAAAGCCCCCCAGGCCACGGCCGTCATATGCTCTTCTAAAGACAGCCGTGCGTCCAGGAGGACACCCAAGTTACGCGCCCTCTCCGTGGGGGCCAATGTCTCGCCCCCAATAGTCAGCGATGGCACCAGCTGACTATATCGGGACGCCGGCAGCCACAGCCACTCAGTCTTGGAGGGATTGAGTCGGAGCCTGTTCCTCCCCATCCAGACCCGCACGGCCTCCAGGCACCGGGACATCACTTCAAGGGCATCGTTGGGGTGGTCTGGGGTGGAGATGTACAGCTGGGTGTCATCAGCGTACAGATGGCACTGCACCCCAAAACCACGGATGATCTCGCCCAGCGGCTTCACATAAATGTTGAACAGGAGAGGCGAGAGGACCGACCCTTGTGGCACCCCACAAACCAAGTGCCTTGAGGTCGACCTCTGCCCTCCAGCCAACACAGACTGCGACCGGTCGGAGAGATAGGAGGAGAACCACCATAAGACAGTGCCTCCCACTCCCAAACCCTCCAACCGGCGCAGCATGATACCATGGTCAATGGTATCAAAAGCCGCTGAGAGGTCTAATAGGACCAGAACAGAGGAGCAACCTCTGTCCCGAGCCCTCCAGAGATCATCAACCAACGCGACCAATGCCATTTCCGTGCTGTACCCGGGCCTGAAGCCGGACTGGAACGGATCTAGATAGACGGTTTCATCCAGGTACTGCGTTCCAGGTTATGTTATGTCATGGAAACATATTTCATGGGATTATTATTCTTCATAACTATTTTTATGTGAATAATAGTAATTCCTTGAATACTAGAGATTTTTAATTATATTTTATACTATTATCAGTTGGCAATTTGACTTCTTTCAGTGGCAGAAGGAGGCATCCTGTCCAACTCCAGTTTAAAACAGTGATGAAATCCAATTTTTTTTACTACCGGTTCTGTGGGCGTGGCTTAGTGGGCGCGGTGTGGCGTGGTGGGCATGGCAGGGGAAGGATGCTGCAAAATCTCCATTCCCACCCCACTCTGAGACCAGCCAGAGGTGGTATTTGCTGGTTCTCCGAACTGCTCAAAGTTTCCGCTACCGGTTCTCCAGAACCTGTCAGAACCTGCTGGATTTCACTCCTGATTTAAAAGTAAAGAACTATAAGAAAGCCACAAAGCTCATCAGTGATACCAAAAAGACAGACTGAACAATCCATGCTGTAGAATTCTTCTGGGAATAAACTCTTTTGGACATAGTAATCTTACTTTTGAGTAGACAACTGTGGGTTAAACAGTAAATGTTTCTGACAGTACTTAAAACTATATTATGAGACTCTCTATATTTGAGTCATTCAGATCTGTATCATAAGAGGCTAATTATTCTCTTTATTGCTCCGCTATTTTATAAATTGTCTCTTCTTTTCTATGGTTAAAAGCACTATGCACACCATGTAAAGGTTCCCCTCGCACATATATGCTAGTCATTCCCGACTCTAGGGGGCAGTGCTCTTCTCTGTTTCAAAGCCGAAGAGCCAGTGCTGTCCGAAGACGTCTCTGTGGTCATGTGGCTGGCATGACTAAACGCCAAAGGCGCATGAAACACTGGTTACCTTTCCACCAAAGGTGGCCCCTATTTTTCTACTTGCATTTTTTACCTGCTTTCAAACTGCTGGGTTGGCAGAAGCTGGGACAAGTAACGGGAGCTCACCCCATTATGCAGCACTAGGGATTCGAACCGCTGAACTGCCAACCTTTCGATCTACAAGTTCAGCATCTTAGCCACTGAGCCACCACGTCCCTCTACATGCACACAACGTAGATTTATTTAACGTTATTCCAGAAATGGCTTATTGAATAATGCATCAATAATGCATATTGATTTATTCAATATGCACATAAGTATATAATGTTCTCTAGCTTTTTCCTTTTATCTTATTTTTTTTGCAGCAAAATGCTCCTCTTTATTTTGTGCTAATGGATGCATTCTATCTATTCCTGCAATGTGTCTCAAGAGCTTTTAAAGCCACAAAGTTAAATATGAAAAGACATTAGTGAGTGCAGAATAGGCACATTAATCACTGTAGAAGAGAAAAAGAAATATGTAAAATGATGAATAGAATTTGTCTTTAAAAAAAAAGAAATCTTGCTGAAACATTATTAATTTTATTAATCGATGCATGTGGAAAAAAGTGTATGAAGATAGATTAGTTGTAAACCTCTGCACTCAAGATAGGCTATAAGAATTGGTTTTTGCCATAGGGTTGTGCACCTCCAACACTAGTGACATCAAGCTGGCCATGCCGACCGTGGCCCCCCGAGGCCAAACACAACACTGATGCAGCCCTCAATGAAATCGAATTTTACACCCGTTTTAGGGCTTCAGCATCTTTCTGGAATCATGGTGGCCAGGATTGGATGCAGTATTCCAAGTGTGACCTTACTTAGTGCCATATAGATCACTTATCATGATCTTGATGTTATCTATGAGATATATGATATTATATATACCAGTGGTGAAATCCAAATTTTTTTACTACTGGTTCTGTGGGTGTGGCTTGGTGGGAGTGGCATGGCTTGGTGGGAGTGGCATGGCTTGGTGGGCGTGGCAGGGGAAGGATACTGTAAAATCTCCATTCCCACCCCACTCCAGGGGAAGGTTACTGCAAAATCCCCATTTCCTCCCAATCAACTGGGACTTGGGAGGCAGAGAATAGATGCGGGCGGGGCCAGTCAGAATTTTTACTACTGGTTCTCCGAACTACTCAAAATTTCCACTGCCGATTCTCCAGAACCTGTCAGAACCTGCTGGATTTCACCCCTGATATATACGTGTGTGTGTTTGTGTGTGTGTGTGTGTGATATTCAAAATCTTCCTGTGCTTGGTTGTTCTGCCTGTTGTCATAATTTCAATGTTATTTCTTTTCTTTTTTTTAATTTGTGCTGCTGTGGAAAAATGAGAGAATCACACCTGCTTAATTGCTCGTCCACTGTAACCCCTGACTATTCTAAACAGCCTTGTGCTGTCTCTGATTGCCAAGTTTGCTCCAGATACTCTTAAGGCTTATTTTTGTCTTAGTTCTTCTGGGGGAAAAAAAAAAGAAAAAATGAAGCACACAAATTATCTCGCATTGCCAGCATCTTCCTTTTCTCGTAGGAAATGACCTTGCTGAAACGGTGGATCCTGTACTGCTGGGAAATCTTTTGAAGATGCTCATCTTGTTTATGAAAGGAATAACCTTTTATCTTGCCGCGCTTCTCGGCTTGAGTGTTGGAAATCAGGGAGTAAGATATAGTGGGGTATGTAAAAAATGATGGAATCTATTTATACGTTATTCAAACTCCCAAATTAAAGTGTAATCTCAAGAGTTCTTTCACTATTTTAATTCCCTCAGATGTTCCCATTTGCTGAACTGGCTGCAGTGCACAAAGAACTATGGGGGGAAAATTATCTTATATAGGATGCAGTGAAAAGAAAGTGCAGGTGAGAACTTCACAGCAGCCATAGGTTGACTTCAACATCTAGTCGAGATATAAAAAATAATTACATTATTTTACGATGGCTTTCTCTTACAGTTCTGTTTTTCTTCTTAATGATCTACCTTTTCCAAAGAACTCAAACTTCAGGATAGCAATGAAATGTTTTGCTTTCTCTTTCTCCTCTATCATCACAAGGAGACCAAGGTCAACAGTATGAAAGAACCTTTCCTCCTAAAAAGATTAAATAAAATTGTCAGCATCATTCTTAAGAATACTGAGGCTCCTAATTACAGGGTTTTCACTGAATAAAACTGGTTTTATGCCTGAGGAGGGACTAGAACTCATAGCTAAATGTCTATGGAGAGTCTCAATCATCCAGGTCATGGTTGCCCCCAAAGTGCTTTCTGAGAGCTGAAGAAGCTTCTTGGATGAGAACTGAAATATCTTCAAAGAAAAGCCAGAAAGTCCAGTTGCCTCTTGAAAAAGTACTTTTGGGACAACCATAACCTGGATGACTGAGAATGTCCATAGATATTTAGTATGCATTTTGGGATGAACTCCCTTCAGAGCTGAAGAAGCTTCTTGGATGAGAAGCGAAATGTCTTCAAAGAAAAAACAGAAAGTCCAGTTGCCTCTTGAAAAAGCACCTTTGGGACTAGAACTCGTAGTTTTCCCATTTGTAACTGGGTGCATTAACCATTACACCAAACTGGGCCTTCCTTTCTGTTTAAATGGCAATAATAAAATTAATGATGGTTCCATTAAGTTCAGTACTGGATGACTGCGTAGCACAGTTGCAATGAGAAATAATCTGCAGTGCTGAGTAGTTGTTAATTATGAATTCTGGTTGGATCTTCAAGAAACATTGATAGGCAAAACTAATAGTTTCCATGAATTACTACTGAATTGAAGCAGAAAGTCAGCAGAAGAGTGCACTCAAGAGAAACATTAATGTTGCTTGAAATAAAAATTGAAACTACTGTGCCCAATGACAGATCATTGTATGTGAAGAGGGAGGGAATTTCACATTCTTGTTACTATTTGTGGGTTTCCACTTGAAATCCTCCTGTATTTTGTGGAGAACAAAATTAAACTGATAACAGATCCTACATTTGATCTTAAGACCAGAAAGTGATGAAGATTAATCAAGTTCAAAATTTTGTTCCTGAATAGAATTAAAATAATGTAAGGGTCCTGTGAGCACAGAACTTCCCTTTAGCTTTATGAAGCTAAATGAAAAGAGACTGCAGTGTCGGACATGAATGTTTCAAAGTAGAAAGAATCAAAATATTTTGTCATTTTGAATGGCTTAAAACCTCAGGCACTGATGACACTGATGATGTCTCAGAGAAGGTGAAGGTAACAGCAGTAGGAATACCTGAACTGCATTTGAAAACCTGCAGAGGACAATATAATAAAAATTCTCCAAGAACCTAAACAAAAGTCATCTATAAGGGAATCCCAAAAGTGCTTTTTTTTTCAAAAGACAACTGGATATTTTTTTCCCTTGAAGATGTTTCGCTACTCATCCAAGTATATGGCACCCACCTTATACAATAGATTGAGGCAGGGGTGAAATGCTCCCGGTTCGGACCGGATCCGTGGATCCGGTAGCGATGGTGGCAGGTGGTTCGGAGAACCAGTAGCAAAAATGCCTGCGCCCCCCCCCCCCCATGCCCAGCTGAGCCGCACAATCATCAGAGGCTTTTTTTTATTATTTTTAAAGGCATTTTTTCTACAACCTCTTTCGCCAAAAAAATGCTTTTAAAAGTAAAAAAAAAAGCCTCTGATGATCGCGTGGCTCAGCTGGGATCATCAGAGGCTTTTCAAAGCAATTTTTTCTGCAACCTCTTCAACCATAGAGGTGGTTAAAAAAATGCTTTGAAAAGCCTCTGACGATCCCAGCTGTGTTGCCTGATTGGCAGAGGCTTTTCAAAGCATTTTTCTGCAACCTCTTTGGCCAAAGAGGTGATTTAAAAAATGCTTTGAAAAGCCTCTGACAATCCCAGCTGTGTTGCCTGATCGGCAGAGGCTTTTCAAAGCATTTTTTGCAACCTCTTTGGCTGAAGAGGTTGTAGAAAAAATGCTTTGAAAAGTGTAAAAAAAAAAAAGTTGGCCACGCCCACCCAGTCACATTACCCCCCCACCAAGCCACACCCACAGAACTGGTAGTAACAAATTTTACATTTCACCACTGCATTGAGGGTTATAGATTTTAACCCTCTAGGCTAGAGACCTTTTTTTTAAAACTTCCCAGACACTGACAGTCCAATATGGACACATTTTAAAATCAAATTCCTATGGCCTGGTTCATATAACACAACATATTGTGTACTTGGTTTCAGTTTAGCATGTTGTGCAAACATGGCTGTCGTTCCAAAAAAACCAAAAAGTTGTGGTTTAGCAGATTGTGTGAATCCAATTCATACATACATACTGATTTATTGCAAAGATTGGTAGGTCTCTACGTCTCCAGATGGCTTACAATATACATCTATTAGAAATCCATAAAACCCATTCGACCTTAAAACAATAAGGGATTGGGAAGGAATAGAAGGGAAAGAAGATAAAAGCAATCAAGAGACAGAAGGAAAGTTAATTGGCAATTCAGACCTGGTGACAAGAAGCTTGGGAAGATTATATTTTAAGTTGTTCAGACAGCTCCTGCTTTAATGAATTCACTATAAATGAAGGTGAGCAATTTATCTTTCTAGGGTTTCTATATTTACACAGATTCGCATTAAAGACAGTTTGCTGACTTTGGTGTAGTTCTTGATTCCTTGATCTCGTCCACGGAGTCTGACATGCTCCTCAATTAAAATCTACCCAGGCCAGCATTACTTATGTATCCATATTGTCTTATAATTATTATGCTTTAAACATAGTTAACTGTTGGAAGACAAATAGGAAATTAAACATAGAAACTGAGAGTCGGAAAGGTGCTTAAAGGCGCTGAGCTAGAAAGTAGGGTACTGTGAGTTCTAGTTTGAGATCTGATTTAGGCATGACACCACCTGGGTGACTTTGGGTCACCCTCTCACAGCTCCAGGAAGAAGCCCCAGAAAGAACAAACCACTTCCAAACATGTTGCCAAGAAAACCTGTCCTCCAACAGACACTCTCAGCAATAAAACATTTGTTCACATACACAAGGTGAAGTGAGTATATCAGAACATTGTGTGACTGTTTTCTATTATTGCCCATACCTTCTGTTACCTTTCTGATAATTTCCATTGGCGTGTAATTGAAGGTGAGAGCTAATCTGGTGCAGTGGTTAAGGTACTAGACTAGAAGCCAGAGACTGTGAGTTCTAGCTTCACTTTTGGCACAAAACCAATTAGGTGACCTTGGGCTGGTCACTCCCAATTAGCCTTTAAAGGCAATGGAAAACCACTTCTGAATTCTTGCCATGAAAACTGCAGGGACTTGCCACTCACCAAGAGCAACCCTTCCTTGAAGCCTTCTCCAATAATAATACCATAACAATAAAAACAATATCATCATCATCATCATCATTATTATCCATTGTCATTGTCCAAGAATTTTACAAAACACATCAAGAAATTGCATCTTCCTGCAATAACACCAGCGGAACTGCAAAAAACTGCGCTACTCAGAACATCATATATTTTAAGAAGATAACTGGTTGATACCTAGGACGCTGGAAGCAACCCGTATCAACCATTAGCACCAGTCAATCATATCTATGATATATTTTTAAATGTTCAATTGACTGAGTTTCATGTTTAATGAATAAAAGAGGAGATTATTATTATGATTATTATCATCATCATCATCAATTTTTTTTTAATTTGATTTATATGCCGCCCTTCTCCGGAGACTCAGGGCGGCTTACAATGCGTTAAGCAATAGCCTTCATCCTTTTGTATATTTATACAAAGTCAGCTTATTGCCCCCACAAACTGGGTCCTCAATTTACCTACCTTAGAAAGGACGGCAGGCTGAGTCAACCTTGAGTCTGGCGGGATTCGATCTTACTTTAATTGCAGACAGCTGGTCTTAAATTACAGAGTTCTGTCTGTTGAGCTATCCAGGCTCTTTAAAATTAATACAGAAACAATTTCTTTCCAGTAAGTTCAACTTACAAAGAGAATGGCAGGTTACAGGAAACACCGCCAGATTCTTTGCTGTTGGTCAGCAAAAAGCCACCATATGTGAGCAACCGGTTAAAGGACTTGTCTATGGAGATTCTCCAGTCATCCAGGTCGTGGTTAGCCCAAAGGTGCTTGATCAAAAGGCAACTGGGTTTTGTTTTTTCAGAAGAAGCTTCTTCCGAGCCAGAACTGAAGAAGCTTCTTGGATGAGAAGCGAAACGTCTTCAAGAAAAAACAAAACGCAGTTGCCTTTTGAAAAAGTACCTTTGGGATTGTTAAGAAGAGGTGAATTTTCTTCAGAGAGCCGCTGGCTGCGTTGGCCAAACCACTAGCGGCGCTTCTTCTTCTTTTTTTTTTTACAGGCGAGCGAGCAAGCAAGCAAGAAAGACGCGCGCTTTGCGCGCAGCGAAGCGTCCGGACTTCGCAGGCTGAGGGAACAGCGGGGCAACAGAAACCGGCGCCTGCTGTTCTCCAAACGGTGAATAGCGGGCGCTGAAGGGGCGTTTCCCTCCTACGCGATGCGCGAAGCTGCGCCGAGAAGGCGAAAAAGCCGCGGTTGTCGCTGGCCGAGCTCGTTTGCGAGGGCTGCGAGGGAAGGAAGGGGAGGAACCGCCGGCGGAGGAAGGCTGGTGATCCTGGGCGCGCTCGACAGTCTCGCCCGGCGAAGAAGGGAGATGCGATGACTCCTCTCACCCTCGTTCAGCCCGCCTGAGGAGGACGCTGGTGGGAAGAGCAGGTAAAACCCGGTCCTTTCTGCCACCTTTGACTTTCCTGCGGGACTTATTGAGGAGTAAATACACTAAGGAGGCTTGCTCGGAATAAGGGAGTTTTAGGGTTGAAGGAGAGCGGAGAAGTCGTGGATTCCTGGTTGAGGATGCGGTGGGATTTAGGAGAGTTAACATCTAATGCTGTACCTCTGGAGACATCAATCAATCAATCAATCAATCAGAATAGAGCTAGATGTCTTCTAGTCCAGGGGTCTCCAACCTTGGCAACTTTAAGACTTGTGGACTTTAACCCCTGTTCTAGTCCATCCCCCTCCTCAAGCAGGAGACCCTGTACCATTTCAGACAGGGGACTGTCCAGTCTCTTCTTAAGAACCTCCAGTGATGAAGCATCCACAACTTCCTGAAGGCAACTTCTGTTCCACTGGTTAATTGTCCTCACTGTTAGGAAGTTTCTCCTTAGTTCCAGATTGCGTCTGGTTTCCTCCATTGTTTCTTGTCCTGCCTACAGGTGCTTTGGTAAATAGGTTGACCCCCTCCTCTTTGTGGTAACTTCTCAAATATTGGAATTCTGCTATCGTGCCCCCCCCCCTTCTTTTCTCTAAACTAGACAAACCCAAAATCCTGCAACCATTCTCCATATGTTTTTGTCTCCAGGCCTTTATTCATCTTAGTTGCTCTTCTCTGTACTTTTTCCAAAGTTTCAAAATCTTTTTTTGTAATGTGGTGACCAAAACTGGATGCAGTATTCCAGGTGTGGCCTTATTAACACTTTACAAAGCGATAGATTGTAGATGCTCCACCTCTCCAGCGCGATCTTCTCTATTCCTGGCTGCTCTTCAACTCAAAAAAGCTGGTTCCAGATTTTGGGAACATTGATGTACTCCAACTCATTTCCAGTCTTTGTACTTATCCTTCTTCATTAAGGTGGTATGTACAACTTTGCTCCAGCTTAATGTATCAAAAATATTTCTACATTTTTATTCCTTTCGTCCAAGGAGCTCCAAAAGTTAAAATGATTCTGCTCCTCGTTTAACAAATCATCTTCTGCCAAACCTGTTGGTCAATTCTGTGGCCAGTTCTCTTAGGCCAAGCCCTCGCATCTGGTTCTATGACTATTCCCTGTGCCGAGTGTCTATGGAAATGTAATATTTCCTTTTTCTAAGTATTTTAGTCTCCTTAAAAATATCATACTACAATTGTGCTGTGATAAGCAATGCCCATTACTTTTCATCTTTAAAGGAACATATGCTTATAAATCCCAGAGCAAATGGTAGCACCTAATTGATCCTGAAAATACTGAGCAAGCACAGATCTAATTATAACTTGAATGGTAGACTAAATGCCAGGGCTGTGAAGTAGCTTGAGAAAAACCAGGAAGAAGGTAAGGGCAAATCATTTCTAAGTTGCTTCTGTGGAAACTACATATCTATGTCTAGGATGCTAGGTGATCACCTCGCAGTGAGATGGGTGGCAAACAAATTTAATAAATAAATAAATATCAAGCCCTAAGTTGAAATGTAACTGTAAATTGCAGTTAATGACAAGATAGTTTTGAATTATGTTTATGGTAGTGGTTTACTGACCTAAATAGGGGATTGTTTTGTACATTTTGGAGTTTTCTTGAGAGGCTGCTGTGAAGATGGAAGCCCTTCTCCCAAACTGCAGCCAAGTGCCACTTTTTTTAAAAAAAAACAGCAACCTTCTAACACATTTTCCTGTCCAGGAGGAAGTGAGGAGTGGGCAGGGGAATTCAATTTTCATGCTTTACCCCAGAGGTCCCCAACCCCTGGTCTGTGGACCAGCATGTGGCTGTGGCACGCCAGAAAGTGGGCTGTGCAAAGAAGCAAAGCCCCATCCGCGGCTTTGTGAAACCACGCCCCCTCTGGTCCACAGAAAAACTTCTCTCCATGGAACTGATCCCAGGTGCCCAAAAGGTTGCGGGCTGCTGCTCTACCCCAATTTGCTACCCAATTTTATTGTTATTATTCAGTGAGTCGTGTCCAACTCTTCACAAGTCCATGGACCACAACATGCCAGGCCTCCCTGTCCTCCACTGTCTTCCAGAATCTGTCCAAACTCATGCCCATTGCATTGATGACACTATCTAATCATCTCATCCTCTGCTGTCCCTTTCTTCTTTTGCCTTCAATCTTTCCCAACCTCAGGGTCTTTTGCAAGGAGTACTCTAGCCTCATTAGATCAGTGGTCCCCAACCTTTTTATCGCCGCGGCCCGCTGAGTGCGCGCAGGGATGGGGGCACGGCCCAGGAGCTTTTGCGCACGGCCCATTGCGCACGGCCCAGGAGCCTTTGCGCTGCAGCGTTCATGTCCCCCAGCCGCTGTGCGGCCCGGTGCCAGGTACTCCACGGCCCGGCACCGGTCCGCGGACCGGGGGTTGGGGACCACTGCATTAGATGACCAAAGAATTTCAGCTTCAGTATCTGTCCTTCCAAACAGTCAGGTCTGATTTCCTCCAGGACTGACTGATTTAATTTCCTTGCAGCCCAAGAGACTCTCAAAAATCTACTCCCAGCATCACAATATCCAATTTTAGTGATATCTTTATAGTCAGTTTCAAGGGCTACTAAATGGAGCTACAGGACCACCAAACAGGAGCTACAGATTTGCTCACTCTTGAGAGCCTTTGGGAGTCAAGTAGAAATGTAGAGGAATCACTTGTGTCTCTTCACCTCTAATACCAAGAGAGTGAAAAGTAGGGTGCAGCTTTTATGCTTTTTTTAAAAAAAAACATGTCCATTTATAGTGACTTTGCTTTTATTTTTCTTTCTCTCTATTCTCAATGAAAAGGAAATAAAATGCATCAGGACTGGCATCCTATTTTGACCTATTTAAATTGTGTTTCCTTGCATTGGCTGTGTTGTATTGCATTTCCTCTTTTCAGCTCTTTTCATAATATTGACATGCATGTAGATTTGTGACATCTTTCATTTCACACTACCTTTCACCATTTTTCTTCAGATGAAAATATGTAGGCATTTGAGAATGATTCTGTACTCTGATCTTGTTTTTTTATTATAGAAAATACATTTTAGTGATATATAAACTATATCACTAAACAAAAATACTTTAAGTTGACTAGGCAATTCAAACTGTTAATCTAGGAGAAGCCAATGTGTTACTTAGCAGAAATATAACAGTCCTTTTTAATATCCATATTAGGGCAAGATTAAAGCTCATAAAATACTGAGTGAGTTTTCCAGTTATCCAGAACTCATTTAGCAATGTCTAAGCATTTTTCTTTATTTTTGTCCATTGAACATTTTAGCTAATGTGATTAAAAGTGTATTTTAAATTCCTTCTCTTTTCAGGATTTCCAAATATGTAAAGTTTGGGTCACTGGCATAGAATGAGGAGACTGAGTAATTTTTATTAGCCTATTCCTTTCGAATAAAATTAGTTATTTATTGAGTGCAAGTAGTTTTTCATTTAAAATTGCTTTTATTTCCAATATAACATAATATTGTGCTGACTCTTCTTCTCATAAGTGGAGATTTTTAAAATTCAGTTTAGTTACAGGTAGTCTTTGATCTATAACCCCAATAGGAACTGGAAAATTCATTATTAAGCAGTGTTTCGGGATCTAATTTCAGTCTATCATGGGGCCAAATGGTTTATTCTTTTTCCAAGCTTTCTGGCTTGTGCTCCTGGAGCCCATCCTTAGGGAACTTCTCTCTCTCCAAAATGTGTGCACTGGGTTGGTCTACACATTGTATTTATATGGTGCTTAGTTTTGTGTGGCTTTTAATTGTTAGGGTGTTAATAGACTGCTATTAAGTCATTAGTTGTTTCCTGGTTTTCTCTCTGCACCGCAATGGAGAAACGGGCAACGGAGCAGCTGGCGCAAGGGAAGGAGAAGGACGCTTTCCCTCTTTCTTCTCCCTGCTCCTCCTCCTTCCCTCATGCCGGCCGCTCTGTTGCCTGTTTCTCCATTGCAGCACAGTGCCCAGGATCCACTTTGATAGTGGGGAGGGGGGGCGGGGAAGGGGGTGTAATTTAACCAATTTGCCCAGAGTCAGGTTGGCCATCGTGGGAGGCTGATCCCGCATGTGTGGCGGAGCTGGAGGACGAGGGTGGGCCATGCCTCCCATGACAGCCAACCTGACCCTGGGCAAACCAGTTGTTAAATTATTTGAATCCCACCACTGGTCGTAATTCAAAGACTATCTGTACCGTTGAAAGACAATTGTTGAGACTTATTGTTGTTCTGTAATTTGGGATATATTTATAGGGCTAGATTCTTTCATACGGAGATACAATATGCCACTCTGATTGTAGGAAGGTGCACCCTGTTTAGTTGCCAGCAATTAGAGATATATAAACAAAAAGATAATAGAATTGGCAGGAATAAATCTTCTTTGTTGCATATCCTTAATAGCAGAAAAGAGGTCTCATCAGTCAGCCTACCAATTGTTGGAGCAAATCACACTATAATTTTCCTGCTGCTAATGGGAGTAGAAAAGTAATGAATTGTTGAGAAGGAATGATTCTTGTGTTTCCAATGTCGTCCTTAAAAATGCTGAAGTCTGTTTTTGCAGCCCCTGAAGCTATTTTTATTATAGTTATTGCTAAAGATTAGACTTAGTAACCTGACATTTGGAGGTGTGATTCACTGTGTGAAAACCTTTGTAGTATTGGTTCATAGAAAAACTCACAAACTTCGCCTCCACCCCCAACAGCCTTTCCAGGCAAAACCCCACAGAAAATCTTGGTTTTATCCACTTTATATTATCTACCCAATTATTACAGCCTCAGTCACCACCCAAAATGGATATCCTGGCCTGCCACTGAAAGATTCCCACTCCTGGCTTAGAGAAAGGGGAGAAAGCTAAGATCATTTTGTCTCTCTGTGTATATACTGTACATGTTTGTGAGTGAAGGAAAATTTGTACTTAAATTTATTTATTTATTTATTATTTATTTGTTCAACTTGTATGCTGCCTTTCTCCGAAGACTCAAGGCGGCTTGATAGCTGTGCACACCTTCCTTCCTTCCTTCCTTCCTTCCTTCCTTCCTTCTTTCCTTCCTTCCTTCCTTCCTTCCTTCCTTCCTTCCTTCCCTCCCTCCCTCCCTCCTTCCCTCCCTTCCTTTTATTGTGTTTTAATGATGCTTTATATAACTCTTGTGAGCCGTCAAAGTTGGGTTTCTTAAATAAAGATTATATGAGTTTCTTCAATAAATAAATGTTTGCAACCCCTATCCCAGCCATTTGTATCTTGCTCCAAATTGAGAAGGTTTCTCACTATTAATAAATATTAATTTAATAGAACAGGAACATTAGGAAATAATGGTTGTAGCGTAATTGCATTCAATAAGAGCCGAGGTGGCGCAGTGGTTAGGGAGCAGTACTGCAGCTACTTCAGCTGACTGCTAGTTCAGCAAATCAGCGGATCAAATCTCACCGGCTCAAGATTGACTCAGCCTTCCATCCTTCCGAGGTGGGTAAAATGAGGACCCAGATTGTTGGGGGCAATATGCTATTTAGTATACTGTCTTTGGTGTAAGCCGCCCAGAATCCTCGGAGAGTGGGCAGCATAGAAATATGAATAATAAATAATAATAAATATATTATACTCCTCAGGCCGGGAGTTTGACATCCCTGTTCTAGATCAATTGCATGTTTCTGTTTCCCCAAAAGTTGCGTGCTGCTGTTGTACGTATACAACAACCTCTGAACTTTTTTTTCAATAAACTGAATATGAGCAAAATTAAGTGTTTTCTTTCTTTTTAAAAAAATAACTTACAGTTCGATAGGATTCCCCCCCCCCTTTCAGGGTAGTGTGAGTAACATTCTAATAAGAGGTGTGTGCTATTTTGAAAATACACATTATATTCAGTCTTTCACTTCCTAAAGCATTAATGCAGCACCAGCTAGTTTGTCATAGAGTAAAATTAGCCCTGTCTGTGCCGCTAGTGAAAGGGGGTGGAATGTGAAATGTGACCAAACATGTAAACAAGTTCAGCCACGCCTAAAATATTTTCCACTGTGGGTACAAGTGTAGAAATTCATTGTCAGGCTGAAGGCGTTCGATCTGAGTTAGATCTGCAATTTTTGCTGTTGTCTAAAATCTTCCAAGGTAAGTCTTTTAGACAAACTTTATTTGCATTAGGTGTTACAAATTATGAAACAATTAATGTAAAGGATTAATAGGCTGTTTTTTTTAAAAAAAAATGATAATTCTTGCAGTTCTATCTTTTTTTTCCTACCATCAGATTGTTATTATATTAACTTGAAACACAATACACAAGTTATTTTTGTAATTTAGATTATAGTAACTCTGTAAATGTGGCAACATCTGACTCTAACTTTGTGTCTTTGGCATTTCATATGTGCAGTGAAATAAATATCAAAATATCAAAGCAATATCAAAATTTAAAATGTTATTTCTTTGGGGGGAATAGTGTGCTTTTTTAATGCAATGAGCTGCCTCTTTTTCTTGCTGGTTTCCAGTTTTTTTTCCTATGCTCCAACTGCAAGGCTGATCTTTTATGGAAAAAAATGATCATGTTACTTAATAATGGATACTTCTGCCATATAAGGGCTTGGGTATATAATCATATAATTTCAGCTGTCTTTTCATGGAGACTAAGTATTATTTGTCAGTCATGTAAACTAGCTTGCATGATGCATTAGTTATGTTTTAGTCCCACAAATACTTGTTGCACTTTAATATTATAACTTAAGGAAACTTGTTCTCATTAGTGGATCACAATTCCTGCATTCATTACGAATAATCTAAAGAAACTTCCCTTAATGTGGCACCTTCCAGATTTCCTTAAATTCATCTGGAACCAACTGGGGTAATAGGGAAGTAATTTATAATTTAGGTTTTTTTCTAATGATTTATTTTTAAAAATGCTACCCCATAACTTATTTTTGTTTGGACACTGTCAGTAAAAGGTCAATTGAATATCTAGGACTGGGTTTGCAGTACTTACTGCTGCAGTTATTTCTATAGATTCTTCTCTTGATGCCAGCAAATATTTCTGACCCATTATCATTTGTATCTAATATTGTATCTGTCAGGTCCTAGGAAGGCCAACTACTTATACCAGTCAGCCCCAATAAGTTTCTGACATATAATTCTTGAATATGCCTGGCCACCAAATAGATGCTTAATTCAGACATATGTATACCAGTGGCCCTAATGTTTTACCTAAGAAATGGCATGCCCAACTCTGAGAATCAGGTTCTATGTTCTAGTGACACAAATAGGTAGATTCCTTCTTATCAAAATATATTGTTCCCAGGAGACTATATTAATTAGAGCAGTGAATATAAATCGGTTTACTAATTTTAAGAATATTCAATAGAAATTAAAAAACAGAAATGGATTTTATATATATATTTGTTTTCTGAGGTTTTCGCGGGTGTTTGTATGTAGGTCTTTGGTTATTCGGGTTTTCTACCGCGTAAAATTGGAGGTTTCTTGGCAACGTTTCGACGAAGTCTCATTCGTCATCTTGAGGCTGGTGTCTTTGGCTTCGTGCTTCTAGGAGCATTTGCTCCTAGAAGCACGAAGCCGATTTTTCACGCATACAGGTATGCAAGTCTTGTTGTATTCGGGTCTTCTCCCATGTAAGATTGAGAGCACTTTGGCAACGTTTCGGCAGAATCTCATCTGTCATCATCAGGCTTATGCAAGTGGTCTTCTGCAGCAACTGCCGTTACTATTTCAAATCTGGTGCTGGTAGTCTGCTTTGCTGGGATGGCCCCACCTCTTCATTCTAATTGGTTTGATATATATATATATGCATGTGATGGATCATTGATTGGTTATTTGCCATCAAGTTGGTATTGGCTTCTTAGTGATCATATCGATAGATTTTCTCCAGGATGATCTGACCCCAAATTGTTCCTTCAGGTCCTCCACTGGTGCTCCCATTACAGCCATAATTGAGTCCATCCAGTTTGCAGTAGATTAGGGGTGTCAAACTCACGGCCTGCAAACTGGATGCCTCCCGTGCTGGCCACGGCCATGCCCAGTTTAGCGAAGGGGGGAAAAAGTCGTGATATGTCTCGTGACACTGCCGTGATGATGCAACTTTGACACCCCTGCTGTAGATAATCCTCTTCTCTTTCCTTCCATCTCTCCCAACATTATGGATGTTTCAGAAGAGCTAGTTTGTCACATTTAGTATTGTAATGAAAATGTATAACAGAAATAAGAGAATAAATATTGTACTTCACAGACTTTTTTAAAGCTGTCACCAGGACAGTGCAAATAGTCCTTGCTTAACATCTATTTATTCGGCAACTATTTGAAGTTATGACAGCATTGAACAACTTAATGAGCGGTCCTTGAAATTCTAGCTATTATAGTGCCCCTGTGATCACATGAACAATTTTGGGCTCACTCTGGCCTACCCACACTTACGACCATCTTTTGGCTGCCCACCTACTTGCTGCCACCCTTCACTTGTTTGCCACTGCATCTAGCAAGGTGTGCACCACTACTGGGTGGGACCTTTTCTCACGCCATCTTTTGCACCAGCCAAAGGCCTTCTCTTGCATGCCAGCTGGGGGGAATGGGACAACTTGCCACAGCCAAGTCGTCATGGCCAACTTGCTGCAGGACAACTCGCCATGACCAACTCACCACGGTACAACTCGCCGTGGGACAATTTAACAATTCTATTTAATTATTTAAAATAAATAAAAATTATTTTAATTTTTGCCATTCACATTTCATTCTGTCTCTCCTTTCGCATCCTTTCTTTAATCTATTCCAACATTTCTTCGGTATTAGTGTAGGTCTTGTCCCGCAGCAAGTTGTCCTGTGGCAAATTGACTGTGGCAGGTTGGCTGTGGCGAGTTAGCTGTGGTGAGTTGGCCGTGGCAAATAGTCACAGACCCCCAGCTGGGGCTTCTCTCATGTGCTATCTAGGGCCTCCTTTTGTATACCAGCCAGAACCTCCGTGCCCCACCCAGAGTTTTCCTTTTGTGCCACACAGCCAAGGCCTGCTTTCACACACACCAACCATCTTTTGCATGTTGGTTGGGTTCTTCTTTAGTAAAAGAAGGTCCCAGTTGGTGCACAAAAGAATGACCTGCCCAATGTGAGAAAGGAGGCCCCAGATGGCCCAAGATGGGGCCTCCTTTCTCTCTTTTCCTGAGAGAAATCAGTGCAAAAGAAGGCTCTGGCCAGTACAGTAGTGGTGTGATGTAGTGGGCTGGGCCAGATGTGGTGGTAGTTGGGAGCAGCAGGTAGGCAGGTGGCAAAAAGAAGAGAGATAAGGGGATACATGTGGATGGGAGGAGTTGGAGCCGAAGCAGTCCCTTACTTTTTCCAAGGATGACTTGCATCAGAATGGGTGAATTTTAAACAATTGGGATTCACTGAATTACAGCAACTGGGATTGCTGGAATGGCCAGTGCTAAGCAGAGCAGTCGCATGGCATTTCTACCACATAGTTTATCGTCAGAGTTGTCTGTCCAGTTAGCATCATAATGTGAGGACAATCTGTAGCCTGACTCAAATGAAATTTTATCTGCTTTTCAACAAGTTTTTGTTGCTTTTTATTCCATCCCAGCCTGAATTATTTGTAATTTTTTTCTTTGCCCTTAAATACTTTATTTTAAATATTTAATCGCTTGTAGAATAAGATACCGATTATTAAATTAAATTATATAATTTGTGTTTTATTAATCAGCAATGCCTCACTATTTTGTTTGGGGGGGGTCATCAGAACAACATAGTGTGCTAAATTCTTAGCTCTTAAAAATCTACTTTTAATTTAGTTGTTCAATTTTTAAACTTGAAGTAGAATGCCCTGCTTGAAATATTTATTTTTGGTTAATTATGTCCATTTTTTTTTTCTGTAGCAGATGGTACGTGAAGAGTATATTTCAGCAACACCAGGTACTGACATACAGAGACCAGACCCACAGTATGCCTACAATGTTGGCATTTATGGCTGGAGAAAACGCTGCCTTTATTTATTTCTCCTCCTCTTGATCATCATCCTAGTTGTGAATCTTGCTCTGACAATTTGGATTCTTAAAGTAATGTGGTTTTCATCAGTAAGTGTTTTTTTCCCCCTTTAATTGGGGTTTTGCTGTTGCTTTTGCTTATATTCTTACTGTTGCATCTAAGATTTTTTCTGCACTGTAAAACATCCTTTACCCTAGAGCCGTGATGGTGAACCTATGGCACGCACGCCACAGGTGGCACGCGGAGCTATATCGGTGGGCACGTGAGCATTGCCCTAGCTCATCTCCGGCGTGCACCGGAAGTTGGGAAATAGGCTGTTTCCGGCCTCCAGAGGGCCTCCGGGGGGGGAGGCCATTTTCACCCTCCCCAAGCTCCTAGAAAGGCTGTGGAGCCTGGGGAGGGCAAAAAACAGGCCTACTGGGCCCACTGTGCCATCACGTGCCAAAAGCAGGGGAGGAGTGCAGCGCATCGAATTATGGATGTGGGCACGCACATGACCCCCACACACACCGCTGCCCCCACTTTTGGCACGTGACGGTAAAAAGGTTAGCCATCACTGCCCTAGAGGAATTTTGGAAATAATTTTCAGATCCTGGGGAATTCCTATATAAAAATCAACAAAAATACCATACCTAGTTTTAAAGTAGTTATTTGCAGCAAATGTGATATTTTCCCCTGCTTTTATCTTATTTCAATAGCTGAGTTTCTATATCACACCAAGTCTTTATGTGTTTTTTTAAATTTTATTTTAGTCTGATGTATGAACCTCCCCCAGCTGTGTACTTTTGAAATCACTGTATTGCTCATAGTCAATCATTTTGATTTGTTAGCCCAGGGATGTCAAACTGGTGTCGTCATGGCGGCATCACGTGACATATTGTGACTTTTTTCCCCCTTCACTAAACTGGGCATGGGCGTGGCCAGGCCTGTGGGCCGGGAGTTTGACACCCTGGGTTAACCCATATTAAAGAAACCATCGCTTAGTATAGTATATAATCTCAGCCACAAGATGCAGTCTTAAATATACTTTAGAGTAAGCCTTACTTAATGTAGTGTTAACATGCTTTGAATTGTGTTCATTGACTGGTATCATTTGAAATTTATTCTTTAATTCTTATGTGACTTTGTCATTTCTGAGTCCGTTACTGAGATGTTTCATCTAATGAATTGCTATTAATGAAGTGCTTAAATGTCTAAATCCTAAATGGGAGAGATACCATGTAGATTTAGTTGCATGCCAACAATGATGAATATATGGAGCCATTTCAAATAATAATAATGTATGGTTACTCCTAAAAGGGACACGGTGGCTCAGTGGCTAAGACGCTGAGCTTGTCGATCGGAAGGTCGGCAGTTCAGTGGTTCGAATCCCTAGTGCCGTGTAACGGGGTGAGCTCCCGTTACTTGTCCCAGCTTCTGCCAACCTAGCAGTTCAAAAGCATGTAAAAAATGCAAGTAGAAAAATAGGGACCACCTTTGGTGGGAAGGTAACAGCATTCTGTGCACTTTTAGTGTTTAACCAAGCTGGCCACATGATCACAGAGATGTCTTCGGACAGCGCTGGCTCTTCGGCTTTGAAACAGAGATGAATACCGCCCCCTAGAGTCGGGAACAACTAGCACATATGTGCGAGGGGAACCTTTACCTTTACCTTTATGGTTACTCCTAAAGGAGAAGAGGAGCAAATGGACAACTTCTAGCCTTGCTGTCATGCAAATTATATTGTTTCTTTGAATTACAGCTTTTTGAAGAGGGCTTGGGTACACATTGCTGGTATCTGGACTGGAGAAGAAGTCCTTATGTGCAACACCTTTTTATAAGTGCAATTCCTCTTCGTTGGGCATGCTTGCAAATGGCTTTTATCAAAACCTTGTATGAAAAGATATTTTTCTGAGCACCTTTCTTCCACCCATAACATATTTATCTTCTGAATTTCTTTTTCATCAGGGATGTCTGCCTTGAATAAACCATACAGTATTTGGAAAACGATCAATGTGGCCTCTTTGAAAAGAATTTGACAATGACTAACACAACTAATATTTAAAATGTGTTTTGCATTTGCAGACTGGAATGGGATACCTACAGGTTAATAGTGATGGGCTTCGTCTGGAAGGAGAGTCTGAATTTTTATATCCATTATATGTCAAAGAAATTCACTCCAGAAAGGTAACAATACAATGTTATGCACAGCTATTTGGAGACAAATCCCACTGATTTTAACAAGGCTTATTTCTGAGTAAATACACATAAAAATGTGTGGTTTCTGGAAAAAAAGTCATATTTACTAGAGTTATGCAGAGCCTGTTTTGATTTGATAGAATTTCAATAAAATTGGCTCTACAAAGCAGTTTTGCTTTGAAATGGAAGCAAAGATCTGATTCAAAGCAGCAATACATATCACATGACTGAAAATACTTGGGGGTGTTTACTTTGAAGCACAGCACAGATCTGATGTTTTTTTCCTGCTGATTCTGGTATTGTTCCAGCAATATTCAGTTCTGTAATTTCTCTTTCCATTTCAACAAACATACACAAAGAATGCCAATTGATTCAGTAGCATAGCTAGTCAATATGTTTTTTTTTTTTTCATTTTGTATCATTCCTTAGAGCTCTTTTGTGCTGCCAAGGTAAAATTTAACTAGTCATCATTCATCTTCTCAGTTTGCAGCTACTTGAACATATCTTACCACAACCTTAAAGTTTTTGGTTTTCTGCTAATGGAATATTACACATCTGTGCTAACGCAACTGAACATTCAACTTAGCTCTCTCGGGAGAGGCAAATCAGTATGTATTCTTTGATCAAATGAAAATGCACTTATGTATCAAACCTTAACATTTAAATTCTGCATTGTTAGGGTATGTTTACATCTGTCAGTAAAAGTGAATGGATACCAAGCTAACAGTTATAAGCTCTCGTCCAAATTAACTGTTTTTAGAAAATGCCGTTTCCTAACACAGCTGAGACCTGCTAGTCTTGAGGGAGTCTTTCCCAGGAATGACCAAGCTTATCAACGGGGGATGTTCCAATTCTCCTGGCATTCAAGAAAACCCAGGGATCAAAGGCAGAAAAGCATATCACATCCAGGAAGTTAATCAGTGGACATTCTTAGTGTCATTTCAAGCCTAGCACCCCAGGACAGCAAATGGAAAAGCAAGATATTCCCCTTTGAAGATTTCTTTAAAAATGAATTTGGAACAGGGCAGTTTCCACATTGCTTCAGCACAATTGAAATTCTTTGCACAAGCATTTGAAAAGTGCTGTATTTTCCTGTACTATCCTCACACCTACTAGATCTTCTTCTTCTTCTTCTTCTTCTTCTTCTTCTTCTTCTTCTTCTTCTTCTTCTTCTTCTTCTTCTTCTTCTTCTTCTTCTTCTTCTTCTTCTTCTTCTTCTTCTTCTCCTTCTCCTCCTCCTCCTCCTCCTCCTCCTCCTCCTCCTCCTCCTCCTCCTCTTCCTCCTCCTCCTCCTCCTTTCTTCCTGGCATATTCCTGCAGGTGTAGGGTCCACTTTTCAGATTATTGAACACCACTTTGCATGGTCAACTGCGTCTCCAGGGCATAGGCCCGCAGCTTGCATATTTTTGTTGATGGTATCTTGCCATCTCTGTTTTGAACACCCGCGAGGTTGCTGGCCATTGACTTATAGTTGGTGGGCAGTCTTGGCCACAGTGGAAGGTGCTGCTCTCTGGACATGTCCATATCAGCGAAGCTGGTCTTCTCTCATCTTCTCTATAATTGGTGCCACACCAAAATGTTATTGAATGGTGTCATTTGTGATGTGGTCAAGAAGGGAGATACCTGATATCCAACAAAGCATTCGCATTTCCATACCATGGAAATAGCTTTCAGTCCGTGTTATTGCTGCCTAGCATTCATTGCCATACAGTGCAACAGGATGGATGGTTGTCTTGTAAATTTTAGATTTAAGACAGGTTGAACCTGCTACATCTGCGTGAAAAAAAGTGCAGAAAGATATTTCAAAAAAAATATTGTTGTGATAGTTTTGAAGGTCTTCAGCTGAAGCTTAAAAAGCTTGTGCCTTTCACAGGAGTTCTGCTCTTCCTATCCCATTTTGCCCAAAACATTAAGCTACTATGGGCATGTTGATACTTTTCCATTACAATAGATAGGGGGAACTATTTTTCAAATCAAATATCAAAGGGATTAAAATTGAAATGATATGTTACTGAAACTTGAATTTTAAACCCAAATGGAGTTATGTTTTTGCTGACTCTCAGATATCTAATTCAAATCAAATCAGGGATGATTTACTTGGGCCTTATATTTACTAATGATTGGATTTGTGGAACATTTAGATTAAATTCAGCAGGTTTTTTTTTAATAGAACCATGGTGACAGGTGAAGTAAATGTAGATACAAAATTGGTGTGACATCCAAACATACACTTGGTGATTAAATAAGAGCTGTGATCAAGAGTTATGCTACAGTGAGCCATGAGGTATGATAACACTGGCAGTAACTGAAGTGGCACTTATGTAAAAGAAGTAAAATGTAGGTAGGGGCATTGCCACAAATAATTCAAACAGGATATACACAATGTGCATTCAGATGCCAGCATTCTTTCTCTTCCCACAAGATCTCTGCTCCATGTCCGTAAGGCAGAGCAAAAATGTAGGATGGTAGTGAGTATTTCTTAGGCCCTGCAAAGACTAGATTTTCTGCAGAAGAATAGATTTCACAGACATTAGGCATCAGCTTAATTTTAGAAGTGCCCTTGCTCCGTTGAAATGCTCAGAATTCCCTGGTAGAGGATATTAAAATAGTGTTAAGAACTATGCAGAAATGAAATCTAGGAAAATTAAAAAAGAGAAACTACAGTACACAAAAGAATAAAGTCAAGCACTGTAAGGAATTAACAATTAACAATCCTATCCTATCCTATCCTATCCTATCCTATCCTATCCTATCCTATCCTATCCTATCCTATCCTATCCTATCCTATCCTATCGCAATAGCAATAGCAATAGCACTTAGACTTATATCCCGCTTCATAGTGCTTTCCAGCCCTCTCTAAATGGTTTACAGAATCAGCATATTGCCCCCAACAATCTGGGTCCTCATTTTACCAACCTTGGAAGGATGGAAGGCTGAGTCAATCTTGAGCCTGGTGAGAATTGAACTGCCAAATTGCAGGCAGTAGGCAGTCAGCAGAAGTAGCCTGCAATACTGCACACTAACCACTGCGCCACCACGCCCCCCCCCCCGACCTCCGCTCTTTCCATGGTGACCTGAAGACGTGGCTTTTTCAACAAATCTCCTGATATGTTGGGGGTTTTAGTTTTTAACGGTCGAGGATTTTAATTGGATTATTTTAGTATTCATTTTACTGTCTTGTTGTTTTATTGTTGTGAGCCGCCCCGAGTCCTTCGGGAGAAGGGCGGCATATAAGTATGATAAAAATAAATAAATAAATAAATAAATAAATAAATAAATAAATAAATAAATAACCTACCCTACCCTACCCTACCCTACCCTAACCTAACCTAACCTACCCTATCCCATCTCATCCCATCCTATCATTACCATCCCATCCCATCCCATACCATACCATACCATACCATACATCATATCATATATCATTGTAAGTTATGTAAGATATATATTATATATCATCGTAAGAGTGGGAAAAGAATGAATGTGTTTGTTATTTTTCAGTAAAGTCTATCCAAATGTCTTAAACATTTACATTCTTTTTTCTCTTAATGCTAGGATTCATCCTTACTTTTGCAATCTTCTCATAATGTGACTTTGAATGCACGCAATAGTGATGGAAATGTCACAGGCAGATTAAGCGTAGGTAGGTGTAATATATTTTGCTTTAGTTTGGATTTTGAAAGTTTTATATCCAAAGAAATGAATGTGTATCTTTGTATGATCCTGTACAATATCTGATATATATTTATGATCTGATATAATATCTGATAAAGATATGCCAATTGCCCTGGCTAGTCAAATACCTGAAATAAAGAAAAATAATTTTATGTCATTATCAAAAAATTAACATGTGAATAATTTGCCTTCATTTATAAATCTGTTTAGTGGTTTAGTTCCTGGGAAGATACTAATATCCAATTTATGTAAATTATAAAAATATCAATTAGATATAGATATATTCATCATTCAAAAAACAGCCATTTGGATTAAAGATACTGCATATTAAGGATTTCAAGTTATATCAGATCTGGAATTTTAATTTAGCTTAGTTTGTCCACATTGTATATATTCACAAAGAGCTATGTTTATATTTTTGCATGCTGATATCTATTTCTTTCCATTTGGGTTCTAACACTCTGCTTTTTCTGATCAAAGCAACCAGAAAAAGAGAACATAACCAGATCTAATCTTGCACTGTATTCAGTGGTGAAATCCAAATTTTTTACTACCGGTTCTGTGGGCGTGGCTTGGTGGGCGTGGCTTGGTAGGTGTGGCAGGGGAAGGATACTGCAAAATCCCCATTTCTTCCCCACTCCTGGGGGAAGGATATCACAAAATCTCCATTCTCACCCCACTCTGAGACCAGCCAGAGATGGCATTTGCCGGTTCTCTGAACTGCTCAAAATTTTCGCTACCGGTTCTCCAGAACCTGTCAGGACCTCCTGGATTTCACCCCTGACTGTGGTTCAATATATATATCAACTAGTCAATGTAATGAGTCTTACTCACAAGTTACTGAGCATAAGCTTACAAATTTAACATCCCAATTATATTATATATTGCACTATTGAGGATGTCTACAGAGGTATGTATTTTTAAAACATGAACAAAGAAAATCCATTTTATAATGTTTTGTCTTTTTTAGATCCGGATATGGTACAGTTTCATAATCAACAATTTCAGATCAACTCTGTGAATCTTGATGAAAAACCTCTTTTTACTGTGAATGATGATGACACTGTAATTGGTACAGAGAAACTTCGAGTCACAGGTTTGTCTGCAAGTCTAAAACTACAAAAAAAAATGTTATTGTAAAGATAAAGACTGTAATCTGAAATTTGTTATATAAATAACAGTAATTTGTTATATTAATGAATTTAAGAGAACATTGAATATTTTATTAGTGATATTTTTAGCTAATGTTACATTAAACATCTTCAAAATTGTGTTTTACATTGAGGTCTAAAAATATTTTGATTAATTGGTAATTATTATTTTTTACTTGTAATTCATTTTTAGCTAGATGCTAGGCAGCATCTTTAAAAAAATCAATTAAACATGGCCAGATCTGGTTAATCCTTGGCTGGAAAATCACTGGCAACACTGGAACATCTGAAAAAACTTCCCAGAACAAAGATATAGTGAGCATTTCTATAGCAATTCTCAATGTTGCTAAGAAAATAATGTGATGTGGATGTAGTTATCAGTCAAAATTAGGCAACATTGCTCAGTTGAATACTGAAGTTGTAAAATCATTGATTTGGCTGATGAGTGAAGCGCCACATTGAATTATGTTGTGCAACATATTGAATGACCTAGTGTGAAAGACCTATGAGATCTTTGGATCTGACAATACTGCACAACAGTTTTTCTTTGGCTTGGAAACTAGCTTTTATCTATGAACCAAACAGATTTTTGAGAGTGAGATTTTTATCACCTTTCGTATCTTACTTCTAAAACTGTATTTACTTACTTGCAAATTGGCTTCTGAGGATTGGGGAATGAAATGCACCATTGTCAAATTATGGAGAGAATTCATGAAAAAAAATCCTCTTACAGCTTCTTAATAAGGGATCATACCATATTGGGCCCTCAACAGAGTGATAGGCTGAAGTGTGCACATTGTTACATTAGAATCCCAAATATTTAAACCAGCCCAAATATCAGAGTACTCAAAATATGGAGGAATCTTAGATGCTTAAAAGATAGTATGATGTTTCCCTGAAAATAAGACCCTGTCTTATATTTTTTTGAACCCCGAAATAAGTGCTTGGCCTTATTTTCGGGGAGGTCTTATTATTTTGGGGCACGTGGAGCAATATGAGGCTCCTCTTGCCATCTTACCAGATTTCCAGCTCTGCGTTTAAATATTTTTGGGGAGGGCTTATTTTCGGGGGGGAGGCTTATTTTAGTGCATGTGCTCAAAAGCCCGATAGGGCTTGTTATCAGGGGATGTTTTATTTTCGGGGAAACAGGGTATGTGCTTTAAATTAGCTTTGGATATTTTGTTGGGTAGTTACAAAAAACTTGTTTTCCACTAGTAATGCACTTAATTCGACATTTAAAAGTGATAATCATTTGTTTTTTTCTGCTTCAGGTCCAGAAGGTGCCCTTTGCGAACATTCTGTAGAAACACCACTTGTTCAAGGTGTGGGAGATGATGTCAAAAATCTAACACTTAAGTAAGAATATCTCTCCAAAATGAGTAAACGTTTATTATTTATTTTGGGGTGTTTTTTTTGCTGTAATCCTCAGTAACGCTAAACTTGTAGAGCAATAAGATAAGTAATCAGTAATATTCTGAAGAAGAACCCAATAGGAAAAGGAGTACTCGGGAGAAGCAAGGAATCAAATTCCACATGACCCCATTAGTTATTGAAAATTTAAAATCTAAGTAAAAAACTCCCTTTTATGACCCTGTAATCCCTTAATTCGGGGTAGAATCAGGGCGACTGGGGCTGAGCATTTACTGGCCAGATACCCTTCCTGACACCACACGGAGTTCACAGCAGATATTTTTTCTTTGCACTCTAGGAAAGAATATCTGCTGCTAGGATCGAACTCTCAACCTCCCAAATGGTAGTCAAGCATTTTCATCACTAGGTCACCACACCACTCATTAATTTTTTTTAAAAAAAACCTTAATAGCTATGTAATATCACAGATAATAGGATTTATAAACTCATTTAGCCATATATACAGTACAGTATTCAAAATTCCAAGAAAAAGAATATCAGTAATTTTGAGAACTTTAATATTGGCAAGGATGGTCAATATTGATAAAATAATCCTATTGTTAAGATTCACCTTCCCCCTTCATATTGTATAGTAAGACCGCTAAAGAAGCAATATGAGAATGTAGTGCCACCAGACACTGCTAAATTCTGAGGGATCACTTGCAGGGGTGGGCTGCTGGGGGTTCACAGGGGTTCGGGGGAACCTCTAGCTAAGATTCTGTGCAGTTCGGAGAACCCCCAAATCCCACTCCTGGCTGGCCATGCCGACGCCATCCCGCCCCTCCCAGGAGTCCCCACGAGGCCCGTTTTGGATGCAGGTAAGTGCAGGGCACACATGGAGGCTCGGGGAGGGTGAAAAATGGGCCTACCGGAAGTTCAAGAAGGCCAGAAATGGGCTCATTTCCGTCTTCCAGAGGGCCTCTGGAGCCTGGGAAGGCCATTTTCGCCCTCCTGGAGGCTCAAGGAAAGCCTCCGGAGCCCGGGGAGGGCAAAAACAACCCCCCCCCTTGGTGCAGGAGGTTGACTAGGCCACTCCCACCATGGCCATGCCCACCCAGCAACTGGGCAGAGAACCCCTTGCTAAAATTTTTGAAGCCCACCCCTGATCTCTTGCACTGAATTACAGAAAAGCATGCATACTGTGAAGGCATCCATGGTGTAAATGCTTTAAATATAGATGGTGGTATATTAATCTCATACAGGAAGTCTTTGGTTTACAACCGTTCATTTAATGACCATTCAAAGTTACAATAGCACTGAAAAAAGAGATTTATGACCAATCCTCGCACTTACAACAGCTGCAGTATCCCCATGGTCATGTGATCAGAATTCAGGTGCTTGACGTATATATATCCCATATCCCAGGGTCATGTAATCACCATTTGCAACCAGCTTAGCCAGCTTCTGAGAAGCAAAATCAATGGGGTAAGCAAGATTCATTTAATGACCATGATTTATTTAACAACTGCAGTAATTCCCTTAACAACAGTGGCAAAAAACTCATAAAATCGGACGTGACTCACTTAACAAACTCTCTTGCTTAGCAATAGAATTGTCCCAATTGTGGCTATACAGTTAAGGATTACTTGTATTCCTTCTAATCTTTATTTACTTAAAAAGTTAGAATGTATTGTTTTATACCAGTGATAGCTAACCTTTTCTGGACTGAGTGCCCAAAGTGCGCGTGCAAATGCAACCCCCCAAATGCAATGCGCGCGCGGCCCCTGTGCATGCGCACCTGTGTATGCACAGCGGAGCTGAACTGGGGCGACGGCTCATGTGCCCACAGAGAGGGTGTTGTGTGCCACCTCTGGCATGCGCGCCATAGATTCGCCATCACGGTTTTATACATAAACTAAACCAAAACCTGATCTATGTGTGTGCATGTATGCCTTATTAGGGAAGCCTTCAGATAGTCTTGCTTTTCCTTGTATATATATATATATAATTTTGAACTTCCTTTAGGGCAAAACCTTTCTCAAAGCAGTTTGCAGAAATAAAATCATATGCAAGAAATGGTAACAAGAAAATATATAAACATGGTAAAATATGTATATACATACAGTGCTGAAATTAGAAATGCTCAAAAGAATAAAGTCAGATATCCAACCCTGAACCAGTAGAACCAGTTAATTGAAGATTGCTAAGGAACCAGATGACTAGAACATTTTATTTTATTTAAAACAAGTATTTAAAACATGGTGTTATATTAAAACTAATGCCAAAGTACAGAATGGGTGTGAATGATTGTTTATAACTTCTTGTAAGTTTTAAAGCAGTTGATTCCATGAAACAGCAGGTAAATATAAACAATGAATCTCCAGTGTTGGAAATTGTGGGGCCCCTGGATGAAGATACATCAGTATCATTTCTATTCCATACTTAGTCCATATTTTCTAAGATTCAAATGTCTTATCTTTTTCCTTCAGTTCAAGCTTGTTGTTTGTGCAATAGTGTGAATATCTGTAGTTCAGATGTAGGATGAGGATGAAGGTTTGTTCTCTGAGCTTTTGGGTTCCTTTCAGAACGTTTCAGAACGTTTGATTACCAGGCTAGGTAGTATCTTCAGTGTCGGTGTTCTTCTGTTTATAAAGGCTTCAGGTATGGGTGTGTTGTGGCCCATCAGCGGCCTGTGCAGATTGTAGCTGATTCTGACAGCGAGGAGGCTGGTGTAGTGCTGCGCCAGCAGCCTGTGCAGCTGGCACTCGAGTCAGACAATGAGGAGGCTGGAGAAGATGTGGTGCCAGAAGTGGGGATTCAGCCAGGGCCTTCAGAACCTCCAGAAGCTCCTTTAAGTGAAGAGGACGAAGAGGAGGAGCCTTTCTCGATGCATGGGTGCGCAGAGCTGCCAAAAGGCAGGAGTGGCTCCTCAGGAGGAGGTCTCCTCGAGAGTAAGGCTTGGGGCTAATTGGCCACTCCTTTAGCCTATTTAAGGAGGAACGCCAACTGAAGCAAGTTGTAGGGAACAACTTTAGTTCACTCTACTTCGCACCTGGATTCTCTGCAAAATTGCTTCTGGGCTTTCTTCCAACCTTAGTAAGATTGTGATTACTTTATCTTTGGTTTCTTGTAGGCTGTTAAGAAAGTTTATTAACAGCCTTTGTTTTGAAAAAAACTGAGTTATTTTAGTAAATTAAGTTTTGTACAAACTTTGTGTGTGCTGTATTCTTTGGGGTCCGTAGCTGGGGCAGAACAGGGTGTCAGTGGTGAAATCCAGCCAGATCTATCTGGCTCGTGATCTGGTAGGGCCAGTGGCAGGAGGCTCCGCCCACCCACCTGGACGTCATCAAGTCCCGTTTTTGACCCTCTGCACATGCGCAGAATGCATGTGTGGAGGAGGCGCGCGCGAGCTCTCTCACATTTGCGATCCAGTAGCGAAGGTAAGTGCATTTCACCCTAATGGGTGTGTCAAGTGAGGGTCAGCTGGGAATCATCAGTGAGTCTTGTGATGTATCTTGTGATAAGGAGATTACATCAGGTCAGGATCATTGGGAGGTGAACTGCTGGTGAGGGGCTGCGTGGGTTGGTTGAGGGTCGGTACTGTCTCTGGTTGGCTGTGCGGTTGCTTGTTGTTTGCCAATTGAAAAAAGAAAATAGTGCTATCTTGAAAAATTGTTCCATCCAGACAAAACATCCATTTGTTTTTGGTAACGTTCCTGTATTAAAAAGCAAATCAAACTGGTGTGTAAAAGCAAGTCACCTCCAGAAATTCACGTGTTGTGTTATTTTCTTAAAATATATACAGGTATTAACTCTCCCATAGAAATCCACTGGGCAAAAGCTGGATTGTGAACAACTTCATTGCATTTAAGTTTTCAAACAACCCAGAAAACATACTTTTGCAGTTCTTTTCTAGCCTCTTGTGGCATTACATGTTGTAATGACTATTGTCTAAATGATTTCTAAAAAAATAACAAATAGCTTTACTTGACATTTGAGGTTTAAGAATTTGTGAATTAATTTGCAGGGTAGGTTTTAAAAGCTTAATAATTACTTCAGTGTGACAGACATCAGATGCAAGTTAGTAACATTCCTGTTGTATTTACATAGTTTGTCAAATCTGTAAAAGGATGTAAAGTGAATGATGCAGTTTGTGTCATTTGCATAATAACATTAACACGGCTGGTGTACTTTCCAATTTAATGGAAAATTGGAATACCTGATTTTTAGCGCCAGCTACTCAAAGAGGGGCTTTCACTGCTTCCAAATATACATACAAGTCTACAGAGGCTGCACCTCTCGTCTCATTATAGCAAATTATGTAATTTGAGTCTAGTTTCTAAAAAGGGATGTTTGCAATCATAGAGTTATTCAGTCAAGCCAGATGATTAAGCTGCCATGCTATAGACTAGCTGGTTGGGGAATTCTGGGAATTGAAATCCACACATCTAAAAGTTGCTCAGGTTGAGAATTGCTGCTATACACAGAAGATGATATAGATCAAGCTTGCAGAACTTCTTAAGAAGTAATTCTCCTAGGAAAATTAGTATAGAGATTATAATTTTACCATAAGTAAAATTGAGTCTTCGGAGAGGGGCGGCATATAAATTGAATTAATTAAATTAAATTAAATTAAATAAGAATTTAAGATGGCAGGATGACATCACATTGGGGAAATCTCCCTCCAGAATCACTTTGAAGACGTTATTATAAAAACGCAGTGATTGTTTGAAGAGACATGCATCTTTTGAAATAAGAGGATACGTTTTTGTAATGTTAAGGTAACTCTTCTTATGATTGGTTTCAGACTTGAATCACCAACCCGATCTCTCACCATGAATGCTCCGAGAGGAATTCACATCAAAGCAGAAAAGGGAGACCTTATCGGACTCTCTCATTTGGATATCGCATTCCATAGTACCAATGGGATGGTGAGATGCTAAAGATTTATTTAACATCAATACATTTCCTATTTACACTTGGTATTCAAGGGGAGTGATTGCTACATGAGTCAAACAATCAGTTTTAGTTTCAGTAAATAAAGACTACTACTGACCTTGAAAAGTTCAGATTTGTGACAAAGGTTATTTGATCCTCTAGAAATATAAAATTTATATAAAGGCTTAAAATGTTCTTAGCATATTATCAATGTTAACAAAATGCTGGGGGTGGGGGTGGGGAAGGAAACTTAGTATTCAAAGGTTTTTTTTTCCTTAAATGCAGTGTTCTATATTTAGTGTTATTAATTTCCGATGTTAAAATCCTTACTTTGCCAATTGTTTCATGTCTCAGAAATCCTTACATTACCTGCACAGAGAAATTTGAAGGTATATCGATAGTTTCAGTGAAAGATTCCTGTTTTGCACAATTTGATTGAGCAGTATAAAGCTGTGGTAATGCTGAATGAGAGATAAAATTAAAAAGGCAGAAATAAATTAAGGTGATTGGGAGACTAAGGGGGAACTAATTCACCAATTTGTTTTCTGGTGAATTAATATTTTGTAACCAGTGACACCTGTTGCAGTAGCCAACCTATGAAACTGTGCATCATCTTCTTAAAATCCCATATCCCTGACCCCCCAAAGAATCTCTGCTTTACCAATAAAAGCCCCCTGGATGATGCACTAGAAATGCATTACAAATGTGTAATAGAAACTTTCTATGTGTATGAAGTATTATGCAGCCAACAAAACGTGCTGATTAGTGTAATAATTGACTTTCAGATTAAAAATAGACAACTTTGTCTTCTTAATATGCTGAAATAGAAGACCTTGTCCCAAACAGTGGTTCACAGGCTAAAAAAAGGGTGGAAAAAATATACCTCTTTTGTCTCTGGCCACCTTGAAGAAATGGGGGGCCCTAATGTTTTAAATAAATGAAAGCAGCAGCGTGCTGAAATGTTTAAAATTTGGAACACATTTCTTAGGGGTTAACTGAAGGATCAAGTTGAAATACTTTCCTAGGTTTGGGGCACCACCTAAAGGAGATTTACACCAACAATTTGACATGCTTTCAGAGTGGTTTCCCAGGCTATATATAAAAAATTATTTTAGCTCATTAAGACATATTGAATATGTCTTAATGTAAGTAAAGCTTCCATTAAATTGCTCAGTAATGAATTAAAGGAAAGAGTGGGGCCATTCTACCAGTGGTTTTTGAACATTTCTCTCTCCTTTCTAGACTGAAGTTGTTATCGGGGATATATTTGAAAACAGTTGGATATTTGAACCTGGCAAATGTTGCACAGCAAGAGTTCTCTCTGTTAACACTACAGCTACAAAGTAGATTTGTGTGCTTTTTCCTTGCAGATCTTTGATGCTCAAAATTTGCTACTGCCAGATTTGCTTCAAGGAACAAATGGAGAATCTGAGAGCTCTGAAGGACTTTATGAAATTTGTGCGTGCCCAGATGGAAAGTTATACTTATCAGTGGCTGATACAGTTTCTACTTGCTTACAATACAGTCGTGATTGTCAATAAAGCACCAGAACACAACTTGATTTTCCTTGGCATTCTTGCTTGGTTTGTAAAACTACCAAATGGAAGATTTGGATATTGTAATTTAATTGTTTGGAAAACATGACTGATTTTAGGTTTTATCAGATATCAGATGGATAAATATATGATTTGTCATTTGTAGCTTTAACTCCTTCTTTCCCTTCATCTTAAATTTCTTGATTATATTATCTTTTCTGCTTTGTTACTTTGGCTTCTTCCTGACTACAAGTGGTCCTCAACTTATGTATCACAAATGGGACTGGAATTTTCGTTGGTAGGTGGTCATTAAGTGAGTTGCAACCGATTTCATGAGGGGCTTAAGCAAATCATAGTGATCATTAAACAAATCCAGGTTTTCCCATTGACTTGCTTGTTGGAAGCCCCCTGGGGAGATCCCAAATGATGATTATCTGATCCTGGCTTATAAATACATGCTGAGTACCAGGCACCCAAATTTTGATCACATGACCGCCATAACACTGCAGGAGCCTTAAGTGCAAGGACCGATGTCCATTTTCCCACTGTAACTTCAAACAATCATTAAATAAATATAAGTTGAAGACTACCTCCTTTATTTCACAAAAATTTAGTACAAAAGAACTCAGGTTCTTGGATAGGATGTTTTCCTTTCAGTCTTATTCTCAGTCTTTATACATTAAATTAATGTATATACAAACTATATACAAAAAAAATCAGTCTTGTTCACTTTGTCTTCTAAGAAAACAGCCATATCCACTCTGGCAGCTATTTTATGAATCTTTTCGTTGCAGGTACTTTTAATCTTGTTCTCTGTGCCTGTAGAGTTACCAATTTAAAGTCTTGTTTAAATGAATCACAAAACCTATTTTGGTTCTGTAAGAACTCCAAGCTCATCAATGATAGAATAGAATAGCAATTTACAGTCAAAATCTACTGATATTTTTCAGGGCATTGTTTCAAGACCTTCTTTATTTATCAAACTTTATCAGAAATGTGATGAAGGAACTTTGATCAATCTGCATACTTTGGTAACCCGCCAAGGGAACACCAAGTTGACTAAACATCTCAATAATACAAACAAAGAGTGTTTCAATTTAAAAAGAATTTCCCAAAGCTGTTATTTATGTTGTGTATATCATGACTTTCTGCTCATTGGGCAGTAGGATTATGCCCTCATAACACTATTTTTAAGTTTCTTCACCTTCACTCACTCCAACCCCTATTACTAAACAGAATATTCTTTGGGTTATCCTCTAGTAGAATTACTAAGTGCTAGGAAACAAATCTGAAAAATCCTTTCACCTACATTGGTCTTTGCATACCTGATAGTGATTATATCTAAAGGATTGTGACCAGGGGTGAAATGCTCCCGGTTCGAACCGGATCACCCAATCCGGTAGCGATGGCAGCGGGTGGTTCGGAGAATCAGTAGCAAAAATCCCTGCCATCCCCCCATGCCCAGCTGAGCCACACGATCATCAGAGGCTTTTTGTTTTACTTTTAAAAGCATTTTTTCAGCTGATCACACACCCCCTCACGCGCTCTTCTACTCTCACGTTACACCCCTCCTGCACGGCCTGCATTGGCTACCGGTTGCCCTCCGGGTGAGATTCAAGGTGCTGGTTATTACCTATAAAGCCCTACATGGCCTAGGCCTGGGGTACCTAACAGACCATCTGTGGCCAGCAACAGCTCCCCATCGCCCGGTGCGTTCCCACAGGGAGGGCCTCCTTGGAGTGCCGTCGGCCAGGCAGTGTCATCTGGCGACTTCTAGGGAATGGGCTTTCTCTGTGGGCACACCTACCTTATGGAATCAACTCCCCCTGGAGCTCCGGGTGGCCCCTGATCTGCGCTCTTTCCACCGTGACCTTAAGACATGGTTATTTCGCCAGGCCGGATTGGACTGAAGGGATTTTTAAGGGGAGTTATAATGGTTTTTAATACTTAATCTTGATTTTATCTGTTTTTATTGCTGTGAGCCGCCCTGAGTCCTTTCCGGAGAGAGGGCGGCATATAAGCTTAATAAATAAATAAATAAATAAATAAATACTGCATGCCTCTTTTTGGCGTGCACTGCGCACGCACAGCCAGCAAACCAGTAGTAAACCAGTTCAGATTTCACCACTGGTTGAGATCAAGTAAGGGAACGGGGGGGGGGGGGGGGGGGAACGGATACATAGGACTGCCAAGGTAGCTACTCCGAAATTATTCCTTGGTTGGATTTGTTAATCATTTCACAGCTACCCCGAAACTGGTAACTAAAAATAGGCATAGGAACATAGAGTGGAGGACAGGAGATGAGCTGTTCCTGGGGAAAGCAGCCTCCATGTTTTTCTTATGTTGTGTTTCAGCCTTTGTGCTCAGCCCCGAAGCCTGGTTGTGGGAACTTTGATGACTGTGGGTTTTCTCTGTTGCTGCTTAATGCTGTCGGTTTGTAATAAATCCTACCTCATCCTCAATGTGCTCTCCCAGTTTCTATTGAAAATCTACAGGAAACCTCTGGTAGATGTCTATCAGCACAGGTGAAGTATCATCAATATGCTGATAAAATTCAGGTATAGATCTCTGCCTCAGACTGTTCGAGTGACACTGTCTTTTCCAGGGCCTGGAAGCTGTGAGAGTCTGGAAGGAGAAAAAAGGCTTCAAGGCAAACTGTCAGGCTCCAAAAACCAAGACAGACACCTTGCTATTCTTCTAAGCCAGGGGTGTCAAACTGGTGGCCCATGGGCCAGATGCGTCATGCGCAGGCCAAGCCCACCCCAGCTCCACAAATGGGAAAAACATTGTGAAACATCATGTGACGGCGTGAGTTTGACACCCATGTTCTAAGCAGATGTCTTACCTATAAGCAGAAATCTTGCCAAACTAAAACAGACTACTTGCACCATAAAACATAAGGGAACCATCTTCGTCCTCTTTCTCTCACACAAACTGCATTGTCTCTTCCTCCTCTGAAATGCAATCTCTCCCTTCTGGGAGTCTGATAAACTCTCCCTTCTGGGAATCTGATAAGACACCCATAAACTTAACTGGGAGGCTGTGGGCTTTAGTGCATGCACACCCCAATCTGGTGATCTTCCATTTAAAAAAAAAACTCTGAGAGGGATAACATTCCCGCAGACAGAATGGTGTGCAATATGGGGTCCTTGTGGACTCATGGATGTGGTTTAAGCAGAAGGTAGCACTACAGCCAGGAGACTTAATTCACAAATTTGACGAATGCATCTTTTATGTACACAGAGAGGTATGCACCAAGACAAATTCCTTGTGTGTCCAATCACACTTGGCCAATAAAGAATTCTATTCTATTCTAAATCCATTTGATATGTCAATTATATTCCTATATCAGGAGGCACTACTTACAAGTCACACATGCTTAAATCACTACCCAGGTGCACTATGAGCTGGACTATTTCAACATGCTCTTATGTCGCCCTTGAAAAACATTTGGGTGCTTCAACTGCTCCTGAATGTAGCACACTGTAGAATTTTGGGCACAGCACATGATGCCCGTGTAATCACAGACATCTGGTAGCGCAGCAGACTAAAGCACTGTTATTAACATCAGCTGCCTGCAATTACTGCAAGTTCAAATCTCACCAGGCTCAAGGTTGACTCAGCCTTCCATCCTTTCTAAGGTAGGTAAAATGAGGACCCAGATTGTGGGGGCAATAAGCTGACTTTGTATAAAATATATAAAAGTATGAAGGCTATTGCTTATCACATTGTAAGCTGCCCTGAGTCTTTGGAGAAGGGCGGCATATAAATAAATAAATAAATAAATAAAAAACCCTGCTACATGAGCTACACTGGTTTCCAGGTGCAATTCAAGATGTCAGTTGTCATCTTTATAGCCCCATAGTCCAGGCCCAAGTTACAGTAGTGGCCAAAATTGTGGAAACCTTTTGAGAAAAGTGTATTTTCTAAAACTAGCTAATAACACCACTTTTTTTGAAGTAGAACCATAAAATTATATATCAATGGAAAGATAATTTAATCAAGAATGTAATGCAATAACTTTTATGAAGGATTTGCTATTAGAATAGCAGCTACAGTATAAAGAAGAAAAGTGAAATACATAGAAAAAAAATGATATATACAAAAATTATCACGTCAATTAATAGTTGGGTAATCTTTAGTATGAATTACAGCCTTACAACGTCTTCCCATGGAGTGAACCAAGTTTTTTAGTTCTGCAGCTGTTATAATGTGAAACTAAGATTGAATGATTGCTTCTATTAACTGGGTTTTATTGCTGGGTCACTTCTGACTAACAAGTTTCTTTAGTCGGCTCCATAGATTTTCAATTGGGTTACGGTCTGGGCTATTCTCAAGCCATTCCAGCAGTGGAATATGATTACCTTGAAACTTCAAAAAAAGTGGTGTTATTAGCCATCAAACCTCAAAAATACACTTTTCCCAAAAGGTTTCCACAATTTTGGCCACTACTGTAATTGTAGGAATGCTTGCCTATAGAGACTTTTGCCTATCCCACCAGATTTCACAGCTGAGGCATACTTCAGGTCCCTTCTGGGAGGAACGTAATTTGATGAGAGGCAAGGGGCATGCTTTTCTGCCTGTCTTCCTCCTGGACTTTCACAATACCCTAAAGACTTAGATCTTCCTTCAAACTCTGGGATCTGGTATGTGCGGTTTGCTTTTATGCTGGTACAGATAAGGATGCCTCAACTACGTATAGATTGTTTCTGCTATTTTGCACTGTATGTATTAATTTTTTAGATGTTAAGAGAGATTGCTATATGAATTTGCTTGCTTGCTTGCTTGCATGCATGCATGCATGATGCGGGACGTGATGGCTCAGAGGCTAAGACGCTGAGCTTGTTGATCGAAAGGTCGGCAGTTTGGCGGTTCAAATCCCTAGTGCCGCGCAATGGGGTGAGCTTCCGTTACTTGTCCCGGCTTCTGCCAACCTAGCAGTTCGAAAGCACGTAAAAAATGCAAGTAGAAAAATAGGGACCACCTTTGATGGGAAAGTAACAGCGTTCTATGCGCCTTTGGCGTTTAGTCATACTGGCCACATGACCATGGAGACATCTTTGGATAGCAATGGCTCTTCAGCTTTGAAACAGAGATGAGCACCACACCCTAGAGTCAGGAACGACTAGCACATATGTGCGAGGGGAGCCTTTACCTTTATGCATGTATGAAAGAATAAATAAATAGAAAACATTTTTTTTTTCTTTACAAAAGTATGGGAATTGAGATACTAAATAAAGGGCAAATCTTAGATATGTCCTCTTTTCTCAAAAGCAAGAGATAAGGTCATTTTTTCCTTCAGCGAATCAACTAAATGGCCTTGTAGTTCTAATACAGAAATTTCAACTCTGCAAAAGCCATAAACAGGGATGGATATTTTTTTGGTTTGCTATCCTAACTCACCCACTTTTAATTTTTAGAAGCTCAAATTGACCCCCCCCTCCCTATTTCAAACCCATGAATTACAGTCTGGTGCTCATTCAGGAGGCCCCTTCCAGTAAACTGAAAGCTGAGGCACCATTTGGAAATTGCAATTTTCTTCTCACAAAAGCAAAACAACAAAATAATCAAAAGTGTTGAGGTGAGGGGTGGGCAGGTGTGTTCTCTCCTGAGCACTACTGGTAAAACAAATGTTTTAAAAACCAACACACGCAGCCTAAAGAGTTTTTTGAGTTTTATTATTAAATTTTATGTTATGGCACTTAGCAGCGGAAATAATCACATGGCTTTGCAATCAAAGCCTTAAAGATTTCAAAGCCTAGAATTTGCTGAGCTATTTTTCCAAACACCTTTTTACATTTGTTTCAAGAGCTACCATTTTTTTCCTGTATTGCAATTGTTTTTATTTTCTCTATAATCTTTTTTTTTTTTTTTTGCAAATTACATTTTTAAGTGAAATGATCCTTTCAGTGTACTAATCAATGAAATTTACAACCATTATATAATGGAATACAATACTAACTACAACAGGTTTATTGGTACAAGTTTGTTTTACAAATATTTAATAATTTACATGGCATTATCAAAAGTATAACAATTTATAAAAGAAACTGTAGGAACTAAAAAACTCAAATTTCTTTATGTGCCACTGTGTGAGACAAAATAAAAAAGCATAATATTGCAGCACCATTTAAAATGTATTTTTAAAAAATACCCCACTGAATACCAAAATACATTAATTTTTATATTATTTCTAATGGTGACTTGTTGAAAAAAATAAAATAAAACACAAAGCTAAATCAAGGCAAGGTCTGAAAGATGGTTTAGTGTGCAGTTTCAGAAATTCCTACAGAAAGTGATATGTAATATACATGTAATTCTCATCCAACCAAAGACGTGAACATATCCAAAGCACCTAAAGTAAATTATACAGACAATATATTGTGTTGAAAAGTCATTAAACAAGTAGGATTAAAATGATGTGCAGTCCACAACAATCTTCATGTGAGAATGCAGCAGAGGTATAACCGTATTCCATTTGGAATAAAATGAATGTCCATAACAAACAAATGTATACAGACTGTTCCAGCAGAAATGTTCTCCATAGATTTTTGAATTTCTTAAAAAAGAATAATATACTCAAGTCTTCCATTAGTACACTGAAAATGACACCTCTTGGGAAAAAGTTGGATGAATACATGCAAGCAAATTTTACTAACCATAGTCCAAAGCAGTGTTTCTCAGCCTTGGTTACTTTCAGAAGTGTGGACTTCAACTCCTAGAATTCCCCAGGCAGCAAGGGGAATTCTGGGAATTGAAGTCCACACGTCTGAAAATGGCGAAGATTTAAAAACACTGGTCCAACGCTTTGGTTATATAAAGTGCACTTTATCCCTGTTAATTGTACCACTTTATTGTGTACATATTTTACAGCCCAGTCTCTGACAAATCTTTAAATACATATTCCACTATATGCTAATAGGCTCAGATTTTTACAAAGTGTCTATATTCTTAACTCCGCATGCCTGAGGACAGAACATGGCATTCAGTGAAAGAGATAAAAGTTCTCATGGAAATGTTGCAAAGTAGCAGAGGATGGCACAACTTTTGGCAGGTAATCATAATAAGCTACAGATTCATGACTGTTCACCCTGCCCAACACTTCTCGGCTATAAAGATATCCTCTGCCACTTTCTAGAAATGGACAGATTCACTTACCTAAGGTCTGCAGGACTATTTACTTTTGCCCTAATCAACACAGAATATATTTATTACATTTACAATCTGCTAAAGCCTGTGTATCCTCTGAAGTACAGTAACTACACAACTAAATCACATTTTATTCAATCATATTTAGTTAACTACTTCTTGCTAACAAAAGTGAACTCAAATGTACTCTTATCATAGCTACAGCAATTACCTTCTCTGAGGATAAACAAATGACTTCCATTCCTGTTAAACAAAGGCATCGGACTGAATACATGACATACCTACAAGAACATGCCACCAAAAAGTAGCTTTAAACAAAAATGGTGAAAAATGTGGCATGAATCCACCATACCTTTAACATCTCTCATATCTTCTGTTGTATAAAGTTTTCAAGTTTTATGATAATACATGCTGTGCACTCCATCACTCTCATGGCAACTTCAGAAGTGAACCTGTCATTTGGAACCTGTGGGAAAGGGAGGAGGTCCGGATAGCGAGTTTTTAAACTATCCACTCCATAGGCTTCCAGTGTGTGGACGTCATTTGTAAGACCTTCAAGCTGTTGGCTATATTCTTCAATTTTTTGTGCTAACGCAGTCGGTTTCACATCTTTATCTGACTTCCCCCTTACTGCATAATCAGCAGCGATCAGAGCTAATTTAGTGGATAAGTAACATTTAAAGCAGACCCATTCATTGGCATTTTTATGAAGATCATTTCTGGCAGCTGAAAAATTTGCTCTAGCTTGCCTCAACCATCTACGTGCTTCAACGGGATTTCCAACAGACTTGAACGTAGGTGGCACAAAAAATCGCTGTGAGTATGAAGGGCCAGTAGAGGAATGACTTTTTTCTCTAGAGTGTTGTCTTTCAGACTTATGGCTTGTGGCTTCTTGATTCCACGAAGTATAAAACCTCTGAAATGAAAATTTGTCTGATTGAAATCGAGAAGCCGAGGATGAAAATGTCCGCCTGGATGCCCTGTCTGCATTTTGATCGATAAATGCCTGCTTTTCTAGTCGGTTAATCTCATTTTGTAAATGCTTGAAAACCTCATTGGCTAGATCAAGATTTTCTGCATTTTTGTCTGGATGCCATTTAAGATAAAGCCTTCTTATAATCTTTTTCCTTTCGGATTCTGGAAGCTTCCAGGCTTGTTCTATCACTGAGGTAACTTCCCTTAAAATTTCTGGTAGAGAATTTGCCTTACCTTTTTTGGGGGAATGATGTTTAGAAGATGATGATTTATGACTCTCCCTGCCAGGAAAAAGAGGAGGAATTGTCCTTGGTCCATGTGCTGGAAACTCTGTAGGACTTGTTGGAGTAGATGGGGCACTGTCCTTGCTCTGAGAACTCTCATCGGGTCTTGAAAATTTATATAAATCAAGGGAGCTTACAATTTTGTATTCGCTATATCCAATGTCAATTTGATAAATCTTCCCCAAAAAACTGGAGTTTTCAGCATCTTCTCTTACTACCTCTTGCACTATTATGGCATATGTATATGTTGGATGGTAAGATCCATAGATATCACCCCCTTCTGCATCAACAAGATACCCAACATATTCACCTGGATAAAAAACATTCATTGGATCCATGAGAAGAGTATAATGGATTTCAGATGGAATAGGAGTACCAGGCATTGGTAGTTCAAGTTTGGATGGCTCTGAAGAGTCATACTTGACCCCTAAACTGTCAAGCTTTTCGCTAATTCTGTAAATATCATTGCAGCCCAGCATTGCAATTAAATAGGAAGTATCAGAAATCAGATTATCAGTTGCAGATTTCAGAGTCATTGCTAAAGCTAAAAGGAAATTTATGTCTTTGCTATCAGAATGCTGTATGTAGAGTAATATCACTGCATTTCCATATCGCTTTAAAAAGGCGAATGTTTCACTTTTACTGTGAGGAATGGGAGCAAAACCTTTAACTCTCAAGGTTGTTTGCAACTTTTCAAAACAAGAAACTTTCAAGCCTTCTCTTAAGGTCTTGCAAAGTTTTATGGCTTTTTCTTCATTGGCTAAAAACGTGTTGTCATTTTCATGTTTCATAATTCTAATAAGTCCTGTAATGAACTGTTCAGAAGACAGCAGTAACTGAAGCCTGCCCTGAAGTGAACACAGTGCTCCAAATTGACATGTTTTAGGTGAATCTTCATCCAACTGCTCTTCAAGTATACTACTGAGAAGGCGAGGCCTCAATTTCTGAGGAAACAGCATTATCAGCTTAGTGTGAAAACCATGGTCTTTCCCTAAGTAACATTGGCTAAGATCAACCAGCATTTGGACACCAATGTTTCCTTGTATTCTACTTTTATAATGTGGCGCATCATCAAAAACTAAGATGCTTGATTTTACCAATCTACCATCCTGGCTTGGAAGATAAAGAGCCAGTTCTCGCACATTCTCAAGGTCATTTCTAACTTTAACAGAATCATTCTGAAGGCTTTTAAAAAGGCCAGAGACGACCCGTTTAACGGTACGCATTTCATTCGGGTCAAGCTGTTTTCCCTCAGAGTTCTTGAATATGCGACTCAAAACCTCCACATACTGCTTTGTTGAAATGACATCTTCAGTGCCTAGGAGTTTAAATAGTTGGTGGAATGTGCCAAGTTCTAAAGGAAGTTTGTATAGGTAAGGTTTGAAGTCAGATTCATATTCCAGATTTATTACTACTTCCTCAGGTTTCAACAACTTCCAGCCTTCTTCAACCATCACAAAAGCAACTCCTCGAAGCTGAAACCGGAATTCCTTTTTCTCTGTACTAAGAAATTCATAGATGCTCCTTAGAACCTTAGCCCTCGTTTTTATCATATCTTCATCCAAAGTTGTTATATTGCATATATTTCTACAGTTATTTATAACTTTGTCTAAAGGAGGGTCTAAGTTAACATTAAGCATTGTTAAAACCTGCTCAAGTTGTTCTTGTGGACCAAGACTGCTTCCTTCTTGTTCTCTGATACTTAAAGGTGTGGCTTTTTCTGGAAGTATAGGACATGAAGTCCAAAGAAGTTGCAAAACATCTGTTTGTTTGAATTTAGGGTTTACTTGGGCTCCACTAAATTTTATAAGAGGAAGCGTGCCATTAACTTCTTGATATTGTGGATGAAATCTAACAATTTCAGCAGGTGCACGTTCTGGACACAAAAACGCAATTAAAGACAATTCTTTAAGGAAGTTTCCAGATAATAAATCAGTTCTTTCTTGAAATATATGGTGGAGGAGGACATCCACTGTATTCTGCAGAGTATCCTTGGTCCAATTTTCAGTGTTGGCTCTCATGCTGATTTCTTTAGCAAACTGCAATAACTGATGTTGGGAAATAACGTGCTTTAGTCCCATATTTCGAAGCAATGCCACCCATGATGTCAGAAAAGCAGCACGGTTTTTTGGTTTTGTAAGCTGTTCCAATTTTTTAAAGAAATCTTGAGGTATGAACAATTTCTCAGGAAGCATAACTTCAAAGACTTTTACAGTCCTGTCATAAAAATGTTTTGCAGGTTTTAGTCTATTACATGCATCATGAATGATCAAAAAGCTCTCTAACTTCTCAAACAGCTGCTCCTTTATTTCCGACGATTCTTCAATGCTAGAAAGCCTATTTTTCAAATGAATCAGATGTTCTAGTTTTGCATCGTAGGAAAGGCTTTCAATCTTTGGTAAAAGGTGCTTTAAATAAACTTCAAGATCATCTACTGGAACACAGTTTAGCACAGTGTACAAATCTTTTAAGTGGATTTTTTCTTCAAGGAAAGCAACTGAAGTTGTCTGTGTCCATTTATCCACTTCAATGGAGGGAATGCTTCTTGTAAGTACATAGCATGACCCACATTTTGATAAGCTAATGTATCGTCCACTGATAGATTTGTAGCATGGAAGGGACTTCAAAACTTTTATGTCATCTTCAGAGGTCAGGTGATTTAGGTTGCAACTGAAATACATCAAGAGGGCCTCAAAGTCATTTTCAGCTAACTTTTCTGTCTTAAACGTTGAAGTTTGAATCATATAATGTATAGCTCTTAAAATGCTTGAGGGGTTATCTATATTTGCTGTATGTCCTGACAGCAGGGGAACTAGAGGATTGTCTTTGGAGCAAATTTTGTTCAATGCAAGTTGAATACAACCAGTTTTCATTAAAGCATGGAAAACTTTATCAGTTTGGGAATTTGGGAAGAGAGCTATGTGCATAAGACTGAGTGGAAGCAACACATCGCAATCTGGTACAACAAGCTGATTAGAGGAGACAGTAAATTTTGTGCCTGGAAGCAATGTCCAATCCTTCAGGATCTCAATAACATTTTCAAATGTTGGTTTTGCTTCTTCCTGGTCATCTTTGTCATTTACAGATTCACCAATAAAATGCCACGAATTCTTAAGCCAGGATTCAGTTGCAAAGTTCTCTTTCCATCTCATACAGCCTCTTGCTTTGTATTCTCTTGGCAACACAGATGACAATAAATCAGCAAAACTGGAGATGTCAAATATTTTTGCCACATTGCAATTCAGTAAGATATTGCTGTACCGCAAGTAAAGGGTGTTCATAAACAAATCTTTACGAGATGGAATTAATTCATGGTAAGTTGTTAAGAACTTTGGGCGTTTTGAATCAAATACTTGCAACACGCTATCAAGCGTAATGAGCAGAGGCAACCCTTCAATCTGGATCTCATTTTCTTCTGTGTCTTTAAAACAGTAATCAACAAGAAGCTTTAGACTGTGGAAAAGTTTTAAATTCGTCTGTTGAAGACGACAGGGCAACTTTCCAATGTGGCAATTAGAATCCGGAGAGGAAAATGTCATCAAGAATGATCGAACATCAGCAGGAGTTACGTAGCTCACAGGAATGTCAGCATCCACAAGACAGTGATAAAGATTTGCAGTTTCCTCACAGCTGTAAATCAAGTTAAAGCCAATTTCTAAGAGTAGATGTTTGAGTCTATACACATTCTCTGCTACAGTCTTTCGAGTCGTGATGTTGTACTCAACATTTTTGAGGTGCTGCAGCTCGTCTTGTAGCAAATTGTCAAAGAATGGCTTAGCTTTATTTGAGGTAGACATATTAACCCAAGTGATGATAATTGCCGAATGCAAATCAGAACCATCAACATTTGGAGTTCGCACAACAGGTAGCAGGCGTTTGGATTCCTCGTGGATACAGCTATATACGGCTTTCACTAAGCAATACCAATCTGGTTGCAAGTCAAGTCTATTAACTGGGAAGAATGATAGAAATTTTTTCAAAGTGTCTTTCATAGTGTGCACAGACGTGTTTTGTAAAACTGACATGGTTGGATCAGTTCCCTGGAAGTAACGCTTTTTCAGCTGAATTAGAAGTTCAACGTAGGCTGGTGCTATCAGTGCTGTCATTAAACTATTATTCCAGTCACTTCGGACACCAACTCCATTGTCATCACGCCACAGGTTTCGCCTGGCAGAATCCAGAGCGAAGTGTCCATTCACATGAAAAGGAAGCCCCGTTTCTAAAGACAAAGGTAAGAAACAAAATGCCCGATGCGGTTTTTTATAGTTGTGAGTAATACATGCTGCAACTCCCCCTCGAGGGAAAAGCGTAATATCCTCGTTCTTATGTGCTGATACCACACTCTTTGAAACTTTGTCGATGGCTGAGAAACCTGACCTATTGCAGATCAACCAAGTTGTAAAGTTGCCTTCGGAGTCTTCCGTAACCATAGTGTACGTGATCTGCTGCACAGGTATCTCACTCAGCTGTTTCTTCTTTGTTACACTGTCAATTACAGAAGCATGGAACTGCTTTCGTTTCAATCTATCCCCATCGGTTACTTTGCCAGTGACAGAATATAACACATTAAGGGCTCCCGTTGTTTTCTCTATTTCACAAATAGAAATTTTCTCCATGTGATTCAAAAACATCAGAAGTTCTGCACCATCCGTACGCAGCTTGTCCAGAAGATTCTGTACCATCCTGTCAGAGCACGGCACAGAAGAAATTTCAGAAACTTTTGCCATGTCTCCATTTCTAAGTGGAAATCTAAACATTGTGCAGTTGTCTAGTTTAAAGTGGCCTCCTAAATAAAGATCCAACACATCAGAGAACTGGGTCCTGAAATCTGCATCCAAGTCCCGAAACATGCGTCCAGGACTAATGGATGTTGCCCCTGGAGCATATCTTGCGTGAGGGTCAAAGATACAAAGAATATCGTTTCCAGAAATGAAAGAAGGACAATCAGTTATATGATACACAGAATTGAACCCTATTCCATATTGACCAGTTTTACATGGATTGCCTTCTTTAGTGCCTTTACCAAGATTCTGAATCCCTCTAACGTCATCTTCAGTAAATGGCTGGTTGTTGAAGACACACAAAGCCGGGCCCTGAAGAGGGGACCATTTTTCATCAAATATTCTATCAACTGGGTGCTGCCGAGGATCAAACACAAAGCAGACTTCTGTAGCTTTTGCATCATCGGCATTCTGAAGGAGCTCTTTCAGCATTTCTTTTTCGGATGGATATGCGTTAAGAATACTTTTAATTCTGCTGGTCAATTTTTCTTTCTGTCCAAACTCAGTTCCAGGAGCAGTGAAGCAGATATTTGATGCGTACCGTTCTAAGGCTTTGTGTCGTTTGGGTATTGTCCCAAGCTTTACTGCTACTTCTCTAGGAATGTCCGCATGGCAATATTTTACTGTCGTATCTTTCACTTTTATCCAAGGACAGTCATTGTAGCACAAAGAATTGGCTGGTAGAAGGGCAAGGCGAGTATCCGGTAACAAAATTTCTCCATACTTTTTTTCACAGAATTCCTGCTTCTTTTCTCTAATAAGACTCCATATTCCTTCACTGATGATTCTCCTACAAAGTTGAAAATTTGCTTCTGTGAGTGGATTACCTCCTCTTTCCTGATCAATCGCTTCAAGAACTAGAGCAAAGTCTTCCACCATAAAAGCGTGACGTACTCCTACACTTTCAAAGAGTTCACGAAAATTATTTCTGTATTTATTAGACAGCTGATGAAGATGTGGTGATGCCTCAAAATTAAGATGAAAAGCTACCTTTGTGGAGTCAACATAACCATTCTCAACTAGAATGAAACTGTAATTTTTCAATTCCTCAACAATGGTTGTTTTTGTGGTTCCATTCTGTAGTAGTGCTTCATGGAGATATTTATAGCAAGCATTGGTGATATTTTCCTGATACAAAGTAATTCCATCGAAGCATTTTGCAACTTCTTTTAATTGCATTATAACCATAGACACAGTTGGTTTCTTAAGTAATCCTAAAAATTCTTTGACAGCCAAGGGAATAGTCCCACATCCTTTGAAGGAATGAGAATTTTCATTTAGTATGGGTTTTAGAAGACAAAGTATATCTTGGTGATCAACTGTGTAAAGGTCCACTGCAGAAAACATAGTTTCAGGTTCAAACTCAGAGCCCTTCCATTGTAAGGAGAAGCCTACGGGTTTTGTGAGAAATGGGAGAAATGGTATCGTTTGAAATTTTTCAGCAAAATCTTTAGTTCTTGGATCTTTGTTTTTAAGTTTTTCATCTATGAGATTTAATAGTATACTGCTTCTGAGGCAAGCTCCCGCATGATCAGTCCTGTTGATTTCTGCTACAGAATTTGCACGTTCTAACAAGTCTTCCCATAAAATATCATCTTTAGCCATGCCTAATTGAACTAATTTGACCAAAATTACTGGATTAAGATAATCTAGGCTAGTTCCATGAGGAAACCTTCCATCTTTTTTGACATAAAGCTTTGCAACTCGACCTTCAGGGTGGATCAGTCTGGAAGGTACCACCAGAGGATGTTCAGCCAGAGAACACGGAATGCATGGAGTAATGCAAAGTATTTCTGAAAATTCACTAATTTTCTCATTCAGTACATAGTGCATTAAAGGATCACGAAGTTCTGCCTCAATTTCTTGAATATTGGGAAAAAATACCTCAGAAAAAAATTGTTTCTCTGAAAAAGTATTCTCTAGTAACACTTGCTTACACCCTGCTTCTTCAAAACCTGTTTTGACCCAAGAAGGAAGATCCACAGCACAAAGATTCTTTGAACCTGTTTTTTTAAGGTATTTAAGAAAAATCTTGAAAGCTGCAGTTCCTATGTCAGGACGTTTCAACAAGGAATCATCCAAGAACCTGACATTCTTCACTGACACCCAAGATGAACCATCAGAGAACACTCTGATTCCTTCTTTGCCTTTTGGGTGGGCTATTTCTTCATAAAATCCCTGACATATAACTGAAAAATCATCATGCACTGAATCAGGATCAGGCCACACCGCAAAGCAATTGTAATCTTCTAGCTCACCAGATACAGCCATGTTGCGTAAAACTACCACCGCTTCCAAATAGGCCTTTACTATAACATGTCGCATAAATACAGTGTTCCACCTTCCTTTTGTGTCAGTTTTCCAGATTTCTTTTCGATTTGATGTAATGGCAAAGGAACCATTGATATGAACAGGTAGACCTGTTTTAATTCTAAGTGGTAAATAGCAAAATACTTCTCCCAAGTTGCAGAAATTGGATTTCACTGTCCATTTTTGATCCTGTCTTTCGCACAGCATAACTCCTACTGCACCACACGGGACAAGTCCTAATCTTCGTCCACTTTCATGTAATGAGAATTTTAAGGCTTCTCCGGTATCCATGCAAGCACACAGAAGCCATGTGGTAGAATCTACTGTTTTCTGTGGCAGTTCATCCGTGGGCCTTTTGGTTTGTCCAGTTTTAGCCATTTCAAAGAACGAAACGGTGTCGTCTTCCGGCCCTCTAAAAACTGGGGAGTGCAAATCGGCAATACGTCTAAAGATATGGTGAAATTCTTCTACAGTTATTTGTAATATGCATGAAGACTTTGGTGATTCAGTGGGAAGTTTTTTTGTGCTGCTACTGCAGGTTTTCATGAGTTTAGCAGCTTCCTTTAGAACGCTTGTAAAGGGGGTAGTAATTGCTTTGGATGGACATAGGTTTTTTTTAATAGTCACAGTGTCTTGGGCCACCTCAGGATTGGCTTCTTCAGCTTTCAAATATTTCAAGACCATTGAGTTTACACACTGAGTAAAGATGATCAGCCTATGCCCACAAATGCTAAACTCGTCCACAAGAGAATAAATATCTGCAGTGTTGTAACAGGTAGCGCTGACTTCACTTACTTTAGCTTCCTGCTGAGTTCTAAAGGAGAGTCTGAAAAGAGTCCCTTTATAACTGTAAGGTGCCTCCACAGTCAAAGGTAGCTGACAATCAAATACACCTATGAATGGCTTAAACTGATTAGGAAACTTTCGAAGTCTCTTCTGCTGTTTTTTCCAATTTATCTTGATCCCAGGATTAGATTTATCTCGTATATGTTTACTGAGATGGTTGATGTTTGGATCAAACATGATCATAAATTCTCTGCTCATAATGATGGGAATGTCAGTGATATGATAAACGGAATTAAATCCCAAACCAAACTTTCCAACTTTGTCAATCTCTGCTCTTTTTAGGGACTCACCTAACCGTGTTATATTTAGAAAGTCTGAGTCTGAAAATTCAGAATTGTTGAAAGACCACAAAGCTGGTCCATGACAAGCCGCCATTCCTGGATCCAAAAGATTTTCTCTTATGTCATTATTTCTTCTCATGTCAATCAAAAAATTGCACTGGGTTGCATCGGCATCATCGGCATTCTGAAGCAGCTCTTTGAAGATATCAGACACAGAAGGGTATTCCTCCAAAATGTTTTTAATTCTTACTGTGAGGGGTTCTCGTTGACCTGATTGTTCAAACCCCATATTTTCTGGATTGATCAACCTAGTACTGAGACATGGCACATTTAACCATTCTGCAGTTTTCATGGGAATATCTTCATGAACTAAAATTATTGGCTCCATAGCATCGTCAAGCAAATCATTTAAGTCATCCACTTTGATATCACAGTAGCAGCATTCATGGATTGGCTTCATTGTAAGTTTAAAAGGTTTTTTGCTACAATATAGTGGAACAGGTGTATTTAAACTGGCAGGAATCTGGCTACTGTACAACCATCTTATAATATTCAACATAATGTGAAGATTTTGCTTACTCTTTTCTTCAGTAAGAGACTGTTCGCTTTTAAGATATATTTTTTGAATTACCATGGAGACATGATCTGGGGTCAGTTCTTCAATTGACCCACAACTGATGAACAACTGATGGAACTTCGCCATAGTTTTTGGCACGCTATGAAGATATGGTTGGAGATCAAGATCGGGTGGTGATTTTATTACTGCCTGAGATAGTGAGCAAAACGTTTTACCAGTCCAGACCCAGGGAAATTTCAAGGCCTTAAAAGCTTCCTTTCCCTCACTTAAATGATCGTGCATAAAACCATAAATCTCAAGTAAGATTTGCTGAAACTGATAGTAATCTTCGTCACTAAATTTCTTGGAACTGTGCCAGTCCACTACCACTTTAAAGTGTTTTAACACTGACTTGATATTAGGTTTGATGGTGATCCCTAATGCCTTTTCAATACTCGGCTGGACACTTTCTACAAGGGGAACAGAAGAACCTATTAAGGTTGCTTGGGATATATCACACATTTCTGGTGGTGAACACAAATAGCAATGATCACCTTTCCAAATTAATGAACTTGGGTAATTTGGAGGCCTTTGTTTGCAAGCTGGAATCCATTTAATTTTTTTCAGTGTGGCTTTTGTTTCAAGTGAATGCAGTAGTGAACGTCTGTTCAAAATCATTAACAAAGTCCTGGCTTTTTGTGTCAGTGAATCCTGACTTGTACTAGCACAGTCCTTCAACTTCTCAATTTTATGGGCTACGCATAAAATATCTTTCTCTTCTAAACTGTTCTCAGATTTTAGGCCTATTAATCTCAGAGCATGTAGAATATCTGGAGAAGTTTTAAAAACTGTGGGGGGGAAACAGAGCTCTTCTTCCCCATAAAACAGGTCTTGTAATACTTCCACCTCGGGATCAAAAAGTTCACTGGCAGACACCATTTTTTCCTCTGAAATTTTAATAAATTTTAACGGTTTCAACCAATCCAGCACCTCTGCATTTTCATTTTTGAGGAAAGTCAAATTTTCTAGAATCCATAGCATAATTCTTATTGCTTCATCGGTAGAATAGAAATCATTCTGTACATCTTTTAAAATAAATTTTATGCAGTCAGTGGTTCTCAACAGTTCCGCTTTCAGTATGTTTGCTAAACGAATGGTGGCTTCATCACTGCTGTCAACCAGTGAAACAGAGAATTTTACATCTGGTGGAAGTTTGGCATTGTGATGCAATACCTTACAAACTTTCAGAGCAGTAAAAGCACTGCCTTCATCAAGTGGTTGCTCAATTTTCCTAAATATTATTAGCTCATTAATGACTCTCTTCTCTTTTTCAGTAACATCAGTCAAACTAGCAAGGAAGCTTCTGAGTGCATTTTTGTGTGACGTGGGCAATGAGGTAATCTGATTTACGGATTTCTGTAAGGGAAGTTTTTCCGCTATCTGTAAAACTATATGTGGAGACGGGGGATGTATATATTTCTTTAAAAGTGGATGTTGAATAGAGGGGTCAAGTTTCTTAAGAATTATCCCACCAAGTTGCTCAATTATCTCAGGTAAAAATTCCGGAAGCTGCGTTTCAGATCCATCATCTAGAATAATTGGTGATGGAGCCCTTAATCTTATAAGAACTATTGCATCTTCTTCATCATCCAGTAATGTCTTCGGAATAAGTGGTAGGTCATCAAATAGAGACAAGTCTTCAGAGAAATGTATATACAAATTCTTCCATACCATTTTGAGCCATGAAACAGGCGGATGATTCTTATCAGAAGTAGGAAACCATTGCACTGTAATCTCTGAACTGGGCCATAAAGTATTCATAACCTCTTTGATGAGCCGTGCAAATCGTTCGGGATTTAGAAGTTGCAACTGAGTGCACTGTCTTCCTGAAATGAAACAAACAAACAAAAAAAAGCTAGTAACACTGAAAAGTAATTTGGAAATCTTTTAGAAAAATAAATCAAAACAAAAGCAAAGAACGTCTTTCTTTATGGTGTTTTTTCCGTCACAAAAAAAGCAAACAAATGACAAAAACAACACTCGAGCAGCCTTCTAATTCTATACTAGGCAGAAGTATACTATCTGATTATTTTTTGCATACTAGAAACCCAAGAGAGATCAGTAGTTATTGTAACCCACAAAATGGCATGTAATAATGTGCTTGGCTCTAACAAAATATTCATGCTTCTTTTTCATCAAATAGATCACTCGCTCTTCAGTCATGTATCTGTTCATAGCATGAAAAATGGCAACAGCTGGTATATACAGACTCTTGATACCATCACAATTCATTGTATTTTGTTCAAGTTAACAGATAACAGAGTGTGTTAAGATACCTTTTCTGCCACTGCACTTTCCAAGTTTTTATTGTTTTTCTTTGATCTGCCTATTTTGTTCTTATTTATTTTTATTTATTTATTTTATTTTATTTCTATACCGCCCTTCTCCTGCGGGACTCAGGGCGGTGTACAGCCAAGATAAAACATTGCATATAAAATTTAAAAACAATTTAAAAAACAATTAAATAATTTCGGTCCAAGATTTAAAAACAACCCAATTAAAACCGAATTCAATTAAAACTGAGAGGATGGGAGCCAGCCCGGCTAGATGGAATAGGTGTGTTTTCAGGGCCCGACAAAAAGTCCGGAGGTCTGATATCGTGCGTATCTCAGGGGGTAGGTCATTCCAGAAGGCGGGTGCTGCCACAGAGAAGGCTCTCCCCCTAGGGGTCGCCAGCCGGCACTGTCTGGCCGACGGCACCCTGAGGAGGCCCTCTCTGTGCGAGTGAACCGGTCGGTGGGAGGCTATTGGCGGCAGAAGGCGGTCTCACAGATACCCCGGCCCTAAGCCATGGAGCACTTTAAAGGTGGTCACCAATTTACATTACATTACAACTTACATTAATCTGGAAAGTTTAACAGCGTGCAAATTTTAAATAATGGAATTCTATCAGTGTTGACTTAGATATGCATCTCAACAATATATCCTAATTAGATTTCACGTCTTGAGGGACGATTTCCATTCACAGCAGAACTAAGGTCCAGGAAAGAATGGAGTCTCTCTTCTAAAGCAATTCTCAAATGTCTATGTGATATTGTGATTATTTAGATATACTCATACAACTATTAAATCCAAGCAAGCAAATTAACATATATGCACAACTCTACCATGATTATCAATGTAATGCTTAAAAATCCGATTAATGCTATAAAATGGTGATTCATACTGTTGTAAACTATTAATTTTCATTATTACCAAAACTATAAAAAACTCTGCAGGTATTTTTTTTACCTGCAGTTTTTTTTGTAGTTTTGGTAATAATGAAATCTAACTTTCAAAATGAAAGAATTGTAAACAGCAATATCAAACCTATTTATGACTAATTTTTAAGTGCCATATTTAAATCATTTATAACAAGGGCTGTCATGAATAAAATCATGTTACTTTTTATACTGCTGACCTCTGAATATCAAGATACTATATATTTCCTACAGAACTTGAAATGTATATGACAAATACACTCATACATTCACACACACACATTTCACTTTTTACCATGTTTCCCCGAAAATAAACCCTCCCCTGAAAATATTTAAATGCATGTGCAGCCAGTCCCTGCCATTTCCTCTGGTTAGTGTTAGGGAGACAGAGCTGGAAATCAGGTAAGATGGCAAGAGGATCCCTGTCTTGCGCCATGCGCCCCGAAATAATAAGACCTCCCTGAAAATAAGGCCAAGCGCCTATTTTGGGGTTCAAAAAAATATAAAACAGGGTCTTATTTTTGGGGAAACACGGTATTTAGTTTCATCTGCATCTCTTCTAAAAATTAAGATGAAATCCTCAATTTTATTAGCTCAATTTCTACCCATCTATCTTATAAAGTTCAAGAAATACACTCAAAAACTAATTATTAGTCCAATTTTGCTCATTATGAATGTATATAAAACATGGATCATATATTTAATAATACAATTCTAAACACTATTATAAGCATGACAAGTTAATGGTATCAATTATTTTTCAAATATGCTTTAAGTAGTGTTAGTCAATTAAATTTGAAAAGCACAAGTCAACCAGCATGGAAACTAATATGAATCTGACATTCAATACGAGCAGAATATTCAGTAAACCAATACACACAAATGTTAGATTTCAATTCAGCAATCATTCAGACAACCATCCTACCTTTAACTCCCCAGAGAAGCTGTTGGGCTAAAATACAATAAAATGCATTTTCAGGAAAGAAAAAGTTTTATTTGCTATTTGAGTTATAATAATGTCATATACTGACTGTGGGGATCTAATGGTTCTGAAGTACCAAACAAATCCAAGTGATATTCAATCCGTATACTGTTTTGACATTATGGAAATATAATTTATTTGGGGATTCTTTGTTCCTGCAATATATGAATTTGTATGAACCAGAATAAAGAGAAATGCTTCCGAGGTGAATGTCCAAACAATGCTAATTATCAGAATCTTTCAACTTTTGTATCAAAAAAAACAGCACTTTTATTAAGGCACCATCGAAACTATAAATTTGAATTGGTAATTTAAATAGATTATATAACCAGACTTTTGCTAGTTCAATTGCACTTTATATTGTTTTGCCTTTAATCAATTCATGTTGTGGTTTCTGTCACCCTCTCTCACTAGTTGGTTTCATTTTTACAGACAGAGCAGGTTTTTCATTTCATATAAACCAATTAGATTGCTATTGTGAACGAGAATAGTTGACAATCAAGTGATATGGATACATAAAGTGATTTCCTTTTACTTACATTCCTTTTGGAGTTCTATCTTTTATATAACATTCTTTGTAACCTAATCACTTGATACTACTTGTGCTTCAGTTCGCTGCATTTTAAAAAAATTTTTTTACAAGATATACATATATTACCTCTACTTTTTGAAGCTTCTTTTAAAGCAGATAAAACTTGAGGTTTCAGGTTATCAGCAAGTAATCTTCCTTCAAGACCTGGGAAGAGGGACCTAGTAAGTCATTAAAAATAGAGTATTGATCATCTTGATAATTTATATTAGTCATGTAATAATATAGGGATTCTTGATAGAATCTGAGTGAACAAAAAGGTTTGCTCCTTTTCACAAAACCTGCCAATTAATTCTCTCAATGAACCAGGTAATTTTTTTCAGCCTCCATAAACTACTTCCTCTAGTTAACTCCATTTCTGAGTATGTTTTTACAGAAATATGGAAATCATTTACCGCTATTTTCTTCTTTATTTGTTTTTCAATTTCCCAATATCACCTACAGATTTGGGAAGGGCCTGACAGCTCCCATAAAAATACCAACTACCCGTTCCCCTACATACCTTTTTCAGGATCAGCTAAAGATAGTTCTAACTGCATTAATATATTGGTAAATCACAACCTTGCCTATAGTTCAAAGACAACAGGGTTACATTCCATTCAATACCTAGTGACAGTTCTAGCTTGTGATTCTTGCTATAGAATTTTCATCATTCGTCAAATGATGAAACACTTAGAAGATAAATACTATGAAAAATAAATTTGTTTTTATTATGTAAAAAAAATATTTCAGGATCTACAGTAGTGGCCAAAATTGTGGAAACCTTTTGGGAAAAAGTGTTTGATGGCTAATAACACTTTTTTTTTGGAGTTTCAAGATAATTATATTCCACTCCTGGAATGTCCTGGGGATAACCCAGACCTTAACCTAATTGAAAATCTATGGAGCTGACTAAAGAACTGACCCAGCAATAAAACCCAGTTAATAGAAGCAATCCTTCAATCTTGGTTTCACATTATAACAGCTGCAGAACTAAAAGACCTGGTTCACTCCATGGGAAGACGTTGTATGGCCGTAATTCATGCTAAAGGTTACCCAACTAAGTATTAACTGACGTGATAATTTTTGTATATCCCATTTTTTCTACGTGTTTCACTTTTCTTCTTTATACTGTAATTGCTATTCTAATAGTAAATCCTTCATAAAAGTTATTGCATTACATTCTTGATTAAATTATCTTTCCATTTATATATAATGTTATGGTACTACTCCAAAACAAAAAGTGGTGTTATTAGCTAGTTTTAGAAAATACACTTTTCCAAAAAGGTTTCCACAATTTTGGCCACTACTGCAGTTAAGATAATAGCCTGTGTGCAGTGAGACGGGGCTTAATCCTTCCATCTAAGCCGAAGGTCTTATAAAAATCAATATCCTCTCTATTGCAGGTACAAGTAACACATGGGGCCGGTGGGCCACTTGAAGGCACAGAGCAGGCTTTCTCCTCAGTCTGCACAAGCAAATGATGCTGGTAAAAGCAGACCGAACTATTAAACATTATAATTAAATACAGGTAGTCCTCGACTTACAACAGTTTGTTTAGTGACCATTCTAAGTTACAACGGCACTGAAAAAAGTGATTTATGACTGTTTTTCACACAACTGCTTCAGCATCCCCGTGGTCATGTGACCAAATTCAGATGCTTGGCAACCGACTCATATTTATAATGGGTGCAGTGCCTCAGAGTTCACTAACCACATTTTGCAACTTTCTGATAAGCAAGGTCAATGGGGAAGCAAGATTCACTTAACAACTGGGGGCAATAAGCTGACTTGTATAAATATACAAAAGTATGAAGGCTATTGCTTAACGCATTGTAAGCCGCCCTGAGTCTCCAGAGAAGGGCGGCATATAAATCAAAAAATTTTTTTTTAAAAAAACTGTTGTCACTAACTTGACAACTGCAGTGATTCAACTTAACAACTGTGGCAAGAACGGACGTAAAATGGGGCAAAATTCACTTAACGAGTGTCTGACTTAAGCAACAGAAATTTTGGGCTCAATTGTGGTCGTAAGCTGACGATTGCCTGTAGCACTATCAGTATTTCAATGAAACTATTATTAACAAGAGTTTATAAAACAGGTTGTACCTTGGATAAATTTCTGAAGTGATATAGACTGCATCCTGAGCTGATGCCGATGAAGAGAATGCAATAAAATTCCCATTTTGTAATGGCAGAAGCTCCAATCCAATAAGTTCACTATAATTTCCATCGCCAAGCACAAACTCTAGGATACAAAGTTTTTCATCGGCAGATCCCTTATGCTCAGATTTCCTTAACACGTGACGTACTGTTCCCGGAGTCACTTTCTTGACAGCTTTTATACCCAAAATCACAAGACTGATTGCATTAGCAATATTATCTGGCACTTTGGCAACCTCTTTTCCTGATTCCTGAAGGTAGTTTAACACAGCTTGGGTAGATTCCAAACTCTCATCCATTTCTGAAAAATATACCTCCTCTACCTTCACCCAGTTGCCACTGATGGAATAAATAACTTTGTCCTGGAATAACTTTTTCAGAAGAGGTTCTATAATTGGCTGCCAATGAACTTTTGTTGTATTTTTTTGGGGCCACAATCTGTAAATTAGCTCAGCTGACAAAGGAAAATCTGAATTTGTTTCCGTTTCCATTTGCTTAATGGCTTCCAGTATCAAAGTTGCATAGGCCTCAGGGACCACGTTGGCTACAAGAAGTTCATTCCACAAGGCTGCTGGATCTCGCCACTGATCAAGTTCTCGCCATTTTATACTTCTTCTGTTGTCTGTTAGACCAAAAAACCCACTAACATGAACCGGCAAGCCAGTCTTACTTTCCTCACCAGGAGGTAATGGAAGGAAACAAAATGCTCTTCCTGATAATTGGGCCTCGGCTCCTTTTTCTTCTCCGCTGCTTGATAAAGACATGGCTATGCCAATAGTTGGGATATATTTCAAGTCATCCGCCAAGCAGTCCAATTCATTACATATCCCTCGTCCGCCAACACTGTTACATACCAACCAAGATGTCTTTTGTGCATCTTTAATGCTCTCATCTTCTAAAACTATGTTTATATGGTACGTCACGCATGTTATACTATTACTTGGAATGCCTTTACAATACTGGTTTATTGCACTTCCCAAAATTTTGATAGAGTTGGGTCTTTCATGCTTCAAAGCCTTGTTTTCACTGGCTGTAACTCTAAAAATAAGCCGCTCGGTTCCATCAGCCTCTCTAACATGTAAGGAGACATCTTGCACGCTTTTAAGGAATAGAAGAACTGTATCGGCGTCCGCTCTGAATGAATCAAACAATTCTAGAATTTTATCCTTATTGTATAGATTGCTACTCAGCTGGGAAGGCTGCTGGCGAAGAGGAAAACGAAAGAAGGTGCCAGGGAAATGCCCGTTTTTGAAGGTTTCCTTTGTGCTTCCAAACACACCAACAAATGGTGTAAATTGGTCTGTTAGTTCGTTGATTTCTTTGATGTCATCTTTCAAGTTCCAACACTGGCCTGACTCAGAAGGTCCAAAAAGTTTTTGATGAGGATCCAACACTCCAATTTGGTCACCACTGAATATACTAGGAACATCTACAAGATAAAAGCAGATATATGTACTTAGATGTCTGCATTAAGTACAAAAATAAACACTTTGAAGCTTTAGCCCCACCCTCCTCCTCTTTTTTTTCTTATCCAACACACCTTCCTCCTTCTATTTTTCCCAAACTAAGCATCCTGTGAGGTGAGATAAACTGAGAAAGTGACTAGCCCAAGGTCACCCAGCTGGCTTTCTTTCATAGCTAAGGCAGGACTTGAATTCATAACCTCTTGCTTTCTAGCCTGGTACCTTAACCATTAGACCATACTAGTTCTAACACCATTAAGAATGACAAAACAATTCAAAAGCCATATCTCCCTATCCCTTTTTTTTAACTATGTGCCACAACTAGCAACCTACAGATAGCTTTTCTTCATGAAGTTCTATTCCTAATCTGGTCTCTCAGTTCTTCGAATGGTCTAGACATCTTCTAATTTCACTCTGATTTTAAAGAGATCTTCTGATGGACCTACGACTTCAGTAACAGAGTGGTCAATGCCTGGAATGCACTACCTGACTCTGTGGTTTCTTCCCCAAATCCCCAAAACTTTAACCTTAGACTGTCTACTGTCAACCTCACCCCATTCCTAAGAGGTCTTTAAGGGGCGTGCATAAGTGCATCAGTGTGCCTACCATTCCTGTTCTAATGTTCCCTTTTATTCATATCCATTTCATGTATTCATTACCATGTTTATACTTGTATCTGTTATCAAATACATGCTTGTCGAAATAAATAAATAAAAATAAAATAAATGTTTTTCTTATTAAATTCATGTTAAAACAAATTTTAAAAAAAGAAAACCAGAGCAAATCCCAGTGCATACAGAAATAATGTGTCTTAATGTTAATTCTAAAGCATTCAAAAATATAATTGCAAATACCAGTAATGTGGTAAACTGAATTAAAACCAATTCCAAATCGCCCCACTTTGAGTGGATCATCTTTTTTCCTGCTCCTTGCTATCTCTTGAATGCCATGCCAGTCCTCAGGAGTGAAAACAGCATTGTTGTACACATAAAGTGCAGGACCTAGAGAGGGGAAAAAGCAACATACACTCAACAATGTTATGTTACTAATGCAGCATAAGATATTTCAACAATGTGCAAATTTTACAAGCTGTGAAAAATAAATTTTGCAATGGCAAGAGTTACTTTGGGCTCCTTGCCTTCTAGTAAAAACCCAAAGTAAGATTCTTCTGTCAGACCAGAAATGGGGTTAGAAGACGTATAACTAACTTGTTACGTATATCTCAAAGGGAATTATAATAAAATTGCCTATGAGCTTCTGTTTCAATATTACTATCTTTCACGAATGAAGGCGAATATGTGTCCCAGAATAATGTTGCAGGATCCAATCTGGGTTGGTCACTGGGACCAGAAGTTTTGTCTTCTGAGCTTTTGGACTTGTGCTGGAACCCATCCTCAAGGAACTTCTCTTGCTATCTTTACGAGCAGAGCCCTCCCACATAAGGAATTTTACAATTTGCTATGATGATGCAAGAACACAGATAATTCAGACATGAAAATAAGAGTTGAAAAAGAGATCTTACCCTGGTACTGAGCCATGTCTTTAGACCAGAGGCTCTCTGTTCCATATTGAGTTTCATCATAGAGAAACCTAACTTCTGTAGCCCCAGCATCTTCTGCATTCTGAATTAATTCCTGGAAACAGAATGGAACAAATATTACATTAAAATATTCTAATTCATATTAATCGAAAGCTCAGTTGATTAGAGTACTACAGTTGTGACGCAGGGACAAAGATGAAGAGCAAGGTTGCAAAACACACTTACACTAAAATTGTATTAAAATTACAAATAGGCACTTCTTTTGTCAAAGGCAATGATGACACATTTGGAAAAGTATTTTACCTCAGATTAATGACTGAGTGATTAAATGATTGGTTTGGAGCTGGAATTGCAAGACAGTTTGTAACTTTAAAAAAAGGTAGTCCTTGATCTCAATCTTGTAATCTAAAAATTATAAAAGGGAAAGGAATGCACAGGAAAAAAGAAAGCAAGAATATTCAGGTACTTAATCATGCATCACAGAAGAATAATAGATTTGAAAGGTCAGTTAGATTGCTGAATCAAACTCCATGCTCCACAATTTGAATTAAAATATCCACAACACATATTTATCCACTAGGGCTAACTAAAGTGTTTAGAGGGATGATTTAAAAAGCAACCACTGAACACCCTTCCTCCAAAAGAAAAAAGAAAAAAAGACACACACCCCTCCCCCCTATCTTCTTGAATACTTACTGTAGATCAGTGTTTTTCAAACTCGGCAACAAACCACCTGGCTAGGGAATTCTGAGAGTCCACACATCTTAAAGTTGCCAAGTTAAAAATACACTGGTGTACATACCGTGAGGTCTTCCCTTCATCATCTGAAGATACACATACATGAACCCAAAAACTTTTCAACCAAGATTGCTGCCAAAGCAAAATAGGTTTGGACAGATATTTTGATCACTCTTGGATAACTGGTTTCACTGATAAACTGATCTTTCTGCTAGAAAATATTCTACAACTTCCAGCTGGAATTTGCTTTACTATAATTTAAACTGTGCTATACCCTGCCCTTTAGGATGACAAATAATATTTTTTGGCTATTTGGTAAGAATCAGTTTAAAGATATTAATCTGGAACTGCATCTACATGGAGGGAAGTAGGCTCTGTTTTAGGCCCAGTACTCTTCAACATCTTCACCAAGATTTGGACGAGGATATAGATGGGGAATTCATCAAATTTGCAGATTACACCAAGCTGGCAGGAATAGCCAACACTCCAGAAGATAGGCTGAAGATACAGAAGGATCCTGACAGACTCGAACACTTATTTATTTATTTATTTTTATTATCAAATTTATATACTGCCCTTCTCCCGAAGGACTCAGGGCGGTGTACAGCCAAAGTAAAAAACATAGATACAAACATTAAAATACTGTTAAAAAGATATATATACGTTTGGCCCCATAATTAAAAGAACAATAACAAACCTATTAAAAACATTTTAAAAAGTGTTAAGCCAGCCCGGCTTGCTGAAAAAGAAAGGTCTTCAGGGCACGGCGGAAGGCACCAAGGTCATGAATTCTTCGTATCGCTGGGGGCAGTTGATTCCAGAGGGCAGGTGCCCCCACAGAGAAGGCCCTCCCCCTGGGGGCCACGAGTCTACATTGCTTGGCCAATGGCACCCTGAGGAGGCCTCTCTGTGGGAGTGCACAGGTCGGTGGGAGGCCATTGGTAGCAGCAGGCGGTCTCGAAGATATCCAGGTCCTATGCCATGGAGTGCTTTAAAGGTGATAACCAACACCTTGAAGCGCACCCGGAAGACCACTGGGAGCCAGTGCAGCTCACGCAGGAGAGGTGTTATGTGGGAGCACCATGCAGCTCCCGTAACTACCCGCGCGGCCGCATTCTGGACCAGAACATTGGGCGCTATTAACAAAATGAAATTCAATGGTGAAAAAAGTAAGGTTCTGCATTTTGGCAAGAAAAACAAAATGCACAGGTACAATATATGTGGTACCTTGCTCAATAGTAGTAACTGTGAGAGGGATCTTGGAGTCCTAGTGCACAACCATTTAAATATGAACCAGCAGTATGCAGCAGCTGCCAAAAAAGCCAACACAGTCCTGGGCTGCATAAAGAGAGGGATAGAGTCAAGATCACGTGAAGTGTTAATACCACTTTTTAATGCCTTGGTAAGGCCATACTTGGAATACTGCATTCAGTTTTGGTCGCCACGACATAAAAAAGATGTGGAGACTCTAGAAAGAATGCAGAGAAGAGCAACAAAGATGATTAGGGGCCTGGAGGCTAAAACATATGAAGAACGGTTGCAGGAACAGGGTATGTCTAGTTTAATGAAAAGAAGGACTAGGGGAGACATAATAGCAATGTTCTAATATCTCAGGGGCTGCCACAAAGAAGAGAGAGTCAAGCTAGGGTAAGACAAGAAGCAATGGGTGGAAACAAATCAAGGAGAGAAGCAACTTAGAACTAAGGAGAAATTTCCTGACAGTTAGAACAATTAATCAGTGGAACAACTTGCCTCCAGAAGTTGTGAATGCTCCAACACTAGGAGTTTTTAAGAAGATGTTGGATAACCATTTGTCTGAAGTGGTGTAGGGTTTCCTGCCTAAGCAGGGTGTTGGACTAGAAGACCTCCAAGGTCCCTTCCAACTCTGTTATTCTATTCTATTCTAACTAATCACAACTTTAGGCAAAACCTTACGGAAGGTCAGTGTTGGCACTATCTTTATCTTCTCTCTTTGCCACAAACTGGATCAAATATTTTTGATTAGTATTTCAAATTCTTTTGCTTCTTATCAAAACATTTAGGTGTGGAAAAAGGTTGTTTATACCTTCCCTTTATAATTCAGCTTCTATATTTAAAGTAAACGTTCATATGAAACAATATTCTTTACTGACAAATCAGTAAGTTATGATTCTCAAAATTATGTTATGAAATCTTAGTACCAAATTTTAGGTATGCAAATAATAGCTAGTTCTATGGGGGAAATGTATTTATAAATCTATATGGGATACACAGTTCCATTCAAGTTCTGCCTCTGCACAGTTAGTGAATTTGCTGTGGTATCACAACATGCCATGATTTATCAAGATGGAAAAGACAGGAGTAAGTCTCAGCTCCCTATTCCTTTTAGCATTATTGCTATTTTTTAAAATTTAACAACCATCTAGAATTCTAAACCTAATATCCTTTAGTCTATGCCCATTTCACTACAATTTTTTGGAAACAGTAGAAAGGCTGGACTGACAAACAATATTACATAACTAACAAAACAACAACAATATTAGATAATAGATACAATACTTTTAATTACCTTAAGAATTTGCCCTCCTTCTGGGTATCTTCTTAAAATATCTTTAAGGAAATCAACAAGTGGAGGAGTGGTTTGCCCAAAGCGACCTAAATAAAATAAAATAAAACTGGTACTCCTGCAGTTGAAATACTGGAAAATATACTTTTCATTACAGAATTGGTTTCAGATGTTTAAAGGAAGAATCTCAGTAACAGCTTACTCTCACTTACTGGTAGCTGTTCTGTGAAAAGGCAGGTTAAAAATCAAGTAAATAGTAATAACAATCAGAGAATTAAAATAAAATGTATAAACAAAAATGAAAAAGGGCATATCCCTTTAAATCCCAAATCTAGTTCCATATTATGAGAATATGAGTGTTCTTGTAGCTCTCATAAGCACTTATGAATCAAAGTCAAGTAAACGGAAGGCCTCGTCTTAATTTTTCATATTGCTTCAGAGGCACTACTGTATGAAATGTATTTATTTGTGGGGATTAAAAATAGAAGGACCAAACCCAGATACATTTTATAAAGGAAAGCCAGTGCAAACATCTCCCCAGAGAAATCCAATTTTGAAACCTGCACAAAAATAGGACACAGTAACATCTGCACTCATTACAAAAAGCTACAGCCTGTAAAGCCATGGTTTCTTAAAAACACCAGAAACAGCCAATATTAAAGATGAATAAAGTATCTGTATCTTATTTTGTCAAGTACTGATTTATATTCTTTTTTTTTTAATGGAAATTGCATTTATACTTCTTAGGGCTGATTGGCGTAGCACAAGAGCAAAGTAGGAATAAGCTGGAAAATCACAAATCTAAGTGCCCATATTCGTATAAATTGCTTTGCTATAGGAGCAGTACATAAGCCAATATAACTATGGCCTCAAACTAGTTTACTATCCTAAAATGAACCATGTACATTATGGGTTTATGTGATGTACAAATCCAATCTCATAAACACGTATAGGACAAGTACTTTTATATGGGCACCTGAAAATTTTATATTGGTTGTGACAAAGATTTTTTTTTGTAAGATGTTACATATGAACAGCAATATCAAACTAAATACACGCTCCTGAAACAGAATAAAGATATTGCTAGAGTTTGAGATATTTATTTCTATATCAAATTACTAACAAATCAATTTCATTTACAATACACAAGAATGTCTACTGTATTTTTTCATTAAAATATTTCAATTTTTAAAAATACAAATACTAGAAAAACATGAATAAAGAAAAATGAACAGGTAAAGAAATGAATAGTTAGCATATTATAATTTACTATACCTCCTCCTTTTAAGCCCTTGGACAAAAGATTTAGAAATACATGATTCTGAGAAGACTGAAGGTTCCCAACCGTGACCCAATCAAACAACTACAAGAAAAAGAATATTATTTAACGTTCTATGTTCCTAAATAAGCATCAACAATTAATTACTTTATATGATACCAATCAATAAATGGCTACAGTTACCAAATGCCACTTCAAAAAAATCATTGAATATTATATGCTGATAAAAAAAATACTAAACTTTTATTGCCTATGTTGTGAAGCAACAAGCCCATTAATAAGATAGAAATGTTCAATACGGGGGGGTCTTCAACATAATCATAATTGAGCCAAACGTTCTGTTGTGAAGCAAGAAGTTGTTAAATGAATTTTGTCTCACTTTACGATCTTTCTTGACACAGTTAAGTGAATCACTGCAGTTGCTAAGTTAGTAACACGGTTGTTAAATGAATCTGGCTTCCCCATTAACTTTGTCAGAAAGTCCCAAAAGGTGATCACATGACCACAGGACACTGGAATCATCATAAATACATGCCAGTTGCCAAGCATCCAAATTTTTGTCATGTGACCATGAGGATGCTATAATGGTCATATCTTTAAAAAACAGTCATAAGTTACGTTTTCGAGTGCCGTTCTAACTTTGAACAGTCACTAAGTAGTGGGTTACCAGAAATTATTACTGTTAGTTTCACTAAACAAATGGTTGCAAGTTGAGGACTACTTGTATTCAGTTTCACATTCAGTTATGACCCTAATGCAGCATCCACATTACAGTCATAAGTTGTAATGATCATAAAGTTATTGACCTCATTTTACGTTTTTTTAAGGTGGTTGTTAAGCAAAAAGCTGCGGCTGCAAGTGGAAACACTACAGTTGTTAAGCAAACCCTTTGTTCACTATGGTGCGCTTTTGCCAAAAACTGGAAATGCTGGTTTTTCAGCAAAACTATCATAAAACAAGGTGAAGGGATGCTGCAAACAGCCATAAATGCGACCATGGTGCCAAGGGCAGACATGTGACTGCAGGTAGCATTGGAACTTCTTCCTTACCTCTCTTCCCTGGTAGAACAGAGACTGCTCAGCGACTGGAAAACCCGTCTCAAGATAAATTAATTCTTTTATGGCTCCCAGATGTGTTGAATAAGGTACCTCAAAGGTTCTGCAACCCACATAATCATGAAGAACAATCACTGTGATTGACCTTAATAAATAAGGAAGAAATAAATACTATCAGATGAAAGGCTCATTGAATACAGCACTGTGAACAAATCAAATTTATAAGCTTCCCAAAGTCTTTGCAAAGTTAGTAAATTGGGTTTTTGCTATTTAACCCTCAATGCATAATTCTTTTATATTAATATCCATGGAAACCCATATGATATTAAGTTCTGGTTACTATAAATTTTAGGTATGAACTATGTTTTTATAAAACATATTTTTTCATCAGTTCCAAAGTCAATTACATTCAATCATACATTTTAATTTTATGAGATAATTAAGTTAATTATAACTTAATTAAAACTTTACATTTGAGATAATACAAATTTATTGTGTGTGCTTTCATAGAATTGAGGAGAGCAGAGCAACTGACAAAATGTTAAATGAGACCATGTTCCTTTTATTATGTCATTTTATGCAATGGCTATCTCTTGTTCTAGATACTTTTGTTTCTGTAATCTTTCTCAGAACTTATCAATAATGGTAAGATTTATCTACTTAACCCAAACAAAATATTTTTCTATTTCTACTTTTGTAATAGATAATTTGATATTTTATTGAGACATCTATATTTGCATTGGTTTACTAAGCGATTTTAATTTTCTTTGAAAGAACTGTATTCCAAATCTATTGTAACCATATTTTTCCATTTCATATATCCTTCAGCTTAATCCTTTCTAAACTTGGGACTTAATAGTATGTCAATATATAACAGCGATTAGACAACCCATACTCCATTGGGTCTTTTCAGAGGTATTTCCTCACCTAAATAGAGAAACAGAATGACCATGGTAGGTAAAAAAACAGTGGGAATTTCCTTGTGGGAAATTAGTAAGGAGTATTGGAAATCCTTCCCTCCTTCCCTCCTTCCTTCCTTCCTTCCTTCCTTCCTTCCTTCCTCTCCCTCCCTTTCTTCCCCCTTCCTATTAGGCAGGGACGTGGCTGCTGCTGAGTGGGGGAATGAGCAAGGAATTGAGAGAGTGGCTGGGAAACTGTCACAGAATGTTGAAAATGATTGTGTCATTGCAGCAGCAGCCCAGCAGCAGCCAGTAGCACTAAAGCAGTCACAATTTTCCTTAATTTCATTCCCTTGAGAGTCATGAGTGCCAGATTTTGGGTGCATTCTGTAGATTAACCCATTTGAGGTACCTTTCTTAAAGAAATTGTTGCCCTATGATGCACCATTTCACCCAGGTAAAAACTATGAGAACAGTTTTAGTAGTGTGTGTGTGTGTGCACGTATTTATGTGCGTATGATATTGATACACACACATACACACACACACACACATATATATATATATATATATATATATATATATATATATATATATATATATATATATATATATATATACTCAGCCATATCCCATAATTTTAAATATAGCACACCAAGGCTATATTCTAAATAATCATGGTGTTTGCTGCTTTAAAATTCAAAATTCCCTATCTCCTATTCATTCATGCATGCATGCATTCAATTTATTGACTGCTTATCTTACCACAATAACTCGGGAAAGTTCACCATATTAAAAAGCAGTGAGCAGGGGGTTGGACTAGAAGATCTCCAAGGTCACTTCCCTTCTATTCTGCAAAATCTATATACAATACTCTATTATATTTCTTTCCCCTCAATTTTCTATAAACTGAACTACAGCTAAAAGATCTTTTTCCTAACTCTTTACAAAAGTTTAAACAATATGGGCTAGTAAGGAAATATTGAACTTAATAAATTGCCTGCAGTTATAGGTAACAAGGCATTATGTGCAGATAACTGAGTAGACTAACAAAAAAAATAGAATGCTTGTGTTCTCCACCTAACACAGAAATATCTTAAGTGGCTTGGGGAACGAAAACATTAATTTCCATGCCCAACAATGTAAGAAATGAAGCAAACAATTGCAGGAGATAAGAACCAAGTGTTTTTCTTAAAACACCTCAGCAAGCTACTAAAAATTGGCAACCTGTTGAAATTACAGCATTTAAAAGTATGCAATGAAACCATAAATCTTCAGCCAGTCAAAATAATAATAAAGAAAAGCCCAATGTTTACTGTATTATGATGAGAAGGAAGCAAAATCAAAGGTGAAAAATAAACCACTGCAATAGCAGTGAAAGAATACCAATCAATAATGATTAGATTACTAAGAAAATATTTTGAGGAGCCTTATATTTGAGTGGAACACATTTCACATTTAGGTCACAACCACAGAAAATAGGAATCAAGGCAGCCCGCTATTATATTATATTATTATATTATATTATATTATATTATATTATATTATATTATATTATATTATATTATATTATATTATATTAATTATATTATATTATATTATATTATATTATATTATATTATATTTATTATTTATTTATGCATGTATGCATGCATGCATGCATGCAATTTATTTGCCGCCCTATCTCTGAGGACTCAGGGCGGCTCACAACAGTAAAAATGCATAATTCCTCATTAAAAGTAATATAAAATTAAAATTCCAATTTAAAACAATTTAAAATTCATTTAAAAACTCCCCCTCAGTCCAGGCTGCGGAACAACCAGGTCTTCAAATCGCGGCGGATCGAGCGAAGGTCAGGGGCCATACAGAGCTCCAAAGGAAGTTGATTCCAGAGGGTGGGTGCGCCCACAGAGAAAGCTCTTTCCCTGGGGGTCGCCAGCCGACACTGTCTGGCTGACGGCACCCTGAGGAGGCCCTGTCTGTGGGAACGCACTGGGCGATTGGGGATTGTCGCTGGCTGCAGAGGGTCCGACAAATATCCCGGGCCTAGGCCACGAAGGGCTTTGTAGGTGATAACCAGCACCTTGAACCTCACCCGAAGGGCAACCGGTAACCAATGCAAGTCACGCAGGAGGGGTGTAACATGGGAGTGTTGGGAGGCTCCCATCACAACCCGCGCATTCTGCACCAGCTGAAGCCTTCGAGTGGTTTTCAAGGGCAGCCCTAGGTAGAGAGCGTTACAGTAGTCAAGACGGGAGGTGACCAGCGCATGAGTAACGGTGCGTAGGGCATCTTGGTCCAAGTATATATATATATACAGTATATATACTGTATTTTTGTTTGTTTCATAGATTATCAACACATTTGCCTCAATTTTACATTGTTCCCAAAACTTGTAACATCAAGGCATACATAAAATTAATGACAAATACATACATGTGTATGGGAAATATGTACTGAAAACACAGGGGGGGAAATTGTATAGGTAGGTCTTGACTCAGGACCACAATTGGGATCAGAATTTCCATTGCTAAGCAAGGTGGCTGTTAAGTGACTCATACCTCATTTGATGATCTTTTGTGCCACAGTTGTTAAGCGAATTACTGCAGCTGTTAAGTGAGTATTGCAGTTGTTAAGCAAATCCAGTTTCTCCCATTGACTTTGCTTGTCAAAAGCCAGCTGTGAAGGTGGCAAATGGCAACTACAAGACCCACATGGGATACTACAACTGTTGTAAACACAGTGGTGGGTTGCCAAGCGCCTGAATTTTGATCATGTGACTGTGGAGACGCTGCAACAGTTCTCACACTGTGTGAGAACTTTTTTCAGTGTTGTTGTAGATTTGAACAGTTAGTAAACTAATGGTTGTTAAATGAAGGGCTACTGTAATATATTTACATGGGAAATTCAACAGCAAGCTATCAGTGTGGCACAGCGAACCAAGTATAAGTTTACCCTCAGCCTTTGAAGCCTATACTTTGAGCCAGATTCATTTTTCTACTTAACATATTTCCTAGCAAGATGGTACAAATGTGTTCAGATTCTGTTCCATGAAGATGCTTTAGAGCCCACAGGGCTCAGACATAGTACCTGTCTGAAACCCTTTAAAGCAACCATATCTTTTCCCAGGACAATTTGGCAGCTACCAAACTGACACAACTGCTTTACAGAGTTGCATTTGCACTTCTGCACTGCACAGATCTATTTTCAGAGATTTTTGGGGGGGGGGGTAGGGGAAGTTACCTATTGCCTGAAGCAATAGGAAAAATGGGGTATAAATGCATCAAATAGATCCTGTTGTATGGCTGTGTATGATTAACTATCAGCTGACACAGTACTTTTTTCCCCATCTTTCAAGCAATTCTCATTCAATCCAAGTTTCTTTGCCATTACAAACAAGAGAGGAATTTCTCTCAAACCTCTTGAGCACCCTTTCTGCTTTTCTGAGGATCACCGCTTGTCTCTTATTCTCCAGGAGTTTGCATTTATTCTTTACTCCAATCTACAGAAGCATCATTAGGACGGGAGTGGTAGAGTGCCAGGAGTAGCACTATCAGCTGAGTAACAATGCAGAGGTGGGTGTGGGCCTTTCACACCAGAATGTAAAATGTGATATGAGATAGATAGATAGATAGATAGATAGATAGATAGATAGATAGATAGATAGATAGACAGACAGACACACAAATATATATACATACCCTGTTTTCCCCAAAATAAGACATCCCTTGATAATAAGCCCAATTGGGCTTTTGAGCGCATGGCAATAAGGCCAAGCACTTATTTCAGAGTTCAAAAAAATATAAGACAGGGTCTTATTTTCGGGAAAACATGTTGTATACACACACATACATACATAAATACACACACCTATATACATATATTTATATATACATATACATACAGACACACACATATATATATATATATATATATACACATATACAGATATACATACATACATACATACATACATACACACCCACATATATTCCTTTAATCCTACTGTACTAAGCATTCGTTGTAAAGATTCCGGGGAAACAAAACACAGAGTTATGAGGAGACCTTCTGGGCCACCCTAAAATCCAGTATATTTATATCAGGATATGTTTTGAGGCTTGAATCTATACGTTAAGATGGAAACGCTCAATGCAGATACGCACATATATCCCACCCTCTAAAGTGCTTCTTCCAGGTAATTCCCGGACAGCATTAGGACAGTTTAATTCCAAAACAAGCCGAAGAGTACAAGATTAGCAACGGTTACAATAGCAAGCTGGGCAACAAAACTCCACTGTCACCCTTGTGTGTCACGTCGCCAACCAGAGGCGGCGCCCCGGTTTGGGGAACCTGCCGCAGGAAAACTGAGAAAACCCGGGGCTACGAAGCAAGCCACGGTTTATTTCCCACCCAGGACATCGTCCTCCCGAGGAAACGCGGCTCCCATTGTAGCCGGGTAACGGCCATTCCCAAATTGCAGCAGCAGCAGCAGCAGCCACTCCCCGCCCCATTCAGCCGAGAGCCGCAGCGCCATCCTCGCGGGCGAGAGATGAGCTCCAGCCAAGGGGCGCCTGGAACGCGCCGGGGTCTCCAGCGGTTCTCCAAAGCGGGACCCCAAGTGCGCGCCCACCCAGCTTCACTCACATGCCCTTCCAAGCTTCCTCGCCGGCCTCCTTGGCGGGCCGAGCCTCCTTTCCGTGACGGGGCAGGGCTGTTGAAAGTCACCGCGGCGCCCGCCTGCCTATCCGGAGGCAGGCTAAAAATCCGCTAGCCGCAGCATCGAGACAGGCCTCGCGCTTTCCTCCACCCAGCGCCGCACCGCGCCGCCGGTTCCGCACATGGGGAAAAGGAGAGACCGCCCTAAGAGGACGGACGGAGGGAGGCCGGCGGCGGAGGGAGGGAGGGAGGAGAGTCTCTGCAGAAGGTGGGGGGAGAGCCGAGGGAGGGAGGGCCTGAGCAGTAAAGGGTCAAACGGAGGGTGGCCCGGGAGAAGGAAAGGAGGAGCAGATGGCGTTGCCTTCGGCCTGCGACAGCTGCAGGGTTTGTAGCAGTCAGCTCGCTGGGTGTGAAACGTGGAGGAATCCTGGCCCCGATGTATCACGCTTCACACAGACACACAAAGAGAGAGAGAGAGAGGGAAGGAAGGAAGGAAGGAAGGAAGGAAGGAAAGAAAGAAAGAAAGAAAGAAAGAAAGAAAGAAAGAAAGAAAGAAAGACGCGCCTCCATACGTTTTGCCAGTTACTCATTTTCCCTCCACCACTGTGCGACTCCTGACCAGAGAGGGTATATACCCAAATGCCCTAATCTTGTAAGGCTGTTGTTTTCTAAATGACAAAAGTGCATTTATTGAGTTTCTTGCTGAGCCAGATAGACAAAAAGAAGACCCCATCTCCACACCGCATTGTATTCATTCAGTTTGCAGAAAAACGATGCAAACTGAATGAATGCCCAACAATGCCCTTGAAGTGATGTCCCAGTGCCTGGAGGCCGTGCGGGCCTGGATGGGGAGAAACAGGCTCCGACTCAACCCCTCCAAGACGGAGTGGCTGTGGCTTCCAGCGTCCCGATATAGCCAGCTGACGCCATCGCTGGCTATTGGGGGCGAATTACTCGCCCCCACGGACAGGGCTTGCAACTTGGGCGTCCTCCTGGACGCACGGCTGTCTCTAGAAGATCATTTGACGGCCGTGGCCAGGGGGGCTTTTTATCAGGTTCGCCTGATACGCCAGTTGCGCCCCTTTCTAGATCGGGACTCTCTACGCACAGTCACTCAGGCACTAGTCACTTCCCGCCTGGACTACTGCAATGCTCTCTACATGGGGCTCCCCCTGGGGTGCACCCGGAGGCTCCAGCTGGTCCAGAACGCGGCCGCACGGGGATTATGGGGGCGACGAGGCGCTCCCATGTGACACCTCTCCTGCGCGAGCTGCACTGGCTCCCGGTGGTCTTCCGGGTGCGCTTCAAGGTGTTGGTGACCATCTTTAAAGCGCTCCATGGCTTAGGGCCGGGGTATTTACGAGACCGCCTTCTGCCACCAATAGCCTCCCACCGGCCAGTACGCTCGCACAGAGTGGGCCTCCTCAGGGTGCCGTCCGCCAGACAATGTCGGCTGGCGACCCCCCAGGGGGAGAGCCTTCTCTGTGACGGCGCCCACCCTCTGGAACAACCTTCCCCCAGAGTTACGGATAATAACAGACCTCCGGATTTTTCGTCGGGCCCTGAAAACTTATTTATTTCAACTAGCTGGGCTGGCTTGAGCTAAATTTTAAATTGATTTTAAATTGGGTTGTTTTAATTACGGCCAAATATTTAATTATTTTAATACTGTTTTTAAATTTTGTATGCTTTGTTTTTACTTAGGCTGTGCACCGCCCTGAGTCCTATTGGAGAAGGGCGGTATAAAAGAAAAAAAAATGCAGAGAACTGTCTGTCATAGGCATTGGGAAAGCTAAATTCTTCTGAAAGCTAAACTTTATTTCCCAGTACAAAAGAGGGCTCTTTCTTGACTAGCGTGGGGTGAATCAACGTCTACAGGTTTAAAACCACTTCTTTATTTTTGCTTTTAGAATCTGCCAAGTATAATGTCACTTGGGGGAGTACTTTTTTCAGAACCATATCAATTAAAATGCAGCATAGCATGCAAAAATCAGTTGCTGTAAGTCTACACAGAAGTGTTGCTATTTTCAGTACCTTTCCCTTGCTATGTGCTTTTAAAAGAGCAGCTTTGAATTTATATTCTGTTCTATCAGACCTGCAGTGTACATATATAAGAAAACAAATATAAGAAATTCTGAAGCCTTAAGCCCACCTCTGAAAGCATATATCCCTTTGAACCTTATATTGGAGCTATACTTCCTTTCATATTTGGAGTGCCTAAAAAACTAGGTCTTAGTGGGAAAGTTGTGATGAACTGCCTATTCCCTAACGTTTTGATTTCAACATATGACAACAGAAACTGAGTTTCTAGACCTTTCTCTACTTTCTTAACCATGACAACTTTAAGGTATATAGACCTCAACTCCCAGAATTCCCCAGCAACACTGCTCTACTGTATTGTTATTCCACTACAGTATTTTGAATCTTACAGAAAAATAAAATTAAGACAATTACTACTAGTAGACTTAAAATGGAAGAATAAATAAAAAGTCATGTCGTTTTATAATTCATACAAGAATTAAGATTGCAAACAAACCAAATAGTTGATCAGCTATTGTACCTTGGTCATGTTACTCAAGGAATGAATATTTGATTTTCTACTTTTAACATTATTTCTAAGCATGTATTGGACTTACTGACAATACATATTTCGTCAGTTATATCTAACTGACCTCATAATTTTAAATCTCGAATAGTACCTAGCATTTTCAAAAGAAAAATTGAAATATTTCTAAGGTAAAGATTTCTTAGAACTCATTTATATACTATAATAAAAAGCTGTGTCTTTTATTTGTAATCTGGAATAATAGAACGTAAAGAATGTTAAATTATCAATAGAAGCAGAGGTGAAAGTAAGTAATTGAATCCACTTAATATGAAAGTATCAAAAGTCTAATATGTTTAACATTTGTTTCCAAATCAATTAAAAAATTATAAAATATTATTTGGCATTATTTTTGCAAAAACAATTAGCTAGAGACTAACTTTTTTTTTAATTAAGAAAGGTTTGTATTGTCACACTTCAAATTTCTTTCAATAAAATAGTTTCCTCACAGTTGACATAGTGACCTTTCTTAATACAAATATACGTAAGGGAATTTAAGGAAATGGAATTGTATTTTCTAAGGTGGATTTTTTTTTTCAAATCAGAAACATTCTTTTAAACTGCAGTGAGATTTATTATGAGAACAAGTCACCATGCATTTCCTGCTTCCCTTGAATAAATGAAGTTTTAGAGCTTCTGCTTTATGAAAAGATTATTACCTAATCTTCCGTTTCTAACCACTCTCTCTCAATGGTAAGGAAATGAAGTAGGCCTAGGCTGCATTGCTTATGCTTTGTTTTCTATTTAGGCAAGGAAATACTAAGTGTTTGGTAGCTCTAGCAAGCTGTTCAGAGTAACTTCTCCAATCAGGAATGAATGAGCCACTTCTCTTTTAGCTCAGCTACTGTCTTCAGTGGGCTACACTGAAAGTGTCACAATTTCCTATGCAAAATTTCTATGGTAAATACCTGTATCTGTTCTTCCCCATCTATTTCCCACTCTGACCTGAGATATAAATTATGAATGAGCTGTTTTGCAAGAAAGAAGGATATTTATGATACCTGGTTCCAACATCTGTTTTTACTTTTCATTGGCAGTTTGGAGATAACAGCACCAATAATTTGTAGATAGTGCCTGAGCTTCCTTAGAATAAAATCTGCATCCGGCCATCGTCAATCTTGATAGAACGTGATACGGCAACTGTTCACTAAACCTAGAAATCATTAAACAAATAGATCCACGCACTGTGTAAAACCCTGGTTTGTGGAATAAATCACAGTTTGCAGGGTTTACTAACCCCCTAGCCAATAAAGCATGTTTTTGAAACCACAAGAGATTTGAATCGCATTCCCAGCCAAAACCATACACGCTGCATTAGGGCTTAGTTAATGCTGAAGCTCAATTCATGTTTAAAGTAATGCTTAATGCATTGATCAAAGGTAACTGTCTGGATTCTTAAGTTTAAGAAGTGTTTGTAAAGAGTGCTAAAACATGAATTGCTCTACTTATTCTCTCAGGGACAAGATACTTACAAGTAGTTGTACATATACAAATCCCAGATAACAGTATCATTACCAGGGGCAACAATTATGAAAGAATGCTGTTTAAAATTAAATTTCAGATGCAAACCAGTATTGAGCTGATTGATTGATTGATTGATTGATTGATTGATTGATTGATTGATTAAATGAAATGCAGGGTATATACCCATTTGGGATTGTTCCTCAAGCCCAGCCTTGTTATTATGTTTTGACATTTTAGCAGTAAGAACTACTATTATACAATGATAGTTTGGCTGTTTCATTATCTGCATCTATATGTAAATAGGTTTTATAGCCTGAGTCATCTACTTTGAATGATTGTCTGGAAAGCAAACAAATAGCTCATCCTTTTGGAGCTCCTGTTTTATTTAATAGTTGCATAGCAGCATTTCGACAGGTGAAAATTGTGGAATAAAAGTATATGCCAAAATTCCATCATCAGGACAGCTAGCAAAGTGCAGGAGTTTAATGCTAAAATATTAGCCATTCCCAGTGCTGCTACAAGGATAACAGGATGGGATCAATTGTGATTTATTTAGTTGGGGTGTAAGAGTCTCCCTCAAGCTAATTATTGTGGTTTATAAACCATGGTTTAGTGCAATAGGTGCAGCCACAGAAAGTTTGAATTGCTTACTCTAGAATTTAAAAAAATAAAAATTAGTTTTTCTCTTTCCTAATCCTTCATGCCATTTTGATAGATTCCTCCTCCCCTCCAAAGCATAACATTTCACTCCCACATTCATCTGATGAGTTGCTCCTTTAAGACTGGTTTAAATTAGCGTGTATAGCCAGTATGGTGGAAAAAAAACTGTGTTGAATCACCATCTTGAAACCCTACCAAGAACTGCAGCCAAGTACAGTGTAATTTTGTGGGTTTTAGCATAAAACCAAAGGAACCAATGGCCTTTTAAAAAGCATTTGCAATAACTTTGATTCTGAATGGCTGGGGCTGCTTGTTTGTTTAAGTTGTTTAATTGGAATCACCTCACAGAATAATCATCAGCAGGTGTTATTGGGCAAAACTATGAAGAATCAGATTAGGAAGAGCCAGGATAAGATCTGCATAAACCTGAACAAATAATTGGGGCTTACTTATGCAGGCAACTCTACTGCAGCAAAGGAGCTGCAGCAGTTAAGATTCTGCAGTGTTGGCAGGAAAATGCCAGTGACTCAGCAACCACATTTGAATGTGAAATAATGCAATGCTATTATGGAACTTTTCATACTATAGTGAGTAATGTCCGTCTTTTAGTTGTTTATATATAATCCAAGTTTTTATGCCTCCTTAATGGATTTTTAATGCCACTGTTTTAAATATTTCATGCCTGTAGAAATGGAGAGTTCTGATGATGATTTAAGTTGCTATTTAAATCCAGAGTATCTATATGTTATTCAATATTCTATCATAGATTGAAATAGCTATACGCAGCTTTCAGATCTAAGAAAACTGCTTTGCTGAATACTGTCAGCTGAAGAACAACAAATAGTTTATTATCTTCAGAACTCTTTATGGAGTCACAGAACGATTTGGTTAGCCTCTGTACATGTGCTAGATTAAATACAAATAAGCCAAGATTCACATTTTATCAATAATTTTTAATATTCTGGATATATAAACATCACTTAGAAACTTTCAAATTGTGACCTTTATTAAATTATATCTTTTATTTTATGTACATGAGAGCATATGCACCAAGACAAATTCCTTGTGTATCCAATCACACTTGGCCAATAAAAATTCTATTCTATTCTATTTTGCCAAAACAAACTTGTCTGCCACTCCAACATGGAAGGTTAACAAAATAATAGAATTGAAAGGGACCTTGGAAGTCTTCTAACCCCATACTCAAGCAGGAGACCCTGTACCATTCCATATAAGTGGCTACCCCAGTCTCTTCTTAAAATCCTCCAGTGTTGGAGCACCCAGAACTTCTGAAGGCAAGTCATTCCACTGGTTAATTGTTCTCACTGTTAGGAAATTTCTCCTTAGTTCTAGGTTGCTTTTCTCTTTGATTAGTGTTTATCCATCGTTTCTTGTTCTGCCTTCTGATGCTTTGGACAACAGATTGACCCCAGTGGTGGGTTCCAACCGGCGTTACTACCGGTTCTCTTCATGCACGCGCTTTGCGCACAATCGAGTAGTTATGCAATTCACAATAATAAACAAGAGAGGAAAAGCAATGGAAAATATGGAGACGGTGCTCAGGTTATGGATTGAATCAGTGGTGTGTGCCACTTAGCCTAATGCTGATCAAGAAAAAGGCTAAGAGCTAATTCCATGACTTGCACCAGAAGGCTGGTAAGGTGCTGCTAAAAACACATTTGTTGCAAGCCATGGGGTGATTCCTGCATTTTAAGGCTCATACAAATCTGCATATCATGGAAATGAGTGGTAAGGCAGCAAATGCAGAAATGGATGTAGCCAATGAGTTCCTGGAACCTTCAAGTAAATCATTGCGGAAGGTGATCATATGGTCCACAAATATTCAGATGAAACAGGACTTTATTGGAATAACATGATAGATAACCTATATCAACTTGGGGGAGAAGATAATGCCAGGTTTTAAAGCAGCAAAGAATAGACTAATTGTGCTGCTAAGTGGCAATGCTTCTGATGACCTGAACAACTACTAAAACAGCTGCTGTCTACGATTCCAAAAACCTGTGAGCTCTCAAGAACTTCTCAAAGACCTCACTTCCTGTTGTGTGGAAGCCTAACAAGAAAGCTTGGGTCATCCTTCTCATCTGTGGAGACTAGTTCTTCCACCATCTTATCCTGGAATTGAAGAGTTGCTGCCACCACAAAAAGAAATTGAACTTCAAGGTTCTTCTTGTTTAAGATAATAATCTGGGCCATCCTTTTTCCTCGGACAATTTCCATCCAATTGTGAAGATTGTGTATCTGCCTCTGAATACTGCAGAGAATGATAGCAACCTTTTAAAAATATTCAAAAAAATGAAAATAAATGGATTGGGTCTAGTTTGTTGAACTTTGAAAGAATGAGGTAAACTGGTGTTCTCTTTGGTTTTGTACCTAATGCTACAATTATGTCTGAGATCAGAGAGATTATACAATAAGGTATTCATATTGAGTCAATCTGTGCAACATATACATATTAGCAGACCACTGAGAATATAGAAGTTGTTCATTGCTGATTTAGTAATATAAAATACAGGATGGAAATTTAATTTCTTTGTAAAGAACTCTCTAAAGCTCAAGGAAGAGAGGAAGAATCTGGAATCCATCCATTCTAGTATTACCATGAGTAAGCAAATTTTATTGTTCTGACACATGCCTGATGCTAGCTTGTCTTTGTACTGACAGAATCAGCTTGCTTTCAGGCAAAGGCAGATTTTCCTCATTGCTTGCTTCCTGTGCTTGTCTAACTTGATGCCCTCCAGATGTGTTGGATCATCTCCTAGAATTTTTATTTTATTTTTATTTTATTATTCATATTTCTATGCCACCCACTCTCCGAGGACTCTGGGCGGCTTACAGCAAAGACAATATACTAAATAGCATATTGCCCCCAACAATCTGGGTCCTCATTTTACCCACCTCGGAAGGATGGAAGGCTGAGTCAACCTTGAGCCCGTGAGTTTGATCTGCTGATCTGCTGAACTAGCAGTCAGCTGAAGTAGCTGCAGTACTGCACCCTAACCACTGCGCCACCTCAGCTCTTCTTACTTGTGTAAGCATATCACCTTTGCTTTCTAGGAGATGAAGCAAAACCTTTCTGGAGGGTCCAGGTTATGTGTATACTCTGTATACTAGAGGTAGATGGCTTCCTTTTGGTGGTTGCAATTAATGTTTTGGGGGAGTTTAAGGACAGCAATGGACAAAGTAATGACGGATCTGCATCCTGCACTGGGCTTAAAAACCACCAGTGTTCAGCCTACCTCAAGCTCAGAATAATTTTTACTATTTTCCGAATCTCAAAATGGCAGGAAACCAAAACCAATGGTTCAAGTAGAATGCTGGCATCTGCTAAAAGGGAAGCAGAGATTATGGGCTGCAGAGTTGGTCTCCCATGTTGAAAACTTAAAATGTCCACAATTAACCTGCATGCAAGACAGTGATGGAATTCATTTTTTTTTACTACTGGGCGTGGCTTGGTGGGCGTGGCAGGGAAAGGATACTGCAAAATCTCCCTTCCCTTCCCACTCCTGGGGAAAGGATATTGCAAAATCTCCATTCCCACCCCAGTCCAGGGAAAGGATACTGCAAAATCCCCATTCCCTCCCCACTCCTGGGGGGAAGGATATTGCAAAATCTCCATTCCCACCCCACTCTGGGGCTAGCCAAAGGTGGTATTTGCCGGTTCTCCGAAGTACTCAAAATTTTCACTACCGGTTCTCCAGAACCTGTCAGAACCTGCTGAATTTCACCCCTGATGCAAGACCTGAAACCTGTACAAATATATTATACTTCTTGAGTTTCTCTTGAACAGCTTTCGAAATCAAATCCTGGTTCTCCTGTTAAAAGAAGGGCATAAATGACAACTGATGCACAGTTGAAACATGTTGCCGGTCATGCTGGAGGTTTTTAAAGTGTAATCAAATTAAAAACTTATAGTCACTATTTATTCCTCATAAAAATGTTGCTTCTGGTCTAAATATTCCACTCCTTGATGTCATACAGAAGCCTTATATTGTTAGTTGTGTATGATGAGTAGAAAGCATTGCCATGAATAATACATATGCATTACTTCGGTGATAGCATGTCTCAAATGTAGGGAGAAGAAAATAGAAAGGATGTGGGGGAGGAGAAAGCAAAATTGCACTGAAGTCATGCCAGCACCAATATATACTTCTATATATAGGTCATGATATTACATGCACAGATATACAAAATAAATGGTCCTTGCATCACACTGTGTAACATGTCACTTTGTCATCTTGATGAAAGTGCTCCATTCTGTGGGTACTCCTGAGTGCAGAGGAAAAATAGTGGAGGTGTTTGCAAGCATCCCAGAAGAATGGTTTGGTTGATAAGTATGCCTCATAAAATGCTGGACTAAGATTCATTTTGGACCAATTCAGCAAAACTGTTTTCACACGCTGTGTTCATTAGAAGTGTGGGATAATTTCTTTGTTTAGGCTTCACTTCCAGTAGATAGACTTAATGTACATTAATTCATGGTTTTGTCCATTTAACTAAAGGTTTATAAATTGAGGTTTTATTGCAAATAATTTATGTTAATTATGTAAATATGGAAGTGATATAAATTGTTATAAATGACAAATTCTAATCTGACATCTCACTGTTAGTGTTGTGTTAAATCAACTGTTGGTGTTGTGCAGTGGTGGGTTCCTCCCCGTTCGGTCCGATTCGGCCGAGCCGGTAGCGGTGACGATATGACGTCACCGACTGGTTCTCCCCCCCCCGCCCCCCCACGTTATTCTTACCTTTTATTTGGTCCCACCCCCAATCTATTGCTGCCTCCTGAGTCCCAGCTGATGACTAGAGGGAAAAAAACTATTTAAACTCTTGCCGCGGGGCTTCAAAGGGCCGTCCTACAGCTGATCAGTGTTAAAAGCAAACAAATGAGTTGGGTCGTAAGTGCGAGGACTGGTCGTAAGTGTGAGGACCTTCCAGAAATGACTCTGACCAGCTAGCCACATCCACCTAGTCACATGACCTCCAAGCCACACCCACAAAATAAGCCACGCCCACAGAACCGGTAGTAAAAAAAATTAGAACCCATCCCTGGTGTTGTGTTAAATCAAGTTTTTATTGCATAGTATGGATAATTCAAAGATAAAAGGTTAAATCCTACTTTGGTTCATGTATTGTAAATTATTACATAGTTTGATTTTGACTCGGTGTGCTGTATAAAACCAGCCATGATGAGTTGTAAGATATTTTTGTAAGACATAATTTTTGACTAATCCAAAAATTGATGAAATATTTATCCCCATAATAGGATAAATACAATTTTATCACCATAAATTTCTAGTTGTTAAAATGGAAAATGAGACTCCATTGCTTGTACCTGTGTAGAAAAGAATAGTGACCATAAGAATGGAGGAATGTTCATTGATAGCCTTGTTTTCTACTCCTTTTGATCCTACATAATTACCTTGCCCAATTTCTATTTTAAGCTGTTCAATTCTCTCCTGTATGGAAAATCTGTGATTATATTAGTTATGTTTTAAGGATATGCAGCCATGAGGAATGATATTTTGATCAGAATAGCATGCTGGAAGAAGCTTACCAATTTCCAAACCAAAATTTCTTCAGGCTTCTCTTTGTTGCATTGGGGCAAAAAAAGACTACTGCGCTATTCTGGTCAACTGGCCATCCTACACTACAATCATGGCTTATCTGAATAATATGTATGCTCAATTCTTGGAAAGAACAAAAATGTTAATAAATGCACATTTTGGAGGTTCACTATGAATCCAGGTATTCATCAGTTAGCATAATATGAGTTAGTATAATAAAGACCCTTGGTTTTATTATTTAATTCTTTTGGACAAAACTATCCCCTCAAATGATACATCGGTTTTTAATTGAATCTTTGGACATAACCAGGGGTGAAATCCAGCAGGTTCTGACAGGTTCTGGAGAACCGGTAGTGGAAATTTTGAGCAGTTCAAAGAACCAGTAGTGGAAATTTTGAATAGTTTGGAGAACCGGAAATACCACCTCTGGCTGGCCCCAGAGTGGGGAGGGAATGGAGATTTTGCAGTATCCTTCCCCTGTCACGCCCACCAAGCCATGCCCACCACACCATGCCCACCAAGCCACGCCCACAGAACCGGTAGTAAAAAAAATTGGATTTCACCACTGGACATAACTAATGATAAGCAGTTGGACTTATCCAAAAATAGGTTGTTTCTCTTTAACTTATGCACACAAAACCCCAATGTATAAGTTTATACATATAAATATACTGTGATTTGAAATACAAATATTTGCTTGGGAATGGAATTATTTACATTTATTATATGAAAATGAAAAGCACCATTTTATCAACATAGGGTCCAAGTAGAAGCCATAGTGACAAACTGACATAAATTATATACTGTATGTAAAATGCCTATATATTGTTTCACAATGATACCTTAATGTATATGATATCATTTGCTCTCCTTCCTGTTGCACATGACTTTCAAAAGGTTTATAAATGACTTTAGGTGAAGAAGAATCCATGATACATCATCTCTTCAACATGGAGAGGCCTAAAATGATTGACATATTTATAATATATTACATCTTCTTTTTAACAGACTAGCTGGGAACAATGGTGTCTTATATATCTATTAAATATGAAATTTGTCATTACAGCTATTTGTATCAGTTGAATAATAACGCCGATGAAGCAGTTTATGCCCATTCACACCAATAATGGCATAACAACGCAAATGATACAAATCACTGCAGAAATTTGGTCCATTGAATGTAGTGTGTTATCAATCCTACTAAATCGTGTATAATAAAACATTTATGCAACAGAAATTAAACATGCTAGAGAAAAAAGATCTTTGTTATGGAATCAAGATAACTGCATGAATTTAATAAAAAATCAAATCAGGTTTGACTTCTGGTGATTATATAGACACCTTTTTGGCCTATTTTTAGTAATATTACATAGTTTTTAAAAGACCTTTCTTGTTCAACCACCCAGGGTCACTTAGGTAAAATGGGCAGGTAGAAATATGAATGAATGAATCAATCTATCAACGAAATGCTTTACTACATATTATTTCTGGAGAGAATAACAGGAATACATAACACAAATCTTCTTCAAACAATACAAGAAGCATGGCTTGATTTTATAGAGAAATCAGTTGAATTGAATTTGAAAAGAAGGAAGTAACATTAGATTATTTTTATAAATTCAGATATACTCTGATATTCAATAGTGGCTAGATAATTTACCTGACATCCTGGGTTTTTTTTTCTTTTCTTTCAGCAGGCATGGTTCTTCACTAGCAATATGAAGCAGACATAAATGCAGCAATTTTAAAAATAACTTTAATGGTTATATATCAGTCTATCATCTCAAAATATAGCACTTAAAAACAACTTATTTCTAAAACTGAATGATTTTTCACTGCTGTTTTTTCTCTTGCTTCTTCCAAATCATTCTCTTCAGAGGATTAGATTCAGTTTCAGTCCCCAGAGAAGGAGACAGTAATGGGAAAATATATGGCTTTGTATTGCAGCTTGAAAGAAAAATCATACCGTGTTCTCTTTTATTTAGGTTAACGTGTCCCTTGCTTGAGAATAAATTGGAATGTAGATGTTATTGTTCTCCTGCCTCCTGAGAGCCTAAAGATGAAGGCAGAGGCTGACTCCATTCTGTTTTCTTCTCTCAGCCTGATAATAAGCTTGATATCATAGCTTGCTCCTAAAGGATAAAAAAAGAAAATGAGTAAGGCAGAAATTGAAGCAAAGGCACTGAAGGTTTGGGAAAGTCATTGCCTCTCAAAACATAACTGGCTATCATGAGTCATATTTCTAATTATAAGTTCCTTTGCACATTATTTTCTTTCCAATTTCAACCCATGGACAATGTAAGCTACATTTACTCTCTTCCTTCAATGAAACTGCAGGGCAACTGGATTCTTCTTAAACATATCTGTATTAGTTTAGTGGGTAGTTTAGGGTAGTTTTCATTGTCTAAAACAGGGGTGTCAAACTCAAGGCCTGGGGGCCAGATCCAGCTTAGATCTGGCCCACAGGGCCACCCTAGAAACAGCAAAGAACCGGCCCATGCCAGTGAAAATGGAGCTCATGAGGGTCACATGGGGTCTCCCAAGCTCCATTTTCACTGGTAGAGGGTTGCAGGAGGCCATCCCAGCCAAAAACAGCGCTCGGAAGTCTGTTTTCGCTGGCACAGTGCTTGGGTCACAGGCACACACACACTGATATGAGTGATGTCATGCTGGTCATGCCCCCCCCCCCCGGCCCCTTTAAGGTCAAACACAAGCCTGATGTGGCCCTCAATGAAATCGAGTTTGACACTCCAGTATAAAATGATGGTCTATTAGTTCAGGATAGAAACCTAGTGCCATTCAAATGTTTTGGGCATCCTAAGAGTCCTAATTGAAATGGCCAGTGGCAAGGAATTGAAAAAGCTAAAGTCCAAATACTAGATTCTTATAATGTTTTGCTCTCTGGGTGAATTATGAGAGTATAGCAGCATTCCTTTGTATGAATGAATATTTTTACTTATAGGAAAGAAAATGGGTTGCAAACTACTAGACTGATATAATCAAGTGACTTTTATGTTACCTATTGATTATTTTCATTCTTTTTTAAATTCATTTCATTCAGGTAATCATATAAAGAGCCGAGATAGTGCAGTACTGCAGGCTACTTCTGCTGACTGCCGGCTGCCTGCAATTTGGCAGTTCAAATCTCACCAGACTCAAGGTTGACTCAGCCTTCCATCCTTCCGAGGTTGGTAAAATGAGGACCCAGATTGTTGGGGGCAATATGCTGACTCTGTAAACTGCTTAGAGAGAGCTGTAAAGCACTGTGAAGCAGTATATAAGTCTTAAGTGCTATTGCTATATAGGACATGCATTCTGCGGGAATCAAAGTTGTTGCAAAAAAACCATAGGCAGCTTCTGTGAATCCCAAAAGTACATATAATTTTGATCATATAATTGATATAATTAAATCATTAAGAATAGTCAAAAGTTCATGATTGCCAAATCTTATGCATTTTTACTTTCTTATGTAAATTCTTGCAAAATGTCAGCCCTACAAAATAAACCAAATCTGGAAATCGACTACATAGGAAGACTAAAGTTTATTGAGTGAGGCCATAGCAGCAGGATAATGCAAGTCTGGTTGCACTTTTCTTGCCCTCCATCTTATACAGATCATATAAAATCATGGGTGCAGGGGTTGAGATTACCAAAATCTTTTTTGAAAAATATTTCAAAAACGTTAAATCAGATTAAAAAATAGAAAAGTAAGCATATAAACGGTTATATATACTCCAGATTTCTGAACAGCCCTGAAAGTAATACTCTGGGAAGGAATAACAGCTGCTAAAAGCAATCTGAATTCTTCAGTTCATCATACACTAGGAAGAAAATAGCAGTCTGTCAATCTTGCTAAATCAATTGCTCTACAACCCTAAAAGGACAAAATGTCCATTTCTCTTCATTTTCAGAACAGACATTTAGAATTCAAAAGAATTAAGTGTTTACAAAAAATCTGGTTTTTCCAGAACAAAACCAATATGTGAAATAGCTATTGCCCAAAGAGGCTAATAGCCTTGGACATCATATGACTTGAGTTTTCAATAGAAAAACATAGAATGTGATAAAGCCACGGATGAATATGAGCTAGATTTAAGATGTGATAACTATTGTTGACTTTTTCTCATGAAACTGTATTCATAGTTTGCTTCATAAAAAACTGGAGGTTGATCCATTTAAAAAGGAGTAGCAGAACAAGCATGCAAAGTATAACTTCAATTGCTGCTTGATACAGTTTGTAACCAACATCCAAACTAGATGACTATTTAGGAATTTAGATTTCATCTGAAAGTTTATATATTTAATTTTCCATTTTTCCTTAACAGGTATAAAAGTTAGTAATTTAATTGTATAACAAAAAAATCATATTCTTCAGTTTAATCTATCTCATGTTTATGAGAAGGGCAGAAGTTTCTAAAAAGTGTGGAAATATTGTTTAAAATGCTACTTTTAAAAGACAGTGTATCAAATTGATTCCTCTGTCAACTTTTTCACAGGTATTTTCCTCTGTCCAAAAGAATCAATAATTATAAGTCCTGTGTGAGTGACCTATTAAGTTCTTGAAAACAGTTTATTGCATTGGTATGCACAATTATCCTAATATGGTTTGTTCACTTGCAAGATCATTTTTTTCATCTTTAAAAATAATGGTCTTGGCAATTATGCTAAAAATTTCTTCGTTTACTGAAATTAGTTGTGTCAAAACCCCTGGGTCAGCCCCAAAAAATGTCAGGCTCAGAGAGTTACCAACATCAATGAATATCCTATTCATTTACCAGTTGGTGAATTTCTTCTCTATCTCTCTTTCTCATAATGACCTGGCCATCAGCCTGGAGCTAAATGTTTAATTCTTCCCAATCCCCCCTTTTTTTAATTGTATGCATCAAAAGGAACTGGCCATTAATGAATATACAAAACATGAGACTTTATAAGAAAATAAAAGATGTATTTCTCTATAGGAATTTGTAAGAGAAAAAAAATCAAGGCTAGGAAGAAAAGAAGATAAGGGTAAATTCTCTATCCTTCATGTTTCAGTTTGTTTTAAAGCCTATAACAGACTTATATACACAGGATGATTTCCTGCAGCTGATGCTCAGTAATCTTCATAATTATATTGGATAGCTAAGTTTGGTACTTTTCAGGAAGTACAGATTGTACTACATAGACATCTATATACCACATGAGATTATTTGTCCAAATACGATCTACTGGAGAGTGCTTTTTAAAAAAAAAACTTAGGCAGAAGTCTTTCCCATCACCTTGAGACCTAAACGCATTGCATGAAGAATAGATGCTCTTGTTGCTGGAGGCATGGTCCAGTTCCTTCATCTATGTAACGCAGGAGCACGGTGGCTTGCGTGGTTAAGATGTTGGGTAGGAAGTTATCAAGCCCACATTTGAGACCCAACTGCTGCCATGGGGCAGGGTGAGCTCCCATCCTTTGTTCCAGCTCCTGCTCGGGAGATGAAAGGAACCCCAACTAGGCATCCCCGAGCAATGGTGATGTTACCAGCTAATCCTTCCAACCTGGAAATGCCTTGGTGCTTCTAACATGAGTGCGATGCAAGCTGTGTAGCCCGTTAGTTTGCACGATGGCTTCTCTCCTACTGAAGAGAAAGGGGGGAGGTTCCCTTTCAGATCTGTTATAGAAGGCATAGAATTTGAGCTTGTCTACTGCACATTAGTTATAGTGAATTTCATCTTGGAGTGCTTTGTTTGAGTACTACAGGGAGAAGTTCCAGGGGGGAAAGGTGGATCAGGTATATTTTATAGTTCCTGATCCAGAAGTAGATTGTTTGGAGCACGGGGTCAACCTTGAGAGCGTCACATGACAAATCGTGGCATATCATGACGTTTTTTGCCTTTGCGGAGCTGGGATGGGCGTGGCCTGCCTGTGACACATCCGGCCCATGGGCCGCCAGTTTGACAGGCCTGGTTTGGAGGGACAGAAGGTTTCACTTCACTTCAATTTGAGTTAAATTCTCTTCCTCCTCCACCTTGATTATGTTAAGCTTACAAATATATCATTACGCAGTTGTATTGCTCTCTGATTTTACATCAGAATGATTCTCATTCCCATCATGATGGGAAACCATAGAAACAAGTGTATTTGGCTCCTTAGAACATGCAGTCACTGGTTTTATTTGTGCAGTAGGAAGAATTGACAGTGGTGTTCTGTTCAGTTTTATACATTCATTTCAGAAGGCCTCTGTGATGACAAGAGGTGGGGCAATGGCCATAGACCTTTCTGATCCTGAAAGATGAACTCTATATAAGGTCTAATGTAGAAAGCTAGGATTGATTAATTACGTGCCATCAAGTCATTACTGACTTTTAGCAACCACACAGATTTTCTCCATGACCTAAAAAGATAGAAGAGGAACAATGCAGGCAGGAAAAGAACTGCTCTTTTTTTTTTAACCAGACTACAAAAGAATCTAGACAAATCATTGAAGCGATACAAAGAATTTACAAATATTGCTAGCTTTTTTCCCCCTTCAGCAAAGTTTGGTAGAATCTGCATTAATACCCTGTTATGAAATTGGCAAGATTTAATTGCTAGCTCTATTAACTCCGTCAAATAAAATAAATGGACACCAACTTGAATTTTTCACTAGCCACATTCTTCTTGGCCCACTTTGCTCCATATAGATTTTAATTTCCCCCTTCCCTGTGAGGGATTGCTTTTCAGGTGGTTTTAAGATGCAGAGGCTGAATTGCTTAAATATTCATGCACAATAGGCAGCAGATATGCATTTTTTCATGGGGCCCAGGAGATTCCCAGCTGTACATTATTTGCTGATATAAGTGGCATGCAAGAAACATGACCACGGAGCGGGTGTATTTAGCCGAGTAGTGCTTTCTGTTTGAGGTATCAATTCCACGTGCTATCTGAAACCTCTGCAATGCTGAAAATGTATCTGTAGGACAACTGAAGAGGGAAGATTAGGGTCATGATTTTCCTGCATACCTCAGAAGCATTTTGAAAAAAAAAAAAAAAAAACCTGCCAGCCTCAGAAATAACATTTCGTCTCCTTTCAAGCATCAACCCAAAAATGGCAACCTGAGTAACAGATGTTATTAATGACAGCAGCTGAGTCCTTGCTATGTTTTTAAAAAGTTTTAAACTCTGACTGCCTCACTTTGAGTTTTGTATTTGCAATATATTTTTAGCTTTGGGTAATTTGTGTTTGAGCCTTTTTAAGATCTGAGAGTTTTGGCAGCAGGAGGTTCATTTGACTCTAACTGTCTTCATGTTGCCATCTAATTTTTTTTCCCAGTTTTCTTTTGTCCCTTGAAGTGAGTAGAACTATAATTGGAAAGGTGAAGGGAAAACTGAGATAATTATTTCTGTTATATTTATGTGATCAGTGTTAATACCTTAAATGATTATTTCATGTATTAAATTGTAATTTGGATGGTTTCCCCTTCCATACGCATTTTGCTCTCTGTTTAAAAACATACTATTACATAAAAAAAGAGACAGGTTCCTGTTCAGAGATTTATCTTCTATTTAATCACTATTCAGTCCAAAGAAAATAATTTATATATATATAAATATTTAATCTAGAACTAGTTACTGTTTCTGAAATTTAATGTACTAATGTTATGTTTGCATTATAATACTTCCTTTTAATTTTATTTTTAATCACCCAAAAGCTTTATGCTTAAAGGTTACTGAATATTGCATTCAAAGACCACTAAATTTATTTGAATGTGGAATCATTCCAGCTCTGAACCTTCTAGAAAAGTAAGGTCTATTTTGCAAATTCAAAATTAACCACAGTAGTGCTTATAATGTACAAAAAAGAATTGTTCAAATTCCCAACACATAGTCATCCTAATGGTTTCCATCCTTTATAATAATGAAGTTAAGCTGTGCAATAACTTTTGATTAAATTTAGAATCCTTCTCCCTTCCAAAATATTCTGTTATATTACAGATTTTTTTTCATAGAAAGTGTTAGTGAAACCATTTGCTTTGGACTGAATCTAATTTAATATTTATATAGGATATATACTGAAAAAACCCATAATGTAAACAAATATTTACTGTAGCTATCCAATCTTCAGAACAGTTTACTACATACCATACTTAAACTGCTCAAATAACTTATCCAACAGTTTATGCACAATTACAATCTATTTGCAATTAGGAATTCCTAAATTTGATATGAATACATATTATCTTTCAGGTATAGATGTGTATATAACACTTGCAAATTGCATTCAAACAGTGGATACATCAAAAACAAGTGACAATTTTGCATAATGATTTCATTAGAACTGGTGCTTTGCTTAACACACAAAAGCTATACATTTATAGAAATAAAAAATACTAAGCTTTGCTTGCATAATTAATGGACGTTCATACTGTATATACCAATGCAGTATACATACATTTATGGACTCTTTCAATACTAGTTGCACTTTATGCTATCATTTTAAAGGTTACTTTGTATAAACACTAGTTCACCAAACATAGGTTATTACAGTCAAACTAAGAAATAAATCTGGGATATCCACATTAGGCCTTTAGATTATATGCTAAATAAATTCATTGTCTGGTCTAAGTATGCAAACTTTGTTGCTACATATTTTAAAATTTGAAAACAAGTCATTAGTGCTCTCATAAAATAGTTCTCAAGCGATATAGCTTCCTTGGTATAATTATTTTTTAATGTAATAATTAAGACATACAGTTAATCCAGGAAACCTGGCACACAGTGAGGTATGCAAGGGCATGGAAGAGATGCCAGCATCAGCTAAACTCATTAAACTGTTGAGCGTTTGATGTGTTAGGTCTACAAATATAGTGGTATGTAAGAATGACCTTGGGAGACAGGAGGAAGAGCCATAGATTAAGTAACTGCAAAGTAGTAATGCAAAAGATATCTCAGCTCACAGAAGCAAAACGAGCACAGGAAGCATTTTAAGAGGGACCCCCCCTTCTTTTCTGGAAAGAGTAAAGAAGAGGAGAAATGCTTTCAGATTTGCAAGATTCTGTTTCTGTAACTTTGCAAATAAAAAAATAATGTTAGTACTCATGGCTTGTGATTTCTTGCCTGGACCACTTGAAAGGGTTAACAAAGCTCCAAGAATTCATGCCAGCACATGGGGCAAGTTCATAAACCCCTAGAACCTGATGGCGAACCTATAGCACGCGTACCACAGTTGGCACGCAGAGCCCTCTCTGCGGGCATGCCAGCCATCGTCCCAGCCCAGCCCAGTTCCACTACACATGCACGTGCACCTCCCGCTGGCCAACTGATCTTTGGGTCTCTGCCGTGCATGCACAGGGGGTGGGGCAAATGCGGGGACCCCTCACATTGCATTTTGGGGATTTGCGCATGTGTGCACACCCCCATGTTCCATTTTGGGCCTCGAAGGCCTCCTGCACTAACCTGGAAGCCAAAACGGGGCACGGGAGCACCAGGCGAGGCCACCCCATGTCCTGTTTGGGGGCTGGAAAGCCTGCATCAACCTGGAAGCCAAAATACGGTGCAGGGGCACCCCGTGAGGCCCCCGGTGCCCCATTTTGGGCCTGGAAGCCAAAATGGCTGCAGCAACCTGGAAGCCAAAATGGGGTGGGGGTGCCGTGCAAGGTCCCCCGTGCCCTGTTTTGGGCCTGAAAAGCCTCCTGCACCAACCTGAAAGCCAAAACGGAGCACGGGGGGTGCATGAAGCCTCCCCGCATCCCATTTTGGGCCTGGAAAGCCGCCTGCACCAACCTGGAAGCCAAAAATGGGTGAGGGGGCAGGGACCATGTGCAGGGGATACATGTGCATGTGGGGGGGCGCATGCACGGAGGTTGCTCACATTGCATTTTGGGGGTTCCGGCATATTCATGCACGCGCACACATGCTTTGGGCACTTGGCACCAAAAAATTTAACCATCACTGACCTAGAATAAACTAGACTCTAGGTTTATACCAATTGATTAGAACTACTGGCTAACTGTCCCGGCCAGTGAAAAGCCCAAGCCGAACCCTGCTTCGGCAAATGGGCTGCACCGAAGCGTGAGGGATGGAGGGGCCGTGGCCCATTGGCCAGGGTGAATGAACGGACCGTGTCAGCCGAGGAGGCTAGCGGTGAATGCCCCGAGGTGGAACACTGGCGGAGAACCAGACGCAGCCAAGGGTAGGAGCCAAAAAGTCCCATTTCGCAGCCCACAGGCCATGCCTGGTTTAATGAAGGGGAGGAAAGTCCCGATATGTCACATGATGCCGCCATGACGACACGAGTTTGACACCCCTGATCTAGAAAGCTAGTCTTTACCTATTATTGCTATTCTTTCTTTGATAAATTCTTATCATTTCAACTAAATTTAAGAGAAAATTCATAACAGAAAAAGCTCTTTTTTCATGGAAGGACTGAGCTCATTTAGTTTGGGATAATGTCAATTTTGACAGATAAAAACAAGGGTGCCAGCCACTCACAATAAGGATTGAATGTGTAGATCTGTTGTGCAGTTCAGTCTACAGTCACTCCATATATGTATAATTGCATATGCAGACATAAATATATCACAAGATATGTAGTTCAAAGGGATAGGCAACATTAATTTTGCATGCGGAATTAATGCAGCAGAATTGAGGCGACTAGGCAAAAATTAAAATGAGGCACAAATGATGGCAGTTTTAAAAAGTCCTCTTTCTTCTAAGCTGCTTAATTAAAAGAGCCCCAGTTACTTTTCCATAATTATAAAACTGATTATTAAAACAAGAATTCTATTTAGCAAGTGATAATTATTCTATGCTATTTGATAATGTTCACCATGGCCATTTTTCTTTTATAACGTTCGTGGGTTTCATTTCTTTCTGATGTTTACTTTTAAAAATTTTATTAAAATTATAAGGTTCGGTCCAGTTTACTGGTTTTTATTGACCAAGGCTTAATGAAGAAGACTCACAAATTGCTTTTCTACAGGCTTATTGTCTTATTGCATTTCCAGATTCTTATTTTAACCTTTGCAATATCTCTTCTTCTTTTTTTCCTTTGCTTTGTAATCACATCGTGAAACAGAAATCAATAAGAGGAAATTAACAATAAAGCCTTTCCCTACCGGCTTTACCCGCCGGAAATAAAAAAAAAATGAAACCAGATTAATAGGAAAGTTCTTCAGGATCAGCAGTTTATCATTAATCACTCATTAAAAATAAAACAGAAATTTGTATAATATGTATAACCATTCCATAGAGGGCAGATGGAATGACCTTGAGAAAAAAAGGAAGAGCCACTCCCATGGTCAGGTAAAAGAAACCTGGATCCAGGACAAGAATGCAGTATGAGTAAGCTAGTCCTTGCTTAATGACCAAAATTGGGATCAGCAACTTTGTCACAAAGACCATTCAGACTTGCAAAATTCTGTTACTGTTGGTTTATCATAAAAGCAGAACTGACCTACATAGCTTTGGTTTTTTTAATCTCATTTATCCTGAAGGTCTATCACATGTGCAGGAAAAAGCACAGTAGTCTGCTTTGCCAATCTAAACAGAAGGTGGCAGTACTTTCTCCTGCCTCCCCCTTTCCATCATCACAGTCAAGGTCTGAAAATCCACAGAAGACCATTAGAAACACATTAGCCTGCAGTCATTTGGCAAGAACATCTTACAATTCCCTATTTCAAAAAATATGTTTAAAAATGGTAACATTAGAGATAAAGCAGAAGAAAACAATGCATACCGAACATTCAGAAATTATTTACAACAACCTTACAATGCAACTATCCATGTTTCCCCAAAAATAAAACTGGGTCTTATATTAATTTTTGCTCCAAAAGACACATTAGGGCTTATTTTCTGGTTAGGTCTTATTTTCCAGGGAAATACAGTACCAAATGTATCCATCCAGCTGAAGATCTTAACTGGGGCTTATTTTGGGGGTAGGGTTTATATTACAAGCATCCTGAAAAAAATCATGCTAGGACTTATTTTCCAGTTGGGTCTTATTTTAGAGGAAACGCAGTATATCTATGTGATTGGAAAAATATTTGCATACACGGGTGTACATGTGTTAATTAATCCTCCATTAATAACTGTGGATCTAAATGCATCCCAGATTATAAACTTACTCCAACAAAGCAGAGGACCTCTCTAGGCATCTGTGCTATGGCTGTAGCCCTACAGAAGAGAGAAAAACAAGACTCTGTTCCATCTCCCAACTGAGTACATTAGTCTAGATAACTAACATCCTCATTCTAATGATATCCAGAGTTTCCATATTATCATTTATTTTTCACTTAAGGAATTCTAGTTTTAGCACTTCTTAATCCCAAACGGCAGAATGATCCTCATTTTTCCCTTTGAGCCAGGCACCAGCCTTATTAGAGCAGCAAAATTAAACTAGTGGGAAGAATCTAGAAGCAAGTCTCCAACAGAGAAGAGCAATTCAGAAACTAGGCCTGCATATATAATCTTTTGTTTCCCAGCAACTGAATAATTGATTTGTAAGACTGTGCATGGGTTTATTTATAGCAGCAGTCTACAAACACATTAACCTGAACTTCTAAGTGGGCCTGCCTTTAAAAAATTCAGAATGTGACTTTTCAAACTCTAATTTGTTTCTTGTGCATGCACAAAGATTGTAATTTGTGCTTCTGAGGCAGAGGTAAAAGGTAAAGGTTCCTCTCGCACATATGTTTTAGTCTTTCCTGACTCTAGGGGGCGGTGCTCATCTCCATTTCAAAGCCGAAGAGCCAGTGCTGTCCGAAGACGTCTCCGTGGTCATGTGGCCGGCATGACTAAATGCCAAAGGCGTACAGAACGCTGTTAGCTTCCCACTAAAGGTGGACCCTATTTTTCTACTTGCATTTTTTACGTGCTTTCAAACTGCTAGGTTGGCAGAAGCTGGGACAAGTAACGGGAGCTCACCCTGTTACGCGGCACTAGGGATTCGAACCGCTGAACTGCTGACCTTTCGATTGACAAGTTCAGCGTCTTAGCCATTGAGCCACCATGTGGCTCAACCATAATATTCTGATTAGAAAGGTTATTACTTTTATGACTTCTAATCCCATTGTTATAAAAATAGAAAAGCATCTCAGAATTATTTTAACTTTGATCCCTTTAAAACTAAATACATTCTGAAAGCAGAAAAGGAATGAAATTTCACAAATATTTGCAACCTAATGAAAGCACTGATATTTTTCTTATTCATTCTTTTACCGTACAGCAACATCTCTACCATTCTTATTAAATATTGCATCTTCAAATACAGCTATCTAGATTTTATCCAGCAGGGGCCCTTATAAGACTATTGAAAGATTAGCTGTTTCTTAGATTTCTTAAAATTTTACTTTAGTAACAGGATACCAAGATGAATATGCAAAACAATGAACATGATAATCAGTATTTTTTTTATGAAGACATTGTTCTACAAAGAAAAGATTTTGATCAATGTTATCTCTACCTGGAAATCACTTTCAGACTTTTTGCAAGAAACTGGGAGAAATGAAATTTTGATTCTGGGTTTTGATGATTAGAATTATTTGGGCTTATAGAAATAATGCAGACTACTATTAATTTTTGAGTAAGAGTTTGATATATTTTTTTAATTTATATTTGTACCAAAGAAAGTTGGAAGTCTTTCTTTTCTTTTTCTTTTTGCATTTTAACTTGCTTTATTTGACTTTTGCCTTCTTTTCAATGTTTTTCTTTTTGCCTTTTTACTTTTTTTGAAAATCAATGCACATTTAAAAAAACTAAAGCTATTGTACTACAGTGAATGCAACTGAATGATTTAGCATTCTGTTTTTCTTTTCACACTGTCTCAGCAATATTCAAAGGAACAGATACCCACAATTACATTTTCCATTTTAAATTGTGTTTAGCATTTATTTTAGTCATTGCATATAAAATGATACATCTCTTTTCTGTGGAAAGGTTGCCAGTGTTTAGACTTTATTAAACATCTGACATAATATTGACTTCTCCCCAAATGTCTTTCAGGAAGAATGCTACTTAATTCCCTCCCATTAAAAACATGTGGTGTCTACACATGTCAATGTGTGTGAAAGGCAGAAAGGAGGAGATACTGTCTTAAGATTTTGAACTACCTAATCTGTGCCCCAAACTAAGCAAAGCTGTTTTATTTTTGGATGGCAACATTTTGTCATGAAAGATAAATACTAACTCTCTAATATATTGCATTACTTTAGTCTACCATAGATCTAATTATGTTCTGTGAAAATTCAGTGCTTACACTCACAATGCCCCATCTGAAATAAATTGAACTGATTTGTATTAGTTTTTTAAAGAGCCTGGAGCACCCATCATGGACTCTATCCCTGAATCCCTGAACCCAACCTCCAAATCCTCCAGCTTCATCTTCCCTTAGGCACCTCTTCATTACTCTTTTCCTGGCTCTCTGTTTCTTTCTCTTCACTGGTTTGTCTTTCTACACTTTTTGCCTTCTCTTCTGTTATCCAGCCATCACATTCCTTCCGCACCCTCTCTTCTCTGTTGTCCACTCCCTGCTCTCCTACCAGTCTAACTATTAGAAATCCCAGTCTCCCAGCTTTGGCGTCAGCCTTCTGCATCCTGGGATCTGGCTCTTTTCCTCCTTTCCAGGCCAGGTTCCAGCCTTCCTCCATCTGTTGTGGTTGCTATTATTAATAGTTTCAAGAGAAACACAGCCAGAAATATAAAAGTTTGTGTAAGACCATAAATTTGACAGTTACATTATATAAAAGTGTAGATGTGTATGTAGGGGCATCACAGGGGTAAAAAATGTCAAGATGGAGCCCATGACTTGGGACCGAAGTCCCCTCCCCCTACTTTGGGGCTTTGATCATACAGTTGTAGCTGCCACCTTGACTTCAGAACCTCTCTAGGATCCCTGCATGTGTTTCTACAAGTGTGCTGGACTTTGACTGGGGAGACCCAAGTCTTTATTTGGCCATAGAGCTCATCAGGTGATTGATGCAACCTCCCTGTTTCCCTCCTTCCCAATGGGATGCTACTGTGGAGATAAAATGAAGGAATATCCCATGGAATATCCACATGTAAAAAGACATGTACATGTATGCATCCAAACTAGATTGTGTTCTTTCTCTGTGACATATCCATATAATATCCATGTATATGGATATTAGCAGGAAGTTAGCACCCAGCCCTCTCCCAGAAGAATGAAATATTCTAGGAAATATTAAAAAGGCCTGGATGAAAAAGGGAGAAACTTGCTTCTGGAAAGCAGCCCCCACCTTTATTAATAGCCCCAGAAAGGCTGGGCCATCTTATCTACAACACAAAAGACCTTCATCTCTAGGGTGATAGGATTAGCCCTCACTCAAGAGCCAAACCAGGACGAAGCCATTAAGCCATAATAGGAATTGCCCAAAGCCCCTTGTTTACCATCATCCAGCAAGATTCAACCAAGCCTTGGACACAAGACAACCTACAAAGTTACCCCTACATGGCCCCATGGGAGTCTGACAACCAATCAGAATACATTTCTTTCATAGGAACAGGAAGTTCAAATTCAAAGCCCAAGAGAGGGTATAAATCTCTCTCTCTCCCTCACCCATGTGCTCACTTTGCCCAGGACCTCAAACCATGTGGTCCTGTCCACCATTAAACCATCTTTCCAAAATAGCTTCCATGTTTCCAGTGTCTTTCTCCCTACTTGGAACTGAACCCAGATGGACATTTCTTCCAACATATGCTTGCTTGTTTGCTTGTTTGTTTGCTTGTTTGTTTGTTTGTTTGCATGTTTATATAGTGTATATTGGAGGTGGTGACCCTTTGACAGCTGTATGCAATGAAATTTTGTTTTAATGTATGCCGATTAGTGTGCATTTAAAGTGACAATAAAGTTATTCTAAGTCTAATGAGAGAAACAAAAAATAAGGAACAAATAGAATTCTCGTGGTGCATTATATGAGGCCCAGTAAGTAAATTAACCAACCTTATAGACCAAATCTCCTGACATCAATTATAAATGCTCATTTATTTCTTTATTCAAAGGTGTAATAGCCAACCAACTCCAAAGTTGCCCAGTTCAATTTCATTCAACTGGTTCAAGGTGCTGGTGATTACCTATAAAGCCCTACATGGCTTAGGCCCAGGGTATTTGGTGGATCACCTGCGGCCAGCAACAGCTCCCCATCGCCCCGTGCGCTCACATAGAGAGGGCCTACTTGGGGTCCCGTCGGCCAAACAATGTTGGCTGACAGCCCCTAGGGAGCGAGCCTTCTCTGTGGGTGCACCTACCCTCTGGAATCAGCTCCCCTTGGAGCTCCGGGTAGCCCCCGACCTTCGCTCCTTCCGCCGTGACCTTAAAACATGGCTGTTTCACCAAGCTGGCTTGGACTGAATGGGGTTTTAATGGGAATTTTAGTTTTTATTGTTGAATTTTAATTGGACTTGTTGTTTATTGCTGTGAGCTGCCCTGAGTCCTTGTGGAGAAAGGGCGGCATATAAGTCTGATAATAAATAAATAAATAAATAAATAAATAAATAAATAAATAAGTAAGTAAGTAAGTAAGTAAGTAAGTAAGTAAGTAAGTAAGTTAAAAGTTTAAGCCAGGAGAACACAAAATTAGGCTCTGAAAGTTTTTGGTGTCGCTCTCAATGTCCTGCAAAATGTGCCACACATTTGCTATTGGTTATGTTATGGCAGAGAGAAAGTGCCATGTTTGTGGGGAATAATTATATTAACTGTATTCCAGTTTCATTAGATCAAAGGCAGATTTTTTTCTCCCGAGCCTCACTTCTTTTGGACTATAGCCCTAGCATGCTATTCAAACGCCCAAAGGCAGTTGCCCTGAAAAAAAAAAAGTGCATCTCTAATTTAAATAACTGCTGCTGCTATGAGAGAGATTAAGTCTTCTTGCTGGGCTTCTTAAACGCAGGCATTATCAAGTGAAACTGCTGAATGGGCAACTTCCCTTCAGATATCAAGACAAAACAGTCTTTATTGTGGCACAGAACTACTTATGCAAATGTAGGAGCACTGCAGGACTTCCAGAAAAATAAAATAATAGCTTTCTGGCTACTGATTAGAAGAGCAAAACAAAATGCTACCCTCTCATTAGAAAATGAAAGAAATGTACATTTTTTTTAAAACCAAGGACCAAAACTGAAACAAAGCTTGTAAATTGCAGAATTCTGGCTATTGCTATAAAACTTTTCCTTGTTGAACAGGAAAGGGTATCTCAGGAAGAGATCATAAAGTCCGGAATGAAGAACACAAGATGTTATTTCAGCTATAAATGTGTGTTTGTTTTTTGTTGGTTTTTATGCTGTTGATAAAAGCTTGACCGGTTGCTGCAACTCTGATGGATTATTTTGAAGAATAGAGATATCTAAGCATTACTTTGTTACACTTCAACCAGCTATTTGCAGTTCATGAAGCACATTTAAGAAAGGAAGGAAAAGAAAGAATATTTTTTTTTAAAGAACTGGAAATAAAAATATTGTTACTTGCAAGCTGGAAAAAGGCTACAATAATATTTTTCTTTTGGAAAAACAAAGAGAAAAATTAATTGGACAACTGAATGGAGCCAAGTATCTTGGCAACAAAATTAACAGCTTCAGTGACAAAAAAAAAAATAAGGGAAGGAAGTTAGGCACTCATGAAACAAAGTAAGAATGAACAATGTCTTGGATTAATTGAAGAGCTAATATGTAGGTTTGATAAATATCCAGATTGGAGTAGTTGGCCTAGTGATGGATGGGTCTTGGTACACCCATGTAACACTTCTCCCACAAGAACTGCACAAGTTACCTAGTCACTTTCAGATGCTGGGGTGTTTTTTTTGTTTTTTTGTTTTTTGGTGTTGTTTTGCTTTAATTTATATGCCGCCCTTCTCCGGGGAAATTAACTACAGCATGACAAAATTGGTAGCCTACAAAGAAAATCATTATAAGATGTGGTATCGATGGCATCTGGCCCCCGCAAGATTAGCGAAAATGTACCCAAATGTAAATCCGACTTGTTGGAAGTGTAGGAAAACACAGGGAACTTTTTACCATGCTTGGTGGCTCTGCCCGGTAATTAAGAAATATTGCAACAAGGTAAGAACATGGATAAGAGAAATAACAGATTATACGAAGTCAGCTTATTGCCCCCACAATCTGGGTCCTCATTTCACCTACCTTTGAAAGGATGGAAGGCTGAGTCAACCTTGAGCCTGGTGAAATTTGAACTTGCAGTAATTGCAAGCAGCAGATGTTAATAACACTGCTTTAGTCCACTGTACTACAGGCTCTGTACTACAGTTGTCCTCTATAGGGCCAGAATATTTGCAGAATCATCATTCTCCAATTGTTTCTGCTTCCCATAAATTCCAACCAGATTTGCATACTTTGGGTCCGTCTATTAAGCAGTTTCACTTTAAGGAACACAGAAAGTGAGCCTTTTCTGTTATGGTATCTTCCCTTTGTAACAATATTCCCCCGGCCCTTCCTCCACAATCTGGAGAACCCCAATTTGTCTGTCCTTCAAGAAAACCTTGAAGACCTGGATTGTTCTCTAGCTTCTTTGCTAGATCACGGTAGGTATTTGCTATGGAAGTTCTATTTATCGGGTGCTAATCAGTGGTGGGTTTCAAAAATTTTTACTACCGGTTCTGTAGGTGTGGCTCGGTGGGCGTGACAGAGGAAGAATACTGTAAAATTTCAATTCCCTCCCCAATCCAGGGGAAGGTTACTGCAAAATCCCCATTTCCTCCCGATCAGCTGGGATTTGGGAGTCAGAGAATAGATGGGGGTGGGGCCAGTCAGAATTTTTTCTACTGATTCTCCGAACTACTCAAAATTTCCGCTACTGGTTCTCCAGAACTCGTCAGAACCTGCTGAAACCTACCTCTGGTGCTAATGATTACATTTTTTTATCCCCCGGCATAACCATTATTTATTTATGGATTTAATGTCTTAACATATTCTTCTTTTGATTTTTAATCTCAGTAAGCTGTTTAGAACAGCCCTAGAAATTAGAAATAAATTGTTGCACAAGTCCATTTTTTATTTTTATAATGGGGGTACAAAATTTGGGGGCTTCAAACAGCCCTCCAAAACCTTAGATTCCTCACTAAAATGCTATGAAACTATAACTTTTAATGTGACAGAAAGAGAGAAATGTTAAATATACAGGGACTATTTATTTAACTGTATTCAATTAAATATTATTCAATTCATTTCCTGTCCAGACCCTGCTGATTAGTTAGCATGAGGCCTCTGATGTATCACTGAATGAGTTTTGGGGGGCCAAAACATTTAGATACCCCTTCTCTAGAACAAAGGAATGGCTGATGAATCAAGACCAATAAGGACTGGAACAGAACATTATAATCCTTATTCCCAGCTTCTTTGTTCATTAAAATGCATATTACTGCATGTTATTGTTAATGCAGATTATTCCATTCACAGCTGATTTGAGATTTCTTTGTTATCAGTGAAAAATCTGTGAAGTTGTCCATCTTTTTAACCATTATCTGAGCAGTTTAGGGATCTCCAAGGTCAAATTAGAGCTGCAAAGGAGAAAAGTAATCCTTCATCCTATACTACTCCTTGTTCCATGGGGAAAATATGTCCCATGATCACGCCATATGATCATTCATCTTGAATTACACTGCCAAGTGTGCCCTTTATATCAGCATTTCTTCTCTGGAAAAAATAGAATGGACAGTTCTCTGTAAGATGGGTTCCACATTACACTTGAGTTGAGATCTCTTACCCTGTTGCATACCAAAAGTAATAGAATGATGATTGCATGCATATAACCTGTTATACTATCCCTTTTGATGACAAGCAATCTTGCACAAGAAAGAACAGTGAATAGAAGAAATTAAAAATAGAAGATAAAATAAAAGGAAGGGAATTCTAACAAGGAAATCTAATTCACACTAACTCTCCATCCCTATCTTCTGCTCCATCCATACAATGTTTCTCAATGCTTTTCAACCTTAGCAACTTTCAGATGTGTGGGCTTTAACTTCCAGAATTTCAATCAGAATAGAGCTGGAAGGGACCTTGGAGGTCTTCTAGTCCAATCCCCTGCCCAAGTAAGAGACCCCATACTATTTCAGACAAGTGGCTGTCCAGTCTCTTCTTAAAAACCTCCAGTGAGGAAGCACCCACAACTTCTGAAGGCAAGCTGTTCCACTGGTTAATTGTTCTCTATTAATTTGCCAGCCAGCATGCCTTTTGTCCTTTAACTCTCACCTCTAGTTTCAGAGAATTTAATCTACAGCAGGGGTGTCAAATTCGTGATGTCACGGCAGTGGCATGTAATGTATTAGGACTTTTTCCCCCTTCGCTAAATCGTGACACATCTGGCCTGCGGACCACGAGTTTGACACCCGTGACCTACAGTATGCTATCTAGCCCTGATTGTCTTCATTTCCCCTTCCTTTGAACCTATTTACCTCTTGTTCATTCTCTTTGTGTGGCCAATTCACCTCAGGGTATTCTTTTGTAGTAGTCAGTCAGTTTTTGTGTTTGGTTCACAATCATTTTTATTCTATCTCCTCTTGTTTAATCATATACATTTGCCACTGCAGTCAAGTTTTGGCATGCCAAACTCCCAGTTCAAAATCACAAATTAAGTAAAAGCACACTTTTATAGACAGCCAACTGTGGTACTTTTCATGAACTATTGCATTCCTTTCTCACAACATATTACAATTTTGGTGTAGCATTTGCACATCCTAAAAATTCCTCTGCCCATTTTCCTATTTCTAGTAAGTATTCTACCAAGGTATAAAATAAACAGACATATTTGCTCTCATGTTTTGCTATGTCTGTATATCTGGTAATTGTTGATTTCCTCTGTCAAACATGGTTAGCTTGGTCTTTGATGTATTATTTTCTCATGCAGGATCTTTACTGCATTGTATCATGGACAGCCAGTTTGGTCTAGTGGTTAAGGCACCAGACTAGAAAGCAAGAGATCATGAGTTCAACTCCTGTCTTAGCCATGAAAGCCAGCTGGGTGGGTCAGTCATTCTCAGCCCAGCTCAATGTTCATCATCACAATGTTGCTATGGTGGGAAAAATAGGAGGAGAAAAATGTGCGGATATGCTCGCCACCTTGAGTTATTAGAATAAAATAGAATAACAAAGTTGAAAGGGATCTTGGAGGTCTTCTAGTCCAACCCCCTGCTTAGGCAGGAAACTCTACACCACTTCAGACAAATGGTTGTCCAATCTCTTCTTTAAAACTTCCAGTGCTGGAGCATTTACAGCTTCTGGAGGCAAGTTGTTCCACTGATTAACTGTTGTTAATCAGTTTATGAATTAACAACAGTTAATTCATAAACTGATTATGAATCAGTTTATGCCATGAAATTTCTCCTTAGTTTTAGGCTGTTTCTCTCCTTGACTAGTTTCTATCCATTGCTTCTTGTCCTGCCCTCAGGTGCTTTGGAGAATAGCTTGACTCCCTCTTCTTTGTGGCAGCCTCTGAGATATTAGAACACTGCTTTCATGTTACTTCTTTTCATCAAGCTAGACATACCCAGTTCCAGCAACCATTCCTTATATGTTTTAGCCTCCAGTCTCCTAATCATTTTTGTAAAAATAATAAAGTAACAAATAAATAATATTTGTAAAAATAATAAAGGCGGGATTAAACAAATAAATATCAACATAATATTCGCTGCGAAACATCCAGGCTCTCAGCCAACATTGTCAATAGCATTGTAGCATTGTTTATATACAAAAGTACATACACATTCATATCCTCAGCTGACACTTTCTAATATCACAAGCAATTCTTGTACACTTTTCCATAGGTACATTAAGCAACCAAGGGGACTTCATTTACCCTTCTCTTACTCTATTATAAATCCACTGAAGTAAATTCACTGAAGTTATAAATAATGATAATACACTCCTTAGTCTACAACATTAGCAAACCATTCCATTTATTTTCAGACATGCTTTAATTCCATCCCTCATGAGTGTTTCTAATCAGCAGTGTTTATTTATTTATTTATTAGTTCAATTTATATGCCGCCCTCCTCCAAAGACTCAGGGTGGCTTACAATACACTTATAGTAATAGCCTTCCTTCTTTTGTACATACCTGCTTATTAGGGCTTTTGGCCCCTCCATAAGCGGTGTTTCTACAAAGTCAGCTTATTGCCCCCACAATCCGGGTCCTCAATTTACTACCTCGGAAAGATGGAAGGCTGAGTCAACCTTGAGCCTGGTGAGATTTGAACTCGCACTAATTGCAGGCAGCTGGCAGCTAAGTGCTACATAACAGCACTTAGTCCGCTGCACCACCAAGGCTCTTGTATGTTCCATGCCAGTCACATAATTCAGTCTTCGGTCTTCTGTTCATAATTCAGTCTTCATATTTCTCATTGACCTGGTAAAAGCAAAAATATCTGATATGTGCATTCTTTGCCGAGCATGAAGTCATTCTATCTTACTTAATTTTGCTTACTGTCTTTTCTCCAATTAACAGATATGAAGACAGGGGTGAGAGCCCCTTTTTTCTTGCAAAAGCCAGATTAACTCAAGGGTAACAATGATCTTAACCAAGGGATGAATTGTTTGTGTGAAGAAGGTTTTTGAAATTAGCCCAAATTAGCCCAAATTAGGCAACAGATTGTCTACTCCTGATATTTGACATTCTTGCGGCACTAAATAATGGCACTCAGTACTTCTCTAATAATGTTTCTACTTGCGTACTTACCAGCTGATCTGTTTTATTGTTATTAATTGTTATTAATTTTTAATCTATTTACCTGTAAGAAACACCTTTATTGCCTTACTTGGAACTCCATTTCTTTTAACAGATTCTGTCAGCATGCACTATCGTGACTCACTATTATTATTCTATTGTAAGAGACCAGCCCTTAGAACACCCAGTGTTTTTGACCTCATTCATAAACCTCTTAATGAGTTTTAACATGCATACAAATGTGTTAAAAAGATCTGCCTTACAGCTCTAGGGAAGGACTAAATGCCCATTCTCTCAACAATCCTTTTCAGGCCAACACTTCTCATAGAAAATCATTTGGCTTAACTGTGGTGCCATCTAAACAGAAGCACAGAAACACGTTAGAATTTTTACGTTTCTCTGAATGTTTCTTGAAGTTCTCTCCACCAATGTAAAATGAGAAATTAGAAAAGATTCCTTTAGCTGTTCTGCAAAGTAACTATTGCATTCACATTATGATTACACACATAAAGTTAATGCACAATGCAGTTTGTTTCTGGGTTATAATGATGCAAAAACACACCCATCATTTCTTAGTAAAAGTGTCAGTAACTTTTTCAAGTGGCTGACGTTATTTTGCAATCTTGAGAAATAACCTGGTGCCACAAAATAAACTACTTTTTAATGTCCCCAATTTCACAAGCTCCTACTTGATCTCATAAAAGGAATGATGAAATCTTGAGCTGATGTGGGTTTTTCCCTCAAAATCTTGCTGAATCGTTTCTGAAAAACGCCACAACCATCAAATTTAAAAATATTTATTTTTATAATAAATATTATAATCCAATAAATGTTATTATTTTTAATATTTCTATCAGCATGCTTCTAACAAGCTGTTCTAATCATAACTAGCTTTGCTCTGACAAAGTGCTTTATGCCACAGGGTCTCCTCATCAAGGTGAGACACAACACAGTTTTCCTCAACAAGCCTCTTGGCCTCATCTTAGAAGTTCCTTCAGTGATTCCAACTGTTGGAAGAAGCTTCTGTACATATAGAAGTCTCTTTAATACTTTTGGATCTGCCAAAAGAGCCTCAGGACAGCAATGAAATGAAGCTGCTTCAAAGGGTGCTCCACACAAACCTTCACTGAAGCAACACACTCCTTTGAAGCTTTGCACAAATACATATAAAGTATTTTGAATAAGTGGAGCTGGCCAGGTAATTGACCAAAAGTATTAAGAAAACACACAACAGCAGTAGAACATGTGGGGATTCCTGCTCAGCAGCTGCTGACTAAAGGTAGAATTATTAATGACTTTCTTTCATGAATATATAATTCAAGGCCATGTTTTGAAATGTTCAGGTACATAGTTATAATTACTGCATTGTACAATGTGTTTGATCTTCCTATATCACTTTGAAGTAATAGCTTTTGGCAGCTTGGTTAAAGCCATTTTCTAAATTAATTTGGATTATTTCTTTTCTGGGACAGTTCTTGAAATCTCTGTAAGCAAAGAGAGAGATCCAAAACTACTTCCAACAGATCATCCTTCCTATTTCCCAGGTTATCGGATTCCATAACTGAAAGAAAGCAGGGTGTGCTGGTTAAATTTTCAGGACACTACAAGGAGAAGCACATTTACTTCTGTAAAATGACATCTGCTTAAAATTTGCCCTTTCCGGCCAAGAGATGAGATGTCTCAGCCAATCAGTGTTCAACATTTGCCTAGCAACTCCCTCAGTTTCACACCAAACAAAAACCCTACAACAAAAGCAAACACATTGCTAGTGTTGTGTCTATACAGCACCGTAACGGTAGCATACTTCTTAGCATGACATCTTTGATCCCCTGTATTCATTCTTGCAAGCCAACTGCCAGGCTGGGGGACCAGAAACTGAAAAGAAGGCCAAGCTCCCATGGAAGGAGGGGGAGGATTTGCCGTACTTCTGATTTCTTGCAGTTGGAAATTTCCCATTTGCCCCAAACTTTGCAACTGAGGGAAAAGGAAGCCAAGATCTCCAGTTGCCAACTGATGGTACCAACTGATCCATGGGGCACAATCCATTTGGTATCTAATAAAAAAGGCAAAGGAGTCCCTGAAGATTTTATCTCATTGCTGATTGTAGAGCGTACAGACTGTAGGGGTGTCAAACTCAAGGCCTGGGGGCCAGATTCAGCCCACGGAGTGCTTAGATCTGGCCCGTGGGGCTGTCCTGGAAATAGCGAAGGACCAGCCCACAGTGCTTCTGCCAGCAAAAACGGAGCTTGTGAGGGCCGTGCATGCCTCCCCCCGAGCTCCATTTTTGCTGGCAGTGGGTTGCAGGAGGCCATCGCAACTGAAAATGGAGCTCGGGAGCCCGTTTTCACTGGCAGAGTACTTGGGCCACCACAGGTGCCCCCCAACACAAGTGATGTCATACTGGCCACGCCCATTCCATCCCCCCAAGGTAAAACATAACCCTGATGTGCCCTCAATGAAATCGAGTTTGCCCTCCCTGCTATAGAGGATGGTGCTCATCTCCATTTTAAGGCCATTGAGCCAGTGCTGTCCACCCTAAAATTTGGTCTAGAAGTGAATTGCTTGCAGGATTGTTTAATTTAATTTTTCAACCTAGCATAGTTATATTGGGATGACCCTCAGAATTCCCTGGCAACATATCTTACTGCCAATCAGTGGTTCTGGAAGTCCAATGCATCTGGAAAATACCCGATTAGAAAAGGCTACATTATCTAATAATGAAAAATACTGTAAAGCAAACAGGGATTCTTTACAAAAACTAGTTTGGCTCTGTTAATGGAGCAACTGCATTCAATCTAGTAAAAGAGGGCAGTACAGGAGGAATCCAGATGATATAGCTGAAAAACCACATTCATAGAATCTGAAGCAAGAAATGATTAACTTGTCATGTAGTGATGTGGAAAGTGTTCCAGTAAAAATGTGGTTTTAAGTGGGAAACTGGAAATGAGGAAAAAACCCAACCAATATCATATGAACTGCTCTTTGACACTACAAATTGAGTCATGATAGGCTCATGGGACTTTTTTCATTTTTTTAATCCATGTAAAATTGAAATGGGTGGCAACACATTTTAAATTCTTTTGGCTTTTATGCCAGGATGACTAAGAAGAGGCAAATCTTGTAGTGAAAGTTCTTTGACTTTGTCTTAAGGTTGTTCCAGGTGAACAAACATTTCCCCTCCCAACTTCTTGGATCCAGATACAAATTCACCAAGATTGATTAATGCTGTTCTGTTTTCAATTCTACTCAAACATTAGAATGGCATGAGTGTGAGCATATTTATATGACTTTCAAAGAATAACCATCAAATCAGGAGATGGGACATGGAATGAACCAAGAATGCCCTTCAAAGAGAGAACAAATTGTCCTTCAATCTAAAGGTAGCAAGAATCGTTGCATATGGAGTAATATACTCTGGATTGGAATGGTATTTCCTCATCCATGAATTTACAATGCCACTGGCACAAAATCTGTCTCAAAATTGTTAGCAGTTTTAATTGCAACAACTGTATATCTCATTAGTAGTGAGGTATATCTTTGTTTGAAAGATCTTCTAGAAGAAGTTGTATTATAAGTGCAGCTGCCAGGAATCCCATCTCAATCTCATTCCAGGAATCCCAAACAAACACAACTAACAATCAGATTTCATCTTAAAATCTAATACATTTTATGTATTATATCCATTTGTACCAGAATTCTTTAAATAGCATAAATTGTTCTTGGTTTTGGAGAAAATATATATATTATAATTTAGCCTCTCTTTACCACAAACTACATATTAATTAGGATTCAGTGTATGTCATATCAAAAGAGTCAAACTGTAGATATTTCTGAAGCCATACCATATGTGCATCAATTTTGAGGGAGATGGGCAGTTCAAAAATGTGAAAAAATAAATAGATGAATACATTTTCATTTTTTCTTTTCAAAAAAGAATGATCATTATAAAATGATCTTTTCATTCTTGTGAGATCGATGCCCCCCCTTTTTTTGCTTGACAATATATTCCCTTGCAAGATGGCTTGTGATATCTGCATGAAAGACAAAAATAATATAATTATAACACATCCTTTTAATAATGGGTTGAAAGAAGCATAATTAATGTTTTTCATATTGTGTATAGGTTTCAGTGGCATCTACAGATGCCTTTTCAAAGTGTGGACTTACCTACTCTTAAGGAATCTGAAAAATTAAAATTTGCAGCTTTTCAGAAACTTCTGGAGGTTCTAGGGAGATTTTGGAGGCCTTATGTATGCCTAGTGATTGCTTAAAGAAAACCTAATTCTTTTGAAAGCTTTAGAAAAGAATAGCTATAAATGTTGCTGGAAATCTACCATTTTTAGTGTAACAGAAGGGGGAAATGTTAAATATTTGGAGAGTATTTGACATTTATTTTCTATTCTTTCAATCTCTTTCTATCTATTTTGACTATTCCTATCCCCATGCAGCAAAATAGTATAGATTTGTCTGATTGGACATCAGATAGATCATTAGCACAGGCTGTTTGAAATTAGATTAAGACTCATAGACTGTTCACCACTGATTGAAAACTCAGTCAAGTTTCTAATAAAAACATCAATTGACCTTTCCATACAAGTTTAGAGGAGGTGATATTAAAAACAGAGAAGCTGTAGTTGTTACTAAATACTTGATATGTATTTTCTGTATGAAACTTCCTGAGAACTGATACTTAGCATTTTGTTGTTATAGAAATGGCTAGTACTTACTAAGTTGGTAAAAGAAAAATGTTGAGGCTATAATTTTATTTTGTACTTTACTGAATGAAACAAGTTGGAAGTCAATGCTGTTTTCTTCTTTGATCTTATTGCTCACTTTGCTTTTCCCCCTCATTCCTTTTTCTCATGTTCCTATTATCTTTGTTTTCATTTGTATTTCATATGTGATAATCTTAAAAAAATATCTATATAAAAAAAGAACTGACACCAGGCATTGATTAGACATGATACTATACCAAAAGAGATCAAATTGTTCTGGGCAAAAGAACAATTAGTTCTTGGTGGTCTGGTGATGACTCTCAGTCACTTTTAGCAGAGCCTGACATTAAACACATGTGGCTTTGACATTTGTAATAAAATATATATAGGTTTCACACCAACTAAAGATATCTTTATTGAGTAATCGTATATATTTCAATCAATCATAAAAATAATATATGTTGAAATTCCAATAAATCAAACCCACAATATAATTTGATATATAAATGTAAAATTCAAAACCTAACAGGGAACAAAACTGCATAATCCAAAAATATAGATGTTAGATACTTACAATAGGAAAAATGGGTCCAAAACCCATAAAAATGCTTCAAAAATCTAGGTAAAGATAAAGGTTTCTTTCACACATATGTGCTAGTCGTTCCCGACTTTAGGGGGCGGTGCTCATCTCCATTTCAAAGCCGAAGAGCCAACGCTGTCTGAAGACGTCTCCATGGTCATGTGGCCGGCACGACTAAATGCCAAAGGCGCACAGAACGCTGTTACCTTCCCACCAAAGGTGGTCCCTATTTTTCTACTTGCATTTTTTACGTGCTTTCGAACTGCTAGGTTGGCAGAAGCTGGGACAAGTAACAGGAGCTCACCCCGTTACGCAGCACTAGGGATTCGAACCACTGAACTGCTGACCTTTTGATTGACAAGCTCAGCGTTTTAGCCACTATGCCACCTCGTCACTAATCTAAATCTAGATTTAAAATTAAATCTAGGAGAAAAACTTTAAACTGCTGTCCGAAAAATAGCCTGGCAAATTCCCCATAGAACAGCCTTTCCACACCAATGAGGGGTATTTCTAAGAAAGCTCTTCCTCTTATTGGTCTTGTGGGGAACGGGGACTTTTGTGGATTTTTTAAAGATGTGGGCATATGTAGCTAGGATAAGATCCTCCAGCAAATATTGAGGCCCCGAGCCATGAAAAGCTTTGAATATTATATCCTCTAGCAAATATTGAGGCCCAGAGCCATGAAAAGCTTTGAATATTATATCCTGTACTTTCAGTTGGGACTTGAAAGAAATCAATACCACATAACATGATATTGTTAAAATAGCTAATCACAGGTAAAACTCTTGCAGCTGTATTTTGTAAAATCTAAAAGGTATTTCAAAGCATACCCACCCACAGAGCACTATCATAATCCAAACAGGTTACTTCTAAGGAACTTCACAGCAAAAAAAAAAAGAAAGAAAAAAGAAAAAAAAACTAATTCGAAGCAAAGATGAAACAAAATTATAAACTCTTTCAATAACTTGCTGAAAGTTTATTGAATGAAGAGTTCATTGGTCTCATTAAGGAATGGAGTTACACATTCTAGGTTCAAATTTCATGTTGATGGCACTGTACAACATGAAAATCATTAATTTCCAGATCACCATGGTATAAAAGAAGTGTAGTATAATAGTTCATATTTATTTTAAATTAAATAAAACAAATAAACTACCTTTCAAATTTAGAAAATACCCAGCAAATTTCTTAGCCTATTAATCAAGAAAAGTTACATAATTTTTACTAGCCAGGTTGCAGTAAGAATATGGTACTTAAGAAATGAATATAATGAAAGAAGAGTTATGTTAAGAGTAAGTGGACAAGGAGAGTTATGTTAAGAATAAGTAGATGAGGAAGGTACAGTATAGAGACAGAATACAAAAGTGAACGACCGGTGTGAAAGATTATGAGTATGAAGTAGGAGCTACTTGCAGAACAAATAGGGAATACTGCATGGTTGAGTCAAAGAAGATAAAAGAGAAAGTAGTAGTTGAATGGAGCTAAGATCCTCAAAAAGAAAATGGTGAGAAATGTAAAGAACAAAATACACTATTTAAAATGATGTACGGATATGGTGAAAACAAAGATAATTTGCAAAAATATAAAGATAAGCAGCAGTATATTGAATAGTATTGGAGTAAATCAGTCTTAGTCTTAGGTATTCTTCCCTGTTTTTAATCTCACACCTTCAATTTATTTGGTCTATTATTTTGTTTCTGTATTCTGCATACAGGGAATAGTGTGATAAGGCTATGTGTATATGTGCATATAAAGGGATGCGGTAGCTCAGTAGCTAAGATGCTGAGCTTGTCGATCAAAAGTTCGGCAGTTCAACGGTTCAAATTTCTAGTGCTGCATAACGGGATGAACTCCCATTACTTGTCCCAGCTTCTGCCAACCTAGCAGTTCGAAAGCACATAAAAAATGCAAGTAGAAAAATAGGGACCACCTTTGGTGGAAAGGCGTTCCATCCACCTTTGGTGTTTAGTCATGCCGGCCACATGACCACAGAGACATCTTTGGACAGCGCTGGCTCTTTGGCTTTGAAACGGAGATGAGCACCGCCCCCTAGAGTTGGAAACGACTAGCACATATGGGCGAGGGGAACCTTTACCTTTATATGTGCATACACAAAGCAGACAAGCTTGCTTTACCAGTTGGGAAACGTTTCCCTATTTAAAACAGATTCTTAATCATGAAAGGTGACCAGCCAAAGTGGTATTTGCAATCACATGATAAGAACAGATCAGGTTAATTAGATTTAGGAAAATTGTTTTATTTATACGCCAACAGGAGGTTTCTTCTCAATTTTCATGGAGCCTTGCCTTTTAATAAAAGCTCTATACGGGGCAAACTCTGAGAATTTATCTCTGATTATTAGAAGTTGACGATGTTCAAGAAATTAAATCAATCAGCTAAAACGGAAGCTTGCAGGATTAGCCCCAGAGTTGGGTTGCCTTTCCCCCATTGCACTGCCAATTAGTCAGACTCCAAACATGATTGCCCTAGACTAATTCTATACCTTTAGCAGATGTTTGGGATGCAAAAATCAGCAGCTTTTCATAGTCCCAGAGCTAAATCAGATCAAAGTTTTGCAAACAGGACAATTAACTTAGGGGTTAGCACTTCTATGTTATTTCTCTTTTTTCAAAAGGCCAAAAATCCTGCTCAACAAAATACTAGTTGCTTATCTTTGGAGGTTGCATAAGAAGGGGAAAACCTGTCTTTATCAACAAGTACTCTTACACTGCATTCAAACCTACAATTACATTTTAACACTGAAAAAGGGGGAAACGTTTATTTTTAGCTTTCCAACATTTCCAACAGTTCTGAAGTAGCACCCAGTCTTCGATAATTCCTATATTCGATAGAAATGTATTAGGAGCTGCCTCCCATTCATCATAGGGGAAAGCACTTGAGGGAATTGCCACTGTGAAGAAAGGCAAATATAACTTGAGCCTCTAGAGCAGGGCTGTCAAATTCCCGGCCCGCAGACCAGATGCGTCACCCGCTGGCCACGCCCATGCCCAGTTTAGCGAAGGGGAAAAAAGTCCCGATACGTCACGTGATGCCACCATGACGACATGAGTTTGACACCCATGCTCTAGAGCAAGGGTGTCAAACTGGCAGCCTGCGGGCCAGATGCATCACACACAGGGCACGCCCATGCCAGCTCCGCGAATGGGGAAAATGTCACAAAACGCCACGCGATGGCAACATGACAGGGCGAGTTTGACACCTGTGCTCTAGAGTAGAAGACTGGAGATTTCAAGTTCTCTCAGAAATCCTCATTCTTACATTTAGCACTTGCCTTCACTTTTAACATAATGCCAATTGACATTATCTTCAAGAGGACATTTTACCTGGAATCTTTAATTTGTGAGAGAAGTAGTAATCTTATCCTGAGCTTGTTGTTGTTGTTGTTAGTCACGAAGTCGTGTCCGACCCATCGCGATCCCATGGACAATGTTCCTCCAGGCCTTCCTGTCTTCTACCATCCCCCAGAGTCCATTTAAGCTCACACCGACTGCTTCAATGACTCCATCCAGCCACCTCATTCTCTGTCATCCCCTTCTTTTTTTACCATCAATCGTTCCCAGCATTAGGCTCTTCTCCAGTGAGTTCTTCCTTCTCATTAGGTAGTACTAACCCTCTGTTCTTCCCCAGTAGCATCTTGGACACCTTCCGACCTGAGGGGTCATCTTCCAGCGTCATATCTACCATGTGGTAAATAAAAGGTCAAAATGCAAGAGATGAATTAATTTCTATAATGCATCAAAGATGCTTTTTCAAAAGGCAACTGAAGTTTGTTTTTCCTTGAAGACGTTCACTTCCCATCCAAAAAGTTTTTACAGTTCTGAAAAACTGAAAAAGATTCTTGGATGAGAAGCAAATAGTCTTCAAGGAAAATCCCATTTCTCTAATAGGGAAGGCAATCTGACAGATACCCTTTTGAAAAAGCACCTTTGGGACAACGATGACCTGGATGACTGAGAATCTCCATAAATTTCTGTAATGCTTTTTCCTGAAGAGGTATGTGTCTAAAGCCGGGGTGTCAAACTCAAGGCCCGGGGGCCGGATGTGACCCATAGGGTGTTTAGATCTGGCTCGCTGGGATGCCCTGGAAACAGCAAAGGACCAGCCAGTGGTGCCTCTGCCAGCAAAAATGGAGCTCAGTAGGGCCGCATGCAGCCTTCCTGAGCTCCATTTTCGCTGATAGAGGGCTGCAGAAGGCCATCACGGCTGAAAACGGAGCTCAGGAGCCTGTTTTCACTGGCAGAGCGCTCGAGCCACCACAGGCGCCCCTGACACGAGTGACGTCAAGCTGGCCATGCCCACCCTAGCCACACCCACCTACCCTACCTCACCACGAGGTCAAACACAACCCTGATGCGGCCCTCAATGAAATTGAGTTTGACACCCCTGGTCTAAAGGAATAAGTTCTTCCTTGGGAGAGAAATTAATCTCACAATAAATAAATAAAATTAATATTTATTCTTAGAAAGTGAATAAAACATAACCCACACAGCCCTTTCAACTTTAAACATTAAAATGCATATATTTAACATAGGAAAATAAGAATTATAAAACTGCCTAGAGTACAGGAAAGCAGAAGCTTGGTTAAAAAAAATAAAAAGTAGAAAATATTACTATCTGGATAGACAAAAGATTGGTCCTGATCTTCTAAGAATTGCTATGGAGCTCTGAAAAGATAATGAGAAAAATACTAAGAAAGTATTACAAATTATTATTACAAATAAGATTCTAAATAAAAACAAAGTCTTCATTATTTTGTCTTCATTCAAGCCTGTATTATGATTCCAGACTATATAAAACCCAATTTTCTAGCTTATATATCATGATAGAGAAAAATAGACATAGCATTATAAACAATAAGTAGAAACCCTAACGCCAAATTTCTTTTTCTTTTTCTACAGACATAGAATCCTCTACACACAAAAAATCGTCTACTTCCTTCTTCCAAAACTTCCTTTTTTCTTGGGTTCAAAATTTTAAAAAGAGTCTATGGGACTTGATAAAATCCACTCCTTCCAGCCTGGATAGAGAAACTTCTGCCTATGATTAGAATGATCAAAGTTGGGGGAGGGGTCTTTTTTGCAACAGAGGGAGTGGTTTGGGGTAATCTGCAGGACCAAATGCTAAACTTACTCTTGAGTGATGTGGATTGCATGCCTGAGTTACACTCATAACAATAGCAGTCCTGCCAGTCACAGTGCACAAAATGCTACTTCCTCTGATGATCATAGCAATCAGTGGTGAAATCCTCCAGGATCTGCTACTGATTCACTGTGCGCACATGCGCAGTGCAGGCCAAATGTGAGCTGCCCGGGCACACATGTACATGCACTCGCACCGCAGACGCTACTGCATAACATGGAAAAAGGAGGCTTAAGAAGGTAAGTAGAACAGCGAGGGGGTGTGTGAGCTGTGAGCTGTGCCGTGTGATTTAGATTCTCTAGAAAGCAGGATTTCCTGCTTTCTAGCGAATCTAAATCGTGTGGCACAGCTGTTCGTCGGAAATACCGGTTCGAATGAACCGGTAGTATTTTTTTATTACTGGTTCACCTGAACCAGTAGCTTTTATTACTACTGGTTCGCCCGAACCGGTGTGAACCGGTAGCATTTCACCCCTGATAGCAATCATCCATTTCTAGAACAGGGAAGGCAATCTGATAGATATCCTTGGTCCTTAGGGTCTTCTACCTCAAACATGGCTTAAAAGCTATGATTCGGCTACTAGACTAAGGGTGGCACACACTGTAAAACATGGTACAATAAGCCAAATATAGGGTTACCGATACAGGAACAACAGTAAGGCTACTTTATATAAACAGTATTCTATATTATACTATACTGTTTCTGTTATTTTCATTTTTCTAAAACTCAACCCTCCTCCTATTTTGCTTGGTCTTTTCTGCAGTTTTTATCTAGCCTTACAAATATCTTTTTGGTGTGATAACCACAGGTCTACACAATATACCCCTAACAGACTTTTCATTATTAAAGTAAAATTTAGAGTTTTTAAAATAACTCTGTAATTTTGTACAGGATATTATAATTATTATACAAAGATTACAATTTCCTAAATCCTAGGATTAGGAGGAGTGGCAGAGCCTGCGGGATGGAGTCAAAGGAGAAATCAGCCTAGCGTTTCTATATAGCCACAACTCCCTCTTGAATTCCATTACCTAATTCCAAGATGGGACTAATTGTAGACTAGATTCTTGTGCATAGGCAGGATTAATAATAAATCCATTTAATTGGAACTCCATGTGTGGTCTTGAACTTTGAAGCCTGACATAGTTATGACTTTAGGCCAGAAAGATACATTTAAAGATATATATAAACAAAGGTATACTAATGAAACGTATGCACCAGTGGTGGGTTGCCCCCGGTTCGGACTGGTTCTATAGAACCGGAAGTAAAACCGTAGGGAGGCTCTGCCCACCGACCCTGACGTCATCAGAACGCTCCTGCGCATGCGCAGAAGAGCTCACGCGTGAATGAAGCTAGGGCGCATACGCGGCCCTGTTGCGAACCGGTAGTAAAGGTAAGTAAAATCCACCCCTGGTATGCACTTGTGAAAGCTGATTCTATAAGCATTCCACCAGCGATAAAGATGACTATCAATGAACCCTTGACCAGGAAGTAGTATCAGCAGCTAATATTTTCTTTGGGAAAGTTTAAATGCTTTAAACAGCTAGTTAAAACATTTTTAGCTTCAGTTTCAGGAGAAATTCTGCTGACTGACCTCCAGCCATTACCTCTTAAGTATCTTTCCACAGATTATCAAAGCATAGCAATATTAATTTTAATTACAAGTCATTATTTTTAAAAAAGGGAAGCGAACAACATGTATATTTTAATGGTATAATTCCACAGAAGAGTGATTTTTAACTATATATGGAAGACCTGACATCTGCTAAACAGATTGCAAATGATAAAATCTGATGCTATCAGAGAAATTAAGATGAAGTCAAGAGAACAACTGACTGCAGGATATAATTTTCAATGGTTTTCATATGCTCAGTTAAAAGAAAGGTTTGATATGGATAAAAAGATAATTAGAAGTGAAAAACATAAAATGGGATGTTATGAGCTATATACAAGCAATGCACATGTAATAGCAAAAATGTATATTTCATTAAGATTTGAAATAGAGGAAGAATGGATTAAAAATTGCATGACAAAATGGGTTATTCATTTTGGAAAAATTACATGGGTAACTGGTCTTAAATAAACAGTGTCATGGTATAAGAGAAAACTTCTATAAAATGATATTGTTATATGATACCAGAGAAATTATCAAAAATGTGCAAAGGTATTCGTTGGAAACCTGAAAATCATGAGGGAATCTTTTTTTTTTTTTTTTAGAAACTTTATTAAGTTTTTTTACAGAACAAAAAAAAGAAATAAAAAAAGAGAAAAAGGAAAAACAAACATTCAAACAGAAACATAAAACACATAAGCATAATAACATTTTCAGTTAGTATCGGATGTGCAGTGTTTTAACTATTTACATAATAGTGCTTGGTGACATTTCAGCTCACTTTTAACCAATATTTAACACACCTTTAGATCTTTCTTTCATTTTGTCATGCAACCACTTGTACCACCTTTCCCACACCATATAATAAACTGACTTCTCATCATTTAATTCATAAGTTAATTTAGTCATCTCTGCGCACTCGAGTATTTTCTTAATTGTAAGCTCTTCTGGTGGTTGAGTTTTCTCTTTCCAATACTGTGCGTATGCCAATCTAGCGGCTGTAATTATGTGGATCATTAAATGTGTCATTTCCTTTCTATATGGCTTCTTTATTATTCCCAAGAGGAAAATCTCTGGTGTTAGTTCAATATCATCGTCAATTATTTCTTGTAACCACCTCCTAATTTTATTCCAGTATTCTTTCGCTTCCGGGCATGTCCACCACATGTGAAAGAAGGTGCCTTGACCATAGCCACATTTCCAACAATTGGGATGTATATTGGGGTATATCTTTGCTAGTCTGGCCGGGGCTAGGTACCATCTATGCAACATTTTGTAGTGGTTTTCCTTATATGCCACCGCTCTAGTGAGTTTAAGATTTCTGTTCCATGCCTCCTCCCATTCCCCAAAATTTATATCGCGCCCTATATTTTTCTCCCATGCAATTATTTGGTTCTTTGTGATATCTTCAAACTTATCGTTGCCTAATAAATAATTGTATAGTTTTGCCAGTATCTTTTTGTTTGTTCCCATCAGGACTTTATCCAATCCATTTGGTCCAAGTTCTAAACCGTATTGTTCTTTATCTCTCTGATATCTGGATTTTACTTGTGAGTAGGTCCACCAATCTAAATTTATTCCTTGCTCTCGTAAGGTGTCATTTGATTTAAGCCTCCCTCCTTCGTCTAAAATATCTTTGTATCTGCCCATTTTCTCCCTCTCCCACCTATTTGGGTGGGTCAGGGCCTCCATCGTTGAGAGCCAATTTGGGATTTTTTTGTAATATTTTTGCCTAATCTGAGTCCATGTTTGTATCAAGGAGTCTCTAATTTTATGTCTATGGAAATGTGTCTTCCTTTGTGGGCGTGCCAGCCTTTTTGCAAGTCATGTCCTTCTAAAGTGAGAATCCTCTCATTTTCCAGGGTGATCCAGTCTCTTAACCAAACTAGCTTGGCTGCCCTGTAGTATGTTTCCCAATCCGGGAGTCCAAATCCGCCGATATCTCTTTTGCCCCTTAAAATTTTAATAGAAAATCTCGGTTTTTTCCCCTCCCATATAAATTCTCTGATGATTTTGTCTAATTCTAAAAAAAATTTTTTATCTAAATTTATCGGTATATTTTGGAATAAGAATAATATTCTGGGGAGGATGTTCATCTTAATTGTGGCTATTTTGCCCAGAAGTGATAGTCTTATTTTTTTCCAGCTATCTAGGTCTTGTTTCATTTTTCTAATTAGGGGAGTATAATTATCGTCTTTCAGGGTCGAGCATCTTGATGTAATCCAAATTCCTAGGTATTTAATTTTTTTGGCAACCTGTAATCCTAATACTTTTTCTATCTCGTTCTTCTGGCTCTCAGTTGTATTCTTAATCAATACTTTGGTTTTTGTTTTGTTCAGTTTAAAGCCTGCCACCTCTCCATATTTACTTAATTCCTCTAATACTTTAGGTCCCAATTCTATGGGGTCTTCCAGGATTAGAGCTACGTTGTCTGCAAATGCTTGCGTCTTGTAGGTCTCCTTCCTGATCTTCAATCCTTTTATTTCCTCGTTAGTTCTAATTTTCCGGAGAAGAACTTCTAGGGCCAAAATAAACAATAGGGGGGATAGGGGACAGCCTTGCCTTACTCCCTTACTAATTTGGAATGTTTTGGTCCTATCCCCATTCACCAGGATGCTCGCCTTTTGGTTATTTTAAATAGATTTAATCATCATTTCAAAATTTGTTCCGAATTTCATAATCTCAATTTGTTTAAACATAAATTTCCAATTTAGATTGTCAAATGCCTTTTGAGCATCGACAAAAATCAAAGCCATCTGTTTTCTGGGGTGTTCTTCATAATACTCTAGTGTGTCTAGCACGATTCTCAAATTATCCCTGATTTGTCTTCCCGGTAAAAATCCGTTCTGGTCTTTGTATATCCAATTATTTAAAATCTTTTTCATTCTTTCTGCCATTATACCCATGAATAATTTGTAGTCAGTATTTAGGAGCGAAATTGGTCTGTAATTTTGGATTTGTTTTAAGTCGGCACCTTCTTTCGGCACAAGTGTAACATGCGCCTCTTTCCATGACTCTGGAATTTTATGGTCTAACAATGCATCATTAAAAATTTCTACTAATTTCGGTTGGAGTGTTTCTTCTAATTTTTTATATATTTCCCCCAGGAATCCGTCAGGTCCTGGCGCTTTGTTGTTTTTCAATTTAGAGAGGGCTGTTTTTAATTCTTCAATTGTAATCTTTCTGTTGAGCATTTCTTTCTCATCATCAGTTATTTGTGGGAGCTCTGCTTTTATCAAATATTGTTCTATTTTGTCATCCGGTATCTCCTCTTCTTTATATAGGGATTCATAGTATTCTCTCACCCTATCCCGTTTTCCTTCCTCGTTAGTCAATAATTTACCCTTAGAGTCTTCTAAGGTATGAATTATTCCCCTTTCATTTTCCTTTTTTAATTTATAGGCCAGCCACCTGCCCGATTTGTTAGTGTTCTCAAAAAGATATTGTTTTGTTCTTTTCATTCTTTGTGCCAGCTCTTCTTGCTCCATGATGTTTACTTTATGCTTCCACATCATCCAGTCTTCTTTGGCAGCTTCGTCTTCTGGGTTGTCTTGGAGTTTTCTTTCTGATTCTCCTATATGATTTAAATAGTCTTCCAGGATCTTCCTTTCTTCTTTATTTTTATGTGCAGTATATGAAATCACGACTCCTCTCAGATAGGCCTTCATTGTATCCCATACTATTGCGCGGATGTGCCTTTGTTTTCATTTTCCTTGAAAAAGAAGTTTATTTCTTCTTTGAATTTTTGTATACAGTCTTTGTCGCCCAATAATTTAGCATTTAGCCTCCACCTCCGTTGGTATTTTCTCTGGACAGGCTTCCATCTCATTTCTAGTGGATTGTGATCTGCCCAATCATTAGGGTTAATTACAGCTGTTCCAATTTCTAGCCCCAAATTCCTACTAACCCATGCCATGTCAATTCTGGACCACGACTTTTGTGCATTTGAAAAGAAGGTATATTGCCTATCATTTGGATGCAAGGTACGCCAAATGTCAATTAGATCTAGTTCATCGACTAACTCGAAAAAAGCTCTCGGTAAATTTGTCCTTTTATTTTTTTTTTCTTTATTGCTCTTGTGGTCCTTCTCCGGATCCACAATGCCATTGAAATCCCCTATCATACAGATTTCGTTATATGCCATTTTCACTAATTGTTCATGGAGTTTCTTAAAAAATTCTCCTTGTTTTTTATTTGGGGCATAAATGCCCACTAATAATATCTTGGAATTCTCTGTCTTAATTTCAATCATGAGGATTCTACCTTTTGTATCTTTAAATTTCAATTTTGCTTCGATTCCTTTTTTTACGTAAATTACCACCCCCCTCTTCTTTTTCTCTGCCAACGAATCAAATGTTTGACCGAATTTTTTATATTCTAAACATTTACTCTCTTCTTTTTTTATGTGTACCTCTTGTAAACACATTACATCAACATTTTGTTTACCTAATTTTGTTAATATTCTTTTCCTCTTTTTGTAATCATTTAGTCCATTGACATTTACAGATATTAGCTTTAAGTCATTCATCTCTATACCTCTATCTGATTATTGGTTCTTGTTTGTTTCTTACGGCCCTTACTGGTCTTGTTTTCTTCTCTTTGGCTTCTTCTTCTTCTTCTGTCTTCTCCTCTACAGTTGCTTCGTTCGTGTTCTGTTGGTGTAGGGCTTCCTCCTCCACTACTGCTGTTTCTAGTTCTTCCTTGCTACCCTGCTCTTCTTCCACACCTCTCAACTGGTCAAGGAAATCTTGTGCTGTACTTAGGCTTTCTATTTTAATTTTTCTTCCTTGCCAGGTTATTAGCATCCCTTCTGGGAGAAGCCACCTGAATAGAATCTTTCTTTTATTCAACTGTATGGCCAAAAATCTGTATCCCTTCCTCATCTCCCGGACTCTTCTTGGTATCTGTTTTAGGATTATTATTTCTTTACCTCGATATGTTATCTGTTCATCTCTTGCCATGTTGTATAGAATATCTTTAACTTTTTCCGTGCGAAGCGGACATGTACTTCTCTAGGAAGCTTGTTCCTTCTTGCGTAGTTAGTCTGGACCCTGTATACATCGTCCAGCTCCCTAATTATCGCCTGTTTGTCTTGGCGAAGTGCATCAGCTATCAGCTCCGCCATCTTTTCACCTAGGTCTTCCTCTTTGTCCTCGACAACATTCTGAAATCGCAAATAGAAGGAAGCCTGGTCCATCTCCAATTGGATTATTGAATCTTCTAACTCTTTATTTTGACTTGTTAATGTTTGATCCACAATATCTAATTTCTTTTCAGTTTGGTCAATTCTTGTTTCAGCTTTTTGAATTCGTTGTTCATTCTTAACTATTGATGTTTGGATTTCATTCATTTTCTGATCCAATGCATGTATGTCTGATTTTAATTCGACATGATTATTTGACAATTTTTCCTGCATTGCCATCATCGTTTCTTGGATTAGGGTTAATGATGCTTGCAGCGTTTGCATTGCCAGGCTTTCTGTTGATTTTTGTGTTGCCGGAGAGGTTGTTGTTATAGTGGGATTAGAGGGAGTCTTTTTTCCTGTTTTCCCCACTGTGAATGACATGCTTGTCATTTCTTTCAAAATTTTCTTTTGCTCTCTAATTATCCTATCAATGTTGCTCCAAATTCTCATTCGCCAGTTAACGCCTCTATTATCTTTTTTTTTTAAATATATATTTATATATATATATTCCTATATCTAATTTTTCCTTCTAAATTATAAACAAATATAACTAGCTTAATAGATATGAGTTAGACAGTTCACAGTCAATGTATCAATATAGCAATTAATTTGGCTAAATATTGTACGTTTAAATGCTTAAAGTACTATAAATACTGTAAATGGAAATTTTTGAATACTTGATTTTAAATATAATTACAATTTTAAATACTATAAAAATACTAATAAATACTATAAATACTAAGCATTGAAATATATATAGAAAGATTTAAAATATCATAGCTTGAGAGTATATTATATATATCTAGACCAAAAAAAAAACCTGTAATTCTTATATTACTGAATATTAATAAGTTAATATATAGAGTATGCAACATTACTATAGATACAAGTAAGAATACTTAGGTAATTAATTAAATGAATGCAAATCAAATAACACTGTATAATAGTATATCTTATAAGCAAGTAAGGTCAGGGCTTAAATAGCCTAAAAATTAACAGTTCTTATTAATAACTCTATTACTATGCAGAAGGTCAGGAAGTTGAGGACAGCGTTGTGAAAAGTAAGAAAAGTAAAAAGGAAGGCTATCAAGATACAATAAGGGGCAGATGGTATTTCCACAAAGATAAAGTTTTTTTGATTTTGATTTTTTTTTTCACTCAGTCATCAATCTCCTCCAATCTCCTCCAATCTCCTCCAATCCTTCCTTAGCCACAGCCGAAGCTCTATGATAAATCTCGCAGCTAGATTGTCTCTATGCCTGTCCTTTTCAGCTTTTGCTCTGTCAGGCTTCTTTAATGGCTGCACTTCCTGTTCTCCAATACAGGCAAGTAAAGTCTGATCTTCAGCTTAATTCACCTTCCTGCTATGGCCAGCAAATGAGGAACAAATTTTTCCGAGTTCCTATGTGTTCCTTACTCCACCAAACCTCTTTTTACGCAGGCAGTTTCAGCACCCTCAGACTTTCCTTTTCTGCGCCGGCTAGACGAGCTCTGTGCCTTGGCAAACTGCTCTTTGATCTCCAGCGCCGCTCGTTTCCACTCTGAGCCCCTCGCTCTCGTCTACGCCGACCCCTTTTTGATGTTCAAATCCACATAGGCAGGGAAAGTAGGTTTCGATCACACCACTGCAACCTCCGATCTTCCTTGCTTCCTTCTAGTTGTCAGCTCCCCACAGCTTCAAGTCAGCCATTGAAAGGCTGACTCACTCACGCTGGTTTGACAGAGCCGCCCGGATTTTGCGAGAAGTGCTTGCGCTTCACTTTCTCACTCACCGGACTCCCTCTATTGTCCGCGGGGCTCTCCAGGTCCCGCGCCCCCGAAGGGATCCCCAAAACGTGGTGACAGGCGGTGTTGAGGAGTAGCGATCACTCACTCAGCACCATGTCGCTGCAGCTCACCAACCGGAAGTCCGAGGGAATCTTTTATTATTCATGATGGATTTGTGGAAGAGCTAAGAAGCTTTCAATGCAAATTCATACAGGTAAAGGAATTTAAATATTATGAAAATGTTTGAGCTTTTTATTAACATCTCTAGCTAATTAGAAAAGACTCAAGACACATTGTTTTTGTTTATGGTAATTGTAGCAATATTATTGTATACTCAGAAATGGAAAAACAATGAAATTCCTACAGTAGAGGAATGGATTGTGAAAATGTCAAAATTTGCTGAGATGACCTGTTTGGTCAGAGAAAAAAAAACTTTTTTAACAGGGTGTGATTGCCATATTCTTATATGGATTTTTTGCTGAAAGAAAAAAAAAGCAATATGATGATTTATGGATTTGAGGACTAAAACAGATATAAATTAACTGAAGGACTGTAGGGATTTGCATTTGAGGATAAATTATAAAATTGTAATTATCTGTTGAAGAGGAGGTTGGAAGTCAAAAACTCTTTAAAATATCATGGGTTACAGTAAACCTCCTTCCCATGCTGAAGGAAATCAACAACTGGCAGATGACCTGAATGTGTTTTACTGTAGGTTTGAGGGAAAACTACTGCTACCTATCTCCACAATCCCTGTCTCAGACATACCAACAACAACCAAGCCTCCTACAACTGACCCCATCCCATTGGGCCCACCACCTCTGGTGATTACAGAAAATGAGATGCAAGGTCTATTTCACAGACAAAAGCCAGGAAAAGCACCGGGCCCAGACAAGATAACTCCTTCTTGCTTAAAAGCCTCTTCCATGCCATCTTCACCCGCATCTTTAATAAATCACTAGAGATGTGCTGTTCCTTCTTGCTTCAAATGCTCTACTACAGTGGTCCCCAACCCCCGGTCTGCGGACCGGTGCCGGGCCGTGGAGTACCTGTCACCGGGCCGCGCAGCGGCCGGGGGACATGAACGCTGCAGCGCAAAGGCTCCTGGGCCGTGCGCAAAAGCTCCTGGGCCGTGCGCAAAGGCTCCAGGGAAGAGAGCCCTGCGCAGGTACGCACGTGTGGCCCAAAGCCCCCACCCCTGCACGCGCTCAGCGGGCCACGGTAAAATTATCAAAGGCTGATTGGTCCGCGGCGATAAAAAGGTTGGGGACCACTGCTCTACTATTATCCCGGTGCTGAAGAAACCCTCCATCAAGGAACTGAATGACTTCAGACCGGTTGCCCTAACATCTGTAGTTATGAAAACCTTTGAAAGGCTAGTGCTGGCCCACCTGAAAACCATCACAGACCCCTTGCAATTTGCCTACCGAGCAAATAGATCGACAGATGATGCTGTTAATATGACTCTGCACTACATCCTACAACTTCTTGAATCTCCAAAGACCTATGCAAGAGTCCTCTTTATAGACTTCAGCTCAGCATTCAATACCATCATTCCAGATATTCTTCTAAATAAACTAAATCAGCTAGCTGTACCTGAACACACTTGTAAATGGATCATAAGCTTCCTAACAGACAGGAAGCAACAAGTGAAGCTAGGCAAAGTTTTGATTTTTGATTTTATTGAACTTCTATACCGCCCTTCTCCTAAAATCATATCAGATACCTGTACAATTAGCACAGGAGCCCCCCATGGCTGTGTGTTCTCTCTACTTCTTTCTATACACCAACTTCTGAGATTGCATCTCAAAAGTTCCTTCTGTTAAAGTACTGAAGTTTGCAGATGATACAATAGTGATTGGTCTCAATCAAGACAACGACGAATCTGGATACAGACGGGAGGTTGAACAACTAGCCTTGTGGTGCAACCGGAACAATCTTGAACTAAACACACTCAAAACCATAGAAATGGTGGTAGATTTTAGGAGAAACCCTCCTATACTACCACCTCTTACAATATTAGACAACACAGTATCAAAGTAGAGACCTTCAAGTTTCTCAAGACTTAAAATGGACACCTAACATCAAAAAGGTCATCAAAAAAGCACAACAAAGAATGTTCTTTCTGCGCCAACTCAGAAAGCTCAAACTGCCCAAAGAGCTGCTGATTCAGTTCTACAGAGGAATTACTGAGTCTGTCATCTGCACCTCTATAACTGTCTGGTTTGGCTCTGCAACCAAACAAGACAGACACAGACTTCAATGGATAATTAGAACTGCAGAAAAAACAATTGCTACCAACCTGCCTTCCACTGAGGACCTGTATACTGCAGAGTCAAAAAGAGGGCTGAGAAAATATCTACGGACCCCTCACACCCTGGACATAAATTGTTTCAACTTCTACCTCAAAATGATGCTACAGGGCACTGCACATCAGAACAACTAGACACAAGGACAGTTTTTCTCCGATCGCCATCACTGCTAAACAACTAATTCCCACAACACTGTCAAACTATTTACTAAGACTGTATTGCTATTCTTCTTCTCATCCTTCCTATTACCTATCTCCTCCCACTGACTATATGACTATAACCATGTTGCTTGTATTTTTATGATTTATATTGTTCTATTTGTTTCCTAGTATGATTTGATTGCTTATTATGACTATCACTAAGTGTTGTATCTTATGATTCTTGATGAAGAAGTATTGTATATATGAAGTATTTTTTCCTTTTTTTCCTTTTATGTACACTGAGAGCATATGCACCAAAGACAAATTCCTTGTGTGTCCAATCACACTTGGCCAATAAAGAATTCTATTCTATTCTATTCTATTCTATTCTATTCTATTCTATTCTATTCCATTCCATTCCATTCCATTCCATTCCATTACATTCCATTACATTTCATAACTTTTAGTTTTTCTTTCTTCTTGCCTTTTTCTTTCTTTTCTTTCTTTTTCTTTGTATTTTATTCATTGTGTAAAATTCTCAATAAATATGATTTTTTTTTAAAAAAATAATAAACTCTAATGCTATTAACAGATGACCCAACCTGCTTTCTTTGAAAGAAAAAAATTAGGTTGGGTTCATACATGTTAAGTCATAACATGATTGCTTTGGCTTTGGCCTAATATGGTAGTAAGAGTTCAGAAAAGTATGGTTAATTAAATAAACTATGCTGAGTGAATTAGGCCATTATTTTCTTTCTTGTGGAGATTGTTCCGTTAACTTGTTGTGTGGTCCTCTGTTAATGTTTCAGTTGTGCAGGAGTCTTCTTTGCCACCACTATTTTTTTTTAATGTAAATTGTGTAATTTCTTTAGCACTGCGTTAGCATAAATATGCCATTTTATCAAATAGTCATCCATCCTTTTTTAATGGATAGATTTACCTGAAGGCACACTTTGCTTCATGACTGTTCAACATTTTTTCTGCCACAAGCCACATTTGACCTTTTGGATGAGGTCAATTTGGTGTCAAAATAAAAATAAAATAAAATTAAGAGAGTTAATATGATTATCCCTATTTATTTAGTATATTTATATAACCAGCCAGGTCATAAATTCACGACTCCGGATGGCATACAAACCAGTGGTGGAATTCAACCGGTGTAACAACCGGTTTGCTGAGCGTGTGCTTCGCTCCACACTTGCGCAGTGCATTTGAAAAGAGCTCTAAAACTTACCTTCTACTGCAGCCCCAGTGAGTAAAACAGCTAAGGTGTGGCAATCCGCTCTGCCGCGCTTATCAGCTGGGCTTCAAACAAAGGAAATACATGTCAGTATAGCCCAGGGGCAGGCAGGCCCAACTGATCATCAAACTGAACCAGTTCTCTCTCAGTTGATCATCGGAACTACCGGTTCGTGCAAACCAGCTGAATCCTACCTCTGATACAAACACAGAAACATTTAAACCTATGTAGCAATCTAAAAAATATCAAACATAATAAAATAAAAAATGTAGAGCTCAAGATTGCAAGAGAACAAGAGTCACTTGATCTCATATAACAACCTTGCAGCTTGATGAGAAGAAGACCATGCTTTAGGCACCTTCTGAAAAGCTAACAAAGATGGGGCTGATCTTACCTCAAGGGAGCCACAGCATTTTTTAACATTTTAAAAATATTTTTAATACTTTCCTTTTTCTTGCATATGAAAAATTTAGCTATAAAAAGACAGACATAAGAACGGTATTTCTTCTTTTCAAGCTTTCATGTTGTTACCCATTTTATTTTATTGTTGTTTTCTGTTCTTTCAAATTTTATAATTGAATAAAAGGGAGAAAAAACCTATTGTACAGCAAATACCGGCATTGTCTTGTGAAAGATGGACCATAAAGAACTTTGTGTCATTATAAAAAAAATTGAACAAAGGCATTTTTTTTAAATGCCTTTTAAAAAAGAAAATCATTTCCAAAAACAAAAGCCTATCCTAATCTTTTTTAGATATATTAATACTCTTGATTTAACTCCAATAGCCTGGGGAAAATGTTTCATAGAGTCAATCAAATTTCTCAGAAAGAATGCTACCTTATTAAAGTTTTGCATGCTGGTACAGAGTCTTTTGAAACAGATTCTTTTTTTAATTCTACAAAATTATTAAATTAGGGAGACCTTCAAATTTATAAAACAGCTTACTTGTAAACTCCTTGGGAACCTGTGCACTTCTGCCATTCTTGCATTCTCTGGATGCATTAAGAGTGTTCTATAATATATAAAGGGACGCGGTGGCTCAGTGGCTAATATGCTGAGCTTGTCGATCGAAAGGTCTGCAGTTCAGCGGTTCGAATCCCTAGTGCCACGTAATAGGGTGAGCTCCCGTTACTTGTCCCAGCTTCTGCCAACCTAGCAGTTCGAAAGCATGTAAAAAATGCAAGTAGAAAAATAGGGAACACCTTTGGTGGGAAGGTAACAGCGTTCCGTCTGCCATTGGTGTTTAGTCATGACCATGGCCACATGTCCATGGAGACGTCTTCAGACAGCGCTGGCTCTTCGGCTTTAAAATGGAGATGAGCACCACCCCTTAGAGTAGGGAACGACTAGCACTTATGTGGGAGGGGAACCTTTACCTTTTACCTTATAATATATAATATCCTCTTCCCCAGTACATCCTGCCAAAGGTGGGGAGATGAATTCAAAACTCAAAAGATACAGTGCCTCTGGCAGCCAAAACCGGGTGCGGGGGAGTCCCCGTTTTGGCCAACAGGGTGCTGCAGGAGGCATCTGTCCCATCTCCCCTCCCCCCTTCCCACCGACCAGCGGAGGCAAACTACAATGCTGATCCAATGCTGAGCCCTCGAAGAAATCCAGTTTGACATCGCTGCTCTAATGCTTTAACTCTGCATCCCATTTAATAGGAAAAGTTATTTTAAAAAAACACCATTATTAGTGAAAAACACTATTATTATTAGTGAAAATGTTACTGTAGAAATGGTTGCATTTATATTAGAAAGATGGTTTAAGCCCGTGATGGCAAACCTATAGCACACGTGCCACAGGTGGCACACGTAGCCATATCGGTAGGCACGTGAGCTCAGCTCAGCTTATTTTGGGGCCTTCTGAGCCCACCAGAAGTAGGGAAACAGGCTGTTTTCTGCCTCCAGAGGACCTTGGGGGTGGGGGGGTGGGGAAGGCCCGTTTTTCTTTCTCCCCAGCCTCCAGAGCCTTTCTAGGAGTGGGACCAGAAGTTGGCAAACAGGCCATTTTTGGCCTCCGGAGGGCCTCTGGGTGGGGTGGGGAAGGCCGTTTTCACCCTCCCCAGACTCCTTGAAAGGCTCTGGAGGCTGGGGACAGCAAAAAATGGTCCTACTGTGCCATCGGGTGCCAGGAACGGGGGGAGCAGGGGGAATGCGCGCGCATGCCTGGAGGCAGGACACATAGAATTATGGGTGTAGGCGCATGCACGACTCCCCCCCTCTCCTGGCATGCGATGGCAAAAAGGTTAGCCATCACTGGTTTAAGCTTTAATAACCTTAATTAAAGGCTATCATGTCTGGATTCATTGATATTTAATGCAACACACAAACAAAGGAAGAAATATTCAGGAACCATCAATGACTTATATATCAACATGTAAGAGACATACTATAGAACACAATTTCCTCCATAAAGAAGAAAATTGTCAAAGAAAGCAAGAGATGGTTAAGGTAAAAGAGGCAGGGAAAATAACTGTGCTTTGATGGAAGTAAAAAATTACTTCAGAAATGAATGAAGGCAGGGAGCTTTCAAAATTAGAAATAAAAACAACTGAATAATGGGGGATGAAACTAAAGTGAAGGAATGAGGAGAAGGTTTTTTTTATAAAATTCTAACTGATGTCTATTAGAAAAAAAGATGACAATGAAAAAAAATTATAGGTAATGTAGTGCAGCTTTATGCCAGGCACAAGTATTGCAGACGGTATATTTGCTGTTGGGCAAATTACTGACAAATATGTGAATATATATTATAATCCTTAATTTCAACTTTCATTAAATCTTATTTCTATGAAGAATGTGTGAACTTTTGTACCTCTAACTACTCTGGTCTCATAAAAGTCTACACAATCTTGGAAGAGCTAAGAAATCTGTAACAATTAAAACTACTGATGCCTTGGTCGCTATAAAATAATACTTAGACGGTCTGAAAAAAGGGGAAAGATGGTAAGAAAAACTACCAGTTCATTTCAGCTTTAAGATTAGCTTTATCTAGTTCCTTCCCTTGTTGAATAATTCTGATTCAAATGGTTTTTTATAATAAATATATACATTTAGAAATGCAGGTTGATTTTCCTCTTTTTTTCATCATGCCTCCTATGCCTTCTATATATAAGCCTGATAAGGGTGGGTTCTACTTATCTTTACTACTGGTTCACAACGGAGCTGCGCGCGTGTGCGCGTGTGCGTGAAGCAAGCACGCATGTGCACTTTTCTGTGCATGCGTAAAAGCATTCTGATGACTTTGGACTCGGTAGGCGGAGCCTCCCTCCAGTTTTACTACCGGTTCTATAGAACCGGTCCGAACCGGGGGCAACCCATCACTGAAGCCTGATATAAGGGAACATCTTGTTTATTAGTGATATAATAAATATAATAAATTTTTGGACTCTCTTCAGTTGAGTCATGAGGATTGCTGAAACAAAAACAAAGCACATCAAGCACATTACACATATATGAAACTGGAATGTGGGACCTATTGTGGTTGAGCCATTGGCCATGTTGTTTGAATTCTCTGAGAAGTGAAGTTCAGCCAGAGGTGGTATTCAGCAGGTTCTGACCAGTTCTGGAGAATCGGTAGCGGAAATTTTGAGTAGTTCGGAGAACCGGTAAACACCACCTGTGACTGGCCCCACCCCCATCAATTCTCTGCCTCCTGGGTCCCAGCTGATCGGGAGGAGATAGGGATTTTGCAGTAACTCTCCCCTGGGATGGGGAGGGAATGGAGATTTTACAGTATCCTTCCCCTGGAGTGGGGTGGGAATGGAGATTTTACAGTATCCTTCCCCTGGAGTGGGGTGGGAATGGAGATCTTACAGTAACCTTCCCCTGCCATGCCCACCAAGCCACGCCCATCAAGCCATGCCATGCCCACCAAGCCACACCCACAGAACCGGTAGTAAAAAAATTTGAATCCCACCACTGAGCTCAGCCATATCTACATGTTTCTTATTCTTGCACTAAGGCTACTGAGATAACTTTATGCATTTGGTTGTTTAATAAGATTATACACCATTAAAACAACACCCACCCACAACATTTTAACATATAAAAGGCAAAATTCAAATCTTATATTTTATTCTAGTTTAAACGACGGTTCCTGACTGTGGAGATCTGTTTGAAGATCTGGATCTTTTCTTCAAAAAGTAGCTAGGAAGATGAAATGAAAGTTCTCCTTGCACGTCGTCTCTTCTAATTTATACATGCAGCTCTTGCTTAGAAATGGTTTTCTTCTTCCCAGCGTTGCTTTTCAAAATCAAAAACTACCTTACAGCATAAAAATGAACTTGTTGCACAAAGCACAAATGCTGCACATAATGTATAATTTTAATATAAAATCTGAATGTTTTACATTTCTGTCTGGATCCAGCATGTTTCCCACAACAGCCAATCAGATGCCGTCAGAAAGCCCACAGACAGAGCTTTAAATCTCATTGCTGTTCACTAGAAGCTGTTTATTAGTAGGGCTGTGCAAAACCACTTTGAGAAGTATCTCAACCTATTATCTGCGCATGGGCACATACCCTCATAAAAACCTGTGAGACCATTTTTAGTACTGCAGCAACATATGAAGCACTGGCATTCAAATGGTATATTGCTCAATCCCAGTACTTAGGGCATACTGCTTCATAATCTAAAGATTATTATGAGTTTTAAGCTTCAGTGATATCTTCTCAAGGCATTAGACACTAACCACTTTCATATCTTGTGGCAGCAGATTCTGTTAATTAACATATCATGAGAAGTGCTTTATTTTTGTCTGTCAGCATCTGCTGTCTTATCAAGTGATCCTAATGAAATAGTAAAATGCTTTGTTTACACCAAAGGTACTCAATCTGCCACTCTCCAAACGTGCTGTAGATCTCATCCTTACTCAGCATAGTCAGGGTTGAGAGGTTATAAGAGTAATAATGTAACAGGTCAAGAGCCAGTAGTGGTCAAGGCACCAGACTAAAAATCAGGAGTCCGTAAATTCTAGTCTTGCCTAAGGCACAAGGCAATTGGGTGACTTCAGGCCTCTCCTCTCAGCCCTAGAAAGAAGGCCATGGCAAACCGATTCCAAAATCTTGTCAAGAAAACTTCAGGGACTTGCCCGGGAGTTAAACCTGACTTGAAAGCACCAAAAATAAAAAGAACACTACTTTGTTACTTGTTTAGCATGTCCACAATGTGCTTCCATTTTCTTTCACTATAATGCATTTAATTAGACAAGATGATCAAAACAATACACGCTGTTTCAAATACGATCTTATGTATCAGAGTTCATATTGTATCATATTATTTCCTAATCTGTTTCTAATGATAATCTATTTTACATATCGCATGTGGCCTTTTCTCTCTTTTCCTGTAGAATTTGCGGTGAGACTGAATCAGCATTCCCTAATCTAAATTATTTGATCCAAAATCTAAACTATTTGAAGGACTGCCTTCCCCAGTTGCATCTACCCAGCCCACCAGAGCAGAAAAGAAAGATAGGTTGCAAGTCCCATCTATTCAGAAAGTACATCTAATTGGACCAAAGAAAAGGCCTTTCCTGTGATGGCTTCCTCCCTTCGGAATACCATCTCCTAGGAAATAAGATTGGCTTCAACATTGAGATTTTTACAAAAGGCCCTAAAGATATGGCTCTTTCTGTGAGACAAGAAGTCCAGGTGAATATACCGGTAGAGCCGATCAAGTGTCTGGTATGATTCTGTGGTTGCCACCACCAGGAGTGGGGGATTATGGATTCTTACATTGTGAAATTTTAATGTTGTAAGTTGCGCAAAGTCACCATGTGTGACACAAAAATTTGTTTAACAAATAAATAAAAATAAATAAATCCAGCAGACGGACAGAATCATAAATAACGTTCAACCTATAATTCAAAACTAGGGTGCCATCTTAAGAAGGATAGATCCTCACCCGGGGTGAAATCCAGCAGGTTCTGACAGGTTCTGGAGAACTGGTAGCGGAAATTTTGAGTAGTTCAGAGAACCGGCAAATACCGTCTCTGGCTGGCCCCAGAGTGGAGTGGGAATGGAGATTTTGCAGTATCCTTCCCCTGCCATGCCCAAGCCATGCCCACCAAGCCATGCCTACAGAACCAGTAGTAAAAAAATTTGGATTGCACCACTGTCCTCCCCCTTCAATATACAAAGAGATTTGTGGTTCATGTGATTTCCTTCTCCAAGAAGGAAGAATGGACTTTTTTTTAATTCTTGAGAAGGTGGGGCTTAGAATGGCTACAGACAAAGATATCACATGCTTCCTGTCCCTATGCTTATTACTCTATGGCCAAAATTAGTACTTTCATATCCAGATGCTGCCCCTTGTGCAAAGGCCATTTGGGCATCACCAAAGGAAGAACCAAAGCAAACATTCCATTCGAAACCACACTCGGCTGAAGTGCACAGACAAACACGGCGGAACACTTCCCCGACGCAATAAAGCTTGAAGGAGAGAAAATAAACCAGTAGCCAGATCAGGTTTCCTTGCCACAAATCAGCAAGAAGGGCACTCAGATCAAGGTACGCATAGAATTTGGTTGCAAGACTTATTCTGAACAAAATCCTCCAACCAAATTTAAAGAAGCATAACTATCTGAAGCTTATAAAGATAGTTAAAAAAGTCTACCGGAGTTAAGGGTGGGAATTTATATACATTGTTTGTTTGTTGTTTTTTTAAAAAAATCTTTTGCTGGTTGCAGTAGTATTTTTTTGGCAGCTGTTGCAAATCTCTGACAAGTTTTTCCTTTTGGTCTGTGTGAGAAATTCGTATGGAAGTCACACACCATGCCAGCTAATGCCCTTACTTGAACGTGAACAGACAACTCCATCCTACAAGGGCATTTCAAGTGGACCAACCCTTCTGCAAATTCATATGAAAACTCCAAAGCAGCAGAAAGTTCTTTCTTGCCCTGTTTACAACAGCTAACTCGATTAAAAACCACACCGACTCTTGCTGCAGTTCAGCTGTGTTTCCCCACAGGGCTGTATTATAGTTCTCTAACCAGTCCCACAGCATTGAATGATGTCATGGGATCAGTTCAGCAAGATGAAAGGCATTAAGCGGAACCCGCTGGCACTGGGGAAAACTTCCAACACACAATCCGTGAGGAGCACAGCTTGAGAACAAAAAAAAAAAAAAAAAGGAAAAGGAAAAGGAAGAAAAGAAAAGATCGGTTATAGACCCAGCTATTCAAATCCAAGAAAGACAAGATTTTTTTTCCCTTTCCAAGAAAAAAAGGAAGGCGGGTAAGTTGACCTACACTGATAAGTTTTTATTAAATGTATGTAAGAAAAAGAGGAAGCCGCAATATTATTTGCTGCTAAAAAGAAAGCAATCTCTCTCTCTCTCTCTCTCTCTCTCTCCCTCCCCTCCCCTCCCCTCCCCTTCTCTCTCTCTCTCTCTCTCTCTCTCTCTCTCGCTTGTCTCCAAAGCTCAGCCTTTGATGTACAGCAACAGATCACTGATCAGATTACAGGCATTTGGTCTCACTGCTTGCCTGCCTTTGATGTGTGTGTTTAATTTTATTTTGCTGGATTTAAAGTTTGCCTGGGCTTGTACTGACATACGTTTAAAAAAAAAAGGAAAAAGATGAAGGTGTTTAATATAGAAGCTCTGGCAGAGTAAAGTTCAGTTGCAGGAAGCGTGGCTGTTGGATGGGCATCAGGATAATCAGGTACAGTACCGTATTATTATTATTCTTACGTTTAAAATTGGCCATCTATTGAATGCTATCTGTTTTGGGGTTTGTTTATTTTGCTAGTAATTTGAAAGGAAAACTTTAGGCTATTTAAATCTACCGCATTCCTAGGGAATATTCTGGGAACATTTTGGCTTATAGACTCTATGGGGGTAATATCAGAATAAAAAAGAATTGTGCTCAGAAAAGAATAATAAGTGCAGCATTTTTAGTACCCATTACAATCATCAGAAGTCTTTGTTTAAAATAATAATTAGAAACGTGTGGCTTTAAGAGTTGGTCGGATTTACTTAATAAATACAAAAACTGCCCCCATTTAAATGCTACATTGTGCAACCTCTTCAAAATAAATGATATGTGTTGGATTTAAAGACTTGAGAATCATGGTCTGTAAGTTGCAACCCACTACTAGTTACATACAAACTAGGAATCAGTTGAAATGTGTTTACAATTGAATTGCTTGCCTCGGTGAAGGCAATGAACTAGCATGTAAACTACACCAGAAAATAGACTGCTCGTTACTCCATCACTGCAATGCTAAGTGTGTATATCATGAAGTAAGTACTACTGGGTTTGATTCATTGATTCACTAGTTAATATGTTTAGGATAGTAACCTCTACCTCTGGCTCCTGTCCAAATATGTGTGTTCCTGAGTCAGAAATGCTAACGGACAGAATTGCCACTTGTATTTCGAGGTGTTGCAGATGCTAAACTCAAGGGAGAAAAGCTTTCATACACGTGCAATCTGTGTGCACAATAGTATTCCTCTGAACACAAGACGCTACAAAAGTATCTAGGGTGAAGTGCATATACAGTAATGGTTGTTTTAATTAGTACATATATTCATTCATTTTATGACCAGCACAATTCTGTGCACGTTTACTTCGTCCCACTGTATACTTTTCAAAAATTTACTAAATTGTGCAAAATGTAATATAGACTTTTTGTTCATTTCCTAATTAGATTCTTTAGACCTCTACATAAAAATAAACTGACATTGTTTTAAAAAAGGAGATTAAAAAAACCCTTTTAAACAAATCCCAGTTTTTTTTAACAATGTGGCTAAACACTGAAATTGTAATCTGTTAAAAACCAAGTCAAAACAAGAGTTGTTTAAGCAGCTAATACTCTGAACATGTTAACTGAGGATTAACTGCTCTTAACAGGTTTTACTGATGAACATCTGTTAAAGGGTTTCAGATTTTATGTTTCAAAATCCAGCCTCTCAATGTGAGATCACCATCATCAAATTTTGTGACACCTATAGCCATCAACTATGAGACCTCTGACTCACAGTAATAAGCAAATTCTCTGAAGAACATTTGTTGTTTTCTTAACAAGAAAATACAAAAGCCAAAAGGCTTCTTACTGATTCTTTGAGCACATGAAAACACTAGCAGATCAATAGTATAATAAATTCATCGGATATAGTAAATTATTTAACATTTAACATCATATTTGTGGGAAAGTTCCAAGATAAAATTAGTCATTAAAAATAAATATTTTTCTTTTTATTTAACACTTAAATCCATACCATATGCCTCACTCTTAAAACTCAAGCATATCTTTATGCTTGTAACCATATCCACCTCATCCTAGACAAATGATCAGCGCAAGGAGTGGCTCTAATTTATGTTCTCTTTCAACAAAATCTGGAGCCACTCTTATGCTGATAATTTAGAATCATTTAAAAAGTACAATCAGTTACATATGTTGTAATAGCTTCTTTGGTACGTTTAATCCCTCAGAGAAGAATTAAAATTCCACTAAAACCATATTCTTTTTAATTGCCATAATTTAAAGATATAGACATTGTGCCTAATTGGATTTGCTCTGGATTATCAACTTTCATCTAACCTAGCTTTGCTGTACTAATTCAAGTTCAGTCCACTTATCTATTTATTAAATCAGCTTTTCCTGCTTTTGGCTACAATTAGCAATACAGTATATGTTTGCATTATGCTGATGTTTATTGATACGTTTTTTTGTCCTTTTAACATTAAAAATCAATCCAGATTGATGATTCTGAGATTTACAAAGTCAAAGCAAGAGCTGAGTATATCAGGAGAAACATAAAATTATGTGGAATGCAAAGGGAAAGGAGTGATTTTAAAATGTATATAATAAAATAAGAAGAGAAAGGGTCAAGGATGAATGGGTGAAGTATGAAAGTGGCTGAAATACAAAAGTTAGTAATCATGACAAAAGAAGTACATTGAAATTATTCGGTTTTATAAAGAGAATGAATGAGACATGAGTCAGAAAACAAATATATAAAGAAGAGAGAATGAACTGAAAAGAAGAGAAAGACCAGGAAAGTTATGAGTGGATGGAACCGAGAGACAGGATAAAAGTGAATACATCAATGGTGTTGTAGAGGTAAATAATCCGGTTATTGAATTTTTGCAAATCTATAGCATTTATAACTCCGTTAAGAGAGCTACACTTGCATCAATAACTGTAACTGCAATTACACAAATTCTTCAATAGATGTGGTATATCTGGGCTAACTAAATGTGCTGTATGTAAAAGTTTGCTTTTTCGTTGATTGAACAAAAAGAATCACTAGCCATATCAGTGGAGAAGGCTTCATTTTCTTATGAATTAAAAAAGCATTTCTGAGGATATTAGAAATCAGGCATGGACTTGCTATGCCTAAACTCAACTGTAATTAATATTCCATCCCAATTAATTCATACTTCAAAGAAACTACTATAAAGTAATGTAAATCGTTTGCCTTGGGCAAATAACAAAGAAAGCTACTGTTAAGTCCAAGCATATACAGGCTATAGTTTAATCCTTTTATTATTTTCTTAATTCAATAATATTAGTTGTTCTCTAAATAAATATACTGTAATCAGAAGGTGGACTATGTTTGGGGAACCTCAAGTCATATTACAAAGCTAACTAAAACTATAGGCAAACAGTGAGGGACCGGCCTGCAGTGCCTCTGCCAGCAAAAATGGAGCTCCATTTTCGCTGGCAGAGAGTTGCAGGTGGCCGTCGCAGCCGGAAACGGAGCTTGGGAGCCCGTTTTCACTGGTAGAGCACTCGGCTTTCCACAGGCACCCTCAACAAGAATGACGTCAAGCTGGGCATGCCCACCCTGGCCACACACCCCGAGATCAAACACAACCCTGATGCGGCCCTCAATGAAATTGAGTTTGACACCCCTGCATTAAATGAATTATACATATTTTCTCCCATTGACCCATCACCAACCAAGTTTTCTGTTTTAGGATTATCTTATTTGTATTGCTAATATAAGAAATGTAACTTGTCAGTCACTTAGAAGACAATCCTATACTGTACATGTCTACTCAAAAGTAATTCTTACTGCATTCAAGGGCCCTTGAAGGTTGGTCTAGGATTACAGCCAATACTTTCTGTTAGTTATTACTATACATGAAAAGGTTATCTTTAATGCATGTTTCAACACAGCAAAATCTAATGGCCATAAAAATAATGGATTTGCAGCAGGCCCACCAAAAGTTGCCATTATCTCTTAAAATTACCCTATCATCATTAATCAAATAATACCTTTGTTGATTTGTCTAATGAATATTACTTCAAAGTCCCACAGTAACTTTTAAAACAACACAGTAAATTTCTGCTACTGGAAATACAGCACTGATAATTTAGTTCATTAGTCCATGCTTATTGTCTAATGATTTTAATAGTGTGCCAAAATGTTGCCTGCAACAAAATTCTTACATAAGGAAAGATAAAATCTTTGTTACTGTTCCTAAAACTGATATGGAAGCTTGGAAATTTTACAGGAAGAGATGTCAGGATTGCTCAAACTTGGCAGGGAGGAATTGTGATATGCTTAAAATGGCTTAAAACAAAGCCTGTTTGTGGTGTAAATGATGCAGGTAGTCCTTGACTTATGACCACAATTGAGGTCAGAATTTATGTTTCTAAGTGAGAAATTTGTTAAGGGCGATTTGTTCCATTTTATGACTTTTCTTGCCACATTTGTTAAGTGAATCACTGCAGTTGTTAAACTGGTAACACGGTTGTTGAGTGAATCTGGGTTCCCCATTGACGTTGCTTTTCAAAAGGTCACAAAAGCCCATGTGACACTGCAACCCACCACAAATGTTAACTAGTTGTCAAGCATCCAAATGTAACTCACGTGACCATGGGGATGCTGCAATGGTCATACATGTGAAAAATGGTCATAAGTCACTTTTTTCAATGCTGTTGTAACTTCAAACGGTCATTAAACGAACTCTTGTTAAATTGAGGACTACCTGTGCTAGACCAAGACTTACTGAATTATTTTTTCCCCTAAAAGTAGAACCAGTGGTGAAGATGCTGGCTTAGAAACCAGGACACAGGTTTTCTTTAGGCATGAAAGTTGACTGGCTGATTCTCTCCACATCAATCTACATCACAGGGTTATTGTGGGGAAATAGGAGGTGGGCGTATTAGGTATGTTCGCCACCTTGGGTTCTATATTTAAAATAAGCAGTCTAGAGAAGTCACATGGCGAGATAAGCGGCAAAGAAATGTAACAAATAAAAAATAAAAAGGCAGGATAAAAATCTAATCAAGATGATAATGATAATATAGGTATATGTTTCTTTATGGATATATACTAGCTTACAACTAAGATACTATACAATTAAAGTATAGTTTTAATTTGTTTTAATCCGGGTTGTTTTAAATGGATAGCCAAAATTATTTAATGTTTTTTAAATTGCTTTTAAATTTTATATGTTATGTTTTACCATGGCTGTTCACCACCCTGAGTCCTGTTGGAGAAGGGCAGTATACAAATTAAATTAATTAATTAATTAATTAATTAATTAATTAATTAATTAATTAATATGCCATGCATCTTTAAAACTTAAACACAGCGTAAAAACTATAACTGAGACAAAACAAATTCTTTCCACTGATGGGTGGGATTTTTATGGTTAAGGTACCATCTGTGAAAAAATATTTCTCAAATACATTCATTGACCAGGGCTCCATAGAGCAGGGATGTCAAGCTTGATTTCATTGAGGGCCCCATCAGAATTGTGTTTGACCTCGGGGTATGTGTGTGTGGCCAGGGTGGGTGTGACCAGCTTGACGTCACTCATGTCAGGGATGCCTGTGGTGTCCCGAGCGGTCTGCCAGTGAAAATGGGTTCCTGAGCTCTGTTTTCGGCTGCAACAGTGTCCTGCAACCCTCTGCCAGCGAAAACGGAGCTCGGGAGGGCCTGTGGGATAGTCCTTCACTGTTTCTAGGGTGGCCCTGGGGGTCAGATCTAAGCGCCCTATGGATTGGATCCGGCCCACAGGCCTTGAGTTTGACACCCCTGCCATAGAGGAAAGCCTCAGAAGAAGGCTGTGGGATCCAAATACAGCAGTCTAATCCATCACACTAGTGGTCTGAAATCACCAGTCACAAACAGCCTTCCGAAAACAGACCGGAAGCCAATGAAATTAATGTTGTGACAAATCCATAGTGCCCAGTCTCAATGACATACCGGTATTTATTTCTGGCTTGTTTTATGGGATTGAAGATAATGCCAGTATCACTGTGAGCACTTTGAAAAGAAGACACAATATAGCATATAAATATTTCAGTAGAACAAAATGTGGAGACAGAATGGCAATAAGCAATAATACCTTTTTAGCTTTCCAGATGCCCATAAAGACCTGGCTGTTTTCCAGGCATTGGCCTATAGGTGGGTGTCAGCCTGCAAAGGTGGAACTGTTGAGAGTTCACAGCACCAAGATGGGAAATATGATATTCTTCGACAGTGTGAGACTACAGGTAGTCCTCAATTTATGACCACAATTGAGCCCAAAATTTCTGTTGCTCAGTAAAACATTTGTTAAGTAAGTTTTGCCCGTTTTATGACTTTTCTTGCCACAGTTGTTAAGCAAATCATTGCAGTTGTTAAATTAGTAACATTGTTAAGTGAATTTGACTTCCTCGTTGACTTTGCTTGTCAGAAGGTCACAATAGCTGATTGCATGACCCCCTGGACACTGCAACTGTCATAAATATGAACCAGTTGCCAAGCAACTAAATTCTGATCGCATTTTGATGCCGCAACAGTCATAATAGAATAGAATAGAATTTTTTTTTTTATTTGATTTATATGCCGCCCTTCTCCGGAGACTCAGGGTGGCTTACAATGCGTTAAGCAATAGCCTTCATACTTTTGTATATTTATACAAAGTCAGCTTATTGCCCCCACAATCTGGGTCCTCATTTTTATTGGCCAAGTGTGATTGGACACACAAGGAATTTGTCTTGGTGCATACGCTCTCAGTGTACATAAAGAAAAGATATGTTCATTAAGAATCATAAGATACAACACTTAATGGGAGTCATATGGTACAAATAAACAATCAGGAAACAATATCAATATAAATGGTAAGGATACAAGCAACAAAGTTACAGTCATACAGTCATAAGTGGAAGGAGATGGGTGGTGGGAACGATGAGAAGATTAATAGTAGTGCAGACTTAGAAAATAGTTTGACAGTGTTGAGGGAATTATTTGTAAGAAACGGTCATAAGTCACTTTTTTCAGTGCCGTTTTAACTTTAAATGGTCACTAAATGAACTGTGGTAACTCGAAGACTATCTGTATACTTCATTTTCTGTTGCTACAATATTTATAAAGAATTAGTTAAAAACTGCAACCTTCTGCCATTCAAAAAAGCACAATGCTTTAAAGGTTTAAGGAGTCTTGAGTCATTTACAATTTAGCAATTCTTGTGTTGAGCTGCTTTAGTCTTCTACTATATAAACATCCATTCACTCACTCCCTCAATCAGTAAATCATTCCAGCACAAAGCTTTCAGCAAGAGATGAATGGAAACATATTGTTCACAGTTAAGCAATCATCAATTTCTTTCTACAAAGAAACCGTCCAATACAGTGGTGGGCTGCTGCCGGTTTGAACCGGTTTGAGCGAACTGGTAGTTCCGACAATCAGCTGGCTCCACCCACCTTCCCCCGCCCTATCCTATCCTATATTTCCTTCTTTCTGGCACAGCTAATTTCCATGCCTCCGCTGTTCTACTTACTGGGGCTGCCTTAGAAGGTAAGCAGCTGAGCTTCAAATTGCTGTATTTTGAACGCTGCACACAAGCGCGTTAGGCACATGTGCAAAGCACACTCTCATTGAACTGATTGTTAAACCGGTTGCAGCCCACCATTGATCCAATATAATATATTTGGGAGAATACTATTATATAAAGTGAATGTTGCTCTTGTACTATATAAGCATCTCTTGCTAATATCTGTGCAGATCTGCTCCAGTTATCAGGTTATGGTAGATATTTCTGCTATATCATAAGGGCCGCTTCAGTTAACTTCCCAAATAGATAGATTTTACTTTTCAACAAGTGATTGAAATTAATAAATAAGTCGAAGGATAAAAGAGAATATATAAAAGTGGTCATTATATGGTATTCTTCCAAAATATAATGGGATATCATCAGTTATGTAACACTAGTAAGTCTATTGTGCTATTAAGAATATCTGGTTTGATTGTCAGAAATCAAAAACCCTTGGTTTCTAAACTTCAGGATACCTGTAAATGCTGCTACTCGTGTCAAAAAAACATTGTGAGGACATTGGCTGTAAGTCATTTTTTCAATGTGTTGTAACTTCAAATGGTCACTAAATGAATGGCTGTAAATCAAGAACTACCTGTAAAAGCAAATTCTTTAGCAGCTCTTATGGTGACTACCTTCTGTATATGTTGCATCATAGTAGTAACCCTTGAACAATTCTTGAAAAAGGGGATTATTTATTGGAAATAACTCAGTGTAATTAGGCTGTGTCATTGGCATTTCCTAAATTGATATACATCTTTGCTTAATGCTGTCTACAAAATTATAACTGATATCTAATGTCTTTTTATTTTTGAAGAACTGATGACCTCTTATTTTTGAGTAAAACCACTATTTTGTCCAAGATGCTCAGAACGAAACAGAAATAGTTAGAATTAAGGAGGAAAGTTACTCCAGGGTAATTGTTCAGTCCAAGTATTGTTTTCAGAATTGCACTGAGTTCAAAGTCTTTTTACATAAGTGTTTCCCCTTTCACACTCAAGCATTCATGTCAGCAGCGTATTTTAGGAAGAAAAGGTATTTTTCATCTTTTCTATTACACAAGTAGGATATCCCAGTTCACATCTTTGATTGTCGTAAATCACAAGCTTTTTAAAAACATCACTAGATGAAAATGTCACAGCAAAATCTGCCCATCTTGCTTGGGCTCAAAGACTAGGGATAGTCAGAAATGGTGAATACTTGGATGAGAAAACCTCCAGAAAATGCCAGAAGTATAGGTTTAACTGGGATAATTGAAAACATGCTACAACAATGTACCGCAATGCTAAATTGCTTTGATGTGTGCGAGAGAGAGAGGGGGGAGGGGGAGAGGGGGGGAGGGGGAGGGAGGGAGAGAGAGAATAATGAGAATTATTAAAATAATAATATTAAAAGAGACCTTGCTCAAATTCTACAGAATACCACTGGGAGAATATCCGTATGTGAAATTATCAAGAGATTTTTTTTTAACGTCCAATAAACATGCTTAAAAAGAAAGCATTTAATCTGAAGAAAGTATCTGATGAATAAGTAGACTATAAATATTGAGGTGATGAAAGAAGAAACAGAACATAGCAACTTCTTCCTTCTGCTATGATTTGGGAATATCCTGGGCCTGGCCCTCAGTAACTTGTCCTCCCACAAACTCTGTTGATTGGGAAAGAAGTGTATTCAATGGAGGGATTGGCAGCAGCTACTAATGTCTCTTCCCCCCCTCCTTCTCAGAGTGGCATGGGAAACTGTACATGGAGAGAAACAGGAAGCAACCCTCTAAGCCGATCTGCTTAGCAGTTCTCTTTGAACTGTGAAACAGAGAAGGTGGATCACCCAATAAGCAATCCACTGAGTTGTACACTTGCACTCTGCTGTGTAGCTGTGAAGATTCAACCTAGTGAATTACAGTCACCCTAGTATGCCACTCAGAGACAGAGCCCTGACAAAAGGTTTTGCCGATTGTTCTTTGCAGACAGCAACAGCAAGAACAGAGCAAATTCTTAGAAAGTGCATAATTACCAATAGGCAATATGATGGAGGGGACTAGATTCTGGGGCCAGTGCATTGCATCCTAGAAGGAAGAGCAGTGTTGACCAATCACAAATGTCCCATTGTGATCAACCTAACCTGTAACTCAGGAGGAAAGATATTGTAATTTAGTGCTGTAAGTGCAAAGTGAGTATATATAGCACCCATAAAATTTAATTGACAAAGAAGATATTGCATAATCTCACGACCTTTTCTGTGCACTCGATCTTCATTTCACACTCCACATTTGAGGAGATAACTCCAAAATCTCTTCAACTTTGTCATAATTTTGAGGTTTTAGCCATTTAAATTTGTTAATTTAATATCAGGCTTCTTAGAATGTTGTCTCATCATTCTGCAGGGGCCTCACTGATAACACTAAGCATGATGGTCCCCAATAGCTTTCAGTTATGGATTACTCCAGTGGTGGAATTCAATTTTTTTTACTACTGGTTCTGTGGGCGTGGCTTGGTGGGCATGGTGTGGTGTGGCTTGGTCGGCGTGGCAGGGGAAGGATACTGCAAAATCTCTATTCCCTCCCCACTCCTGGGGGAAGGATACTGCAAAATCCCCATTCCCTCCCTACTCTGGGGCCAGCCAGAGGTGGTATTTGCCAGGTCTCCGAACTACTCAAAATTTCCGTTACCGGTTCTCCAGAACCTGTGAGAACCTGCTGAATAGCACCCCTGGATTACTCTAGCAGTCTGTAGAAAGGAAAAGTCTGGGAATGTTCATTCCTTTCCAGTACCACTGCTGAGCTACTGCTTTTCCCTGAAAACGGAAGTGATGGTATTAAGCATGCCTTTAAAAAAAAAAAAAAGTCATGTTTAATGTTGCAATGATCAGCTCAGTAGTAACTTCATTGTCTCACCCTCAATTATTATTGCTTTTGCTGGAGGAAATTGTTTGTATGCGTAAGTAAATCACGAGGATGGTACAAATGTAATATATGTTAACAAAAAAAAAGTATTGGGGTTAAAAGGTGGTTATTGAGGACATGAGCCTAAGCTTTTTAATTTTTATGCTAGGTCCGAATCTTTAATTCTGCAAGCATAAGTTGTATTAAATGCAATTAAATTTGTTGACAATTCAAAAAATAATCCATAATTATAGAGTTGACCATTAACAAGAAAAAGAATTCTATGCCATTATATTTAAGGTGGGAAGGATGAAAAAGATAAGCATTTCATAGTCAGGAAAGATACTGGCTAGAAATGCAAAACCTGACCATGTAAATAAAATGAAGATCAAAAGCATGAAAACAAATGGGATAGTCAGTGATATCATTTAAAAGGGGGGTATTTGTTAGATTGAAAACAGATTATAAACAGGGAACTTCTGAAGGGACCAAGGAGCTAGATAAAAGTAACAGAATAGATTGGGAATAAAAATTAAAATAATAAACTTGATGCACAGGAAGAACAAATTAGTTGAGATCAGTATGGTGGGAATTGAAAATGAAGATGAGATTCTAGCAGTTTAGCCCTTTGAAGAGCCAGTTTGATGTAGTGGTTAAACTGCTGGCTAGAAACCAACAGACTCTGAGTTCTAATCCTGCTTTAAGGCATGAAAGCCAGCTGGGTGACTTTGGGCCAGACACGCTCTCTCAGCCCAACTCACTTCACATGGTTGTTATTGTGGGGAAAACGGGGGGGGGGGGGGGGGGGAGGTATTACATATGTTTGCTGCCTTGAGTTATTTATAAAAATAAAAGCAGAATAAAAATCGAATAAATAAAATGGACTCAGCTGTAGTTCAGTTCATATATTTCAATAAAGTGAGACTTCAAATTCAGGTTGTCCTCAGTTTACGACCACAATTGAGCCCAACATTTCTGTTGCTAAGCAAGACATTTGTTAAGTGAGTTTTGTTTCATGTTACTAATTTTCTTGCTACGTTTGTTAAATGAATTACTGCAATCATTAAGTTAGTAACATAGATAAGTGAATCTAGCTTCCCCGTTGATTTTGCATAACAGAAGGTTGCAAATGTGATCACATGAACCCAAGACACTGCAACTGTCATAAATATGAGCCAGTTGCCAAATATCTGAATTTTGATCATGTGACCATGGAGATGCTGCAATAAGTATGAAAAATGTTTGAAGTCACTGTTGTATGAATGGTCACTAGATGAACTGTTATAAGTCGAGGACTACCTGTAAGCATTTAACTTCAATTCAGTAGGACTGACTTTTAAGCAGCAGTAGCAGCTTTACTAAAAGTGCCATATAAATATAACGAATGTTTTACTATATTAAGCAACCTGAGAAGACTTCCTGCACACAATCATTTGTGCAGTAATATTAAAATGGCAGATTCAGATTATGTTGAGATAGTTTCTGTAGAATTTAGGTGGTATGTCTTGAATATTTTGCCTCCTTATAATTTTTTCTACTGCCTGCGCTAAAGGGAGGGTATAAGGAATTCTTTGCTGGTTTGCATCTTATAGAAAAGCTAATTCATCAGAAATATTCAGCAAATCTTTTTAAATGTATTAATGCAATTAACACTTATGTTATGACTAAGTCTTTAATTACAGCAGATGCTACAAGAAATGTTCTTCAAAAGCATGGGCATGCTAATGTTTTCATTGTTACTATGTACATCTTCCTCTTACTCAGGAGTAGATCTGTCTTTCCCTGCATGCAGTCACTTGTACAAGAGGGAGGAAATGGTAGTTAGCTAAAACAACCTAGTACTGTATGCTTCAGCTGTGCGTAACAAAATAAAAGCTATCTTCATGATGATAACTCTTAGAGTACTTTAGTGGCTGAGAAAGGCCAACATCAAAAGTCATGTTTTAATCCACCTATATCACACATCACTGATTGCCTTCCGGCTGATGCCACCCTCCTTTATGGGAAGATAGGGCCTATTTGATTGGCTTGATGGAGTTAAGCTTGACTGAGGTGAATTGATTAATTGATAGAGCCTACTGGATTCCAGATGGAGCTTGGCCTTTTTTCCAAGGATCGTATGAGTGATTCAGGTGAAGCCTTGGTTGCCATGTGGTTTACTGAGGAGCTCTGGGAAACAAAGCACCAGAAGAGGCTACCTGTATTTTTCCACCATAATTGCATATGCTGACAGCTATCCAGAGTGTGTTGCATAGGGACAGATGCTCTGCAGGGCTGCTGTGAAAATATTCTGGCTGTTTATCAGATACAGTTGGTCAAATACGTTCTGAGTTGGACTCTGATTGGACAGGCCTACCAAGGTATAGGCGCAATCTGATGGTGTGATCTGGGATGAATTCAAGTCACTGACTCTCGTGGAAATAGCCAGATCTGGAAGAATAGATATGTTCTGGGCACCATCAATTAAAAGTGAAACACACCACCTCTGTAGTGGCCCGTGGATTGACTTGCTCCCAAGATCTGTATGACTCTCACCCTGATGGTGCTTTTGAAAATCTTAAAGTACTGGCCATTTATCTAGGCTTTGGGGTTAGTATAGATGGGATTGTTTATAAAGTTTTGTGTTTGTTTTGCTGTTGGATTGCTATCTTGTGATTATTTTGTAATTGTTTCTGTGCTTATTTTGGTCAGTTTTCTGTATTTTGTTGATCGTTGTGAGCCACTGAGAGATGGTTGGAATTCAGTGGCATCCACATTGAATTCAATAATAAATAAAATCCACTTATGTTGATATTGGACATAGAAAAAAAAAGGATATCTTTCCAATGCAGAGAACATGCCACCTTCCTAATCATCATCTGAATCAGACAACACAAATTCTTCATATAACACACTTATTTATTTTAAAGTGAACCATGATTTTTAGTCAATTATTCCAATTTGGAGAGTTTATCAACACATAACCCAATTTAATCTTTTGTGGCCATTTTTTTTCATGTGAATACACCTCAGTTAAAGAGCTAATAAGTCTTTCATCTTCTATAGCTCATGGGAATGCACAAGATTGCCAAGGGATGATCTCCAATCCTGGTGTTATTTTCCATCGTTAGTGCAAACCAATTTCCATTTTCCAGAAGATCCGATTTAGGGCCTATGAAAAGTCTTCATCCAGCTGAATTTCTAGTGATCACAAGAATATGTCCATGCAGGTTTTTTGGCAACAATGCCTGCCTTCCTCTTTTAACCTGGATTTTCTAGTGGTCCCAGATCCCCGTTATTAACCAGGTCCAACTCTTAATTAGCCTTTTCCGTTCCAGCCAAGATCAGTTGGATATTGCCAATGTAAAAATGAGGCATTCCTCTCAAGGCGATTCATGGTCCCTTCCTACCCAAATGCTACTTTCTGTGCCTTAGATATTTATTTATTTATTTATTTATTTATTTATTTATTTATTTATTTATTTATTATTTATTTATTTATTTATTATTTATTATTATTTATTTATTATTATTTATTTATTTATTTATTTAATTTATATACCGCCCTATTCCTAAGGGACTCAGGGCGGTGAACAGCGAACGATAAAAATACATGTAATACAAACGTTAATAAAAAACCAATTAAAATATACTAAACACTCTGGTCCTAGATAATTCAAGACATCCCAGTTTAAAATAAAATCAAAAAAGCAATATAAAGGGAAAGTTAGGCCAGGCCAGCCTGCTGAAACAGGAATGTTTTGAGGGCACAGCGGAAAGTGCGCAGATCCGGAATCTTCTGTATCTCTGGGGGGAGCTCGTTCCAGATGGTGGGTGCCCTCACAGAAAAGGCTCTCCCCCTGGGGGCCGCCAGTCGACACTGTTTGGCTGAGGGCACCCTGAGAAGCCCCTCTATGGGAGCATACTGGGCGGTGAGAGGCTATTGGTGGCAGAAGGCGGTCTCGTAAGTACCCCGGTCCTAAGCCATGGCGCGCTCTAAAGGTGGTAACTAAGACCTTGAAGCGCACCCGGAAGACCACAGGGAGCCAGTGCAGCTCACGCAGGAGGGGAGCCACATGGGAGCGCCATGCTGCTCCCATAACTACCCGCGCGGCCGCATTCTGGACCAGCTGGAGCCTCCGGGTGCTCCTCAAGGGGAGCCCCATGTAGAGAGCATTACAGTAGTCCAGGCGTGAAGTGACGAGGGCATGAGTGACCGTATTTAACGAGATATAAAACAGAGGTCTTCAAACTTGGCAGCTTTAAGACTTGGGGACTTGGGGAGTTGAAGTCCACAAGTCTTAAAGCTGCCAGGCTTGAAGACCTCTGATATAAAAGAAGATAAAGGGGGGGGAGGGAAATCACCCCTATTTTTTTTTTAATTTCCCGGCCGCTGCGTTCTCGCGTTTCTAACCGTCGCCTACTCCGGGACGGGTCACGTGGTTTAGCGACCCGCGATTGGTTTGAGCTTGCCAGCCCGGTTGGAAGGGAAAGCGGCGGGCAGTTGCCTAGGCAACGCAGAGAGCGCTGCAGGGCCGAGAAGAAGAAGGAGGAGGAGGCGGGGGAGGGGGGTAGGAGGGGAGCGACTGGAGCCGCCGAAACGGCGTTGCTCTGTATGGGAGCCTTGCGTGGCGAGAGTGGCCGCCGTTGCCCCGCCAATCCCCGGGGGCGAGCTCCTCCGTGTCCCAAGCGCACCCGGGAACGACCCTGGACGGTGAGACTTGAGGGGAACTGATGAGCAGCATGTGGGGCGACCGGACGAGGAGGCAGCGGTTCTGCTTGGGAAGAGCGGAGAAGCTGATCTCAAGGGGGCTGAGGGGGGAAAGCACGAGAGGCGAGGCAGCGCGGGGGATTCTCCCTCTGTAAGCTGAGGGGACCTCGGAGGAAGGGTGGGGAGGGCTGTTGTAGGAAGAAACGGTGGCCGCCAGCCTGGCCGACTTTCAAAGCGGGTAGTAAGAGCTACGCCTGGGATTTAGGCAACAGGATATATACACGGGTTGGGAAGCTGGAGTGGGCGAGGAGGGCTATTTCTGTTTTCGCTCCGGTCCTCCTTGCCAAACAGCTTCCCAGAGACATCTGGCTGGCCCGCTCGCTTCTGTGGGAAGGGAGGCAGGATGGCCGAAAAGATGGGCCTTTTGATCTGATGCGGCAGGGCGCTCGCACCGGTTCAGACGCCGGAGAGGGGCTCCCCTGAGGGGTGGAGGGGGGAGCCTCCTGCTTTCCCATGACCCTCCGCCAGAGGCTCAGTGGGGATTGTCATCATTATCCCACCGACACCAGACTGACTCCCCTGCATTGGGTGGCATCCAAGTTTACTACAATAGGCATCCAAGTTTATTACAATAAGCAATAATTAAAAAAAAAAAACATACAAACACACGTATGTTGTGTTTAGGAATAGAAAGAAATGGTGATACTCCACTGCATAGAAGGGCCACTTTCATATCATCATAGGAATCAGATTGTCCTCATAACACGCTTATCCATTATCCATCCAGATCCAGTTTTGGTGGATTATCCCAATTTTCTGGCTTTATTTAATACATAACCCAAATTAATTTTATGGGCCTGTTTTGTGGGATCTGTTATATGAACGCATCCCAGCTAAAAAAAAAAAGAGAGATGATAGTTTTTCATCTTCTATAACTCATAGGAATGCACAACAAGACTAACAACAAGATCTTCAGTCTTCAGTGATATTTTCTGTCATTAACTGTGTTTGCTGGATTTAAAGGTTTGCTGAGTTAAACTGTGTATTCCTGTTTTGGGGATTTTTAGCTTTTAAGTTTTTGTACTTTCTGAGGGCATCTATTAAAGAAAAGAATGAAGTGTAGTAGAAAACTAAAATGCTGTTGCTCTTCCTTGGAATAATATTGCTATGCCCAAGGAGGTTTGTTGCCAAGAATATCTCTACAGGACTGCAATGTAGACCACTTAAAGAGATTATTAATATTATTTATCATCTGCAAACTCTGGTCTGTAAATATGTGTAAACTCAGCAACTACACACAGTATTGAGATCAACTGTGATGGTTGGGAACAAGTAGGTTTGCTTGCCAGAAATGCTGGCATTCAGTTGATAAAATTGGATTTTTTTGGTTTGGTTCAATAATGCTTTGCTGCTGCTGTGGTTAAATGCCTTTATTTGTATGATGAAACTGTTGGCAAACAAACATGATCTTTCAGCTACTTTTTTCTATCTCATATATTTAAGCCTTCATTGTATAAATATTTCCTTATCCTATTCTTTGAATAAATACTCTAATTCAAATTTTTTGTGGTGTTGGAAGAAACAGTTTGATTCTGGTTATCTGGGAACTGTATGTTCCAAGTAGAATTTGTGAATTCAGATCAGGAAGAGCTGCTCCATATTCCTCCTCCTAGAGAAATGGAGTGAGGAACAAGTTCTTTTGTATGGTTGCCCCATCCCATAAATAGCTTGCCTCCTCAGTCTTAGCCTTTAGGAAGCAATGAAAATGACACCTTTTTTGCCATTTTTGGTGTTTAAAAGGGAATTTGACGTGACTAAAACCTGTCATTCACACTATTCATTGCCCCTTCTTGTTCTTTGTAGATCATTGGGGGGGAGATTATGTTACTTGTAGGATGTGGAAGTTTTACATCTATAGCTAAAGCTGGGTACTTACAAGATTGCCTTCTGCCACCGATAGCCTCCCACTAGCCAATACGCTCCCACAGAGAGGGACTCCTCAGGGTGCCGTAGGTCAAATAATGTCAACTGGCGACCCCCAGGGGGAGAGCCTTCTCTGTGGGGGCACCTGCCCTCTGGAATGAACTGCCCCCGGAGATACGTATGATCCCTGACCTACGTACCTTTCGCGGTGCCCTCAAGACATTATTGTTTCAACAAGCTGGGCTGGCTTACACATGAATTTTAATGGTTTGTTTAGTTTTTAATAATTTTGGGGCCAAATTATTTAATATGTTTTTAAACTGTTTTTTAAATTTTATGGATATATGTGTTTTATTGTTGACTGTGCACCGCCCTGAGTCCCTCGGGAGAAGGGCGGTATAAAAATTTAAATAAATAAATAAATCATTTTTTTCTGTTGAATCTTTCCCCTATTTCCATCAAGTTATTAAATAATTAGAAGGAATAGCTGTTAGCAACGCAGTCAGGGAAGGTCAAATATGAATCAAGATGTAACAGCAAAGTTCATTTTAGGCAGTCAGGATGAATGGAGCAAGGTATAGAATTTGACAAAGTGATTTATACTATCATTTATCCTATCTATTTATACTTATGCCATTTTTAAAGTAGGGATCACTTATTTTAGTTATTTTACTTTAGAAGGTTTACATATTAAAATTGATAGCAAAATATTTATTAATGTAATTTATAACAAAACCTATATCTTTTTAGTTATTTTCTTTTCCTAAATATCAATTGAAAGTTAGTTATTCCAAGGTTATATTTTATTTAGTTTGTATAATTTTACCACAAAAATGAAAAGTGAGTTTCCCACTTCATAAAGGCTATTTGGCAAAACAGGATGTGTTAAATTATTACATAAGAAAAACAGCATATTATATGCTATAACTTGTTAGATGCTATGTTATAGATTACTATAGTGATAATACATGTAGATTAACATTATATAATATTTAATAACTCTTCTCTTTATGTTACCTACTTTAAGCTTTCATTATTACCTACAGTATTTCTCTGTCCTATTTCTATTGAATGAATACAATATATTGTACAGATATTCAGTTTAATGTAATTAATAAATTACAGTTTAAGTATTAGGAATTGGAGAGAATTTGCGAGAACATTTATTATTTACAATTTTTTTATTTGCCTAAACAATGCTTTTCAATTGAACATTTTGAAATTAAATATATTTTTCTTAAATAACATATTGTTGTATAAAAAGTCACAGACATTAATACATATAATGCAGAAATTATTTCTACAATTGTTAAGATATATATATATACATCACATTTGAAATACTTTTTTCTGTATGCACAGAAAAAGGGTTGAATGGCTTGGTTCCAGATGATAATGTATATACTATAAATACATTGTCTCTTAATACCAGCAGAAAATGAATTTGCCCAATAACCGCCTTGTTGCAATATTTTCAGGATCAGACTCAATAAAGATAATAAGAATTAGAGATTTAAATATATTTCTCTTTAATAATAATAGGCATTCTATATTCGCTGAATATTCAAGATAGAAGCAAGGAAAATGGTGAGGGTGGCTCCTTATATATACAAGGGGTGGAGCCAGGAATGGGAGTGGTAAATTATGAATACATTAAAATCCAAAGAATAAGTTAACCCCTGATGTCCCATATATACATTATTTACACAATAGAGAATAAGGCATTTACATCTGACAAATCCCCCTCTAAATGCCGGTTCGCTATACAACACCAATTACATTCAGATTCAGGACAATATAATACATACAATTTAGAAGTTAAATATTTGTGCTGTTTAGAAGGTAAAGGCTTCGTTAATATGTCAGCTAATTGTTCAGAAGTATCACAATGTATTGCTTTGATGAATCCATCTTGAGATAATTGTCTCACGTGCTTAAATTTTATATCAATATGCCTGGACCTTTGTCCAATGGCATCGGATCTGGATATTTCAATGGCTGCTTTATTATCTTCATGCACAACAAAAGGTAATGCAGGTTTTTTCCAAACATCTGAGATCAAGTCATTGAACCATACAAGGTTATTTGCAGCTTTGGATAAACAAACATATTCCGCTTCTGTGGTTGAAGTGGCTACCAGTTCTTGTTTACCAGTGTACCAGTAAACTGGACAATCATTCAATAGAAAAATATAACCAGAAGTACTCTTTCTGCATGATGTATCACCAGCCCAATCTGCATCCGCATAACAGGTAATTTTTGGTTCTTTGTCATTATTAGGTTCTAATACTAAACAAAAATCTAATGTACTTTTCAAATATCTTAAAATTCTTTTGACAGCTTCCCAATGATACATGGTTGGTTTGCTAACATATCTTGACAATAAATTGAGAGGTAATGCAATATCTGGTCTGGTCCAATTAGATATATAAAGGAGTGAGCCTATAACTGATCTGTAAAATGTATTATCTTTAAATTCAGGGGAAGACTCATCAGTGTTTCTAAGGAAATCAGTTTGCATAGGAGTGTCACAGGTTTTGGCATTGTTTAAATTACATTTGTTTAGAAGTTCAATGATCTTATCTTTCTGAGTAAGTTTGAATCCCCTTCTAGTTTTGTTAATTTGTACACCAAGGTATTTATTCACTTTACCTAGAGATTTCAACGAGAAATGTTCGTTTAACTTATTTACAAAGATTTCTCTGCTCTCTTTGTGTTTTCCTATATATAAAATATCATCCACATAAATTAATACAAATTCAATGTGATCATCACTCTTTTTTACAAAGAAACAGTTATCAGCAGTGGTAGCGTTGAAATCCATGGTCTTTAGTACTTTTACCAAGCAATCGTACCATCTCTTGCCAGATTGCTTTAATCCGTATAGACTCTTGTTTAATAACCAAATTTCATTCTTATTAGTGTATTGACTATGTGGTGCTCTTACATATATTTCCTTATCTAGTTTTGCGTGTAAATACGCAGTCTGTATGTCATATTGAAATACGTCCAGATTGAGTGCAGATGCTACTACTAGAGCAGTTTTAACACTCTCTGTCCTCACCGTGGGGGAGTATGTGTCAGTATAATCTTCTGGATATTTTTGTGCATAACCTTGTGCAACTAGTCTAGCCTTGTATAAAGTATTGCCTCCTTCTAGGTTCTTAATTTTATAAATCCACCTGGTACCTATAATTGTTTTATCCTTAGGTGCGATCGCAGGAGTGAATACATTTAATCCTTGCAAACTTTCCATCTCTTTTTTCATAGCTAGTTCCCATTTTTCTCTTTCTTCACGAGGGAGTTTTAATACTTCCTCATATGTATTAGGTGTTATTTGTTCTCCATTCATATGCATTATGTAATCTTTGTATTTACTTGGTATTTGATTTCTATTGTTTCTAATAGCTCTTTCAGGTTTGCTATGGTTGTCGTGCAAATATCTAGCTTCCTTTTTTGTTAATGTGTCTGTCTTTATTTTATGCTGACTATTTGTCCAAGTTTTGGTTTTGTTCTTATTTTTGTTAATGTTTTGATTTTCTATTGTCCCTTCCTCGCAAGATATCGCATCTTTGCATTTATTTGGAAATATTTCATTAAGGTGCAGTTTAGACCAATTGGCCTGCTCATGAAACACAGCTGTTCTGGAGACTATAAATTTGTTATTATTATCAATGAATCTGTACCCTTTGGTTCCAGTTTCATATCCCATAAATCTTAATCTTCTGGATACGTTTTCTCCCTTTCTCCTCAACTGCTTAGGTATGTGCACATCTGCAGTGACTCCAAATATGTGCATGTGTGCTAATTTAGGTTTCCTATTGTACATCACCTCATACGGTGTCTTATTCACAATACTGGACCAGGTTCTATTTTGAGTGTAATTTGAATAATGTAGGGCTTCTGACCAGAATTGTTTGCCTAAACCAGCATCCTCTAATGTGCATCTAATCATGGTTTGTAGTGTGGAATTCTTTCTCTCTGCAATCCCGTTTTGAAACGCAGAAAATGGATTGGACGTGAAATGTAGCATTCCCCTATCCTTTAACCATTGGGAGAATTCTTTAGACATGAATTCACATCCCCTATCTGTCATAATTTGTTTTATTCTGATATTATGTTGTGTTTCTATGCGTTTGTAGAATTCCTTAAATTTCTGAAAGGTTTCATCCTTGTGCTTTAATGTGTAAACAAAACCATAGCGACTATAATCATCCACTATTGTTAGAAAGTAACGTTTTCTATAGGTAATTGATGGAGTTAATGGACCAACTAAATCCATATGTACTAAGTCAAAAATATTGTTAGTTGATCTGTTAGATTTTTTTGGTCTGGGACTGGTTTTTAGTTTGGTGGATTTACATACTGAGCATTCCAAATAATTTTCACAATTTTTTATTTTGACACCTTCTGCGTGTTCAGTCATTTTTTGAACTACAGGAAAGCTTGCATGTCCTAACTTCCTATGTAAGATGTGAGCACACTCATCATGAATTGGTTTACCTATTTTTGGTTTCTTCTCATTGTGTGTATTTTTGTGATCATGAGATATTTTACATTCATCATTGTCACTGTTACTAACATTTTCATCATCTGCTTCAATACAATCTTCCATATTTGAATCAATGTTATGTAACCATCTTTCTTTCGTTATCAGATAGGGTAGACCTCCTTTTATCATCACAGTGCCTATATTTGTTTTGTCCTTCTCTAAAGTTGCTTTCCCCTTTGAGAAAACTATATTGATGTCAGAATCTCTGCTTAGTTTTATAGCACTTAGTATGTTATGAGGTATTTCTGGGATTAATAATACCCCCTCTATTTTACCTAAACCAGGCAAGGTCACATTTCCTCTGCCTAATACTTGAACCTTTTCTTGATTAGCTACCTTTATCACAAACTTATCTTCTGTAAATGAAGATAATATACTTTTGTTGTTAGTGGTGTGATTGGTTGCACCAGAATCAATAAGCCAATTATTGTTCTCATTTTGTTGTGTTTTGGTGTTTTCTTGTTTGTTTAGTCCATTTAGTGACCCAGATTTTCTCTCTTTTGAATTTTCTCTACCCCCTCTACTTTCTCTGTAATTTGGTGGGCTTCTATATTTGTGTCTATCTGTGGAAGACTGTCTATAATTGTATTTGCTCCTATATTCTGGCCTATGTCTCTCCCTTGAGACTTTGGGACAGTCTCTTCTACTGTGTTCCCTGGACCCACAATTGTGGCATCTAAAGACTTCATTATATTTTTCTTGGAAAGCTACTTTCCTAAAAGATTTGTGTTCTGTTTGATTACTGGAACGATTTTTGCTTGAATTGTCTTCTGCTATCAATTTGTTAGATAGACTTTCTATGGTTAAATATCCTAAATTAATAGTATCTAAGTGTGACATAAAGCTATCCCATGATGGATCAAGTGAATTGATAATAACACTTTTCATTGTTTGATCTGAAATCACTTCCCCCCTCAATTGCAGCTCAGCTCTTATTTTGTTTAGAGATATCAAATGCTCACTTATAGAAACCCCTGGTTTCACTCTAGAAGAAAAGAAATCCTTAGACATTCTTGTAGTTGTAGCTACGCTATCGCTGTGAAATAGATTAAACATGCATTGAATTATTTCTGACACAGTTAGGTTTGATTTGATGCTATGATACATTGCAGGAGATACGCTAGATATTATTATGAAAAATGCTCTATGATGTAAACAATCTATTTTTAAAGTCCAAGGTCTTCTTGGAGGACTAGTTATAAAGAATAGTAAATTTTCTTTCATAAAGACAACCTGAAGCTGTTGATACCACTCTTGTAAATTAATGCCATCAATTCTAAGTTTTGGGAAGTCACTGGGTAAGTTCCCCACATTATTTTGTCCATTACTTACAACCTGAGGCAGTCCGTGGTCTCGCAAGTGCAGGAAATTACAGAACGGCATGGGGATGCTCGCAACGAGTCTGCGCGGTTCTCTGGCCAGTTCAAGTCTTTCGGGGCCGTCTACGTAGCTTTGCACATGCGCGTTGCTCATTTCTTCCTTGGCGTCGTCGTGGAAGGTTCTCTCCATTTCAGCTCTCTCGTTCCGCTCCTCTTCAGATGAGTCGGTCTCTGGTTCGGTTTTAGGGGTTCTGGTGGTGGCGACAGCTCTTCTCTTTCTTTCGTGTGCGTTGGCACTTGATCCGGTCTGCGGTGTAGGACGGAATCGGCATGGCTCTCTGGGCTCAGGTGTCGTCGCCTTCGAAGTCAGGATGGGATCGTGCAGGTCTCGAGTTGTCGGTTTGATCTCTTGCTTCTTCGTTGGTGCCTTGGAAATTTTCAATCTTGGCCCAAAAGCAGCAAAAAGCGTTTTCATTGCTGACTTTACTTGAGACTTTGTTAAATCGTCTTCACTTTCTGATTCTGGTTCTTCTGAAGAGTTTGAGTCTTCTTTTTCACTTTCGTCGTCTGATAGCGTTTTTCGCGCCAGAAATTTTGAACTGAGCGTTTTGATTGGCTCTGCTCCATTCTCTTTTGAAGTTCGTTGAAACCAAGATGGCTGCCATTCAAAATTTCGCGCGGGATCACATCTTTTCTTTTTTACAACGACTTTCTCAGTATTCATTTCACTCACAGTTTTTTGATCTTTGGGTTTTTTTTTAACGACGTTTTTCTCTCTCGCTGCTCCGTTGTTCTTCAGTATTTCTTGGAGGTTCGCGATGAGGCTTTCATCGTTCTTCTGGCTTTTTAGTATCTTCAATATCTCTGACCTGAGTTCGTTATTTTCTATTTCGATTTCTTCCTGGTCATTATTTTCATTTATCAGTTCTTCTTCTTCAGTGGTGTATTCTTCGGATTCTCTCGAAATCGCGTTAGTGGATTCGTTGATCATCTCTTGTTCAGTTTCTATTTCCTTGCTGTAGGCCCTGGTGTTGGGCCTATCTTTCTTAGACATTTTTAATTATTTATTGAGTCAATTAACCATCCTCTGCTACCAGCTTGTTGCAATATTTTCAGGATCAGACTCAATAAAGATAATAAGAATTAGAGATTTAAATATATTTCTCTTTAATAATAATAGGCATTCTATATTCGCTGAATATTCAAGATAGAAGCAAGGAAAATGGTGAGGGTGGCTCCTTATATATACAAGGGGTGGAGCCAGGAATGGGAGTGGTAAATTATGAATACATTAAAATCCAAAGAATAAGTTAACCCCTGATGTCCCATATATACATTATTTACACAATAGAGAATAAGGCATTTACATCTGACACGCCTGTTAATTAACTTTGGTAATGTCTGTTTATAAGACAGAAATATTTGTACTGAACACAGAAGCAGGAAACACACTGTTGGCACAATTTTGTTTCTTTCAAAACTTGCTTCCAGGCAAGTCAGTTATTTATATATTTCAAATCTTTACTTTTCACACAGAAAATTAGATTAAAAATTATAGTGTTATTTGTGCATGATCTGATTCAGAAATCAATAGCTTAATACATTATTTCTACATTAGCTGAGCTATCTTTGGGGTATTTTTGTACAATGGAGAAAGTGTATGAAATTTGTCTGACCTTTGAAAAAGTTCAACTCTATCTGCTGTGAAGTAGTTCAGAGAATTTGCAATTGTTGAAGGTCTACATATTCTTTGAAATATAACATCTAGATGTTCAGAGTAGTTCCAGCAGTTGTAAACTTTACCTTAGAGCCATTTGATGAATTGCAGTAGTCAGAAGGTTGAATAATTCTTCCTCTAAAAATGAGGCTGCTTACTTCTATCATAGCAGTTGAGAAGATGTATTGTACTAATACTAGAATCATCTCAAGTGAAATGTTTAATGTTAAAAACTAATGTGACATTTAAATTTGCTGAATTTCTCAAACAGGATTTGGCAAATTAAGTAGGAAAATATTGCCTATATTATTGAATACAGTAGGAAAGTGCTTCAATACTTTGGTTAGGAATACAAATGAATCTATGAATCTGGATTCACATATCACATACTAAATAAAAATATGGTTGATTTGATTTTGGCTCAATATGATCCTGTATGAACTAAGCCATTATTCTTAGTAAACCATGATTAGTGTGATGTTAAACCAGCTTTTTTTCCTATTGCTTATGTTTTGTTTCTCAAATGTATTTATTTTAATTTATTGCATTAATTTAAATGGCCACCCGTCTCATGAGCATTACTCTGGGCAGCTAAAAACATGTTAAAAGTAATTTAGGGTAAATATGTGCAATGGTCACTGAAGGAAAACCCAGACAAAACAATTGACAGAAAGGTGTCATATGATAGAGGCTGAGAGGAGAGGTCTAGGTAGCACTAGTTTAGATAAGTTTATTTATTTTTCTACCAATTTGAAAATCTGTATTAGATAATATGGTTAGTGTTATCTATTCACTTTACCTGGTGAGTTCTTTAAAATATGGTTAGTCTATTTAACTATCTATTTATCTGAACCGATCATACAGGTCAGCTTTTTCTCATAGTCCAGATATGGTGGGTTACAATCTCCAAGAATTCTTACTGTAAATTTTGACTCCTATAGAAGAATAGATACTGTACTAGATTGGGGGAGTTGAGTTAAATAAATGAAATATATAGGCAGATTATTTTATGCCCATAGTATATTATACCCATGATAATATTTCTGCAGCATGTTTTGCTTCCATGATGTTGACTGCTTTCCTTATTGAGATCTGTCAAAGCTATCTTTCTGGAAGTATTAGACAATTATAGCAAGTCATGCACTGACATGCGAAAGAAATCTCTACATTGTATATCTAAATTGATTTTTGTAGTTTATTAAATTGTATTTATCAAGCGGCGCAGTAGCCTAGAGGTGAAGACGCTTACCTCCCACTCGGAAGGCTGAGAGTTCAACCATAGGCAGCAGCAGATGTTTCTCTATCAGGGTGCAAAGAGGAAATATTTGCTGTGAACTCCGCGTAGGCGTCAGGAAGGGCTTCTGGCCAGTAAACGCTCAGCAATTCAGGTCATGGGTTGACTCCACCCTGACTAAAGGGATTAAAGGGTCATAAAAAGGAAAAAAGGCATTTATATTTTCTTGTTGATAGCTTTAATTTTTTCTTTAGAGTAATGAATGAAGGTTTGTTATAAAAAACAAAACAGTCAAAAACTGTTCATTCTGTTTTGAGGTTTAGAAAGTGTATTAAAAATAAACTGGAAAAAAGGAATAACTTAGTTATGATATACGTTACTTTGCGTTGCAGTATCCTAACTACCTCATGACCAGTGATATCAATAGGGTAATTAGTATTAACATACAGGTAGTCGCGCACGCTCACATTTGCAAACTGGTAGCAAAGGTAAGTGAATACCAACCAACCCTGTGGAGAGTAAATTAGAATTTGGAAGTTAAGCAAAAACCCGTAGCCTAAATTTGTTTCCAGAAAAACAAATGCTAAGATCAGATATATTCAATTAAATGCCAGGAAACTCAGATACAGAGAAAGTTGAATTGAGTAACAAGGTAGTGAAAGTGCTAACAGCAAGAATGCTAACTAGAGTAGTTAGGATATAACAAATATTGCTGGAAACTAATGTCTAGCTAGCTTTAGATAATGGCTAGAAGAATATAAGGGCTTCAGATATAGCCCCTTGTTTCAATTCTAAGATGACATCATATTTGCTCATTAGCTCATGTATCTAACCATATTATTACATACATATGCTTAACTCAAATAATTAAAAACCTATTAATTGCATACCTCTATAGAGGACTATAAATCTCCCTATTTAGACTTGTCTTTGCCTCCATACCTATTAGGATCTTAAATGAAGTATGCTGGTCTCTGATTTAAACAAATTCAAAAATTATCCTGCAGGAGTTTTATTAGAGAGAGAGGGTTTATCAATAAATTTACTTGAAACACCTTTAATTGTTGGAAATCTAATGTTTAATAAAAGTTCTTTGAATTAGGAAATCAAAATGTCTTTGTTTATATCTTCATAAATTAAATCATTCTTCCTCTAGTGGAAGTTAATCTAGTTTAATTGTAGTTGAAACTAAATTAGGAAATGCAATATGATGTTAGTTTGCAAAGTAGACAAGTTATTTTGTAAATGTTGTTATAGTTAATATATTTTAAACAATCACATTGACATTTTGGTCAATAATGTTTCTGTCCTCTTCATTTTTCTACTATTATTAAGAATTATGTGTTTGTCCCTTCTATTAGTAAATGCTTAGATAGCATTCTAATAGAGGCTATGAGAACTTTCTCACTGAAATTTCAACTCAGACATAAAATCCAGACATAACATTATTACTGCCTGTTATTATATAGCATAGGCATAATGTGCACTTTATAATCTCACAAATTATTTTTTTTCTTGTTTACAGGTCTATTTCTTTCTTAAAGGAAAAATGCATACACAAAAGTTTGAGTGGCAATATTTCATCTTTAGATTGCTGATACTTTTGATATATGTTGTAAGTAGATAAACATTTTTCTTATTATGCATTGTATGTTGTACTAGTAAATGTTCTTGCAATAAAAAAAACTAAGTAATTGGATAGTTGTTTTATAACCACAAACCAGCATGTGAAGCACTATAAAGTTTGTATTATTTGTTTGTATTGTTTGCTTACACTGCGGCAAGGGAATTACTCTTTTATAAATGTTGACTTACTGACCAAATGTCATTATTTATTATATCAGATTAATCTGATCAATATCAAGTTGATTAACACAAGTTGACATCAACCTTAGGATAGCTAAGTTAGTATATATTTATTTTAATGTAAAAAAAAACAAGAACAACTGTCTATTCCCAGGTCCTTGGAAAAAACTCGATAGGTTGAAAAAAATATCAGATCCAATCTAAACATCTGGTGGACTGACAAATAGTAATAATAATAGGGCATCTGGCTGACTGCAAAAAACCATAATAATATTGTACTAGAATATTTACAAAAAATACATTTTGCCTGCAAGCAAGTACTGGTGGGACCACAAAATGATAAAGTAATAGAAAACGAAGAAGCTGAAGTATTCTGAGATATCAAAATTTAAACAGACCTGCCACATAACACCCCAGACTTAACAACTGTTGATGAGAAAGACAAAAAACATGGTAATACTGGAAAAAGCAGAAGAGCAGAGAAAGAACTGAAGAAAATCACAAAATACAAAATCTGCAAATAAAGGTAGAATGACTATGGCAAAAGAAAGCAAAGATATACCAATAGTAATAGGTAACTTGGGTACAACTTCAATACCATTGCCATAGACAAAAATTACCATCAGTCAACTGCAAAAGGCAGTTTTCCTTGGAACAGCTTGCATTCTGCAACAATAACTTTAATGTCATCAAACAACAACACCTGCCTATCCCCAGGTTCTTGGAAAGGTCTCAATAGGTAGATAAAATTGCCAAATCCAGTCTAAACATTTGGCTGGCTGTGCGACCAACCATCATAATAATATAAGCATGGGTGATTTCTGAGTTGCCTAAAAATTGCAGATGCAAAGCAATCTGTACAAATCATTTGGAGGGGTGGTACACAAATGAACTTGCTGCTGCTGCTGCAAGTTTTGAAGCCCGAATGTGGTTATTAAAATGGCAAAATTTCATCTCTGCAATATACATGTGAGATAGGTTGCCTTGAGATAACACAAGTAACCCCCACGCACCAAGTCATCCTTGTGTGAGGATTTTAGCACGGGTCTCCCCTATTCAAGTTCAATACCTTAACTACTATATGTCTGTGGAGATTCTTCCAGTTATATATGTTCCCGAACTTTGATTAGCAATTCCAAGTACATTTCTGTAGCTATGTATTTTCTTGGGAGGAAATTTTGAGTATATATAGGACTGTATTCTTGAAAGATTTATTTCTTTAACAATGTAATCTTAACTGCTTCCCTTTTGTTTGTAGTTAAATGTTATAATTTGTGAAACTGGAGAGTGTAGAGAGCAGGAGTATAGAGATCATGATGGAAACTGTATATTGTGTGAACAATGTGGCCCTGGAATGGAATTATCTAAGGTATGTTCATATAAAATTCTGAAAATTATTCTCTTGATTTTTCAGGTATGATAATTACTAAATATATTTCTCCACTACATATAGCACTGAAAAAGCACTTGTAAATTAACTATTTTGGAAGTTGCAATATTATTTACTAGAGAAGTATTTTCATAGTTTAAGGGTTAAACATTCATACATTATATTTGTATGGCCACCCATCTCACTTAAGGCAATGCAGGGCCACAGTGTAGGCTTATTGTATTCATGTTGTCCCATAGAAATTATTGCACCGGTTGCCACATTTTCCAGCAATTAGGCAGCCTCATTTAGTGTACATTGTAATAGATGAGACATGATCATACTCCTGCTTCATTTAAGGCTGAAGCTGGATCAGCAGGCCATGATTTCTACTTGCCCATTGAGTAGTACCTAGCAATCCAGGAGGATCCTCAAGTCATGGGTTCTCCCTTAGCATCACTTCCTGGAAAGGCAGCATGTGAGAATCTCAGTGGACAAACAACAACTCTTATTTTGCTTGAGTTTAGTTTCACTTGATTTGTCTCATTCAGATTCTAATTATCTTCAAATATTGAATCAAAACATTGACCACACTGCCAGATTGGTGATGTACATTTGGATGTGATCAGCAATTTGCCGATATTGCACCCCATACTGATAGATGCTTCTCCCACTGGCTTTATATAGAAGTTAAAAAGAACTGAGGCCTGTAGCACTCCATAAGTAACAACACCAGGTTGATGTTTCTTTCTCTATAAAGAACTGGATCTGCCTATATGATAATTGTCTAACAATAGATTATTTTTATTTATTGTGCAAATTTATTTTCCCCTCTTGTAAACAGCCCCTATTAGGAAGCAGTTTTTAGAGGAACTGTAGGATTATCTTAGTATTTTTTTTAAATTTTCCCACATTTTTTTACTTGATAGAATTTTATGCTGCTATTATATTTTTTGATATTTTGTTTGGTTATATACAATTTCATGTATTTTATGTGAGCCCCCGTGTATTGCAGAATGTGATAGATAGATAGATAGATAGATAGATAAATAGATAGATAGATAGATAGATAGATAGATAGATAGATAGATAGATAGATAGAGATAGAGATGTATTTTGCATTATACTTAACATTATATTTAGTTGTATAGCTTTTTCTATTGTTTATATAAAATAATAATTGTAAGCATTTTTTTGATCATATACACTTTAAGCTTAGCTCAGCAAGTTTATATTAAAATTATTTTTCTGGTATTCATATACTTGCTTGAAGGACTTCACAGGCTAGCTTCTAAATTTTGACATTGTTGGCATAGTTTAAAGATGGACATGACAGCAATTTCCATAAGTTTATAATAATGAAGCAGTGGGAATCCACTGAGTCCTTTTTCATTCAAATACTAGGGTTTCTGAGATAAAGTGGATAAGTTAGTATTTCTTATAAAAGTAAAGGGGATTATTAGCAATGGACAGCACTTTAGGAACTGCTGAAAAGATTATTTTATCTCTAGAAAGTTTTTATTTTCAGATATAATTACCCTGAGACCTCATTTCATCTTTGTTGCTTCCCATTATCATGTCTCTTTAAGTGTCACAGTAGCGTTTGTTAATCCCACAGGAATGCGGTTTTGGATATGGCGAGGATGCCCAGTGCATGACATGCAGGCCAAACCGATTCAAAGAGGACTGGGGCTTTCAAAAATGCAAACAATGTTTGGCCTGTGCTTCAGTAAATCGATTTCAGAAAAGCAATTGTTCTGCCATTAGCAATGCTGTTTGTGGAGACTGCTTGCCTGGGTAAGTTATAGAAGGAATTATGAAGGACTGTAAATAATTTGTATTCTCAGTTTTGGCTGGCTCTGCTACTTAAAGTTGTCAAATTGCTTCTGTACACTGCAGTGAAAACTTGCTTTCATGGTTTAAATTGAGAGGAGAGAATGTCTGTTGCTTCCAAATGTCCATTCAATATAAATATTTATAATATTAATAGTAAAGGCATTTATTTTTATTTAAGAAATGATGCAGTTTACATCATTACACAATCTTAATTATACAACTGATGTAAATTGATATGTAAAATTGTCCACTGGGTATTAAGTCTATTACATCAAAGTCAGTCTGCTAGGTTTTCCTTCTACCATGTCTTCCAGATGTGATAGGTGATTATATCCTGAAGCCTTGTTCTTAGGGTGTTCTAATGAAAAGTCATCTCACAATAGCAGAACTTCCTTTTCTTCAGAATTCCATAATGCGTTGCATATTGTTCAGATATGTATAAAGGAGAGATAGAAATACCATATTTTAGGTGGAAATGTGGAGATCTTAAAAATGGCCCAAGAAGAGTTGCTCACATAGCCCGCCCTCCCTCCTTGACCTCCCAGTGATGAGTTGGAAATCTGGAAAAAAGGATTAATTTATGCTGGTTTCAGTGTGACTATACCTCTCAATATGATCCAAGAGTCTAATAAATTAATTTTGCAGATCACATGAAAAATTGCACCGGCACGCAAGCAAATGCAAGTGCACTTCCCTATCAGATTTCCAATTGAACCTTATTTACCTCAGGATTTTAGGCCAAAGGCTTGAACTTGTAGGATTTATGGGGGCAGTGAGCCTAGAAACCTGTTTTTTTGTTTTCCCCAGAATTCACTGGGTTGCAATGATGGATTTCAATGTTATGATTGCCAAAATTCGGCATACTGTTTCCTGCCATTTTAGTTAGTTCTGTATAGTACTGTTCACCATTTTAAAAACAATTTTGATAAAACTTAAGAAAAAGGAAAATCTTGCCCATGCTTGTGCACTTGAGTTGACTCTACTCATTTTTTATCATTGCTGTGCTCACCGCTGTCCTCATTTTTCTGTTTAATAAAGCATTTAAGTGTCCTAGACCATCAGAAGAGTGTCACTACCTGAATCTCTTGCTTAATCTCCGTTTATACGATCCCATCTTATTTCAATATCATTTTATTGATGTTATTAGCATAATTCTGTATTGAGGGTTTTTTTTCTTTCAGATATGGGAAATGTGATATTTTTCTTGTGTCTTCCAGATTTTATAGAAAGACAAAGCTTGGTGGCTTTCAGGATATGGAATGTATTCCTTGTGGTGATCCACCTCCTCCTTATGAACCACATTGTAAGTGCTTCTGATATTAAAATATTAGAACATTCATGATGTAAATTGCATTTTCCTGGTTACTACGACAACCTGGATGACCTGGATTGCTATCACTAAGTAATGCGGTCATTAATTTCATACTTTACCACCGCATCACTTAGCAACATCAATCCCAATCCCTAATTGGTGTTACAGCTCCAGGACTACCTGTATGTTCATAATTATTCCCTGGAGCACACAAAGAGTGTAATTCTGAAGAAGTTCCATATGTTTGTGGGCTTTGTGAAGCCCCCTTAAAAAACAAAGTTCCCTATATTCTCTTGAGAAGTACTACTTGCTAGGAGAAAAGCACAAGGCTGCCACAAGGCCAGCAATTTCTGCAAGAGAGCTGAGCCTTGCATCATATCAGCCAGGCTCCTGTGCAACCCCACTCCCTAAAAGGTAAGGTAGGTATTGCTTGGCCCTGGGTGAGGAGCAGGTTGACTCCTGCAAGTCCTTTGGGTGGCCACATGGCTGTAAATGTTCTCCATTTGCCAGTCCGTTTTGCTCTTTTGCCTGGCTGAATGGCCGGCTTGAGAGCAGGATGAGGCCTGGGGAACCCCGAGGGACAAGGTGGGATAGGCCTTGGGAGGCCTGGGGCAGGCTAGTCTGGGCCTGCAATAGCCCTTTAATGGTCTGCCCCATCCCTGAGGCACCTGATGCTCCACTTAACGACCTGCACATTAATGGCAGACTCCATTACAGGAAAAGTTGAGGATTATTGTAACAGCTGATAGGAATGGTGAGTTACATAGTAAAGCAAGAGCTGACAGGTACAAGAGTTATGCAGTGCAAGGTGAAAGTTCCCTCCTGCTGTTTCACATAATCTCTCTCATGAACTGTTCAGCTCTCACAGTCAACTGAGATCATTGCTAATGCACTGTGCAATCCCCCATGCATGTGTTATTTGGAACAGCTGTGGTGCACATTGAGGGTTCTCCAGTGTGATGAGGCAGTTCTCTATTGCACCATGCATCGTTTCCTGTGCTTTTGTCTGCTATAATAGGTGAGGTGGTTTGCATGGTATGGCATGGTTTTCATGGTGTGGCAACTCTTTAAGTCATACTACTTTTAAGCATAATGTAGTTCTGTTACTATATCTGACATTAGTAGCCTGAGTAATAGATGATAGGTACAGGAAGTACATGCAAGAAGTTATTTTTGTAGAAAATGAAGGCAGCAAAATTAATGGAATCTACCCGTGGCTTTATTTAAAACAGGGGTCCCCAACTCTCAAGGCGTGGCTCACTACCGGGCCACAGCACATTCAGAACTGGACAAGCGCAAGTGGTGGGCGAGCACACACATGTGAAGCTCCATTTTTGCTTCGGAACTGGGCTGCACATGTGGCGGCCAAACACATGAAGCTCACACATGAAGCTCCATTTGTGCTTCGGAACTGAATCACACAAGGGGTTGCCGAGTGCACCTGTGTGTGCACAGCTCCATTTGCACAAGCAACAGGCGCTCTTGCTCACACATGAAGCACCATTTGTGTGAGCAGTGGGCATGCACGTACGCCACCTGCACAAATGGAGCTGTATGTGCTTATGCATACGCCTGCCACTCACACAGAAGCATTCCCTCTCCCCCAACCACCCACCCCCACCAAACTGGAAAGTTTGGGAACTGCTGATTTAAAATAAATTTTCTGCCAGTATAGTTTTTTGCTCTACAAAATGTGAGGCAGAGGTATATTACTATTAATGAAGTATATCATTAGGCTCACAAAACCTCAATTTTAGCAGAAATACAGATTTTTCATTGTTTAAAAAATTGAAAGAGACATTTTAACAACTCTGAAGGCAAGAATATTGTGGAGAATAACATTGCTAATTGGAAAAGTAAAACAGTAGCTTTTCAAATTGAAGCATTTAATGAAAGATCCCTTATGGAGAACAACAGTCAGGATTTAGTAATATGAAACCTGTTGCTGTTCTCATCAAGTCGAAATATGTTGTTTGAAGATTTCCCTACATCTGTAGGTAATTATGTGTGTTGGTGAATACTGATATTAAGCTGTTTTATAATACTTTAATACTAGGTAAATTGCTTTACAAATTAACTAATTTATTCCAGTTTTTTTGAAACTTTAGCATATTGTAAATAAAACTGGCACAATAATTATGTGGACAACATTCTAAATGTTTAGTAAACATGTTAAATTTCTTAGAACTTCCCCAAAGTGTACGCTGATACACTATATTACAGTGTGTTACTGTTTGCTCTTGAATGCTAAATTGGGTCCACAGACTTCCCAGGCTAAAAATCCTATGATCATATAACGTGATAGCACCATTAATAACGATCAGAGAATGTTGATAGCAGTTGATTATTACCTAGCTAGCTATAAATTTCAGGGCTGCTTTCATCTACTCTCCATCAGTAGAACTTTTAAAACAAGAGTTATGGTTTAAATATTTACTCATGAAAAAGCTGGTTGTGGATTGTAAAAAGGCCATCAGAAAGTTAAAAGGACTTTCTAAAAGGAGAATAAAAGGCAGAAGAAGAGAAATCACTCTTGAGTAAACATTTATGATAAACACTGAATTCTGTAACATTCAGTAATAGCAAATAATGCTGTGGTATATGTTGAAATGGAATCAAGAGCAAATAAATCTGCAGAAAATAAAGGAAGCACTTCTGAATACTGTATATTATATTCTGCTAGATATAATATACATATAATGTACTGGATTTTCAAAAATTTGAAGGCCTGGGAAAAAAGCACGTAAATATAATTTTAGTTATAAATTTAGAATAGAAAAGTAAAACATATGAATCAGCACGAAGTAAAGGTAGTCCTCGACTTATGATCACAATTGGGATCGGCACTTCCATCACTAAGTTAGGTGGTTATTAAGTAAGTCACGTCCCATTTTAGAATCTTTTTTGTCACATTCATTAAGCAAATCACTGTGGCTGTTAAGTGAATCACATAATCATTAAACAAAACTGGCTTCCCCCATTGACTTTGCTTGTCAGAGGCCAACTGGGAAGATCACAAATGGCAATTATATGACACTGAAACCATTATAAATGCATGCTGTTTGCCAAGCAGCCAAATTTAAATTATGTGATCATGGGAAAGATGCAACAATCGTGAGGACTAGTGGTAAGTCATTTTTTTCCAATGCTGTCATAACTTTAAATGATTGCTAAAAGAATGATTGTAAATTGAGGACTACCTGTATATTTACAATTACTATTTCAGGAGAATAACAAGTTCTTAGCTCATGTGAACATGCAATTTAGATCACTGCTAAGACTTTTTGTTTTTTAGTTTATCTGCCTCAACAAATTTGACAAAATACTACAAAAACAAAAAATACTTTGAATACTGAATCAGCTTTAAAAAAAAGACCAAAACAACAAGAAAAGGGAAACTAAGTATAAATATCATATATTCATCAAATGTCAAACTAGTTTCTAATTCTACGTTTAAAAGAAACATGGTTCTTTAACATTATCAAATATCATAACATTTATGCCAAAGTAGAACATATTGAGTCATTTTTTTCATCATTAGATAAAGTAGCTAGATGAAATATGGAAAATGTATTTCTACATTTGGAAGATGCACACGCCTAAAAACAGCCTTTCAAGAATAGAGTTGTTGTTTTAAATCAGGAGGATTCATAATAAGATTTAATATTTAAAGTAACTTTCCATTTACATTTCATCTCAATAGTAATTTGTCGTTTTCATGTCCAGACAAACATGAGAAACTAGTAATGCCTAGAGCATAGCTAATGCTTTTGTCTGGTCAGAGCCAATAGGCAGAAAGACAGCTCAAGGGATATTTGAGAGGAAATATTGCACTTGTATAATAAATACAAATTTATTAAAAACATAACTATTTTGTTTCTGCTCTTTATAACAGAGAATCTAAAACTGTGATATTGAAGGCATTCTCATATTACTTTTAACCTAGCATATGGCTATAGAGGCAGATGCCAACTCAATATACATTAAGTTACTGATTAAAGGAATTGAACTGCTTCCTTGCAGACCATAATTTGGCCCTTAAACATTTGTTTAATAAATTCTGTTCCAGGATCCTCTTATGTTCCCTCTATTTCTGGTTTTATTTTTCAAGGAAATAGGATGGGAATCGTTATTTCATTTTTTACCACAAATACTGATTGCAATATATTATATGAAACAAAACAAGTTTCTAGACTTACTTAATGAACTGTGTCTCGGTATTGATTATACCAGCATTTCTTTAATGAAGTTCTGGTTCACTCCAGGCAGTTTTTTTTAAATATCAAAATTAGTTTATTCTGTATAAAAAATGACATTTGGGCATGTTCAGCAAGACTAACCTTTTAAAAGCTGCATTTTTTAATCTATTAACCCCAGTAGTCAAAAATACTTTTTAGTAACCTTATTGTTAACCAGGCTCATAAATTACCCTCCTATTGCTAGCTAATTTAAGGAATATTTTTTTATATATATATAATTTTTATTAATATATTCTATACACTAATACACAAATAAAATATACAATCCTGCCACCATGGTATAATATGATTACATTGTCCATAAGTATAAAATCATTCCTTTATACATACATATTTGCCACCATATATATATACATCATCATATATCTATTCTATCCCACCTTTTCTGGACCCAATCGTACCATACTTTCCAACTGTTATAAAATTCTGAATCTTTTTTACCATTGATCAATCTAGTTAATCTATCTGATTCCGCACACTCATTAATTTTATATATTATTTTCAAATCTATCGGTAAGTATTGATTTTTCCACTCCTGCGCATACGCTAATCTTGCTGCAGTGATAATGTGAATCAACAAGAACCATATATCTGATTTAACATTCAAAGGTTTTGCCCCCAATAGGAAAATCTCAGGTCTTAATTCCAAATTAATCTGTGTAATTTCCAAAATCCATTGCCGTATTTTTTTCCAATATTTAACCGCCTGCGGGCAGGTCCACCATTGGTGAAAATAGGTTCCATTGCTGTAACCGCACTTCCAACAGCAGGCAGATGTCCCGGGAAACATTTTAGCTAATCTCGCTGGGGGAGATGCCACCGGTAGACCATTTTATATATGTTTTCTTTATATGAGGAGGCCATGGTTAATTTCATATTTTTCAACCAAATCTGTTCCCATTGCTGGAAGTCAAGGGGATATCCAAAATTTCGCCCCCATGCTATCATACAATCTTTCACTACATACTGTCCTATCTGCAGAGACAATAAATATGCATAACATTTAGATAATATCCCTTTCCCTCCTTCTAATAAGATCTTATCCAATTCTTGTCTTTTACGGTAGATTCCTTCACTATGTAAATCTTTTTTATACCTGGAGTGCACTTGAGAATAAGACCACCAGTCTATCTTATATCCTTGAAGAGTTAATAATTCTCGTGACTTCGGATTACCCTGAACATCCAAGAAACCTTCATACGTCAAGGTTTTCTCCCCTTTATACAATGTCGGGTAAACCTGAGCTTCTTGCGCCGAAATAATTTAAGGAATATTTTTAAATCAATGTCTTCTTATAATTTATTTTAAGATGCTTCTTGGTGTTTTTTTCTCCTTTGACTGGGCTTCCTTTCTGAACAGACACCTAATGAGTAAAAATCACAGTTTATTATTCCATTACAAATAAAATACTTTGCATTTTTAGCATTTGTTTATTAACTATAGAAAAATTGGTGCAGAGAAAAAATAATGATCTTTTTAATCAAGTCATAGGCTAGATCATTTTTATTATTATTTACATTTTGAGTTTGCATTTGCTTTTTGTAAATTGTCTTGGAAATCACCAATCTCTGATCAGATGTTCTGCAACTAGCAGCATGGAAGTGGCAATGGAATTGGCAAAGCTGGTTCTTAAATATTTACCCACACAACACTAGATAGTGCTTAGATGAATGTACATTTGGGATACAGATTATTTTCCATATGGAGTGCTATGGCTCAGCAGTTAAAGATGCTGAGCTTGTCAGCTGGAGAGCTGTCAGAGGGGTTCGAGACCCGAGCTTTGTGCAATGGGGTGAGGTCCCGTTACTTGCCGCAGCTCCTGCCCACCTAGTAGTTCAAAAGCATGCAAATGTGAGTAGATTAATAGGTACAATTTCCATGCTCCTTTGGTATATAGGTCACATGCGGGCCACGTAATCACGGAAATTATCTTCGAACAATGCTGGCTCCCTCATCCAAGAAACAGATGAGCACTGCATCCTAGAGTCGGATACAACTGGACAGAAAAGCCTTTACCTTTAAGTTCCATGGGAATACCCACCTGTTCTTTTTCCCTTTCTTCCTGCCTGTTATGCCAAATGGTTATAGAGGAAGTATGTTTTGTGTAGGCCTCTTGAAAGATAATGGAGCTGCACTTCCTTGTTAAAGAGAAAGGACAAGTTAAATAGGGATGTGACATACTGTGAGATTTCTTATTCCTTTTGTGCACACACTGGAACATCTGCTTTATTCTCTTGAAAGAGGAAAGAAAGTGTTAATTTCAGCCATGAGATTTGATAAAAGTCAGTATTTCTCTTAACCAGCTTTTACACAAGTTAATACTAGAACCAGTCTTTCATCTTTTGAGTCAATCCCATAATTAGGATCCTTCTTTGCCAGGGGCTGAATGAGTGTTTATTTTACATATAGGATGTCTGCAAGATATTTAACTTAATCATTATTTTTTATTAACAAAGAAATAGCTGTTTAGTTATCAGATTTAAGTGAACTTGAAATTCCTGAGAGGGAATGGAGTATGGGTACTGATTAACCTATACTGAATGGATTCTCTTATGTATTTATTAAAACAGCTAACCCTTAAGGACAGTGAAAGTATTTACACCTGATATTAATTACTAACTAAACATTTGCCTACAGCTCATTAAACTACAAGATTACAAGAATGTGATCTGTACATACTTTGGTAGCCTTATTTTGCTCAGAATTTATTGACCCCACAAAATTTGTTGACAGACAATTGAAAATATACTTCAGTAATTCATTTTTGTTCCATTTGAGAAAATAGCATACCTTTTAAAAAACCATTCTACTCAAGATGTAAACAGTCAAGTAATTTAGATTATAACCAGATTAATTTATAAGAGATAACAAGCATTGCTTATGTTCCTTATGTCCTCAGCTTCCAGAAAACTAGATAAAGAATGAAATACTGTGTATCATATTTGCATTTAAGTCTATCCTTCCTTGGTATGATGTCTGCTGTGTTGGCCATTGATGTGCTATTTAATATGCCACTGTGTTGATTGTGCACACAGTTAAGGTGAAATTTCCAACCCATTTCTTGAAATACAGAGCGTGATGTTCTTTCCCCATTTATTAGGGAAAAGGGTTTGTTCTAGCTCTCCTAGAAACAGAAAAAAATGTGGAAACATTTCTTTTTATTATCTAATTACTATAATTACAACAGAAAACAAGCAATTTGTTGATAAATTCAATATGCACACATGAACCAAGATTCGCAATTAAAACTAGCAGATAATTCAGATAATATGTTCGAAGCCAATGGCATAATAGTACATTATTTTAAGATTTAATGCTGCATGAGTTATCCAGTTGTTATATAGTTAAGATTCAAAAAAATAATATTTTTTATTTTTTAATTAAAATTATTTAGCAGATCATCAGTCTATACCAGTGGTTCCCAATGTGGGCCCCACACCCCACAGGGGAGCAGTTTGATTTTTGATGGGGGCAATTGGAACCTTGTTTAAACCAAGTTAATGGCCTTTTAGGCTTCCTCCGCGTGAGTAGGAGTCATTTTTTGAATAGTAAGAATTATATGTCATGGGGTGGGGGGCATCAGGATTTTAGAGATGCTTAGGTGGGCCAAAAAAAGGTTGGGAACCACTGGTCTACCCTTTTCTAATTAACAACTTTTATGTGCACTTTAAAAATGGAAGTGTTTTAAATGAGTAATCATTAATCTTGATAATGTGATTTGATAGTACTTTATAATTGGATCTATTTCCATAAATACCTTTATGTGAAGTTGGTATCAATAATAAAAAGTTTATATTACATATGAATCCATAAGTGGATGCATGAAGAAGAAAATAATAATATTGTTTCTTTCCTCTGAAAGTTTCTGAATATTTAGTATAAATTTGCAGAGATAATTTTAGGTAATCCTCAATTTACAGCTACAGCTGAGCCCAAAATTTCTGTTTGTAAGCAAGACAGTTATTAAGTTAATTTTGCCCCATTTTTTGACCTTTCTGGTCACAGTTAAGTGAATCACTGCCATTGTTAAATTAGTCACACAGTTGCTAAGTGAATCTGGCTTCTCCATTGACTTTGCTTGTCAGTTGCCAAGCATTTGAATTTTGATCATGTGACCATGGGGATGCTGCAATGGTTGTAAGTGTGAAACAGTCATAAGTCACTTTTTTCAGTGCCATTGTAACTTTGGTTATTAAATAAACTGTTCTAAATGAAGGACTACCTGTATACATTATATGGGCAATTTTTTATAGGACTGGAAATGTTATACTTAATAGTAACGTAATAATTTGTCGGGCTTTTTAGCTACATAATCTGAATTTTTATTATTCTTTCAAATTTCAAAAAGGTTATTGGTTTACAGATGACAGGTAATCCAGGAAACAGTTATCTACTCTGGCAAATCTGTGTTAAATAAGGATGTTTATGTATATAAGTGAAAAGTCTACTATTGTAAATAACATCATTTCATCAATAATATATTTATGAAACTAGGGCAGGGGGGTCAAACTCAAGACCTGCGGGCCAGATCCGGCCCACGGGGTGCTTAGATCTGGCCTGCGGGGCCACCCTGGAAACAGTGAAGGACCGGTCCATGGTGCCTCTGCCAGCGAAAATGGACCTCAGGAGGGCCACACGCAGCCCTTCCGAACTTCATTTTTGCGGGCAGAGGGTTGCAGGATGCTGTCCCAGCCGAAAACAGAGATCGGGAGCCCATTTTTGCTGGCAGAGCACTTGGAACACCACAGGCACCTCCAACACGAGTGATGTCAAGCTAGGCATGGCCACCCTGGCCATACCCATCCCGGCCTCTCGAGGTCAAACACAGCCCTGATGTAGCCCTCAATTAAATCGAGTTTGACACTCCTGAACTAGGGCTTCAAACTATCTACTTTTTTTCTTTCTGAAATACTGCTGTGATTTTATAAAAATACTTCTATTTTTCATCATTATAATTATGTAACACTATTCCCAGCATATTCTATTATATAATTAAACTATATAAGAAAATGGTTCAAATACTTCAGTTTTTCTAATTTATACTATAACCATTATTGTTGAATTATACACTTTTGCTCATGACTTAGTTCTATTGGCAGAATTTCAGTCTATACTATCTTTGATAAACTGGTCATTCTCTCACACAACAGCTCATAGTAATATATTGTAGACTCTTTCTGGCTTAACAGATCTGATACAAAGGATTTAGTCAGTCATCTAGAAAATCTTGACATAAATATAAATATCACTTCCTTTTCAATTGAAATATAGAATTCTATGCTAAGGACTATGCATAATCTAATAATATGTGTAATTAATTTTTGAAAATTTAAATGGTAGTCTTGATGGACACCGCATGATTAATCTGAGACACGTTTGTCTGATTAGCTTTTTCTTCTTGTCCCCTAGCTGTATCTTAGTCATCTCTCTCCTGTTTACTCAGAATATAAAACTTTATTCTCCCCCATGTAAAGTGATAGTAAGTAAACAGGAGAGACCATAATGAAAACCATTTGATATTTTTTTTCTACTAAATATATATTGGAAATTTAAAGTAATATTTTTACATGTTAGACCAGCCTTTGCCAAACAGGCACTTTTCAGATGTATTAGACTTCAGCTGCTATAATGCAATTGGAGTCCAACATATCTGAGCTTAAAGATTAAAGAAATGTTGAAGTGAATGGAGATACTTTGTCAGTGTTTGATCTTTTAACTGGCCATTATATCTTCGCATATAATTTTTCAGCAAATTATACCCATTTAGTTTTGTCTAGACCAGCTTGTGGTAATAGATTTAACATTTTTCAAAAGCTAATAAGTTGGAACAGTTTCTTTTAATCTTTTATTACATTAAATGTTTGTGGATGTTTGCACGTGAAGCCAGTGCTTTTTTTGAGATTCCATAAATATGGCAATTTATAGTTGTTGAATAGTCAATTGTAGTGTTATAAGCATTAAATGTTTTACATCATATCTTTTGTTGCATTAGATATACTGTACATACTTGGTTTTTGGTGGTTTTTATCTACTGACAGATTATACTTTTTTTCTCTGATAAACAGGTTTTGTAGATTTCTGTAACTTAAAAACCATATATGAATACAGATAATTATAGCCTTCTGCAGATGTTAATAATTCACAAGGAATGCATATAGTGATTGTGGCAGGCTCTGCCTTTGGGTTTTGTTTACTATAAGTTGTAGAGAGCCACTGTATGCAGGTAATATATAGAAATCATATATTTATTTTATAAACTCATTTTGAGATAGCTCCCATATTGCCTGGCCCATACAAACGTTTAATGTATCCCCATTAATGATGAACAAGACTAATCAAACAAAAAAAAAATAAGGTTCCCAAAATGTTTTTAAAAGTCTTTGATGTATTATTAAACTTTCCTAAATATTATTGTATTTGATATATTGAAAGTAGTAATTTCTTTATTTTCAACATCAATTTCCTAATTCATTAGCATTCAGAATAGACAAAAGATAAATGGATGAATTTCTTTTGATTTTCCGATTGGGTTTTTTTCAGTATTTTCATCATAGAAATTATGCTAGTGCTGTGTTCTAATTTGACTTGATCCGATTTGAAAGAGTTTAGAACATGAAGGATTACAAATAGTCAGTTTCCAGGTTCCCATAGTGGCAGCAAAAGCTTCCTGGCAGCTGCCATAGGATCTCCTATGTTGCAGTTGCTTTCCTCAGTCACAGACAAATGATCATGCTGCTATATTTTCTGGTGCAGTCCTGCAAACCACATTGAAAAATTTATAAATTTCTAGTACAAATGGAAATACCTATTCAATTTGCTTGTTTCGGGGTAGAATATACTGAAAAAACAAATGTGCTACTTCTTTAATTCCATTTTTAGAAATCATTTTATTGACTTTCGGCCTTAGATCCAGATCCAGACTCAGAAGATTTTTATCAACTTCATCTTCCCCTTATTTTGTTTCTGATAGTCTCCTAAATTTTTGTTTCAGATATGAAGGGGGCAATATTTTGGGGAAATTGGTGAAAATTGCTTCTTTTCTTTTCATAAGACTAGTTAATTATTATAGTACCACTCCTTGAAAGTCTGGATTTTAGCCATTGTATTTAATATACCTTCAGTTGATAATGGTTGACTCCAGTGGTGGGTTTCAAAATTTTTTACTACCGGTTCTGTGGGTGTGGCTTGGTAGGTGTGGCATGGCTTGGTGGGCGTGGCAGGGGAAGGATACTGTAAAATCTCCATTCCCATCCCACTCCAGGGGAAGGATACTGTAAAATCTCCATTCTGTCCCCAATCCAGGGGAATGTTACTGCAAAATCCCCATTTCCCCTTGATCAGCTGGGACTTGGGAGGCAGAGAATAGATGGGGGCAGGGCCAGTCAGAATTTTTACTATCGGTTCTCCGAACTACCCAAAATTTCTGCTACTGGTTCTCCAGAACTGGTCAGAACCTGCTGAAACCCACCTCTGGTTGACTCTGTTTTTAACAAATTTTGGACAGACAGAGCAGTGAATAGATTCTGTTGATCTTGTTTAAATGGCCTCAGAGCATAGCATAAAATTAATGGAGGAGCCTGTTGGTGTCCCTTTGCTGATATTAGTAGATCTGGATTGCTGTTCTTTATCCACTTATGAAACAGTAATAGAAAACATCTTCATCTGACCCTCTGTATAAGAATTAGTTACAGTGAACACATTTACAGTATATATCTTGCTGGCAAAGTTACAATTTCACCATATCAAGTAGAGTATTCAGTCCTGGGCACTATACTTAGGAAATATTTTAAAAAAGAGACAGAGAGCAAAGAATGACAGTGAGGAGGATTAAGGGACTGGAAATTAACTGATATGAGAAGAGATTGAAGGAACTGGGGTAGGATTTCCTGTGAGAAAAGATAACTGAGAGGAGATCAGTAAGATTCTTCAAATGTTTGAATAGATGCCACATAGAAGAAGGACAAGAGCTTTTCCCTGTTATCTCAAAGTATATAGTGTACAGAATAACAGTCTTAAGTGACAAGACAACTTCATTTGAGTATTAGGGGAAAGTATTTTGCTGTTAAGAGTAGTTTGACAGCAGAATGAATTACTGAGAAAGATACGTTCCTTTTGCTAGATATATTCAAATAGAGATTGAGTAACAGTAGTATTCACTAAGATATTTTTCTTTGGCTTCATGCACTTAGTGGGGTTTGACTTCATTGGCCATTTCCAATTCTATTAGTCTGTGCTGTGCAGTGTAAATTCTTAAAAGGATTTATCACACATACCTAAAGAGCTTTGAATTTTTGTTCTTCCCTGCCTATAATTTCATAAGAGGTATGCTTTTATTTACATATAGGCACCACAAAAGTGAATTTGGTGAAAATCCCATCAACTGTTTCCAGCCCACGAGACACTGCTCTCGCTGCTGTGATATGCAGTGCACTGGCAACTGTACTTTCAGCGCTCTTCATCCTGTGTGTTATCTATTGCAAGAGACAGTTCATGGAAAAGAAGCCAAACTGTAAGTTTCTCTCCCCCCACTCCCGCCACAACATTACATTTATTACTAATATTCTTAACCTTGTCATCTTTAAGTTGAGTTTTACCATCTAATAAATGTCTGTGAAAAAAAAAATTAATTGAGCTTAACTAACTGTAACTTAAGTGTAACCTGGAATTGATTCACAGTTTCCCAAATGTAATTTTGATCAATTACATCAAAGAGGATAAATAATGTGAATATGTTGAATATATACTCCGTCTATACCTGTCTTGATTTTCATGCCATTTTGTGAACCATTCAAAAGATCATACAGAAATACATCAAAAATTAATATCCCAAATTCATGTTGCAGTGTGAAAACTCTGAGAGTCGGAAGAAAGATTAGCAGTTAACTTCGGATACTTTTCGTGCTACTCAGTTGTATTTAGATTTTTTAAATTAGAAAATTATGGAAAAAAGAGATATGTTATTCAGAATTACAGATTATTGTAAACCTTTAACAACAATTTAGGCTCTTGTTGGAACTTCAGCTTTCTTCTGCCAAATATTTCTAATTATTTTTCTTAATAATGAGGATCCAGAATTAGAACATATTGAAATAGGCATAAAGCAACAAGATCCAAGAAAATGTTTTAATTCATATTATGTGAAAACTTTTATAATAGGTGCTCTAAATTAAATGAAAGTGTAATGTTACTAGATATGATTATAAAATAATTTAAATGTAAATAAAATGGGTTAACACCCAGTGTCAATATCTTTTCTGTTCTAAAGGGTCTGTACAATCACAGGATGTTCACTATGAAGGTTCAGAACTTGCATGTTTTGATAGATCACAACTTAATATATATGAACATAGAACATGCTGCCAGGGCCAGCAGGATTCATTACAGATGTGTGGTAAGTATGGTCTTAAATTACTTGCTGGGTTAGTCTAAATAGGAGAAACACAGTGAAGCTGAAATTTGAATGAAGCATAGAAAAGTAACTATGGATAAATTGCTATTTAGTATGCAAGATGTTACACTAGCAAAGATTCCAATAGGGATAAAGTAATAGAATTACTAGCATTCAATAATATAAAGCAAATCAAAATTACAAATGTAAAAATATATGCTTCTATGATTAAAACTTTAAATGAAGGCTAAATGCAACACCACCATCACAAAGGCTAAATGTGTTATGAAGATTTTGTATAAGAGCAGATATGAGCCCTGTGCTGTGACATTCTCAAACATATGATTATCATCATCCATCTCTTGCCCCTTTCCCCAAAGTGGATGGAGGACGGATTGTTTGGCTAGGCATTAAATTCTAATGTCACCTAAACAACTCCTTTTGTTGTTGATATTTTCTTGCATAACAGAGAGGCGAGAGCCAGAGGCCAACAGCTGTTCTTCACTATGTGTCAACTATACACTATGGGAGTTTTGTGAACCAGCTCATAGCTAGTCTCAACAAGTATAAATTATGTGCATTTCTAGAAAACTCTATGCACTTTGTTTCTTATTTAAGGTTTTCTTTTTTCAAGGTCCAGTGCATCTGATTCCATCGCTGTGCTGTGACGAGTCCTGTAGCTTTGAACATAGTTGTCATAGCTGTCCTTTTCACTCTGAGACTACACTTCATGAAAGGTACTTCAGGTTTTTAACTTCTGCCTTTTGCTAACTCTTCTACTGAATATTTGTTTGTCCTTATTACATGATAGATTGGAATATGTGATATCCTGTAGAGTTTTCAGTCAATGGAACAGACATTTCTAACAGATTCAATCACTAATTTGAAAGGGAAAGGGGAATGTGCAATATGCAGGCAAAAGCCAGTTCAAGTAAATTAACTATATTCTAACTATATTCTACTCTGTACTGTTGTTTTTAAAGTGTTCAGTTCTGTTGCACTTTTGTTAGTACTGAAAAGCATAATTTTGTTGTGCCTATTTCCTGCATTTTGAACTTCTCTCCTTCCCTGTCACTTGCAATAATTATAACTGACAGTATGATGTAAAATTATATTATTAATTTTTTAATTATATCTTTATGCCATCTTTCTGCTCCCAATGCAGAAATTTGACACAAATCATACTTTATATTTACTGATATGCAATCAGCACATTACAGAGTATATATATATATATATATATATATATATATATATATATATATATATATATATATATATATATATATATATATAAATGAATCTTTGTTAAATGACTCTTGTTTCTTAACTTTTTACAGGAATTCAAATTCTGTTGGAGAAATGATTCCAGCATTTCTTGGTTCTCTTTCACATTCCACTTGTGGAGATCTTTCAGATGCTTGGCCTCTCATCCAAAAACCAGAATGTTGTGATAGTATTTCTTTCTCTGAATCATACCCTGAACTAGTGGGAGAAGATGAAAATCTTTTCAGCTCCTTAGAGATAGAAAGAGACGTTATGGAATCAGAGAACAAACAGGATTTAAATGTAGTCACATCTACAAACCTTCATTTTGGAAACTTGACAGAATCACCTGAACTTTCCAGTATCACTGCTCCCTTAAATCAGGTTTTGGCTGCTGAACCATTCTCAGCAACAGAGTATGACAGAACAAACTGATAAACAGGTAAGTGCAGTTATCTAGATAGTTTAAATGAAACTGTTAAGCAGTATTGTCTGGAATAATTATTTTCTTGTTCAATTAAATGGACATCACAAAGAGCCTGTCTTCTTCATTAATTAATGAAGGAAGAGAAAATTACAGAAAAAAGTTATTTTTAAAACTACTTTTCTCCTGCAAGCTCCCAGGAGTGGCCAAGAATGAGTTGAATCGTCTGTTTCCTGTTGAGACCGAGCTGTCTGTTTCTTTTAGCCACGCCTCCTTCCTCCACCTTCCTGCCCCAGTTTCGGCTCAGTCTTAACCTAAACAAGATGTTTCAAAGCATTCCTGGCCACTTCTGAACTGCAGGGCGAGCCGTCGAAGGTCCTGATTTTAATTGCAGCAGCGCAATAAGACTCCCTGCCTCCCGTGTTTGTATTTTTTATAATTTATTTATTACATGTATATCTTACTACAAATGACTGTCAGCAATTAACTTGACATGGGAAAAGAAGTCTAAAGTTCCATGGTAGAATAAAATCAAAGCAGTATAATAATAATAAATAAAAAGTCAAGAATAGAGCAAGCAAAAAAAAATTATTAGAGAAGTCCTGATCTAATTACAATATTGTCTGGAACAGTTCTCTTTGAGAATCTTTTTCAATGCAAGTAAGGAAAAGACCACACTGATTTCCATGGGGTAGCAGCTCCTCCTGGTATGAGTTCCTCTACTTCCCCAAGTGGGGCACTGCTGCAGCTTGGTCCTCCAAAACTGTTGAGTGGACATGCAGGAATGAGTTAGGATAGGAGAATAAACAGGGAAGAAGAGAAGGAGTCTAATTGTCAGTTGTTCATAATGTTTCTATTGGCTGCAGAAATGTTTGCGTCTGTGTGTTTAGAGTTGTTCCAAATTTGTCATTGGGTTTTGGATGTGTCAAATGGGGTTTAGGATTCTTCAGTCGCTCTTGTTGTAGTTTCCACTCTGGGGGTTTCTTCCAACTTTTGGAGGCTTGCAGAGAGGTGAAAAAAAAAAGATCCTGTGTTTGATTTAGTAGATCTTGTCATCTTTCAGTAACTAATGAGATCATCTGAAAATGAAACTGTAACTGTGTATGTGTACAACAGCAGTTGCAGATGTACTACAAGCTTTCTCTGAATAGGATTGAAAAGTCCTTGATCTGAAATATCAAGAAGGAAAAATATCAAGAGAAAAAGAAAGATGCTTTTTTTCTGTCACAATGAGAAGTTAAGTGGCATACAAAAGCCTTTAGGTTATCGCCAATAAAATGGAGGACAAAAATAAGAGAGACTTGCTGCATTCTGTCTTAACACCTTTCTTTTTCTTTTTCTTTTCTTTCTTTTAGGAATCCGCATGACCTTTCCTGGCAGCCCTTAAATTGAGTGCCTCTTCTCTAATGTTTGTGAATGGAATGCTGCCTGGGTCTCAGTGGTACTGTTTCAAAAACAGCTGAAATAAATTGGCAGCATTTGAAAGCTCTTTGGCAGTTGGATTTGCAACAAAGCAGCTGTATGAGAAGATTTCAAGGAGCAGTGTGGTCAAAGAGCAGGGGCAACTGCGGGTTGTCCCTCATTCAGACATAGTTTGATGGATTGAACTCACAGCTAAGGAGATTATGTAAGGATAACAAGCAGTAGAATAGTCTTCTGAGTATATGTACTAACAGCAGATGTGTGACAGGAATTTATCCTTTATTATATTGACAAAAAGGAAGCATTTGATAGGATTTGTAACAAAGCTGTGTTGAATCCCTGTGAATGTGCCAAGAATCCTAGCACTGCAAAGAATCCTTTTTAAGAAAAATGAAATTTTCTGATTTGTCTATATTTATTTATTGTGAGCCTGGAAATATCCTCTGCTGTCACAGTTCAGTATTGCATAAGTAAGTGCTTATATGGAAAAAACACATTGTAGAAATTGAAAAGTGGTGCTCAAGAGCCTTTTGCACGGTTCTTTATAGGGCAGCTCTCTGACATTTATCTTGAACTAAGTCCCGGTAGGTTCGGTGCTGCCTACTCTGGAGGTAAAATAACTCACATTTTCAATGAAATATTTCCCCTATAAATAACTGCTGTTACATGCTGGTGTTTGGCAGAATTTCATAATTCAAAAAAACACATTAGATGTCATTTATTTCAGTAGGGATGTTTTGTTAGTTATACCGGGCATTTACTATATCAGTGAAATTTAATGTGCTTTTTTATACATTTTTTTAAAAAGTTTGAAATAAAACCTAAAATTATGAATGCCTTTGGCCCCCCTGGACAGTGTCTCAGGACCCTAGGATTCTTTACATTTCTTTTTTTTTTCTTTTTAATAAAGAAATGAGCAGAGTTAGCGCAGAAAGCATTCAGGATGAAACTCTCTACCATTTCCAATCACTTTCTATGTCTCCAAACTAGAGGGCAAACTATTAAAAAAAAAAGTCCCATTGCTTGAAAAAGTAGGTAGAGATGTATATATCAGTAATTATTTCTGCTCTTTAAAATAGTAGCAAAGAGAGCATTAGAATAATTCTGCCACTCTGCAATACTAGTCCCTCTTACTTGTGGATAAAAATTGAATTCAATGGGATCTATTTTCTCAGTAAATATGGATAAAATTGCAGTCTTAAAAGCTACATTTTTAAACCCACAAATATATAATTGAGGGAATGCAGTCTTATCCATACAGTAGTTACTTGAAAGTTAAGGCTCACAAAAAAGTAGGATGTAAGGTCAGACATCCGAGGCAGATAGGTATGCAGGGTACTATGTTAACATTATTATTGCAAAATTCACATTTATATAATTTTTGCATGAGGAACCATATTTATGTAAACTTTGTAAATAATCTGACATGCATTTCAGTATTGTGTAAAACTTTTGATAAAATATGTATAGAAATTTCACTTATGAAAGCTTTTTCATAAATTAATTTTGTCAACCTTATCCATTATCTATGCTATCTATGGACAATGGTCATTTTTGTTTGTGTAATTTACACTTTATATAATTAGATTACCCACCCGCCCACGTATTAAAAATGAAGAACTAAGAAGTATAAATTACGTATAATATACTGTTCATGAAATGTTTGATTCAACTAAATTCATATTGATTATGTTGCCTATGTCAAACAGTGATATATGCAAAAAGATTCTGTCCCTGCTATGTCCCTTCAAAACTTTCAGTGATACAGCCATCACATTTGCTGATCATGCTTTTCTTCTCTTTTCTTCAGTCTTTCCCAACATTATGGACTTATCAGAGAAGCTAGGTCTTCGTATAATGTTTCCAAAATATGATAATTTGCCCATTTGTGCTTTAAACGAAACTTTTGGCTGACTCGTTCTGTGATCTGTTCGTTATTTTCTTGGCTACTAATGTTTCCTAGTGAGTCTTCTCCAGCATTGAGAAACTTCAGTCTTCTTCCCTTTGTGCTTAATCAAAGCCCAACTTTTGCCTTCATGATGCTGATCTTTGTAGGTCACAGCATCTGTATATTTTTTCTCAGATTTTCATTGCTGCCTTTTCATGTGCTAGTCTGTGGCATATTGCTTTATAGGTGATAGGTGATCCTAAAATGCAAAAGCTATTCTCAGTATCTTCATTGTCAATTCTGAGGCTGGTTGTTGTACCAGTCATTAGTTTGGTCTTTCTTATATTTAATCTTCGTCCCATTTTTTCACTGTGCTCCTTGATTTTCATTATGAGGGCTTGCAGATTATTTTCAGCTATTAGAGTAGTGTGGAAAAGATTACTCATGTTTCTTCTTCCAAATTTTGAAACCATCTCATCTTGTTCCAATCTAGCCTCCTTTATTCTAGAGTTGCCTCTTAGCTAGATGGGCAGTATATGCGTTTAATAAATAAATGTAAGTCAAATAAATAAGGAGAAAATATATACTTTGTCTCAGTCCTTTGCCAACCTGGAGCCAAGTCTGTTTTGCTATGTTCCTTGCAGACTTGGCTTCCTGTCCTAAGTATAGGTTTTGCGTAAGGGCAATGAGTTGTTCTTGAATTTTCCCAAGGACATTGCACATCATGAGACGATCAATGCAATTGAAAACCTTGGTGGTATCAGTGAAGCGCTTTGCTAATTTCTTTTTGTTATTCTTTGGCTTTATCAAATATCAATAATGTTTCTTGCTCCTCAGCCTTTTTAAAAATAGGCTTCATCATCTGGCCGCTTGCTTTTCTGTAGAATCCGTAGGATTCAAATTTGTGTTGATTCTGTTGTCAGTACTGTCTTAGTTTTATTCTTCCTGGATATGAATGCAACATTGTTCCTTCATTGTTTTTCATGTTCCAAGTGATAAACAGGATGATCTTTTGACTGAAAGTATCCAATTTCAGGCCATTTCAGTTCACTGATGCCTAAGATGCCAACGTATAGTTAATTAATTTCATCTTTCACTGTATTGAACTTTCCCACATTTATGCTTCGTACATTCCGCATGCCCATTGCAACTCTTGTCTTTGTGGCTTCGGTTTTTCTTTTCCTACGTTACAACTACATCCTGCATATTTTAATCTAACCACACCATATACAGCATTAATACTCAAAAAAATATCTCTCAGTAGCTTTTTCAATGCATCTGATGTGAGAAGCCCATCATTCAGCATTATTTCCTCAATCACTTTACCTGGTCTATCCATGTGATTTTCTTAGTGAAATACAGGAATAGCTTAACATTGCCTTCTCCCACTCAGTATAAAATTATACCATTAAATTTAATAAAATAAATAAATGAATCCTTGCCACCCAGTATAGGTGCCTTTTACTTTAGCTGGGCAACTAGGGTTACCTTCATGCCTTGGGCGATCCATTTGGTGCACACTCTCAGCCGTGCTCTCTGCCACCACAATAAGGAAGAATAGCAGGGCTGAGAAATGGGCGGGAAGTGGGGAGCAAAAATGTATACTGACATAGACTTCTCTCAAACACAATATTTTTAAAATATTTTATATGTAGAAATACAAGTGTGACTTGAAGCCTTGTGTACATGTTTATATATTTTTCTATTTGTTAATAAATAGTCATTCAAATAATATATGTATGTCTTAGAATACTCATCTTTTTGTACATGAATATGGGATGTGCCACTTTCTGTTGCAGCTTAGATTAATAATATGATGCTTAAAGATGAAACATGGATAAATATCTGAGCAACTCCTGATTCTTAATTATGAGCCTCACATTTTTAATCGAGGCATAAATTTGCGATCATGAACAATAGCATATTTTTTACACTTTAGCATGGAAGCTGCTTGTGAAGATAATTCTGACCTGAGTGCCTCAATGGTTTAGCAGTTGAGTTGAATAGGATAGGAAATGGGTGGAATAACTAGAGAACAGTGTGCGCTCAGCCACATGGGACAGAAAAGGACATTATCTAAATAGTTGCTGACTGTTAAAGGAATCCAGCAAGGAGGGAGGGATTGAAAGGGAGTCCCAAACATTTTTCTATCATACTGGAGAGTGGCACTCAGCTAATTTGAAATACCGGGAAGAGAACAAGAAAAATTAAAGGCCTTTACACTGGTAATACCCTTAAGAAAAAAGGTGAAAATAAATGGTTAGAAGTCTGCACTTTTGCTACTGCCTGAAAATTATAGAGCATTATGTGTGCAACAAGTGCAAGTTCTACTAGGGTTTTAAAAATAAATATGAGGATTGGAACAAGAAGTTTTATTAAACCAAACAACAGGTATTGACTGGGATGGCCCCATCGATTGCTGGCTCAGAGGAAGAGGCATCGGTGTGGGTGGGTGTGATTGACTGGATGGACAGCCGTCTGCTGAAGAAGAGGAAGGAGAAGCATGGCTGCCACTGGTTAACACTGGCAATCAGCAATAAGCTGCCTCCGATGGGGAACAACTGCCGCCCTCATCCGATCTGCCAACACAAAGAACAGAGAAAGAGGATGCTCAGAAGTGGTCTGTTTTGCATTGAAATCTCGTCTTGCCCGTTGGGTTGTCTCCAACAGTTGATGCTGCAGGTTTACCACTGATACTTAGGGTGGTGACTTATTCATTTCAGAGCCAGGTCAGCCCAGGGTGAAAAGAATTGTTGCATTGTGTGTTATTTTCCTATAAAGGAATGCAAATGAAGAAGTCTTTGTAAGAAAATCAGGTATTGTGATGAGTTTTCCCTGAAGGAGTGTGTACCTGACTGCAAGGAAAGTTTATTTCCTAAAGAATGGAAATATATATATATATATATATTCTCCATTTATTTCTTTATCAGCAAATATAAATTTGATACAAAACAGTTTGTCGTGAACTAACATTTATACAACATATACACAAAAAGAATAAGAAGTTGTGTATATGTTACGTATGTCTTTTTTAATATTTATATTCAATAAAAACTATTTTTAAACAAAATAGTTTGTCGTGAAAGCGACTGCCTGGGGGCTCCTGGATTGGAGCTGAAAGGCGAAAGAGAAGCAGTATGCTCCCATATTGGGGCTGACCAGGTGCTTCGACAGAAAAAAACAATTATATATATATATATATATATATTTGTTTTCTCAGGTTTTCGCGGGTGTTTGTATGTAGGTCTTTGGTTATTCGGGTCTTCTCCCACGTAAAATTGGAAGTGTCTTGGCGACGTTTCGACGAAGTCTCATTCGTCATCTTCAGGCTGGTGTTCTCGGCTTCGTGCTTCCAGGAGCAAATGCAAACACCAGCCTGAAGATGACGAATGAGACTTCGTCGAAACGTCGCCAAGACACTTCCAATTTTACGTGGGAGAAGACCCGAATAACCAAAGACCTACATATATATATATATATATATATATATATATATATATATATATATATATATATATATATATATATATATATATATATGGGAATATTCATCAGCAACAGATGGCAGTCCTACAATTCCTAAAACAGATGCAGCTGCTTTAAGGGGTTGGGGGAAAATGTTCCTTTCTACCTCTTATGTGCTTAAAGCACCATTTGGAGATTGAATCCAAAGTATTGCACAATCCTAAAAAAAAAAAAAAATTATCTTTAAGGAAAAAAACAAATTGTATTAAATTTTATCGATTGACTCGAATAGGAAAGCTATGCTGAAGTTGTCTACTAAGCTTGTATTCTTAAGCATACTTTTTTATCCTAAAAGTTGCTAAATTACCTAGAGCCAGTTTGGTGTAGTGGTTAAGGCTAAGGCTAAGAAACAAGGAGGCTGTGAGTTCTAGTTCTGCCTTAGGTATGAAAGCCATCTGGATGGCTTTGAGCCAGTCACTCTCTCCCAGTGCAACTCATCTCACAGGGTGGTTGTTCTAGGGAAAATAGAAGGACAAGGGTATTAGGTATGTTTACTGCCTTGACTTACTTATGAAGTAATGAGGGTAGGATATAAATAAAATAAAAATACTCATTATTTGTTTGTGAACATGCCATAATTACAAGTTTTCCTACGTTGGAGGCATTAGATGGCAAGGTTAAAACCCTTAATTTCCCTTTAAGCACTCACTCCAGAAGATTAAATTACTTTCTCTTCCTCTTTTACTGAACTTCATTGTGGAGCGAGGATTGCATTACAACCTCAAGCACATTCCAATTCATTTTTTTTTAAAAAGGCAAAAACAAAACCCTTATTGGCTTCAATGTGTGCTGTTGTTGAAAGAATGGGACTGATATACTCGCATAACAAAGAAGCACAATGCAGGCCTGTGTTAATAGGGTTCAAGTTAATCCTCCTTGGTTTTAGCAGGAGCGCTGGCAAAACTGTCTTTGGCTTTATAACACATGGGAGCTGTTTTGAGGCTGTTTTGCAAGATGAAAAGCTTGCGAAAGGATTGCCAGAGATCCTACTGGGTTTCACAGCAGGAGTAAAGAATGAGATTCAGGAATACGTTTAGCAATAGTTTGGAGAAGAAGCAAAGAGGCAACTGACAGGATAAATGGTAAAAGATTCTACTCTGGTTTTATTCTATCGGTTCTATCCTGTCAGAGGTTGTGAAGTAAAACTTTGGAACTTTTTAGCCAAGAAATTACATTTGCAGCACGGCTGTTACTAAAAGGGCTGTCTTTCCTCTTTTGCTTATGCTAAACTCCCATTTCATTGAGGGCCACATCAAGGTTGTGTTTGACCTTGGGCATCGGATGGACACGGCCAGGGTGGGCATGGCCAACTCAATGTCACTTGTGTTGCGGGTGCATGTGGCGGCCCAAAATGGAGCTTGGGGGCAGTGGTGAAATCCATCTTTTTAAACTACCGGTTCTGTGGGCGTGGTGTGGCTTGGTGGGCATGGCAGGGGAAGGATATTGCAAAACCTCCATTCCCACCCCACTCTGGGGCCAGCCAGAGGTGGTACTTGCCGGTTCTCCGAACTGCTCAAAATTTCCGCTACCGGTTCTCCAGAACCTGTCAGAACCTGCTGGATTTCACCCCTGCTTGGGAGGCTGTGACGGCCTCCTGCAACCATCTGCCAGCAAAATTCCTGTTTTCTGGAACAGCAAGCTCAATTTTTACATTGCTTCATTCAACATTTTACAATTATTTAAGCAACCCAATGAAGTACACACAAACTGCACATCGCAATAAATCTTTGTAATGAGGTGTAATACCAGGATAATACCTTTCTCAAAAAGCCTCAGGATGTGGCATTTGGCTTCTCAGGTGAGTAGATCAACACTTGGGAATCATATCAAAGTTAAGCACTCCTGATAATTCAAGAGGAAAGAGGGAATTAGGATCTTTCTTAAATTTATTGCAGTTGTAACCTGTTATTCTTGTTGGAGCAGCCTTCAACAATCAATCAGCAGGTGAGAGAAGAAGCTGTTACTTCAAAAGACCAGTTTATCAACAACTCTTCTATTTTCAGAAAGAATCTTGGGCAACATGTTTTTTATTTAATCTCCCTTTATTTAATCAATAGAACTAGTTTGGCAATAGTTGTACATAGACTTCATAGGTTTGTGATGCTCACAGTGCTGCTTCTCGCTTAGGATCTGGTTATAAAGCTGTTGCAGATATTAAGATTTCTACGCAATATTTGCTATCCAGTGCTTTTGGTGCTGACAAAAAATAATTGCAAACGAAGAGACAAAATGGAACAATACGCAGGAATTATAATTACAGAATACAGTAGCACAATGAAAAAAAATCTAGCAGCAATCCACTTAAATAATTAGATGTTATCATAAAATGACAGTAATAGAAACAGTGGTGTGATCTATGGTTCTGGAAATGAGAATGTTGTGCTAATCCAGCTCACTGTTAAAGGTATTTTGTGGAGAGCTAACCTGGCAAGTCCATGTGGAATGGAGGAGGATTTTTTTTAAAGAAAATATATTAAGTTAATCAGGTAAATAGGTTAGGTGGTATTTATCCATGTTTTTCAAACTTATAAGATGTGTGAGCTTGAACTCCCAGAATTCTTCTTGGAAGTTCCCTGCCCAGCAGTTTAAAAATTATTCAATTAGTCAGTCTACATCAGGGCTGCCAAACTTCTGGCCTGTGGGCTGGATGCGTCATGCGCTGGCCACGCCCACACCGGTTTAGCAAAGGGGGGAAAGTCCCGATACGTCACATGACGCCACCATGATGACGTGAGTTTGACACCCCTGGTCTATATAGCAAAACTTTTGCTGTAAATGCATATTAGCTTCCTTTCCTCTTATATACCATCCTGAAATAGAACAAAGGGCCTAGCTAAAATGTCCATGAAGACTAAGTGCTGGCAAATCAAGGAGAGAAGTAACCTGGAATTTAGGAGAAACTTCCTAACAGTGAGGACAATTAACCAGTGGAACAGCTTGCCTTCAGAAATTGTGGGTGCTTCATCACTGGAGGTTTTTAAGAAGAGACTGGACTGTCACCTGTCTCAAATGGTATAGGGCAGTGATGGCTAACATTTTTGCCGTTGTGTGCCAAAAGCGGGGGTAGTGGGGGGGATTGTGCGTGTGTGTGCCCACATCCATAATTCAATGCGTCAAGTCCCCCCATGCATGAGCATGTGACCCCTCTACTCCCCCCTCCACTTTTGGCATGCGATGGAACAGTGGGCTGGTAGGCCCATTTTTTTGTCCTCCCCATGGTCCAGAGCCTTTCTAGGAGCTTGGGGAGGGCAAAAATAGCCTTCCCCACTCCACCGGAGGCCCTCCGGAAGCCCAGAAACAGCCCGTTTCCCGACTTCCGGTGCGCCAGGAAGGCCTGAAAATCAGCTGGCCAGTGCACATATGCATGCTGGACTGAGGTAGGGCAACGCTCTCATGCCCACAGATATGGCTCCGTGTGCCACCTGTGACACCCGTGCCATAGGTTTGCCATCACGGGTATAGGGTCTCTTGCTTGGGCAGGGGGTTGGACAAGAAAACCTCCAAGAGCCTTTCCAGCTTTATTCTGGTTGGTTGGTTGGTTGGTTGGTTGGTTGGTTGGTTGATTGACTGTTGCATGTTAAAATTCAGCCTACTATTTAGATCCCTGATTTACAAGTCCTGATATCAGGCAACAACCATTAACAAACTGAAGGAATAGGGTTGCCAGGTCTGCTTCCAAAAAATAGCGGACAAGCAGGGAGTGGGTGGGTGGGTGGGTTAAGTAGTAAAAAAATAAAAAAAAATTACAATTAAATTATATATTTTCTTACAAACAATTTACAGTAGGCCGTCGTATTTGTTCTGTCAGTTTCGTTGTTGGTATTCCATGCAAAAGTAGCTTCCCAGTCTTTGGTGTATTTGCACACTCTGTTTAAAGAATTCAAAATCTCGCCACTGTCACTCTCATCACTCGACGCCATTTTAGGTCAGTCGACACAAGTTACAATACATTTTAAAAATGTGAACTGTACATAATTTTATAATATATTTTTATTTTAATCTCATCATTAATTTTTTCGGAGAATCGAGTTCAATGGATATTCGATCTTTGTCTCATTTTAACTTATGAAAAAAAAGACAAAACACGATTCTCCTATCCTTATTCTCTTAGACTGTACAGCTTTAGATTACGTACCATTTCATCATAAAGCTTTTGAATAAAAAAAATGTCCACTATTTTGTGAAAAAAAAAAATAGTGAACATAATGTGAAAAAGCAGACTGTCCGCTCAAATAGTGGACACCTGGCAACTCTAAGTCTTAGCAGCTGAGACTTTAGAGTAAGATTTTCCACAATGCACATATCCCAGTTGTTAATGTTCAGGACAATATACCATAGTTAAGAGCTGGTATAACAACACAAGTTTTAAGAGGACCATGTATGCTGTTTGAGTCCCTTTCATAAATGTTTAGATAATATTATTCACATTTTACACTTTTATACTTCTATAAATTATATGTGTGAGAGAGAACGACACAGTGTGTTTTTAAAATCCTTCAGAAACCCAAGAATGGTGTAGAAGATGTTGAATGACAATTTCCCCCAGCACCTGCAATGGTAGGTAATGGTGGGAAGAGATGGGAACTGTAATTCTCAGTCTCTTTTTCTTCCTTCCTGTCTATTTCAAAACTTTAAATATGTGAAGCAAAATATGTTCAAATGACTCACATTATATTATATTATATTATATTATATTATATTATATTATATTATATTATATTATATTATATTATATTAGTATAGTATAGTATAGTATAGTATAGTATTGTATTGTATTGTATTGTATTGTATTGTATTGTATTGTATTGTATTGTATTGTATTGTATTGTATTGTATATGTCAAATCTTAAATCCTTAGTCTTTGACATATCTTGATCTCTTTTTGATTCACAGGTAATAATGAAATGGAGTTCAGCTCATAAACTCTAATGAAATATTTCTACATGGTGGAGATATGTAATTAATTCACTGACAAGGTCAAAGAAAATGACAGCATCTTGAGAAATATGATGGAAATGGGATTTTGAACAGTCAACTATTAATTTGGAGCAAAACAGCACTGGACCTTTGACCATTCATGTTGTATCTCCTAGAGCTCCTTAAAGGGTCTGGCATCTTGGCTGAAGGCATCACTTTGAACTAAGGTATTGCTTAAGTTGAAAAGTTCCTCATTAAGCAGGATTGGACATGCCCCTCCAGGGTAATGCCCCCTCCCCTTCACACTGAAAAGATATACTAGTGAAAATTATAGTATTTTGCAGGACAATAAATGTTACTCACTCATTGTGGGAAGCTAAAGATTCTTCATCTTAATTTAGAGGATATGAATAGCATCTTAACCAATAGTAAGGGTTATCCCTGGAAATTGTCATTCTTTTTCTCTGACATTCACCATTTTTTCCAAGTATTGGTATTTAGATTCTGCCTTCTGGATGCCTGTGATCTGTTTCTGTTTAAAATTGCTGGTTGCCAACCCTACATGGCATTGGACCTGGTTACTTGAGGGAGTGCCTGTTTCTCATAGCCGATTTGATCTTGCAGGGTTGGCACACTCAGTCATCCATTGGGATCATGGAAGTGTCCCTTCTCTGTTACATTACCTTTTAGGCTCCCCAAGATCCAGATGGCCCAGCACTCTATTGTTGTGTAATTGCGAAGACCTGGCTCTTCGCCTAGGCTCCTTTAGCAAGGAACACTGAGGTTCTTTGCTTTATCACACTTGCAATCTTCTATATTTAACTTTTAGGTTTATTTACCTTACAGAGGGTCTTCGACTTACAACTGTGTGTTTAGTACAGTTTGAAGGTTCAGCGGCACTGAAAAAATGACTTATGACATTTTTCACACTTATGACCTTTGCAGCATCTCCATGATCAAAATTCCGATGCTTGGCAACCGACTCATATTGATGGCAGTTGCAGTGTCCCAGGATTACCTTTTGCAACCTTCTGATCAGCAAAGTCAATGGAGAAGCCAGATTCACTTAACAACCAGGTTACTGACTTAACAATTGCAGTGATTTACTTAACAACTGTGACAAGAAACATCTAAAATGGGACAAAACTCAGTTAACAACTGCCTCTCTCTTAGCAACAGAAATTTTAGGCTCAATTGTGGTCATAAGTGGAGACCTACCTATATTATAACTTCTTTGATTGTTGTGAGATCAGAGGCATTGAGAATTGAACAGTGTACAAATTTAATAAATTGTTGTGAGCTGCCCAGAATCTGGCAGATTCTGAACTGACTGACTGAATTTTAATGTAACTACCGTACTGTCTTGTGAAGACTATTTGGAATGATTCTGGAGAGAGAGAAGTTCCCTAAGGATGGGCTCCAACATGAGTTTAAAAGCTCGGAAGACTAAACTTCTGGTCCCATTGACCAGCCCAGATTGGATCCTGCAACTATTTGGAATAGTACTGGCTGCCAAGTCTTTTAACAAGAAAAAGCAAGATAAAATATAAATTGTGTAGTATAATTCAGGTATAATGAAGGACCATACCTTCAGCTACTCTGTGTCTACAAACTAGATATCAAATGCTCTGCTTTTGGTGTACAGAAGGTAATCCTGCCTCTTCCCCATGAATTCATTCCCCATAATTCCTAGGGGAAAAAGTCTCAATATAATAACATCAAATGGAATATAAGCCCTCATAAGAAAATCCCAGCTTAGAGGCACAACAATATGTATGTCTTGAGAAAGTCCTGATCCTAAAATCTGCATCCACCAGAAATCAAAAATAGCTGATTCCAGCTAAGGAGGGGCAACTCATTCATCTCAGCCACCGACTGAGCCATATCAGAAGGCAAACTATAAAACATTAACTGTGCTTCAAGAGGATAAAAAGGTGTATTTGCAAAACACAGCTGTGTTTTATTTACCTAGTTCGGTGGCCCCCATTCTTCCTTTTACATTTGGTTTATTCAAAAGAATCCAGAAGACAGCCAGGCTAAAGGGGCAGGAGGTAAATGTATTCACAAATACCTTTGAAGCTTTCAGTTCTGCTTCCCACCTCACCCCTCTGGATTTATCAGTAAGCCATAATCATGAGCAGTTAAAACAGGAAAGGTATAATTATTGTTCTGTCTCTATAATCCATCTCTCTCAAGGTGCAATTGGTTTCTACTGTGTGGCATGTAAATTACTAGTTACAGAGGTTTAAAAAATGGTCACATCAAAGACTTCTCCTTAAAGGGGTTCCTTCGAAAGTAGAAGAAGAATGACATTATTCTTATTTATTTATTTATTTAATGGCAGAATTAGATGTGATGGGCAGCTGTTCTGGTGGGTTGGAGGGGAGAAGGAAATTTAGAGCAGGAATCTGCAATTTTTTTGCACCCAAACTAAGTGAGGCTAGGTTTTTTTTTCTTAAAAAATACCACCACCACAGTCTGATATAATCGGTTGTTATTGTGTCCCCAAAATCAGAGTGGCCAAAGTTTTCTTCACAAGGAGATAGAGGTCAGAGGATTTAAGGAGCAAAATGTGTGCCTTAAGAGGCTTAGTGGTGTTGACCATCATCCAATGGTCCATCTCTTTGCTTTGAATTGCTGGGGATCAGAAAGGTAAAATAGGGATTTGAAGCTTCCGCAAGGATATGCAATTTATTTATTTATTTAATTTTGTCGCATTTCTATGCCGCCCCACTCCCAAGGGACTCTGGGCGGCTTACAACAGAGAATAAAACAATACAACAATATCCTATACACAAGTTAAAAGAAGACATTAAAACATTAAAACATTAAAACACATACACTCCAATTTGTGGCCGGGTCTCGCAAGATCACTATAATGGGATCAACGACCCCAGGCCTGCCGGAAGAGCCAGGTCTTCACTGCTTTGCGAAAGGCCAATAGGGTGGGGGTGGTCCAGACTTCAGGAGGTAATTGGTTCCAGACAGCCGGGGCAGCCACAGAGAAGATGCTCCCCCGCGGGCCCGCCAGCTGACATTGTTTAGCTGACGGGACCCGGAGGAGACCGACTCTGTTTCCTTCTTATCTCTCCCCCCCCCCCATTCCAAAGCCCATCAAAAAAAATACTTGATTTGGGGTACTGAGGTGCCATGAAATGAAGGTTCAAATTACTATTTATGGACAGTTTATGGATTTGAAACAAGAAAATTCTGAAAGTAGCAGGTGTGAACATTGGGATACCCTTACAGTTAATTCATTGCTATTTTGGTTTGTTTGTTCCTTTTTAATTTCACAGTTATCATTAATTTTTCATTTTTTTCCCGAACGCCATCACTCTGCTAAACAAATAATTCCCTCAACACTGTCAAACTAGTTACTAAGTCTGCATTACTATTAATCTTCTCATCGTTCCTATCACCCATCTCCTCCCACTTATGACCTTATGACAGTAACCTTGTTGCTGGTATCTTAAGATTTATATTGACTGTTTCCCTATGACTATCATTAAGTGTTGTACCTTATGATTCTTGATGAATGTATCTTTTCTTTTATGTACTCCAAGAGCATCTGCACCAAGACAAATTCCTTGTGTGTCCAATCATACTTGGCCAATAAAGAATTCTATTCTATTCTATTCTATTCTATTCATGTCTAAAAGCATGATTGATTCATAGAGTCCTTGGTGCCCTCTGAGCATGGCTATTTTCCTGCAGATTGTCAGGGTTCCATAAAACACCCCCAACGAAATAGAACTCCAAGGCAATAATTTCTTCAAATTTCCACTTTATTAGAGATGTCATGCTGGCACATCTGGGAAAACCCGAATCTGAAAGCTTCCAGGTTTTCCCCACCCAGTTGAAAGTTCACAACCCTGCTCATCACCCACAAGTTCATCCCATGGTCCAATCCAGGGGTGAAATCCAACAGGTCCTGACAGGTTCTGGAGAACCGGTAGTGGAAATTTTGAGCAGTTCACAGAACCGGTAGCGGAAATTTTGAGTAGTTCAGAGAACTGGCAAATACCACCTCTGGCTGGTCTCAGAGTGGGGTGGAAATGGGGATTTTGCAATATCCTTCCCCCAGGAGTAGGGTGGGAATGGAGATTTTGCAGTATCTTTCTCCTAGAGTGGGGTGGGAATGGAGATTTTGCAGTATCCTTCCCCTGCCACACCCACCAAGCAACACCCACAGAACAGATAGTAAAAAAATTTGGATTTCACCACTGGTCCAATCCATTCTTCAAACGCAACTGGAGACAATCCCCAGTCACTCCCATCCAGGTGCAGGCAAACGTCCTTGACTCCCAGAGTAAGGAATGTTGTGGCTAAATTCCACCCCCCCAACCAAATACCCCCCTGCCAATTTCCCAGGCTAAAAAAATGTGGCAGTCAGGAAGCTAAAAGAAAAAATGGCTTCCAAAACTGACACAGATGTTTCATTACCATACCAAGTAACGTCTTCAGTATCAGAATAGAGTGGGGTTTGCCCTAGAGCCAGGAAATAAAGAATAATGGATCTCATCAACTTCTGCCTTACCATCAGTTTTCAATTGGATGGACAACTATATCAAGAAATCAGAGGAACACTCATGGCATCCCTACTCTTAGGATCATAACTGTAACACACCGTCTAGAAACTATAGCATTCCTATGCATACAACCAAAAGTATGTATCTGCTATAAATAATGGCCAATCATCAGAACACCACACAAAAGTGGATGGAGGCGTGGAATAGCTGTTCCCCCCAAGATGTCTCCGAGCATATCAGTCCTAGTAGTATACCTCCAGGATTTAGCCTACCCCGACACATATGGGTGACATATAATAGAATTAGAACAACTCATGGGGTGTGTGCTGACTCCCTGTATAAATGGGGAAAGACACCTTCAGCACAATGTGATTGCGGGGCCCCTCGACAGACTATCCAGCATATAGTGAGGGAATGCCCTAACAGAAGGTATCCAGGAGATTCTAGGGACTTCCTCTGCATAACAACGGCAGCTACTGACTGGATCTCCAAACTCGACATTAAACTTTGAAATGTTATTTCTGTTTTCCTTTTAGGTTTTCTTACTGCTTTTTTTATTGTTTTAATTGTTTTTAACCTGTAAAAATGAAGTGTTTTAATACTGTGTGTGACCAACCATACGCTAAATAAATAAATGCTATAAATAAGTAAGAAAAGGAACAACTAGAGAAGATACCACCAGGTTTCCGAGCATTCCATCAGCCGAGAGCTCAGGGCAGGGGCGGGGGGGGTGGCGGTTATTATAAAGGAAAGTCTTGATCCGAGGGAGACCACTGTTCCACAGATAGCCGGATGTGAGTCCCTTTTTGTGAAGTGGGGTCGTGGAGTACAGATGGGCTTGTTGATCACGTACATGGCTCCCTGCCGCGTGGCAACGGCCCTGCTCGAGCTGCTCAACGTCATAGCTGAGGTGGCGGTTGGTACCCCCAGACTTCTAGTCATGGGGGATTTCAACCTGCCATCTATCGGCGAAACGTCTGAGGTGGCTCGAGAGTTCATGGCTTCCATGACGGCCATGGACCTTACTCAGTTAATTCATGACCCCACTCACACGGGTGGACACACTCTGGACTTAGTTTTTGTCTCTGGTCAGTGGTTGAGTGGCCTTGATACAGGGGATATAGTCATCGAACCCTTGTCATGGTCTGACCACTCGCTCCTTCGACTGGACTTTCTAACCGCTGCACCCCGCCGCAGGGAGGCGGGACCGACCAGGTGGTTCCGCCCCAGGCGCCTGATGGACCCTGATAGGTTCCAGATGGAGCTTGGGCCATTTCCTGAGACTCTGGCTCATGACTCGACTGAGGACCTGGTGGCCGCCTGGGATAGTGCGGCTGCCGGGGCCTTGGACCGTGTCGTGCCTTTGCGGCCTCTGACCCGGCACCGAACTCACCTAGCTCCTTGGTTCTCCGAGGAGCTCAGGGAGATGAAGCGCCGGAAAAGACGCCTGGAGAGTAGTTGGAGGACCAGTCGCTCCGAATCCGACCGAACACTGGTGAGGTCTCATATTAAGACCTACCTAGTGGCGATAAAAGCGGCGAAATCTAGTTATTTTGCCGCTCTTATCGCGTCATCAGATAATCGCCCGGCCGCCCTGTTCAGGGTGACCCGCTCCCTCCTCCATCTGGAAGCGCGGGATGACCCCTTGCAGGGTCGAGCCGAGGATTTTGTGCAGTATCTGTATGACAAAATCGCTCAGATTCGGGAAGGACTGGCCTCTGACTGGGTATGTCCGGATGGGATGACTGAGGCAGGTCTTGAGAGTGTTATCTGGGGGGAGTTCGATCCTGTGGCTCCCGAGGACATGGACAGGGTCCTGGGACGGCTGAACGCGACCACATGTTTATTGGACCCGTGTCCCTCCTGGTTGGTTCTGGCTTCCCGGGAGGTGACACGAGGCTGGCTCCAGAAGATCGTTAACACTTCTTTGAGTGAGGGGGTCCTGCCGGCCGCTTTGAAAGAAGCGGTTGTGAGGCCCCTCCTCAAGAAGCCCTCTCTGGATCCGGCTGTTTTGGCTAACTATCGTCCAGTCTCCAACCTTCGCTTTGTTGCGAAGGTTGTTGAGAGTGTGGTGGCGCAACAGCTTCCCCGGTACCTGGATGAAGCTGTCTATCTAGACCCGCTCCAGTCCGGCTTCCGGCCTGGGCACAGCACGGAAACGGCATTGGTCGCGTTGGTGGATGATCTCTGGAGGGCTCGGGATAGGGGTTGCTCCTCTATCCTGGTCCTGTTAGACCTCTCAGCGGCTTTTGATACCATCGACCATGGTATCATGTTGCACCGGTTGGCGGGGTTGGGGGTGGGGGGCACCGTTCTGCGGTGGTTCTCCTCCTACCTCTCTGACCGGTCGCAATCTGTGTTGACGGGGGGGCAGCGGTCGACCCCGAGGCACCTTGCTTGTGGGGTGCCACAAGGGTCGGTCCTCTCGCCCCTTCTGTTCAACATTTATGTAAAGCCGCTGGGTGAGATCATCCGTGGCTTTGGGGTGGAGTTCCATCAGTACGCTGATGACACCCAGCTGTACATCTCCACCCCAGGCCACCCCAACGATGCCCTTGAAGTGATGTCCCAGTGCCTGGAGGCCGTGCGGGCCTGGATGGGGAGAAACAGGCTCCGACTCAACCCCTCCAAGACCGAGTGGCTGTGGCTTCCAGCGTCCCGATATAGCCAGCTGACGCCATCGCTGGCTATTGGGGGCGAATCACTCGCCCCCACGGAGAGGGCTCGCAACTTGGGCGTCCTCCTGGACGCACGGCTGTCTTTAGAAGATCATTTGACGGCCGTGGCCAGGGGGGCTTTTTATCAGGTTCGCCTGATACGCCAGCTGCGCCCCTTTCTAGATCGGGACTCTCTACGCACAGTCACTCAGGCACTAGTCATTTCCCGCCTGGACTACTGCAACGCTCTCTACATGGGGCTCCCCCTGGGGTGCACCCGGAGGCTCCAGCTGGTCCAGAACGCAGCCGCGCGGGGGATTATGGGGGCGACGAGGCGCTCCCATGTGACACCTCTCCTGCGCGAGCTGCACTGGCTCCCAGTGGTCTTCCGGGTGCGCTTCAAGGTGTTGGTGACCACCTTTAAAGCGCTCCATGGCTTAGGGCCGGGGTATTTACGAGACCACCTTCTGCCACCAATAGCCTCCCACCGGCCAGTACGCTCGCACAGAGTGGGCCTCCTCAGGGTGCCGTCCGCCAGACAATGTCGGCTGGCGACCCCCAGGGGGAGAGCCTTCTCTGTGGCGGCGCCCACCCTCTGGAACAACCTTCCCCCAGAGTTACGTATAATAACAGACCTCCGGATTTTTCGTCGGGCCCTGAAAACCTATTTATTTCAACAAGCTGGGCTGGCCTGAGTTAAATTTTAAATTGATTTTAAATTGGGTTATCTTAATTTCGGCCAAAACATTTAATTATTTTAATATTGTTCTTAATTTTGTATGCTTTGTTTTTATCTTGGCTGTGCACCGCCCTGAGTCCTATTGGAGAAGGGCGGTATAGAAATTTAATAAATAAATAAATAAATAAATAAATAAATATGAAACAACCAACAATCATCTTGCTAAAAAATGTGGCCCAAATCTCATGTGTTCCTCAAATCTCATGAAATTTCAGCAATGTCATTCTTGGGCCTTTACAGAATCTCAAATATTTTATTTATTTATTTTTATTTTTGTCAAGCATGTATTTTATGACAGATACAAGTGTAAACATAATTATATAAATACATGAAAAGCAGGGGTGGGTTCTAAAATTTTTTACTACTGGTTCTGTGGGTGTGGCTTATTTTGTGGGTGTGGCTTGATGGTCATGTGACAATTATTTAGGATTTAGCAGAGGTACTGGTCTACCAGGCTTTTAACTGCTTGCAGAGCTGTACCAATCTACCCATTTATTTTTTGCAGGCACTGGTCTACCCATTTATTTTTGCAGGCACTGGTCTACTCATTTGTTTTCTTTTAACACTGATCAGCTGTAGGGCGGCCCTTTGAAGCCCTGCGGCAAGAGTTTAAACAGTTTTTTTTCCCTCTAGCCATCAGCTGGGACTCAGGAGGCAGCGGACTCAGGAGGCAGCAATAGATTGGGGGTGGGGGCAAATAAAAGGTAAGAATAACGTGGGGGTGGGGGGCAGAACCGGTTCGGTGATGTCATATCGTCACCGCTACCGGCTCGGGAGAACCGGGCCGAACCGGGAGGAAGCCACCACTGATGAAAAGGATATGAATAAAAGAAAACATTAGGACAGGGACAGTAGGCATGCTGGTGCACTTATGCACGCCCCTTACAGACCTCTTAGGAATGGGGTGAGAGTATTAACATGTCATACGAGAATATTAAATGTTGGCAACTTTGTGGTATATCAGCTTTTTTTTTAAGTTTAAAAATTGGCTTCAGAGTTGTCATCCAGGGATATCACAAATATTTTGGTAATCCATGAGTGGAGTTCATGCCATAAATTGTGGTTTGTAATCGACAGTGGTTGAGTTCCCAGAACAAACTAAGTCTAAACAAATAAACATTTTTCTTCTTTAGTAAAAGAGGTTGTTGCTTTGTTTCCTATGTTTCCAGCAATCAAAGAACACATGTACCTTTATTTCAGATTTCCAGTTGAGTAGAGAACAAGACAAAAACATTTAAAAAAGGAAAATGGACAGTGCTTCACTGATTATTTCAAATTTTATGACCATCTATCTCATCATGATGACTAAGTGCAGCTGATAGTTAAAATTTATGTTGACATTTCAATCTTTATTCTATTGAACTAAGTATTTCTCTCCCCTAGCTCCAAGAAGCTTCAGAGTTAACAAATTAACAGAGTTGGAAGGGACCTTATAGGTCATCTAGTCCAACCCCCCACTCAAGCAGGAGATCCTATACCATTTCTGACAAATGGCAGTCCAATCTTTTCTTGAAAGTCTCAAGTGATGAAGCTCCCACAACTTCCAAAGGCTGTTCCATTGATTGATTGTCCTCACTGTCAGAAAGTTCTAGGTTGAATCTCTCCTTGTTCAGTTTCCATCCATTATTCCTTGTCTGGCCTTCAGGTGCTTTGGGAAACAGCTTGACCCCCTCCTCTCTGTGGCAGCCCCTCAAGTATTGGAAGACGACTATCATGTCTCTCCTGGTCCTTCTCTTCACTAGACTAGCCATGCCCAATTCCTGCAACCGTTCTTCATATGTTTTAGTCTCCAGTCCCTTAATCACCCTGGTTGCTCTCCTCTGCACTTTTTCTAGCATCTCAACATCTTTTTTATAGTGTGGTGATTAAAACTGGATGCAGTACTCTAGGTGTGGTCTTACTAGGGCTTTATAGAGTGGTATTAGTACCTCACTTGATCTTGATTTTTGAAGCTGAAGAAGCTTCTGGGATGAGAAGTGAAACGTCTTCAAAGAAAAACAACGAAGTCCAGTTGCCTCTTGAAAAACCACCTTTGGGACAACCACGACCTGGATGACTGAGAACCTCCATAGACATCTCCCCTAAGCAAATATATGGTAGAACTAGTTCTCAACTTACAACTATTTGTTTAACAACTCTTCAACAGCACTGAAAAAGGTGACTTACAATTGGTCCTCATACTTACAACTTTTGCAGCATCTGCACAGTCACATGGTCAAAATTCAGGTGCTTGGCTGAATTTATTTATTTATGATGGTTACAGCATCCCAGGGGCATGTGGACATCATTTGCCTTGGTGGTACAGGGGTTTAAAGCACCCTGTTATTAAGCTTATTAAGACCAGCTGCCTGCAATTACTGCAGGGTTCGAATCTCGCCAAGGCTCAAGGTTGACTCAGCCTTCCATCCTTTCTAAGGTAGGTGAAATGAGGACCCAGTTGTGGGGGCAATAAGCTGACTTTGTATAAATATACAAAAGGATGAAGGCTATTGCTGAGCACATTGTAAGCCGCCCTGAGTCTTCGGAGAAGGGCGGCATATAAATCAAATTAAAAAAAAAAAAAAAATTTTCAACCTTTCCAGCCAACTTCTGACCAGCAAAGTCAACGGGGGAAGCCAGATTTGCTTAACGTTCACAAGATTAATTTAACTGCAGCAATTTGCTTAACAGTGTCAAAAAAGGTTGTAAAACTAGGCACAATTTACTTAACAACTGCCTTGCTTAACAACATAAATATTGATTATTGTGGCCATAAGTCAAGGACTAGCTCTAGTAATGTTCCAAAGCGCAGGATTTGCTTCGCAATTCAGTGCCACTCAAAAAGATATGGTTGATTTTCAAATGGGGCTGTATGGATTCCAAAATTATTTTTCAAACTAGAAAATCAGTTCAATGGAGATATTAAATGCAGCAGGCATTTATTGCAAGTACCAAAGCCAACTAATTTGGCCTCCTGTTGTTCCTTATTCTGCAAACACACAAACACATGCTTGATTTATGCTTTTTCTCATAGACTATTCATAAAGACATAAAGCTAAGCAGCTGTTTAAATTTTTGCTCCATCTTTGCCTTTTGTTCCAGTGTTTAACAATAACTACCACCATCAGTTGGGTAGCTTCAAAGCTTTAAGCCAGAAAGAGAGGAAAAGGGGAAAGAAAGAAAAAAAAACCCCAAGCTTTTCTAAAACTAAAAAGAGCTGCAACTGTTTCGAATGATTCATGAATCATAATATTCATCCACATGTTTTTTTACTTTTAGTACAGAGTGACCATATCAACCAATCTGGATCAACACACCAGCAAAGAAGTAATTCTTCACAGCCCAGATCTGGTTGCCTTATTTATTTATTACAAAACAGCTCTGAACTCTGTTGCTATCTGTCATGCTTCTATAAAGGTTTTCTATTATGAAATCCTGCTGCTAGGATGGAGGGCTTTGTTCATAAAATCAACAAAATAAGCATCAAGCTTTGATGTTATTTCTTCAATCACACTCTTTTTTTTTTTCTATCGGTGTTTCCTCCAAGAAGCTCTGAGAACATTCAATTAAGCAAAGTTTCAAAGAGAGGCAATACGTTGTGATTGAATAGAATGTTCAGATTCTAATCAGAATGAAGAACAGTATAAAGATGTGTTAAATGCATAAATACAATCACAGAAAAGATAATCAAATCAGTCATAGTCTAATTCAGCCCAGTTCCCAGCTCTTCCAGGATCCAATTAGCATTGTATAATTGGCTCTGTTTATAGGCTGAAATTCATAAAAGGGAAGACTGCCTTCAATTCTTGAAAAGACCTTGGGAACTGGCAAGCCTATTGAACCTTGAGGAGTATGCCCGTTAGTAACCTGGATAACAATGTCATTTATTTTTTGTTTAATATCATGAGCAAACCAGGTCACTATGTCTTGTTCAGCAAAGCATATTTAATCAAATCCTGGTTTAGCATGTTGCATAAACTTAACCAAAATAATGCTCAGTACAAAGCCTGGATAGAAACTTGCTGGGCCTCATAACCATCAGTTAGAAGCTAATTGTTGTTACAGAGCAGGGGTGTCAAACTTGCGGCCCGCGGGCTGGATTCATCACATGCTGGCCACGCCCACCCCTGGTTTAGCGAAGGGGAAAAAAGTCGTGATACGTCACATGAGGTGATGCTGTTGTGGTTCGCCAGCAGCCCACGGAGCTGGCAGCAGAGTCGGACAGCGATGAGGCTGAGGAAGAACATGGGCCAGTCCTGGAGGCTGGGGAAGGCCTGGATGAGGGCTCTGCATCGGAGGCAGAGATGGGACCAGGGCCATCAGGGAGTGATGCACAGAGACTGACAGTAGAGAGGCAGAGGAACAGGAGGAGCCTGTTCCTAGTGCACATATGAGAAGAGCTGCCAGAAGGCAAGAGCAGCTAAAGCAAAGAGGACGACTTGGGAGTAGGGCCAAGAGATGATTGGCCCCTCCCATAAGGCTTAAAAGACCAGCAATGGCTCTTGGACTCTTTGTCGGAAAACAACATTGATAGACTTGTTCTTGTCTTGCTGCATTTATCTCTGGTCAGTGTCTTCTCCTTCTGAACTTTTGCCAAGAGAAACTTTTGGCAGTTTGCCTAATTATACCAAGGTTGGTATAGAAGAATTTGTGTTATGAAGAGTTTGTTTTAATTTAGTTTGGACTATGCTGAGAATGAGTTAATTCTCCGCTGTTCTAATAAAATCTGTTTGTTTTGGAACTGTTTGCGTCAATTATTACCTACTTGGGCCTGGGTCACAACAGATGCTACAAGTTTGACGCCCCTGTTATAGAGCCTGACTTTGTACCATCAAGGCAGAGAAGAAGCAAGTGGCAGCACTTATCGGGGTCTATGTAGTTATGCCCATAAGTAGTGATAGCGTTTAGGCTTATATACCACCCCATAGCATTTTACAGCAGTTTCTGGACGGTTCACAATGTTGAAACATTATTTGCATATTGCTCCCAACAATCTGGGTCTTTATGTTACTGACCATCGGAAGGATGGAAGGCTGAGTCAACCTTGAGTCCCATCAGGATCAAACTCCAGACTGTGGGCAGAGTTTGCCAGCAAAACTGCACTTTAACCATTGCACCACCAGGCCCTACTGTGCTATGCTGCGCTGCCTTGTTGTGGCAGGTGTGTGCTCCCTCTTGGGATGAGTGGAAAACATTAGGAGTCTAAGCTAAGAGTATAACTGCCAGAGCTCACTGTAACAGCATTGCTAGAAAATCATTAAGAGTTGTTAACCTAATCTTGCGTAGCTTCTTCTCCGGTAATATTGAACTGCAAACTAGGGCATACAAAACTTTTGCCAGACCAATTCTTGAATACAGTTAATCTGTCTGGAACCTGCACTGCATATCAAACATTAATACAATTGAATGAATCCAGAGATATTTCACAAGAAGAGTCCTCCACTCCTTTGCTTGCAACAAAATACCTTATGCTACCAGACTCAAAATATTGGGCTTAGACAATTTAGAACTTCGCCCTCTTTGGTCTGACCTAAGCATAGTACATAAAATTATCTGCTATAATGTCCTACCAGCCAATGAATACTTCAGCTTCAACCAAAACAATACAAAAGCACACAATAGATATAAACTCATGGTAAACCAATCCAAACTAGACTGCAGAAAATACGGCTTCAGTAACAGAGTTGTCAACACCTAGAATGCACTACCAGACTCTGTGGTTTCTTCCCCAAATCCCCAAAACTTTAACCTTATACTGTCTACTATAGACCTCACCCCATTCCTAAGAGGTCTGTAAGGAGCATGCATAAGCGCACCAGCGTGCCTACCATCCCTGTCCTAATGTTTTCTTTTATTTGTATCCTTTTCATGTATTTATAATTATGTTTACACTTGTATCTGTTATAAAATACATGTTTGATGAAAATAAATTAAAAAAATAATAAAAATAAATATATTCCCAGTAGGGTCACCCAAGGCCATCCTAATACTTAGGAACAGTAATATAGGAAGATGCTGGAGACAGATGATCACTTTAGTGACAATGGCAAAGGCATCAATGAATATTGTTTGGACTATATTTTGAATATATTTATGGACAATGTAATCACATTATACCATGGTGGCGGGATTGTATATTTTATTTGTGTATTGGTATATAGAATATATTAATAAAAATTATTTTTTTAAAAAATGAATACTGTTTGGAGAAGACAATAACAAAGCATTTGTATTTTTACAAGAAAACCACATAGCTAGAAAAATCTAAAATGATTGACAATATAATGGTCAGATGATGGGCCCTTCAGGTCAGATGGCACTCAACATAAACTCAATAGGAGCTTGAATTCCATTGGTGTAGTGGTTAAGGTGCTGGTCTAGAAACCAGATGACTCTGAGTTTTAGCACTATCTTAGGTATGAAAGCCAGCTTGGTGATCTTGGGCCAGTCACTCTCTCTCAGCCCAATTCACCTCACAGGATTGTTGTGGGGAAAATAGGAGAAGAAAGGAGTATTAGGTATGTTTACCATCTGAGTTATTTATAAAACATAATAAATGTGGGATAAAAACCTAAATAAATAAATAAATAAACATGCTATTGAGGATGAGCTGATGATCTTTTGGAGTACTAATGGTATTCATGAGGTGGCTAGATAAACGCCTTTGTTTTTGATGTTGCCATATGGGAAAAAATAGAGCATAACAAATATGCATTCAGTTTTGGTCACCATGATGTGAAAAAGATGTTGAGACGCTAGAAAAAGTGCAGAGAAGAGCAACAAAGATGATTAGGGGCTGGAGTATAAAACATATAAAGAACGGTTGCTGGAATTGGTTATGTCTAGTTTAATGAAGAGAAGGACTAGGGGTGACATGATAGCAGTGTTCCAATATCTCAGGGGCTGCCACAATGAAGAGGGAGTCAAGCTTTTCTCCAAAGCACCTGAGCATAGAACAAGAAGCAATGGGTGAAAACTAATCAAGGAGAGAAGCGATTTAGAACTAAGGAGAAATTTCCTGACGGTTAGAACATGGTTAGTTTTAATGCTCTGTTTGTTCTGGTTTAATCGTTGTGAACTGCCCTGAGTCCTGTGGAGATAGGGCGGCATACAAGTCCCATTAAATAAAATAAATAAATAAATAAATAAATAAATAAATAAATAAATAAATAAATAAATAAATAAATAAATAAATAAATAATCAATGGAACAACTTGCCTCCAGAAGTTGTGAATGCTCCAACACTGGAAGTTTTTAAGAAGATGTTGGATAACCATTTGTCTGAAGTGCTGTAGGGTTTCCTGCCTAAGCAGGGGGTTAGACTAAAGACCTCCAAGGTCCCTTCCAACTCTGTTATTCTATGAACATGGGAAAGCTCAACACAGTGAAATGAACCAATTACAAACTGATGTCTTAGGCATCAGGGAATTGAGATGGAAGGGATCAGACACTGATCAGTCAGAATCAAGCAGTTCAAACAGGAAGTCAGAAACTGTTCATTACTTAGGACAGGAAAAAGAAAAAAGAAATGGTGGAAAAAGGTAACCTGGTCCTTAAAGGTGACAACTACCACCTTGAATTGCTCCTGGAAACAATCCGGTAACAAATGCTCATGAAGTGAGATTATATGTGCCGTATATCTGGCACCATGTATTACCCACACAACCGTATTCTGCACCAGGTGAAGTTTCCAAATGCTCTTTAGAGGAAGCCCATGTAGTGTGTGTTGCAATAGTCTAAACAAGAGGAGATGTTTATCACTCATCTTTTCTGAGTGTAGAAAAAGAACGGCTAGTGTTGGTTCTGTCATTATTCTAACACAGGGATGTCCAAACTCAAGGCATGCAGGCCACATCCGGCCCATGGGGTGCTTAGATCTGGCCCATGGGGCTGACTGGAAAACAGCAAGGGACCGGTCCGCGTAGCTCTCCTGAGCTCGGTTTTCACTGGCAGAGAGTTGCAGGAGGCTGTCGCAGCCGAAAACGGAGGTCAGGAGCCTGTTTTCACTGATAGAGCGCTTGGGCCCCCACAGGTGTCGACATAAGTGACATTGAGCTAGACACGCCCATTCCAGCCATGCCCACCCCAGGCCCCCGAGGTCAAACACAACCTGATGCGGCCTTCAATGGAATCAAGTTTGACACCCCTGTTCTAACACTATTTATTGCATCCTAAATCTAATAATTTAAAGTGAACTCTTCATAAAACCTTCTACTTAAAAGAAAATATGATTAGTTCCCCAGAGTTATAGTTAGAGCCAAACTGAGTGCACAGCATTAACATGCTGAATTAATTGCATGACTTCCTGCCATTGTGATGGAAGAACGTTAAGCACGCATGGACACTTCTATTTAAAAAATAACAACAGGATTAGAATGGCAAAGAAGAACTGCATCAATGTGCTTGAAAAAGGAGTGCCCGGTATACATTGTTGGAAATGGGAAGGAGCCCCTGAGTGACAAACTATAAAAACATACTTGTAAAGCTTAGAAAAGGCTTTAAGGAACAAAATTATGTGCCTTGGGCACTCACAAGAGCTTGCCACTGAAAAGCTCCAGAGGAAAAAAAAAAGACGGCTACTTCTTGCATAAAGTGATCCAGCCAGCACTGACCCTCTGGCTTGCAACTCACAAGGAAAACAAAATATTTAATATTGCTTTCTGCTCCCGGATACTTTAATAGTGCATTTGCCCTTCAGTGTTAATTTCCTCTTTGCTTTTCTCATTTTCATCCCCTGACCTATATACTGTGGAGTAGAGTAAGTGAAATCAAATGCAAGACTTAAAGAGAACTTCAAATACACAAAATTGCTTTCTGAGCCCAGCAACCTGATTTAATCAATTTAGGTGTAATCATTTTGAATCTTGGGCATCTAACCCAGTTTCAAAGAAAAATAATATTAAGCATATTTAAATATATATGCAACTCTTTTATTTATGTACTCTGCAGCAAGAGTTTCATTAGGAATACAGACACATAGAGACAAACACTTATTCCCTTGCATTCCTTGAATCTAACGCATTATTTTCCCTTGTTTTCTAATTAGTAGTTGGACAGAGAATCAGGGAATTGAATTGGAAATGCCAAATTATCAACAATTAACACTTTATTCCCCAAATAGCAACAAGGAATTAAATCTACTATTTTCAAAAGAAATGTTAAGAAAATATAAGTCTTTCCTTCCTCTTGATGAAACTTCATGAAACTGCCAGATGAAATCCTGTGTTTTCATCGTATTGTATCTTTCTTGTTCAAGACATGGTCTTTTGGTGACCTGGGAATTATGAATGCTTTCATGTTAGTGCTTCAGACTTGCGATGAATGGCAAAGTAACTGAGGAAAAGTTAAGACATGCAAAGGTTCAGAGGAGTCAACGTTTGTGCAAAGCTGCATAAAGGAAATCAGTCACCCCCTTTGTTATGTGGCACTGAGTTGAGGAACATAACAGGAAGTTCAACGTAGCAGGAACGGGATACTTCAGAAAGAAATGTATGTGGTAAGAGAAGAATGAATGTTGATTGAACGTAAAAGGGGATGACCAGTATGAAAGAAGCACATTCAGATGATTTAATCATACAGAAGGGCTGAACAAGGATTGGACCCTAAAACAAATATATGAGAGAAGAGAGAACAGAGTGAGAGGAAGGGAAAAAAAAAGTCATGGTTGGATAGAGTTGATGGAATTCTTAAAAAGAAAATGACAAGAAATGTAAAGAACAAAAGGCCAATACAAAGTGGTATATGAACATGGTACAATCAAGAATGAAAAGCTAAGGTGAGATATGATAAATGGTGTTTACATAAAACTAGATTAAGGTATATTTCTTTTCGTTTGCTTACTACCACTTTGTACATGGCATGTTGGTGATGGGTATGTATGTAACCTGCTTGTTGTACTGAGGTCTCCTTTTTCTGAAGCAGTTATTTTAGTATACATTTATTCAAATAAAAATCATCCCAAATATGTGAATGCTGCACAAACATGCTTAAGTTCTTATCTTTCTATAAAGAAAAAAAAAACCATTTTACTTTTCAAGTAAAGCATTTATTTGATATACACATTTTTTTTTACAAATGCCATCTTTTATGTACACTGTCAATACATTCAAAAACTTCCAGAATATTCTTCTCTGTTATTCAGAATCCATAAAGAATGTTTCAAAGTCTTGATCTAAGTCTGATACAAGGGCTTCCACAAACTCTTCCACTGATGGTTGCTTCTGTAGCATACCTAGGAAATATCAAAGGGAGATAAACTCAGAATGAATCTAATGTTGATTCTAAACACTTGATAAAAATTAACCATAACTGAAAGTAGAATAAGTCCCACCACAGTGAATTGCCCTAACAAAGCTGCCCGGGTCTTCTGCCTTGAAACCTGGAATCAGGGAATTGAATTGGAAATACCAAATTATCAACAGTTAACACTTTATTCCCCAAATAGCAACAAGGAATTAAATCTATTATTTTCAAAAGAAATGTTAAGAACTTTCCTTCCTCTTGAACTATTCATTCTTCCTCCAAATATTTATCTTGCAATTCAATTTTCTAGAAACATGCAGTATTCAGATCCAAATCTGGAAAGTGGGCTTTGGATTTGATGTCATTCCTCCATCCCTCTCTCCCGATTTCTATCACTGCTTATTCATGGTAGTAACTCTAGAGCAGGGGGTCTCCAACCCAGAATCCCTCAGCCAGCAAAGCTGAGGGAGTTTAAGTCCACAAGCAAAGCTGGCTGAGGAATTCTGGGAGCTGAAGTCCATAAGTCTTAATGTTGCCAAGGTTGGAGACCTCTGCTCTAGACAGCATACGAAGTTTAAAACAACAATTTAAATAATCCAAATTGTAAATGACTGAAATCACAAGCAGCAATTCCAATTTATACTGAGGCAACATTAACCAGCAGAGTTCAAATGTTTGGAGGAAGAGATGGGTTTTTAACATCTTGTGTTGTGAAAAACTAAGAACGTTAGGGCCGTTCATTATTTCCAGAGACGTGCTTACAAGGCATGACTCCTAAATCCAACAAGATGATATTGTTTCATGGACGGGACATGGAGCAGGCCTTACCTACTAAATCTGGTGGGCAGGTGGAAACCTGCCAATAGTTCTTTAAAAGAAGTTATGTCTTTTCTGGGCTTAAAAATATACATTAGATTGAAGGTGCCAATAAAGAATACTTTTAGGAATACCATACAAATCTGCAATCCTCATTCATGTTCACTAGGTGAACAAGCCACCTCAACAGTTCTTTTGTGCTCATCAGTCACTTTTGCATTCAATCTACATTCCTTCAGCAACAATTCATTCTTAACCTTTCTGTTCTTGTTTTTCCATGCAAACTTCCTCCCACTGCATTCAACATTTATGTTCGTCTTGACATATTCCACTCTTCTATATGACTAAGTGGGCAGAAGTACATTCTTATACACGGCTATTTTCATTCCTTCTGGTAAACATTCTTTCTTTTCTACAGACTATATACCACCCACATCCTTGCTACAACATCTGCACATCACACAGTTTTTTCATCTCTTTCTCATCTTCCATAAACATTCCGCCAAAGTACACAGGTTCATCTACTCGCTCTAGTTTCCTGCCATTTATATATAGTTTGCAATACTTTACCTCATTTTCCACTTCAAGCAAAGCTACTTTACTCCTTGATACTTCGATGATCCAATATAGATAGTCATCAACTGACGACCACAATTGAGCCCAAAATTTCCATGCTAAGCAAGGCGGTTAAGTGAGTTCTGCCTTCTTTTATGACCTTTTTTTTTTTTTTTTGCCACAGTTGTTAAGCAAATCACTGCAGTTGATAAGTGAATCATGCGGTCATTAAGGCTTCCCGCGCTGACTTTGCTTGTCTGAAGCTGGCGGGGAAGGTTACCATGAAAACTGCAGGGACTAGTCCAGGTGTTTGCAAGGAGTCAAAACTGGTATGAAGACATGCCAGTCCCTACATCCCTCCTCACCTCAGAAAAAGTCAGACAGGAAATGGGCCTGCCACTCAGGGACGTTTCTCTTCACTGGTTCCAGAAGGTTTCATATGTCGGGACGGCAAAGGCCGCATACAGAACAAATTCCCTCATACATCAGGGGTGAAATCCAGCAGGTTCTAACAGGTTCTGGAGAACCAGTAGCAGCAATTTTGAGTAGTTCGGAGAACTGGCAAATACCACCTCTGGCTGGCCCCAGAGTGAGGTGGGAATGGAGGTTTTGCAATATCCTTCCCCTGCCACCCCCACCAAGCCATGCCCACAGAACCGGTAGGGAAAAAAATTGGATTTCACTCCTGTCATACATGATACAAAAACCCTCATGACATGAGGTTTTGATACACAAAATAACTTAGAATTTCCAGGGCTGCCTTCTGTGGAGAAAAGAGAGCTTTCCCATAAACAAAACAGGCTAGCAGGATCAGCAAAGCCACTTTCAGAACAGAACAGCCAACCTGAATACTTGTAGCATCTCTTCTCTTTGCATTAATTACTATCTGGCTTGGAAGCATTCTTAGTCACGCCAAATGTGTGGGCAGAGTTAATTTAAAACAGCCTTCACGCTAATGCTGTCGGTGTCTGTCCTAATCTCAGTGACTTCATGATGCAATCTCCATTCTTTTATATTTGTAAGATAAGAGGCATAATTTGCATCGAGGCATGCATTTTGTCACTGCACCTATGGCTAATACATATCACTTAACACTAAGAAAAAAGTCAAACAGCCTCCTTCAATAGTTTATAGAATATTCTTAAATTTTGTTGCATCCAGAGATGGTATTTTCCAACTGCAACTTAAGTTAAACTGTCATTTAAATTGCTTCTCTGCTTTTTTTTTTAGCTGAGAATGCTGGGAAACGATGCACTGGTCTTTGTAGTTTAAACAATCAATGGTGATTCAGAACATCTGCTCTTTTATATATAGAAGGAAAAGACACAGCCTAACACACACACACACACACACACACACACACACACACACGCCTTTCTTGTGTCATTAACATTTTTAAAAGTTACATTAGGAAAATTCTGATATTGTTTAACATTAGAGAAACAAACTTTACAAAAACACTGCTTCTCTCTGATGTGAATCATCCCTTTAGAACTGCCAACATAAATATAATTTTAGTACACAATTTAGAGTAGTAGTACCTAGTAAATCGCTCAACATGCCTCGGACATTTGGTTTTCTTTCGCCAATTCTTCTTCTCCTTCTAGTAATACTACGGAATGCTTTTAGCCAAACTGAAATCTTCCACTGAAGCCTTTAATATGTATCTACAAGAGTCAACTAGCTTCAATATGCATTTTTGTGTGTACAATAGTGCTCCCAAAAAGAAACAAGAAACACTGAGAGAAGATCTCAATGCAACTTGGAAGTTTATAATAGAGGAGTTCTTGCTAAAGTTTTGGTGAAACACAAGTTTAATTAAGCGAAATACACACCTTGCTAATGGTAACAATAAAGCCTATAACATCCTGAAGATGTTTTAAAGGATAAATAATGCAAGTTAAAAAACAAACCACAAAATAAAATGTAGCCAGACATTTTAAACTTCATTTATTAATAAACTTCATTTATTAAACATTGCAGTAAAAGGTGGCTATCCTATTATTTGGAAATTTTGTAATTATGCTGGTCCCACTATTATGACTAAGTTACTACTTACTGATGCTTAATGGCAAAGGTAAAATATCCATTACATCTTCTAAATATACCTTTTAAGTAAACTGAACTAACCTGTACTTAGTAGGTAACATTGCGAGTATCAAAATATCTACCAGCAATTGAGTATAGAGTATAGAAGTAAAGAGCTGTGCTCAACAACTAGCCATTTTTTAATTTTATTTCTGAATTTATATCCCTCATCCTGGCTTCACTGGGGTAAAAGACATTAAGTCCCTGCTCTTGATAAGGAAGGGGGAAATAACCAACAACCATAGAGCCGTGGTGCTGCAGTATTGCAGGGCTAATTCACCCTCACTCCAGGAGTTCAATTCTTGAGTGGCTCAAGGTTGATTCAGTCTTCCACCCTTCCGAGGTCGGTAAAATGAGGACCCTGATATGCTGGGGCAATATGCTGACTCTGTAAACTGCTTAGAGAGAGTTGTAAAAGCACTGTGAAGCGGTATATAAGTCTAAGTGCTATTATTATTGCTATGGCATTACAACATTAGAAAAAACGAGAAAAATGAGAATGATGCTGGAAGACTACCATATGCTATCCCTAAATAACGGTAACTGAAGCCATCTCATTCTGTGGTTTCTAAAAGGGATAGATTGTCCCTGGAGAATAAGAATTGATGGCTAGAGCATTTTTAAAAAGCAAATTTTCATAAGGTTTTTTTTTAAAAAGTACAATTGTCAGGTTTCGATGTCGTCTCAAATAAAATAAATTGCATTTCCAAACAGATAGTCTTTGAAGAAATCTTTATTTTATTAAGCACGACAACCTGTCCCCGATCGTGGCGTAGCCAACTCTGACTTCCTGACCCCAAACCTTCCCTTTCCATTCCCCAATTCTCTGCTTTTCATTGGCCTTCTTCCAAATCACTCTCCCCATATCTACTACTTAAGCTCCCAGGAATGTCCCCCCTCCAATCTCATCTCCTAGGGGATATTATCTTCAAGGAAAATAAGTAGGTGAAATGTCAAGCATCCTCTTGCCAGCTGCCCCCTCTTCTCCTTCTTATGTCAGCACTAGAGTAAATGCAGGTTGAAATGCTGACAACAATTGAAATCATGCTAAATTACAAACCATGGTCATTCCTAAATATATATTGAGGAAACGCAATAAAAGGGTAACAATATTTATATTACCTTGAACCATGAGCACCGGTTCTTTGCCACCACCATGTGCCAGCATTTCTTTCCGATAACGTTCACCCATTGCTCTGAAGGAAGAGAGAGCATTATGGTTCCAATTATCTGCAATCACAACCAGTTCAGCTTCCTGTCATACCTCTCTCCAAGTTCCTCACTAAACTAGCAAGAAACCAAGTATCTAATTATTTAGATTTTACATCTCTTATACTCCATTCCAGAAAAGCACTCAATAAATAAATTTATACTAGAGCACAGTAGGCAAATTACAACAAATTAGTGGTGCCCTGGAAACATCCAGAGGAAATTAATGAAGACAAATGGTAGCTCCTGACCATTTGACATGCTGATTGTAACTGATGGCAATTGTATTAAAGAATGGAAGCATCACAGATCGCTCACTCTGGACCCATGGGTTTAAATGAGGAGTGGATAGCTCACACATGGAACTTGACATGGGAAGTGTCTGTATGTGAACCAACATGTTATCTGGAAAGGTTAAGTGTATGTACTGTACTAAGGATAAAATGATATAGTCATATGGGAAAGGCCACTGAGTGCAGTCTCCTGCTCCATACAGGAATCCAGAGCAAAATATCTCAGGTGGCTGAGAAACCTCCATTAATTCTCTGGGAGTTTGTTTCCACTCTTGAACTGCTCTTACTGTTCAGAAGTTTTTTCTAATCTGCTTTTCTGCAATTTAAATACATTATACTATATCTCAGACTCTGGAAGTTGAAGAAGAGGTCCTGACCACCTTCTATATGACATCCTTCTCATTACTCGTCTAAATATATCCATATCCTTCAATCCTCCTTGGAAGCTTCACTTCCTAATTCTCTGATCATCCTTGTTGCTTCCTCTGAATATGGTTCCAGCTTGTTTGAACTCTTCTTAAAGTATATTACTCAGAACTGAACATCAGATTTAAGCTGTATCCTGATCATTAAAGAATATAGTAGAACTATTACTTCTCATGCTTTTGGAAATTATACTTCTATTGATGCACCTTCAAATTATATTTGCTTTCATTAGCAGCTACAATATGCTGCTGATTTGTATTCAGTGTGCAGTCACTGAGCAGTCCAAGTTTTTTTTCCCCCTCAGGGACTACTATCAAACCAGATATCTTTTCTTAGTAAGGGAACTGCTGATGGCTATCACAAATCCTTAATCTTTTAACTTTTAACAGTAAAGGCAATGTCCCTACAATGTCCCCATTGTATGCTGCATAATTACAAAGTCTATTTCTATTTTCAGCAGGAAAAACAGAAGGAAAAGCAATGTTGGAAGATTATAAAATCCAATATGGTGGAAGCATCAGGCACCCACCTTGACAGAACTGACTAAGCTTGGGTGTCCCCTACTTTAAGGAGGCCAACTTGGGCACAGTGCAGTGACAGATCTTCTCAATGGTTGCCCCATTCTTCAGAACACATAATTTCACGAGATATGCTTGGACCCTTCCTTCCCTGCATTCCATAAAAAAACTAAAGAGTATTTTATTCCTTTGGTTCTGGGTTACCTGTATGGATATATGTATTTATTGTTTTTTGTAAACTTTCCAGAATCTCCATGGACCGGATATTCAAAATAGCACGAATGAGACTCTCAGTTTAACTCATTTCTCAGCAGATCTGAGCAGCGGAAGAATCCTATCACACCCTATATGTCTGTATATACCAGCTGAGGTTCCAAAGTGTTTTTCTTCTTGAATTTCTGCCATATCCAGAGGTGTAGTGCATTTGTGCATCTACATAAACCAATGCCACAATAGGTCCCGATCTCAACTCAACTTGCACTAAATACTTTACTCCTGGGTTTGATAAAAATATTGTAACAAAAAAAAGAAGAAGAACAGTATAGATGAAACAGTTCAATGATACCTGGAGGTTAATCAACACTTCTTTTTTTTTTAAAAAAGTGCAGTGGTCTGCATTTTACTTTATACCTGTTGAATGGATCCTGTGCAAAGCACTGCTTCCATACCATAGATGATACAGCCCTAGACATGAGATAGGAATAATATTTAGCACCATATCCCACAAGATGGCTGAATCGGAGTTGCCAGGCCTGTAACATGAAACAAAGTTAAAAAGGAAATTGTAATTCTCAATTATTTTTGCTCTGAAACTAAAGTAACCATTTATAATTCACACACATGAACATACTGTATGTCAGTCATTCTTAAACTAATTATTATTATTTTTTTTAAAAAAAAAGTCACTTTGCAAGTTAGAGATGCCATTTTGTTTTATCTCGTATGAATGCTGCAAATACCGAAAACTTACAGTAGAGGTAGATCTTTGCTACCATTCAAAGAACATCTTCCCACTTATCCAAATACAAACATGGAAATAAATTATTGTCAGCCCTTCAAAGGAGGCCAGGTCAGGGAAGACACTTCACAAGGATTATGGAAATTCTACTTTATCATTGTAGGTTATAAAAACAGAATCTTGCCATAGTTTTCCTCTAATTCCTCTTATACCAAATGAAATCATGCCTTTTTTCTTTCCCAGGACTGAATTAGTACTTTCTCTTACAAGTTCTAACAATTCTAATAATTCATATCTTCCTTAGTCAAGCGACGTCTACGCTGGCTGGGGCATGTCGTGAGAATGGCTGATGGTCGGATTCTGAAAGATCTCCTGTATGGAGCATTAGTACAGGGAAAGCGCCTCAGAGGGAGACCATAGCTGCGATATAAAGATATCTGCAAAAGGGACCTAAAGGTCCTGGGAATGGACATTAATAACTGGGAAACCTTGACCTCTGATAGTTCAGCTTGAAGGCTAAAGACGTAGCATGGCCTTCTCCAATTTGAAGAGACACTTGTTCGTCAGGCTGAGGCAAAGAGGCAGTCCTGGAACCAGTGAAATCTGGGGGCTGGGCAGGGGACAAAATGTATCTGCCCTCAGTGTGGAAGGGATTGCTACTCTCAAATTGGCCTTTTTAGTCACACTAGATGCTGTTTTAGGACCTCTTTCCAGAGCACGATACCATAGTCTCTTGAGAGTGAAGGATGCCAATGTGTCCCTTTGTCAAGGAAATCTTTCCATTCCTGTACAAATGTGTATCTGTTAATTTTAATATTAATTGTCTGTAATGGATTCATTCTCCGTTTCTGTTTTAAGTACTGCTAATATCATTTCTGAGCAGTGTTTAAAAAGCCAGTAAGGTATCTCTAGGGCAGTGAGGGCTAACCTTTTTGCCGTTGCGTGCCAAAAGTGGGGGTTTCGGGGGGGGTCGTGGGTGCGTGTGCCCACATCCATAATTCAATGCACCCCACCCTCCCGTGCATGTGCACGTGACCCCCCCCACTTCCCCCTGCTTTTGGCACGTGATGGCATGGTGGGCCCGGTAGGCCCGTTTTTTCCCCGTCCCCAGGCTCCAGAGGCTTTCTAGGAGCCTGGGGAGGGCAAAAACAGCCTTCCCCATCCCCCCCGGAGGCCTTCCTGGAGGCCGGAAACAGCCAGTTTCCCAACTTCTGGTGGGACCGGAAGGCCTGAAAATCAGTTGGCTGGTGCGCGCATGCGCGCTGGAGCTAAGCTAGGGCAACACTCGTGTGCCCACCAATATGGCTCCACGTGCCACCTGTGGCACCCGTGCCATAGGTTTGCCATCACGGCTCTAGGGCAATGTTTCTCAACATTGGTGACTTTAAAATGTGTGTTCAAGCTGGCTGGAGATTCTGGGAGTTGAAGTCCATACATCTTAATGTTGCCAAGATTGAAAAACACTGCTATAGGGGGGAAAAGGAACACTTAATTGTTAAAAGTAGATTTAACCAAGGGAGAGGGGTGGCTAAGAAATATGATTTATATATATTATACAAATACATATATAGGTTGAAATAATGAAATAATCCTAAAAATTCCAATAATGTCCAAGTAGTTTTTTAATTGGCTAATGAAAACAGAAGTTAGTGATTACTAATGGATTTAATTTCTGTTAAACAGAATCTACTGGCTATTGACAGCATATTTCATGCCTGATAATTTATGATAAATTTAAATTGGCATTAATAACAGAACTAAATTGTATGCATATTTGTGCATATACTGTACTGATAGTCCTTGACTTAAAACAGTTCGATTAGTGACCGTTCAAAGTTTCAATGGCACTGAAAAAGTGACTTATAACCGTTTTTCACACTTATGACCATCCCCATGTCATGTGATCAAAATTCAGATGCTTGGCAATTGGTTCTTATTTATAACGTGTCATGTGATCACCTTTGGCAACTTTCTGACAAGCAAAGTCAATAGAGAAGCCAGATTCACTTAACAACTGTGTAACTAACTTAACAACTGCAATGATTCACTTAACAATTGTGGCAAGAAAGGCCGTAAAATGGGGCAAACTCATTTAACAAATGTTTCACTTAGCAACATAAATTTTGGACTCAATTGTGGTTGTAAGTTAAGGACAACCTGTACACACCTATCATATGCATTAATACTAGCTAATTAATCAGCTTTTCTTTTTGTAAAATAGAAAAACGGTTAATCAAAATCTTGTTACTTAGATGGAATGCTGCACCATCCTATTATTTGGAACTTGCTCTCAATAGTTTCCAAATAAACTAGCACAACTCTATCCCGTGATAAAACTCTACCATTTTTCTCAAATAGTCACTGGTCTTGTTTTTATAAAATGCTTGCTCTTCTAAAATAAAGTATTCCTTATGTTCTACCAACAAACAACTATTCTTTCTATAATTGCTTGCAGGCTGCATGCAACATAAAAAGAAGACATTAAACAAAAAGCATATTTTAGCTTTCAAATTAAAATCAACATTTTTTTTCCTCCTCAAGTAACTTTCCTGAACCAGTGTCTGATAATATTTTCAGCTTCAACTTAGATTATTCTACATCTAGAGCAAAAATATTTTGGCAGCAGCATGTATACCCCCCCCCCCCCACTTTACCTAGTCTCTTTTCCCATAATACAAAACACACAGCAGATTTAAAATTAAGCAACAGAGTACAGTATGTAAGGGTTTTTTTTAAAGTTTTGATCTACAATAATCTTTTTCACCTGAGGGTTTAATGTTTCAATAGAGGAGAAGGTTTAATGTTTGCTGTATTGTTTGAACAGAACTGGGGTTCTGAATTATTTCTCAAATAGACTAACAAAATTGTGAAAGTATACTATTTTTTACAACTTTGGAGCCTGATAATGAATTATTTTGATCTTCCAAACAAGTGGTTTTCAAATGTTCCTCTTTGAGGAAGACACTCTTGCTTGAGAACAACCATAGAGCAGTGAACCTCTGCTCAAATTGAGACTTGCCTTCATCCCAAGTAAACTGACTAGACAAAGCTCAACCTGGCAGATTAATAAATTCCTTTTATTTTGTCTTAATCTTCCAAGAATACAAGAGTAGACCATTCTCTTATCAAGTGGGGCCGTGCATGTGCACAGATATGCACGCACTGGCTGGCCACTCACACGACCTGGTGATTAGACCACGGCCTGATAGTGGGCCGTGGCCCACAGGTTGGGGCCCCCTGATCTAAAGTGTTATGAACAAGGACAATTTTAAAACAAAAACAATATAAGAACATAAAGCTAGATTAGGCTAAGAATTTCTGCATGCAATTTTTTTTTTCAGTGCCTTACTACATGTCTCTGAGATGCCTTATGTCTAAGAATATTTACCCATGCAGTATGGCTCTATTACTTTTATCTTTCACATCTGTTCCTCTACCTTCCCTTATTGGCATTATTATTACTATGATTATTACTTTGATATTATTATTACTTTGTTGTTTTGCATGTGAGAGCTTACACATCGAAGACAAATTCCTTGTGTGACTACCACACTTGGCCAATGAAGTATTCTATAGGAAAGTTACTATATGCCTCTGAGACTCTGAGATGGAGGAGAGATCCTGCTTCTAACCCAGTAGAGTTAACTCTTTAAGACTAATTGCTCTTCCCCATCCTCCATAATTTTAGCCAATCCCCTTTTAAACTTATCCAAGTTAGTGATCATTACCATATATTGAGTTAATGAATTCCACAGGCTAATCCTGCACTGCATGAAGAAATAGTTTGTTTTGTCTGTTCTAACATCTTGAATATGTTAATGTTCAGTTCCTTTTTTCCAAACTAAAAAGTTCCAATCATTCTAGGTCCCATTCTTATAGGTAAGGTGTTATGGCCACTTGATTATTTGAATTACCTTCTTTCACACCTTTTCCAGCTCCAAAATAATATAAAGTACTTCTATTTATGGCCCTCTAAAACATAATATGACTCTGTCTTAGAAAAGCTCTATAGAAGTTTTAGTTTTTTTTAATGAAAGTGCATCTATAAAAATGTAAGACGATAAAATAATGTATTCCATTGAATTAATTTGTCAAAGATAACAAAAACCTGCTGATTTTGTTACCTACATAACTAGATTAGATTATTGGGGCTGAAATTTTACTTTTGAACTGCTCAAAAGTAGTTGTTAGGATTTAGACAGCATACAAATTAAAAAAAAATAATTAAAATACTTTTAACTTCATGCAGTTATTAAATGTGTCTCATCATTTAAAATAGCAAGAGAAGCATATATGTTTTAATGCTAAGAGAACAGTAAGACATTATTAATATTTTCACCAAATTCATATTTATAAAAGATGTCTGTAGCAACTAAAATAAAAGAGAGTCCTTTTAAATATAAAGACAAACAAATCTTCACACAAATATGAAGTTTTCTTTTGGATAAGAAACAGTATGATTGATTTGCTATTTTGTTAGTCTAGTGCTAACTAGATCAATCCGGAGCTCTGTTATCGGCTGCAGAGGCCTTTAATAAAGCCTTGCTGACTGCAGAAGAAATGGGCCAAGGTGTGCAAGGTCTGGCTGCAACTATCCAAAGTCAAAGAAGTTCCTGAAGGCCTCTGACAGCTAAAAGGAAGCCGTGGGCAACACTCACAAGTGAGGTGAGTCAGTGGACATCCCCCCCCCCGAAAATAAGACCTGGTGCTTTTTTTTTTAATGGCAAAAAAAATAAGACAGGGTCTTATTTTCAGGGAAACATGGGTAGCATTTTTCAAACTCCAAGTAAGTCATATAAGCTATTTTGCAAAAAACTGGAACAAATGAGACGAATCACATTACAGATAAATGCTTTGGGGAAGTGAACCAAGGCATAGGATATAAAAGCAAGACAAATTACAAAAAAAAAAATTGTAGAAGGCTCAGGATTATTTCCAAAGAGAATTAAGACTTTGAAGATTAAAATGGGCTTTTAAGATGTTAATATGAAATTAACATTTGAGGCCCTAAATCTCAATTTTCTTTATGCTCAACAGATTCCAAACTACAATCACTGCTTCTAACTCCATCACTTTCGCTTGTATACATGATAAAGAAGGAAACACATTTTAACTACTGAATAAAACACTGGCATTTTGTGATCTAGAAAACAAAATGGCCTGTTGCAAGTCATTCTTCTAATTTTATGAAAGCCTTGTGAACCCTGGCATTAGAAATTATCTAAGTGTTCTTTCTGTGTAGTTACAAGTCTGACATTGGGGTTTTTTTTGGACCTGATGTTAATAAGCAATTCTTTGTGATAACTGTGACTTTTGAAATCTAGTTTTTAAAATTAGATTATGCAGAGTAACAAAAAGAACATGTAATAACATGAGGATGAAAGAAATATTTATCTTCAGGACATATAATAGTGAACAAAGTTCTATGGTCACATTGATTTATCACGTATTTGTTGATTTGATTTAAAGTAATGTTATACTCAGTGCTCTTTAGACATACTTCTACTTTGCTCATTAACATTATTGCCTTTTAATAATGCAAAACTATGGTTACTCAAAAATAAATTTCACTGTAAGACTCAATCTCAGGTATAGGGAATTATAACTTAAAATCATATATAAAAATAATAGATGGAGTTCAAAAATAGAACTCTAAAAGAAGACTTTAAAAGACCCATGACATTTTGAAAAATGAGTCAAGAAAGAGATTAAAGGTTTCCATTTATAACGCTTCTCTGCTTTTATTAGCAACTCATAAATAAACCAAGTAGGACAAGAGACATAAATATTTTTGTAGTGGTTTATATTGGAGAAGAGGAAAGGAATTTCACATGCAGTTAAGCACTTAGGTGTTATTAGAAAGATACCATATGGGTCTTGAATACCAAAATATGCCAGTTATTATGGAGCACAGGATTGACATAACAAGAGTTGTTGGGATTTGAGACTCTTTACTGCTAGTGAGACTAGTTACCAGTATGTCCATTAGACCTCAATGAAACTTGAATTTTGTTAATTCAGTAGTCTACCCACTTGCCATGTGACTCTGGGCAGCTAACAAAAATCACCCACTTGGGACTCAGGAGCTGGGAGCTGGCCCATATACTATCTATGCTATGTGGTAGTGGCACAATGGTTAGAATGCAGTATTGCAGGCTAATTCTACCAACTGCCAGCAGTTTGATCCTGACCGGCTCAAGTTGATCCATCCTTCCATCCTTCTGAGGTCAGTAAAACGAGAACCCAGATTGTTGGGGGCAATATGTTGACTCTGTAAACTAATTAGAGAGGGCTGTAAAGTACTATGAAGTGGTATATAGTTCTACTACTTTAGTTCTACTACTATTGCTATGCTAATTTAATGGCTGCTGTGTTGTTTTCTGCTTTCTATACTTTAATATTTTTAAGAATGTTAACCAGAGATATGCGTTTGAGATGGACAGTCATGTAACTTGAAATAATAAATACCAAGTTTTAAAAAGTTTAAACACTAATAACAATGAAAACATCTTGTGCTTGAAGCAGGTCATACATCCGTAACAAATCAAACCAAATAAATTAGGTTCCCGTAACTTCTTGGCCCAATGCTGGGGGAAGATCCAGTTCTTCAATGCCTTACAAAAGGCAGGCAAAAGTAGAGACATCTGGGTCTCTCTATACAAAAGCCAGATGTGTCTATTCAGGAGTAAGCTTTACTGAACTCAATGTGACTTATAGTGAAAATACAGGATTGCAGTATTAATATTCTCTATATGGTGGTGTTATCTATAATGTACCTGTTTGGATGCAGAAATGAAAAGCTCTTCTTTGAGAAGAAGCCATCAGGATTTTGAAATTAATGTTAAATGTATGAAATGACACCTATAAAGCAGCCACCACAGAGTTTTTACAGAACATCCCACAAAGAGGCTTATCCCATAGTCACTTCATTATTTTTCTTCCTACACTCAGCTTCTTCAAGCTGGTTTTACCCTGTATTTTAAAATGACCCTGTTTAAAGTGAACATGCTTAACCAAAGCAGTAAATTAGAAGCATTCCAAAACTTAGTGTTATTTTCAAAACTGATTCAAAAAAATGCATTTTTTTGGAATTTCTGTTTCTGTAAACTGAATTGGCAACAATGTGTATTTGATTCTAAAATACCCCACCTGCTTTCTATAAAACATTAACAACTCAACCCCCACCCCTCCTACAAGATTACACGTAACTTTCTAAAAGTTCTCTCATTGATGTATGTCAGAGTATATCCCTTTGGATATTCTATGAAGTGTACATTAAAATGCAGAAAATAATGACTGGAAAAAAGGAAATGAAAGAGAATAACATGCATCCTGTGTTCCCCCTCCTTGAAATGTCTGTAGCATCCCAAGTGGTTCCCATTAACTTTGATAGGAATTTACTTAATCGGAATGCACTAAAAGTAAAACCGCAGAATGGGAGAAGTCAGGCAGTTCTTGAAATCCTAATTATGAGAATTTTAGGAAAACATACTCATTAAGAAATCATTACAAAATACTTACTTAATAGGATGTTGAATATGTCAGTAAAAGAAAATAACTTTATGCAGTTAACATGAAGATGATAATCGCTAACCTTTATTTTCTTAATTTTATGAGATATTGCTACTCACAGTGTCAGGAACATATGGCAATCCATAAAATTTCTCTTGTGTTTCCTTTAAAATCTCTGTGGTTGACTTTTTTAAAGGATGTTTCCCATGGTATATTTGATCCAAGACAGCATAAAAAACCTAGAGAAATATATTAATAGATAAATATCTACACTCAAATGCAGAGATCCAACAAACACCCACGCGCGCACACACACACACACACACACAGACTTGGAGCAAAATTTTTAAAAATACAGCTATAGTAGAATGTACTTCTTGGTTCTTCAGGAAAAATAATATTGAACAACTTACATTTACAATTATTTTGCTGAGGCATTCAAGTTTTCAAGATGAATCCCGTCTACCTCTATAGAACTGTACGTTTGATCTTTAAATACCATATTTTTGCATAAAGTATGTGTTTGCATGCCTGTATACTAGTATACTGTATACTAATCCTACCCTATTAGAAGTTTGGGTGATGAATAAAACTGCTGTTATTTTATATATCTGAAATAAATTATGGAATGATTTCTGAAATTAAGATTAAACTTCAGGTTACACACATTTAGTTTAATACTGATTTAACTGCACCCAGATATTTGAAATAAATCTAAGTAACCAATTATTAGCTCCATGCTCTGTGAAAGTTGGCAGAACATTATAACATGCCTTTGCTGGGACAAGTCATTTTGCTGGACAGCTTTTTATTTTTTGCTCCTAATGTCTGGAAGGCTATTAAATGTATCTGAGAACTTTCTTGATTTTTTTTTTTTTTTTTTTTTTTTTTGTGGATGGGGAAACAAAACTTAATACATTCGAGTGATTCAAGTATGCTTTTAAAATATCCCCATATTAAAAACAAACAAAAGAAAACAGCTAGAAATAGGTATGAGTTTTAATATAAAAAATAAACAGCAGTCCTAATCTGCCTAATCCAGAAATTATTTCTCTGATGATAAAAATAAAAACTAAGCACCTTTATCATGAATTTGGTATTCTACATTTCCTCAATCCAACTATGGATTTGGAAAAGAAATGAAGTGGAAATAGCGAAGAATTTAAAAGTATAATTATCTAAGACTTGATATCCTGCAGTGGCTTGGAAGGGACAAGCATGTAACCACAAATATGTTTCAGATTATCCTTGTTTTCTGCAGGATGAGGTGGATGACCTAGGCATAACTCTTAGTCATCCTGCAATTTCCAATGAAAGCTTACGCTGAAAGAACTGTCTCTTTGCCAAAAGAAAGTTTTTATGACTGTGCCATTATGACTCTCGTCCTCAAGGAAGTAAGGGCCAATTCCTTTCAGAATGGATTATTTTAAAGACAGCATATCTAGAGGGATGCGGTGGCTCAGTGGCTATGACGCTGAGCTTGTCGATTGAAAGGTCGGCAGTTCAACGGTTCGAATCCCTAGTGCTGCATAATGGGGTGAGCTCCCGTTACTTGTCCTAGCTTCTGCCAACCTGGCTGTTCGAAAGCACGTAAAAAATGCAAGTAGAAAAATAGGGACCACCTTTGGTGGGAAGGTAACAGCTTTCCGTGCGCCTTTCACATTTAGTCATGCTGGCCACATGACCACAGAGATGTCTTCGGACAGTGCTGGCTCTTCAGCTTTCAGCTTTGAAATGGAGATGAGCACTGCCCCCTAGAGTCGGGAATGATTACCACATATGTGCGAGGGGAACCTTTACCTTTACCTTTTATCTAGAAGAGCAAAAATCAGCATCTTCATTGGGACTTTAGGACAATAGATGGGTTCCTTGACTGGTCAGATTCATGCTATGAATCTGTTGTCGTCATCATTATCGCATTTTTCAGCCATCAGGGTGGGGTCCACTTTTCAGGTCAACAAGCACCATCCCATGCATAGATGCTTGTTCCCACCCTTTAAACTCTGTCAGAGGTTTTCTAAAGGCAGAGCTTTGGGAACATTTGCAAATTTGAGCAAGAGCCCTTCCTCTCCTTTGAAGTTAATGCTTCTTTAAAGTTGCTCACAAAAATAAGAATCATTTCATGTTGTCATCAACCTAATTACCTGAAGCAAACTGAATAGTCACTGAAACATAATGGACCTCCAAAGAGATTACTTGAGTGAAGTTAATCCAAACAACCACCACTAGTGTGTTAATGAGTTAGATGGGTTGGTTTTCAATCAATACTGGATGAAGTGACTGAAATGTGGATTATGTGATAGCTAATAAATCATGCATTCTCCCCACTCTCAACATTGCATATATATTTTTTTCACCAATTAGTATTACATTTAGTTATACTGAACAAGTGAAAAGGGGAGTTATTTTGAGATGATTTCCATCTCTACTGAACTTGTAATAATTTTTATTGCTTAATCTCCTCAAAAATTAACCTATTTTTTTCATTATTTCAGAATACAAAGTATTTTCATAAAACAATATTTGATGACACCTGTAATTTGTTATAAATGCACAAACAAATAAATAAAATGTAAACATTTCTAAAGGATTATATCAGTCCTGTTTAATTTTTAATTTTGTAAAACAACAAAGCTAGATTAACAAACCATCTAAATTCTCTCCTGCAATGTAAACAATCCCTGTTTCCTCTCCTTAGCGGATTATGTCTTATTACAAGAGCCTATAGTACAGTGGACTAAAGCACTGTTATTAACATCTGCTGCTTGCAATTACTGCAAGTTCAAATCTCACCAGGCTCAAGGTTTACTCAGCCTTCCATCCTTTCTAAGGTAGGTAAATTGAAGACCCAGATTGTGGGGGGCAATAAGCTGACTTTGTATAAATATACAAAAGTATGAAGGCTATTGCTTAACGCATTGTAAGCCGCCCTGAGTCTCCGGAGAAGGGCGGCATATTAATTAAAGCAATAATAATAATAATAATAATAATAATAATAATAATAATAATAATAATAATAATAATAATGTTGTTGTAAACTAGTGGTTTTCAAGACATTTTACTTAAGGGGCAAACAAATGAAGTGTCAATGTGCTATATGCTTATTTATTTGTATCTTACCTTTATTACTTTTACAAATAATTCAAGGAACATAGCCAGTATGCCTACCTCCTCCTATTTTCCCCACAACAACCACCCTGTGACGGGAATTGGGCAGAGAGAGACCAACTGGCCCAAATTCACCCAGCTGGCTTTCATTCCTAAAGTGGGATTTGAATTTACAGCCTATTTTGAATTAAGGGAGATTTTTATATATATATACAAAGACACTTCAGTAAAGTGATATACTATTGGCCTTATTATTTGATCAAAGTGTCTGCTGCAATTTCTCATAAGCAACCAAACACTTTACTCAGAATGTGTCATCTATTATGTGGTGAATTTTTTTTTTTTTGCTTTAATTTATATGCCGCCCTTCTCCGGAGACTCAGTGCGGCTTACAATGCGTTAAGCAATAGCCTTCATACTTTTGTATATTTATACAAAGTCAGCTTATTGCCCCCACAATCTGGGTCCTCATTTCACCTACCTTTGAAAGGATGGAAGGCTGAATCAACCTTGAGCCTGGTGAGATTTGAACTTGCAGTAATTGCAAGCAGCAGATGTTAATAACAGTGCTTTAGTCCACTGTACTACAGGCTCTTAATTAAGAGAGATATAGAGAGACAGGCCAACTCTTGCACCCAGTTTGTCCTTAAGGGGGTGTAACAGATTAGTAGCTTTAAGCAAAGATGATAGATAGATAAATAAATAGATAGATAGATAGATAGATAGATAGATAGATAGAGACAGACAGACAGACAGACAGACAGACAGACAGACAGACAGACAGAAAGACAGACAGAAATAGATACATTAAAATCATAGACAATGTTAAAATAAGATGTTTCTTAATACTCCAGTGTTGTTAAGATGTTGCACAGACTCATCAGGGGTGTCAAACTCAAAGCCCACGGGTAGGATCTGGTCCGCAAGGTACTTAGATCTGGCCTACTGGGCTGTCCTGGAAACAGCGAAGGACCGGCCTGTAGTGCCTCTGACAGCAAAAATGTGCGGCCATCCCGAGCTCTGTTTTCAGCTCCAACGGCCCCCTGCAACTTTCAGCCAGCGAAAACTGAGCTCAGGAGGGCCGCTCCGTTTTCACTGGCAAAGTGCTCAGGCCACCACGGGCACCCCTGACATGAGTGATGTCGAGCTGGCCATGTGCCCTTGGCCACACCTATCCCAGCCCCCCGAGGTCAAACACAACTTTGATGCAGCCCTCAATGAAATCGAGTTTGACATCCCTGCTCTACATTAATCATTTACATCTTACAATTTAAGACTAGTGTACTAATCTAAGCTTTGTTACAATTTCAAAATATATTTAAATTCACTTTGAACCAATTAACATACCTGAAGTTGCATATCAGCGGCAGCACATACTTTTTTAGATTCACAGAGTCTTGACACCATGTTTTTAGGCAGTGGCTTTTAACAGAAAAAGAGAAGAAAAAGAGGACATATTTCAAACAATTTTTATCTACGATTAACAAAACAAAACAAAAATGGTAATAAAGGTAGGTTTGCACAATATCCTTAAGCTAAGAAGGAACAACGTCTGGGTTTCTAACTGTCCTTTATGAAGAGATGCTTAGTTTAGCTTGACCTTGTTACATTCTTATTACTGAAAGAGAAGTATATTAGGACAAGTGGAAACAGAGCCAAAAGCCGTGGAGAACAGAAAACCAAAAAAAGATCCAAAACAAATACATTCTAAAAGTTAGGGTTGCATTGCAACCTGAGATATTCTTATTAAATTTCACTAACTCGTATCTTTTCAAAATATATAAATTGGCATTGTGCATGTTAATGTCTGCAAAGATCCTGATGCCTTTTATTGAGGAAAAATGATGTCTTCGTTGGAAAAATGACTGGCTAAATTGTGGAGGCATGTTTCAATGTCTAGAATAAAATAGAATAACTGCATTTAAAAAGTAAGTTTGATACAGGTTTTAATTCAGTGGTGAAATCCAAATTTTTTAACTACCGGTTCTGTGGGAGTGGCTTGGTGGGTGTGGCAGGGGAAGGATATTGCAAAGTCTCCATTCCTACCCCACTCTAGGGCCAGCCAGAGGTGGTATTTGCCGGTTCTCCGAACTGCTCAAAATTTCCGCTACCGGTTCTCCAGAATCTGTCAGAACCTGCCGGATTTCACCCGTTTTAATTGTAATTGGAAACCATTCTTGGATTACAATCTTATGCAGGGAATCATAACACATAAAATTGGGGTTTGGACTTTATATCTTAATTTAATGTAAAATTTAAAGTACTGATTTAATTTTTTGGCTATCTATAGGTTGTGTTTTTTTAATGATTTGAACTGCCTTGCCAACAATTTTAAACTTAAAGCTCAACAGAGGGCTACATTTTCCAGGTGTAGCCTGCTACTTCTTAGCCCATATAATCCTGCCTAATAAACGGAAAGGTTTTCTTAGCTTCTAAAATGCCTTGGTAAATCTTCAGTCATACCACAAACTTTACATCTGAAATATACACAATACACTGCAGAGAGCAGATCTGGTGTAATGGTTAAGGCATCAAGCTAGAAATTGGTAGACGGTGAATTCTAGCCCCACCTTTGGCACAAAACCAGCTGGGCAACTCTTTCAGTCCTATGATAATGACAAGCGACTTCCAAATACAATGCCAGAAAAACCAAGGGTCATCTACAACACGCAGTGGAGGACAGGACAGCTAGAAGACTAGCAGAGAAAACATGGCAAAAACTCCTTAATGTCATTACACGCGGACAGATTCAAAATCAGTTTCAACTGGGAAACTACTTGCATCTTAGAGCAAGCCAAATAAAAAATATTAGTGAATTCCAGGAAACCTGGCATTCAGACATATCAGTCATTATTAGACACCTAGAGATACTTACCTTTACATACCATTCAAAAGACAATAAAAAACCCGGAAGGAAACAAAAAGACTAAAATATATCCCTTCCAGAATTCAGATAAGCAGGGATCCATACCAGACAAACTACTAGGCAGAAATCAAGGAACCATCAAGGAGGAAACTGCCAGGAAACTTGGCAAGCCACTTGTATGTAAACAAGGAGCAAAACCCTACACTCATTTGCAATGATAACGCTACCTAATTGGGTAATGAAATGCCTGCAACAAACAACCAAATTCAGAGAGCATCAAGGACTCCACAGTTGCAAAAATAACTGCAGTGACTAATCCAGAAAGTTGCCAGTGACTTAAAGGTGCATGCACATAAACACAAACACACACGCACACCAATATCAGTGGTGGGTTTCAAATTTTTTTACTACCGGTTCTATGGGCGTGGCTTGGTGGCCATGGCTTGGCTTAGTGGGCGTGGCAAGGGAAGGATACTGTCAAATCTCCATTCCCACCTCACTGCAGGGGAAGGATATTGTCAAATCTCCATTCCCACCCCAATCCAGGAGAAGGTTATTGCAAAATTCCCATTTCCTTCCAATCAGCTGAGACTTGGGAGGCAGAGAATTGATGGGGGCAGGGCCAGTCTGAATTTTTACTACCAGTTCTCCGAATTACTCAAAATTTCCGCTACCGGTTCTCCAGAACTGGTCAGAACTTGATGAAACCCACCTCTGCCCAATATACTAAAATCTATACCATTTATTATATCTGGAAAAACTAGTACTTACGTCTATCTCTAGAGACCATACTGGTGAATAAAACAAATCAGCTGCATAAAAGCTATTCAACACACACACAAATAACTAATACTGGAGATCCTGGAAGTGAAAAATAGATAAGAAACATTCCTAAACTTAAAGGCTATTTCACATAGTAGTCATTCAGGCAAGATTATAATTTTCTCATCCAAAAACAGTCATATAATTATAAAAATTTAGGAGCATTAAATAAGCAACACTGTAATTTTCTATAGCACCATTTAACCAATACACATTTGTTCCATACAGTAGTAATGCAGCTATTCTGGGACTTATTCCCCAGATATGGATCCTTTGATTAGGGTCAGATTTTTTAACTAGAAAAATAACTCTCTTCTCCCCTCCAAACTGTAAAGAACATAAACATACTCAAAAAAAACACAGACTTCAATGTCAGACCACACACAGTCCTAATTAACACCATACAGATGAAAGCTAAACAAATGGAAAACAATATTTTCTTCCTAGCTCTTCTAATAAAAGAAAGTAGCTGATAATTACTACTTTACCACTTAATCTTTTACTCCTCTGGGCTCCAGAACTATAGCCCATAATGATGCAGTGGTATGCATTGATTAAACAAGCAGGATGTGGCAGTAGATCCGGGGAACAAACCTAAATTAAATACACATACAATACTGCATCATTGTGTTACAATCTATATCTTCACCCACACTGCAACGTGATAAGTATGGTCGATACAAGAAGGGCTATAAGAGGTTCTAAATATTTTTGTGTGTTTTTTTTAATGAGGTTCACTATGCATTTTTGGCCTACTTATGGGCCACGCTACGCTAGGAAAAGTAGCAAGGCAGATTAAGCAAAGTGTAGTAAAAAACATAAAATATGATTATGACTCTATTCAGGAATATTCTGACCATATTATAAAAGTGGAAATCATGAATGCCAGAGTTCTGTGGCTCCTTGGACAGTGTTTAGATTTCCTTTTCTAAGACAGGAATCACAGATCTGAACTTAAGGAAAAATCTGTTCTACCCACTCTCTTCAGTTTTCCTCACTATTTTCAAGTAATACTCACTGCTAATAATTGTCTGTATGAAAGACATTATGTTAGGGTTGGGAAGGCCCTAACAGTTTCAACATCTGCTTTTTGCTATGTTCCCTAAAAGGGATAATGTTTAAAACACCTAGAACGCGGAGCCATATTGGTGGGCACACGAGCGTTGCCCTAGCTCAGCTCTAGCACGCATGCATGCGCTGGCCAGCTGATTTTCGGGCCTTCTGGGCCCACTGGAAGTCAGCAAACACGCTGTTTCTGGCCTCCGGAGGGCCTCCAGGGGGGTAGGGAATGCTGTTTTCGCCCTCCCCAGGCTCCTAGAAAGCCTCAAGCCTGAAGAGGGTGAAAAACGGGTCTACCAGGTCCACCGTGCCAACACATGACAAAAGCGGGGGAGCATGGGGGGCCGTGTGTGCATGCACAGGGTGCAGGGCACCTACAATTATGGGTGTGGGCACACACGCGGGCGACCACCCCACACTCCCCCCACTTTTGGCACGCGATTGCAAAAAGGTTAGCCATTGCTGACCTAGAATGTCTACATATAAACAGAACACGCAAGCAAGTTTCTGTACTTGTGAACTGGAATCTGGAATGCTGAAGTTGGAAACATAAAAATATACAGTCATGTGAAAAAGTAAGTACACCCTCTTTAAGTTCTATAGTTTTACATATCAAGGACATAATAAAAACCATCTAGTCCTTAGCAGTTCTTAAAAGTACAACCTCAGATGAACAACAATACATGGCGTATTACGCCATGTCATCACTTATTTTACAAAAAAAAAGCCAAAGTGGAGAAGCCACATGTAAAAACTAAGTACGCCTTATGATTCAATAGCTTGTAGAACCACCTTTAGCAGCAAAAACTTGAAGTAATCATTTTCTGTAGAACTATCAGTCTCTTCACATCGTTGTGGAGGAACTCTTCTTTTACAACATTGCTTCAGTTCGTTGTGGAGTTGTTGGTGCTTTCTGAGCTTGGCTGTTTGCCTGAAAACATTTCATTATTCAACAATGTAACATCATCAGCAAGAATCTCAATCTTGCACTTATGTTACCTAGTTGGGTAAGAAAACATCTTCAAGCAAACAACCAAGCTCAGAGAGTACCAAACAACTGCACACTCCAACTCGGAACTACATGTACTCTCTTCTTTCATGATTCAATCTAAAAGGAGGTGAATGAGCTCAATTATAACATAAAAGATATATGTAAGTTCCATGTTAAATTAAAGAAGAAGAAGAATGCCAATCAGGTTCCATGATTTGATGTGAACATATAGCAATAGCACTTAGACTTATATACCACTTCACAGTGCTTTGCAGCCCTCTCTAAGCATTTTACAGAATCAGCATATTGCCCCCAACAATCTGGGTCCTCATTTTACCGACCTCAGAAAATGGAAGGCTGAAACAACCTCGAGCAGGTGAGGATTGAACCCCTGGCAGTCAGCAGAATTAGCCTGCAATACTGCATTCCAACCACTGTGCCGCTACGGCTCTTACCTACCACTTTCTTACCTACCACTTTCTAGAAGAACATCAGGAATTGCTTTGAAATTCTGAACCTCTAGTAGAAACAAAGTCCAGTTGCTGTTTGAAAAAGCACCTTTGGGACAACCATGATCTACAACAGGAGTCTCCAACTTTGGCAACTTTAAGACTTGTGGACTTCAACTCCCAGCTTTGCTGGCTGAGGAACTCTGGAAGTTGAAGTCCACAAGTCTTAAAAGTTGCTAAGGTTGGAGAACCCTGATCTACAAAGATCAGAATTATGCATGCCATCCCCTGCGACGTTCTACCGTGTTTCCCTGAAAATAAGACCCTGTCTTATATTTTTTTGAACCCCGAAATAAGCGCTTCGCCTTATTTTCAGGGAGGTCTTATTATTTTGGGGTGCGTGGAGCAAGATGGGGCTCCTCTTGCCATCTTACCTGATTTCCAGCTCTGTGTTTAAATATTTTTGGGGAGCTTATTTTAGTGCATTTGCTCAAAAGCCCGATAAGGCTTATTATCAGGGGATGTCTTATTTTCAGGGAAACAGAGTATAGAAGTGAAAGCTGGACTCTGAAGAAGCAGGATAGGAAAAAATTGATACTTTTTAACTTTGCTGTTGGAAGAGACTCCTGGAGAATACTGAGGACAACTGAAAAAACAAATTGATCTTTTGAATCTATGACATAAACAATTGGCTAACTTCTTTTTAAAATATCCTTTTCAAAAAGCAAAACAAAAGAATTAAGTACATTTTAACTGCCAATTCCTTGAATGCAGTGGCTTTTGGGGTGGAATTTCATTAAACATTTGCAATGTTTTACCAAGCACTTCAGTGTACATTGTTGTAAAGGAAATGTAGCTAAACTGAATGATGTGAAGAGAGAAACATGATTAGGAGCCACTAATTATTACCCAGTGAAAACATATTGGCAAGAAATTCAGAATAAAAAGCAATATTTCTTTACAAAATACATAACTTATTATGGAATTCACCAGCTAAAATTATAATGTGGCAATTAGCATAGGATTATCTTTAAACAAGATTATAAAGTTTCATGAATATGACTTATAAATAACAAGCAGATTTTACAAGTAAGTGAAACTTTCATATTCAGAGACAGGAGATGTATGAGACCTATGCAAGAAGACAAGCCACAGAAAATGCTTTTTATTTGCCAGTTTTGGAGGTGGAAAGAAAGAATGGATTTTTGGTATAATCCAACAATATCGTGCATTTTAAATGTTCTTTTTGACTGCTTATGTCTTACTATGGTAGCCGAAACATTTAAAACAGATTTTGCATTTGCACATTTGACATCTCTCCACTGGGGGGAAAAATATTATAACAAACTAAAAACACTGAGAAACTTTTCACAGCAGTAAACGGGGTTTATTTTATGGAGCTCTAATTCTTAGCAGAGCATCAGCCAAATTGGCTTTTCCAATGTTTTTCACAGTTTTATAGTTTAGCTGTTTCAAATCACATCCCCCCCCAAAAAAAGAGGGTTCTGAGTTGTCAAATGGCATCCTGTTTAAGACAGGACAAAATAGCAGAACCCTGCTAATTGATGTTTTGGTAAACCGCAATCCCACAAAGACACTGAATGGAAACTCAGGTTTGCAGTTCCCTGGACCAAACGGAGGGAGTTCTTTGTAATTGGGGAATGGGTAACACAAGTAAATAATTTATCTCTGTGTCACACAGTCCACAGGATATTTGCAAGGGAGAAATATTATCCTATCTTATTTGAAGCACCATATTACCCCTAGCATCAGAGCAGCAGCATCTGAGCAAAAATGTATCACATATGAGATTTTCCTCCATACATATTTATAGCAAAATCACATTTATATCCATCCTGTTGTATGTGAAAATTATAGAACAATTTATTTTGTAGTCATGCATATTTAAAAATTGCTCGGCGGCAACTGTAAATATGAAATTGTTGCAAATTATATCTATGCACAGGTTTGACTGACAGAAGATCTTTATACATTGGGAAAGTATGTGTATGAGGCACCTCTAATTATAATTCATTTAGTTCAACAAGCTTTGAGCCAAGATACCTCAAATAGTCAAACAGACTAACTTACAAAAATTGGGATCCATTACTTCTATGGCATTGAAATTTGACAAGGCTGTGGTTGTTTCAGCCTTGCCATTTCAGTACCGTGTGCTACTGCTCACGCAATCATCATTTCCAATCATCTGTAACAGCTTCCATCAAGTCAATAGGAAAACCAGCAGAAAGGTTAAATTTGATTATGATTGTTGATATTCCCTACCATCTTCTCATAAGCGAAGAAGTGGAGAAACTAGCAGGAAGTTGCAAAACCAAGGCTAGAAGGTAAGTAAGTGGCTGCTGCCTCCTGGGGCCCTCAGGAAGCAAGTGTGTGTGTGAAAGATGCAGCAAAGGTCAGGGAGGGTGCCCAGGAGTGCATGGTGTGGGCCAGGGAGAGTACCCAAAAAGTGTGGTAAGGGTCAGAGAGGTTGCGGAAGACTGCAGCGCACAAAAGTAGGGTCTGAGGAGGCTGTGGTGCAGCCTGTCGGTGTGCAAGGTGAAAAACTGGAGGACGACGCATGGGTGAGGTACAACTTACCCACACAACTTGCAACCTACGCTGCCGGCTTCCCCATTGACGTTGTCCCTGCAGACCTCCCAAAAGCAAAGTCAATGGGGGAGCCAGCAGCAAATCAGAAATGGCTTCTGCTCTCATTGCTTTTTTTTTTGCCTGCCCATGGTCATTCTCTTGATTGATTTGGATAAGTAAACATCTCTGAAACAATGACCTAACCGAAACGATGACCCAATAAGTCAGGGGTTGTCCAGCTATAATTAAGGCAAGCATTTCTAAATACTTGCTGAAAAGGAAACGAAAATTCATTTCATAACATTCATTCAATGTTAATGATTTATGAGCCTTTCAAAATGTCAGTCTGCCTATCACAGAAACAATCCAGGAGATACTAAATGCTAATCATGAATTTAGATTACGAGCGGCAATGCAGCTTTTCTTTATAGAGCCAGTGACAAACCAGAGGAAAGTAAGCCTACATCTGGAGTGCTGTGTGCAATTTCAAGCACTACATTTCCAGAAGGATTTTAATAGGTTAGAATAGATTCAGAAGATGGTGATGAAAATGATACAGAACTTGAGGACATGAGCTATGGGGACAGGCTAATGGAATTTGGGATATCTAATCTGAAGAAAGAAGGCTAAATGGAGATATAGTATCAGTGTTCAGCTAATAAATGGGTACTATTCGGAAGATGGTCGAGAGCTATTTCTCACTGTCACAAAAATTAGGACCAAATATAATGGGCATAAGTTGCAATTACCTACATTTCATTTATATGTAAAGAAAGAACTCCTAATGATAGAATCTGTGTAATAGGGGAACAGTCTATCTACAGATTATGGCTTCTCCGTCTCTGCACCTTTTTAAGGGCCTGCAGAGCCACCACTAAAGGATGATTTAACCTGTATGCCTGTACATTGCAGGCGTTTTGTCTAGATGATCCTTACGGTCCTTTACCAAGTCCATAATTCTTTTATTCTATTTATCACATGGTCGATTTGAATGTACAGAACATGCTTTAAAAATGAAATATTTAGGAGCAGCCCTCCTTCAGAAGAGTCTATTTCAATGGTGAAAACCTAATTTTTTTACTACCGGTTCTGTGGGTGTGGCTTGGGGGGGGCGTGGCAGGGAAAGGATACTGCAAAATCTCCATTCCCACCCCACTCCAGGGGAAGGATACTGCAAAATCTCCATTCCCACCCCACTCCAGGGGAAGGTTACTGCAAAATCCCCATTCCCACTCCACTTCTGGGGGAAGGATATTGCAAAATCTCCATTCCCACCCCACTCTGGGGCCAACCAGAGTTGGTATTTGCTGGTTCTACGAACTACTCAAAATTTCCGCTATCAGTTCTCCAGAACCTGTCAGAACCTGCTGGATTTCACCCCTGGTCTATTTATATTTAGGACATACAGAAACTTCAGGAGGAAAGGATAGAACAATGACTGATTGGAAATGGATGGAAAGAAAGAAATGGATGGAAAAAGTAAAAGTATCAAAATCCTGCCATTCACTGTTAGGTGATATAAGAGACTAGCTGAAACAAAAACCAGGGAAAGAGTAAAGAAGATAATGGAAATCAACAGTCACATAAACATATTGATGAACTCAGTGGGATGTAGTTAAGAATACTAAGTAGTGTATAGTTTATACCGTATAGTATATATACAGGCTATAAAATTATGAATAGCCCAAAGGTAGTAGAATACCTAATATATAATTATCAGTGAATTTACAAGATGTGTGGGTTGCGTTGATAGCTATTGTCATAAATGACTAGATAATTTCAAACACATTACAGAAATTCATACTGTTTCTTAAAAGCTTTAGGGCAGAATAACTTGAAAGGTTCTCACCACATAGAACTTAGTGAGAAATACGACAAATCATTACTGAGAAAAGAAAGCTGCCCTTGGAATTTCCTCAGTTTGATCTAGCAAGGGCAAGTCTTATGTAGAAGAAGATACACAGACTAGACTTTTATTGAGAAGTAAAAGCTGTTTAAAAAACACTATTTACTGGGAGTTTTCACATAATTCTTTTGTTTAAGGAAACTTCACTTCTTAGATCTCCTTTTTTTGTTCTGTAACCAAGAATCTTTGATGAAAAGCTTTTGCATAAATTTTTGTAAAACTGACATAATTAGGAGCACTAAATCAATGCAACACTTTTCAGTGAGCATAACTAATGAAGAAGAAAGCAAGCATGTTTTTGGCTCCACTTCTAAGAGGTTGAAAACAAGACTTTCCTAAAACAAGATAGATTGTAAGCAAGCCACATTATCATAACAAACAACAGGTTTACTCTCAGACTCTGATTACGCATATTTATACTTAAAACTGCAAAGGATAAAACATTCAAACAATCATTATTTTTAAAATAATTTCATTTTTTAAAAATATACACAAGAGGCACATATTTAAAATCATTACAACAAAAAAAGCAGTTTCAGACATGAATCCTAATCCTGTCATCCTGTCTATTCATCAAGTCAAAATTAAAGTTGATTCAATTGCTTCCTGGTGCACAGCAAGTTTATGCCAATCAGTTTCCACCACAGATCAGACTTTGGAATATGTAAGAAATGAGTTCTAATATGCTTGGCTCCAAATTTGTGAATTAAAAAGAAACAAATTCTGTTAAGGCATTCGAAAAAATTAAAGAGATGGCCATGTAGTAAACAATAAGCCTGCAAACTGAATCTATGGACCCACTTCAAAGAAAGCATGTTTACCATTACTCTATATAAATAATTCCTGGATGCATTTTTTTTAAAATTTACCATTCAATTTTATAATTCCAGAAAGTGATTAAAAAGTTACAATTTCCTTTGTAACAGAAAATATCTATGTGAAGTTGATGTTAAATGCTTAGGTTTGGGAATATTTTTAATTTGATAAACACTATTGTATAAGCAGTGGCTTAGGGGCTAAGATGATGAGCTTGTCAATCGAAAGGTCGGCAGTTCAGCAGTTCGAATCCCTAGTGCTGTGTAACAGGGTGAGCTCCCGTTGCTTGTCCCAGCTTCTGCCAACCTAGCAGTTCGAAAGTACATAAAAAAAAATGCAAGTAGAAAAATAGGGACCATCTTTGCTGGGAAGGTAACAGCGTTCTGGGCGCCTTTGGCGTTTAGTCATGCCGCCCACATGACCACAGAGACGTCTTTGGACAGCGCTGGCTTTTCAGCTTTGAAATGGAGATGAGCACCGCCCCCTCATATATGTGGGAGTCGGGAACGACTAGCACATATATGAGAGGGGAATCTTTACCTTTATTGTATAAGCAAAACACTTCCAAAAACTGTTGGAAATAAAACTGCATGGACTCAAAGACTATGTGGATCATTTCTGCTCCAAGGTAGAAAAGGGGTTTTGAAGAGCATGGGCACTGATATTACACTTCGTCGTACCTCTTTAGAGAAATTGTGTCTTTTTATGGATTTGCTTTGTAGCTCTGCAATCCTGGAAAATATGTATTGGGAGATATGGAGACACTGGCAGCCTGCCCATACTGACTCTGAAGCATCTTGACATATGCTGTCAGCACTTCCTTACTTCAAACACATTCTTGGGAAAATATGCAGCTTCTTTAAAATGATGCCAAAAGTTGTGGCATGCATGCCCCCACATCCCTTCTGGAACACCTTTTCTGCTATATATCCAAAGTGTAGCACATTCACGTACAACAAGCAGATCTACCGAAACATCCTGAAGGACAGTCATTCCAATCTAATTTTTCAACTAAACTTTATAGAAATAGTCCCCGATCTACAATCTATTCAACGTTACAAGGACGCTGAATAAATGTGATAATGACCAGTGGGCACTTGGCAACTGATTTATATTTACATCCAGTTACAGCAATCTCACAATCACATGGTGTCCATTTGCAATCTTCCCTACTGACTTCTGTAGAAAGTCAATGGAGAAGCCAGCGGGGGAAGGTCACAGGTTGCTGGGGTGTTTTCCCCACCCTCATGACCTACTTCAGTCCCTCTGTGCTGTTCCACACCAGCAACTCACATATCCCTTGCATCCTCATGCACCTTCTCTGACCCTTGCCACACCTGGTGTACCCCTTTGCACCCTCTCTAACCCATGCTGCACCTCTCACAAATACCCTCCAGTAAACACTGGCAGTAAATACTTACCTGCCTGTTAGCCTGGAACTTGCAACTTCCTGCCAGCTTCCTCATTGGCTTTGGTTGTGGGAAGCCAGCAAGAAGTTGCCTCACATAACAACCATGGAAAAGCAATCAAGACTGCAGAGACTTGCTGTCATTAAGTGATAGCAGTCCTGCTTTACGAACATATGGTTTAGTGACAGAAATTCTGTTTCAACTGCCATTGTAAGTCAAGGACTAACTGTATGTCTGATCCTGATAAATAAGGAAAATCTGCTAAAAAATACTGAGTATTTTGAAACAGCCTTCACCATCCCTAGCCTATATAATGCTTTGAAAAATCCTATAATACATAAAAAGGTAAGGTAGCATTGATTTGTAAGTCCGTTTTGGGAAGAGTGTTTAAAAGACAGACTCAACAACTACACTTCTGTTTGTATAATGGTTAATGGGAAAGAATAAAATATTTTTTCACTGAACATTATGTACTTGGACTAATTTAGGAAAAAAATGTTCTCCTACCTGACCCGTTTTATAATGCCTTGCAAATTGGTTCACCACTCGGTAATCATTTGCAAAGTATTCCATTAAGATAGAAGGAACTTCAGCAAAGTCAGTAGAACACCTTGTACCTATAGAAGATGATATAAAAAAATTACAAAAATATATATAATAAAAAATAATAATACACGGGACGCTAAAATATTTCTATTATTTTTTTTCCGTCTCTCTAAAAACTTTTCTCAACTTTCCATTTTGCACTCCTGATAAAGCTGCAATAACTCATTGTCATGTAAATATTTCATTTTATAGTATCACTCTGTTCATTGGCAGGAAAGCTACATTTATACAGTACTCCTACATATTTTTAGCAAATCACAAAGTAAAACAAAATATTTGAACAACCGGGTGAGGCACCTTATGAAGCTGTGAATCACCCCCTTTTATAAACTTAAGCTAGGCTGCAGCAAATCTGATCTCACTTTAAACATCAAATGTCTAATTGCCTTAACTCTGTGCTTACTTAAAATATCAAACTATGCCTGAGAATTTAATCCTGTCTGCAAATATTATCATCCACATCTGTCTAATGAGATCACATATCTAATATTCATATTGTTTCCTTTATTGTTTAAGATGTCAATCATTCAAAGAACAGGTTTTTCGGTTTGCTGCTTCTTTTCGACTATTTCAAGACATCTGATGATGAAATAATTTCTTTCTATCAAAAACATCATTCCTCAAATCAAGCTTTTCCTCTATTATAATTGCCTATGTGCTTCAAGCCTTTCCTGAGTGCCACTTTCTGGAGCAACGAAAACAGTATGTTATTTTTCAAAAATTGTACCCAAAACATCCTCAGAAAAGGACACTTTTTGGAGAGGGAGACTTTCCAAAAGACACAGCATTATAACTTTGAGATGTTATTTCCATCATGGCTAAGAGAATCCTCTGTGGCTGGTGGTCTATATCAGGGGTCTCCAACCTTGTCAAACCTGTGGACTTCAACTCCCAGAATTCCTCAGCTTTGCTGGCTGAGGAATTCTGGGAGTTGAAGTCCACAAGTCTTTAAGTTGATAAGGTTGGAGACCCTGGTCTACATGGAATATAGATTTGATTTTAAAAGTCCTGAGTGTGTGTCAATACACTGTGTGCTGTAATTCTTTGTTAGTGTGACACGGGATTTCTAAGGTAATCTTTAGGTTAAAGGTGCTGGCTGGAAAGGTATGACTGGAAAGGGCGCCATATTGGCCAAAATGTGTCTGAAGTGTCCAGTACTGTTCTTATGTTATCAGAAATATGATTACAGCTGGTAATCCAGTTTAAACCTTATCCACCTTACGTGAAAGACTAATGGTAGGATGGCTGGCAAAGTTCAGTATCTATAACACCTTATGGAGAAAGCATATCATACGCAAGACTGAGATGCATGTGTAGGAAAGTAAAAGCTAAGACATGGATTAACAAAAGAAACAAAAATGCGCTCCGTAAATGCCTGTGACCCTCTCCAACACTGGAGGTTTTAAAGAGGAGAGTGGACAGCTATTTGTCTGCAATAATATAGGGTCTCCTGCTTGAGTAGGGGATTGGACTAGAACAAGGATCCCCCAATCCACGGGCCGTGGACCAGCAGCAGTCCGCAGCATGCCAGAAGCCAGGATTTATGAAATTACCTGGATTTATTTAATAAGTAAGACTGTATGTTAATTGACCCGTGGTGGCACAGTAGTTAGAATGCAGTATTGCAAGCTAACTCTGCCCACTGCCAAGAGTTCGATCCTGACAGGCTCAAGGTTGACTCAGACTTCCCTCCTTCTGAGGTCAGTAAAATGAGGACCTATTTTGTTGGGGGCAATATGCTGACTCTGTAAACTGCTTAGAGAGTGCTGTAAAGCACTATGAAGTGGTATATAAGTCTTAAGTGCTTTAGCTATTGCTATTAATTCATTTTGACACCTCTCTGCTACTAAACCTATTTTTAGAAGTTTTAAAAGTTTTCAGTGGATGTAGTTGTTTTGTTATGAAACACAGAGTGACTAAAAAAGGATCGTGCAGACCTAATTTGTGTCTTACTCAGACTAGAATATTTATATTGCTAGGAATCAGTTTGTTAACACGACAGAAGATCGTGTTAAACATATTAGAAGCCAGCATTAAACAAGGAAGTTACCTTTTATATGCAACAAGAACCAATATGTAGTGTACACGTCATAAAATACTTGGATTTTAATATTGATTGCTTACCCGTGACGTGTTGATAACGTGTTCTTCCCAACATAGAATGCATAGCATGTCCCATTTCATGGAAGAGATTCTCCATCATTCCAGGAGTGAGCAACGTTGGTGAACCATTACTGGACTGAGGTAAACTTAGCATAATGACAACGACAGGAAGTTGATATTCTCCATTTTCTTGCAGTCTGCCTCCACGGATTGTAAAATGACAATCCTATATTTTTTAAAAAAACACACACATACACACTCACATAACCATTCTCTATCAAAAATATTCAATATTTTGCCATGTTAATATCTTAGAGTAATACCAGCACAATTTGTAAGAGTCACAAACTGTTTATAATTATTAGCATTATCTTTTAATTTTTGAAATATATCAAAAATGATGTTGAATTATGACTAAGCAAAACAAGGCCTTTTGCAGGACTTAAACTTCTACATATTTTATACATTTCTTTTCTAGCTTACTTTTAATTTCAACTGAACACCAAATCCCTAAATTAAATTTGAATGAAATTTAATGCACACCTGCCAACCGATATTTAGTAAGTGTGTTCTCTGGGCTTTGGGAGATCACACTTTTTGTAGATGATGAGTTATTTTTGAAAGATTATAGAAATTCCTATCTCCACGAAGCATTTCATTCCAATAGTATATGAGAATTTCCTAATTAAAGTGCCTTTTGGGAAGCTATGGGGACTTCCAGAACAAGGGAATGAGGAAAGCTCCTTCCATGAGCTTTCACTCAAGTCATAGATCCTAAAATGTAACACAGTATAATTTTATACTTTTAAACATATTCTCACCAAGAAAGCAATACTTTTGCATAGGACTCTACTATCAGATCTAAGAATGGGACCTGATATGTATATTGCTTAACATAATGTTCCAAAATGGCCAAGACCAAGCAAGAAATATCTAAGATGATAGTGTTATTAAAACATGTAATTAATAGACAAAATTTTATATCTAATGCAGGAGTGAAATCCAGCAGGTTCTGGAGAACCGGTAGCGGAAATTTTGAGTAGTTCGGAGAACCAGCAAATACCACCTCTGGCTGGTCCCAGAATGGGGTGGGAATGGAGATTTTGCAATATCCTTCCCCCAGGAGTGGGGAGGAAATGGGGATTTTGCAGTATCTTTCCCCTGGAGTGGGGTGGAAATGGAGATTTTGCAGTATCCTTCCCTTGCCACGTCCACCAAACCTCGCCCACAGAACCGGTAGTAAAAAAATTTGAATTTCACCACACTACTGATTTTGTAATCTAATTTAACCATCTTTGAAGGAAAAACAGTTTCCAAACATATTCATTCTGATTTGGAAAAAGTATAGTTTTTAATATTACCATTCATTTTAAAATTAAACCTTTCCTTGTGCAGCTTGAGAACATCCTCCAGATATTACTGAACTACAATTCTCATCAGCCCTAACCAACCATTTCATTTATAATAATGAAAAATTATTAAAGTTATAGTTCAGCTACATCTGAAGAGATATACCTAAATTCTGATATAATAGAATTCATTAGTAGAGTTATATCTACTTTTCTGTCCTTAAAAATATTCAAAGTTGAATGAATATATAAAGAATAATTTATTTTAATTCCAATATGGTTTTTGTTTCAATCAAGGAATGTTGTCATTTACAAAAGGCTTACTGGATAGTGCTATTTGAAATAGGTTTTGGTTTCAAATGCCAGTATTTGTTTCTGATATAATAAAGAAAATAGGAACTCATGCTCCATTGATCTTTCAGAATATAGACTAGACTAGACTAGACTAGACTAGACTAGACTAGACTAGACTAGACTAGACTAGACTAGACTAGACTAAACTAAACTAGAATTCTTTATTGGCCAAGTGTGATTGGACACACAAGGAATTTGTCTTAGGTGTATATACTCTCTGTGTACATAAGGAGAATAAAATACATTCATCAAGAATAAAAAGATACAACACTTAGTGATAGTCAAGGTTACTAATAAGCTATCAAATCATACTAGGAAACAAATAAAAACAATATAAATTGAAAGATACAAGCAACATGGTTATAATAATAAGTGGGAAGAGATAGATACTACTAGTAAGGAAGAGAAGAATAATAGTAATACAGTCTTAGTAAATTATTTGACAGTGTTGTGGGAATTAGTTGTTAAGCAGAGTGATGGCATTCGGGGAAAAACTGTCCTTGTGTCTAGTTGTTTTGGTGTGCAGTGCCCTATAGCATCTTTTTGAGGGTAGAAGTTGAAACAATTTATGTCCAGGATATGAGGGGTCTGTAGATATGGAAAACTTAAGCTATCTTCTTGGATATGCCTTAAAACAGGGGTCCCCAACCCCTGGTCCATGGACTGCTACCAGTTCACATCATGCCAGAAACTGAGCCATGCAACCAAATGAAGGCACATCTGCACCATGCAGGCAGCATAAGAAACCACACCCTCTCCTGTCCGTGGAAAAACCTCTCTCCCTGGTTGGGGCCTGCTGTCTTAAGAGAACATAGCCAGTGGCCAAAATATTCTGTATGCACTAAAATGAAGAAAGCACTTTTAACTGTGGGACATTATATCACATAAGAACTAAACATTAAAGCATTCTTTCTCCAAAAGCTCAAAGTGATGGTTTTTTTTCATTCCCTCATTTAAAGTTATGTTAAATATTAAGTTGTTTCCAAAACAATGGTCACTGAAAATCATCCTCTTTTCAGGCCGTAATTCAGGAGCTGGTCACCCTGGCAGTTCTGGATGTCTGAGGTGGCACAGAAGGAATTTGAAAGTATTTACTTCTAACGCAGGAGACATAAAAAAAGGTAGGTAGTGTGTTAGGATATGGTTTGAGCCTAACTAGTTGTCCAGGCAATATATGTGTACTGTACCTTTAATCTGAAAATATATTATGTTACTTTAAATGTTTTCTTGTTGATTCATTGTAATGCTGAGTCATGCTGTAATTAGGTAATGACTGGTTGTGAGAGTATTTAAGCAAGGTATTGTAACGTATTCAGTTTGATGATGAAGCTGATATGATATGCTACCATTGAGAGGAGTTGCATTCTGCTAATCATCGTTTGATGGATCTGCTACCATCGTGGTTTGTGAACCAGAGTGAGTTTGTTATTCTAACCAACTACTGTTTGTTGGATAAGAAGATTCTGTAACTACTGGACTGATTTAACTGGCAAAGACTTGGAATTTGTTTAAAGACTATGAGACTGTTTTTCTACTATAAAGTAAGCTTTTGATAAACCAGTTTGCATATCTCTTATTCATTGCTCTCAGCAACGTTTCCTTGTGCATTTACGCTGCTGGTTGGTAACACAACACCAATATCCTTAACATAGTGTATTCTGACTCTCAATCATCTGCACTATTTTGTATTCTTAAACATGTATTTTTGTATTCTTAAACATGTTATTATTGCAAAAATAATTTAAAAAAACCCTTGGATTTTATTTAACTCAAGTTTTTTTTAACCAAATGTATTTTAATTTAAGTGGCATATCCTTGATTTGCTCTGAATAATCAAATACGTTTTATATTTTACCATGTATTAATTTTTGGAGGGTGGGGATGATAAAGTCAAAGTGATCGTTGATGTTAGAGAGTTACCTGATGAGGCTTGTCTGGCCTTTGAAAAAAGTCACAGTAAATATATCCCAATAATCCTTCTTGTTCATGGACAACTGCCTAAAAATAAAACGTGAAAGTTGAAAAATTTGCCATGTAGTGAGTGCTGATAATTTCATACCAAAAACTAAATATAAAAACTGCTTAACGGCATTCCACATTTGATTTTCATCTAATAATGGAGGCAGGTTGAAGACAGAATCAGCCTGAATTAGTTTTGTCACATGAACTCTTAGTGGAGTCCTAGCTGCTCACAGAAACCAACTCAGCAATTGCTAGAGCCTGAAGTCTACAAATGCGTATAAACCTAGTAAATCTGACCGGTGTTTTTTTCCTCAATCACAGATTTAACACTTCAATTTCAATAATTTCTCCAAGTTTTACTTAAATAAATTATGATTGATGAAACAGAATTTCAGCAAGATTAAAGCAGAACTAACTTAGCGTAGAGTCAACTCAAGTAGTGTAATCAAAGTTTTAAATAGATAGTGGAGAAAGATTATTATTTTTATTCCTACTTTCTAGATGTAGTATCTTTATTGCTTTTGTCTCTTAACTTTGAGACAATTCGAAATTAAACCTCTTACCAGTTTACGAACATCCTCACACCACACTTCTCCCTTCTCAGGCTGTTCAGCATAAAGAGAGATTCCTAGAAGCTTATTGAATAAAATGTTCAGTCCATCCATGCATGCCCCAAGAGAGAAAAAGGGACAATACAGACTTGGTTCAATATTATACCTAAAACATCCAAAAAGAACATGTATTACAAAAGAACACGAGGCTATCCCTCTTAAATACATCACAAACTAGGTGACTTCAGGTCAGTCACTCTCAGTTCAACACACTTCACAGGGTTCTTGGGTAAAATAGGAGTGGAAGGTGTATTGGATATGTTCATTGTCAATAAAGGCAAGATACAAATAAATAAAATAAAATAAAAATAAAACAAACTGCTATCTCATATACATGCATTTGCTAACGAGACTGGAATTTTAGGGAAATTGCTAGGCTTCTTCCCCAAATTTAAATTATGTATGAAAAAGACATTTTAGATAGTTTTATTTCCACTGCTCTCTATGCTTATTTGACTCACATCAATGGATATTCCTTCTAAAGCAAGGAAAGTCAACAGCCTACTGACACCACACTGGACGTTACCAATGGATGTGAGAAGTGAGGAGAGAAAACAGCTGGATGATGGACTCACTCAACATCTTGTATTAGGCATGATGTCAGATCAGAATAGTTACACAAAACCTAATAAGCACATTCCAAAATATTAGTAGTCTACAATATATTTGGTTGTCAATGTATTGATTATGCCATATGAAGTAAGACGACTTGATGGTAGAAAACTATCAGTGTTGAGAATATAGTAAACAATATAAGGACATAGTAACATCTACAAAAGACAGCTAGAAGACTGGCAAAATGCATCTACAATGACCAACTGGCAGTCCGAAAGTATGATGAAAACTTTTTAATTTCACAAATTTTGGACAGATTCAACCACAGTTTCAATCGGCAACTGATAATATTTTAGATCAAGCCAAATCCAAAAATGCAATGGAATTCCTGGAAGCTTGGCATTCAGACATATATCATTTATCACTAGACATATAAAGGCCATTTAAAAGATATAATCAAAAGCCTTAAAACATTTTTTTAGAAATGTATGTGGCAGGTTACTTGCATAAGTAATAGTGGCCAATAAACCAGTTCATAAGAAAAATGTATAATCCCTGTGATCAAAATAAAAGGCATAGTTAAATTAATCAAATACATGTGGGTGGTTTTGCAAATGCTTCCTGGGAACCTTAAGTATTCCCAAAATACTGAGCAAAGAATTCTTTTCCACCTTCTCTCTAATGTTCCTGCTTATCTTTGTCTTTCTTTCTGGACTTGCAGGCCTTACAAAAGAACTATGGATTACAGCTATTCATTAAGCTTTGGAAATCCATCTGAAACCTGGAAGCATTTTGAGAATCAAAATGACATTCAAGTCTTTCTACAGCATGCAGGCTTCCTAATAAAATGTAATGTAATTATTGTTGATCATGTAGATGTATTGCATTACATTGTAATGTATTGTATTGTAATAAATTGTTTTGCAATTTACACCAGAAGTAACATTGGACTAATATATCACCTAAACAACTGAATAGAAAACTTTTTATTGTGTGATAACCCAACATACATAGCAATAAAGCTGATAAATGAAAGAGGACATTGATTTATTTGAACTGAAATCCTGATTCACATTAAAAGGAACAGTTTGCAGGACCGGTGGAGGTTTGTGAAGGGGAGAGAATCCAAGGATTTCAGTTTGGCTCAGTAAAATTTTTATAGGCAAGAAATCAGGTCAACTGGTCCAATGAAGTAAGTAAAGTTTGTTCATTATTCTTATGAACAGCACGATTCAAACATTAAAGAATATGCTACTAAAGGGCAATAATTTCAGTGGACTATGATAAACAATTATATCAAAGCCTGTATGCTTTCAGTGGTTTAAACAAAATACAGGCATATAAAATTACTCTCAATTATACTGAACGTTTGGGGAAAATATGTTGTGTATGACTGCCATCAACTTCACTGAATGGGTTTTTGATAGCCGTAATAATTATGAAAATTATTACGTTCAAATATCTATTACAAATTACTCAGCTGAGATATCATGTGGCATTCATCAACCACAGTAAAGATTCTGTATTGTGTTGTCAATAAAATAATAAACCTTTAGGTAAAGGGTGTTCCACTGAGTGGGAATTTACCACAGAGAGATCCTTTCAATTTTGCCCACTCTCTTGAGGATGGGAGGTTCCTCAACATACTTTCTCTAGAGGTCCTGATCATACAGTCAGTTTTGGCCACAAAATTACCTCATCTTAGGCCAAGCTATTGGATTTAACTCACAATCACCCATGGCTTTGTGGTTAAGACACATTTTGAAGCAATATTTTCCACAGTCCAAGATCTACAGTGTATTATATACTGTATAGCCATTTCATGAACTCTGTTCCAACACAGCTGACCTGAATAAAGTACATTTCAATTGTGGTCTTTGATAAAGAGCTACGTATCCCAATTCTAATAACTCATCTCCAGTATGAATATACTGTAACACATTACACATACACTGTTCAGAATAGCCTAAAAGAAATGCATTCCTGATAATTTGGAAAAAATTAAGATAGTTAGGTAGGTACCGGTAGGTAGATAGAGGTGGAGGGAGATAGAGGTGGAGGGAGAGATTCTCCAGACTGCACCCTTAAACAGTCTTAAAAGATAATCAATGTCTAAGATCTTTAACCTACAATATTTATTGTGTAGCATCCATATGTGTGTACATGTGTACGTGCATTTTTCCTCATTTATAAACAAAATCTGTATTTTTCAAAATCCATAGAAATGCATACTTAGCTACCATTTTAACAGTTGAAATAATACAGACCACCCAAAAATGATCACCTAGACCTGCAGGGTGCCCTCAAACCAACTAAGTTTAATTTGATGTTTGAGACTTCTAAATAAGCAAACATAGGAAACCCTGCTCAGCTTCATGGGATTTATTCCTAAACATACTATTACAGCCTTAGTAAGAAATACAGTCTATCAAAAGCTTATGAATTGTATCCTCAAAGCACTTTTTCAATCAAGATTGGAAATTAGCTAATCCATGCACAGACCAATCCTAATTGATTCATAGCTATGTCTTAATACGTCCTGTAGGATTTATTGTCAAATAAATATATACAGGATTGGAGTCTTATAGCAGACGCCTGAGCATGTTTCACTAAAATTAAGTCCTGTGCTAATAAATTACGTTCCAATAGAAACAAATGTATGTAGCTCAGGGTTGAACTGAGTCCTTGGTGCTCTCTGGGCTTGGTTGTTTGCTTGCAAACATTTCATTACCCAAATAGGTAACATCATGAGTGCTAGTGAGTGTTGGGTTTGCTCCCTGTTTTTATACAATACTATAAAAACCAGTGTTGGTAGGGTGTGTGGTTTTCTCCTTGTAGTTCCTTGATAAGGATATTGTTTCCTGCTTGTTTATTTGTCTGCTATTAATTCCCTTATCTGGATGTTGGCAGCTGGACAGGATGTTTTCTGGTCTTTTTTGTTTTCTTCTTAACTTTTTTAGTGTGCATTTTGAATGGTGTGTAAATTTGGTTTATCTCTATATGTCTATGGAAGGCTGACCTGTCTGAATGCCAAACTTCCAGGAACTCCCTAGCATTTTTTGTTTAGCTTGGACTAGGATTCTTAGTTTCTCAGTTGAAACTATTGTTGAATCTGTCTACGTGTTGGGAGATTAAGGAGTTTTCATTGTGTCTGGGGTTCAAATTCTAGAGCCTCACATTGCCTGTTTCTGGTACAAGAAAATACACATCTTAATTAATTAAAAATGGTCTAGCAATTTTTAAAATATATGCAGCAAACTTATTTTTCCCAAGAGCTTTATTTTTTACAAAAGTCATTTATTAATTTAATTGCATTACTTCAGCTTATATGCTTCTCTGAAAACCCAAAGCAGTTTACAATTATGGTATTATATTAAAATACACAAAATTAATTGTATAAGCTGAAACAAAAAGTTCCTAATGTGTCACCATCTGGGCAGCAAAATCCTTCGGATATCTCTAAATGCCTCTCTGAAAAACCCTGCTTCATGGTTCTTCAAAAATATAGTACTGAGGGATTTTAATATAGAGAGTAAAAGCAATCGTATCACAGACCATTATTTAAAAATACAATTCTGAGTAGAACGCAAATTACACTATTTGTACGTGATAGTAAATCTAAAAGACTGCTCATCCAAAATAAAACTTTACAGTTGTGAAAAAAATAGTGAAATTTAGGCAAGAACTCCCCCTAGTGTTGAAATATCTGAAAATGCTATTGCCGTATTCATAGAGCTAGGCTGAAAAGATTTTGCTGTACCCGATAAGATTTGCCTATTTCCTTGCCCTTCCAAAACAATTCACTGCAGTTATAGGATCCGCTGAACTGACTCTGAAGATACCTAAAGTGATTATTGGTAGATTTCTCTGCTCTTTGGTTTTAAGTTCCAATTTAAGGTATTGACATGGAAATACCTTAAATTATTATTTGGACAGGAAGAACCCAAAAAAGGAGTTATCAGAGAGTGAACCTAATTTTTCATGCCTAACAACTCTTAATAAAAACTAGAGAGGTTATCAGAATGGCCCAATGCTCACCTCTCAGCACGCAAGACACCACTAAGGTATGGGTGATCCCAAGGCATTAATTTCTGAAAATGAAAGAAACCAAATTTTGAAACACTAACAAAGTATTTTAGCAGGTATCACGTCGGTGGTTAACTTATTATGAATGATATTATAATATACTTTACATAGGGTTGTGTTTCTGAAAGCTTTAACCCTAGTTTTTGAATACACACACTATTTTATTAAGTCTGTATAATTAAAGTATTCAAAATATACAAAAACAGAAACAAAAAAGAAGATAATGACTCAGTTAACTTTATAAAATTTGTATAGTTTTTCAAGTCTGATCTCATTCTTCTCAACCCTGAAGAGGTTTAACTTAAGGTATCATATTATATTTTCTATCTTAAGTTTTTATTTGTTACGTTGAAAGTAGTATCTATCTTTCAGCATGTTATTTCTTAAAAATATTAATCTTGAAACCAAATGTTGAAATGACATGAATACAAAAGAAAAAGGAAAGTTATATATCAAGTCAATTTATTGTTGGAATTATTGAAAATATTTTTCAAATTAAGGTTCAACTTAGATTAGTTATAAGGAGAAAAAATGCATCACTTACTGATTTGAAAGGATATAGTTTCATTTTCATACCTTCCATCATTTCAAAATCCTTTTGAGTGCTACAAAACAATTTTATAATTAACTTTTCTTTAAATAATTTTAATTAATTTGTATAAAGATAAATATAACTCAAGCAGAAACAATAAAATGTTGTGTGAGAGAGAAATGCAATTTCTTCATTTTTTAGGACTGTTCCAGTAATATATAATACTAAGAAATTATATGGGAATCTTTCCTTCTTCCCATTATTAGAAAATAATTAAGATTTCAGAAATGTCTTATCATTGTCTTAGGACAGAGCCTGAGTGGCTCAATATCATCTAGCTGGCTTTGTGGCTAAGGCAGGACTAGAACTCAGGTCTCCTAATTTCTAGCTAATATATTAATATTACATCAAGCTGGCTCCATAAGCATTTATATTTAACACCTTTTAAAACAGTTTAATATTTTAATCAAGATCTGAAAAAGAAACTAATAAGAAACCTATTTTAAGTCCTATTACTATAAAATTATAAAAGGATTTTTGCCTTAATACAAGACGAAATTGCTTACTTAATTAATAAAATTAAATTTGAAAAAAAAGACTCACCGGCTGGATAATTTATCTGAAAGCTTTGTTAGAAACTGCATTACTGTCTCTAAAAAGAGAAATATAAGAAACTTTTAAGAAATAACAACATAACTCTAGGCTTTATATAAAATAAACATATTTACTAAACTGGCTATAATTAAAAACCGAATTAAAATCATATTGAAAAAGACTGAATACATTAGTAATCAGTATTTCAGTACTCAAAATTGCTATAAACAATACTACAACTGAAAATATATTGGTATATAAATCCAAATCTCTGAAGATAACAAAGGTTATTTTGAGCCCTGTGGAGACGGACACAAATAAAATGGGCACAATTTAATAAATAGTGATGTTTAATACTGCATATAAGATGTTATGGTAGTTGTTGCTTGCCAACTACCTTATTCAGCTATCGTTTGAAATTACAAGGTACTGTTGCCTGTTAGCCTAGCATCAGACATGACTGAAGGGAAGAGGGTTTTCCCATGAAACAGGAAGTTTAAACCCTGACTTCTAGGGAGAAAAGGTGTCAGTCCTGTTACATGATAGTCAGTTACAGTCAGTTTATGTCCTCTGCTTGACATGTTGTTGTTTTTTTTCTTTTTATTGTTCCTTGCAGAAAGTTTGGAGAGAAAAGAATTATGAGAAGCAGGCACACTATGGATAATATGCAACAAAAGCAATATGCTGGCAGTTGCTAGTATGTTATACAAACAGATCATTTTGGGAAAGGTGAGAGGGGGAGAATTACAGTTTGTGCAATGTGTGTTCACGGCTGCTGGTCTCAGTAAATTACTTTTGATACGTCTTTTCCTTGTGTGTCTGATTATTCTCTTGTAATCCCTTTCTCTCCAATGAATGTAATATATAAACATTAATTCCTTAATTATCCCAGGATGAGCATTCCAAAGGGTGGGAGAGCAGTTAGAAAGCAAACAAAAAACAAAAATGTGAAACTGTTTAATCTTGTCAGTTTTGAGCTGGAAAGTAAGGAGGTGGCATTAGCATCTGTTTTGCTTAGGGATAGAGATGCCAGTGCCAATTGTGGTTGCTAAAGGTGGACTACCTGTATTAGTATTTAAACCAAAACACGGACTATTCCCTGAACCTATACACGCAAAACCAGTAAATTTAATATGTATCAATAACCAGTGCAAAAATGACAAAGTATAAAACAATAAAAGTGCTTCTATTTAATGATTTTATTGACATTTGGTTACTTGGAATTTGTTTCTGTAAAAGATCAAATTAACATACAGTGTTGATCATAGTATGGTGGCAATCTACTTTAGCAAAAAGTTATTTTTTAAAAAATAAAATCCCATAAACTTCTAGAAGATTACAAAATGTAACCATTATATTGCTAGCAAAAAGTTGGTCCTAATTCCATGCAGTAGCTTGCATAGCCAGCACTGACTCTCATCTCTCTCATCTCTTTCAGTGCAAAGATTCATTTACCTGGGGTCTGGGCCATTGTTCCCTGAAGAGCTCGATGAGCAAATGTATCATAGCCAACTAACTGGGCCAGAGTATTTCTACTGGCAAGCAGTTCATCTAAACATTGCAGTTGCTGACCATTCGGGTATAGAAAAACTTTGTAGGCGACTTCACGTACCTAGTATTAAACAACAATAAAAGCAATGAATACACATAGACACAAGCATAATTAAAACCAAAATAAATGATAGTAAAACACTGATAAGTGTTTTTTATCAGGGCAACCTGGTCTACCCAATTATGGAACAGAGCATATTGCTTCCATCCCATAATTATGTAGATCAGTTGCCCTGACAAAAAGTCTTTCCCCTGGTATAGCCAACAAAGGGAGGAGAGCCTGTGGCTTAGAGGTTAATACATCTACTAATATGCAAGTAGCCTGGGTTTGAATCCCAGAAGGGTATGGCTAGCTGATGAGAGCTAAATAGCTAGAAACAGGTCTATACCAGTCTCCCTTTATTTCTTTGTCGGTAAAAACATAAATTTAACACTAAAACACTGACAGTTAAACTATCATCTGCATGTATGAAAAGGCTTCTATATTAGAGGAACTCCAAAAAATAAACAGTTTACAACTATGCCCTCAATTAGCAGATTTCAGGTGCAATGTCCATCTGTTCTCCCTCTGTGATAATGAACTAGTCCTTTATTATAGAATGAAAAGACTGATCAATATTATTCCATATGACAAACGAAGACTATTTTTATGTATGTATTTTTCCTCCTTTTTTTAAATTTTTTACAAAGTACCTATTTGGCCATGTCCTGGGGTGTTTTAAATTATAACACTGCATAGTTTAATTTGGTGGCTTCAAGATACCAAAAGAGTTAATAACACAAGTCCTTAAACAACATACTTAAGAGCTCACTTATTATTGTTCACTATTCTCCACTTTTCCCCACTGCTGCTACTACTCCTGCTACTCCAACTCTTGCAAGTAGTTTTAAAAAGCCCATCTCTTTCTGGTTGCTTTACTTCCACCAACATACACCTTCCTTCCCTCATGTGTATCACAGCCTTGATAGTCAGCTTTGCCATGCTGATAAGTGAACTTGTGAGAAGGCTTAAAGAAAAGGGTGCTACAAACAGCACAGGTGCTAGCAATTTTCTGGTCAGCCTGCTCTCTCACAGGTTGTCAGAAGATACAGCCAAGAGAAAAGAGCTGGATAGGGTTAACACCACCTTTTTCTTCCTACAAGACAAGGTGAAGCTTCCTGTCCCCCCGAGGAATCATTTTCCCTTCATCTAACACAAGGCCTGAAAGGGAATGCTTTGAACAGCAGTTTATTGCTCCAATTTACAAACCTGAAGAACTTCTGATGGAAGATTCTGGCTGTGTTGTATAATTAAGCCTCAACCAAATTCTCAGAACCAGCAGGAAGGCTTTCATAATTGAGTTTAATGCATGTATCCTAAAGTTTCAATGCCCGATGAATCTATTTTATCCCTATGCCTGAGGTTCTAGCTCTCCAATCTCCATTTTTCTTTAGCACCCACCCCAATGCCAGAAAAAGTACAACAGAGATTACCTCTTCTGCAGTATAAATTATGTTGTGTTCCTGTGATTAAGCTCTGCTTGATCCCTTAAATTCTGAAATATCCTCCTTTTTCTTGGAGGCAGGTGATGAAAGAAACCTATCATTCGGCTTTCCTGTACATTCTAGTTGAGGGGTCTCCAACCTTGATCATTTTAAAACTTGTGGACTTCAACTCCCAGAGTTCCTTAGCCAGCAAGGCTGAGGAATTCTGGGAGTTGAAGTCCACAAGTCTTAAAGTGGCCAAGGTTGAAGACCTCTGTTCTAGTTCATTCTTGTAAATTAACAATACCCCTAGAAACTAGTGCTTCTAGTCGTAATGGAGTTTCTCAAATCACATGCCCATCTGGGAAGTAATGGCATCATGCTAAGGGCCATTTTGATTCTTGCCTCCTTTGCCTCACTATAGAATGGGTGCTTTGGTTATTAAGGATGACAGTCCCAGACATAAACATCTTTGACCGCTTTCTATCAGAAACAAGGTAGAGGCCTCAATTTTTGATAGGAAAAGAAAATGCAGGACTTCTTTGTTTACACTTGATTCTTTTTTCTTCCTTCTTCCTTTGTCCTTCAACATATCTCCATATTCAGCATCCTCCAGCTCACCAGACTACACTCTGTTAAAGTAAGAAGAAACCTGGGAGCTCTGGGTTCTTGATTAGGATGTTGCTTACATCTTATTTGTCTGAGTTGGTAGTTCCTTGATTGAGGTATTATTTACTTCTTGATTATTGTCGGTGTTAATCTTGGTGTTAATCTCTGTTCATCTGGATGTTGATTGCTGGTTTTGGTCTTTTTATTTCCTTTTTAGCTTTTAGGTTGTCTCTTTTGAATGGTATGTAGATATAGTTGATCTCGATGTGCCTGTTGATGGGTGATTGGTAAACAAAGCCTAATCAAGGAACCACCAAGACCACTCTACCGACACTGAGAGTGTTAAGACACTAGTATATAAAATGAGAGCAAACTATTGCCTAGTTTGGTAATGAAATGCCTGCAAGAAAACAACCAAACTCAAAGAGCTCCAAGGATCCCACAAAAAGAAGTCTTCTAAATTAGAAATGGTGTAGTTAAATGTTTTCTGTTGGCTTCACCTCTGGAGATTGAAAATTGAAATTTTCTTCTATTTACTACTGATGCTTCCACAAGTGCCCCAATATGTAGAGAATATTATAATAAAATGAAGGAGAATTAGCAGCACCTTTTTCTCTTTTCTAATCATAAAAATTGAACTCGCCACTCCGTCCACTTTATACACTAGAGCAGATGTAAATTTAAAAACAATTTGCAGCTCTCCATGTGTAATCTGAATATGCCTCACTTCAAGTTACAGAAAATACTTCCTTCCTGGTTCTACTACTTGGATGATTTATTTTGCTTCATTTAAAATAGTACACTGTAAAGATGGCCACTTATAAAGCTACCCATATGTATTGCTAAACAATTATACAAACCATATTGGGCTATAATACATTTTATGCATACATACCAAATCATCTGGACTTTCTGCACTGAGACTACTGATTTGGGCAAAACTGCCTTCAACTGCAAAGTTATGGCGAATGTGTTCTGGTAACACATGCTTCTCAATCTTGTTTGGAAGATGAGACCCCAGGAGAAATTCATTACATAAATCCAAAATGTTGACATTAAGATTTACTGCATTCCTGCGCTGCAAATAAGGAAAAAACATAAAATAGATATTTTTTTCATACATTTCATAATATGAAATATATTGAATGAATTTCATAATATTAAAATATTTACAGAAAAAACTGAAAATAGTAGCATCCATAAATTCCACAGGCAATTAATACTACGTGCCTGTTGATGGCTGGTTTGTAAACAATAGTCTAATCAAGGAACCACCAACACTGACAGGGCAAGCCACTAGTACATAGAATGAGCTCAAAACCCATTCCCTTCCAGCACTGATGACATTGCCTAGTTTCGTAATGAAATGTCTGCAAGAAAACAACCAAGTTCAGAAAGCATAATATTTATCTTATCTACACTAGACAACTTATGGATCCAACTGGTTTCCAGCAAATGATTGAGGTGTAACGTGTGTGTTGTGAGAATTGAGGCAGCTGTTAATGGTTATCAGGCAGTGGAGAAATCCAATTTTTTTTACTATCGGTTCAGTGGACGTGGCTTCGTGGGCGTGGCGTGGCTTGGTGGGTATGACTGGGGAAGGATACTGCAAAATCTCCATTCCCACCCCACTCCAGGGGAAGGATACTGAAAAATCCCCAATCCCTCCCCACTCCTGGGGGAAGGATATTGCAAAATCTCCATTCCCACACCACTCTGGGGCCAGCCAGAGGTGGTATTTGCCAGTTCTCCAAACTATTCAAAATTTCCGCTACTGGTTCTCCAAACTACTCAAAATTTCCGCTATCGGTTCTCCAGAACCTGTCGGAACCTGCTGGATTTCACCCCTGATATCAGGTCTAATTCAGAGTGATGGTTATTACCTATACAGCCCTCTTTGGCTTGGGTCCTCATGATTTTCAGGACCGTGTACTCCATGCAAAATGCATACCCAATAGAAGTTGGTCAAAAATGAGGAAATGAAGGTATACAACATAATGTTTGTTTTTAATTGGCTGTTTTTTCAATTATTGCAAGCCATCTAGTTAAGGAATATGTGGCATCAAAATGACTGCCTAGTTTAATCTTTGTAAACAATAAATACCTGTTCTTCATTCAAATGAATACCACTGATCTCAAAATCAAACATGAAAAGCTCTGCCACTCGCCTAAAAGAATAAAATTTCATTGTCAGAAAATAATGTCAAATAAATAATAATATAAACCAAATGTTACAAATCAAATACTAAGAAGTAAATTTTGTACAAAAATTATTCAGTTCAACAACGCTTACAAAAGGTAAGCAGCTACATACTGCAGCCTACTTGTTTCTTTATTCATAGTATCATATGAAAAACAAAGATGTGTACAATTTGTTCTATTATTTAATTACTGTATTTGATAGAAATTCATTTAAAATTAAGACATGCCTCTTCAGTTTTATGACTATATATTTAGAAATACATCACAGAAAGTAAATATTGCTTGTTTTAAGTTAGCATGGAACCTTAGTTATCAGGAATATTATAATTACTAGAGAAATACTGCAAATAGATGCCAGATAACTAACACAACAATAATATTTGTAATTTATTGATTGACAGATGATGCTGGAAACAAATAATCATATATATGTATCCACCTTTTAGATAATGGAATATGCTTCTTTATACGTCTTAGTTAATAGGACAATAAAGTAATTTGAATTCAAAAGAGAAGAGATTATTCAAAGCACACATAAGCACACACCTTTCATCTATCAGCTCTTTCTTAAATTAATCACTGCTGCATATTTTATCCTATTCAGTTACAACCTGTAGCACAAGCTACTTTTTTAAACAATTAAAAAGAAACTAAATCTGCCAAGAACTAAAGGCAACCATACTTCGTGGATCAAACGAAACACATTATTTCATTTGATCTGTATGTACATGCCCATATATGTGCATTATTTCATTGTCTTGTTGGCCAAACTTTTATACCAGATTGAGTATAGTCTTAGTCAACTATGGTAAGAAGCATACAGAAAAAGAAAAGAATCAGAACTAAGACAAAGTAGAAACCAAAAATAATTTAAGCAGTCCAGAATAATCAAGAATGCCAAATATGATGAACAAGAGGCAATTTTTCAAATGTTTCTTTGTAATCAGAAGTAGGTTTTGAAAGGACATTAAATGATGCAGTTGAAGAAAGGAACAGCTATTAAAGGAGAAAAATGGAAATAATAGAGGTATCAATGCAAATAATAACACTTGAAAATATCAGATTCCAGCATGTTTAGTAAAAATGCTTCAAGACTGGGATAAATAATGCATTCATAGATATTATATAGTGTAAAGCAAGTTCACAATATGTTCCGCAGTAAGATGTGTGCTGATATAGTGGAATATAGTATTGCATATTCACTTTGAACATTACAAGAAAATTCTTACTGTAAAAATTAAAATGTACCTTGTTTCAGGGTCAAGAGAATCCATAACCTCTTTATCAATTAACAATCTTCTCAGACTTTGACATAAATCTACATTTGTGTTTAATCTAGAAATATAAAAAAATATAGTCAGTATTACATTTACAGTTAGGTATTACTAATTTCTGTATTTTCTATCAGGTTTTATAAACTTATTCAACTTCAGAAAAAGTTATCACGGACATAGCCAGTAGAAAGAAGACAGCAAAAGCAATTTACATCACAAATACTTTTTTTTTCCAGCATTCCCCAAAGTATGTGAGTAACTTATTAAAATGATAAACAAGGCAACAGGAAATATAATCCTAGAGTGATTCCAATCTTGGACGTTAATGTGGAATTACCATATTTTATACACTCACTTTTTCCAGAACATCTGCATGATATTTTCATCCAATTATTCAATTACTGCCTTCCTGTGTTTTCTGTGATTTTTCCATTTTTTTAAAGGCTTTATGCAACTTAAAGATCTGGTTCATGTATGACATTAAGGCATAATGGATTGTTTCACATATTGCAAAAAACAAATCATACTTGTTGCCAATCACTATGTGTGAACAATATAAGAACTGATTAAACTGACAAGCAACCTTATAACCACTCAACATGTTTTTAATGGCTGAATATAGTTTCAAGAAACATATATTAGCTCTTATAATTCCATTATAAAGAACTATAATTTCACCATGGCTTTTCTTTGGAAATATTTTATTTCTTAGTAGACTAGATGTTACTTCATGGGAATAAATTAGAATACCTTGCTATTGATTAGTGAGTAATAGAGGCACACATTATACCTTGAATCAACCCAGGGGTGAAATCCAGCAGGTTCTGACAGGTTCTGGAGAACCGGTAGGAGAAATTTTGAGCAGTTCAGAGAACTGGTATCAGGAATTTTGAGTAGTTCAGAGAACCGACAAATACTCTGGCTGGCTCCAGTGGGGTGGGAATGGAGTTTTTGTAATATCCTTCCCCCAGGAGTGGGGAGGGAATGGGGATTTTGCAGTATCCTTCCCCTGGAGTGGGGAGGGAATGGAGATTTTGCAGAATCCTTCCCCTGCCACGCCCACCAAGCCACACCACGCCCAAGCCACGCCCACAGAATCGATAGTAAAAAAATTTAGATTTCACTACTGAATCAATGATTATACACATTAAGAAATTGTATAAGACTATTTCCTGCAGTACAGCACAAGCAATCAGAACAGCTCATGGCTGTAATGTTATTGTTTATCACCTATGTTATAAAAATCTCACCAGACTGTTTGCCTTCTCCTGGGAAATGAACAGATTAAGGCTTTATATTTGAGGGAAAATCACATGCCATTTGTGGCTGCGCAATGGCTCCAACCTAGATCCTTGCTTGACCCCCCCCTCCCTGCAATCTAGCTGGCAATTCCCTAACAAATTTATCCATCCTAATATTAAGTAAGTTCGATCTTGCTTAGCATTTTTTATAAACTCAGCCAATGTTGTTAGGTGCTATTTTCTGCTATTGAGTTATTGATCACTACAGCACAGATTAACTAGACAAACCAGGTTTCCCCAATCTGAGCACCTTTCAGCTACACAGATTTCAATTCCAAGAATTCTCAATTAATATCCAGGCTGCTTAGAAATGTAGGGAGCAGAAGTTCACACATCTGGAAGATAATTGTAGAAGGTTGATACAAATTTTAAAATATTGAATAAAGCATACTTTTCTACCATAGTACCAATGCTTCTGCAGGCTTCCTCAGCAGCATCTCTGAAAGCAGGATCAGGGTGGGCTATTTTCACAAAATCAGCCTGTTATAGTAAAAAAAAATATGAAAGCACAAAAAAAAAATGAGAAAATATTGTATTAACATTGGTTAAAAAAAAGTTGCTAACTGCATAAACATTGCATGATTTGAAATGTTGATAAACATACATGAGTTTTCAAAGAACTACAACTAAAATTATTCCTTACCTTAATATTTCTGTAACATGGTTGAAGAAAAAATTTGTAGATTCATTGTTCATGACAGTTTCAAGGCAAGATTGTATACAAGACCAGTAAATGTTCTACTGTAAATACTGTCAAGCAGCTGTTTGACAACATGTACATGCAACAGATAACAAGTTCTAATGTAAGTATATCTATTACGGTATTTAAAAAATCTGGGGGGGGGGAAATCTGGGGGGAAAAGTTGTAGAGGACAATATTTATGGGCCCACCAGTGAAAACCATGTCATGTGGAAGACTGAAACATGGAATGTAAAATGTAAATGTAAATCTTCCAACAAAAAGGAATGGGAAATAGACATAAGGAAAGCAATGTGAAAACTGCTTGAAATACAGTATCTGGCATTACACTAATAGAAAGAATTAAAACAATATTCTAAGTGGAATGATGGGATAAAACAATAATACATAGACGAGATGAATTACTAAAAATGAGGATAAGAGGTAGTGACTGTATAATGTGAACAACAAAAAAACATGCAAAGAATGTCATCAAAAGAGCAAGGAATGGATAAGTTTAAAAGAGGCACAGAATATGCAAAACAATTTTGCTGAAAGTAGAAATATGATTTAAGAAGAGTAAATTTAAACAAATGCTATGTTAGCGCCCAAGAAAAAAGTTATAAAAACAACATTTTCCTATAAAAATGCTGTTTATAAAAACAGCATTCTCACAAATGCTGTGAGAATGCTGAAAAAAGGTAAGCCTGAAACTATAGATGGTGTAATTAGAGGGATTGTTGTTGTTAGATGCAAAGTCATGTCCAACTCTGCAACTAACCATCATGACCCCATGGACCCCCCAGAGACCGTTTAATCTCACGCCTACTGCTTCAGTGATTCCATCCAGCCACCTCATTCTCTGCCATCCCCTTCAATCAGTCCCAGCATTAGGCTCTTCTCCAGTGACTCCTTCCTTCTCATTAAGTGACCAAAGTATTTGAGTTTCATCTTCAGGATCTGGCCTTCTAAAGAGCAGTCAGGGTTGATCTCCTCTAGGACTGATTGGTTTGATCGCCTTACAGTCCAAGGTTAAATGTTAAAATATAGATATGGTCTGCTTATAGAATAGCAATGTGATGTGTACATTTGTGTCTCAAGCCTGGAAGAACATCATTATTCTTACCTAGTATAAAGGGAAACGTAGCAAGATGAAGCCAAAAATTATATGGAAATTAATTTAAGAATGCCTGGAAGGTCTTTTCTATCTTTTCAATTTTTACTGGAAGGGTAAAAAAGCTAATGTGCAAAATTTGAAAGCTGTCATGTTACTTTTTTGAATCTGAGAATATCAGATTTTTGCTCTAATCCATCAGATCATTCAGAAATGTATAAATATGACAAAAAAAAAATACTTGTATATTGAGAAAGTCTAAAGCAGGAGTCCCCAACCCCCGGTCCGTGGACTGGCACTGGGCCACAGCATGCCAGAAACCAGGCCATGCAAACAAGTGAAGCCCCATCCACAGGATGCTGGCAGCACGCAAAACCACATCCACTCCAGTCCGCAGGAAAACTTCTTTCCACAGAACTAGTCCCTGGTGCCCAAAAGTTTGGGTGCCACTGGTCTATGGTAGTGATGGTGAACGTTTTCGGCACCGAGTGCCGAAAAGGGAGCGCACACGTGTGCCTAGGCCACAACCCTGAAGAGAAGCTGCCTGGGTCACATGCGCCCCCCCCCCCCGAAAGTGAACTTCCTGTTTCAGCCAGCTACTCTTCCGGGTTTCTGGAGTGCATGTGCACGTGACAATCAACCCGAAAGAGGAACGGGCAATGCCACGCGTGCCAGGCGACATGGCTCTGTGTGCCACTTCAGGCACGCGTGCCATAGGTTCGCCATCACGGGTCTATGGTAAAGAAAAAAGGAGTTATATAATAGAAGTAAGGCTTGCATGAGAAATATGGAATGCTTAAAGAATTATCCAGCAGTGCCTCTGGAGCAGAGACTTCTATTTTGAGAGCCAGTTTGGTGTAGTGATTAAAGCACCAGGTTAGACTTCTAATCCTCCTTTAGGCATGAAAGGTAACTTTGGACCAGTCACTCTCTCAGCCCATAATATCAGATTCAGACAACTCCTCAATCATTCATTTCTTGTTACTTGGTTGATACCTACTCACCTCAAAAATATGAACCTTGCACTTGTGAGGAAATGCTAGGAAACACCCCCTCCCCCCGAATGATTCAGAACTAAGAAGGAATGAAGAGAGAAGGACATATTACGTCTCCTTGGTAATGTTGATAAAAAGATAGCAGAGAGTAAACAGCATGCTACAAAGAACAAATGTTTCAGACTGTGTAGAAGAGCAGTCTGCTGATTGCTCTACTGCAGGGGTATCAAACTCACGGCCTGTGGGCCGGATGCGTCATACACTAGCCACACCCACGTCCGGTTTAGCGAAGGTGATAAAAGTCACGATATGTCACATGACAACGCCGTGACGACACAAGTTTGACACCCCTGCTCTAGTGTATGGAAGATATGTCAAGAGAAACAAAAGTATGTTTAAAGTAAGTAAATACATGGGAGTGGGATATTTGAGGATTATGTGTGGTAAATCAGGATGATCAAGAATAGAGAGATGGGTGATGAACTAAACTGGACTAAAAACAGACGTGAATGACCACTGTGTAAAATCTACATTGAGGGGATTTGATTACATAGGGGAAAAAATGAATGAAACCTTCCATAGAAGTATGGGTTTAGTACACTAATTTATAATTAATTATTTCATGTTACATTTCAGAAAGTTTCAGAATTCAAATTAACCTAGAAATACACCAGTATCAATGGATTAACAAAACACAATTTCAAAGATGTAATACTGTCTTACCAGATCTGCTACTCTACATAAAGCATCAGAGAGCTGATCAAAAACCATTACAATCTCTTTCCCAGGAGGTGTAACGCATGCTTTTTGGACCAGTCGTTCTGCTTCTTGCAATGAGTTTTTTTGAGCTTCTTGAAATCCTTCCGGACAATTAAGTTCTGGTACACCAAACAGACCCTAAACCATAGAAAAAAACATTATCAACATATTTTTTAAAGTGTAATATTCTATTCTACAATAGAATTTTAGAAACTGAATATGATGAACCAAAATCCTATTGACAATGTAATTTTGCCAGATAAATACCTTTACAGTAATACAGTAAGAACCAAAAGGATAATTATATTAAGCACAACTCCTTTGCACATTTTCCTGAGTTCTCAATCAATTTTGATTTGGAGCCTAAATTACTTTTTCAGCATCTAATTCTGAAAAATTAGAGTTTGTTAATCTGGAGTGTTCCAATAAACTTCACATATATCTTTCCCAGCAAAACCAGTCCTCGTAATCGCAATCAAAAGGTCAGAATAATATTCTATCATGTCGGGAGTGCCAATACAGACTTATACTGATAGTAAATGAATGTTTACTGTTTAAATAGGAATTAAAAATGAAATCTGCAAATCAGAAGTTTGTCTCCCATTCTCACATAACATTCTACATTTATATATTTTTTGCAGTCCAAACATGGTATCCTACTTCTTAGGCTTTTTCTTTCTATTCCATTCCTTGATGATCTCCCCATTTATTGTCAATATTTAGCCACTGAGATATATTCTTTTTTTTGGGGGGGGGGATTCTTCTCCTCCCAACCTTAGTTTTTTTCTTTTCTATTCTTTTTTTTGCAAAACTTGGTGTATCTTAAAACTGAATTCTCTTTTTTTATCCAGAAATTTTCTTTAGTATCTGGATGCTTACTTAGAAAATTCAAGTAGCTGTTAATAATTAATCTACCTTTAATAAGCAATTAACTACCTTTGGAAACTGTAATTTGATTTATATGAATAACAATAAACTACCAATCACTGGTCATTAAGTGAATTATCTGCAGTCATTAAGCACAACATTATGTGATCACAACTTGTGACTTACTGTTGGCTTCTCCATTAATTTTGCTTGTTGGATGTTGGTTATGAATGGAGATATTGCAACCATCATAAATGTGCACTGGTTGCAATACACCCAAATGGTGAATATGTGATTGTGTGAAAGCTACGATGGTCATAAGTTAAAGGATCAATTGTAAACTTATTTTTTTCAGTGCTATAGTAAGGTTGAACAGTCATTAAATAGAACAGTCATTAACGAAGGACTATCAGTACTGTACTATGAAGCTAACCATCTAATTGGGCTCCCAAAACTCAGCAGTGGAAAATGTGATAGGTTAATTTAGATTTTAGTGTGTCCTATATCGAATCATTAAGCTCGAAGCTGATGTTGAGAATAGCGGACAGTAACAAAGGGCAGAAAATCAGCAGTAATGACTCTGAGCAGTAACTAAGGGGAAAATATATTGTCCCACACGTTCCAAAGATCTGAACTGAGATCTCTAGAGAAAGTGAAAGAAATGATTAACATCTTTTTTCGCTTCTTCCAACAATTCTTCAGGCAAGTCCTTAAATGAGTACATGTGTTGGATAAATGTACTTTTGCCATTCACAAATAAGTAACTTTGGATCTTTTTCCTTAATAAATAAATTAACAAGTATAAACTTTTTGACTAATTAGTTTAATTGGCCTAATTTATTTAGTTTTAGGACTCGTGGAGAAAGGTTTCAAAAGGGTTCACAAACTTTTAAGCACTACTGTAGCAGTGTCTGCCTGCTTGAAAGTCGTATTATATGAAGAGTTGTAAAATAAAAGGTAACAGTATATTGTCATGCATTGTTTCAATTTAACTTTCCCCAATGCTGAGAACCACAACCTAGCCTCTATCCAGAACACCACAAAATGATTTTTAGCATCCTTGAGCAACTGGGCAGCCTCCGGAAGTGATTTTTAATTCCCAGAATCCCTTAACATAACCGAGGCCAAGAATTAAAAGCCCACAAATCTGATGAGATTCAGATTGGAATTGACAGTTTTAAATTCCAGAAAGGCAGATTCTAGTGCACCTTAGGAAGAACTCTATAAACCAAGTTCAATGTTAAGAGGGCTTTCATTCTTCACTTGTCAGCGGATTGGGCTTCCAATCATTTTAAAATTTGTGCCCCAAAGAGAGCTAGCCTGGTATAATGGTAAAGGTGCTGGTCTTAAAACTAGGAAAAGGTATGAAAGCCCACTGGGTAACTTTGGGCCAGTCACACTCTCTCAGCCCAACCCACCACACAATATATGGATAATAATAGTAACAGTTCAGAGAACTGTTGAATCAATATTGAGAGTATTGAGTACTCTCAGAATATTGAGAAATCAATACTGATTCAAAAGCACCAAAAAAACAATAGTGACAAACATGCCCATCTGCCTGTCCTTGGAAAGAAGTAGAAAGGTAGGGAAAAAATGCCAAATCCAGTCTAAACATCTGGCTGACCATGCGATGAGTTATAATAGTTAAATGCCCCTTTCCTACTCTCATAGTACCGCCAACTTTCATAATAATAGTAGCCATTAAATCACATCTGCCTATGCTAAATCCTTGGGAATAGGTGGATAAAAAATGCCAAATCCAGTCTAAACATCTGGCTGACTATGCAACAAACCAAACCAAATAATAATGCGCCCTTCCATCTCTCTAATACAGCACATAATAAATAGTAGTAGTAGTAGTAATAATAATAATAATAATAGTTCAGTTGACTGAGTTTCATGTTTAATGAATAAAGTAAATAATAATAATAACAACAACACCTCACCACCAGCGGAACTGCAAAAAACTGCGCTACTTGGAACATCGTACATTTTAAGAAGGTATTTGATTGATACCTAGGATGCTGGCAGCAACCCGTATCAACCATTAGCACTAGGTACCAGGAGACGCCAGAGTCGAAGAAAAAGAACTGGAAAAAATCATGAAATATTGCGACCTGGCCATAGAAACTACACGGCTATGGATGAAACATGTCAGAGTGATACCCATTGTCATCGGGGCACTTGGTACCATGTCCAAGAATTTCACAAAACACTTCAAGAAATTGCAGCTTCCTGCAATAACATCAGCGGAACTGCATAAAACTGTGCTACTCAGAACATCATATATTTTAAGAAGGTACTTGGTTGATACCTAGGAGGTGGCAGCAACCTGTATCAACCATTAGCACAAGTCAATTGGATTTGTGACACATTTTTAAATGTCCAGTTGACTGAGTTTCATTTTTAAGGAATAAAAGATAATAATAATAATTAAAAAAAAATGCAGAAGGTAGCTTTACTGGGAACAGCTTCCATCCTGCCACGATATCTGTTAACACTGTCAAACATCCAGATTTGCCTATGCCAGGTCCTTGGTAAGGACTCAGTAGGTAGACAAAAATACCAAAGCCAGTCTGAACATCTGGCTGACTGTGCCATGATTATTGTTAGTATTGTTGTTGTATTGTTGTTGTTTTGTTGTTGTGCCGTTCCAGCTCTGTGAACTCAGCATCCCCAACATGCATAATAATCCCTTGCCATGGCATGGCTATGGCAAAGGATTACGGAAACTGTAATCCAGCTCATTTGGAAGAAAGCTGCGGAGTCTCTTTTACAAAGAAGCCAAAGGATATTCTGGACGTTTTCGGCCCCATCTCACTCCAAGTCCGCCTCTCACCGTTTTCTGCCCCACCGCCAGCCGCTGCTGTTGGGCATTGAAGGCGGCGGCCACCGGGGACCAGCTGGTGCTGACCCATTTCTGGGTGCCGCCGCCGAGCCGGCCCAGCCTCGCTTGCTTCAAACAGCCCGAAGCCCTGCGCGCCACCCGGTGCCATCCAGCCCACATGGTAGCCAGGAGACCGCTCGCCTCGGAGAGACGCACCGCCTCCAAAACGGCCAAACGGTTCCGGATTGCGGGGACGGCCTCTTCCGCGGCCCGGCCGTGAGAAGGAGCGACGGCGCAACCTGCTTTTCCCCCGCCCTCCGGCGGGTTTGCTCGGCCTTACACTCTCGTTAAGGCGCCTTCGGTAGGAACAGGACGGACTTCAACTCCCAGAATTCCCCAGCCAAAGCACTAGCTACAGAGGTCTTCAAACTTGGCAAACTTGAATTCTGGGAGTTGAAGTCCACAAGCTGCCAAGTTTGAAGACCTCTGCGTGACTAGCAGATGCAGAATGCTGCAGAGGAAGGCGTACTTGCTCTTCCACTACCTAACACCAACGACAGCTATTAATAGTAGTTTGTTTTTTTTCCTCCGACAGATAAAATGTAAACTTTTCCCAAGTCGAATGAGATTTTGGCTGCTAACTAGACACACCTGCATCATTTTCTTTTACAATACAGATTTGGTTTTCCATCTTTTTGTTCTGGGGGGATTTTTTTTTTTTACTTTTTTCCAGTCTATCAGGAAGGATGAATTATTATTATTATTATAATCTCTTTTATACATTTAAAAATTCAGTCAACTGGACATATTATTATCTTTATTCATGAAATATGAAACTCAGTCAACTGAACATTCAAAAATGCATCACAAATACAAATAATAATTAAATTCACAAATATAATTATTATATTTTGTTATTTATTTTTATTTATTATTACTTAATATTTACTATTTTAAATTAATTATTAAATTAATAAATAATAATTTATTATTAATAATAAATTCATCTTTAAATTGTAATCAGCAAAACCCCAATAAAAACAACTCTCTATTTATCTTTAAACAAGTAAATCATATTTTTCTTTCTTTCTTTTCTTATATACACGACCTGGTCATTTTTTCTAAAAATACAAATTAAAAAAATATACTATTTCTTAATATCTATAAACAAATCTTCAAAACCTATTTTAAAGTTTTCTTTCCAGTGAATCTGTCTCACCTGTTTTAACAACTTTCCAAAATCAACCCTTTTGCTTTTTATTTCCTTGGTTTATTTCTGATTTGATTTTGTACCTTTTTCGGATTCCAAGCAATCCACAAAACTCCAGGACAACAGCAACTAAAAATTTAAATAAACTAGATTTTTTTTCCCCAAGCAAGGGATTATTACTTTTCTTTTCTAAAGGACAAACCTGGCTTTTTCTAATATACACAAGAAAGCATGGTTAAAACAAATAATGATTGAATGTGATATGTGATCAAGGAATCACTCTACTGAAGACTGAGGACAGTAGAAATGAAAAATAAGAGAAACCCAGGATTATTTCTTATCTTGAAAAAAAACTAATTTTGTTTTATTTAAACATATTTAGGTATAAATATATAACAGTGGATTATAACAGTCTAAAATATTTTTGTAAAAAGTTAAAACAGGTTTACTCGATTAAAAGAATACTGTGATTAAATAATTATGTAAGATATTAGCATTTTGTATTAGTGTTGGTGCAATTGTAGATTTTCTGAAAAAAATAGCAAAAATATACTTAGGAACCGTATAAACAAAATAATGCACAAGTGGTATTCAGCATCATTCTGCAAAAAAAAAAAAATTGACTGGGAGTTCTTGATTTGGCTTCATGAACTTTGATGGAAACTTCATGTGAAAACAAAGCTATGCCATATAATTGACATATTCAAAACCAAGCAAGCAGTTTATATGCTGGAGGACGCAGATGCTGGTGCTTCTGATGTACTAAATAGAAGAAAGCCACTGAAGATCGTGTCATCATCTGGATCTGCATACAATCCATTGAAAGTCTCTCCTCCATAAGACTGCAGCCATATCCGATCCCCTTTCTGAAGTTCCAGGACGATTCCTCCAGATGCCTGGTCTTCGGCCCCTTGGTACATGTCTGCAGTGTGGAGCATTCTGTGCTCGTTTTTAACTAGAGCTACTCTCATATTCCTTGAAAAAACAGTGATGTGGTAGGTAAAATAATAGACCCCAGGGATTTGGCAGGTGAACACTCCGGTTTCGGTGCTATAATGGTCGAAGCTGTTGTATAAGACTTTATCAAATTTGATGGGAACATTGAGTGGAGGAAATTTAGCGGTAAGGCCCACACTGAAAGCACTTCTGGCAATAACTGGGGTACTGCCAAGATTCCCTTTTTCTCCTTGTGATCCCTTCCAACCCCTTTCTCCCTGATTGCCTTTACTGCCCTTTGGTCCGGGGCCCCCTATCTCTCCTTTAGGACCCACGTGGCCTTTTGGACCGATGGGCCCCTTTAATCCTATTTCACCTTGAATTCCAATTTCACCTTTTTGTCCTTTGGGGCCAATTGGCCCAAGGTCCCCTTTTATCCCTTTCCTTCCCTGCGGTCCTAGCTCCCCCTGTTGACCTTTGTCTCCTACTGGTCCAGGAATTCCTTTTGGCCCAAATTTCCCAGGCCAGCCTCGCTCTCCTTTATCACCTTTGTTCCCTTTTTCTTCAACTCTGCCGTCAGCCCCTAAATGGAAAGGAAAGACCAGTTAATCTTTTACAGAGTTGTGAAAGCATCAGTCACCTGAGGGATGGAAGCAGAAATCCAAGATAATAGGAAGAGGTGTTTGTTATTCCTGTATTAGCTAACACAAAACCAAGAGCAGATGAGATGTGGCTGCCTTTGATTTTTCAGGACTAGAAGGAAAAAGAAGAAGCTGCGAGGATCTCCCAAGCAAACATATGAAATAAGAGGGTCTCAAATTATGTCAGAAAGAACAAGTTTGGATAATTGGAGTCTTTGGGGACTTCCACCAAAAGTGTGTTTTTCCTTCTAAAATTCCTTAACACCATTAGGCCTGCTTGGGCCCGGCCAGAAACCATATCCAGGCTCTTGACAGAGTTAAGTTTTGTACTCCAGCCTAAGGTCCAATGGCAGAAAATGATGTAATCTTTGGCTGTGTTTAATGTAGCATCATGGCTTAACAAAAATATATATACAGGTAGTCCTCAACTTAAAACCGCAGTTGAGCCCAACATTTCTGTTGTTAAGTGAGACAATTTTTAAGTGAGTTTTGCCCCATTTTATGACCTTTCCTGCCACAGTTGTTAAGTGAATCTGGCTTCCCTATTGAGTTTGCTCATCAGAAGTTCTCAAAAGGGGATCACATGACCTCGAGAAACTGCAACCGTCATAAATATGAACCAGTTGCCAAGCATCTGAATTTTGATCTCGTGACCATGGGGATTCTGCAAAGGTTGTAACTGTGAAAAACAATCATTGGAATGTAAATAACATGACCATGGGGATGCTGAGATGGTCATAAGTATGGAAAATGGCCCTAAGTCACTTTTTTCAGGGCTATTGTAACTTCGAACGGTCACTAAACAAACTGTTGTAAATTGAGTACTGCCTGTATCTATAAAAAAAACTCCCTTTAAAAAGTTTGAGACAGGTGATAAATTCCTGCTTCTGTGTGCATAAAAGTGTTTTTCTAGAACTAATTCCAAAGCACTGGACAAAAAGTACTGTATTAAAAACTACCAGTATAACGTCTTGGTCCATGACATCTAAAATCAAATTATGTACCGAAGATTCTACCAGTAGAAGAGTACAGGAATATCACTATGCTGTCAGGAAATCAAATATGCTCTCAATATGAAAGATATTGAGATATCTTTGGCCACTTTGGCCATCTGATAAAATGGCCAAAGTGGACCAAAGTCATGATCAGTGCTGCATGCTAAGCAGGAGTGAAATCCAGCAGGTTCTGACAGGTTCTGGAGAACTGGTAGTGGTAATTTTGAGTAGTTTGGAGAACCGGCAAATACCACCTCTAGCTGGCCCCAGAGTGGGGTGGGAATGGAGATTTTTCAATATCCTTCCCCCAGGTGTGGGGAGGGAATGGAGATTTTGCAGTATCCTTCCCTTGGAGTGGGGTGGGAATGGAGATTTTGCAGTATCCTTCCCCTGCCATGCCTACCAAGTCACGCCCACCAAGCCACACCCACAGAACTGGTAGTAAAAAAAATTGGATTTCACCACAGATGCTAAGCCTTCCAAACTGCAGTGGGACTCCAGTAACTGGCAAGACACCAAATCTGATGCATTGCATTTTCTTCTCATGGAGTGAGAAATTTATGGGCCTCAACTTTCCTCAACCTGGTTCCTGTTGGATAATCTAAATCTACCATATCTGGAGGACATCAGATTAGGGAAGGCTGATAGACCCCGTTTTTCTGGCTTTTTATAAAATGTTATAAATAGATATGATGGTTATCAGTTGTTATTTGACTGAATTGGAAAATTGCATCTTGGACAATTTGTCCATGAGGTTATAATAAATATCCTGTTTCCCCAAAAATAAGGCATCTCCTGATAATAAGCCCTTGAGCATATGCGCTAAAATAACCCCCCTGAAAATAAGCCCTCCCCAAAAATTATTTAAACGCAGAGCTGGAAATCAGGTAAGACGGCAAGAGGAGCCCCAATTTGCTCCATGTGCCCCAAAATAATAAAACCTCCCCAAATATAAGGCCAAGGGCTTATTTCAGGGTTCAAAAAAATACAGGACAGGGTCTTATTTTTGGGGAAACATGGTAGTTTAAATAAAAAAATAATTATTATATAGCTGTTTGATCAACAATCATTCTATCTGTTTTCCTGAAACAAAACATAGGTATGTATCGTAGTCAACACCTAATCACAGGACATTCCTAGTAGATAAGCACAACCTTGTATTCTGGATGAGACCAGTTTTGGTTCCTACCTGGTTCTCCCTTATTTCCATTGATGCCATCTCGGCCTGACTTTCCTGGATTTCCTGGGTCACCTAATAGTAGCAAAATATAGTAATTGTTCATATCCATGAGATAACATTCAGAACTTCAAACAGATGCCTTCCTAATTCACTGAAGTATAAAGAAAAGGAGATGCTATAGCACAATCAGACTTGCAAGATTTTGTTGTTATAGCCTCTCTATAAAGAATAGTTCTAGAATTCCTGTGGAGTTGATTACTTTGGTCCATATAGTGGGGCAGATATCAATAATTAAAGGACAAAGAAAATCAAAGAAAGAGTATCCTGTGTTTCATAACTGGCTAAATGAGATGGGTTGGCTCAGGTTTAATGTATTCTGCACACACTTCTTCACCACATAATAAAGTATCAGTGTGATATAAAGGATGAATGTATTGGGCTAGACCTGTGAAAATTTAGTAGATGACTTTGAGCCAGTCATTCTGAACCCAGCCTGTCTTAAAAGGGTGTTGTTGTATGGCATAATTAGAGGAAATTACAGATACACTGTTCTAAGTTCTTAGAGAAAAAGCAGGATAGAACTGAATAGAATAGAATAGAATAGAATAGAATAGAATAGAATAGAATAGAATAGAATAGAATAGAATAGAATAGAATAGAATTCTTTATTGGTCAAGAATTTGTCCTTGGTGCATATGCTCTCAGTATACGTAAAGAAAAAATAAAATATATTCGTCAAGAATCGTAAGATACAACACTTAGTGATAGTCATAGGATACTAATAAGCAATCAAATCATACTAGGAACCAATAAAAACATTGAATTAATAAATAATAATAATTAATGAGACTTTTGTGCATTAGTCTGCTGGTCGTGCCTTGTTGGACCTGTGATTTTAGAATTAATCGGAGGTTGATTGCAGCAGCTAAAAATACTTCTAACATATTTTGTATTGCTCTTTCAGTTCTCATGACTCCTTGGCTGAAACAATCAACGACCTGTCACGTTACTTTCAATTGAAATTGTGCAGTGAGTGTGTGCAGTGTGTTACAGGTAGAAAGATATTGGATTGAACCTGACTAAAGATGTATTGTATTTTTTAAAATCTAAGGTGATTTATCTTTGATATCTTACTATGTTTTAGATTAAATTAAGAGGAAATTAAGAGGCTTAATGAATGGTAATTTTTAATATGTACAGTATGAGTATTTTAAGATATTTTATAGATTTAGGGTTATTTCTTTAAACTCAGAAAAAATGAATTAATAATGTTATGGTTTAGCAGGTAATTTGAAGTTAGGTAATGATAGTTAATTGAATAAAACATAGTTAAACAAACCATAGCTTAGCATTTTGTCTGAATCAGACCATTTTCTCCTCGGGTAGTATTTAACATGTACATATGCTTAATTTTGTCACTGGCAGTGACTCTGTATCAATGAGGCATCTCCTGCTTGTGTCAATGAGGCAATGCCTTGAATGGCAATACTATAGCTCTAGTATGTATATTCAGTACATTACATATGGTGGACCATAAGAATTTATTCCTTGTGACACTAAAATTTCGTTGACATTTATCAATCTGTTAGGGATAGGGATTGTTGGTTTTATCACCTGGATAATTCTGCTGTTGTGACAGGGAAGCAGCTGCAGATTTCAGTCACACCCAATCATTCTTCTTTCTTTCCTTCTAAATGTGTATTAAATTTAACTTTCCCTTGATTTAAATTAAATTTTTATAACAACTTCATTAGCTATTTGGTATGAACTTCAGGAGTCAACTATCAGGCTGCTGATTGACCATTACAGCTTCGGACAAAGATTGGAGTATTGAGGATATGTTTTTATGCATGCTTCAGAAACATTGTAATGAACATACAGTTCATTACAACAAAACATTATGATACCTGTGTCTCCTTTTTCACCCTTTGTTCCGTCTCGTCCATCTCGTCCTGGAATGCCATTGTGTCCAGGATTCCCAGGAATTCCAGGATATCTTTCAACACAGCTGTTCTGTCCTGGCGTTTCTTCTGTGCTGACTGCAACAGCCAGCAAAAGAATCCAGAGTTTCATCTTATCTAATTTCAAATAAAAGAATCAATATATTGCTGGTTTTATAAAATCACTAGCTACCACACTTTTCCAAGTAAATGCTAAACTTGAGTCATAAAGAGGTATTAGAGTTTCAGTGACCATTATTCATAATCCTGAAAAATATACATTTAGTACATCAAGTGTCTTGAATTTGGAACTTCCATTATCTTCCAGCCAATATCACCAATAGTAGCTGTTTGAGGAAGACTAGCATAGGTAATGTGAAAGAATAATAGGTTTTATGAAGGAAATTATTCTAACTAGTTTGCATTCAAGGCTTACCTTGACTTATTGCTGCTCAGATGGATGTTTTTTAGACATATTGTACTTTCCTCCAATGGTTGTACATGAAGGAAAAATAAGGATAATCATTTAATTGGTTACTAAGTTCTAAAGAGTGTTATTCAGTCTTCAGAAATGTTCAATGATTAATGTAGAGATAGATGCCAAGATGTTGATGCAGAATGATTTTAGTATTTAAATATTAATCATCAGCAAAACTGCCAAATGCTGATAATAACTGCACAGCATTCTACCACCTTCTACACAACGGGGGCTTCGAAGTTATATTGGATATGCAATTGTACTGATCTGAGCTTCTGCTTCCCTGTATACATGTTTCCTTGTATGTATGTATGTATGTATGTATGTATGTATGTATGTATGTATGTATGTATCAGTGGTGGGTTGCCCCCGGTTCGCACCGGTTCCATAGAACCAGTAGTAAAACCGGCGGGAGGCTCTGCCCACCGACCCCGACATCATCAAAATGCTTCTGCGCCTGCGCAGAAGCTTCTGCCTTTAGTAAAGGTAAGTAGAACCCACCCCTGGTATGTATGTTTCAAGGGAAAAAGATCCTTGCCCCTTTGAAAAAGAATGTACAAAAACAACTTCCTTACTCTTCTACAAGACCAGAACTGCTATTAATCTTTTCATTTCACTAAGATAGAACTTAATTAAGGACTACATGATGATGATGATGATGATGATGATGATGATGATGATGATGATTGTATGGTGTTGTTACATTAGCCAGGAGACCACAATGCTATTGCAGTGTAGTAGTTTGGCAGTCAATTTACCAGCTCTATTGTAGGGCAAAGTTTTGTGCTTCCCAAGGTGGCTTAGCACCAGAAAGTAAGTTGAGTGGCTCTTCTTACAGCATCATTCTAGGCCCCCTCCCTTCTCTGAGGTCACTGATAAATGGGCACCGCAACCAGGAAGGTTCAGAGCTGGAAGGAATCTGACTGCCTGCACAGAACACTAACCCATCTCCCCATCGAAGTGGTACCTATCTATCTACTTCATAGAACATGCTTTCAAACTGTTATGTAGGCAGAAGCTGAGGCGAGTGACAGGAGCTTTTAGTTAGGATTTTAACCTCTGGAGTAAAGATCATCTCTAGTGTCATTAAGCCACTGAGCTACTGGGCCTCTTTGGCTACCTGATGACTACATAATGATACCATATCCATGAAGGGTATAACAACTATTCCTCCTTTTGTATTCTCAATGTCAATAATACAAGTTAACATGTGAACACAGAACCCTTGACCAATGGATATTCATTTGGGGAGGTCTGATTTAATCCCAAAAATTTTGGCAACTGTAATAGCATCTCAATGGCTTATTCAAATTCTTTAGAGTTTGTTGGTTATGGTACAGTTCCTCAAAAATTTCTGGAGAATTAAATGGTTTGACAATGAAAATTAGGGAAAGTTGAACAGATCACTTCAACTTCAGCAAGAGACAGAAGACCTAAAGATAAGGAAATAATTCCTCCTTTGCAATTGCAGGAAATCAGAAGATTAAAGCTGGTCATTTTTATTTCAGCAAAACGAGTAATATATTAACATTTCCCCCAAAAAAGGAAGACACTTGTTAATAACTAATCAGCCTCATAAATAAGCAGTGTTAGTCTCAAAGGTGCTTTTTCAAACAGAACTGGACTGTTTTGTCGTTGAGAAAAAAGAACAAAATGTTTTGTTTTGATTACAGAGACAAGCAGTGACAACATGTTCAGAGCACAGAAATGATTTAAAAAAAGGTGTAGTTTTCAAAATCTCTACTGCTGTCTTGTCATTTTAGATATGACAGAAAGCTCACTAAACAAATGCCTTTGGCAATGATTTCACATTAAATCGTCTTCTAGACTGTTATGAACAGTGAATCAAATGACAAGGTACATTATAATGGTTGACAGAGAAGCTAATAGGGGCATAAATAATACTACTACTTTTGTAAGTAATTATGAGGCCGTTTCTAAACATTATCTTGGGAGTTAAGATTATTTCTGAACACCAGTTTATCATATTTTGTTTACTAGTTTTTTTCATATTGATCTATTCTATTCTATTCTATTCTATTCTATTCTATTCTATTCTATTCTATTCCATTCCATTCCATTCCATTCCATTCCATTCCATTCCATTCCATTCCATTCCATTCTTCACCAAGAATTGTTTTGGATAATGAGATAGAAAGCATATACTAAAATAAATACACCCATAACTAACTTTTTAGAAAGAGCGCTCCAGAACTCTTCTGAGTGTCAGGTCCCAGGTGCAGGATGAAGCAAGAAGACAAAAAAAAAAAAAAAACAAAAAAAAAACCAAGAGTTGTGGCCTTAAGAACAGTCCCTCCCATTTCACCCAGTGTTCCTCTGTGCCTGACATGTCACTTGTACTATTTCTGAATGGAATGCAGCAAATAGAATATGTACACATAATTGAACAACCCACTTTATTTTATGGTTTACTGTGAATGACCATGTGAAAGCCAACTAGATGATTTTGGGCCAGTCACTCTCTCTCAGCCCAACTCACCTCACAGGGTTGTAGTGTTGGGGAAAATAGGAGGAAGGAGTAGTATTATCAAATATTGCCATCTGGAATTACTTATAAAATAATAAAGGTGGGATAAAATATATATATTTAAAAATAGCCCCAAGACTCAGTGGTCCACATCTGATATCCCATGCCTCTTGTGCAAATTATTAGTGGTGAAATTATTTCTTGGTGTTAGTATTAGGCTGATGACAAAGGAGTAATTTTAGTGAAAACTCAAAACTGTTCCTCTCCTTTTCTTAGTCATTTGACACACAAACATATAGTTTAAGTGTAGATTATCAAATGACACACTTGGCTGAATTCACAAAACCCATTAAGTTGCAGATCATATAGAGAGCATGCTAGGATTTACATGTCATGTTTAGGCAAAAGCAATTATGACAATATAACATGTGAATGTAGCAATATTAATGTAGAATGCAAGAATGTATGTCCCTTACTTCATTTGAGTTGAACATGGCAAATAAGGCACATAATACTTATGCACTATGCATTTCTATGAACATTTAGAACCTACTTAAAAAGTTTTTTGAAAACAGAAGTAGGCCAGATAAATAAAAGCACAAGTTTATTTGCTGCCAATAAACTCCATTTTTTAAAGTTTCACTTCATGCACTGTGAAAAAAAATCACACAAACAAAATAAATTGTACAGTAACATTTATATAAGACACTGCTGGTAAATGTTATGCACATTAAAATATAAAGTTCGAAGACGATAAAAGGAATGTACATTTCTATATACATTGCAGGAAAATACATTTGATATAACATATTAATGTGATAAATCTGGCCAGTGGGATTACAGCAAATACATAGCAGGCTGAAGGGCCCATATACACATATTAAATTTCAGGTTGCACAGCCTTTTTAAAACGAAGCCATGACCTATGGCTGAAACAAATACAGGTAGTGCTTGACTTATGACCACAAAAGAGCCCAAAATTCCCATTGCTAAGCAAGACAATTGTTGATTGAGTTTTGCCCCATTTGTTCACCTTTCTTGCCACAGCTGTTATTAACAACTGCAGTTGTTAAGTGAATCTGATTTCCCCATTGCCTGTGCTTGTCAGAAGGTTGCAAAAGATCATCATATGATCCTGGGACACTACAACTGTCATAAATACACGCCAGTTACCAAGCGGCTGAATTTCGATCACGTGACCATGGGGATGCTGCAATGGTCATAATTGTGAAAAATGGTTATAATTCCATATGTTATTCAGTGCCACTGTAACTTCAAATGGACACTAAACAATTGATTGTAAGTGGAGGACTACCTGTATAGATGCAGAAAGCACAAGCTGTATGAAAGAAAAAAGTCACAGAACGCTTGCAAAATAAAATATACAAGCTGAATACTTTGTACACATATTAATAGTTTTAAATTGATTTTTTTTTCCAGAATGCATCCATTATAAACAAACTCATGTACACAGGAAAACAAGCAATTGTCAAAAATATTGTTTTTATTATGGCTAAGATCCTTTGGCTGGAGCTCCAAGTTAGCATCTATAACATTATTTTTTTTTAAAAAAAAAATGTCCCCACCAACAAAATTTCAACCTCTTCATTTTTTAAAATATTAAAATACAACTTTTATAGCCAAGGTTTATTTTAAGTTAAAAGTTCTGGTTTCTGAAACCCAAAGGGTAAATATTTTGCATAATACTTAAGAGCTGTCCATGAATAAATTGGCAATATACTATATAATAATACTAGCCAAGTTTTTCAGTTTAGTTCATGAGAAGATAACCTCTAGTTAACTTATTTGAAGAAAGTAGTGGCACGTTAAGTGTTTTGAGCTCAACATCTTCCATTTTGAGTTTGAAATGGTTTTTAGTTTAAAATCACTGTTCCAGACAGAATGCAAATATTCCAGTGCTGTTTTGACTATTCTGTAGTGTTCTGAACATGAAGCAGTCCCATTTTGAATCCAAGACACTTCCAAGATAGTCAGGACAGCTTGGGAAACTTCCATAAATCAGAACAACTCATTTGAATTTAAGACATATTTTGAATTTGAAATATTGCCCACCTTTCTTGTTAAAATGTAAGTTACTAATGAATTAAGGATTCAGAATTTGGCACTTCTCTTTCTCAAGAAAAGCAGGGTGGAATTTTCTGTTTTTCAGTTCATTCACACAAGGAGAACTCTTATTAATCTAGGATTAAATTAAAGATGCTGTGTAAAAATGCCCTTCAGTCTTCACACGTTAATTCAACAGATGTTGTCATACCCAACCAGCATGGCTACTGTCCTGAATTATAGAAATTGATCCTATAAAATAGGGGACTCCAGGTGTGCACAATATTTAATATGAGAAATCTCAAACCATGGATGCTGGTTATTTAATTTTGTTTATTATAATAATTTATGCTTTCACCCTCTTGTGACAAAGACTTTGGAAGGCATCTAAGAAGTTAAACCAAGCAACAATCAAATTCAATATCCACTTTTCTGAATGTAGGGTGGAATTGGTACACAGCTTTAAAATCAATTACACTGTTTAAAATTTGAAATTCTGATCAAGCCAAGTTTATTATCAATTGGAAACACAACATTCTGAAATGTACTTTAATTTCCAGATAGACCAGTCAGGTTTAATTTACCTTTGCATGTTCATTTTGCCTTTGTGTTTCTTAAATAAGAGTTGTATACTATTAGCAGTATGTTTTTGAAATCAGGGTTTTTAAATGTAAGAAAATTGAAATTTATGGGAAAAAAATTATAGAAATTCATATGCTTTGGGTAAGGGATGAGGTAAAAAGTAGAAAACATGAGAACAAATACAAACCTTAACTTGGCTTTTCAGAATTTAATCAGCAGATGACGATAAAATATTAGTCAGGAAATATTAGACACTTAATTTGTTAGGATAAATAGCTTACAAGAGTTCTTGTAGTAATCTAAACTGTGATCATTCCTATCAGGTTTTTGTAGTATTCCAGGCCAAATTATTATCAATATTGAAAAAAACCTAATAATTTTCTCTCTTCAAATACTCTTGCAAGCTACAAAAGCTTTTCCTTCATACAGTACACAATTAGGCTGCAAAAAGCTGTCTAACAGACTATTAACAAAAACAGTTTGCCAAGCAAAATGTTGAGCATAGCATTATTCTTTCCTAATATGAACAGTATGATTTCCCTCTCTTTGTAACATTTTTTATTTTTTATTTATTTATTTCGTCAAGCATGTATTTAATGACAGATACAAGTGTAAACATAATTTATAAATACATGAAAAGGATACGAATAAAAGAAAACATTAGGACATTTGAGGGTTTTCTGAAGAATGTATCAGTGCATCTACAAATTCAAAGAATTCTATTCTATTCATTTCAACCACTAAATCTAGTATTTACTGGAAAAGGAACTGGACACATGCAGAGAATAGAGGATGTTGTTTTAATCCTCTTTCTTTTGTCTAGACAAAATAGCAGCTATCCCTCACTACTTCTCGTCCTGAACTAAGAGTACCAACAGAAATGGTGGCCTCTTGTAATTATAAATAGCAGTCCCTCCATCTAAACAGTGTAAAGAGGACTTAAAGCATGTTTAACAGAACTTTTTGGGGAGGAAATAGAAAAAAGTGAGATGGGGAGAAGAAGGTCTTCCTGGAAAGAAATATGGCTATTTTGATATTATGATTAAAGGTAGAAAAATCTATGCCTCATACTCTCAAAATCACAGTACTGAAGTGTGGCTGCAAACCACCATAAATAAAATGCTGTGACTTATTGATATTAGGTGGTAAATAAAAAGGAAATAGATATATTAAACTTCTAATACACTTAATGCATCTATGAAGAAAACCTTTGCCCAATTTTCAACCTGCCAAAATGATAATTTTAAAAAATGCACTTGTCTTCTGATGACATCACCTCATCCCAGCCATACTCCCCTACAACGCTCAACTACAACAAAAAATATTTTAACATAGTGAGCCCCAAACCAAAAATGGCTGGTCAGCCATCTAAAATACATTATAGACTTTTGTTACAAGTCCCAATTGTTAAGACACAATTTTAGGGGCACATTTTAAAAATATGGATTTTTTCAAATTTTAAAGATGTTCATTTTAAGGGAACGAGCTGAGTTACTAAGATGGTTTATACATGACCAAGAGGGATATAATATCTTATTAGGCATAGTCCCCTTCTCTGGGGTCCCCAGACTGTGGTTGGATCAGTCAAAAATGTTCTCGGAGATCATGCATTGAACAGGTGGATCTAGCTGGCCTCCAAGATGGATGGAAACTAATTAAGGACAGAACCAACCTAGAACTAAGGAGAAATTTCTTGACAGTGAGAACAATTAATCAATGGAACAGCTTCCCTTCAGAAGTTGTGGGTACTCTAACACTGGAGGTTATTCAGAAGAGGTTGGACAGCCATTTGTCTGAGACGGTAATATCAAAAACAAGTATGGCTAATATCAAAAGCAAGTATGAACAGCATGATGAACAACTGAGCACCAAAACTATTTTAAGGCATCGTCCCCCTGGCTGAGTGCTTTCTAGGTGAATCAGAATTTCAGTCTCTCTAACCCAGTACCAATGCTATTTTGGAATTAGACTCAAAATCCAGCATACCTGGAGGGAAGGCCTGTTTTGAAGAATATGTTATGCTATGTACAGAGACATATATTGCATGCTTGTTTTTAAAACTATCTGTTCATATTTAAACATTCTTGTTAGTAAAGACATTTCAATGTGTATTAAAAATGAAGATGCACCAATTCCTTTCAATATATTTATAAAATCAATCAGGGCTAATCAACACCTTTTGTTAGCATTTTCATATCAGTTTTTATTGTCTATTGCTGAAGCTGTCAATTGATAAAACTCATTATAACACCATGTGTGTGCCTATATATAATAAATGTAATTGTCCAGTTGTGTCCGACTCTAGGGCACAGTGGTCATCTCAGTTTCTTGGCCGAGGGAACCAGCAGAAGACATTTCCATGGTCATATGGCCAGCATGACTATATGCCGAGGCACATTTCACACTGTTGCCTTCCCACTGAAATGGTATCTATTTATCTATTCGCATTTGCATACTTTCGAACTGCTAGATGGGCAGGAGCTGGAACAAATAACAGGAGCTCACTCCATTCCAAGGCACTCGGGTCTCAAACTTGGGCTGTCAGCTTTCCAACTGAAAAGCTCAGCATCTTTGACCACTGAGCCACCATGTCCCCTATATGTACATAAGATGGCACAATGAAGTCAAACTTTGGAACTACTGAACCTCCCTAAGCTCAGTCTTTAATACTGAAGCATGTCTGTTCAAGTAGAGACTGAAAAAAGTTGCAGTTTAGCTGGATGGCAACCTCTCCTAGCTATATCTGCTCAGAAGTAAGTTACGATTAAATCAAAATGGTTTACTTTCTAAACTTCTATTGAGGAATGGACTCAAATATGTGTTTTACATTTTAGCTTACCTGGTTGATGCCATAGTTCTTCATGCAGTTTAGCCTTTCTTTTGGGTCAAGATGGCTAAGAAATTGTAATCCAGCCTATTTAGGAAAGGCTGATACTTTTTTTTTCAAGAACCCTCCCCCAACCTTTGTAACAAAAATAATATAAAAATCCCTGAATTTGTTTTTGTTGTCATAAGTTGCTTATGCATTACTCTGAGCTGTAGTTTTGTCAACCATGGTTTAAATCAGAATTGGCTGGATATGCTCAACAGACTGTGGTATGAACCACAGTTAATAAACTGCAGATCTTGGATTACTGTAACAGACCAAATTGAACACATCCATTATGGCTTAGTGCTAATTACATACCCACCCTGTTTTCAAGATCCAGTGTTTTACTATAAGCATTAGCAATATAAGACTAAAACAGAGAGGGTGAACAAGAGCATGCCACAAACCCTAATTTATGGCAGTTGTCTCAAAGGGGGGTATTTTTAGCAATTAAACCCTGCTAAAAAAACAATTTCATTTCACAGAAGAGAACAAACCAAATCAAAACAAGGACATATCATTTTAATAGTCTATAAATAGGCCATGTTTCTAACCAAGTTTAATCAAAGTTCATTTTCTAATGTCACCAGATGGTCCTAGTGTTGGATACTCTTAACATAATGCCAAAGAAATAATTGCTAAGCCTCTTCTGGCTTATCTGATGCACATAAGAGCAACCACATAAAAAGATCGTGTTGGAACTTGTTTAAAGTCATTTTTTGTAAGAAACCCAGATGGAACGAGTACATTTATGGGATCGAGTAAAAACTCTCTCAGGTTGCTTTTTCATATCCTTATCTTTGTATAAGTTGCATTGGTGCCATTTAAGGCACTTTTAAAATTTAAAAAGAAATACTTTCATTTTTTTTCATAAAGTACAAGCAGGCACACTGGAAACCAATGATGCAGTTTTCATGGATTCAAGAGCCAGAGATAGCAAAGTGAAATCCATTTCTTGATGAATAGAAATGCATACAGCAAAATACCATTTTTGGTAAGACTCCACCCTGAGTCCAAGAGGGACTTTCTTCATATAAAAATACATGTTCGTATATTTATGACACCAAATTCACATTTTCTTCCTTTTGCCATAAATGTGCCTCGGAGGAAGTCTAAGTCTCATTTAACAGAAGAACACAGCAAACAAAGACAAATAGGAAGAACTAAGCAGTTTTCTCAGTATCAACAACTTGATGATGTAAAAGCCATAGGAAGGATGAAACCACTCTTTGCCGAATTCTGCACAAAGGCGGAGAAGTTATCCTTCCTGTTTTTAAATTTGGCCAATCCATTCATTATTAAGCCTGTCAAATTGACTTAAAATTTTTGAACCATTCCTTTGGTACAAGGGTGACATATGCACATGGCATTTTCTGAGAAAGCAGCAATTTGCTATTGTGGTCAAGTGGCAACTCTCCCATCAGTCTGTTTATTGATTCAGGACCACATCCATTTCAGATCATTCACTATCTCCTTCAATAAACCCACGTCTTCTTCACGTTGTTCAATGAAGGCTATGGTGGAAAAATCAAAAATCAGCCCATATCTTCCCTCCAGGGCAGAATCCAGGTTTTCCAACCGGACCAACAAAAGCTTTGCTGGCAAATTGTTCCTCTTTTCTGGATGGCCTCTCAGGCCATGGATGTTGGGGCTGTTCATTTCTTAAATGGTGTCAGTTTGTTAAAAGTGTGCCAGAAAAGGGATGGTTTCCGCTTTGGTTCTGCTAGGGCGAACACTTGCTGCTGTGGAATACTAGTGGGCACTGTAACGTGACGCTGATGGATAGGATGCAAACTTTGGAGTAGTGGTGGCACTGGGCAGCCATTATAGTTGACACCTGTAGAAGGAAAACAGTATCCAAAGATTATAATTCAGGAGCTGTTCACATGACACTTTTTGCTATATACATCAGGGAATAGGAATCTGAGGCCAGGGGCAGCCTCACCATTAAGCAAAATTCCAAGGACTAAACAGGATGCATGGTAAATTGGAGCCAACTCACTTTGCTGTCCACAACAGTTCACTCATTATGCCTAAACTGCCTAAGTAATTTGCTGCCTAAGTGACCATTTCGCAATGTATCACACTGAGGACCCAAACAGAACCAGCAATAATAATAATAATAATTAAAAGCAACGAAGCAAAGAAGATGATTAGGGGACTGGAGGCTAAAACATATAAAGAACGGTTGATGGAACTGGATATGTTAGTCTTATGAAAAGAAGGACTAGGGGTGACAATGATAGCAGTGTTCCAATATCTCAGGGACTGCCACAAAGAAGAAGGAGTCAGCTATTCTCCAAAGCAGCTGAGGCAGAGGGGAGTTTCAGCAGGTTCTGACCAGTTCTGGAGAACCAATAGCAGACATTTTGAGTAGTTCGGAGAACCGGTAGTAAAAATTCTGACTGGATCTGGCCTCATCTATTCTCTGCTTCCCAAGTCCCAGCTGATCGGGAGGAAATGGGATTTTGCAGTAATCTTCCCCTGGATTGGGGTGGGAATGGACATTTTACAGTATCCTTCCCCTGCCACACCCACCAAGCCATGTCATGCTGACCAAGCCACACCCACGGAACTGGTAGAAAAAATTTTGAAACCCACCACTGATCTGAGGGCAGGACAAGAAGCAATGGGTGGAAACTAATCAAGGAGAGAAGCAACTTAGAACTAAGGAGAAATTTCCTGACAGTTAGAACAATTAATCAGTGGAACAACTTCCCTCCAGAAGTTGTGAATGCTCCAACACTGGAAGTTTTTAAGAAGAGATTGGATAACCATTTGTCTGAAATGGTTTAGGGTTTCCTGCCTAAGCAGGGGGTTGGACTAGAAGACCTCCAAGGTCCCTTCCAACTCTGTTATTCTATTCTTTTCTAATGTTACGAATGGGAGTATACAACATACGGAGAAAAAGATGTCAGAGAGCTGGTGAGGCAATGGGGCAACAGAAAAAGGGAAACGGGGAGGTCTTCTTTTCTACCCAAGCAGCAGTCCTTTTCCTATCTCAGATAGTATGTTTTTTTGAGACACCATTGCTGTGATACTCTAGTTTTCCTGGAACTATACACCTGGCTGATTCAGAGAGCAGGATCCAAAAAGAGGCTGAAACAACATGCTTAACCAACATTGTTTTCTTAAGTACATGTCTGTAAATACAGGTCATACCTAGCAGTAGAACAGGATAATGAACAATGTGCTGAACTATGACTCCCAGAACCCACTTACTGTATTAGTTAATAATGCTTCGTTTTCTAGGTTTAGACCAGTGTTTCTCAACCTTGGCAACTTGAAGATGAGTGGACTTCAACTCCCAGAATTCCCAGCCAGCTATGCTGGCTGGGGAATTCTGGGAATTGAAGTTCATTCATCTTCAAGTTGCCAAGGTTGAGAAACACTGGTTTAGACAATACTTTAGCCATAAAATAGTGTGCTCAATGTGCATAATTCTTTACACACCAAAGAAATTAACAATAGTTAAACAACTTCTAAAGACATAATGTATTCATAGAAGTTGTTTAACCATTGCTAATTTCTTTTGTGTGTAAAGAATTATGCAAATGGAGTCCATTAATTTATGGCTAAATTATTGTGTAAACCTAGAAAATGAAGCATATTAACTAATGCAGTGAGTGGGTTCTGGGAGTCATAGTTCAGCACATGGTTCATTATCCTGGGTCTACTACTAGGTACCCCCTGTATTTACAGGCATGTACTTATGAACATAATGATATATATGGATTAACAACCAGCAGTCGTATCTTGCCAATATCCAGCTAGTAAAGAATAGGAAAATTTAACCCCTTGGATCTATATTGCCTGGTCTATGTGCCACCTCCTTATACATTTAACACCCAAGAAAACAGCATTATTCATCTGAAAGGAAACGTATGTTGAGTGAACCAGTCTTTGGTCATGTTGGGGGATGATGCTTAAATATTCACCTTTCATTTTCCCTTGTCTTGACTTCCGTGCATTTTGCATTGCTTGCTTCTTTTGGTTTTCTGAGATTTCCATTCCTACAGTTGAAGGATAAATGATACAAATTTCAATGCTGTTTTAAGAACCAGAGCAGAGGTGGGTTTCAGCAAGTTCTGACCAGTTCTGGAGAACCGGAAGCGGAAATTTTGAGTAGTTTGGAGAACCGGTAGTAAAAATTCTGACTGGCCTCGCCCCCATCTATTCTCTGCCTCCCAAGTCCCAGCTGATCGGGAGGAAATGGGGATTTTGCAGTAACCTTCCTCTGTCACGCCCACCAAGCCATGCCATGCCACGCCCACCAAGCCACACCCACAGAACCGGTAGTAAAAAAATTTGAAACCCACCACTGAACCAGAGTGTAATATGTTGTTAAAGCAAAGCATAACTAAGTAACAATTGGCTAACGGATCTAATTTCAAAAGAGGAAACACATGTTTCTTGTGAAACACATCAGAGTTTAATAACAGAGCACAAACTTTACACATAGAAAAAGCTCAGTTTCAATTCTCAACATCTGCACAAGGATGTCATAACTTCTGAAAAACAGAAACAAGCCATTGCCATTCAGTGTAGAGAATACTCAGAAAATGGACAAATGGTTTGATTCAGAATAATGCAGATTTGTCAGTCCAGAACAGTTCCACCAAAATGAAGTAGGTAAGTAGCAATCGCAAGGAATTATTCCTGAGAATCTGGATCGGCTGTTTTCAGTCATAATAGTACATAACGCTTATATTTGAAAGTTGTTTGTTATTTAAAATTAAACGTATATACCACCCAACTGTGAGTAGTTTTTGAATCCACTGATACCAAAATCATATCAGAAATAAACAAAATATTACATCTTGGCTTTAATTTAAAAAAACAAAAATCAGTAAGGTGATCCTTCCAGCTCATTGATGGAACAACTCTAATGACAAATGCATCTAATTATAGCCAAATTAAATTTTAAAAAAAATCATGAAGTTTTACACAATGCTACTGCAATCTCACAACATTTGGGCTACATCATGAACACTTTTGTTATAGTTTTGCTGCTATAGGAACAGGGGTGGGATTCAGCCGGTTCAGACCAATTCGGGCAAACCAGTTGTTATGATTTTCCGCAGTTTGGAGAACCGGTAAAATGAACCACTGGCTGGACCCATCCACCCTGCCCTGCCTCGCCACACCTTTCCAATTCTACTGATTTCAGTTAGCAAAAGATAATACTTACCCATTTCTTTGTCTTCTTGCACTCGTCTCCTCTCATTTGCACAGGCCTCCAGCCACTTTTTTTTATCACCTGGCTTTTTCCCACAAAACAGGTGAACTTCTTCTGTAGCGTTATTAACAATTTTGAAAGCATTTTTTACAGAGATATTGAAGTCTTTGTCTTTGCCATCCTCAACATCTACCACCTCCATTTCGTCCATGTCCATCCGGCCTTTGTAATACAACATGTCCCTTCTCAATAAATCTTTCTTGCAGAACACAAGCTGATGGTCAAAAAGGAAGAATGTTCTTTGCTGACTCTTGCCTTGTTTGGAGATTTTGGTCAATTCTCCCGAGTGGATTAATTCAGAGCTTTTGCCTAAGATGTCTTGCCCCTAAAGCATTTGTAAAAAAATAAAAAATGAAAATGAAAGGGAGATACCAAACTTTATCAGCACCAACAATGACGTTAAGATAGATAAATAATTCATCTTCTATTCATCTTTCTTATATGATTTAGTCTCCAATGTGATAGCCACCAATCCTGAACTGCTTGCCACTTTTTTTGATCCCTATGTCAGCAAATACAGCAAAAACTTTCCTTACCAGAATGGGGAAGACACCCCTCTCCACCCCATCCCCCATGAACAAATATTAGAGCTAGATGTCACCCATGTTAAGTATCATCAATAGATTAAGAGGTACAAAACAGGAGGGTTCATTTCTCTCCTCCACACCTCCATTTAAGTCAGTGGAATGGTCTGTTGTGTACATAAATATTGGAAGATTATTTCCTGGTGAAGAACAGCCAGAGAGAGTATCTATTCCTGCCAGACACCCTTGTGGCAATACGTCTAGGGTGTTTGGTGGGAAATAAGCTTTTTTCCTGTTATTCACCTGTCTGGAGCTATTATCTCAAGTCACTAAAACAAGGAATATTATTTTAAATATTATTATTTATGGTAAATCACTTAAGAGCTGTGAAGTCTAGACTAGACAAAAATCAAGAGTTCAGTAGCACTTTTACAGCCTAATATTTTTATTAGCTTATGCCTTTTAACCCTAGAGAAAGAGGATAAAATATAAATGTAGCAACTTCTTTTCTTGTCTTCCTTTCTATTCTCTATTTCACTCTTTGCACCTCTTCCTTACTTTTCTGTTTCAAAATTTCTATTTTTATTCTTTTTGTTTTGTTTTTTTAAAAAATAAAAATTACATAGGGAAATTTTTTTCCTACTGAAAAACTAGGTCTTTGCCTCTGTCTCTCTGTTTCAGAGTTTGTGATTGTGCTAATGAACCTGCTTTTAGTTATAGCTATGCTGGCTGGAGAATTCTGGGAGTTGAAGTTCACAAGTCTTAAAGCTGCCAAGTTTGGGGACCCTGCCCTAAATGGTAGCTGACCTCTCCAAAACAGAATTAAACAGGCTGATTCAAATGTTTATTGAATTCTGAACCTAAGTATACATAATTGTATTGGATTTTAGATTTAAACCAAATTATCTCTCCAACCTAAGAGTCATCAGAAAGGTACCTAAGAATGCCAGGATCTTATTACATTCCTAAATAGTGCCTGATCTTCCCAGATCATGGATTATGATTGCTAAACTCTCTCAAAAAACAAGACTTTTTTTTTAAAAATGCCCCCCTAAGTTGCCAATTCCAGTTCAATGAGATTACTTGCAGCAGTTTTACAAAAATAACCAAAAACTAGGAGAGCCCAGTCAAGTACAAATGCCTCTCTTTTGCACAGATTATATCCTCAAAATGTTAGAGAGTGAAGAAAGAGTAACCAGTGTTCAGGAAAAGGAAAAATGTACATCGACTCCAACTCACTGAGTCCAACTTCACCTCTTTTCAATTTCAACTATAAAGCTGTCATCACCCAGCTGCCATGGGAATCATTGTAAAATCTCCAAATAACTAAATAATTTCTAACACAGTTTCTTGGTTTAGCATGGTTCTCCTGTCCTTAAGATTTTTTTCTGAAGCCTTTTGGGGGTAAGCATTAACAATGTAATGTAGTGGAGCTTGTTGAGTTTTTAAGACATCAGCCACAATGAATCATTTGAGAAAAATAAAAGTGAAATAAATTAATAATTTCAATTATGAAATAATCATGATCACCACAATGGAAATCAACAACCACCTTTTCAGAGTGAAAACAGCAGAAAATAAGAAAACGCCCTTTGAAAGAGTTGGGAGAAACCCTGAGTCTTCAAGCCTAAAAAATGACTGGCAATGTTCCCCATACCTCCCAGTTGACAATGGAGACTTGCCAGCGAGCAATCTTGTCTATACTTTCCAGTCTTCGTTTGCGTTCATTGATGAGGCAAGCTACGTTCTTCATGGCTTCGTATGCTGCCTTGATATCGTTATAGTCACTGTCAAAGGAAGAAAGAAAGATATTGGTCAATCCCTGCAGAGGATGCATCTTATTCACTTTCTAGGATGATATCCTACTCTAATCCCAAAGGTGTTTTTTCAGGAGGCAACTGAACTTTCTTGTTTTTTTCTTTCAAAGATGTTTTGCTTCTCATCCAGATTTTTAGCTATACAATTTGGGATGAACACCCTTTGAATGGTGTGGGAGTAGGAATGGATTTCCAGAAGAAAAAATTGCAGACTACAGGAACCAGGAGCACTACTCAGGTGACCCTGAGGACACAGATAAACCTCCAAGTTGGACCCTCTAAAAGGATGCAAATTAACAGCTGTCTACAAGGAATATAAATCCTTCCATTCCCCACCATCCAGTCAGAATTGGATGAGAAGAGAATCTCTAAAGAATCTTACTCTAATAATAATAAAAAAATGATCCTGAGCAGTTTACACCTACCTCATTCAGTAACCAAGCTAAAAAAGAAAGTCAAAACAATAGCAAAAACTACAGGAACGATCAGTCTAACAAAGGGAAAAAAATAATTTTCATACCTCCAAAAACACATCACACTAAGCATTCCCCTACAAGAGGGAATGATCCCACCTGCTGAAACAGCAAGGTCTTAATAGCCTTACAAAATACCACACGTATAGGGAACAATCTATAGTCTCTTTTTAGCATCCTCTCTCTGACACACATTACATACATTCACACAGAGATTTGAGGGTAGTGGGGAAGAGTGGCAGGAGACTCCATTTCTACAAGGACCATGATGGGTTCTTCCCACTGAGCAGAGACAACAGGCAATCCCTTTGTTAGGCAGAGAGAACAGGGGGGCCGCTCCGATAAAAGGACAAAGTTTTTCTGTACAAAGCTCTGCAAATCTTTTCAGAATCTCCAAGGCATCCCTGCATTAGTCCCAAAGAACAAAGTGGGAAAAGAAGAAACCAAGACAACAAATATCTCTCACACTCCTATCTATCTGGAGTGTAGCTGCAGTTGAAAGGGATTTATAGTCAAAAAGGGTATATAAGATAACCATGGCAACTTCCTGTCCAGGTTGCATATTAACTGATTTTTTTTAATGAATCCCACACTTAATTGTCTCACTGTCTGAGCACTTTTACAATGGAGATTAGAGCTTGCAGTCTTTTGGGGGGGAAAAAAAGAGACTGCCTATGGAGCAATTTTTGAAACCACCTTTAAATTTAGAAAAGATTTCCCAAAATAAACCCTACGTTACTTCTGGCATGATTCATCTCTAAGATACCTCTGGCATGAGAACAGTCCCATAAAAAGGCTGTATGATTTCAAAAAGTGCGCTTTTGCAATTCACTGGAAAGACTATAAAACTGAGCTTCTCAGCTGTTGCTAGTGGACGTTTTGAATGGGGCAAAGTTGCCATTTTCTCTAATTAATTTTAGAGAACTGACCCACAGGTCAGGAGGCCAGCAAAACTGCAGCCACACCATTTACAACAGAGGTGTCAAACTGGTGGGCCATGGGCCAGATGCATCATGGGCAGGATCACACCCAACCCAGCTCCGCAAAGGCAAAAAACATCACGATACGATGTTGTAAATCACGGGTTTCAAACTTGATCGTGTCAAGTGATCGAGTTTGACACCCGTGATTTACAGCATCCCTAGAAAGCACTGAAAGACCGATACATTAAATAAAAATGTAACATTGAAAATCTCCCATGATTGTTAAACTCACAAGATTCCACCATTTTCGAATCAGATTTCATGAGCTTATATGGGAACACTGAAGTCTTGTGAGTTCTTGCATGACTCCTAGAAAAGAGTGTTGAACTCTCACCAGCAATTTAAAAAAAAAAACTGATGGCAGAACACTGTACAATATTATGCAAGAAGGCTCAGTGACTGAAAAGGTTATAGACTTCTGTAGCTCTGATAATTCCCTAGGCTCTTAAGCAGATTGTTCCAATTAAAATAATCACAGAGCTACTACTAGGGTATACCTAGGACTGATCTTGTCTCTGAACTACAAGTCTCTCCTTGCATAGTTACCTATTTTTATTTTCATTCTAATGGTGAGGTAGAATGTGTGGAAAGGTACTGAGTGGCCCAAAGAAATCTAGTTAGTTTGTGTAGATTGCATTTCCTATTTTCCTCAGGCTGTGATGTCCATGTAGGAGGTGGGTGATTTATATTGTTGCAAGATACAGGATTACACGAGGGACGCACAGGCATGTAGTTTGAAAGTCATGGGTGTGTGATGGGAGCTGTCATCCAGCCTATCTTGAGAGCTCTAGGATGAAAAACCGGATATCAAGCAAGTTCCTCTTTATTTGATTACTCAGTCCATGCACTTTCAGTCCATTGAGAATAGCAGAACTTGTAACAGACATGTTAAGTAATCAAAAAGTACTAAAGCTCTGAATCATAATTTATCATCCAACAGTTCGTTTTCTCTCACACTAGTAATTTCCATTCAGTTTGTGAGAATTAGAAAACAGTTCAGCGAGGTGTGGAGAACCGATCGGTTCATCTTCTAAATCAATCTTTCCTACCTTAGTAAGTAGCTAAAAACTCCCAGCATTCCACCCCATTGACTGTGCTAATTGGGAGCTACAAGATGTTGTAATTCTAAAACAATATCCAGAAGGGCCTCAGCTCCTCAATCCGTCACTAAAATTGGCAGTGGTGGCTGCAAATTCTGGGAGTTATAAGTCCAGCATATCTGGAAAGTGTCAGGCTAGGACAGTGCAAGGCTAGCTCAACTATGTTTTTAGAGTTTGAGGATCCCCTCTCCACAATTAAATAAAATTGCTTAAAACCATACAGGTTCATCACCCTTGTCACACTGCACAAAAAGCGCTAACATCTCAATAGGTGTCTTGCAAAAGGATTGAAATTTAAGAGGATATTGCTATTCTTCTCCAAAAACTTTACGACATCCAACCATTTCCATGTTAAATTTTAATTCTATGGATAATGTCTAGGGGTATCATGGGCTCCATGTGCTGCGTTTCAGGCCAATTTAACTGAATGCTCTCAGCACCGTTTAATAATTTTACCTACTTCTCAAGATGGTTTAGAAGTTTCTTTTCACTATCACTAAGAATTGTATATGAAGAAGACATACGAATCTAAGAAATTTTTCTGGAAAAATTGAAAGGCAAGGGTATCCCTTTGTGTGTGTGTGTGTGTGTGTGTGTGTGTGTGTGTGTGTGTGTGCGATGCACATGAAAAACAGGAGGAATGTTTATTACACAAATCATCGCTGCTTTCATTAGTATTTGATCATATCCCGCAAGCATTCTTGGTGAGTGGATAGAAGTTAACCTGAATGTGGAATGTTCCCACAGGAAAAAAAAAAAAAACTTAATCAGTTGGCCTTACCTATGATCCTGAGTGGTGTACTTTAATAATTCAGCAAGCTGCAGGGGATATTTACAGATTTTCTGAACAGGGGTGAGGAGGAAACCATCAATAGCAATGTCAATCATTTGCTGAAGGAGGCGGCAAGCTTCAAAAAAATGGCGGTACTTGCTCTGTTTCATCAGGTTGGAGAGCTCAAGGCAGGCTCCAGGATGATTGTTACAATACTCAGAATAGATCGCAAATCCTTCTTGCTAAAAGCAAAAAACAAATATACAAAACACCAATTTTAAAATACCTCACAGCCGGAAGGAGAAAACTAAAAGCACGGATAAGCTGCAAGCTGTAGAAATTGCTTTTATTTATTTATTTATTTATTTATTAGTTCAATTTATATGCCGCTTTTGCAATTCCGCAGCTGTTTCAAAGTGAAGAAGGAGAGAGGACATAGATGTAAGACACCTGCGAAGGCACAGAGACAATATAATTGTTTCTCAGAGAGCTGACAAAAAATGAACCATTGAGCTTGGCAGTCAGTCAGGTATGCAGGACCCAGAATGAATGAATCTTTGCAGCATAAGCCCCCTTTCTACAGCCCCCATTCCCCACCCCCAGCCTTTCTGGTTAAAATTACTGAAAATCTATTCTCTAGTTCTCTAACAGTTCTTTAACATTTAGAAATGAGAAATATTAAAACCTGGTAAGGTAAAGGTAAAGGTTCTCCTCGCACATATGTGCTAGTCATTCCCAACTCTAGGGGGCGGTGCTCATCTCCGCTTCAAAGCCGAAGAGCCAGTGCTGTTCGAAGACTTGTCCGTGGTCATGTGGCCGGCATGACTAAACGCCAAAAGCACACAGAACGCTGTTACCTTCCCACCAAAGGTGGTCCCTATTTTTCTACTTGCATTTTTTACGTGCTTTCGAGCTGCTAGGTTGGCAGAAGCTGGGACAAGTAACAGGAGCTTACCCTGTTACGCGGCACTAAGGATTCGAACCGCTGAACTGCTGACCTTTTGATCCACAAGCTCAACGTCTTAGCCACTGAGCCACCACATCCCTTTAAAAAAACCTGGTATAACCCTTAAAATATACTTACTATAAATCCTAAAGCCCTGCTTCTTTTACATAATCATCCTGCTACTCATTCTGACCTTTGCCTCTTCAGAAAACGTATCTGAAAAATTGACTGTAAACTTCATTGAATTATGCTGACATTAATTCTGCACTGTTATCTCACTGTAGTTCCCTAGTTCACCGAACTTCCTTTCTCTTGTAATGTACTATTTAGTCAAATGAGGATATTTAACCAACTTACATGCTGAAGAAAGCAGGACCCTATTTCACTTAAGTGGGGCTCTTCTTTGTTGTACAGCTTCTCTAGATCTTTCAAAAATTTTCTTTGGAATTTATAAATATCTTCAATATTTCCAAATATGGTGCTTAGCTGGGCTGGAGTGAACATTCCTGTATGTTTGCGACATTGCCGAATGTATCCCTAAAAAATTCAACCAAAAGGGTCTTAATATTGATCAGGATAAATAAAAATGGAAGATAAGCATTCTATCACTTTACAGTAAAAGAATTGCAATCATAACATTTCCTCACTTGTCTACTGCAATAATTCTGTAGAATTCATAAGGAATAATTATTTTACATGACTCAAAGTCAATATACAGGGACCGAATTATACAGCATTACAGAATGAATTTACTTTAAGGAAGTAACCACTGTTTTAGTTCAGCATCTGGACAACACATTTCAATTTGCTCCCAGACAACTGTATTATATTTCTATGGCAAGAAAACTGAGTGCAATACTAGAACAGACTCACAACTTGGTTTTCTGCTCAAAGAAATGCAACATTCTGTGAGTAGCAGCAAGTGCCTTCCTGTATCTTTTTAAAACAAGGTTAAGGAAACATTTATAAAAGGTCAGTGTGTGTTTTACATGGGAAAGTGCTCAGAAGAGCAGCTGATAGACCCAGGGTCAGTGGAGACAAAGCAAAAGTATTAAATATAAGTCATGATCACCAACAACCTTTATTCTGTAAAATGGATATTTTTTTTCAAATTTTATAATAAATATTTGTTATTATGGCATTGACATATTAGTTCCTTTCTTGTCTTTGCCCATGTTGCCTTTCCCTGTCATTTTCTTCTGTTTTTCTCTGTTTTGTCCATACTGTAGCCTTGTGTTGACTGAGTCCTATGTACAGACCTGCTGGAAATGACTTTATCTAAAGTAATGACCTGGTGCTCTTCCTGGACTGCGTGGACCTAATAACCTTACTGAGACTTCTTGCGTCATTATCACTCCCATCTAAGCCAAGAAAGACCCTGTGCCTTGTGGTTTCTGTTGACAGAATTTCTGCATAAACTCAGCCAGTTGACTCACCCTTATACATGATACCTTCCTGTCTAATGTCCATCAATAGATCAGGAACTAAATACCATAAAACATTTCTGTCACTTGGGCTATCATAATTTCTCAAACACTAATTTCATATGTAACAGGAAACGACAGGGGAAGGTTCAATGGTGGGATCCTGCCAGTTTAACAACCGCTTCGGTGATTGTGCGCTCCGCGTGTGCGCTCCACACACACTCACAACTGACGCATGTGAGCATGCACAGTTTTACGAAAACTTACCTTCTGCGTTACTGCTGGGGAGTAACACAACTGAGGCGCAGCAATCTGCTCTGCCGCGCGAATCAGCTGAGAAGATATAGGTCAGTAAAGCGCAGGGTCAGGTGGCCGGGCCCACCTGATCGTTGGAGCTACCGGTTCACCTGAACCGGTCTGAATCGGTAGAATCCCACCCCTGGGAAGGTTGCCTTCTCAGTGGTCTGGGTGGGGGGAGCAAGAAAAGAATAAAAGTACAATATGGTTTGTAGCCCATACTTGCACTGGGGCAATGTGGATGTGTGAATCAGCATCACATCACAGGAAAAGGAATAGTCCAAAGAGGTTTTTGTGATGGTGTTTTTCATTAGGGATCACTTCACTATTTTGGAGGGCTCATAGACTCTTTGAGACAAAAGTTGGATTCTTTCCTTCTCCATTGTTACATCATTATTTTACATTTTACCTCACAGATGTCTTTGAGATGTTTGATATAAATCCTCTCTGTGTTCATTATTTCCTGAATTACATTGGTTCTCATCTGATCTTTGTTTTCTGCTATTTTTTGGCGATGCTTTTCAGGATCTACATTTGGTTCTTCATCTTGGAGGCTACTACAGTATTCTGCAGATTCTTCTTGATTGACTCGTAGCTGAAATGAGAAGAATGGAGATCAAACAATTGAACTGAAAAATTCAATCTATATCCAACACCATTCCAGAAATATGTCAGTAATAATAGGGCAATGTACTTGAAATTCTTTAAGTATCTTGCCTAGGTATACCTAGAATTATCTCACACATGCATTACCATATTTCTACAAACTTTATTAAAGTTTCTCTCCAAATAACCATGTCAAATAACATGATGGGGATTATATGACCTTTTTAGTTGTGCTACTGTATTTATGAATGCCCTCCTTAAAGAATTCCACCTGGTATCCATGTTCTGGTCTTTTTAGTGCTAAGTGAATAAGATCTTTTTATTTTCTAAGAACTTAATAACCACTTTATTGTTTTTAGGTATCTGTATTGATTTTGCTGCAAGCTTTACTGTGATTTTATGTTGCCTGTTGTCTTATTTAATCTTGATATTATTATACAATTTCTCCCATTATTTTATTATATTTTATTTGTATGTTGCCTGGAATTTGAGTTATTAGGCAATATAACTGCATAGAATATGTAATAGTAAACTAAAGTGAGCAAATATAATCTAGCCTAAGGAAGTATCCAATTATCCATATTCTTATAGGAACTGAAATTACACTAACATTCACTCTGATTTAACTTCAGAAGTAAGTTCTCAGTTCTCAAGGCAGACTTGTCTCTAACTCCCTTATTATACAATGACAGAAGATTCATGTTATCTTGTTATTCTTAAAATCCTTCCTTTACTATTTTTAAACTCATTTCAAAGCTCTCTCCCTCCCTCCCTCTGTGGGTAGGTAGGTAGGTAGGTAGGTAGGTAGGTAGGTAGATAGATAGATAGATAGATAGATAGATAGATAGATAGATAGATAGATATAGAGAAATATAGAATTTGCTTTATAAATTTGTTGCATGATGCCTCAAAAATTCCAGTTTTGTGCAGCATCGGGTCATGACCTCTGGGAGTTACCAACAGAGATACATGTCTGATTAGATGTTAAAACATCTATTTCCATTTATTTGTAAAATAAAATAAATAAATAAAAATGTTCCATTGAGAACTGAGTACAGGTAGTCCTCGACTTTTGACCAAAATTTCTGTTGCTGAGTGAGACAGTTGTTAAATGAGTTTTGCTCCATTTTACGATCTTTCATGCCACATTTATTCATTGTTAAGTTAGTAACACAGTTGTTAAGTGAAACTGGCTTCCCCATTGACTTTGCTTGTCAGAAGCTTACAGAAGGTGATCAGATGATCCCAGGATACCACAGCACTCATCAACATCAACTGGTTGCCAAGCATCCAAATTTTGATCACATGACCATCGGGATGCTGCAAATGTTCTAAGTGGGAAAAATGGTCATGTCACTTTTTTCAGTGCCGCTGCAACTTTGAATAATCACTAAATGAATGGTTGTAAGTCAAGGACTATCTGTATTTCAAACTTTCTTGGAATAATTTTAGACGGTTTCATGGCTATAAAATGGAGTAGGAATTCCCTGTGCTCTGAAGTCACAGATTGTCCACCTGTTGTTTTAGATATTACCAGCTAAAAATCAGTATGGAGAGGTTGCATTGTAACTAGAAAGGTACAAGTGACCTCAAGAACAGTTTCAATTAACAGCAACTTAACTGTCAACAGTGGAGCCTTTTAACCTTTTATATTGCCTATTTAGCCTTTTCAATATGCTTTTTGAAATCATTACTTATTAATGGTTTTCTCCTGCAAGCAGAAGAAAAAAAAATGATATTCTTAAGAATCAGCAATTTGGAAAGATTAAATGCCTGCACACAAGGGAAACAATATTTGGGAATGAAAAGACAAAGCTGACTTTGGTTTCTGCCTATGCTGATGATACCCAGTAATACGTCTCCTCCCCTGGCTAAGTGATGCTATCCTGATGCTGGACCAGTGCCTGGAAGCTGTAATTGATCCAGAATGCAGCAATGATGTAGATCTGAGTGCTCCACATTTTCCCTATATTGCAGCACTGCTGTGTGAGCTGCAGTGGTTTCTGGTTTCCTTCCTGGTGCAATTCAAGGTGTTGGGTATTCCTTTTAGAGTCCTAAATGGCATGACAACCAGGTTACCTGCCTGATGACTGCCTCTCAATAAGGATACCTGCCCATCCTACTAGGTCAGATAGGGTGGGTGCACTCCAGATCCCTTCCTTTAAATGTTATTATATAGTGAGAGCCTTCTCTGTAAATGTCCCTGCAGTTCTGTTCCATCTTTTCCCCAGGCTTCCGGTAGACTCGTCCTCCTTGCCTTCTGAGGGGTCTTGTGGAGCAGTCTCTTCTTGCAAGCATTGGGGTAGCAAAAGGCGAAAGCATAGCAAGATGGTATTTAGATGTATGGGAGAATGCTGCCCTAAGGTGCAATAATTTTACTTTATAATTTGGGGGCTACTCAGTGGTAGAATTCAAATTTTTTTACTACCAGTTTGTGGGCGTGGCTTGGTGGGCATGGTGCGGCTTGGTGGGCGTGGCAGGATATTGCAAAATCTCCATTCCCACCCCACTCCAGGGGAAGGATACTGCAAAACCCCCATTCCCTCTCCACTCCTGGGGGAAGGATATTGCAAAATCTCCATTCCCACCCCACTCTGGGACCAGCCAGAGGTGTTATTTGCCAGTTCTCTGAACTACTCGAAATTCCCGCTACTGATTCTCCTGTCAGAACTTGCTGAATAGCACCCCTGGGGCTACTGATGTTTTTACTGTTTTGTTAAGATTTACCGTTAAGCGTCATGGTGGCGCAGTGGTTAGAATACAGTATTGCAGGCTACTTCTGCTGACTGCTGGCTGCCAACAGTTTGGCAGTTCGAGTCTCACTGGCAAAAGGTTGACTCAGCCTTCCATCCTTCCTGGGTTGATAAAATGTTTGTTTGTTTGTTTGTTGGGGGCAATATGCTGACTCTGTAATCCACTTAGAGAGGACTATAAAGCACTGTGAAGCGGTATACAAGTCTAAGTGCTATTGCTATTGCTATTGCTATTGCTATTGCTATTGCTATTGCTATTGCTATTGTACAGAGCCTGGAATTGCACAATATAAGCAGATATAGCAATAGCACTTAGGCCTATATACCACTTCACAGTATTTTATAGCCCTCTCTAAGCGGTTTACAGAGTCAGCATATTACCCCCAACAATCTGGGTCCTCATTTTACTGACCTGAGAAGAATGGAAGGCTGAGTCAACCTTGAGCCGGTGAGATATATAGGTGTTTTGAAATAAAGAGCAATATATATATATATGAATAAATAACGAAGGTCTCTACACTAGATTGGGAAGTTGGGAAAAAACACTTCAGAGGAAGGGAATGGCATTATTGTCATTAAATTACACAAAGGTGTCCATGTTGTCACCAAGAATTGAACTCAACTCAAGAAAGACCATTCCTATGTACAAAACAAGCAAACAGAAATAAACAGAAAAGCAGGACAATGATGATTTTAATAGATGGGAATAAATGAAAAATCAAAAACAATCCAATGAATCAATGCAGTCTAGATGTCTTGGCGGGGAGGAAAGCAGGGCAGAATTTAACCAGGTCTCCAAGGATGAACAAGTGCTTGGAAGAGAGAGAGAGATCTTGCTCCACTTACTCTGACAAAACTGGCTGGAAACCAGGCTTCCTTGTCTTCATTTCTTCCCCACCACCAATCTTTGTTGGAAGCTTCAAGGACTTGGATGACTTCTCCAGCTTTGAAGGCTAATTCCTGATCATCCATGGTCACGTGATCCCAGAGGGCCTCTGCATAGACCACATTTCCATCACTTATCAGCTGCAATATAAAAAACATTTTGTTAGAAAACAAGGATCTTGTTACAGTAGTGGCCACTTTTGGGAAAAGTGTATTCTCTAAAACTAGCTAATAGCACAAAATTATATATCAATGGAAAGATAATTTAAACAAGAATGTAATGCAGTGGTGAAATCTAAAATTTGTTACTACTGGTTCTGTGGGTGTGGCTTGGGGTGGTAATGTGACTGGGTGGGCATGGCCAATTTTTTTTTTTAAACCATTTTTTCTACAACCTCTTCGGCGAAGAGGTTGTAAAAAAATGTTTTCAAAAGGCTCTGACGATCCCAGCTGAGTTGCCTGATCAGCAGAGGCTTTTTTTCTTTTAAAAGCCTCTGCCGATCAGGCAACTCAGCTTGGATCATCAGAGGCATTTAAAAGAAAAAAAGACCTCTGCCAATCAGGCAACTCAGCTGGGATCATCAGCTGACAATCCCTTTGACGATCCCAGCTGAGCCACGCGATCATCAGAGGCCTTATTTTTTTTTTTTTACTTTTAAAAGCATTTTTTCGACCGAAGAGGTTGTAGAAAAAATGCTTTTAAAAATTAAAAGAAAAAGCCTCTGATGAGTGTGCGGCTCAGCTGGGCATGGGCGGGGGGCCCGCAATTTTTGCTACCGGTTCTCCGAACCACCCGCCTCCATTGCTACTGGATCGGGCAATCCGGTCCAAATGGGGAACATTTCACCCCTGATGTAATGCAATAACTTTTATGAAGGATTTGCTGTTAGAATAGCAGTTACAGTTACAGTATAAAGAAGAAAAGTGAAACACGTAGAAAAAACAAGACATACAAAAATTATCACCATAGAAAAAACGAGATATACAAAAATTATCACGTCAGTTAAGGTAACCTTTAGCATGAATTACGGTCTTATAATGTCTTCCCATGGAGTGAACCAAGTCTTTTAGTTCTGCAGCTGTTATAATGTGAAACCAAGATTGAATGATTGCTTCTATTAACTGGGTTTTATTACTGGGTCATTTCTCATTAACAAGTTTCTTTAGTCGGCTCCATAGATTTTCAACTGGGTTAAGGTCTGGGCCATTCCAGCAGTGGAATATGATTATCTTGAAACTCCCCCCAAAAAAGTGGTGTTGTTAGCCATTAAACTTCAAAAATAGACTTTTCCCAAAAGGTTTCCACAATTTTGGCCGCTACTATATAATCAAAGGGTAAGGATCAGTAGTCATTGCAGTGGACAAAATGTGGAACTTTTTACGTATTTTCAGTTGCAGTGTCTGGAAATTCCAAAACTAGAAATTTACCTCATTGACAGCTAGCTGCTCACCTCCAGGCTGCAAGTACCTGGGGTTGGCGTGGCAGAGTTCTTCATAGCTGTAATCCTCTTCACTGCCATTATCATCGACTAAAGCTGAAGATTCAGCATTACCATCTGCAGCACCTAGCGGGAAAGAGAAATTCTGAGAAATTAGGTATTGCCAAAGCGACGGTCCATTGCATTACAGGTAGTCCTCAACTTACGATGACCATTGAGCTCAGAATTTATGTTGCTAAGTGACAAATTTGTTAAGTGACTTTTGCCCCATTTTACAGCCTTTCCTGCCACAGTTGTTAAGTGAATCACTGCAGCTGTTAAATTAGGAACATGGTTGTTAAGTGAATCTGGTTTCCTCATTGACTTTGCTTGTCAGAAGGTCGCAAAAGTGCATGTAAATAATGATCCATCAAATTATATCCTTTCTACTTTTGCTACCACAAGTTCTAATCTTTTTAAGGATCTTCATTTTAGGAGTCTTAATATTTAAAGCTGTACAAAATATTTAATTTACAGATATTTTAAAGTAGACTAGACCTATCCTCCTAAAAGTAACACCTAATCTCAGTTCCTTAACTTCTTTTATTTAGAATAAATAAAAAAGGTAAGAGTAATTAGAATGAATTATTTTATTAATCACAATCACAACAGAGGAATTATTCCTAAAAACAGGAGGAACAGACATTTAAAAAAAACCTCATGAAGTTACAGAAATGCAATATATATTTGAAAGCCATCTTCATTAAGATCCATTATTGGTTTCCAGCTTAATAATGCATCTAGATTTAATTGTCTATTTTTTTTAACGAGTTTTAAAACAGATACCCGTTACGAAGATAACAATAAATTGGAACTGATTCATCCAGTGAATTCTGTAGAGCTGGCTTATTATTTCTTGTTCACTGTAACTCTCACTCGATTGTTTACTGCCTGAAGTAAATATGCAGACATGAATGGGCAATTTTTATCTCTCAAACGGGAGTGCTAAAACTAAAATCAACAGTGAAGTCATTTTCATTATTTTTCAATCCCACTACTCTACTAGGTTTTCCAGTTAAAACATGATGTTAGATATCCAAGTCTAAGCCTATGTTTAAACAGTTAAACAGTCTCCTACATCAACATACTTATCTGAAGGCTTTCCAGGCTCCAAAACCGAGTTATATCCCCTCTGGCTACCATCCTGCTATCCAGAAAAAGATCATTCACCATGCACCTGGTTTACATTCAAACCAAGAATCCTTTTTAATCCGTAAATAAAAATTATCATAGGTCACGGAAGCTGCAGCTATTGGAAATGCCGAAATAGCTTATTCATTGCTTTGAGCGTCTGTGGCTGCATTTCAGCCGAACTCTACTTTAAAATGACAGCTCACTCTCTGAATGTATAGCTGTGGGTTTAGTGCCTTCAGTGACATCATGGGAAATCCTTAGGAAGTTATGAAAGAAAGAAAAAGAGAGAAGATATACAGACAAATAGTGCACATGCAGCATTCATCCATATAATTTGAAACTGATCAATTCTTTCCTTATTGTAACCAATGCACTGATTTATTATTATTATTATTATGATTGGTCAGTCAGATGTTTACACTAGATTTGGCATTTTCATCTACCTATCAAGTTCTTTCCAAGGACCAGGGATAGCCAGACACTGTTTGAACAGGTTACAAAATATTATCTATTCTAAGTAAAGTTGCCTTTTGCAATTGACTGAAGATGATTTTTGTCAATGCCGATAGAGTTCAAGAGGTGCTCCAGATGTCTGGGGATTGAACCCAAGGGACCTATCACAATTATTATTATTCTGAATTAGACTTTCACTGGGCATTCAGATCCATCTTTTTAAAAACAAAAACAACAACAAAAATCTTCACCCTTCTTCCTCCAATGTTAAAGAGCTACTTTTGTCTCCACAGCATTTACATAATAATAATTCACTTGATGCAAAATGTGCAAACACTGCATTATTGGAAAATGAAAAATTGCACATTTCAGCTCTTAATTCCAGGATTTCAGCAGCTGTACTGGCCCACTAGCTTACTACAGGAGTTGGGTAAATTAAATTCCATGGGCTAAGAGAGCTTCTACGTCAGTAGGATTAGTGGCACAAAGATTTATCAGCTGACTCACATTTCAAATCTATTTTAAACCAGGGGTATAAAAGAGCTGATTCCTCAGCCCACACGACTTCTCTTTAGTCTTGCCAAAAGACTAATTCCATCAAACTGCCTTTAGGAACCAGCAATTTTTGCCAGTTACTAGCAACAGAGAGATGGAAAAAAATAAAAATAAAGCCATTCTCTCTTCCTGTTGAAAACTCAGCTTTGTATCTTGTCTCCTTGAATCCACTCCCATTGGCCATTCTATAAGAACAGATGTTTAACATGAAGAATTAGACCCAAACCTGCTGCTTTTCTCTTTGCTTGCCATCCTCTTTTCCTTTTGTGACATGATTTCTAAATTATATAGGTTTACAGGCAAGGGATTCTTTTTTTCATCAACTCTACATTAAACCACTGTGATAATCTTTATAGTCTAAAAAACAAACTGGAACTATATTACATTCCTGTGAGAACTTATACTCCCTGTTCTTTTTTCAAAGTGCTCTTTCAAAGTCACAACTGCCTGATTTTTATCAGCTTCTGGCCTTCCCATATCACATCTGTAACCTTAGATCTCAGCTTCAAATGTACTTAAGCCTTTGGACTTCAGCGCCTGCCAATCTGCCTTTTCTGGAGCATTTGCTTTCTGTCTGGTCCTGAATATTCAGTGGAATCTGCCTTTAGAGTCTTGATCTGCTGACTCTAGAAATTAGTTTTGTGAGATGACTGTCTCTGGATTACAAAATTCAGTAGCAAAGGTGGCAATTGCTAGGATTTGGCATTGTTAATGAAGGAGAAAACCACTTCACAACAGCAACATCTACTCAGTCTGTGAATAATTGAAAATCATTGTGTAGCAGCCAGATAGATATTAAGCAATCAGTTCAACTTTAGTAGTTGGACAACTGCACATTTTTTAAAAAAATCAGAGAATTTTAATTTAGTGAAGATAGCTTGATTGTGGACTATTGTTCCTTCTTAAAAGTATCAGTTCTAGGAGAGGAGAATTTATCATTGACTGAAAATAAATATTAACAAGTAGGTTAACTTAAACAATAAGGATCTTGTTTTCTATGGATAGGTAGCATATTATTTGGGTAATCTTCAAGAGAATAGTATAAGAATTTAATTTTTAAAAACTCAATCTAATGTACTGTATATATTATTCTTTAGTAATATGTGATTCCAGTGTGCCTGACAGAGAAACTACATTTTTTTGAATTATATTGGAATTTAATAAATAAAAATGAAGTTTAAAGGTTTGAAAGATGTTTTCAAAATATATGTACTTGTATAAATCCCAGAAAAGCATTTCTAACTACAGCATTGCCAAGCTAGGTCTTATAATTAAGGTCTTATTTGCTTTTTTGTTGTTTATTGCCTTCTATTGGTTCTAGGGATTTACAGACATCAGCCAGTATTCTTCAGATGGAGGTGATAAACTTTTCTCTTAACCACTTCAAAAATCCATTGATACCTGTTACAATAATAGGAAAGGAGAGCAGAGGAGAGAGAATACATCTTAGCTAAAATCAACAATCGCAAGGATTTGGTTTTCTTAACGCAGCCATAAGTGGCCCCAAACCTACAAAGTCACCACTCAAAATTCTGCAAATGTTAGAGATATGCTAACCTTAAGCACAAAAACTAGCTTTGTATCCTGTTGCCTTATTTCCTAGCAACAATGTAGCCTAAATCAGAAGGGCAAAAATAGATGAAAAATATAGGGGAGTATACAGAAATTAGCTATAAGTATCCATGTAACCAAACTTTCCCACAACTGAGGAAAGCAAGAGACTGGCAAGGAAACTTGAAATTATCTATGAAGAGTTGTTCTTGAGCATGGATTACAATTTCCCAGCACAGCAATGGTAGTTACAAATACAAGGTCAGAATTTATCTCTTCAGTGACTGCCCTGTGCTGATCTGACACATTAAGCAATAACCCTTGTATCTTTCTATATTTGGGCTTCCTTTCCGAAAGCAGCAACAATGGAAATTTCTATTTTTTTTTAAATCCAAAAAGTAATTCAGCTGAACTGTATTTTGATGCTTTGCAAAACTCAGAGCTTTCAAAAGAGGGGGGGGGAATCCTTCAGTGCTGCTTAATTCTGTTGGCTTTTTAAGTGAGACACCCCACCCTCTTGGACCACAACTCTGCCACTGTGTTGTTCTCTGACTCAAAATATCTTTGAGGCAATACTGTAGTTTTGAAATATCCATACAAGTCATGTGGTTTCCTGGGCTTCCGTGGCTCAATGGGAAATGAACAGCCGGGTATTACGTGGCAATTTCTACACTTGGCACCTGCAAGCGTCGGCATTTTGCTATCTTTTGAAAGAAAAGGCCCAGTTGCAATGGAAACAGCTTTTCCATTGGTTAACATCAGCAGAACTCAGAATAGCTCTTGGGAGCTACAATGAGACTCTATCTAACACAAAATAAATTCCATCTTTAGATTCCAGGCTTGACCTAAGTGATTCACTGAAGCATGCAGAAGTAAGACAGAAGCTGTAGCATTTTTAAAAAATAGTTTTTATGATTGAAGAGGGATGTGGTGGATCAGTGGTTAAGATGCTAAGCTTGTCGATCGAAAGGTTGGCAGTTCAGCGGTTCGAATCCCTAGTGCTGCATAACAGGATGAGCTCAGGGTTATTTGTCCCAGCTCCTGCCAACCTAGCAATTCAAAAGCATGTAAAAAAATGCAAGTAGAAAAACAGGGACCACCTTTGGTGGGAAGGTAACAGTGTTCCGTGTGCCTTTGGCGTTTAGTCATGCCAGTCACATGACCACGGAGAAGTCTTCGGACAGTGCTGGCTCTTATGTTTCCATGACTTTTTGGATATAGGCAAGTCGTATTTTTTACATAATGACCAGTGGATTAATTTAGCAACTCAGTCATGTCTAGCTTTGTAACCAGTTTTTGCGATTTTGCTGCACTCACATATTAAATGTGAATTACTACTACTACTACTACTACTACTACTACTACTACTACTACTACACTGTCTGGCCTTCAAAGATTCTGGGCAATTCACAACAATCAAAGAAATTACAATAAAATCAATAAAATATAAAAATAAAAGGTGGCTAGTGCAATGAAGCAAGGAGACTAACTCATTTTAACTATCAAGACTATTGATAAAACTCTAAACAGAAGAGAAACATTTTTCCCTAGCAGGAAATCGTTCTCTTGATGGCCAAGCTGCTTGAAGCACCTTTCTGAGGCTTGCAAATAAGCTGGCTGATAGGCTGCTTAATATCCCCCAGAGTCCACAATTGACTATTGAGCTGTCAGAAGTATCATAGTATTAGTGCTATAGCTTTTAATTCCCAGTAAAGAAAACACAATGTACAAATTAGTTCTTTGAATTCTTCAGAAATATTGCATATGGAAAGAGGGTGCATTTTCTATCTCTTTTCCTAAAACTGAGTAATATGTATATAAAATGTTTGCATATTTGGATCCAGGCATGGGAATGCATGTATATGAATATACACATGTGTGAAGACCACAATCCATCCAACATAGAGAAACAAAAAGGAAACTGACTACCTTTAGATCATATCCAACAAAACGGATACCCATGCAGCTTTATCGAAAAGTGTCTGACCACTCAATGTCCTACAGCACAACCAACACAAACTATGAAAAAGAAAACTAACAAACATCAAAAATAACTCAGAAACAACCAACAGACTGTTACAATTACATGGCATCACTGTAGCACAGAAACCAACTAAAGTTCTCCAGAACACCTCAAGTAAGCCAAAAGACACAAGTCCAAAAAGAAAAAATAGGAGTCATCTACAACAAACAGTGAAAGGACTGTCATAGCCACAATAGGAAGGCAGGCAGGACAGGCAGACAGAAGCACATCCATGAATACCAACTACCAGTCAGAAGACACGAAAACTCCTTAATTTTACAACGCATGGACAAAATCAACCATATTTTTAAATAGTAAATGTAACCATCCTAGACTAAGCTAAATCCAGAAACACTAGGAATTGCTGGAAGCTTGGGATTCAGATACATGAGCCATCAATAGACACAGAGGTAGACCACAATTACAAATTGCATTCAAAAGAGACAATAAAAAAGCTAAAGAGGAAGCAGAAAGACCAGAACACATCTTCTCCAGCAGCCAATTCCCAGATAAGCAGGGATTCGCATCAGACAAACAATCCAGCAAACAATAATCCTAGTCAAGGAACTACCAGGGAGAAAAACCACATCCCTGTCAAAATTGGAACAAGCTATTGTATAAGAGTAAATCCTATGCTCACTAGCACTAATGATATTCTCTAGTTGGATAACGAAATGTCTGCAAGCAAACAATCAAGCTCAGACCAAGGACTCCACACAATCCATCAACTGCCAGCTGAAAACAAGAAGAAACCAGAAACATGAAAGTATATCAAATTGCTTGTATGGTGTTATTGTTCTAAAACAGATTATTGTGTTGACTGCTTATTCCCAACAGAACAAAAAGCACAAGGAAACTGATAGGTTGGGAAGACCAGACAAAAAGCACACCAATTTTGCATGCCTGATGAAATATAACGTAATTTTAGAAAGGAAGTTGCCAAAGCAATATTGTAGCAATCCTTTCTACTTTGAACAGTAATGTTATCATAATACACATGCTATAATGTATACATATGGATGCTTACACACCCACATAAAAGATGAACCCAGTGATATATCAACATGCATCTATAGGGCACCCACCCACACACACGGATTGGTAACCTGTTACTTTCTATATCTGATAATTCCCTTAAGAACAGCACATAAGTATAATAAAATGTGGCAGCATCTAGTAAAAAGAACACAAATATCCAGTCCAAAATACTATACATGGAGCATAGGTGTCCCAATTGTATTTTTAAAATATCTATTTTCTTGATAAAAGAACAAAGAGCCTTGCAATTAAGCAAACATACAAACATTAAAATACCACAAACTTCTAAAACTGTGATTCTGAGGGTGCAGGAAAAAAAAAATCCAAATTAAAAATAGGTTTGAAGAAGACAATTATTTCTAAGACTAATTTCTACAGAAGTTGAGTTCCGAAGTGTGGGTGTTGGGAAACAATGGAGTAAAACCTTTGAATACTCTGACTTTATTTACTTCTTTCATCCCAAATGAAACTCACCATTGGATGCTCTCATTTGACGCTTACATCCAACTTTATCCAGACCAATGGGTGTGCTTTGAGAAAAGGTGAAGGGGCGGATTCTGGCTGAGACAGCTTTGTAGGGGGGAACCTGATGTGCTGGTACGGGGGGCCGTGCCACAGGCTGAAAAGGCAAAAAATATATATTTTATTACAGCTATGCAGAAAAAAATATTTATTTGGAAACTGTTTTTGAAACAAGCATAAAGGAACCTCTTGTTATAAATCAGCATTAGGGTTCCCTATTATTCTCAAGATTGATAATCTATTTAACACTAATGACTTCTCCAAATGCAAAAGAGATAAATTCTGAAGAATATCCCATGAAAAGTTAACAGTTGGGGGTGGGGGGATAGCAAGAAATTTAAAAACAGCCCTGGAAATAACGAATGATAGATAACAGATTAACAGAGTTGGAAGGGGCTTTGTACTGTAGGTCTAGTCCAACCGACTGCCTTAGCAGGAGACCCTACACCATTTCTGACAAATGGCAGTTCAATCTCTTCTTGAAAGCTTCCAGTGATGAAGCTCCCACAACTTCTGAAGGCAACTTCTGTTCCATTGGTTGATTGTTCTCACTGTCAGAAAATTTCCCCTAATTTCTAGCTTGAATCTCTCCTTGATCAGTTTCCATCCATTATTCCTTATCTGGCTTTTGCGTGCCTTGGAAAATAGCTTGACCCCTTCCTCTCTGTGGCAGCCCCTCAAATATTGGAACATTGTTATCATGTCTCCTAACAAGTCTGCTTGATGACCACCGGAGGTAGGATTGGCATACCCTGAGTCTTTTTGTCTGTGGGAGGTATTCTTCTCAGCAGGGGTGGGTTCTAAATTTTTTTTACCACCGGTTCTGTGGGCGTGGCTTATTTTATGGGCGTGGCTTGATGGTCATGTGACAATTCTTTAGGATTTAGCAGAGGTATTGGCCTACCAGGCTTTTAACTGCTTGCAGAGCTGTACCGATCTACTCATTTGTTTTTGGAGGCACCAGTCTACCCATTTATTTTTGTAGGCACTGGTCTACTCATTTATTTTTGCAGGCACTGGTCTACTCATTTATTTTTGCAGGCACTGGTCTACCCATTTATTTTTGCAGGCACCAGTCTACTCATTTGTTTTTGGAGGCACCGGTCTACCAGCAGACTGCCTTTTAACACTAGGGTGGCTATTTGAAGCCCCACAGCAAGAGTTTAAACAGCTTTTTTCCTTCTAGCAGATCAGCTGGGACTCAGGAGGCAGCAACAGATTGGGGGTGGGGCCAAATAAAAGGTAAGAATAATGCGGGGGGGGGCGGGGGGCAGAACCGGTTTGGTGACATCATATTGTCACCACTACCGGCTCGGCCAAACCGGGCTGAATCGGAAGGAACCCACCACTGCTTCTCAGTCACTATCCTAATCTTCTGGAATATAGGTAGTCCTTGACTTACAACAGTTTGTTTAGTGATCATTCAAAATAAAGTGACCTATGATCATTTTTCACACTTATGACTGTTGCAACTCCCCGAGGGTCATGTGATTTACATTCAAGTGCTTGACAACTGTTTCATATTTATGATGGTCGCAGTGTGATCATCTTTTGCAACCTTCTGACAAGCAAAGTCAAGGGGGAAACCAGATTCACTTAATAAATGTGTTACTTACTAACAACTGCGGTTATTCACACGTGGCAAGAAAAGTCATAAAAGGGGGCAAAGCTCACTTAACAAATGTCTCACTTAGCAACATAAATATTGGGCTCAATTGTGGTCATAAGTCAAGAACAACCTATAGCATTTTCTCTACATTTCATATGGCCCATTTATTATGATGATTTGTTTTTAACTCTCTGTATGCCACCTTGAGCTATTTGTGATTAGGTGCAGTGGTGGGTTTCAAAATTTTTTACTAGCGATTCTGTGGGTGTGACTTGGTGGGCATTGCATGGCTTGGTGGGTGTGGCAGGGGAAGGATACTATAAAATCTCCATTCCCATCCCACTCCAGGGGAAGGTTACTGCAAAATCCCCATTTCCTCCCGATCAGCTGGAACTCAGGAGGCAGAGAAGAGATGGGGGTAGGACCAATCAGAGGTGGTATTTATCAGTTCTCAGAACTTCTCAAAATTTCCTCTACCGGTTCGCCAGTACTGGTCAGAACCTGCTGAAACCCACTGCTGATTAGATGGCTTTATAAATTTATTACTAATAAAAATACTAATCATTTTCAGCGACAATTGAACAAGAAATGTAAAAATGGAGGTAATATACTAGAATATTCAGAAAAAAGATCTTGCAGGCTCACTGAAATATTGAACTAACATATTTAGCTGCAACATACTGTTCCTTTGCTATCTCTGTTTCAATTGTGAGATGAATATAATTGCTTACATACAAGGGTGTCATTCATGCAGACATGGAAAATATCAGAGGGTTTGGGAAAAGCCCAAGGCTTCCAGATATTCAGAATATATTTCAGGGAAAAACAATTTAGAGAAAAATTTAAATCCAACAATTTATGCTACCTGATTTCTTGGAATTAAATGAAAGAATAGGAAAGAGGAATAAAGTGAAATAAAAGGATTATATAGCTTGCTGAAGCATTAAACAAAAGCAAAATAATTCCATTTTTTTCAATGACACGCCTATTATTTAGCATTTTAAGATGTTTGAATTAAAATACATGCACACTATTCTATAAATTAGAGTAAATTCAAATAGTGAATAAATAAGCCACATTCCAAAGAACAACTGAATTAAATGTTCACCAAATTTAGGGAAAAATAAGAAGGGCAATTTTTCTTTTCTAGCTGAAATTAGTGACACTTGTATAATTTAAACACTGGATGATTGACATATATGAGCCATGCACAATAATTTTTTATGGGGGGAGAGAGTTCATTTAATGATACATCAAGACTCTTAGAAGTTGATATAATTAAGCAAATATAGCAAAACTAAGTTAAATGAACTCAAAAATCCCAAGTTACTATGGAATTACTAGTTACTCTAAAGCTACAGTCTCGATAATCAAGGGAGTAGTATTCACTTGCAGTCAAAATCTACAAACATACTAAACCAGAAACATATTAACTCTCATTAGTATTATTATATTCACCGTTTAAATTCTAGGATGGGCTGAGGTAAAATATAGCTTCCAATAAGGTCCCAAGAGTCACTAAAATAAATGTAACGGAAAATTTCGGACCCATTATTGAAAGGGTCTTTTTTTCTGGGCTGCCTTATTATTAAGCATAACAGAAAGCAAACAAGCAATCCACATGGCTTGTTTTATGTTTATCACAAGGGATTTTTGCAGGGAGGGTCAAAAAAAGTCAAGATGGCAGCTGCCACGGTACTGCCGAAGCTTCGCTCTTACTCATCACTGGGGCTTTGATCATGGGTCACAATCACCATCTTGACTCCTTCCTACATAGGAAGGCCCTGGTTTATGATTTGGCTGGTATCATGAATCAGGATTTGATTTTCATTAACTATCTTTTTCTGGTCGTCCTGTTCACAATTCAACACAATAAACATTTTTAAAAGCCATTTTTAATTCATGTATTTCATACAGATGTCTAACTCCAAGCTTCTTCTTCCCCTATAAAAATAAAATATCTTTTCATTTTTTCTTATTCGCTCTTTTCAACTAATTTGCTCTTAATAAAGAGGAAGTGAGCACTTTTCACATTTCAACTCTAAAGCTCCAGCAACCTCTTTGTCAGGTTTTCACAGCTTTTCGAGCAGCTCTTTTGTCTGGAAAGGCTTAATATTCATTGAAACTGAAATGCTTCCATCTTCTAAATTAAATTGTCAAGCAAGTGGAAGTAGTACTAATAAGGGATTTTACTTTCTGGCATTCTACTAGCTTACACTCTAGAGATTGATTTTTAAAAAGCTGACTAAGAAACAGATATAGAACTTAAATATCCTTGCATTTTTGTGCATTTTCTCTCATTCTTTGCATACAATTGATTTCCTTTCTCTTTTTCTTAAAATAGTATGATCTTTACAAAATCCTTCAAAATCTCTTTTGATCCGTTATCTTTACAGTGCTTCATCTCTTCCAGTTAAAATAGATGCTTCACTTATAAAAACCTCTATGTCCCATTTTCCTTGTGGGTAGCACAATACAAGCACAAGGAGTTTACAATGTTTTCCACACATTTGTTTGCAAGCATTTCAACTTTTTATTAACACTGGTAGTAGGATGGTAGTTACTTCAAGCTTACAGCCAACAAATATGCATTAGAACAGCAAACATTTATTGTAGACGACTGCCTGGGAGAACAGAGTATGTGGGAGGTAGGAGGCTGAATTATACATGCATAGAAAAACTGCCCATCTTGTTGAAACAATATTTGTGATGTTTCCACAAGGGGAAGTTTAAAGATAATAGCCTAGCTTTTTTCCAATAAATGAATAGTGACTGTTTCATTATTAACACAAAATGTTGCCTTTAAAGGAAATTAATATTAAAGTAAATAATTCAAGGTTTGGGGGTTTGTTTTTTTATGTGTGCAAGTCTTTCATATTTATCTGGAAATTAAAAAAACTGTCTTTGCAAATATTCAAAGGCAAAAACAGAGAAAATTTCTAAACAAGGTACGGTATCTCTAGCAGAAACCTATGAATACAGCCAGTCCTATTCAAGATCTATTGAGTTCAGTGACTTATTGTAAAATATAATTTTATTTACACAAACTCCACTATTTGAATCCACATACATCACTCTCACAACTCAAAGCCTACATGTTTACAGACTTTGTATCACAAATAATTGTATGCATCCATTCACAATTTGAATTCTGAGTGAATGAAATGAATCTATCTTGTTAAGAAAAATTTTTTGCCCCTTATTTTGGTTACATCCGCAAAATTCTTTTTTGGTTACATTTTGCCATCACACAAGCAACATTTAAGGGTGGGCTATATGTCTAAAAATATAAACATATACTTTTTTTCCAAAAAAATGCAGGTTGAAAATAAGAATTAAGTCAATAATTTTCAAATTCATTTCTTTATAACTTGTGTTTCATATAACTGAGCCAAGGGCCATGTTTGAACAACTGCTATAGCCAACTACATTTTAATTGTGAACATGCCTAGATGTTCTTCCTTGTGAGTAGCACAGCTGCAAATCACCCACCTGTGATGGTTTAATCAACCTACAAGAATTAAGAGTGTTACTGTATTTCTTTTTCTCTCCATATATGTCATTGAGATAGCACAGCAACCTATAAACAAACTGCAGATGGGTATCTTATAGTTATGCAATGTGAGGTTGTAAGCTTTTGAGAACATTTGTAAATAAACTGTTGTTTATACCATGCCTCATGCCATGCAAGTGTGGCCAAAAGCAATACAGTTAATTAAAACCCTTCTTGGAATTGTAACACAATAAAGTATAACTTCCAATATTCTAACTTGATTTGTATCTTCAGTTTGTTTTTTAAAAAATCAATAGGCCCTTCATATTTTTATGTTTTTTATTACTTATACAATCATAATCACTTTAGATGAATGAACTCCAACAAACTAGTCCAGAGGTGGGTTTCTGCAGGTTCTGACCAGTTTTGGAGAACCGGTACTGGAAATTTTGAGTAGTTCGGAGAACCGGTAGTAAAAATTCCCATCTATTCTCTGCCTCCCAAGTCCCAGCTGATAAGGGAGGAAATGGGGATTTTGCAGTAACCTTCGCCTGGATTGAGGAGGGAATGGAGATTTTACAGTATCCTTTCCCTGCCACGCCCACCAAGCCATGCCCACCAAGCCACACCCACAGAACCAGTAGTAAAAAAATTTGAAACCCACCACTGAACTAGTCCTACAACCTAGGGTCATGATATATCAAATTATTATGATTTTCTCAAAGGGATTTTATGATAATGATGGGTGCCTGCTTTGGTTTTTCTTCTGAAATAAAAGATTGGATAATAAAAAATAAAAGAGTAGACATAGATGGGATCACAAAGCAATTCTTGCTTAATACCAAGAAGAATAAAAATCTATTCCATTAGATGATCATATGCACACGATAACAAGGTCTTTGATTTTTAATAATTATACATTAAGATACCATTGAAATAATAACACAGATTTATTATGATTTTAAACTTTTGTAACTATGAAGATAAATCATATTCTAACCATATAGGCCAGATTCATGAATCATCATGAATCATGGGGCATCGCTTGTCAATCTGCATTAAATTGGTTAAGTAAATGCCCCAATTATTATTCATAAATGTCTCTATACTCTGAAATATCCTGTTACTTTTCATATAATGCAACATAATCAGTACTGTTTTATTACAGAATGAAGAGGTACACAGTAAAAGAGAAATATCTTAAAACCTCAGATAGATACATCAACATTCAGGGTGGAAAAGTTAGTATAGTATAGTGTACAATTATAGAGCAAGAATTATCTACAAAAAAGTATTAATTAATCTGATATCATGCTTTTAGAAGAATAAATATGCAGTGATGATTTGGAAGAAGCAGAAAGAAGGAATAGGAGTGTCCACTATGTTCTAATTTGAAGGTTACAGGGAAGAAAAGAAGGATGATCTTTTGATCTGAGTTTTTTCAGTGAGTGAATTTTATTTCTTACTTGTGCAAGGAGAGCAGTTATTTCTTCCGTTTGATTATTCTCATAGTAACTGATTGCACCAATGACAGAGATGGGTCGTCTTCTGTGGGCTTTTGGATTGGCTACTGCACAAGTTCTTGATTTAACAGGGAGAGGCTTGGTCTCACTGTCATTCTCCAGAGAGTCCATTTCCTGGGAATCCATAGCGACAGAATCTTCTGGAATGGAAGAACTTCTAATTGCCAACTGGCCATAATCTGAGAGCGGCCGAGGCCGGGATCTTTTTCCAGAACCCCATCTTCTGGTTGGGACTTTTTGAGCATCTGCTCTTTCTTCATCTTGAAATGGAAACTTCTTCCAGTGATCATCAGTAACAACCTTTTTTCAAAGGTGAACAAGTCAAATAAACCAAAAATACTTTAAAATCATATAAGGATTTATGCTCTTCTAAACAGGGTCTATGTACCATGCAATTTCCACTTCCATTTCCATTTATTTAATTTAACAAAATTCATATGGCCACCCAATTCACTCTCAGTAACTCCAGGTGGCTTACAAGGATAAAAACCCAATATTAAAAAAATCAATAAAAAAGCAATAACCCCTCCCCCTGGCAACAAGAGTAAAATAAGCCATTTAATGAGATTATACATATACAATCAACCATATTTGATAGCAAATGTGATAGCCTGTGGTAAAACATTAATAATAATAATAAAAAAAGCCAATGGCAAATTCAGACATTTTTCTTTTGTTAGGAAATTTTACCAAAATATATACATTCGATTTAAAAAGGAGATATTTATCCAGTAGTTTCTAGCAACATGGGACCAAAGTATAAAGTAGGGTTTTCAGATCTGTGATTTCCTGTGTGTTATGATTCTAACTCTTTCAAAAACCAGATTTGACTGTGAAATTATAACTGTGGCACTCAAAGGTGTCCTCAAGAGAAATCATGAAAGAGAAATGATGGTGTATGTATTAAAACATAGCTTATGGATTTCCATCATATTAAAATGTACTTAAAGAAACTACATATTTTAGTTATTTGTGCAATGACATAATAACATGTCTTGTTGCAAAACGCAATGGTTATACAGTATCTCCAACCGTTTGCTCTTAACTGAGGGACATTAATATTGAATAATAGGGAAGCTATGGGTCATTGTATGGCATTAAATAAATGGATATGATGATTTGAAATTACTTTGGAAAAAAGCCAAGATACATTAATGACTTGTTATCTCATTTTCCTTTTGCATTACTGTTACCAAAAGTGAACCTTATGCTTCACTCCGCAACCTTCTTACTAGGTTGTGAGTTCCATTAAACACAAAGATTTAATTAAGGGAAGACACATGCATATTGCTAAATTCATTTTCCTAGCTATTTTTCCAATTAATTTGCAGAAGATATTGGGTTTATTCATCATGATAACACATTTTCTTTTATCCATGTTGGCTCAGCAAGTCACAAAATCATGGCTTATGAAGTATAAGTCTTGGATTTACATAATACACTTAATGGAAAATGAGCAGATCATCCCTATCCACCCCCTCCAGAGACACACATTGTATCTCAGTGCAATTTATGAAACTAGATGCTATCTTTATATTGGCAGATGATTTTGTAACCTTATCTGATGGGAATGAATAGAAACAATTAGCTCAAAAAGATTCTAACAATATCTATACTTAAAAGAACATGCCTTCCTTTGAACAAAATCTGCAGTACTCTTCCTTAACCGATTAACCTCCAGATATGTTGAATTTCTATTCTCACAGTCCTCCAGCTGGCCTAGGCCCATGCCAGCTGGGAGATCCAAGGGAACTATCATAATCTAGAAGCATCTGGCTAGAGAAAGTTGGCTTGAAGCAAACCTATGGAAGAGTCTCTTCAATAGCTTGGTGATACTTTCCAAAGGCCAAATGTCACTAACAACGGGGCAAAGTGACTATTTATATAATTATAATTGCCCCTTACCTGAAGTTGTCATCACAATGAAGATATGAGAAGAGAACAAGAAACTACCATGCTGTCAAGTGATCCATTGATCTGAGCAACATTTGGACTAAGAAAGTAGGAACCCTATCAATAGTCCAAACTATCTCTTCCAATCGATATCTTCCAAGTATTATGGGGCTACAACTCCCATAATTCACTAGCTAGCATTCCTGGGAATTGCCATTTCAGTCATTTCGAAGGACTCGGACTACAGCAGATGATAAACATTCCAATTAGAAAATACTAAATTTTGGTAATCTTCTATACTCCCAACTCCTTTGCTAATGTCAGCCTCTGTTAGCATTTCAAGACATAATGCAACATATTATTAAAAATAACGTCCAGTTAGAATACACATTTTCAAGCCCTAAAGATACAAAATTGTTATCAATAAGCAAAGTATCGCAAAGGTTGTAATTTTTATCACCATAACTGAGAAAAGATGTACTGTACTGAGCAGTCTTACCTCCAAATACTTATACAGCCTGCACTCTGAACTATCCGAACTTCTACCTGATTGTTAAGAAACAACTCTCTGCATGAGCCTTGCATCAGGCAAACAAGTTAGCAATAGACCTTTCTAAGCCACCTGATGAATATTTAATTGAACATGCATCCCCCTTTATTCAGGTTTACTCTTGAATACATGTATATCTGCATAAGACTGCAGTCATGACATCAACTTTCCTGCGTTCAAATGATTAACCCCTTTCCTGTTATAAATCCTTGTTATGTAGTACATTATTAACAACTTAAACACAACTCTTCAAAGGTCTACCCTCACCCTCCCAAAAGCTGGCAGCAATTCATATTTACAAAACAACACAGCAACATTCAAAAATTGTTTCTTCTAAATGCCAAAAGTTATCTGATTGAAAATGGCATAACACCACTGCAGTTAAAAATAGTTATTACTAGTTCACACCAGTTAAACACTTGAAATTATACACCAGACAAGGGCAAGCAAATCAGAAAAAAAACCTTTCCCAAGAGCATACCTTAGTATTGGACACAAGCACTGGAGACCCACACAGACAGTGAGACATTACAATATTGGTTAAAGTCATCCTTCTGTAATTTTCACTTCATTTTAAAAAGAACCGGGTAGAAAAGAGCACAGCTCTTAACACAACTCGCTGACTAATATGGTCATCTCCATGACCTTGTACCTTTAAACTGGGGAAGGACACGTCATATGTCCTTTTTTATGTGCTAATACATTATTGCCCTACTGTAAGCAATAAAACTTGGTGAAGAATTGGAAAGATTACAACCAGCTATAATCTGCCCAAATTACAGTAAAGGTACAGCTTGTTCTGCATTCTCTATGCAGAAGCCCAAATGAAGTCTGTTTATTAAGTTGCTTTAAATGTTTTATCTCATTTAAATTACTAACAGTGCATTATTATCATTCCAAAAAGCGTTAGATCTAAAACTTAATATATTCTATTCAGAACAACAGAATGTCAGAGTTGAACGAGACCTTAGAGATCTGCTAGTCCAACCTCTTCTTCAGGCAGGAAACTTTATACCATTTCAGACAAATCTATATTCAATCCATACTGAACAATATTTCTGTTTATGTGTCATTTCTGCCTTCCAACAATGTTGGAAGTACAGTTCTCAGAATCTCCACAATGGCTGGAATCTTGGTTGTTATAGCCCATCTGTAAAGCATATTTGAAGAGTCCATTGTATATAGGTAGATGTTCACACAGACCATAACATATAGTGCATTGTCAGGTAATAGAGGCACCAACTGTTTCAACCTTTATATCTTCGCTATGAACTTTCAGACTGATTAAGCAATTCTGCTTCCCAAATTGCTCCTATTCTTTAGGTCAGAGGTCCCCCAACCCCCAGTCTGTGGACCCCTGGTGTGCCAGCAACCTGGCTGCACAAACAAGCGAAACTCCATTTGTGGGAAGCAGGCAGCACTCAAAACCATGCTCTCTCTGGTCTGTGGAAAAACCTCTCTCCATAGAACCTGTCCCTGGTGCCCAAAAAGTTGGGGGCCACTGCTTTAGGCCTTCCAGAAGGGTATTAAAACTTGACTTTTCTGGCTAGTTTGGGGCCCTGAGGAGGGCACTCACTGCTGGAGGTGGTGGTTGGGATAAGACGACCTCCTCCTCATGCTGTCTGTCTCTTAGTCCTGTTGATTTTAATAGTTTTACATTTTTAATTTGCATAGTTTTAATATTTCAATTATTTTTCTATTTGTCTTTTTATAATCTGTAAGTCATCAAAAGTCGCCTTATAAGGGAGATGGGTGACATAAAAATGTAATTAATAATAAAATAAATTACACCCTGGGATCATATAAACTGGCAACTGATCAGTTTTCTATTTGTTAAGATTTTTTTCACATCCAAAATAGAAGGATAAAATTGCCTATGTATCTTACCTACACCTATTTATCTGAACACAGCTCCCGAACACAGATAGTTGCAAAATAAGATATCACTTCCAATCTATAACCTAAATAACTTGTTAATTGTTATAATTAAACCAGCTGTAAATGCTGAGTTAATAGCTGATTAAAGCAACACGGATTTGTAGATATATCAAAATATTTTGATATTTACATGCAGCTCAACTGCATTTAATATAATTTTTTTAATTAAAAAAATTAAAATATATTTCTATTTCCAGTAAGCCAACAGATCAACCATCAGTACCCTGCACAAATCAACAAACCTTATGACAAATTTTAATGTGAACTTTAATTAAACAGTGTCATTTGGCCTTTATGTTGACAAGCTTTTGAAACCCCGTTCTTTCAGCTTCAGATTAAGAAAGTTGTTTCCAAGGTATCAAAACTTAATCCTTTTCCATTTTCAGCTGGTTTTACTAATATGAGATGGCTAAACTCGAGCCAAGTTAAAAGCATTTCAAGATTCTCTTCCAGAAAATAACCCATATCTTCTTCAGGTGACCATGGCGAGATACTCCAGATTTTATGTGCTGCCATAATCTTTGAAGATATTATTTAAAAAAAAAACTCTTGGAACTATAAGAAAATCCTTCATTGTTTTTCATAGCTTACCGTAAACTCTATGTTTGTTAGTCTGTTTCCAAGTAACACTCAAGAGTAATGAATAGCCTGCATTTGGCTTCTCGTTTCTTCTGCATCTCCTGTCATTTCAATGGGTTCTACCACTCAAGTTAGCTCTTTCATAATTCCCTTCTTGTTTCATTCCTCTGCACATTTCATCCCTTTTTCTTGGGTGATAATTGTGCCAAGGAATGAAAAGTTCTTAGCATTCAAACTGGAGAAGGGACAAGAACACTGCTATCATTAAAAATCCAAATAGATTCCCCCCCCCCTTTCTCTGATTACTTCTCTAGTCTCCCGAGACCGGAAAGGAATGGTCAAATTAATGCCTTTAATGTTTCATTTTCATTTGATGGAAACAAAGAATTCATAGAAAGATTTGTAATCTGTGATGCAGCAATGGCCTTGCCTCCCATATTCCAGATGGCTTGAAATATTTGCAACAAGAACAGGGATTTGTTATCTGCTGCTAACAAAATATTTCTGGGACAACTGGCAAATCATATTAGCCATGTAAATCTTCATTTACTAATTCATTCAAAGCTACTTTTATTCTTACCAATCTAAATCATAAAATCTGAAAAATATAATTGGGAATATGATTTCTTATCTTAAAATCTATGGGAAATAGCTATAAACACATGTAGTTTTTACTTGATTTTTAAAAATATATTTGTATAAATTAAAGACATGTTAAACATTAATATCAACTACCAACTAGTGTAATTCTCAGAAATCCTAACCAGTTTAAGCAACTAGCTAAGAATTGTAATTTATTATATCTTTAGGAAGGAGAAACACTATTATGATCTATCTTAACCAGTCAAAAACTGAGGCAATTTCTTTTAGGTTAATTTTGTGACTAATTTTTGTGATAATCACTGTAATTATTATACCATAATTATTAGTTAAACTTGAATGTTTAGTGAAAGTTGAAATCCCAACAGTTGGAAAACACAAGGTTGAGTTTTAGATTTTGGAAGTTCCTGGTAATCATAATTACTGAAAGATACATTCAGAAAAATAACCTCCTGAAAGTTGGAATGGGGTGGGGGGAAACAATGATGGAGTTTACTGTACATGTTTTTTGAAACCAAATAGCAAATTAGGACAATCCAATCTGCTTTTCCTATCTCCCAAAATGGAAAGTATCAATTTGGTCTAATGCAGGGATGTCAAACTGGCGGCCTGCAAGCCAGATGCGTCGTGTGCAGGCCACGCCCACCCCAGCTCCGCAAATGGGGAAAACATCGCAAAACATCACATGACAGCAACATGACATGGCAAGTTTGACACCTGTGGTCTAATGGTTAAGACACCAGGCTAGAAAGCCAAAGATGGTGAGTTCTAGTCCTGCCTTAGCCATGAAAGCAGTTAGGTGGCTTTGGGCCACTCGCTTTCCCTCAGCCCCAACTCATCTTACAAGGTTGTTGTGGGGAAACTAAGAGGAGGAAAGGATGTTGGATATGTTCAATGCCTTGAGCTGTTTGTAAAAATAACCAGGCAGGATGCAAATAAATAAATAGATATGGAGATTAACTTTATATATGGAATCCTGTTTAGGTATGTATTTTTATGCTGTAGGGATATTCACATGAAAAAGGACTAGTAGAGAATAAACAGAGGTGTTTTGCCCTAAATGTGATTTTGATTTTTCTTCCTGCAGAAATACTTTCTCCAAGCAGAGTTTATGAGCAGTGCTATATAATGGACTGCAATTCTGCATACTTAGCAGGTAGATCCAGAACAGATCCTGATAAGAGAGTAGCAAAGGCTTTGCTTACTGTTGGCATTTCTTAAAGTCAGCCTTCTTCAATCTGGCAATTATAATTCCATTGTTCTGTAGCCCAGTGGCTGGGAATTATGGGAACCAGCAGTCCCAAACCTCTAGGAACCTCTGTCTCAGGACATCCAGTATTCTATGGTAGTCATGTCCTGGCTTATGCACACCACTCTCAGGAGCAGACATGCTATTGTGGCTTGCTTTCAGAAATGGTTCATAGAAAAATACAGTACATTTGATCCAACATCAGTCCACTGAGCACAGAGAAATTCAGGAGGATTAGAAAGTTAAGCTGGTTTCTTCCATGCTACAATCTGCAACGCTAAAATACCATATTATAAACACAGATTATTATTATTCGATTATGCATGCTTGTGTTATTTCAAGGCAAGGTGAGGCAACAAAATATTAACACTCTCCTATTTTTTTTTCACATCTAACTGGCCTCACGCCCAAGGCAGGACTAGAACTCAGTCTCCGAGTTTCTAAGCAAGCACTTTAACCACTACACTGAACTGCCTCTCAGTTTCTCATATGAAATGTTATAGTCACCAAGAGAAGAGGCTGATTCGAAGCCACAAGAAATTTTAAAAAAGGGTTGAATGATAATTAGGTTATTATCTACGTTAAAATGGTATGAAATCTGAATAAAATGGTATGAAATCTGAAGTGCAACTGCACTTTGTGAGCTCAGCTCTATTGCTGTCCTTCTGCAACAGCTGACAGAGGGAAACTAAGCTGGCTTCTGCATCCTTGTTATGGATAATGATTAATGCATTTGCTCAATTGTTTAGATAATAAAGGTCACAGGCTTCATTACAGACCTAATTATATTGTAGCGCCTGAATGAATCTTGTCTACCATCGTTTGATTGTATTTTTCTATAAATTAAACTTCATTATATTTATTAATCATGAGCCTGGGTTATCAAATCAGCATCTGCAGGGGGGAGAGCCTCGGAGTTTTCTTTCATTGGGGATGTTACTTCGAACCCTGACACTGCTTTTTCTACATGTGCCATAAGCTGGCATGGTCCCTAAACAGGAAGGACCTGGCAGCAAAACACTGCTTTTATCATTCATCATTAGCATTTGGCAAGCCACAAACAAGCCAGCATGCTACAGAAATAATACTGCTTACCGTATAAATTGTTATAAGGAATCAACACGTATAGATGTTGTTTTATTCATTTAGTACTGGATTTTTCATCCACCTTTATTACTGAATTACTTTATAAATAATTCAAGTCTGCAAATAGTGCTAATGCTCCTTCTTTCTCCTATTTCTCCCACAACAACAAACTTGTGAGATGAATTGGTTTAAGAGAGAATGAGTGGCCCAAAATCACCCAGCCCGTTCTTTATGCCTAAAGTGGGACTAGAACTCAGAGTCCCCTGATTTCTAAGTCATCACCTGTAATTATTTACAGCTAATATGATGTAGGGACGCGGTGGCTCAGTGGCTAAAATGCTGAGCTTGTCAATCGAAAGGTCAGCAGCTCAGCGGTTTGAATCCCTAGTGCTGCATAATGAAGTGAGGTCCCATTACTTGTCCCAGCTTCTGCCAACCTAGCAGTTCGAAAGCACGCAAAAAAATGCAAGTAGAAAAATAGGGACCATCTTTGGTGGGAAGGTAACAGCGTTCCGTGCGCCTTTGGTGTTCAGTCATGCTGGCCACATGACCACAGAGACGTCTTCAGACAGCGCTGGCTCTTTGGATTTGAAACAGAGATGAGCACACCGCCCTTTAAGAGTTGGGAACAACTAACACATATGTGCAAGGGGAACCTTTACCTTTACCTCATATGATATATCGAGTTGTTTCTTTGAAGTTCTTATTAAAGTATTCTGTAAATTTAATGGGAATTGCAAAATTTTGCAGGAACATTGAATTCTCAACAGCAGTAACTGACCCTATGCTATATTTAAAGGGATTGTCTGGAAAATTAGAAGGTTTAAATGTCAGAACATCATAAATGTTCGACATTTGAACCTATCAAGCTTCCATGCATACCACTAGGGGGCATGCTGAGAATACAAATAGTTTGATTCCCCAAAGCAACAGGGACAGCTTTCCCTTTAAAGGAAGTTAAATAATAAAATTAATGGAGGGCTTTAATTTTCCATCTGTTTTATGAAAAATCTGGATTTATAGATTCACTGATTATGAACGTGCTGATTTTCCTACATGAACACCAGCGCATTAAGTGTAGCCAACACAGATTAACATTTGAATTTTGCTTAACTACTTAACTTGTGTTAAGTTAAATTCAGCTCACATTTCAGTTTTCTAGTCCCTATGGAGTAAGATTCACTTCAACTATGGCTTCTCCATTAAATCAGTAACAATGGTATTAAACACAAAACACTATAATCTAAAAACTTTATTTTATTGTTCTATTATTGATTTAACGGTTGAGCACTGATTTTTCCCAAATCCCATACTTTGCATCCTTTTACCTGGATGTTGGAAATTATATCCTTCTGCAGTATAGCAGATATT